>NC_060210.1:117847500-119204500 GCF_021130785.1 Homalodisca vitripennis | reverse complement strand
GAACAGTTCCTTGACTTTGATCAAGCTGCTTCTTCCATCATAAACACCAAAAAGTTAGGTATATCTACAGCTTCCTGGATCCGTATAGAAAAAAAGAAACCAGGAGTAGTACAAACAAAAAAGACGTTCAATGAGATATTGAACCATGGATAGATCACTACGTTTTCAACCCTGGTGTAAATGAAAGGACTCTACAAACAGTCAATCTTGAATCCTTACCAGAAACTGTAGATTTATCAATCGCCAAAAAAGAAGATTTGAGGAAAATGTTACCTTATATAAAAGAAGAAAACAGGAAATTTTTTGAAAAAAATTTGTATAAACTAACTGATTACAATGACATTTCAATATAATGTTAACAATATTTCATTTTTAAATACCCTGTACGTTTTTTATAATTAATTGTACCTTTTTCATTAAACATGTTTTACTACCATGATATCTTGTTTCTTTTTTAATACCTGGACTTAGCTCTTTTAGAAACGTCTATGCATAAGGCACATAGCTCTTTTCCAAAAATGTCAATTAAAAATTTTTTTTTAAATATTTTCATTACATATAAAAGATTTTTTAAAGACATAGAAGAGTTCATATATTTATAGAAACCATGTTTACTTAATTTCAATTAAGAAAAATAATTATAATACGAATAAAACAGTGTTTTTGTTGTTTTCCAAAAGTTCTTAAAATGGCACATAGCTCCATTTGAACTGGAAGGCTTCAAATATCATTTCTGATGTATTGCGACATTTGCACCATCACAAACACTAATAATAATGTTTTTTGTGAGATTTCAAAATGATGGAGTTTCCAAATAGTTGAAAGGTAGAGTATATATTATTAACATGCCAACTTTTATAGTCACCATACTATCAATATTGTACAAATTAACACCGAGACACTCTAAACTAATAATACATCTTCAGTTTGACATTTCGGGACGAGAGCCACGTCTGAA
This sequence comes from Homalodisca vitripennis, assembly GCF_021130785.1. Lineage (NCBI taxonomy): Eukaryota > Metazoa > Arthropoda > Insecta > Hemiptera > Cicadellidae > Homalodisca > Homalodisca vitripennis. The sequence continues at coordinate 119,203,542 of NC_060210.1, read as the reverse complement.
ATTTACCTTTTTTCTTCTGACTAATCCGACTTTCGACTGATTGAGTCCCTGTGCCCTGGCCCCGTCTCTGTTATCCGTTCTTGACTTAATACGCACAAATGTCGCCCGATTGACTAGTCCTGATGTGATATTTTCTATATGAGAATCACACCGGCTACAATGTAAAAGTAAATAGTACGATATATTTTATCCACATCTTCGCTTGAATTCTGTTATAACTTTAACTTCATTATATACCATTATATTTTTGAATGGGTACAAATCTCACATGAAAGATGAGATTGAATTGTGTATTTAGGAAACAACACACAATTAAAGGGATAATGGACGAAATGTAAAAGTTTTGTGAAAGATAATACGGGTACCGGGTTTTCTGTATTCGTATAGTGGAAGGAGGAGGGGTTTATTCTGTATCGAACAACTCCCAGCTTTTTTGCATTCCTGCAGTGCTCAATGTACAGTGATATCGCTGTCTAGTAGCAAAGATATATATATATATATATATATATATATATATATATATATATATATATATATATATATATATATATATATATATTCGGGTTGTATATAATTAAAATCGGAATTCATACATCATCAAATATTAGTGTAAAACATTAAATCCCTTACCTGATCAAAAGTACTTTCAAAGTCAATAAGAATACGATCTTTGTGAAGAATATTTTTGACCCTCATTATACATCTCGTATACAGTGTATCCACAAGCTTATGTCACACATATAAATTCAATTTATCTAAAACAAATGTATATACAGCACAGTATATAAAAAGGAGATTAATATATGATTAAAGAATACTTTAAGCAGTTTTACGTCAGTTTATCTTAACCTGGCATGAGTATCTTGAATCACCTTGCAGAGGTCCATCTTCAATCTCCTCCAATACCTTGATGCGAATTTTTGGGATACTCTGATTCAATCGCAGCTCTGATTCATTATTTTAAGTGTCACTATTAAGAATATGTTCACAATAAACATTATGTTATCATGACACAGCCTCATAAGGAATTATAGGGAGACAATAAAAATCCAAAGGGAGAAGGTCAAATAAGCGTGGTTGGAAAGCCTTTCACACAACTAAACCTATCTAACTTTTAAGCAACTTCTCCCTCAAAATATCACGAAGAATTTTACCATAGTGGGGGGAGGGTTCTTCATCGTGTTGAAAAATCACATTTACATTTTGCATTTGTGGAAGAAGATAGTGTCCTAGCATATAAAAATAGGTACATCTGTTAATAGAGTTTTCAGCAAAGAATAATGGACCAATAACATGATCTCAGGACAGATCACACCAAACGATTATTTTAGATGAATCGTGCTGATGTTACAAAACCGTTACCATCACTTTGCCTCAAGACAATTTGGTAACTAAATCAATTCAAACAAAGCTTTATAAACAGCTGTTTTAATTTACACATGTTTCAAGACTGGCGATCAGGAATAAAGTAGTACTAAACAATTAAATGTGAAACATGACTTCCTGAAAAGGTAAAGAACCGGAATATTAAGTAAGCAAAGCTATAACAGTACAAAAAAGGGACCTTACGCACTGAAAGTGTTAGAGTAAAGCGTGTGCCGTAGAGAATTAGTCATTACCTGATCAGAGACAAGTTTCGGTGCTCGTCGCAGGGCGCTTTGTTACTCTAGCCAATTATGTATTTGCGCATGTAGGCGGGTGATACTTGAGGCGAGGTGAGTCAGCCAGTTAACAGATTTAAGTGTTACACCGAGCGGGACTATATATTACCAAGTGGTTACTATTTATTATAATTTTGTATGGATTAGTTCTTTCAATTTACTGGTATTGTTTACTAATTTAAATTGGAAATAAAATGTTCACATAACATATAATGTTTTATTACAATACATTTACAACGTGTAGATTAGCAGTATTTTACTAAATACTACTAAGAACTACTGTAAAATTCCGGAAAATAATAATCTTAGAAAGGTTTTACCTATTGGAGCGTTCAGTTTTTGAACAGACCGATAAACTATAGAGATGTGGGGTTGTCTTTAATTTATCTCACGTTTTTTGTATTAATTTAAAGAAGGGGTGCAAGGCATGGACGAGACAAAATAGTATAGGCATGAAAAACTAAAATCTTTCCACAGAATCTGTTTTGTAAACTTTTAGGAGGCGCTTCAAATTCAAAGGTTTGTGAGGACAACATTGGGCGTACGAGATATTGGCGACCAATGGATCAATGGGACCATGGGCACGGTTTGCGTTTTACATGCTATTTCGGCCTCTCTCGACAATCATACTTTAAGAAGCAACAAGGTTGCGTTGTAACTAAAACATACACTTGACAGCTGAAGGTGGGTTTGAATGTATAGTGGCATAACAATAACCCCAAACTATTATACAAAAATTACCATTTACTCAAAAAGTTCCTGATATTCTAGATAAAGGATTTGCCGGCAAAACTGGAAAGGAATCTCAGAGTTAAAATCAGTTATCTTGTCAATCTATTAACATGAGAAGATCATTTTGAAACCAAAATTTACATTACAAAAAGAATGTAATAATGCATGAATACTGTTCTTAAGTGGAAAACATGTAATAAAGTACACACCATCTGATCAAATACAGAAAAATGCAGCTGGAAAAGGAGCCATCAGGAGAAATGGCTACAACTGCTACAAGATTACATCGTCGTGGTTAGTGTCTGTAGGAAGAGGACTGATGGTGTTGTGAATGTTTCGAGTATAATATTGGTATAAAAATGACTGACTAGTGATAATAACGTGGTCCATTGTAACTCTAAATGAAAGAATAGATCACTATAAATCAAAGAATACTTTTGTCAGTTAAGAGGGTTCATGCATATTAATACGTGGTTGTCATCTAGAACTAGTATGCATTTATTATTGGGATAAGTATTATTTTGACATGGCAATAATTATGTATGTTATTTTATATAACATTAAGAAGAATAAACATTGTAAAATAGTGGTAAACATTATAGAATAGCTAATAACACAACTAACACTATTTAACAATTATAAGAACAATGATACACATTATAAATATACTAACTTAAATGTTTAACAAAACTTAAGAAATTGCTAATCAAACAAAATGAAGGTGGGTTCACTTTAGGGCGATTTTTATCTTGAAGGACGACAAAGGTTCAAAGAAGTTGCTTTTTGAAGCAAACTCGCTTTCAATTTCCTTTAGCCTTACTAAACTGTAGTTGTATACTTAATTTGATAATTTATGTAAGACTGTGCCGAACCGTTCTTATAGAAATCTCTTAGAATGCTGGCTAACTAATGGTTAAAATTACTATACATTAAATACTATATGAACGTTAAAAGTACAGTCCAATGTGTTTCGTAGAGTGCCCACATTTCTGTGTATACAGAAGGCGGTGACAGAAATGTCAATATGGGTTGTTTAGTAGGCTGTCAATTTTATTTACCATAGCAGACAGAAGATTTTCATCATAATTCTACATTCTGCAGTTTTTGTTCATGCAATATCTTGTTGTCTAGCTGTTGAACTTATCATGTAACTATTGAGATCATTAGCGCAGTAGTGATAAAAACCTCCATAATGAGGTCAAAGAGTAGTTACGATATTCTTCACAAAGATCGAGTACTAATTGACTTTGAAAATACTTTTGATCAGGTAAGGGGCTTCAAAACGGGTGTAGCATTTGCTGATGTATGATTTATTAAATTTACCGGTTCTAATAATGCCTTACTGAATGTTGATGCATTCATTTAATTTCGAACACTATTTAAGACTTAGCTGTTGGTATGTCAATTAGTGCATTATCATCTACACAATATCAATTTGAGCCTAACTTTATTAGGCCTAACTCAAAGCTACCATATGAAATTGTATATTCTTAAGTTTTATATTAGCTCACATTAAAAATAAATTCTATGTGTTAAACATGTTATATGCTGCATACATACGGCTATTAATAAATAGTAGAAGTGACAACAATCAACATAACCAGTGTCAGTAATTTTTTTAAACAAAATAAACGTCTAATGATTACTTTTTAGATAACTATTTAAAAAGTCCTATATATGATGAAAATAAAGTGTTCTCTTAATGTGGCTTGGTTCTATTAAGCATAGGAAGTTTTATAATAATACTTTTACAGAGCATAGACCCTAAGAGCATGCCATTTTATATTATTGTGACATATATTATTCAGAATAAAAACAAACGTGAAAAACAATTTATAGTACCAAATTTCAACATGTTACAAGTCGTTCAAAATTAAAAGTAGATAAGTAAAAAGTACAAAATGGTAGATGTTGAATTTTTGTAAATTTAAATTGATATTTTGTTTTGTATTTGGTCCTGAAGAGTAATACTTGAAAGGTTGGTAGAAAGTTCTGGGACACCCTGTAGAGGCACAATGGTTAGTGTAAGTTTATACCACCCGTTCAAGGAATTTGAACTTGTCTAGTACCATTGACCTTATGACTAGCTGATTATGTAACATGTAATGTTCATGAAACAAGAAAGATAAGAACTTACCTATTGTGCCTTCTCCAGGTGGGACCTGTAGGGCTTCTAGATGTCAAGCAGGACTCGTTGCTGGTGCGTGCTGTGGACCGTGTGTTACAGCACGGCCTGCGTGACCCTGTGCGAGGCTATTGGGCTCTAGTACGTAGCCTCACACACTCCACCACACTGAAGTCACTCGAGGCTTTCGTCAAATATATCAGCAGCTCACACCAGAAAGGTGACTTGTAGTGTTCCTATTTATTATTGATATTTATACTTTTTTAACACCTTTTACAGATATGTAAATACCTCACTTAATGTTCACCTACATAAAATTGGCTCTTCTCTATTGAAAATAAGCTTAAATATTTTTCTGAATCAGTTGATTTAGTTTTAAAAAATAACTTCTTAGATACATTACATCCTCAGTTATTGGAAATAATAGGGGTTGAACACGCTTCGGATAACCAAAATTTACAATAATATGAGGTTTTGGTAATGTAAAAACTTCTAGGAAACAAACATAGTTGTAGCCAAACTATAATATTACTATATTTTTTAAAAATATGTAATGAAAAAAATTAGAAATCTTCTACTTTACTGTTTTACATGGCTTTTTAACAGCAATATCACATCATCGTTTTAACGTGAATAAATCAGAGGGTGTTTTTTATGGAGTAATCTCAACAAATTACAATATAGCATGAATGCTATTTTAAATAAAAAATAAAAGGAACCATTTTATATATTGTAATTGTATTTAATATGTGGGTTCTTAGTTTTCTGAACTGATTGACTAACTAGCATATATATACAAATTTTGACTACTATAAAATTACTGTTTCCTTAATTAACAAACTTTATTACCCCTTTTACTCCATTTACAACCCCTGCAATAAATATTTTGAGTGTTGTCGATGTAATATTGAGGTTTTGTCTGCCCAAATTATTTGTTCTTTCTGTAGCTTCTTAATTAAATTCAGATAATCAGAATTTTAATATATTTTGTGATATAAGCTCACTTATTACCTACTAGTAAATCTAGTTACTAAGTTGATTATCATCTTGATCAGTTAGTGGGTATGTGTTATATGACCTTTTTTGTTCTGAGTAGGCTACACTGTTCCTCTTGCTTTTATTTTATATTACTTGTATAGATTATTGTTTATATTGTTGGAACTTTGCATTGTGATAAAACTTTATACAAAAACAGCGTATAAAGACAAAATGATTGAGTATAAACTACATAATGATGAGTACTTATTAACTAAGTTCTACAAGTGTCAATTTTGGGCCATCTTTTATTCCTTTTATACGTGATTAAAGAGCGATTTTCAATACACGGACCAAAGTTATGTACATGGGGAAAAATGTTAAAAAACCACCTTCTGACCTAAAGAGTAAAACAAACACAAATTCCTTTTGCTGATTACCTACTAGAAAAATATATTTATAGTTTAGATGTGTTTTTGGTACAGGTCAAAACATTTACTCCCGAATATGTTTATATTTTTGTTCATAAGGAATGATGCTATATTTTAAGTAGAATATTCACTGATAATTGTTGTAAAACTGCGTATGACTAAATTTTATTTATATGATTTAATTGTATACTATGAAAATGTTACCTGATTTTGCAGCTATTGCTGTATTTGTAAACATTCATTGTGACAATAAAATATGATGCTGAAAACAGAGAAAAGAAATAAAAAAATTCTTTAAATGGGAAGGTAAAAAAAGTTTCAAGAATCATTCACCAGGAAAGCAACAAAAAAGTGCACATTGTTTGATATAAGTTACAATATTTAACATACCCATTTCCAGGTGTTCCTGACATTAACTTAACTATTGTTGTTATTTCATATGAGAAATTCCTTAGCTGGAAACAACTTACTATAGTTATTGTTTCATATGAAAAAATCCTTAGCTTGAAACCATGTATCCGCAAAGTCATATGAAAACCATGCTAATTAATTTTTTATGTCAGAACTAAAAAATCATTTACTGGTACAAATTTACTGTTACATATTAAGTTTTACATTAAAATGTGACAGTAAAATATTATTTTATGAAAAAAATATCTTTTGTGCCAAGCCAGGCTTGACTTATTTTTCTGATTTCAGCATGACATTTTTTATGCTGTAAAACCACCAAATAAATTGTTTGGTGCCAGTTTACTATCACACACATTGAAATTAACCAGAAAATGTTCCTAATAAAATTTCCTATTTCAAGGCGTCTGTGAAGGGTTAAGATTTCTAGAAATTTTCATGGTTCTTGTCAAAAATTCAAACAATGGTTTAATATCTATAATAAAACTGGGAGAAGTTATTTTATTATTGAGATTTGCTTTAGATCTGCTTGATGTAAATGTTTAGGAGTGAAATATGTTTGCAGAATGTTATGTGAATCTTTCTGCCATTTCTGTTCAAAATATAGGGCTGCACAATGAATTGTGATATTGTCTGGTGCACAGTAGTGTGTGGGGGAGGGTGGTGTAAAGATTTCAGCATACTTATTAGTCTTGTGGCATGTCTGTTGGAAGATTGATTATTGGTGAAATACATGCTAGGATTGTTAAAAGTTGTAAATAGGATTCTTCACACCGCTCTGATTTGCACTTGGTGGTTTTCATCTGATTCCTGTTATGAAAAATGGCTAACGTCATAGAAGTTTAAATATGATGACGAGTAAAGAGAGAATACTAAAGTTCACAGAATTCACAGTGAGAGTATTTCTTTCTCGTTATGACAATTGACCTCATGAAAGAGGCAATTAAAAATACTGGAGTGCTGTAATAATAAAAACAATAGTTTGGTTTTCATTCTGTTATGAAACAAAACTTACTTTCTATATTTTGCCAGCCTCAAAACATTTGGTGTACAAGTGTTTACAAAAAAAAACTTGCCATCATTGTATTTGCGTTGGAACTACATGATCTGAAATGTCAACGCTATCTCACCAGTATCTAAGTGGCATGATTACACATTGAATTTTGCCAAAAAACTTCATTTCTCCAATCTCAGAATGGTGTTTAACATATTTAACCCAAGCCAAGCGTTTTATGTTGTGAATTGTTTCTACCTAGTCTTATAGTTCCTGAATGTAACGTGATTTATAAATAAAATGAACTTATTTTATATGAAAAGTACTATCTAGTCATTGGTACAAATTGAGTCAGGTGACGTCATGCCTCAAACTGACACAGTTTTGGTCGTAAAACCAGAAAGAAGAACAAAATAATGTAGCATATGTACTATAATTTATATTTATTTATTTCATGTTTACTAGAAAATGGCTATTGCAAAAGCCTGGTAATAATTCATTAAAATACTTACAATTTAGATTTTTATTATTTAAAATGGAATAAAACTAAATATAACAATTTTACTTAGTAAAAATGTAATAAATATTAATGTTATAAATAGAATGGTATTAAAGATTTTGGCAATTTAAAAAGAGACATAGCTTATGAAGCATAATGTAACAAATCGCGTGCTGCATGATCACCAGGGACCACCACGCACCACCACCCGACCGGGAGCGTGGTGGTCACCGGGACCGGGCGCACCATTGTTTGTTTAAGGGTTCAGTTTAGTTCAGCCATTCCCATATTCGGTAAAATATTTTTACTGCAGTCAAAGTGTTTAGTGGTAATCTATAAAGTACAATTATTAATTTAAGAACAAACATTTTTTAAAGATTTGAAAGTTTGCTACTCTTTAATTTTCTTGATATTATTAGGTAGGCTGTTAAATAATTCTCAGTCCATGTAATGTAGTATTTTTTTATTTGAAGAAGTAAATTCATTTTTATTTGATTTTATCCATTAAAAGAAATAAAAAAATTATAACATTTTGGTTAGTACAGATAGTACAATTATATATTTTTAATTTTTTAAATATATTGTAATAAACCGTAACCTATTCTTAGAATAATCCAGACATTTTAAAATTGAATTTCATTAAAGTCCACTTCAAAATGTTTTGTTCTGGGTTGTAAAATCATAGTAAGTAAAACCATCTCTCAAAAAATGGAAATTAAATAATTTACAGTATGAAATTTAAACCAACACTAATTTAGTCTTATTTAATGAATGTTATTAGAAATCCAGTGAGTTAACAAAATTAGTGAATTATAAAAGTTTATGTTGAATATGATATGGACAGTATCATTAGAGTATTTGTGGTTATCAAATAAAAGGTGATGTTGGCGTTAAACTCTTATTCTTGTTATTAACAGTTGCTTTGTTAGATTAAACAGTGAGAATGATATGGCTTGTGCAGGTCTAGCCTGGACGTTCTACACTCTGGAAGAAGGCTCACTGGAGTTCTACTTATCGTCTCTGCTGCAGGACAACAAGACGTTACAGCAGCACTACATGGAGCAGAGCCTGATGAGGGATGTAGTGTTGAGTCAGACCAAACAGTGAGAATGATATGGCTTGTGCAGGTCTAGCCTGGACGTTCTACACTCTGGAAGAAGGCTCACTGGAGTTCTACTTATCGTCCCTGCTGCAGGACAACAAGACATTACAGCAGCACTACATGGAGCAGAGCCTGATGAGGGATCCAGTTCTGAGTCAGCGAGTTGTTGTGGCTATCAGCACGCTGCGTGCTGAGGCAGCCAATATTCCAGTGGTCAGTACTTTGGAGTGCTTTAATTGTTATTTTATGATTCACACATGCAGTTTTCTGTATATACAGTAATTATTGGATTTATACATAAACTTAAACAAAACATTGTATTACCTCATATTTTAAATAAATTCACTATACATTTTTGCACAAAAAAAGACTTGTGTGAAAATTCATCAAAACTTATTCCCTTTTGCCAAAGAAAACATTTAAATTGACAAAAAATTGTTTAACAATAACAAATAGTATAAAGTTGATTATCTTATTTGCCTAGTTTGAATGAAAATAACCAGAAAGTATTATTTTACTATAAAAGTACTTAATATAATTTATTTTAGTAGTTACAAATTCTAAAAATAATTGAACTTTATAAATTAGGAGTAGCAAATAGTTTAAATTTTCTTCTATTTTTTTCTTCAATTGTAATGTTTTGTTAATGTCGAAATAGACAGTTTTAATTGGCTGCTGTTTAAAGAACAGTCAGCACATTTGTTTAGTAAAAAGGTTAATAATTATAGTAATTATTTATTATAGTGTACTATGGTGGGAATGGCTGATTCAATATGAATTTTGAGTTGAGCTCCACTTCGCCTTCTGCGTCTGAAATCTGACGCTGTCACAGACTTTACTCTGGTCTCTGGAGTCCAGACCTGTAAGATACAAAAACAGATGGTGACAAAGAAGCTCAATACAAACTGTTTATATCGTTTTGACAACAGAGATACTTAAATTATAAAATCAAGCATAATCTACAGGAAAACACCTTTTCATCTAGATTGTAGTCTAGGTATCTCTGTTGTCGAAACGATACAAAGAGTTTGAGCATTTTGAGTTATTATTGGATCTCTCCAGGCGGACGTGGACTCCAGATTCCAGAAGACAGCATCAGATTTAAGATGCTACAAGATTCACAATTATTTATTCTTATATTACAGTTCCAAATTTGTTCAAGTTTGTGCTAGAATTGTGTAATGTGTAGAGTATGGAGAGCAGCCTGATGAGCGAGTGTCCGCTCGAGCCCCCCTCCCTCACTTCTCCTGTAGACTCCGGCGTGGCTCTCGTGGACAGCGACAACTCAGGCAGTGATGGGGAGAAGAACGAGGTACAGTGTAACTCCAGCTATCTGACCTCCGATTAATTAGATTGCCAATTATCTGAATCACTTAAGTTGGAAAACCAAAATTTATTTATAAATGACACAACTGTCCCATCATCAATGATCATTCATCAGTAACACACAATATTATGTCTTTCCTATTGCGAAACCAGTGTTAACTAACGTAACTTAAACCAGGTGTATCCTCTGCATTTACGAGGGGGTACCCAAAAAAAACCTGAATTATTATATAAAAATTATATATTATCAAATTTTTTACAATACGACCTTATCTCCTTCAAAATAATCTCCATTACAACTAATACACTTGTCCCAACGTTATTTCCATTGATCAAAACATTTTTTGTAGTCATCTTTAGAAATGGCTGCAAGCTCGAGTTTCGTTTTTTTCTTAACCTCTTCAACGCTGTCAAATCGTTGAACTTTCAAGCCTCTTTTCATGTGTGGAAAAAAAAAAAGTCGCATGGAGCTAGGTCAGGCGAGTAAGGTGCGTGGGGCAGCGGAACCATGCCGTTTTTGGCTAAAAACTGCCTAACTGAGATGGCTGTGTGTGCCGGTGCGAGGAACAAATTTGGCAGCAACCCTTTTCAGTCCTAAATCTCCTGTTAAAATTCGCTGAACCGAGCTCCAAGTTAACCCACTACTCTCTGATAGTTCCTCAATTGTCTGTCGACGGTCGGTGAGCACAAGTTCACGAATTTTCTCAACATTTTCGTCCGTTCGAGAGGTTGATGGACGTCCAGAACGAGGTTTATCTTCAATCGACATGTCGCCATTTTTAAATCAAGCGAACCACTCGTAGACCTGAGTTTTCCCCATAGCATCATCTTTGTAAGCTGTATTCAACATTAAAATAGTTTCTGCAGCATTTTTACCAAGTAAAAAACAAAATTTCACAGCTGCACGTTGTTCACTTAAACTTGCCATGACAAAAAACGAAACAAGAACAAAACAGGGTTAGCGAAAACAGTCGCTACGAACGAACAGAATGCACTAGTACAAAGGAACTGGGGTCACTGAGCTCGCAATGGGTTGCGCGACACACGCCTAGCGGCAGGAATGTGTACTACACGCTGCCGGCTGCCAGCAATACAATTCCGGTTTTTTTTGGGTACCCCCTCGTAGATGCTTACAGTGGTTTAAATGAACCATGTTGTCCACTAAATCTATCCAGTGAGAATTAACATACTTCTGGAATTAATTGTTCATACGAGGTCGAGTAAAAAAGTTTCTTCGGATGGCACTGAACATCGACCCATTTGTTGCTCCTTGCCGTTACTATATCAGAAGCTATAGATTTTTTCTATGAATATTGAACTTAGGTTATTTGTTGAATATTGAAATGTCTTTTTAGAGCAGTGTGACTGATGTTTTAAGTAATGGACATAAAAAAGGCATGTCTCATCATCTACCACAACTTTCTTGATACTTTCTCATCTTCATCAGTTTCATGTAACTGGACATGTTTAATCTCACTTCTTTTAGTTCAAGGGATAACATCTTTGGAACCATGGTCAAAATACAATACATGTTCAAATTATCATGATGAATGCTGTTAAAAAGCAATTATCAACATCAAAACTCCCATAAACGTGTTCTTCATCAATAAATAAAATTCATACAAAAAAGCATAATCTTTTGATTTTCCACACACACAAAATCTTTCAAAATGAGATTACCATTATTAACTGTTGTAGAAGTGGAGGACCAAAGTCATCTTTGATGTTTATGTGATCTTCAGAAAAAAAGGCTTCTAAATTGCTTAAATGCAATTTTTATATTGGTCTTTTTTTATCTAATCCTCTATTTAGCATTTTGGGGTCTCAGATAGATGTTTCTTTGTCAAAATCTGCTCTTTTAACATGTTTAGTATTATCTGTTTTGCCATCCTGATAGGTTTGTATACTTGTTATTCTCAAAATTCTCTAATCATACAACTTTAATAAATCCATGACACAATATTTATAGTATTAATTAAATAAGAGATTTCATCATATTGTATAAGGTTATAACTGCCAAAGCATGCTTGAATGAACATATTAGATGAAACAAACAAGGAAATAATTTTTTTCTGAGGTTTCACTACTTTAAAATGCTAGTAATGAAATCTTTGATTTAAAAAAAATTTTATTATTTCTTTCTGTTTTTTCTGATATGACTTAATGATATGATACACATAACTTACTTTTTACTTTATGGAATGTCACAAACTTAGCTTCTTATTAAATATCCATGAAATTCTGTAATAGTAGTTAATGAACCTCCCCAATTAAAAATTATTATTAGCACCTTGTATAACCAATTTTTATATATTTATTTTTTTACATTAAAGATAATTTTACTGATTTATAATAATTTTTTTACCAGTACATAAAACATTAACCATTCTGTATAATGGTGTATATACATTTTGTGTAGTAAAAGATTTTCACAGAAATAGTTGTTCAGTGAACATATGACCTTTTTAGAGGAAACATTTATAATGTAGACAAATGTGTGGTCAAAAGTCCCCACCCTTCCCGTCTTACTCCCCCCTCTACCCACCTTTAAAGGTCAGGTTTGCAAGCGTTTGGTTTTTAGCCCAAAACCTTTTAAATACTCTAGACAAGTATGATCTTTTAAGATATATTTTCTTTATTACATTTTCCATTAATAAAATATTACTTATTTTGCTAACTTGGTAATTTAATAGGCAAATTACCAGAAATTGAACATATTTGTTTATCAAATTTCTTTTTTAATGTTTTTATGCACTATAATTTTATGAAATATATTTTAAAAATACTTAAATTGACTACTCCATGGGTAACAATATCCCATCACAACAAATACAATATATCTCTTTGTGTTCCTTTATCTTGAAAAGTAATTGTTTACAAAGGGCATTGACATTAAGATAGTGGAATACACCACTCATGATTTCACACCTAATATACTGTACATGTATTGAGTACAGGTAGATGGTCAATAAATTATTTTGTTGAGGTTGTTTGCTTAGTAATAGATACTTTTAATCAAACTCTCTTATTTTGTCATTCTAATATTTTAACCATTTATATAATTATAATAGTCACTTCGGGATGTAACCAAAATACCAACTGTATGCACACATTTATATATAAAACATTTAAAGGGGGTTTTAATTACTGTTTGTGGAATTTTCTGCAAGTTTAAAAAAGTGCCTACAGGTAAGAAGATTATTCAAAACTTTGAATAAATTTAATTTTACATTCTAAAATTTGTCGTAATTAAATCATCATATTTGGAGTATTAACATTATTCAGTAGTAAATTTTTTTTAAATAAAGTAATATAATAATTCAAAACTTGACTGTGTGTGGAGCTTCGACATGACAGTGGTTGGCATCACTTTACAGCAAGGACAACAATGCAGTTGGACCATGCTCTGATTATTTTAGCACCCTCAGACTTTCAAATGTTTTTAAACTTAACGAATTGTGTTTTTCCACATGGAAATAAAATGGTGACTCTTCAAGAACTTTTACTGAATGATAAAATGGACAGACAGAAGAGTTTTTTTTTTTTTTTTTAAATGAAATTAAAAGCTGGTAGTGCTATTATCAATTTGCCAATACAAGTAGACCAATGCCTAAGTGGACCAGAGCCTATCTTAAATTGTTAGTCCCTTAGTTTCTCCTGTTATTTATAATAGACCGAAGAAGTGGCAGCCATTTTTTTTTTTTTTTTTGTAGTGTCAGGTTGTTTCAGAGCTTAATGCGAGGGTTTTTTAACGTGCAAAAAACAAAGTACGAAGCAATGTACATGATTTTACATTTTTTATTCAGAATGAAACAAAAATATTATTTAAATTTAGGATAGATTATAATTAAGTTTTAAAATGTACTTTTTGTTTTAATTTGAAAATTTATTGGAAAAAAACTTGAATGAGCTAGCATTGTGTTCACAGCACTTGACTTCTTACACTAGAGCTTTATGAAATATGAGGAAGAATTTATAACTTTCATTAGCTCACTTATTCCCCAATCCAATGATGGATAAATCGCACTGACACATTGTTGGATTGCATTATGAAGTATTATGCGAGATAAAATTAAAATTCGAGTTTTATTAAATGGCCTGCATGATGTGTGTAGGAGTACTCCAGGAACCAACCTTGTGAACAGTCAGGAGGCCAAGAGTTTGGGACCAGCCTGAACACAGTTGTGAGCACATCCTCTGACAACACACTGGCGGACAACACAACAGTAGACAACACTACAGCAGACAGGCACAACGCCAATACTGACGAACCAGATAATAAGGCCAAGGGTATCATCCAGCCGAGCAGCGGTGGCGTATGCCGCCGGCGCAAGAAGAAGAAGAGCGAGCCGGGCAAGAGAGTATCCTTCCATCAGGACTCCAATGATGACTCTGATGCTCCAGTGATTCTGAGAGAACCTCGTAACCTCAACAAATTCTATGTTGAGGGCCGCTACAGCTGGGGAGGCGAGGGGGACACTTTCTTCATCAAGGTATGTAAGCACTTACCTAAACTTATTGACGTTTAGTTACAAAGACTCCATAATTTTTTAGTGCTCACTAGGGTTCCTGTTTAAGATGGATCCACAAGTGATCTGGAACAGAGCTTTCCAGTAAATAAACATAGTTTCTTTTTATTTTTAATAAACTTATTAAAAATGAAAAAGTCTATAAGAATCAATTGAACCCTCAATGAAAAACCTGTGATGTCAGCATTTTTATCGCAATTTGTGCAGATGCAGTCAGAGTTGACCCGAAGCATCAAAATAACTCAAGTGGCAAAAGCTTTCAGTCAATGAAGGTGAAGCAGTCAAATTTCATGCATCTGTTATAGGAATTTAAGGCAAAGCCCTCTCTGCATTGCTGCAATCTATGGGCAGTGAAAGGAACTATTTGAGCAATTGGGTATTCAAAGCATGCTTTGTTGACTGGTAGTGATATGTAAACCAAAACATTTGCTAATATTTTATATTTTTGCTACGTGCACTAGAGAAGATATGAGATTTTGATATTTTGGTTGGAAAACCTTAGTTCATTTTCCATTAAATAACCTACAGTATTACATTTTTCTGTTTATTGTAATCTGTAATTGTAAAATAGATAAAAATTAGAGATCTCTACATTAACATAACTCTCTTAACGTAATTTATATTTTTAGATGTCCTTATCTCAATGTGGTAGTATTACATGTCAACAATGAGCTTTGTCCTGCGTAATTTAACAATTAATAGTTGATTAATTTTCGGGTTTTATTTCCAACTCAGATTTATTTCAAGTTTGTATCTTCAACTCAAACTAGAAGGAATCGTGGCTAGCTATACTACAGACAAGAAACTAATTAACAGCTAACAGACTTGTAGACTGTCCACTGAGACAACGTTTCGTTCTGTAGCTTATGTGAGTTTAATTACTACGTAAATGACGTAATCATTTTTAGCTAAGTGACATAAATTGGATTTTACTTTTAACAAAAATTATGTTGACATTACATTTTTGTAATTCTCATGTAATGTGGTGTTCAAAGCCAGTGTATTTTGAAATAGTAATAAATTATAATCTTCAAGGAACAAGAGAACTTCCGCCAAGTCAAATCGGAGATTTACGAAAGGAAAGGGTTGTCTTCGAGCATCAACATCTTCGAGTCCGAGCTGGGGATAGAGGCAGACTGTGACAGCAGCACGACGACGCTGGACGACGCCAAGCTGAACATCGAGACGGTCTGTGAGAAGCTGACAAGTGTGGTGCGCCAGAGCCTTGGTCTAGGGCGGCCCCAGCTGGCGGAGCGTGAGGCTCCTGAGGGTCAGGAGGACCCTGCCAGGAGCGCGAGAGAGTATGAGAGACTGCTACGCAACACTTCAGCTGTCAGGTCCTCGGTAGACCTCACCTCAGACTCCGAGTGGTCAATGGATACACCGGATCGGCAGGGCAAGAGGTACCTCAGACAGCCAGGTACGTCACAATAGTGAACAATGAAAAACTTCATTAGTATTAAACATTGTAAGCGATGTTTCTGGTGCAAAAACCTTGAATGTTTTTATAATATGTTGAATTTAATTTCAAAAACAAATATTTTTCAATGAAACTAAATTGTATGGACCCTGGTTAAGGATTAGCCAATCAATAAAGGATATAGATATTTGTTTTTTAAGATATGCGTGACTTTATTGAGTGTGAGAATTTTGTTGGGTACAATATATTTGAGTGTTGAATCTGAAAAAAAAGTTAATATTTTATCATTGATATCTTTTATTTTTCTTGTATCATATAAAGTTTTCATGTATATTTAGTGTTAATATACAATTTTTTTACAAAACAAGAATATTATAAAAAGTAACAAAGTTATTACATTTGATAATAACCACATGCAAATTGCTAATAATGGCACTTCACTTTTGGATAACACCTGTAAAAATACCCTTGGCATTATTGACTAACATTTCAAAAAAATGTCCAGCACTGAAAAGGTTATCTTTGATTGTTACTTGAGAACTCACAATACTCTGATATTATAATATTCTAATGTTAATGTTATTAATGTTATAGCTTACAATCAATGCTTAATAAGGCTTAATTCTTGTAGTATCAATTTTGATGTATAAATATGTTGTTAACTAAAATGGATTTAAAAATATAATACTCTGTTAAAACTACAGTTTAGTATCAAAACTGTTACTCTGTTAAAACTACAGTTTAGTATCAAAAATGTTACTCTGTTAAAACTACAGTTTAGTATAAAAACTGTTACTCATCAGTATCAAGTAATTTGGAAATACATGGAGATGAGTAAACACCCTTGTATTTCAGGCCCACAGAGAAATATGGTGGGACAGCCAAACTGGCACGCCAGAATGCTCCACGAGGCTCCGTCGAAGACGTCTCTGGTTAAGAGGTTCCTAAGATCCATCCCCACGAGGAAGCCATACAAGGAGAAGAAGCCTAGTATCAAGCGAAGCCTGTACATCCCGGGAGTGAAGCCTGACTCAGGGCTAACGGAGAAGCTGCTGGGAGAGCTGGAGTTGGAGTTGAGGCGAGGACAGGTGGTCCATAGTGATGTAGAGGTCAGTGTAGAAACATAGCTATCTATTCTGTCTGGTGGTCTCGTGAGAGGGGACACTCCACTTGCTTGCTAGAGTTCCCTCAAACTTGTCACTTCCGTAAGATCAGTAAGACTTTCCGGCAAATCTTTTGAACTAAAACTTCTTTATTATTGTTTACAATGTAAACTGCATAAAAATTGTCAGTACATAAAATTACTATAACTACATAAAATACTTTAAATCTAAAAGTTTTTATCTATTAAAAAACTATTGATGATGTAGTATTCTTTTAGAATTAGAACTTATTCCTAAAAGAGTTTAGATTAGTGGCCTCTTTGAACCTTGCAAGCAAGTTGTTAAAAAGCTAGTTGCAGGAATAAAACATATGTTTTTCAAAGAAAGATGTCCTATGTTTTAGAAGGGCCAAGGAATTATTATCTCGTAGGTTATAAGTTTTTGTTTTATTGGAAACAAGTCTTTATTTTAAAGGCAAATGTCAAGCATTTCAGAATGTATATACTAGAAGTAAGTAAATTATTTTCTCTAAAAACACCTTTACATGATTGAGATTGGTGGAGTCCAAAAATGACATGTATGGCTCTCTTTTGAAGAACGAATAGGGATTTAGTTTTGGAGGATTCATAACCCCAAATGATTAATCCATAATTCAAGTAAGTATAGAAGCAAACATAATATGCTATTATCAACATTACTATTTGCAAACGAGGCAAACCTGCGCAAGAGAAACTTTTTTTCTTTTAATGGCTACTGAAACAAAGTATCATCACTCTGTTTAATTTGATGGATAGGATGACACAAATTCTTTGAAGCTAGAAATTGTTAAATGGATGAGATAGTCATGAGTCTGAAATGTACAGACATCTGTAACCTCCCATGCAGACCGAAAGGTGTCATATTGGAGGCATAAAAGTTTGAAAAATCATGTTATCATTTCTATTCTATCATGTGATTTAAATTACATACAGTTTTATGTATGTGAGTTTCAAACAATTCCTACATGATCAATGTTCTGTCCGATAGGGAGAGGAGGATGCTGAGGATGAGACAGTGACAGCAGTAATGGAGGCAGCTCTAGTTGATTCAGTGTTTATGGACAAGCAGGAGAGGATATACAAGGTGAGTTGACAAATCTATCATAATTGTAAAAGTGTTTGAAAGTCTTGTTAGGGATCTAATTCAGGAACATTTTTTAAATCAAGGAGTATGGTGTGTTTTGTACAATCTGAAGTAAAATGAGAGAAATTACCTCCCAATCGCTTCAACTAAGTAATTTTAAATTTAATTCCAATTTTCATTCTTCAGTCTTTAACTCAGTCATTTTCTTTATAGTATTGTGTAAATACCTGTTATTTTTAAAGTATGAGTGGGAACAAAATACAAATCTTTAAATTTAATTTTGTCTTTAATAAGACAATTTAAAAATTAACAAAAAAGTAATAAAATGGTACTGTGTTGCTTCTGTATGTATGCAATTAAAGTTAGTGCCAATTTTTTTTTTCTTTATTTTTACTTGAGTCATTATGAGAACAAAGTACCATAATCTTTCTTTCTGTTCAAATGTTGTCTCCAAGAAATTGATGACAGAATATGTTAGCCAATGTTAGCTTAATTGAAATGAGGAGCAGTTGAGTGAAGTTCCTAATGCCCCATAATTAGTGACATTTCTGGACCATCCAGTAGAGGAATTTTGTCAACAAAGTGTTTGAAACTATACAATAGTGGGTTTGAAAAGGGAAATTTAAAGTAACAGATAAGACTCTTGTCTTAACAAACTTGTTTCTAAACATGAAAAGATTAAGTTTCTCATAGATTTAGATCGTGTTGCTTATTTGTTGAATAGATTGAGGATAGCAAGATTGTGCCCCTAAGTAACCCTCTGTTACAGGTGTATCGAGTGGCCAGCACAGAGGGTGAGCCGTTGTTGGCCGTTCTGACTGACATGGCTCTCTACATGACAGGCCTGGGCTTGGACCAGCAGTACATCAGGCGACACCACATATGCTATCATACCCTGGACACTATTGTGGTGAGCTTATCTAGATTTAACATTCTGGGCTCATTAGGAAGATTCTTTGGTGTTTGTGCAGCGTAACGTTTAGTGACAGTCACAACTTAAGGTTTTGTTTTTCGTGTTAGTCCAGGACGCACTTGTGTCATTTTAATTACAGTGCAACCTTGTTAAGTCGGACTCCTTTATATCAGATCTCGGGGTAACCTGGATCAGAGAAATTTAAAATTAGCTTCTTGTCATCGACCCAGACTGCTGAGCATGGGACGGATGTTTTTTATCAGTACACTGTTTGTATAAATCAACAATTACATGTATTGCGATTTCTTGTGATAACAATGCCAATAACAGAGAGGTTACTGACGAAAACAATACTAAAAATATCATTATAAGCCAAGCATAAGTAGCATTACACATGGTTTATTTCGAGCAACAAGAAGATTCAAGATCGGCCAAGTTGATCATGTCGAAAAGGATGTGTGCCCACACAGCACGGAAACAGCATTCAAAGCTGACACAACTCAAATTAACAAAATTCATTCAGAAAAATTAAACTGTACATACTGTATTATACTTTATCATGATGTGTACTTTAAGTGTTATCTTCAATAAAAAATATTGTATTGTTTGTACATGTGGTTTTTTATTTCTGTTTAACCCGGATTTTTGCTATGTTGGATTGGCTGCGGTCCCGGCTAGTCCGACTTAATGAGGTTGCAATCATACTTCAAGTCAATTTTATTATGCTTTTTTAACGATATACAGTGTGGCCTCTAACTGGCTTTTTTTTATTAAACGAAATATTTAAAAAATCCAAGAATAAAAAAGTGTTGCAATTACTTTTACTGTAAAATATAATAAAAAAAATCAGGATATTCCATAAGAAAAACCAAACTGTAGAACAAAGTAAACCTCCATTTCCACTCTGTATAACATGTAAAATAACCTCAACTTGTTACACACTGTGTTTATGTAAGTACTGTGTCCATACAAATACTCAGTCAACTTGTGGTACAAATGCAATTCCAAATTTAAATATTTCCTGTGATTTAAAGTTGGATATTTTATAACTTTCATGGAGTTATCATAGTGTATCAACAAGGATGCAACAATGAAGGTGTGCATTGTTGTGATGATTCTACAGATCGGACCAGAATACCAGACCGTGATGCTGGTGACGGTGGACCACAGTGTGACAGTGACTGTGATCTCAGCACTCGGGCGAGCGTTGGTCACACACATGGTGACACACCTGGCCTTGGCCGTGTATCGGCGGGCCCGCAGCCACCTATCAGTTTGTCAGCTGTCACTCAGCACCATGCAGTCGCTGTACCGAGCACTGCTCGCTCACACCTCTGTCTCCAGTGACGAGCAACTCCACTACTACCGCTACATTCGTGTAGAGGACAGCTACATCGCTGGGCCCTGCGGTCCTCTCGGACCCTCCAAGTGCGGTCATCTCATGTACCGACCTCACAACCACTCTCCCTGGCTGCCTGGCTATATTGTGCTCAGGTGTTTATCACTTTAATAACTTTAACACCTTATAGAGATTATACAAAAATCCATAGTATATGGAGAACAAGGGTGAAAATTATATAATAGCAGTATTGTCAAGTCCAAAGATAAATACTTATTCAGCGAAGATTTATCTGAATAAGTAACAATTTTTGAAAAGTTTGATTCTATCTCATTAAATAAGTGGCAGTAGTCGGATTTAATTAAGTCTGCTGGGATTTGAACCCAGATCTTTTATTTGCTGACCAAACCTACTTCAAATACACCACAGTGCCTCACTTTTTGCGATTCACTTATTTTGTATTTCACCACTCATGTATTCATATAAATGTATTAAGATGTAATCATAGACTAAATACCTGTCAAACGATCTTTATTCAATCGTTACATTTGTATAAGTAGCAATAGCCGAATTTAATTTCAATAAAATTGATATACAAAAAGTACTTGCTCCACTAGGACTCAAACCTGAATATCTCACTTGCAAGGCTAGCTTCATACCACTACTCACACAGCCCTCACAGTTTGTAAATCACTCTTTATTGTATTACATAAAATGTAGAAAAAGCTTTAAGTTAATATACTCAAATATTTCTAATGTTCCATTTTGGGCCCAAATTCGTGGTCATCATCATCATCATCATCGTCAGACGTTTCCGTTCTCACGGGTCGTCGTACACAGCCTCCTCCACTTTAGTCTATCGTTCCAGGTCTCCTCTTCATCCACCTGTATTTTCTGTAGTCCCCTTCTCTCTATGTCTTTCCACACTTGGTCCTCCCATCTTCCTCTCGGTCTTCCTCTTGGTCTTCTTCCTCCTTCCTCCTTCTCCAGTGCTATTCTAGGCATTCTATTATCTCCCATCCTCTTCACATGCCCCATCCACTGTATTCTTCTTCCTTCCATTGTCTCTTGCAGTGAAACTACCTTCAATCTTTCCCTAGTTATTTCGTTCCTTATTCTATCTCTTCTTGTAGTCTTCTCTATCCCTCTTAAAAATCTCATTTCTGCAGCTTGCAATCTGCTTAAATCATTTTTAGTCCACGTCCACGTCTCTGCTCCATATAATAAAATTGGTTGGAAATAAGATTTATACATCAATACTTTTGATTCTTTCCCAATGTTCCAACTCCACACAATCTTCTTTACCATATTGAAAAACTTTCCACTCTTCCATATTCTGTTTCCTATCTCTTCTCTTATTGTGCCCCTATCTGTTATGATACTTCCTAAATAACAGAATTCCTTCACCTTTTCAAGTCTTTTTCCTTCAACTAACACGTCTTTGTTATTTCCATCCCTTCTCTCTACTTTCATTACTTTACATTTTTGTATGTTCATCTCTAAACCATATTTCTTCGCCACTTTTGCCCATTTGTTTAACTCTCGTTCTAACTCTTCTTCCCTATTTTCCCATATCATTATGTCATCCGCATATGCTATTGTCTTAAGTTCTTCTGCTCCTCTGTTTCCTTGTACTTCTAGAATAATTTCATCCATTATAATATTGAAAAGGAAAGGTGACAATATGCTTCCCTGCCTTACTCCTCTCTCTGTTTTAAAAGTATCTGTATATTTTTCTTCAATTCTTACCCTGTTTTTACATATGCCGTACAGGTTCTTTATTCTTTCTACTATTCCCTCACGCAATCCTCTCTTTCTCATACTCTCCCATATCCTTTCTCTCAGTACCTTATCATATGCCTTCTGTAGGTCTATAAACGCTACCATTGTATCTTTTCCGTATTCCCACCTCTTTTCTAACACTTGTCTCATCACAAAAATAGCATCCACCGTTGACCTACCTTTCCTAAAACCACATTGCTCCTCTCTTCCTGTTTCTTCCAGTACTGGTCTAATTTTCTGCAACAGTATTTTTTCATAAATTTTTTGTGTATGGCACAACAAAGTTATTCCCCTGTAATTCTCGCATTTTTGCTTATTGCCTTTCTTAAAAATCGGCACTATTATTCCCATTTTCCAGTCTTCTGGTATCTTCTTTTACCAGAAGAAGATGGTATTTTATTTTACTTTTCGTGGTATTTTATTTAATGACATGTGTAAATTACAGTAAGGCAACCAATTGTCTAACCAATAATTTCCATTCCTCTTGTCCCAGGGGTGGTGTGTTATACGTGTTCAGCGATGTGCACCAGCTCACACCACGCCACGTCTTGTCATTCCACCGAGGTTATTTTGGTGGTTGTCGACGTGTGTTCAATGCCAACAGACCTCACACGTTTGAAGTGCTTCCGTTTAGTCAGAGCGGGCTGTACGGCACCTTCCAATTCGCAGCGGCTGATGACTACGAGTCATCTGACTGGTTACAGGCGTTCATACAGACTTCGGCCACTGTGAGTATGATTCTGGATAGATTAATTCTTGTCTACTTTAGTTTAACCCTTTGGGATTGGCATTAAATTTTTATGATTGCCCTCTCAAATCGCCCGGCCACAACAGTAGCCATGGCTGTTCTTTGCATCAGGTCATTAATTGATGACCACGTCCTGTTCCTCAGCTCGGCAGAACACACCTAGTGGCCCTTGCTGTTTTGCCGTTCAGCTCGTCACGTCACTATGTGTGGCTCACTATACTGCACGGTTATAATATTCAATCCTTATCCAGTTGTAGCTGAAAAGTACTTCAATTTCTCAGCCAAATAAATAACTAAATTAATATTTATCTACTTGCAGCACATTTCACAGTAAATATCATTCAGAATGGTTTTTTATCCAAGTGTCAGTATCACTGTAATGTATCCTATCAATGTATTAAAATACTAGTGCTGATGAAGCTCAAAATATGGAAACGAGTTTATATTCTTTCAGTACTTAAGACTGACTGTATTTTTTTGCTGCAAATAAAGACACTTTTAAAACAGATATACCTATAATTCCATATTACTTGGATCGTTTTATAAGCAACTAATAAATAATCAACTGATAGTAAACTACAACGCTACAATGTGTCTAGTAGTTACTAAATTTCCACTGTTTATTGCCCAGATGTCACAAAGCCCAACCAGTGAGGAACCTGTGGTGGGCTGTGGTCTTCTTCTTACCACTCGTCACCTGCTCACGTTGGACTTCCCAGACACAGTTCTGTCCTGCATCAGGCTCCAGGACATTTCCATCATCCGGACTGCCACAACGTGCTGCGTGCTGGTAGGTTCATAACATTTTTACTCCTGTTTTGGTAAACAATACTTGATTTTTTCTTAAATGAAGAAAAATATTGTGTGCATTGCCAGGCTTAAGCCTAATTATTATAACAGAATGATCAAAACTTGTTGTTGATTGGATTTTCTAAATTAAAAGAAGTCCAAATCATTATTCCTTTATTTGTAACAAGGCCAACTGATAAAAAAGCCTTGTGTTCAGTGTCACTAATTGTAACCAGATATCCTGTATGTGTGTAGGAGACCACCTGTCGAGAGGTCCAGCAGAGTGGTGGAGACTGGATACTGTACTTCCTGACCCAGCAAGCCATATCGGAGTTCTTGGACTCTCTCTACACCTTGAGGCCACAACTCAAACAGGTAAATGGTTTACCAAGTTTATTGTTGACTTACTGTACAAATATGAGAGAGGTCCAGCACAGTGGTCCCCAGGGACAGGATACTGTACGTCCTGATCCACTTGTGGTACAATGTGATATAAAAACATTAAATAATTGTAAGTAAAACACTACACAAAACCTTTAAAATATTTTATATCAAACTTGTATGTTTTTATTTGCAAAACTCTGTTCAGATTTGAGTTCTGTACCTACAGATGTGGTACACTGCACTTAAAAATCCATTAAATCGTTTTAAAACTATTCATAAGGAATTTATTAAAATCGTTTAGTAAAGAATTATGGTTATCTTACAATTATTGTTTAAAAAAAAAAGTATAAATAAATTGTATAGTACTTTTTTGATTACTCAAAATTACAACATGTACTGCTTTATTTTATATTTGGGAATATCAGTATGTTTTATTCTTTAATAGATTCACTGCGGATGACAAAATTACCGGCGACAGAAAATGCTGGAATTTTTTTGTTTTTTACTTACCCAAAACGGAGTCAGGATAGCCAAAAGGGTTGTCCAAGGTATCCCGGAAGCTTCGTTGGCCGGAACGGGTGATGTCATGTCCGTGCCGAGTCTGCTTGTCATCCGCACCGGGTGCTGATCCCCGTATTGTATGTGCTCGCAGCGCACTAGGTTTCGGCACAAACACTCGTGAATTACATGTATATAGTACATGAATAGCACGTAGATAGTACATCAATTACACGTTCGGGGTGATCAGGGGTATCAACTCTTTAATAATGCAGACATCTCAAAATGCCAAGAAATCAATCTCGAGACATGTACTCCTTGTACATAGGGAAATTCAACAACCGATGAGTTTCCAATAGTCGTTCAATCGATTTAGTCTGACGTTGCCAGTCAACAGTAGAAGGCCTACGAATTTTCTTAGTTCGGCCATCACTAAGTCCTTCCATTTGGTTATGCGAGACGCGGGAGTAGTGATGGGACCACAAAATAGTTCCAGGGTATACAGGTTGGTTTGTCTAATGATATTCTCTAAAAACAAGGTGTCAAGAAAGAGATATAGTATATACAGTCAATTGGTTTATTGTCACCTGGAATGGGAACGAGCAAGCCAGGTTGACCAGTGATCGGCATGTCACTTAAACCAGTCATGTCGCTGGCCGTACCGGCCCACTGGGGGTGGGGGACGCTGCCTTTACCGTCCCTAGAACTGTTCGAACTTGACTCATTGTCTTCATCAGATGAAAAATCTCATCTCGACAACAGGAATATTGAGGAGATTACGTCTTTGGAAAGGAACGAGTCGTTGAACAAAAAAAGAGTACTTGGTTCTACCACAAGATCAAAGAACAACAAAAATATCAAGAGTTCTGGTTTGGATTCGACAAATAGAGCAATTGGAACGGAACGGTTCACAGAAAAGAGTAGCAATGTAGATGACGGCGGAAAGGTAGCTTCCAGTCAGACATCTTTAAATGGCGAACTTGTTTCTATGGTTCAACATGAACATAGCGTCGGGACGAATTCGGACGATGTCGATGTGTCAAGCGACTGTAGTGATTTTTACGGTTTTGACGAAATCCCAAATTCGGGTAATGATCAAGCAGGAAAATGGATAACTGTAATAGATAAAAAGAAAAAGAGTTTTGCATCTGTAGTGAAGGAGGTAGGAACTCGTGTAAATGCCGGTGAGGAAATTGACAGAGTTAGGCCTAACCTAAACAAATTCAAACGTAGGTCAAACAAAATTTTGGTTGGCACGGGTGAAACAAATCTCATTCAGGGAACAAAAATGGCTTGGTTTCACCTTGGAAAGGTAAAAAGTGGAACTTCTGAAGAGGAGGAATTTCATAAAAACAAGCTTCCCAGGTACAGGTTTCATTGTGGAAAAAATGGAGTGTAAGGGAGTGAATGAAAGCTTCAAGATTGGAGTGGATTTTACAATGAAGGATAAAGTCACAGACATTTCACTCTGGCCCAAAAATGTAACGTTAAAACGTTTTTTGTTCAAGAGGAGAGAAACACCACCACAAAGGTAGAACAAACCCAATTTTACCAAGCTAAGACGAATGACCTTAAAATAGTATTTATCAATATTAGGTCAGTTTTTAATAAGGTTGAAGCACTGGAATCATTCTTGGATAACGAAGGACCAGATTTTATTTGCTTAGTGGAAACATGGTTAAATAAGGATAAAAATAAATACTTTAAGATAAACAATTATTGTAAAATAGCTGAGAAATATAGAGGGAATACTATTGGTGGCTGTGTTGCAATATATGCTTAAATAGGTAGCCTAAACAAGCTTTAATAAGTTGCAGACTTTAGCAGTGGAAAACGTGTTTTAATGTTGTGGCCTCCTCATATCTTGTAATGGTAATAGGCCTAGATTCGAATTTATTTTAATAGTTTTATATATTAAGAGATAACTTTTGTGAATTTATTGAACTTTTGGAAGATTCTCTAAGCATGATAAAAAATACTTATTGTGATCTGCCGCTGGTATTATGTGGTGACTTTAACATTGAAAATTTAAAAGAAACTTGGGCCAAAGAATGTTTTTACGATGTCTTAGAGTCATACAACCTTCATGTAACACTTAGAACATCTACAAGAGTTACGGAGAAGACTAACAGTCAACTAGATTATTTCATAACTGATTTACAATCAAACTCATACTATACTGTAACTTTACCACCGTTGTTATCAGATCATAGTTTTTTATCCTTCAAAATGAACATAGGTGCAAATAATATTATAAAGAGGAGAATCGAAAGAAGGAAAATAAATAAATCAAACTTGGCACTGTTTGAATATTTACTGACGACCCAGAATTGGCTGGTAAACCTAGACCATATTGATCTACAACAAAACGTAGATAAATTGTTTTATGAGTTTTATTCAACTTTCTTGTACATATTTGATATTTGTTTTCCTAAGATGATTTTTAGTATTAAGGACGAGTCACATGGACTGGGTCGATGAAGAAGTTATTATATCCCAGACAAATCTAAAGGATCTGTATTGGCACACTAGGGATAATCCTAGTCACATTGTTAAGTTACAATACGCAAGAGCTAAAAGCCAACATGCCAACTTACTATGTCAAGTTAAAAAACAATTTTACAGGTTGAAGATAAGCAATGCAAAAAATATTTGCAAAGAGTCTTGGGACATTGTTAAACACTTAACATGTAATGAAAATGTAAATAGTTTTAATATTTATTTAAAGGATAAGGACGAGCTCATTTCTCACCCAAGCAATGTAGCAAATGTTTTTAACAATTATTTTGTTAGTGAAATTTTTAAACTAACCGGACCAACGGTGCAAGCTGATGTGAATCAAAATTCAGACCACCAACATGACTCATCTGATGAATTTATCTTGTGGCTTACAGATGAGGAAGAAGTTAAGGAAACTATACTTAAAGTTAGTTCGAAGCGTGGTGCTGGTGTGGATGAAATTCCATGTAGCATATTAAAAGTATGTAAAGATATTATTGCAAAGCCACTCACTATTATCATCAATAAGTCTTTTGAGGATGGATACTTCCCAAATGAAATTAAAACCTCCAAGGTTGTGCCTATACACAAGTGCAATGAAAGAGATCAAGTTAAGCAATATAGGCCAGTAGCTGTGCAAAGTGTATTCTCTAAAATAATTGAGATCATCTTTCTGAAAAGATTAATCCCTTACTTGGAGAGAAATCAAATTTTGAACAACCACCAGTATGGTTTCAGGAAATGTAGGTCCACAACAGATGCAATATTGGATTTGTTAATTAATTTATATGAGAATCTTGATTTAGTGGGTGAACAGTTGTGTATATTTTATGATATGACAAAGGCTTTTGATCTACTATCACATGATGTACTTCTCAAGAAACTGTTAGCTATTGGGATAAGAGGCAGGCCATTGAAGTGGATCCATAGCTACTTGAAGGACAGAAAAATGGTGGTAACTGTACGATATTCAGAAGCAGATGGTCTGACTCTACCGTTCAGAGGTCTCTCCCCCTATTAACACAGGTGTTCAAGGTTCAAATTTGGGACCCGTACTGTTTCTGCTATATGTGAATGATTTACCACAATCATTAACAGAAGGTAAGGTCTGCCTATTTGCTGATGATGTTTGTCACTGTTTTGAAGACCTGAACAAGGATTTACTAAGATGCAGAGCACAGGAAGGTCTTAATGAAATGAGCAAATGGTGTCAGGAAAATAAGCTACTGCTAAATAAAGGCAAAACTAAGGCTCTAATGTTTTACAACAGGAAAAAACCAAATAGTGCCCCTTTACTACGGCTTGAGGGAGCGAGCATAGCAGTAGATGAAAGCGTGAAATATCTTGGCTTAACCATAAGCAGTGACCTAAGGTGGCAACAACACATAGAATCCATATCAGTGAGGCTTACTGCAGTATGTTACATGGTGCGAAGGCTCCAGTTAATTATGGACGAGGATGTGCTTTTGAAGGTGTACCTTGGATGCTTTCACAGTATCATCAGCTATGGAATTATCTTCTGGGGAAACAGTTCAATGGCGCAACGAATTTTTTTGATCCAGAAACGCATCATAAGAACTATCTGCAAAGTACCCTATCTAGCTCACTGTAGGGCACTCTTTGTACAGTTAAAGGTGCTAACATTGCCAGCCATCTATATTCTTGAATCCGCAATAATGGTAAGTAAGAAGCCTGAAATATTTATAAAAAAGGACCAAGTACATCAATATGCTACAAGACAAAAGAAAAACGTTTATGTCAGCCAAGTAACATCCAGCCTAGCAAGAAGTGGCCCAAGATTCATGTTTGGGAAAATATATAATAGAATCCCAGCTGAAATCAAAGTAATTGAAGATATTTCAAAATTCAAGACAGCCTTGAAGGAATACTTAATCCAAAGACCCTATTACTCAGTAGAGGAATATTTTACTGAAGAATAGACACTACATGACATGACGACCATGGCGCAATTGCGCTACCAGTGGTAGATTATCAAGTATCAAGTAAATTATCGTCAATAACATTATCGTCTTCCTCCATTATGAGTACATACACTTACACAGTCAACAGACAGTACAGGGTCATCGAAAAATAATGCCTAGATTTTAAATAACTGTCATAAAAAAACTATTAAAGGTAATTTAAAGGTTGTAGTCTTAAAATGTGCGGAAAGAAATACATTTTTTTTTCATACCTTAGTATGTTTCAATGTGAGCACCGTTCGTTGCCCTGCAGATATCAAGTCTGTAGTCAACTTCCTGCCATATCATATCTGGCGTAACAGTTAAGATTGCAGAAGAAATTCGCTCCCGAAGATGGTCCAAATCCCGAATCTTTTCTTCGTAAACTATATTTTTTATGTACCCCCAGAAAAAGAAATCCAAAGGGGTAAGATCAGGACTTCTAGGAGGCCAAGAAATGGGGGCTGCTCTACCAATCCAACCGTTTGGGAAGCGTGCGTTTAGTGCAGCGCGTACCTCGCAATGGTAGTGAGGTGGAGCCCCATCTTGCATAAAAATGATTCGCTGTCCAGTCTGTTGTTCGATATAGTCTAATTGGGGGAACACAAACAGTTAAAGCATGTCCAGGTAAACTAGGCCTGTAATGGTTTTTTCTACAAAAAAGAAAGGTCCAATAACTTTGTCATGAAATAACGCGCACCACACATTGAGTTTGGGAGAATCACGCACATACTCGTGGATTTCGTTTGGCTGTTGCGATCCCCATACACGGCAATTGTGACGATTTACACATCCATTTATGTGAAACGTAGCTTCATCACTAAACAACACTCTCTGTAGAAAATTTGGATTATCATCAATTTCATTTAACATAAAACTTGCAAATTCAGTTCGTTTAGGGCGGTCGGTAGGTTTTATTTGCTGTTTTATCTGAATTTTATACGCATGAAGTCTTAGCCGCTTGTGCAGTACATTTTGTATTGTTGTTTTTGGAATGTTTAGTTGAAGACTTCGTCGAGCAATGGATTTTTTTGGGCTCCTAACACAAGATTGCCGGATATGCTCAACATTCTCTTCTGATGTTCTTGGTCGGCCTGGTCTAGATTTTTTGCCGACGGTCCCTGTTTCCCTAAACTGGTTAAACCATCGAACGATAGCTTTGTTATCAGGTACTGTTTGACCCGGATATGTTCTCCGAAAGAGCCGCTGTACACTGACAATTGACTTTGACTCCGCGTACCAAATCACGCACTGTGCTTTTTGTTACACGGTCAACATCGTACTGAACGGCGGTGCGTCTGTGGCCGGCTGACCTTGACGATTGCGCAGCTTGCCTGCGCATCACAAAGACAGGGAAACACAATCAGACGAACTAAAAACAAAACTTGCGTTCACCAGTTATGGCCCAGTGAAAGAATTACTCATTTAACATGAAAGGTTTTGATGTTATAATTTTATTAAATCTAGGCATTATTTTTCGATGACACTGTATAATCCACTCACACAATATCGCAAAACATACACAACAAACGAAAATGGCGAACCGGCGACAAATCGCACCAACTCACCGAAACAGGCACACCTCGCTATGAGTGTTACAGCCTTCCCAGGCAACTGCTCAGCTCACACTGAGGCAATATGAAAGCAGCTGCCGTATGCCGAGCTTGCTCGTCCACCGCCCGGCGCACCATTTTCGCATGACGAGCATGCTCGTCACCCGCAGTGAATGTGTTAAAAAGTAGTAAACTACATCTCTAACCTTACTTTTTGTTTGGTTCCTATTAATTTCTTTGTAATTCTCATGAATTGGAACTAATTGAGGCAGTTACTTTTTAATTGTGTTAAATCTTAAGTTGTAAACCTCACCATCCCCTCATCATGTATTTGTTCCTATTCACCACTGAGTTTTTATACATAATTTTCAAATCAGTCATGAGTAAATACTATTGTGGATTGTTTCGTGATTACAGGCAGTGGTAGACTCGTGGGAGTGTGAGGCACTTCTCAGCCATTGTCTGCAGACTAGTCAGCTGGTCACCACAGCCTGGGACCCCCTACTGAGGCCTTCTGTGAGTAATCTCCTTCTCTTGCTATGTCCATACTCCAGTACAGCAGTGAAAATTTAGTTTGGAAATTAAAAACACCAGGGTTTAAGCTGGGATGAAGATTTTCTTAGCAAAAATGCTAAAAGCTCTTCAGACTTTTTAGTAAAAATATTTGTCCTGTAGCACTTATTAATGTGGTTGGTGTTCAGTGGTTATTCCAATAACACTTATCGAAAAATAGTCTGAAATTCTCTATTATTTTAGCCTCTAGAACCAATGTTTACTCGAATAAAAATACTGCTGTTAAAATATTTAGGATCTCAATAATTAAAAGATGAGATATTTTGTAAAGAGGTTTGATTAAAAACAATTTAGTTACAAAATAATATTTGAAATTTATTATAAAAATATACATACAAATTAAGTCTTCTCTCAATATAAAATACAAACAAAAATAAAATAGTATAGTGGTTTTTTTTATAAAACAAGTTTTGTTTAACAGCAATTTATCTTTAGAAAACTAGTTAGGCTCTAGCGAATGAATTTCGCTAAATCTGTAGTCTGCTTCATTTTATAAACACCAATATTTAAACCTCATTGAAATGGATTTCTGCCTACTAGATGCTTAAATTAGTTAAACTTAATGTTTTGTGAATGTCTGTCATTCCAAATAAAATCTGACTATAACCTCAAAAAATCTCCAGTAAAAAAGTCAAGACAAATAATCCTTGATTATGAAACCTTCAGGGGGTATAATAATCAAGGGAAATCCTCTGAAGATTTTATAATCAAGAAAATCCTCTGAAGGTTTCATAATCAAGAGTAAAATGGTTCTCAGCCAAGGCGCACCAGCACTGTTGTCATAGCAAGAAAGCACAATTGTTCATTGAACACTACTCTCGCATTGTGTGTGACCCGCTCGCGCCATTGACTGCAAGAGGAAACCATAATAAATTAAATATTGTTTTAATATATTTAACTAATTTTTCTGCATCTCTTCTCATAGTGGTTTTGGACCTCCAATAGCAGTTTTAACAATGAATAATTAATTTACAAAATTGCAGTTAAGCAGTAAAGCGCCAGAAACCGGTACTTTTACATTCTAACAGACACAGAACTTAGTGTTTGTAAATAATTTGATTTATATATCTAGGTACAGAAATAAACAAGCTAAATTTTAATGTAACTCCCGTAATTGTAGCTTTATTAGTTATTTTGTGATCAATGTTAAAACTTGGATATCTATACTTTTTGATGCTGAATAGGCAGGTACTTTCCAACTACATGGATCGTCGGCCAGCAGGGCGTTATGGTGTCTAATATTTTATATTTATATTATTATTATATTTTTCTTTCATTGCAATTTTGCAACAGCTTTTCAAACAGCATCCCATTTTGCGAGATGACCTGAGAAAATGCAATTGCAGCTTAAACCCTGGTGAACACCATTTGTAATGTACGTTACTAGATCCTATGAACATTTAATATTTATTAGAAATATACCTGCATAAAGTAATTAAACCTGATACAACATAAGATGGATGCAAACTACTCATTTTGTTATTTATTAATATTTAAAGAACAGTAGCAATAACTATGGGACTATCCAGAACTGATTATCAAGGTAATACAGTGATGAACTTGTATACATAGTACAGCTTCATACACGAAGAGCTGACTGATTACTTTTCAATTACAAGACACTTGTTCATGTGTGAATACTAATTCAGCAACTCACAATAGGGTTGTGTTTGCTTATCACCATCCTGTCCTAAAGTAGATGTGTGTTGCAACTGAAGTCTGCTGCTTTTACACAAACTTCTTCGCTAAAGAGGTGAATCATTGCTGAAACAGGTCATAAGGGGAAATTGGCAAAAGTGTATGCTTATAGTTTTGTTTGCAATGGCAGTTGTTGAAATGCAGTTTGGTTAAATTCAATTGAGTAACAAATTCCGGATGGGTAACTGATCTCTTCATGACAAAGTTACTTGCTTAACAAATCCTAAACGGATAACTGATCTCTTCGAAGATCATAAGGTTGTAAGACATTTTCAAACGACTTAATGCTAAGTGGGATATAATTTAAGAACCAGTTTGTGTGATCCTGTTTTTGTTTATTTAGAACTCATCAGCGTGGTTAAAAACCTACGGAATTGAACAATATTTTGCAGCTGGTACCACTCTAGGACAACACACGTCTGTCTTAAAACAGGATGGAGATGGTGAGAAAACACCTTTGCCACAAACTGTACTCCAAAAATGGAGGTAAAAGCCAACTTGATGAGTTAACATCTTTCAAGTCCGATGATAATAGGATTATTCCAAGCACATAAACCTGCAATTCTGATTCTTTCTAGTAAAATATTGGAATATAACTCTGAATCAACACAATAAGCTTCAAATTGGGATTGTTCTAAATAATTCTTTGGGATTGGTAAGGTTTATCGAACAGAATACAAGGGAGTGTCAATACATTACAAGGTCAATAGTATTGATATAAACGCTAAGGTGGCAAATATGAGTTGAACCTGTGCTATCTCTAACTCAGATCCAAAGTCCAACGTCTTGTACTGCTTGATTTTAGTATCAATGCGGTAATATTGTTATATGGCAATCAGAATTTAATTAATTTTGGGTTAAAATAACTGTCCAATATGAATACATTACTAGATGTATTAATGCTGAGGATTATCTCAATAACAAAAGGAGCCACTATCCACAGTTTTTTACCTTAACAATCCAAACACTATTTTTGTCAAAACTGGTTTTGAAGTGAAACATCATTATTATTCTTTAGTTTTACTCTTTCAAAAACTGCCTTGAAAACTGACGATGATTTTTCTACATTGAAACCAGTTTCTGCCAAAAACACATGTGCCTAATTAAGAATATTGAGATAAGGAACATTATGTCGATATGACACAAATTGCTACTGTTTCTTAAATATAAATTCACAATAAAAATTATAATTGGGATCAGGAATAGAACGCTAAACAGTTACATGTAAAATTCTTATGCATACAATAAGCTTACTAATGAAGCAGTACTTTCCAGAACCATGTCCAGATTTTCAGAGTCACTATTTTACAATTCAAAAACTGAAATAAGCCAGTCTCTAAGAAATTTAATTTTTGGAATTAGCACAAAAACCAAGAATCGAACTTAGAGAATCATAATTGAAAAATTAGAACTGATGGATAAAGTTTTTCTAAAGTATATTAGATTTTGTAAACATAATTTTAGACTATTCAAGTTCACATTCTTCCTATCTCTACAGAGCTTGCTTGCAAGTGTACGATGTTTCTTATCAAAGCTCATGTTAAAAAGTTCTAAATTTTTGTATCAGAGGATATAAATTTGAACTTTTTCTGTTTGTTACAGTGTGT
Organism: Homalodisca vitripennis; assembly: GCF_021130785.1. Taxonomy (NCBI): domain Eukaryota; kingdom Metazoa; phylum Arthropoda; class Insecta; order Hemiptera; family Cicadellidae; genus Homalodisca; species Homalodisca vitripennis. The sequence continues at coordinate 119,168,771 of NC_060210.1, read as the reverse complement.
TAAAGTGAATTCCCGATGAGGACAAGATCAAAAAGCACCGTTAAATTAGCTTAGAACGTCTCGTCATTATTTTATATTATTCCTAGAAGTTACCTACAACTTAGTTACATTGGTATCGTGCCCACTAACTTGATTGAATGTCTTGAATTATTTACATACTGTGATATATATATTTTTAATTTATTAGCTTTGTCACGTGTAAAGCTTTTTACTGTGTATACACTGAATGGTGCCCTACTGGTAGCCTAGAGAGTGCGGTGGTGGCTTTTTCTAGTCAAATATCGCAGCTTCAGATTTTATTTATATCTTGTCTTGAGCTCAAAGATATTCTTGAAGATACTTTATTATAGATAAGTAGTTCCCACTCAAATTCAATTAATTGTGTCTGCTGGTGGAGCTGTTGTGTTTTTGTTGTTTCTTCATACAGTGAAACAATTTTCGTACAGCAATATAGATTTTATTTTGCTATAGATATTATTTTTCAAAGCGCAACTCATGTATAAATATGTGTACTTTACTATAAAAACTTTGTTGTTTAAAGTATTCTTATTTGTTGTGTATTACATCATGTATTTTACAAGTACAATAACTTAAACTTAAAACATCAAATATTAAATTGATGGCTCTAAATAAGTCTCTTGTGTATATAATAAAATTGTTTGTAGCTACCACTGCACTAGTATAAATAACACACTCTAACTCTAGCAGCTAGTAGAAAGACAAATGATATTTATACAGTATTGTAACTAGAATAATTTCTGTGTTATAGCATTAAGATTACAAACACAATATAATAGCTTCAATAACCTATAAAATCATTCTTTGAATTGGGTTATTCTGAATTGTAGCTATTAAAATGTTAAGTTTATTTGTTTTATTCATGTTTATATTTTTTGTCAAAGTATACAAACTAATGTTGTTTTATAATGTTTTTTAAAGAGCCTGTTAGTATTATCTATCTTGAAATTTTTAATAAAGTATTTGAGAAAGCTAAATATTATTATTAGTTTCCCCACATTCATACTTTGATTTGGGTTATTCTAAATTGTAGCTATTAAATGTTAAGTTTATTTGTTTTAATCACTTTTATATTTTTTGTCAAAATATACAAAATGATGTGTTGTTTTATAATGTATTTTTTTTAAGAGCCTGTTAGTATTATCTGTCTTGAAATTGTTAATAAAGTATAATGAGAAAGCTAAATATTATTATTAGTTTCCCCACATTAAGTCTACCTTCCCCACACAAAAATTAACAAACACAATATGAATGAATAACAGAACCACATACAGAACCCTTAAGGGGTATGTGTTGGGTTGAACAATATAACTAATTTATTTATTGTATTCTACTGGCTGACCTCGCATTATCGTATATACAGGTAAGCGGTCCCCTACTCTTTGCCCTGTATCTAAAAAAGGGTTGAACGTACATAAAATTACTTCAGACAAAAGTTGAAGAGAATTTTCCGTTCTACAATTTCTCTAACCACCTTCAAAGTCATTTAGCGTAAGGGAAACGAGATATTTGGAAAAAAATGATTTTCATGAACTTTGACCTTAAATATCTAAAGACGCGTACACGTGATTATATGAGACTTTTGAGGTAAGTTTTATACCATCAAAATAAAGACGTATGCAAATTTTTAGCTTATTATCTTTCATTCCGAGGTTTCATCCTTATTTTACCGGACTAAAGGCCAATTTCGTTGTTCTTGTATTCAATATAGTATTCATGTACTAATTGAAATTTTGTTATGCAGTTATAAAATAAAATAAAACATTTGACAGTTTATTGAAAGATGCTATGGGAACATTTGTGTAGGATTATGGGAACCCTCATTAATTCTTACAATTCCAGCTATTTTTTGTAAAATGTCTCCCAAACATCCCAGTGATTCCCAGGTACAACATATCTGCTAAAAGTCCCAGCACTATTTTTCCCGTTCTGTAGACCATTGTAAAAAATTGTTGAATCAATTTTTAAGACGTAAATTTATTTTTGTTCAGTATAAAATATACAAAATTATACAATAATAACTTTAGGAAATATTTATTCTTACATCATATTATGCTACAAATATAATAGGGAATATATATATAGGGAACAAATCATACTGAGGACAAGTAAATTACAATGGCCATAACTATGAACTTTTTGACCTATTTTCTTGATAGTAGCACAAGGCAAACTTAACATTGGTGTCGGATATATAATTCACTTGAACCAGCAATGGTCCTTCAAGTGCAACACCTACTAAATTGCGTGCAAAGCAAGGGGTAACTGATAGCAGTGCAAATATAAGAGACAATGAAGTCTAATTTTTACTTCACTTTTAAAGACTTTTATGGAACCCAAATTAGTTGTTTTTTGACAAAAGTAGACTTCTCGGAGTTGTGTTTGTATGTATATTTTCTTGATCAGGAAAGAAACAAAATAAGGTTAGATATCACACTGAATTTCACAAATTTATCTCAGTACATAAATAAAATATGGGATTTCTTATACATTTTTCAATAATTTAAAGTGTATTCAGAATTACTAGTAACAGTCAAACTAAACAAGGCTAACATTAAATTAAAAAATACTAATGTTAAATACAATAAATAATAATACTGAAATTAGTAATAAAGTTAAAGAACAATCCAATGGTCACTCAACAATAAACTGCATATTTAGTTCTTTTACAGCTGATTTATATATAGTAGTATAGCAAGTTCCAACATCACCTATTAATTATACATTCTACAGCATTTGTAAAATACTGTATAAAGTTCAATTCTTTGTGATCATTTTCGTATAGCAAAATTGTAAGTTTCGTTACATTTTTATCTTGAAACAAGTAATTATAGAACTTCAAAAATATCTGCATAAATTCCAATATATGCAAAAGGGTTAAGCTGATCAGTGTTAGTATTTCCATTGATATGCTAAACCATTCTCGATTTAAATTCCACCATGACTACTACAGTGTATATCCAAATATATTCGATAGATGATTGGAAAGAGCAATGACTTCAAAACACAAGAGCAAGAGGTAAGTAGACTGTCAGGTTGATCAGAGATCTGATTGAGAACACGCTAAAGTATATTTTTCTTGATCTAGTTCTTCAATGGCTTATTTTTCTTTTAAAAATAGGTAAGTTCAGAAAATCGGGAGTACTCTTTCAGGAATTTGAAGCTCAATGACACTTAATACAATTCTGCTGAAGAATGTGAGAAGAAGAACGGAGAGGGTATGAAATACCCACTTGCCGGACTCTATTGTCGGGAATATAATTCATAACCAGCAGGCTTGGATCATTGACTCTGATACGTAGAGAGATGCTGAAAATCAAGGAGTTGTACAGCTTGATAGAATAAATAATATTGTAGTAGGAGGCCTCTGAGGTCGATCTAGAGGTGTATTTAGGGAGATAGGTATTTTATGTATGTATATAAAACAATTTTTACACTCCAAAATGTGTAGACGTGAGTTTTAAGATGTGTATTCTTCTTCTGAAAAAGTTTCTGTGAAAGGATCTCCAGACCCTCTTCCTTCCAGTCCCTCCGGTAGTGATCTCTTCCTAACATTTATGCTAGCTCCCGCCCCTGGGACTATCAGTAATATTTTTAAATAATGTGGAAAGTGGTCATTAAGGCCGAGACACACATACCCGCACCGTGCCCGACAGGTGAGTCGGACATCTGAAATATGGATAAATTCTAATGAAATAAATTTACACGAAATTCCTGACTTAACAATGATAGCGAAATGCAATAATGATTATAAAGCGGGTGGTGTAGTTATTTATGTAAAGAATGGCATAAGTTTCAATACAACTGAGGTGCATTTCACGTCAGCTGATGCAGTAGGTATAGTTATAACACACTTCAATACAGATATCCATATTTTAGCGCTATATAGATTGCCAATTTTTATCAGTGGACTCTTTTTATACTGATTTAACATATTATTTTAGGGATTGTAAGTAAAACTAAGAACATGTTAATTGTAGGGGATTTAAAATATTAATATTTTAGAGAACACAGTTGCAACAGACAGTTATAAAATGGTAATGGCGGTAAATTGGTTTTGAATGTCTGTTAAATGATCCAACGAGAATAACAGCAGATACAGCAACATGCATCGATCATGTCTTTGCGAGGGTTTCACGTGTAGACATGATTTCTGTGGAGGCAGACGTTGAGCATGCAGGCATAACTGACCACTCTTTAGTACGCGTGTGTGTGGGAGTGTGTGAGGCTAGAGACGATGGCGGTGGCCTTGCCTCCCCCGCCCAGGCTTATAGAACTGATTACGATAAGCTCAATCGTCTGTTGGTCCTGTGCGGACTGGGCTGATTGTGTATCGCCAGTCAGATGCGTCATCTGCTTTCGATTGTTTCTTTCACACTTTCGTTTGTTTTATTTCTCAATGTAAAATCCCTATACAGAATCAAACTAAGAATTAAGAAACTTAAGCCTTGGATAAATGAATCACTCTGCTTCAAAATAAAGAGAAGGAATTTACTTTTTAAAATTTTAAAAAGACACCCGAGTAAACGAAAAATTAAATAAATATTACTTAAGATTTAGGAATGATTTGCAAAAGGAAATTAGAAAAGTAAAAAACGAATATTATTTTTAATAAATTTGATAAATGTAAAGGGTATTCTAGAGCTACTTGGAATATTGTTAATGAAGTGACTGGACAAAAGAAAGAAAATAATAGGATAGTGTGTTTAGAGGTGGGCGATAGGATTGAACAAGACTGTAGAATAGTGGCAAACGAATTTAATTCTTATTTTCTTCTCAATATAGTAGACAATCTCGATTTAGGCAATACTCCGCCTATTGGGTTCTCTTCGCTGATATTTAAAGACTACTTTCCGGTAACCAATCAACTGAGTTCAATATTTATCTATCCCGTCTTACCACAGAATGTTGAAAGTGTAATAAAATCTCTAAAAAATAATACAGCTCCAGGAATGGGATGGAATTAGTTCTTTTTTATTAAAAACAGGTTTATTGTAATATATTTAAAAATTCTAACTTATTTAATTAATTTAAGTTTTCAGACTGGGGTTTTTCCTGAGCGTCTGAAAGCTGCAGTAGTCATACCCATATACAAAACAGGCTCGAATAAAAAATGCAGTAACTTCAGGCCTATATCTTTGCTTTCATGTTTTTTCTAAAGTATATGAAAAGATTATGAAGCAAAGATTGGTTAAGTTTTTAGAAAACAACAATTTCTTTAGCATGAATCAATTTGGTTTCAGGGAAGGGATGAATACTGAAAGTGCTGTGTCAAATTTTTATAACTGATATCTATAATGGAATCAATGAAAACAAATGTGTCAGTGGTTGTTTTTAGATATAAGAAAGGCTTTCGACACTGTTGATCATGGTATTCTGTTAGAAAAAATTGTATAAAAGTGAATAAGGGGTGTTAGTCTTAAATGGTTTAGGAGTTATTTACTAGAAAGAAAACAGTGTGTTAAAAATAAATTCGTACATCAGTGAAAATGGGTATAATAAAGCAAGGGGTTCCTCAGGGCTCTGTTCTGGGAGCAACCCTTTTCATAATTTATATAAATGATCTATGTAATGCCAGATTTCAAGGAAAAGTTACATCATTTGCCGATGACACTGCCCTTTGCTATGTTGGTAGAGAAGTTGGGATCTGGTTCAATCGTCAATGCAAAACGATCTTAAGGCAATTCAATGGTGGTTTACCAATAATAATATGCTATTAAGTGCAGAGAAAACCAAGTACGTAAATTTTAATGTAAAGAAGAACATTTTTTTTATATTAATCTGGAATATAAGTGTGCTAACTGTCTTATTTACCAGGGAGTTTGTGGACGGGTAAATTGTTGCTGTTGTGAAAGAGCGGAATACATTAAGTATTTAGGAATTCATCTTGACGAAAGAATAAACTGGAAAATTCATATCAATAAATTAAAAAACAATTTAAACAATATTTTGAGATACTTTTATTTTTTACGAGAAATGTGTAATGAAACATTGTTACGAATGTTATATTTTGCTTTGGTCCCAAAGTAGATTAGAATATGGAATAGTTTTTTTTTGGGGAGGGACCATATTTTTCAAAACATTAAGCCATTATACATTCTGCAAAAAATTTTCATAAGATTAATATCCTTTAAAAATAGAACTGAGTTTTCACGTCCTCTTTTTGAACATTTAAAAATACTTCCATTGCAGTACTTGTTTGTCTATAATGTAATGAAACTTTTCTATAAAAAGAATGGTAGCATGCCTCGAGATAATAATACATAACAAGCATAGACTTAGGAATGGGAATGCATTTTTTGTCCCAAAACCTTGTACAACCTTTTTTTACAAATCCTATATTTTCGTTGTTGCCCCTAGGATTTTATAATAAATTACCGGAGAGTATTAAAACTTCTAAAAATGTAAATATATTCGTAAAAAGACTTAAAAATTGGCTATTTAGTATAAAAGAGATTAAAACACTGCTAGAGATTCCTGGATGAATAAATTAAAGTTGTAGTGGCAAAAATTGCAGCAGGGTATTGTTATTTAATTGTTCGATTTCTTATATTTCAATATTCGTAGTAGCTGTATTAATATTATTTTATTGTTATATGTATATATGTATGTATGTGTGTATGTATGTTTATATGGATATGTGTGTGAATGTATATTTTACAAGGAGTTATTTTATTTTACATTATATGGCACAATTTAACCATATTAAATAGATGCGTGTTTTGTTTTGATTGTTTATGAGTGAGAAGTTGAATTTTATGTTTTTGTAATTCTGAAGCTGGATAAAACCATTTGTAAAAAATACATTGATGGAACCTCCAAACAGGCTTAGCCTTGGAGGCCCTATTATTTCCTCATATATTAATATCATATTCTTATTTTGTTTTAAAACTATAAATTAAACTGGCGTTTAATTGAATTTAAGTTTATTTTTAAGTAGGACTTATGTAGCCTAAAAAAACCTGGGCAACAAGACATTTGAGTTTTAGTTTTAGTTTTTTGAATTTTTCTATGTAAAAATGAATAACTTGTAAATGTTTATTTTATTTTGAGGAAATAAATATATTCTATTCTATTCTATTCTATTCTAAACATCATACGGTGAAAGAATTGCAGCACAGTTTTTAACCTGCAAGTCCACACATGTCCGCACCGACATCAAACCGCCGCCGTGCCCGCACCGTCACCGATACGTGAAGTTTGAATTTTGACGGGCACGGTGCGGTCTAAGATCGGCATCGGTCATGGATATAAAAAAACTGTAGTCTCCTACAGTTAGTGTTTACTGTAATAACTTTTTTGGGATTGCCAAAATAATTTTAAATTTCACACATAGACACGTAATTGTAGTTTTGATACAATGTTTTTTTCTGTCCTGAATAAAAAGTAGTTGCGTGTCTGCATAGCAAAAACTCACATTGAACTATAGTATAAAATTATTGTGTCATTTTTGCAAGAACTAATATGGTTTTTCAGTATAAAAAATCTGTGTTGGTGATGGTCAAATCAGAATTGCTTTAATCCAATTTAGAACCTTATAAATATATTCTTAAATCCTAATACCTGTTTTAACCTAAGTTTATTTTAAGTAAAACAGAGTGGCTATACGCCCGGTCACCGGTCTTGGTTTCAAAGAACGGGAACGACTATGACGTCACAGACTGTGACGCCAAAGATTTTGAAGTAGCTCTAGCACTGTGCATTGTTATTAGAATGGCGGGTTGTAGAAAGTTTAGTTCTTTTGACCAGTTGAAAACTTTGATCAATAATAAAGAAAATACGGACCATATTCAATTAAGTGTGAGGGGGCCGTTCTTGATGCTGAGGAGGGTATCGGCTGCGATGCTGATTGCCAGCGGTGGTTTCATAGGGATTGCGTAAGGATGACTAAACAGGAATATCAACGCATAAGCGGTAATTCTAATATAAAATGGTTTTGCACAAGGACGGACTGTAAGGACCACAAGACAGTGTCGGCCACTCTTAACGGTAGCCTTCTGAATTTCACTTGTCACTCAACTGACCACTCTTACCAAAAGTGTAACGGAGCTATCATTGAAAATTGATAAACTTATTGATGTTCCACAAAAGATAGATGAGTTGAACTCTAAAATCACTCTGTTTGAGACCAAGTTTTCGTGCCTAGAAGAGCGGGTGTCAGCTATTGAGCAGTCACCTGCTACTAACATAACATCACCGGAGATGATAATCTCTGAGATGAATGACCGGACTCAACGTGCTCGCAATCTTATGATTTTTTCATTTCAGCTTCCTGAATCTAAGAGTCATGATACGGGTACCAAAAAGGACCATGATAAGAAACTTGTATCTCTTCTCTTTAATCACCTGTGTCCCAGGGCTTTATCACATATAATTTTACTTACTTCAGAGTTGGCAAAGTGGTTCCTGGAAGAGTAGACCTATTAAGGTTATCCTTAATTAATGTATCTGAGGTCAGTCATACGAGCTAAGAGAGGATATCTTATCTACTGATCTACTGCTGGTGATCTCTTATTCCAGCCTTGCTGGGATCGTACTCCTGGGATAGGCTAATATTTGAATGACTACGGGACGGGATGACCTGAAGAGGAGGACTGATGCTGGGGCCAAGAACCTGACAATCAAGTACCGAAATGGCGTCCCAACTATTGTCCAAAAAAACTAGCCTGTATCAACGGTAAACCAACTCTTAATGTATATTTCCAAAATGTCAATGGACTTAGATCTAAGTTTCTCTCTTTTAAAACAAGCCACGGCTACGTGTGTTCATGATGTACTAATTTTGGTCGAGACCAACCTTACAATTGGAATTCATGACTCAGAATTGGCACTCCAACAACTTTTCCACATTCAGGTGTGATAGATCCATAAGTAATAGCGATAAGGACAGTGGTGGTGGTGTCCTCATTGCTGTTGGTTCTTCTCTTCTTTGCGCCCAACTAACTACTTCTGTGACTGATGTTGAGTGCGTCTTCGTGAAGGTTCTTACTAAGGCATTCCCTCTCATTCTGTGTGCAGCCTATATTCCCCCTAACATGCCTATTTCCAAATATGAAACGCTTTTGTGATGCCGTAATAGATGTGGCCTCATCCAATCCTGCAATCGATAACTTTGTTATTCTTGGTGATTTCAATCAACCTGACACAAACTGGAAAGATACGTCTTCCTGTTCGCTCAGCAGCGCCTCTCAAAGTCTTGTTGCTTGGCAGAACTGCTTCAGCTTTATCAGCACAACAGGATTGTAAATCACCGAGGTGTTATTCTTGACCTAATTTTTTACTCCTTTTACTGACACGATAGTAAGCCCAGCTGATGATGTGATAATCCCCGAGGAATTAAATCACCCACCATTAAATTTTTCAATCAACCTCAATTGTGCGAAGACCAATTCGAACCCTTGCTCAAGTCACAACTTCAGACGATGCAACTTGGATGCCGTCTTTGCCTGGATCCAGGGATTGTCTTACCCAACGGTTGATTCCACTAAAGCTGAAGAACACTTCACTATATTCTGTAGGAACCTTGCCGATGTTATCAAGCTTAACTCTCCCATTAGGAACTCCAAAAGATCAACCTTTCCCAAGTGGTTTTACTGCTGAGCTCAGGCGCCTGGTGATCGAGAAGAAAACTGTCCATAGGCGTTTCAAAGAGACTGGTGATCTCTCCTTATACGATTTATTTTAGAAAACTTAGAAATCGGTGCAGGCAGTTGGCTGGTGAGTGCTATCGTGACTATACAAACTATGTGGAGTCCGCCATTCCTAATAACATTAAGGTTTTTTGGGCACATATCAACAATCTGAAGAAAGCAAACATCACATCGAACCTGGTGTATAATGATGTTGAAGTGGATGAACCTAGCGGCCAATGCGAGCTATTTGCTGATTACTTTTCGTCAGTCTATACCAACATGTCACTCCCATCATCTGGACTTTGACTTTAGAACTTCTGTCAACCTACATAGCCTCGTTTTTTAACTGCTCAACAAGTGGAATCAAAACTTAAAGCCCTTGATCCCTATAAGGGAATGGGTCCGGACTCTCTACCTCCTGCGGTGATCAAGTACTGCAGTCCAGTTTTGGCCCCCACATCTCTCAATTTTTTTCAATACACTGCTCGCCAGTGGCACCTTCCCTGCAAATCTGAAGATTAGTTTTATCACCCCTATTTTCAAATCTGGTGAGCGATCCAATGTAACCAATTATAGGCCGATAGCCATTCAGTCGGTGCTTGCAAAGGTTTTTGAGAGCCTTGTGGTGGATAAACTTGCATTTGATCTCAAGCATGTGATCGCCGAGGAACAGCATGGCTTTAGAAGTGGTCGATCGACCTCTACCAATCTCCTGGTGCTGCATAACTATTGTCACATCTGCATTTTCCAGGCGGAGGCAGGTCGATTGCATACTGCTCGACTTCTCAAAGGCGTTTGATAGAGTCAACCACAATCTTCTCATTTCTAAACTGAGAGGCTATGGTATAACGGGATCTCTACTGGAGTGGCTGTCAAGTTACCTGACTAATCGGGGAATGATTGTGAAGTTTGCCGGCTCTTACTCTGAAATGTTTCCAGCACCCGTCTGGTGTTCCGCAGGCTCGCATTTGGCTCCTCTCCTTTTTCAGTCTTTTCATTAATGATATTTGCGAAGTTATCTCTACGGGTTGTCTCATGTTCGCTGATGACATCAAGATATTTGTCGAAGTGAACTCTCCTGAGGACTGTCAGCGACTACAGGATACTTTAGATCATATCGTAGCCTGGTGTCAGCGGAATGGGATGGACCTGAATGCTGATAAAAGTGGCTGTACTCACGTACTCCCGGCTGGACTCACCCACTGTATTCAACTACACTCTCTTCGGCTCCTCACTAAATAAAGTCTGCAGTTTTAAGGACCTTGGGGTCGTTATGTCTCATGATCTCAGTCCGTGGAATCATATCTCATGCATATGCAGCAAGGCCAATTCACTAATGGGATTCCTATGCAGAACATCGAAAGACTTTCAATCCCCAACTACATTGACAACACTGTTCAAAACCTTAGTGCGTCCGATCCTAGAATTTTTCATCTGTTGTTTGGTGTCCCTACCTGACAGGGCACATTGATACTCTTGAGCGGGTGCAGATCAGATTCTTGAGGCTCATCGGACTGCGTCTTGGCTATCAGTTCCTGGAGACGCCTGTTGACTGTTTTGAGGATCTCCCTTGGCCTTCCACATTTGGCGACTAGAAGAAGGATGGCGGACATCTTGATTCTTCATAAGATTGTTAACGGTGCTCTAGACTGCCCTCGTCTTCTCTCTCTTCTCGAGTTTCGAATTCCGACATCCACTCGTTCCGGGGACATCTTTTTCAAGAGGGCACTTCCTTCTCTTTACAGCTACCACAGCTGTATTCCAGACTTATGAGAGAAGGTAATGAGGTTTCAGGTGGTGTGGAATTTTTTGGATCCTCTTAATCAGTCATTTCGATCGTGCTTGGGGAAGCTACTATGACGGGCAACTAGTTCTTATAACTTTGTTGTTGTTTAGCTGTTTACTGTTATTATTATTGTGTTCATATTATATACGTGTTATTATTGTTGTCCAGATTCCTATATATATATATATATATATATATATATTATATATATATATATATATATATATTGACCCTAAAGTAACCCACCATTATTATTTTTATTATATAATTTTTGTTGTTTAGCTGTTTCTGTTGTTATTATTATTGTGTCAGATTTATACATGTTATTACTGTTGTTCAGATTATATAAATATCATCTCACTATAGACCATAATGTAACTCGCCATTATTATTATATAACTTTTGTTGTTAGCTGTTTCCGTTGTTATTATTATTGTGTTCAGATTCTATACGTGTATTATTGTTATATAATTTTTTGTTATTTAGCTGCTACTTTTATTATTATCTCGCCCAGACTCTTTTACGTATTATTATATTATTATTGTTTGTTAACTTGCAATAATTATTGTTGTTCAGATTCCATGGATATCATTACACTCATCATAAACCTTATTTTAAATCACCATAATCCTTTATGTTATTATTGTTATTTTTCTCTGATTGTGTTTTGATTTTGTTGTTTTGATTAATGTTAAGTAAAATGCTTGGTTATGGATAGCTGCCAACTTTGTTATAAGTTATGTTGTACAAAATGGTTTACCGTTGAAATAAATAAATAAATAAATAAATAAATAAATAAATAAATTAAGAATAAGTGATTCGAGAACAATTGCATTTCATGAACAACTATATTTCATGAAATAGGTCTATGCCCTAAATATACTCAATATTATGCACCATTTTCACAGTTGTGATTAGGCCTAAATTCCATAAGTGTGAATACAAACAAAAATTAAATTACAAGTACGTATAAAATTTTAAATCATTAGAAATATACAGTGATCTTATCTTTTGGTCATAAAGTGCACAGTATTGATCCGTGTAAACATTATCATGCAAACTTTATAACTAATCTATTTCATTTGGATGCTTACAAAGAGCTATTTGTCACATTTTAATTAACAGCATTATACCGCATTGGTAACTTACGTCCATTCCCTCTTACAACTCTATTAAGTGAATTACTTATTTTTACTCATTTTTTTAAAGTTAATAAATATTGTAAGTTCTCAGTTAATTCCATTTTAATAATTTTCTTATAATGCATTCTACGGCTTTATTTTTAGTTTGCCTTTCCTAATTATAATTAATAATTCAAGTTTCATATTTAGAGTCAATTTTAGGAATTTTCATGATCGTTTTTTGTTAAATAAGAATTTTAAGCTTGAGGAAACATCAGTCCCCGAGATTTATTGTACAGTAATGGGAAAGCGGAAGGGATTGTGGTAATGAAAAGAACTGTCTGTATCATCCACGTTAAATGTATTAGATCTACGACAGTTGTGCTGGGTGTGAGATGCCATCAGTTGTTTCGTTGAGATGTCGTATACAACTCTTATAACTTTCTCTAGACTGTTATTGCTTTAACGCAATTTTCCGTTTTTGGCCAGTCACATCTTAATGAACATATTCAGGCTTCTTTTTACGGTAAGTTAACAGCTCAAAATTCTTTCGTGTAAGAAGCCAACTTTTCTAGATAATCTTATCTGTTATCGTAATGACACATCCCTGTGTTTTATAACAATGAATGAGAATTATACATTGATGTATGACATTTCAAGTTCCAGTTTAAGTGTTACTTTACATCTGTCTGACTCATCCAGACGGTTGTATAACTGACAGTATTTTGCCGAAAAAATAGAAAAGTTACGTAGTGATGTAGACTGTATGCTATATACTTTAAACTGTACCTAGATCCCTTCTATAAGAACTTACAGTCCTGCTAAAGTCCGATATTACGTAAGTGATTAATAATAAAACTATTTTTAATCGGTAAATGGAAGAATTTTCAAATATCTCAAGACGAGAGACTAATTTGCCTCTTACCACTTACATACAATGTACAATGAAATCATAACCATTTGAGTGTTATTAGTAAATAAAACAAATGTTCCAGTTATTTTATGCTATTAAATGACATACATATTTAATATGACAAAAATTATTTATAATTAATTATGATTTTTCTTAATGACTATTAATTGAAACATTCCAGTAAAATTGCGAGAAACAAAACTATATCTTAATAAACTACGAAGTGTAGATTCTGGTACATGGTTAATTTTTAGTTGTATATTTCTTCTTTTTAATTTATTTAAGCGTACACTTTTACTATATTACCGTTCAATACGTTACCAATGCATAACATGCAATTTAAAAATAGTCTACAAATTGTGTTTTTTATATTTCTAAGGCAGTGGTGTAAAGGTGACAGTTGTGGCTGCCCTTTCGTTACTTCACGGTGACGTCACCACTCATCGCCCGTCTTTCTAATCTACAGACGGTAGCCGGCCATATAGCCACAGCGTAAATAAAATCACCAGCTAACCAATTTTCCCCATTCTTAAACCTTTGAGACTACCCAATTTATTTAAGAGTACCACTTTATCTTAAAAGGGTTTGCTAAAGTTCAAGGAAATAGGTATATTTTAAAAATTAAGTAATATCCTCTACCTCATATTTTAATTTGATCGTTTATAAATTGAGCATACATCATGTATGCATGTTATTTCCAAAAAAATATAATAATTGATATAATTATGTACAACACTTGATTTTAAAAAAGAGTCAAAGGTACCACAAAAACTTCATATTTTTAAGCTTATCCCTAGCCTTTTACCCCCATCAGCTCAATATCACAGCTTAGTTCCATCTGTGAGTATCAATGAGTATCAAGTTTCAATTATGAGTATAACAGTGTATATGAAATCATTATTGCTGGAAATCACTGAAAAAAGATGGTAAAACTGTTACTATGCTTAGCATTGCTTATCACTACCGTGCATATAAACCAGTCAAGACTCCACTAGAATTACGTTAACAGAATAAATAATCAAAATTTTACGCTAATAACTTGTAATTCTATTACAAACACGTCACAAAAATTACTTGTACTTAAATTATTCTTCATTTTATGGATATATGTTTTGTCCCAAGTTTATTTTTATCTAGAGTAAAAATTTGCTCTCTATTTTACTCCACTGCAGTTAACAAACAATTTTTTATTTCTGTTTCTCAGATTCGACTAATTAAAAAAAGTAGAGCCTTGGTAAATGCACGGATCCGAGACCCAAACTACCCAATAAAGGCAAGTTACTCGAAAGCAGTCAAATTAAGACATATACTTACAATATTGATTAACACTCACTATTTAATCCTTGATGTAATCTTTTTCTCTTTGTATCGACAAACCAAAAGTTGGAAAAAATCACTTGCTCTTTAATTTTTCCTAAGTAATCAGCTGATTTATGTCAAACTAGAAACCAAACGTCAAGTCAAAGTCGTTAATTGCTGGAGATCCATCGTCTTTGTCCTTGTGTTTAGGTTTTGAGAATGCAAGCAGATATTTAACATTAATCTATAACACAAGGTTTTGTCTCTTGCTACTATGTTTATGCGTTTGAGTATTTTGTTTCAACTATTTAAAAGTGGCTAATATAGCTTGTGTTTATTTCCCACAGTCAGTTATTTGTTGACGTGACAAACTGGCGTTTTTGAAGGTCGGCCTTCTTACCACTGCTCTTCGGGCCCAAAACGTCGAAGGGGTGGAGATGTCTGTAAGGTTATACATAACTAGGTTCTTACAACATGGTAAAATCTTCTTCCGAAGTATTAGGCCACACCAGGAAGTGGGAAAAATCAACATATTACCCCAAGGAGGAAAGATTGAGGCTGCTAAAAATAGTGTAAGCCCACCTAACACTGGTGTGTTTGGTTTACCATCACACCTCAGTTCAGCAAGAAAGTTATTTGTTGATAATGTTCTGAAGAGAGTTACAAATTCTTTGGCCACAGAGTTACGAAGAAAAACAACCAAACAATTACTAAGTGGGAATTCTGCACCATTTTTTGCTTTAGTTGGAGTAAGTCTTGCATCTGGAACAGGAATAATTACCAAAGAGGATGAATTGGATGGAGTTTGTTGGGAAATCAGGGTAAGTTGGACTCTATTCAATCGGAATAAGTTAATGACATGAGTTATAATATAAATAAGTAGCCCACTAAATAGGCTACAGGTTACCTGAAGACTTCAGTCCAGCTAATAAACCTTAAACACTCGAGAGATCACACCTCCTTCCTGTTTGCGTGAAGGCTATGCTTACTTTTTACAATTATAATTCGCTTATTGCCAGCTTTTTTAATGTACTAATTTTTTCTTGACTGTATAAAGCCTAGTGAATTTATAGTATTGCTATGAGTAGACACAGCTAGAACAATGTATTTAAATGGATACATGCTAAATAAAGGGTTAGTTACTAATAATGTTTAAAATACGGTAAAATTTTGTTAATCCGCATCCTATAGTTCGGCACACTTAGTAATCTGGCACGCCTTTTGAAAAAAAAAAAACATTTTCCTGCACAACGCAAAACATCTATCATTCTAATTTTAACATTACTTCATATTAACAACAAATTATATAGTTTATTCACAATGAGAACACAAGCAGACGAATTTCTAATAAGAATAATGGTGATACTGATAACTGTATTAGAATAATTTTCTCTCTCTAACTTGCGTTAAAGATGCAAGTAATATTTACTGAAATTGATACTATTTGATAAATTGTTTTATTCGTACTAAGTTACTGTATACCAAAAGGAATTCATTGTTTACCAGTTGTTGTGAGTGATAGACCGATGAAATTTCAACGGTTTCCTAAAAAAATGTACTCTTAAGATTTATCTAGTAGTTGTGCAAACCTTTTCAAATTAATTAATTGTATTGTTCCTTACTACATAAATAGTAAACAATTGATAATAATTAATTGCAGGAAGCAGTTAGAAAGATGCATCAAAACATGTTTCAAGTAGAGACAGAAATGTTCGACCAAGAAACTGCGAGTTTTGAGAAACTGGAAGTTGGACCCAAAATTGCCAAAGGGAGCAATGCTGTTGTTTATGCTGCGAGACAGAAAGAAGATCCTTGTAAGTACAGATTGTGAGTTGAATAGAGAATTTGAAATTGTCAGAGAAACCAGTGATGTTGATTCTGTAAGTCAAAAAGAAACTCCTTGTAAGTACAAGTAAAATAACTGGAAAAGCATGTATGGTGAAAAGTAGTAAGAAATGGAAGTGAATCTCACCTCAATGCATTCTGTCAAAGATACAAAATAAACATCTATAAGAATTACAAATAAAATTGTTTTTAATTGTATATAATCAAAGTAAATTTTTTATATTAGTAAGAGTCTTATCAAATTACGTACCAAAAAGTGTTAATTTTCTTGAAAAATTCAAAACATCAATTATTACTATTATTTATTGGTCATAATATAAATAAAATAAGTTGGTGTACAGGAATTATAATGATTTTACTGAATAAATTTGTGTTTCGTATTTATTTATTATTGTTTATTATTTTATTGTTAAAATGATTTAATTTTGAGTGTTTACCTTTTACATTATAAAAGCTTAGCTGCATTTATAAGGATCATCTAATGATACTATAGTTGCTCATATTTATTATTCTCAAAAATTCCAACACAATATACAGTTCTACAAATAGACCTAGGTGACATGACAGTCACCAGCGAATACAATATTTTTGCCTCGATAAAAATATATATAACTAACTATAAGTTTGTAACATTGTTTAATGTAGAATGTCTTGTAGTTTTAGGTTACACATTAACATGTAGGAAGCTGTATGTTTCTCTGTTTCGTACAAACGCCAGAAAACCAAAGACTCATACATGAGTCTTTTGCCAAAATAGAAACTCGCTAAACTATGTTGTAGAATAAACTCTGTATGTCACATAAAACAAAAACAACATTAGGAAACAGATGACTACAGTAGACGAGTCACGAGACGACCCCCCTGGTCTCTTTGCACACCGGCAAATTCAAGGCGCTGATCACCTCTTTTGAGACTCTAACTATAATCGTGTGCACTAATGTTACAGACGTAATTACTGACTTAAGTGCCTGCAAAATAAGTTGATACCTCTACAGCTGCACCGTGCACTGGGCCAGGGGTTGTCTGTGTACTGGGCCTACAGTAGATTGCAGTCAAAGAGACATAGAAGACAGTCGTACCAACATCAAACTTCAAATAAAGCTTTAATAATGAAGCCCGAAAATAACGTACTGTATGAAATATTCGTCACTGCTGCCACCCAGATCAGATTATTGATTGTGATTTATTTTACCAAAGTTTTTAATTTATTATGAAGTTTATGTATACCACAAAAAATCTTGTATCTAAATACTCAGCATATCGTTCTGAATTCAGTGATTACATAATATGTTTTATTTGGATTCAAATAAATACGATAAAAATAGCCCTAGTTCAAGACTCACCATAAGTCTTTTACGAACACATAAAGAACTCTCCATGAGTCTATCCAATTCCAGGATTAATGTTTTCATGATTCAAAGGATCTAAATTATATCTATAAGATCTCTCTCTCTCTAAGTAGTGATAATATCAATATTAAAGGTAGGTTATAGTATTGATTACATAATTATTAGTACTGGATTTCAGTAGATATGCTATCAGCTAGTTCACATAATATCAATAGGTTATCAGTTAGTAGGCATAATTTCAGTAGTGAGTATTTACAATACCAGTAATTGGTACATTATCAATTAATAAGTACAACACCATATTAAACAAACATTTATCTTCCTTAACATTACATTTTACGTCTGATAATTTATTATGTCTTAAAGTACATTGTATTATTCAATATTTTCTTCATTATTTATTAAAAATGAACTGTTCTTTTGTAACAAAAGTCAACATAACATTTAGCTTAAAACTGTATGTTTATGTGTAAAAAGTTCACTAACAAACGTAATAGGCTATTAAAAGGAAAAGATCCTGCACTGCTTTTTAAAGTAAGGAATTTTTAAAGTATAAAACCTCAACAATATTTAAAAAACTATTTTTAGGATTCTATATTTGTTTTTACATAGTGGGCTAGTTTATTTTCTTAAACACTTGTCATATCTTAAAATTAAATTTTGAATTCCTTCTTTAAAAACATGTGCCACCTGCTCTGACAGCCAAGAGTTTATGGCCATTCTCACTTCTTCATTCTCATTTAAGTGCTTCCAATTTAATGCTTCAAGTGATGGAAAGGGTCGTCATTACTTTGAGCACAGTCAGGACTATTAGGTGGATGATCAAAAACTTCCATCCCAAAGAACCAATCATATCCTGGGTCCATGTAATAGTGTGAGGTATGGTGTTATCGTGGAGGAGCGAAATTCCCTTCATCAGATAGCTGCGTCTTTTGTTTTGTATCGCTCAGCAAAACTTGGTTAAAGTTGTATTGTAGACTATATGGTGGATGATTCAAAACTTCCATAGAAAAGAATCAATCATATCCTGAATCCATATAGTATTGTGAGATATGGTGTTATTGTGGAGGAGCAAAATTCCCTTCATCAGATAGCTGCGTCTTTTGTTTTGTATCGCTCAACAAAACTTGGTTAAGGTTGCATAGTATGCTTCTGCATTAATTGTTATTCCTCATTGTATGAATTAATTCCTCCAGCACAATCCATGTCTATCCCAAAAACTGTTGTTATAATCTTTCACTGTGTGACAAGATGATACCGATGTCCAGACCCTGAAATGATTCATTGAAGTATCATCATGGCGGGAAGATCTTTGATAACAATGATGAAGTAAGACGGCCATAAACTTTGGCCTGTCAAGAGTTGGTGACAAATTTCTTTGAAGAAGTAATGCAAAATTTATTTTTAAGGTATGAAAAATGACAACACAAACAAGGTAACTATGTAAAAAATAAATAAATGTTTGTATAACCTGAAATTAAATTTGTCTACAAAGTTATTGTTTGGATTTTTATCCAACAAATATAATATCAATAGCGTGCTATTTTTAAAAATCAGTGAACATGTGGATAATAACTGACTAGGTGGGTATTCTCAGGAATGTGGACGTGTTTATTTGCATTGTCTTGTAATAGTCTGAGATCTGTGAGAAGGAGAGTAAACACAACTTCACAAAGAGTGCCACAGAGAAGCTAAAGTAAACAGTGTGTAACAAGCCCTTACTACCTGTTTCTTAACACAGACATACTTCAGTATTAAAATATCAAGTACATTTCTTGTAGTTGTCTATCTTTGTCAATAATAATAATTTTGATTCATTTTTCCTATTGTTTGGTATAAAAATAGTTTTAAACTGGTTAATTCTTTGATATCTTATAGAAGAATTTCAGTAAAACAGTATGTAAATTTTCAGAATGAATTTCATTAATTTAGTTTCAGTTTTATGCTTTAAAATAAAAATTAATTCTGTAGTGCTGATTGAAAAAGAAAGCTCAAAATTAAATTAAATCCATATAAAATCCCTTAGCAGATCTTTACCAATATCCTGGGATTATTTGTGTGCATTAAAAGTTCATGTTAAATCATTTCTCGATAATTTCATAAATTTCCATGGTAAAATGAGCCAAAGAGAAGATCACAATTTTAATTGTTCCTACAGCTTATCAGTCGAAGGGTACTGATAAATCATTGGCTACATGGGAACAAACAGGCATTGTCAAAAATAATGTGAGAGTTGCTAATACTGGATTAGTTCTTATATTTATTGGTAAGACATCCTAGGTGACTTGATATCTTCATAGAGAGAATTTTACTGATCCTAATTTGAATTTTATTATGAAAATCTGAAGTATTGTATTAGAACATTTTCATCTGATTAACATTGCCAACTTCTTCGAAAGACATTCTAAATGGTCTTTTAAATTTCAGTATCGGAAACATTCCACACACAAGAACCAATAGAAGGATTCCCTTATGCGGTGAAGATGATGTTTAACTACGATGCAGAGTCCAATGCCTCTGCAATTCTTCGATCGATGTACTGTGAAACCGTTCCAGCGAGGGTACATTATTCAAACTCCGAGTTGATTGAATGGGAGCAAAGGTAGGTTCACTATGTCAGCTCATAGTTTTTGGTATTTTTCAGTAATCTCTATAGGGATCTTATTTTAAAGGTTATTTGAAAATATTGTTTAATTTGTTCATGGTATTGTTTAATTCATGGTTCGTATTATTCACTAGGCTTGAGCCATACTGAAGTCACTTGGTGGCTATGTTGCACTTAGTGGAGTATTTTAACTTCCAAAAGCTGTAAAGGCATTAACAATTAATTTTTTTTATAAATGTGGTATCTTTTGTATTTTTGGATTGTCCCTTTTATTACTTCTTATTTTTTCACCGTTTTAGTTTCAAAGCGGATGAATAATTCAAAAGCGATTTATGCTGAAGGGATCCCTCTCCTTCCCCTGGGTAGGCTCATACTCCTAGAGCTCATACATTAAGAGCAAACCAGGTTTACTGAGTTGGATGATATTGTATGTATTGTTGCAGCATGGAAGAGCATGCCGTGGTGCTGCCGCCACACCCCAACATTGTAGCCATGCATTGTGTTTTCGCTGACTGGGTTCCGTCCATTCCTGGTGCTATCTCGGACTATCCTGACGCTTTGCCTTCTCGCCTCAATCCTGACGGCTCTGGCAGAAACATGAGCCTGTTTCTTCTCATGAAGAGGTATGTTATCTGCGGCTATCACCAGTTATTCTATCAATTTTATTGCAACACATTGTTATCAGTTTATGAGAGAAAGTGATAATTCATTGGGATAAAAGGAAGTGATACATTGGGAGAGGAAATCTATAGGAACCAGATATATTTTTGGGGCTCTGAGGTAGACAGTAGAATTACTAGCAGCCACTTTTCACCCTTAAAATGACATGAGATATGTCTGTTTTTTTGTTACATCAATTAATAATTCTGTAAACATTGGCAAAATGTGTAAAATTTTAAAAAGGAATTTAGTAAGTTGTAATTTTTGTCCCTTGACATGAAATGATTCAATAAAATGATCGATCTTAGTGCTTATTTACTGAATTGTATTGAGATGCCTTTGATTCAGGAGTGATAATCATACAATAGTGTATTATTAGCAGTACTACTAGTTATACATGCTATGGTACATGCTATGGCACATAATAAATATGCTGTCCAGGTACGACTGTAGTCTGAAGGAGTATCTCAGGGAGCAGAAGCCAGATGTGAGAGAAGCCATCCTGCTCTTGACACAGCTGCTGGAGGCTGTGGCACACATGACCAAGTATGGGGTGGCACATAGGTGAGTAGAAGTTGGCTGCGTGTAGTTGCCAGTTAGTCATTAAGAACGTAATTAATGAACATGTGAACCACGTGAGGTCTGTATCAATGGACTGTGTATAGAATTCATAGGTGAGTCTGAATCATTCTTCTGTAAGGAGTGAATGGCATTGGATACCCATTGGCATCCCTATTTTCAACTTGCTCTAGACCCCTGGGAAATCCTATTGATTTCAGTGTTTTTGTAGAATGCAAAATATATGTAACAACATTTTTAGGTTTATTAGGCTCATCTAACAGCTCAAATACATTGTAAATAGATAACCTTACTTCTCCTATCACAACTTGTTCAAAAATGTCTGATATATCATCAACAACAGAACTATGTTGTGGGCCAATAGTTCTGGCATTTCTTCGTTTCTGACAGGGAAAGTTATATGATCTTTTCTCTCCTTCAAAGAACATATACACTTCCAATCAAAAACTTGTTGATACACAACTTGATAACGAACTATCATCATGAAATAAAATTAACTAATTGGACGGGCATTTTGAGATATTGGAATAACTTGACCGGTTTACTGCAGTTTGACTTGGTCTAGTTTACTGCAGAGGATGATTGAGGAGTTGATAGGGCTCCCCTAGTGTTGAAAGGTTTTTACAAACCTACATGTAAGGGAGAATCCATCACTGTCTGCTTTGACTGATAGAGGCTAAAATAGAGAACTCGTTCTCTTCTTTCAAGATATCATGACTGAATAGTGTTCATTATCCTTCCTCATGGTGGCTATACCATGGGATCGAAAAAGTTATCAAATGACATGTAAAAATTAACAGAAGGCTTAGGAATAGTGAACTAGATTTGTCTAGACAAAATTTAAGAAGACCTATCTAATTGTAGAGTGATCCAGCATAATAATCTCTGTTAGTGAGAATATAGCGCTGGTATCACAAATATGCTCAGGATAAATTTTCAACATTTATCAGAGAAAGAACTAACTGTACAAGTGAGTACAGTGCCATCAAGTGACCTATATATATGCCTTCTCACAATTTCCAAGAAATTCCAGCCAAATGGTTGCTTTTTGATGGCATTAATTATTATAAAAAAAATTGTAGAATCTAACCTCTTAAGAATGTATTATCACTGATCATAACAATAGTGTCTCTGCCTTTAGTCAAGTTAATATGTTGTGTTTACACTTAGCTACCAAACGGGCCAGTTTCTAATGTGAATCTGAAGTACATTATGCTTGATCCTATGGCAGTGAACACGTTAAGGCCAGTTGTGTGTTTTCTTGTTACTGAAAAGAAGTTTCCACAAGCCCTTAAAAAAGTCTTCTATAAATATAGAATCTGTTTGTGAATGATTTACTTCCTCTTTAAACAAATTCTTTAGTCAGGACACCTTTAACAGTACCATAATATGTATAAAATTTTTATTACCAGAGCTCATTTGTAGCATATCGTACTGCTTTATGGCTCCTCCGATCCAGGTTTACTATAGAATTAGTGAGCACTATTAGTGGTGGTGCCATTAATTTTAGGAAGCAGTTCTAAGAAGATGCAACTGCATAAAGTAATCCATTCTTTAATAAAAAGAAAAGGAATGGATATGAGTAACTAAAAAGTACACCGGACAAATTTTAGTTTTCCATATAAATTATATGATTTTGTTACTTCCACCTCAGTATAAAATGTAATAAATAATACACATCCATGAAAAAAGCATGTGACAAAATTCTTGAATTAGCATAGGTTTAATTTCTACTAATATACAAGCACTATTTACATTTAAAACTTTGACTAAAATGGTTTAACATGCAATTAGAACGGAAAGACTGTGGTTTCTTTCATACCACAAAGAACCCACAGATAATAGAGTTTATAGATAAAGGGAGATATTTGACAGAGAATATTCAAATCTGTCAAAAGTTTTTCATAGCATAATATACCCAAATCGTGTACAAAAGATATACATCCTTGAATTGCAAAAAGTTAACCAAATTAGTCCCATAGATTTGTATCTAAGTTATCGATGAATTACAGTCAGTTAATTTATTTATAATCTTTATATTTACAATCAATACACTTTTGGTGTCCTACAGGGTAAAATATTAGGACCATTATTTTTGTATGTTGTTGACTGTAATTATCATAGTATAAATATAGAAAATTTGGTATTTATTCTAATGGACCAAACAATGAAGACCACTCTCCATTAGCATTCAAATCAATGGGAATATAAAAAATAGTGAGAGAGGTTTAGAAAATGGTTTACATTTAAGTACATAAAAGTAATAAATACTACTTATTTGACCCAAATAAGATGCTTTTAGGTATAAATGATAAAAGTGTCAGTAATAGAGTGATAGATCAGTTGTTTACACTCTGTGAATACAGATGGAACGTTCCGTTGTATATTGTGAAATACCATAATAATTTAGTAAAACATAATAATAATAATCATAAAGCATATTTTTCTTATTAGTATATCATCATTAAAAGATGAGAATATAATTAAAAAGTTAATAAGAGTCCTTTTAAAATATTGCTAATTGGTCCAAAACGGTTTGCCTACATTACAGAGCTGAAATATCAACTTGTAATCTTGTGGTACATGAACATTGATTTTTCTTGACAGTGTTAATCAGTTCTTACACATACAAGTAGAGTGGATTGTCGTACTGATAATGTTGTATAGCTATAAACTTGTGATAGCAGTAATTTTAACCCAATGACGGTTAAGGTGTAGAAATATGACTCAAGTTTTAGAAACAAGATTAGATTGCATGTTTAGTGCTGTTCATATCACACATGAGTTAGCCAAGAAATAAAAAACTCAAGAATATTATAACTGCGTGTTTAGACCGTCTATTCCAGATCCTAACTAAAAGATAACACACATTTTTGTTGACATGATCATACCAGTAAAGGACTTAAATAAGTAAATATTTCTCAATCATTGCTTAAAATATTTATTCACTGCATTTATAAAAAATGGTATTAAAAACCGTTGTTAGTTGAATCATTGGACATGGAAATAATTTTTGGCCCTTTAATGGAAGTCCTTTTTTGGGACAAGTTAAAAATTATTTCTTTAGCTTGTAATTCTTAGATAGTGTAATTTGCTGTTGCCAGTGTATATTATATTGTCATCTTTATTGTGTTACATATTTTGTGTAGTCCAAAATTCTGCAGTTATATTTTGATTGAGTTATAACTACTTCATAATTTTATAAAATTTTACTTCAAATAAGAATCTTAAATGTACATAATAAACAGTGCACATATTGATTGATTACTTAACAGATTTAAATTAAAGCTGAATGGAGAATAAAACTTTAGCTCACAACAATTTCTTATCAATGAGTTAAAAATTTCAGTTGTATAACAATGTAAGATAAAAAAGAAAGACAATAAAAAATTTCTTCTTTGTTTGGTTTCTCTGTAATAACTGTCAGTTAAACATAATTATTGAATTTAATTTTAGATTTTTTATTAATCATACAACATGGCAGTAACTCACACAAGTTTCAATTAAATAAATTTTCTGTTTATTGAGTGATTTTAAATAACACAATAATATCACTCAATAAAAAATAAATACAATTGCAACAGTGCGTCATTTTTATTTCGTTTGCAACAAATGTTCATATTAAATAATGAGAAATATAAATTTTAAGATATTAAATTGAAAACAATTACTTTATTTTATGTTTTTCTTTTTTTTTTTGATTTTGTGCAACAGTTAGTTTTAATACACCCTTAAAACTATGTCTACATACACAGTATACACTGTATATAAAATATTTATATAAATCTTCAGTTATTCTCTTAATTTGTGCACATGAAATTCCCAAACTAAACTGGATCATGTCAGTACATTTAAAAGAACTGTGTGAGCTGGACTTTGTAATTTCAGTCCAGCTCAATGTACTGAGTTCTTGAGCCATACCAGCTACAAGTTTGGATTTCCACAATAGTCTGAATGGCACGAGGTAGGCTGTCCCTGGAGAGATACTTTTCGTGTCCATTGAGGTCACCCAAACTCAGTCCATACTTGTATTTCTAGAGCTAATGCACAACTGTGTAACAGAGACCTGAAGAGCGACAATGTGCTGCTGGACCTGTCCGAGGGCAGTGGTTCTTGTCCCATGTTGGCTGTCTCAGACTTTGGCTGTTGTCTGGCTGACAGGACTGTGGGTCTATCAATGCCTTTCCGCACTCTCGATACCAACCGTGGCGGCAACGCTGCTCTCATGGCTCCAGAGGTTAAGTGTATTTGTTGTCATAAGTTAGAATTTAAAAAAATGTCTTTGTTGTAGAATATCTTACATTCAATTAACAAGACATATATGAGTTACGTACATTTAGAAGTATATAGTGTGTGACGGTCGATGGTTAAATATTTATTACGGAGTAAATTTGTACAGCAAACATCAAGATCAAATAACTACCTATACTACATTGAACTCACATTTAAAAATATGTCTGAACACTTATACTGCATCTATTTATAATCAGTATTCTCACCCCAATTTGGGAGTCAGTCAGCTAATCAGAGTTTCAATGTTGAACACCTCGGGGAAAATATAACTTGAAAAACTCTTTTTGGCAAACTATTGATGAAGTTCATGGACTTCCCTACATCTACTAGTTCGATAGTTATTTCTACTTCTAATCTCATGTTTCAAAATTGTACATTTCAAAAGTCAAATTTATATAAATGCAATATAGAGTTATTACCTAAATAAAGAGGTCTGGCAAAGAGATCAGTTTCAACTTTCGAAAGCAGGTCTTTACAACTCTAAATAATTTTGCGATAGTGCAGATTGCTTGTTTTTGTAGTTTGAACGATTATTAAAAACTGTTTGTTTGACAATATACTCCTCACTGTCCTCCCACTGTACCAACGAGGTGGAAATAAATATAACCATAGTAGTGTGATATCAGAAATTTAGTCTATGTGAACAATCCATGACAATCTTCATTCTAAGTAAAACTCTCTAAGTGATTTCAAGGAGAAGGCTCTTCTAGTTCAATGGTAAGGCTGCATTTAAAATTTACCAATCATAAACAGCAATTGAGAAAATTGGAATTTTAAGAATTTAGTTTCATACACAAATACTTTTGAAATGTTGCATACAATTATTTTGAGAGTAGATTGCAACAAGTGTGTTTTCCCCAAAAATGATTTTAGAATTTCATTTAAATAGAGTTGTGTTATCTGAAAACTGCTTGATTCACCCGTAAGATGATGATGGTCTTGTTTCATTAATATGGAGCAGGATAAAAATTTGACTTCTTGAATAGATTTGCAATTAATTGGATTGTGATAATGATTTAAGATTTGATTATTTAAGATTTGTGATAAAAGAGAGGCATGTTTTGATGCCGTGAAAGTTTTAATTTGTCCAGTTTATACATAGGATAAGTTCTGTTTTGTAAAAAATGTACATTCCTCTAGACCAGTTTGGCTTTTTAATAATTTATTGCCTCTCAGAGGTATATTCTGTATGCACATTCTTTACATCCCACTGTATTCAGGTTGCCTGTGCCACTCCTGGTCTATTCACATACATAGACTACTCCAAGTCTGATGCCTGGGCAGTTGGCACTATTGCTTACGAGCTGATGTCAGAGCAAGGCAATCCATTCTACCGCTCTGCCTCCACCGGTGCCATCCTCCGAAACACTTCTTATACAGATACCGACCTCCCCCCACTTGACGATGCTGTCCCTCCAGTTGTCTCCAGGCTTGTGCATGACCTGCTCGCTAGGAATCCTAATCAGGTAAATCTACAATTAATTGGCTTGAAATTTATACACTGGCTGTTGTATATGTTGATTCCCATCTAGCAGTAAAAGATTTGTTTTTTATTTTGCTTTTTTAGGATAAGAAGCTTAGAAATGTGTGTAGTCCTAAAAAGACCTTTGTACTGCTTCCGGAGTGAAAGGATATTCTGGATAGGTAAGTTTAGGTGTAGGGACCACCTCCTGTCAAGATCCATGAGGAGGAATTTAGGATATTAATCTCAGTCTTGTCACCTCTGAAGAAGGAAAGCCAGCTTTGAACCAGCCGCTCCAGTCAAAGCAGGCAGGGGGTGCTGCAGTAGACTAGACCTAGTGATGTGCCTGCTCTGGATATCCATAAGGTTGCCCAGATTTAAGTGACACATCGCCTTTTGCTGTAGCCACTGTAGGTTTATGGTACAAATAAACCAGTCAGAAGTGAACCCTCCTGGAAAAAGAGTTGTGTTGAAAATAATCTAATTTTGGAATTGGTCCATCATTATTGGTTACAAAATATAGACAGTTGTTGATAACTCGTTACTTACAATCACTGATCATTCTGGTTTTTAAAAACATTGATATGGTCAAACTGATTCAGTATCATAGATCAATCAAAGTATCTTGTACTGTATTTTCATTTTATATCACAATTCATGAGGTTCATATCCAAATTGTCTGGAGTTATTTATATTTATTGACCTTATCTTCTTCTCTGTATAATTTAGAAAATGGATATGTTTTCAAAAATTAACATTGAATAAACATGAAATGCTAAACTACAATATATTTTGCAAAGCAATGAGTCTCGATCTGGAAGTGATCGATCTAGTAGCTACTCTTCCAGTATAAACTATTAACTGAACTGGAGTGTGATATGAGGTGGTGATTCGAGAGTTCGAAATCAAACTAGTATCACATATACTTAAGTAGATTTTGCTATTGTTTGTTAAACTTCGATACGTAATTCAAATCTATTTAGGAACAGAGTACAAAATGTCAAATTGCGATATAATTTGCAGATATTTAGATAAAAATTGGAAATTTTGAAGTTAAAGCAAGATATATGAGAATTTTCAGTTATGTCAACAACACAGTCAAATTATATCTTGGAAAGAACAAATTATGTCACATTGTGCACTATTGAGATTTAAAAAGAAAGGGAGAAAGAGATGGGCGAAATCAGCTTCATTTTACAGCCATAATGACGAATGTTACAGAGACCCAGTGCTGAGGTGGCAGCTACTGTTTGTCAGCTGTTCCTGTGGGCACCCACCTCCTGGCTCAACCCTCTGCACACAAGAGCATTGCCCAGCAGCAGTGAGGTGAGTTCATCCCAGAATACCTTGAGAGTATGCTAAACAGAATTAAGATATGATGTCTCGTAATCTCAATATTCCAAACCATCTCCAAGACCTTCTCCAAATGAGTTTACAGTGAATCCAGAAAGATATTTTACCAAAAGGCTATTTACTTGGCTACTTAACCCTTCCTACACCGTAGAGGATATATTTGAATGATAGACTTTGGACAAAACACCAAACACGATTATATCCAAAATGATACATTGCGTCTCTTGGAAAGTTTTTCAGTTCACAAGGCACACACTCGAACTTATCAGAGTTGACAAGAAAGTATTTTTAGACGATGACCCCCCCACATTCCGTCAGGGGGAGGGGGATGCCATTTGTCTTGCTCCATCCACCTGCTTCGCCTGTTCTACAAAGCATAACTAAAATATATCCCTTGTCTGCCCAGATAATAAGATGATAGACCTTATCTATGGAACCGTAGACAAGAAAATGCTCTAATAATTAGTAGTTTATATATTTTTTTCGGTTGTAATGGATTGTACAATGAATTTGAATTTAGATCAAATTAACAGTGTGGTAAATAGTTATTTTAAGAATGTCATCTTTAAATATGCTAATCTTATCTAAAACTGCGGTTTGTGTTTACCTTTTATAGTATGTTTAAGTAGTATGTATAATAAGAATTAGCTTTTAACTTAAAAAGAATTTTTATAGATGTTTTGGCGTTAAAGAAAAGTTATGGAGTTCATTAGTGGCGTGTGAAGGGTGTATATACCAACTTTGTTGTTATTTGCAGTGAAAATGTTCTGAAAGTATACAGGGTGTTCACAAAAGGGTGTCGCAAACTTCTGTGGATGATGGTACTCATCATTTCAAACAAAAAATGTCATATATAGGTTGAGAAATGGCTTGTTTAGCTGCTTATTTTCGCCAAGTTATTTTTTTCCCACTAAACACAGTGCTAACTTCAAAGATAACTGAAGCATTCATTGTGATATAATAATAAACAAATGACAAAGAGCTCAGATCCTAGTAACCATTACATCTGTTGTGGTGATGGGAAAATGGTGATTGTGATATTAGAAACTTTAATAACATTTAGCGTGATAGATCTAGAACAGAATCTTTTCTACAAATTGTGGTTCTGTGGACAAGTCATATCAATGTCACTCGGTGTGGGTTAAAATACTGTCTTTAATTTGTCCAAACTTTAATTAAAAGAAAAAAATATTACTTTCATATTTTTAATTCAATGTAATGTGTTTTTTAAGGCTTAACTTGTTTCATTTCATTTCATTTTTCATTTGTCAATTTTACATTGCTATAGACGTCAAGAAATAAAATACATTACACTATACAAAACATACATACTATTCATTATTTTAATGTAAAATACATAATATAATTAGCCTAAACATGATAAAGTGTAAGACTAAGATAAAGACCACACTGCCCAAAGGCCTGTACCATAGACACATTGAAGTGCCGAAAAGCAAAGAATTATTAATGTTAAAATCAGTAATGACTAAAATATCAATCGGAAATCAAAACAAGCAAGCAACAATTTTCCTATTTCTTTTTATTTTAAAAACTACTTTCCTAAAATAATTTTTTTTAACCCTTTCCGGGCCAGGAGGCAATATATTACCGCCATAGATGTGTCTGAAAAGTGCCAGGCGGCAATATATTGTCTCCTTGATTTCGTTGTTTTCTTAAATAAATACGTCAAATGATTAAAGTTTTATGCTTTTTTATTCCCTGGTATATTTGTATATAATTAATATGAATATCATTTTTATTTTGGAGGTCTATGCATTTTTATTTCGTAATTGTTACGTGACATTATCAGCTGACTGCTGCCAATCAGTGCTCGATCTTTCATTGTTTATTCTTTATGCTTCAGTGTTTTACGATGGTGGGTCACACAAGTAAAAAGTTTGGGAACCACTCATCCAGTATATCACTTAAGTCATTAATTTGTAATCCACTTGTACTTGCAGTCATCAGAAAATAAAATAGTACTAAATGAATAGGTCACGCATTGTTCCAACACAATATTTCAGCAACTCAACCCAAAGTAATACAAGTTACGTATTTTCACATGAAAATTGAGCCTTAAAGAGATTAAATTATTTAATTGCACTTAACTCACATATTTGAAATAGATTAAAAACTAAAACAAACTTCTCTTAAGATGTAAACAACAATAAAAGTACAAAGACTCCGATTCACAGTGGCTCGACTAGTTTGTTTACATCGGCGGACAACAAACCAGTATATGTACTGTGAAAAAAAGCTACAATATTGTTTCAAATAGTTTAAACTATTCCTGAGAGGTAGCAGCACAATGCAGAGCCAGTAGAATCTTCAGGACTAATCTCATACATCAGCAAAATAAGATGTAGTATGCCAACCATGCAGTGCCTGTGATTCATCCACTAGTGGAACTATAGCATTACAGCCTACATCTCGTCCAGAAAGGGTTAACAATAACTTACTTAGTATAGGGAAAATCTGATCCATGACAAATACAATAATTCAATAAAATAGTGAAACAGATGTATTAAGTTAAGTAAGTCATGCACATTAAAATAGAACATCAAACTCTATTATAAATAAAGTTGAAATAAGTTTGATATATTACACACATATTAATTTAAGTAAGCGATGAACATTAAAATAGAACATTGAACACTATTATAAATAAAGTTGAAAGAAGAAGTCTGATATATTATTATACACATGTGAAACATCACAATAAAACATAATAAATAACTCATGCTGGTAATGAACAAAGAAATCAATTTGTTGAACTAACAATAGAGCTCCCACTGAGTAACATCTGACAGTTTTATTTTATATCTTGTTTCACCATCATCAAGTCTTATAGAGGTAATCTTTTCCAAACACTTTGTAGCTGATTTCCTATGTTTTTCGGAACTCAGAAACATTTCACAACTAACATTCAAAATCCTTTCTGCTTCTTCTCCGACTAGCAATAATTTGACGTGTCTTCCAGTTGATGTGAGAGCACACATTTCAAAACACAGAACTAGTCTCAATTTGAGGAAACACCTGGGACACAAAGGATCTTTAGTTAAATCCCATTTTATTGCAGAGTAGACATGCATGTTGTGGCAGCTCTCATAGCAGTAACCACTGATGAGATCCCAGCGATTTGCCAAAGATGGTTTGGTGACAAACACTGGAAATACACAGTTGTTTTCCATTTCTCTCAAAGCTGGCCCTTTTATGCTCCTTAAAACTGATTTAATAACTTTTGAATCTATGGTCTCCTTACTGTGTTCTCTTTTCATACACTTAGATTGTAATCGAAAGGTTTTACCCAATGTGTTGTCTACAGATGAACAGTGTTCTTCAATATTTAAAGTTCTCTTCTTGGAACACTCATTTTGAGATTTACTTAAACCTACTGTTATACTATTTACGTTATTAGAACTCTCTTTTTCATAATTTCCTGTATTTTCTAGTAAACAACATAGTTCTAATAAATTATGATTTATATATGATTTAGGCACTTTATTTTCTTGTTCTACTGAAGTGGCATTTCTATTTCCTCTCAGATGTTCAATATCAAGAGGTTTTTTAAAATTTGATTTGGTGACCGATTGAACAGATTCGTTACTTTGCCCACAGTTTCTCTGATCAATGTTGTTTGTACAAGAACTATATTTATGCTCACTTGATTCTTTTGATGTATCACTTACACTGTTGTTTTTATCGAATGGTTTTTTAAAATTTTGTGTGTTAACAGACACGTTTCTTGGGACACAGTTTCGCACAGTAGACTTGTTTACATTAGAATTACAACAGCTACGATTAAGTTTGCAAACGATAACTTTTTCTCTGTCTCTTCGACCACCTATTTCCAAAAGAAATGGTTCTTCAGCTACAAAATCTTTTATTGTGTACTTAGGATTGAGGTGTATGACAGGATGTACTAATGATATTATATCACCCCGAACAATTTTTTTACTTTTTATCGCTTTTTGTACTTCTGCTGCAAGTTTGTTGTGCAACACAAGTCTAAAATATCCACCCCATGTGTGATCTGAACATATTTCTTTTAGAAAAATTATAGCCCTTATGGGTTTATCTTGTTCCTTCAATGGTGTAACAGTTTTTAAAAAATATGCCAGTATCACACCATTTTCATTTTTGTTATTAAAATTTAATTGTTTGTACAGGTTTTCCAAAGTTTCTACCGTGCCAAATTTTTCCATATAATTAGAAATGCACTCTAATATATTCACTTCATTAATGAAGTCCCTAAACAATAAAATCTCAAAATTTTCAATCTCAAGTAAACTTTCAATTTTGTTTGTTACATTACAAGTAGAACTGTTTTGATTATACTTATGGTTATGTAATTGAAGACCGGTCACTTTTGAAGCAGTTGACATGTCCGAGTATTGACGCAACTTGAGTGCAATAAAAGGTTTTTCTTCATTTGATAGAAATTCTATCTTCATAGGAGCAGATGTAACTTTTTCAAAAATTGGATGACAAAACACCACCATATCTCCAGGTACTAAATGTCTATCAATCACAGCTTTGTGCAATTCTTTAGCGAGCTCTCCACTAAAAATTGCTGTAAATTCAGGGAATATGCTAGTTAAAACAGTCTGTCCGGTTTTCTCTAGTAAAATTTCACTAAAGAGCATTTTCACTTCACCAGTTAGATCAAAGTTTTTTGGTGAACTAAGAGTTTTTTTCAGTCTAGCTAATGCAACTTTCTTTTGCTGTGATTTGTCAGCTGCAATTTCTCTGAGGGTCATGACAAAGCCCCTATCTGCCACAATGTGGAGCAGGTTCCTCACTGCATGGTAATCACTACCGACGTAGTCCATGTCATGGATATCTAGATGTCTGTAGCTATATTTGCACCGGACAGAATCAATAAAAGAGTCACTGAATGCTTGCCAGATGTTGATTAGCTGATTATCCTCGGCACCCATCTCGATCCACACTCCACTGTCCTCCCTCTCGAGTCCATTCTCTTTAATCGTTTTTGTCAAAACCATGACTGTCGGTCGATGAAAGGTCACAATATCACCTGGCCGGATAAGATGTTCAGAAATGGCCTCCTGCACTCTTTGAGCACACCCGTTGAATACTACCACTTTGAACTGTTTTGAATCCACACTTGAGTTTGTACAGCTGTCACTGATCTCTTTAAATAACAGTTGAAGCACTTTACGAGAATCACAGTGTTTTAAGGGAATGAGTACTTTCACGAATTTGGATAAAATGTAGACATTGTTTTTTCCAAGTTTATCACTCAGATGGTTGGCATCGTTTAATGGTAGTGCCTCACCATATGCAGCTTTTATTTCATGTACATGTGATGCTTCGCATGAACCTCTGACATACGAAAACACAACTGTCTCCATTGCTTCTTCATAATATTTCTCCTGAAGTAATTTCGATGGCATTACCTGAAACATTACATAAGCAAAGTTTATTAGTTAATACGCAATTTATATTACTTGAATTAATATTTTACACAAAAGGCCTGAAATAAAACAATGCTTTGTTAATACCCTTAACAGTTTTCTTGTTATACTTTAAGTTATGTTGTGTTGCTGAATTTTTTTGTTTCTGTTCTTTTTTCTTCAAAAACGGGTTTGTAGAGTTTAGATTATATACTTTTAAATTACAAACATTATTTTTAGTGTCTTTTTTCAATTTTTTTATATATTGTCCACTAAGAAATGTTCACTACCCCTGTCCGTGTCATCATCACATAAACGAGGCCAACTGTCTATTCGAATGTCAGATATTTTTATGGTACATTAGAACTATTAGAACTAGAACTAGAAACATTAGAAATAAAACCATACATTTCTACAAGACGGATGATATGCAAGAACACTCGGTAGCTGTCTGCAATGTGTGACTACAGCGAACTCACCAAGGTACAAACACTCATTACAGAGGACCAAGGAAGTGCTGAAATCTAGTAGAAACACCAGAATCACTACTGTGATGTGTTGTTATCATAAAAATTCTTCTTGCACATTATTACGGCAGAAAACAGAAACGATATAATGATGTATAATATTATGTCAGTTGCATGCTTTTACACAATCGCTATGAATGTAATACTACGTCAATAACATATAGGCACTCAAATGAATGAACTTAGTTCATTAAGACCTACAACTCAAGAGGAATTAAGATTAATTATTAAAAACTTTAAATAAAAAAACTCAGCCGGTATTGATGACATATCCACAAAAATACTAAAGCACTGTGCAGAAGAACTTATCCATCCCCTTACTGATATCTTCAATAAATCTTTCAACAAAGGACACTTTCCCTCAGCACTGAAAATATCAAAAATCTATCCTAAATTTAAGACTGGCAGAAAATCAGAATTAAGTAATTACAGACCCATTTCATTACTACCAACTGTCTCAAAACTTTGTGAGAAAATTGTTCTCGTCAGGCTATTAGAACATTGCAGGTTGAACAACCTGTTAAGCAGCTCTCAGCATGGCTTCGTCAATGGCAAGTCAACAACTACAGCAATGATTAGCTTGATAGAATCAGTGACTGACAGCATAGAAAAAGGCAACCTGACTACACCTATCTTCTTGGATTTGAGCAAGGCTTTCGACTGCCTGGGTCATGACCTCATACAGAAGAAACTAAAAGCACATGGTGTAACGGAAACAGCTCTGAAATGGTTCGAAAGCTACCTCAAAGACAGAAGTCATGGTCGAACTAAAGTCTACTGAAAAAGGGTTGACTAAAGCATTCCGATCACAACCCCGTCCTATACATAGAGGTGTCCCACAGGGATCCGTGCTGGGTCCAGTGCTTTTTATTCTTTTTACTAATGACCTTCCAAAATACTTACATGAATATACTAAAACTTTGATATACGCTGACGATACAACCTTAATCCTTGACAACAATACACCTGAAAACCTTAGTGTAAATGCTTTTATTGCGGTCAACATGGCATATCAATATTGTGATGGAAATGACTTAGAGGTTAACCCCTCTAAAACTACCCAACTAGGGTTTGGGAGAAGAACAGGACAAATTAATTGCTCACCAGAAGTTAACTTGGTTGAACAAACAAAATTCCTCACAATTACAATTGGCTCAAGCTTATCCTGGACACCCCATATTGACCAGCTATGCAATAGACTAAACTCAAGCCTATATGCACTCAAACAGGTTAAAGAGATTGGTGATCTGACTACAGCACGTACTGCCTATTTTGCTCTATTTGAGGCACATGTAAGATACGGTCTAGCTGTATGGGGAGGGACATCAAATGCTAACATGACCAGAATTCTAATCCTTCAAAAAAAAGGCAATAAGAATACTTGCAAACCTTCATTTTCGGGAAAGCTGCAGAGAGGTCGTTGCAACATTAAAGATCTTGACCGTGACCGCTCTCTACATACAAGAAGTTATTTTATATGTTGACAGAGAAAACCTATCAAGGCTTGAAGACCTGCACTACTACAACACCCGCAACTCAACTATGTATCCACTGCCCATTCACCACTTAGCACAGTATGAAAAAAAAAACCATCCTACATAGGAAGAAAGCTGAGCAACTGTCTACCGATAGAAATAAGAACGAAGAAGGGGAAACAGCTAAAGACTGAACTCCATAAACTGCTCTCACACCAGGCCATCTACACACTTGAAGAATTTTACCAAATGACCAATCATGGACATTAATATTCTACTCTAAATGTTTTATGTCACCAATTAGGTTTATTAATTTTTGACACTATCTCTGTACTTCATGTATATGAATAAAGAACATTTTGACTTTGACTTGACTAACCGTGAGAGTAATAATAAAAGTCTGTTTTTGGGAACTAAAAAGTCACAGGAAGCCCAGATCTGGGAATACGGTAGCTGCGGCATCATTAGTGTGTAAGCAGAGACGTTATTGTGGTGCAAAAGCCTATTTTTGTTCTTTCACAAATATTGATGGTGTTTGTGATAGATTTCTTCGTGCAAATTGTGCATAACTTGCAGATAATATTCCTTATTGACAGTTATACCCTGTGTTAAAAACTCATGATGTACCACGTTCCTGCAATTGAAAAAAAAACTAAGCAAAACTTACACATGCGACCAAACTTGGCACGCTTTTTTCAGTCTTGGCTCGTGGGGCAGCTCTCATTGAGATAATTGAGCTTTGGTTTCTACGTTATAACCATAAACCCATGATTCGTGACTGATTATGACCCTCTAGAGCAAATTTGGATCGTTGTGGACAGAGTCTAACAGCTCATTAGCAATGGTAATGCGTTGATGTTTTTGGACGAAATTGAGCAATTTTGGTATGAAATTCGCGGCGACCTGTCTCATACCTCTCTATATCTGACCTCTAATGGCATGAGCCAATCGATATGTTCAGGTCCTCTGCAACTTCTCTAACGGTGATTCAACAATTGGCTAATACTATTTTCTTCACTTTATCAATGTTTTTGTCTGTTCTTGACGTGTCCGGGCGTCCGACACGCTGTCTGTCGTTAACATCTCGGCCCACTGCAAACGTTTTGTACCACCAATAAACGTTGCTTTGGTTCAAGGTAGCTTCTCCATAAGCTACAGCCAGCATTCGGAATGTGTCTGCACACTTAATTTAGTTTTTAACACAACATTTAATACAGATTATCTGATCCATTTGTTTGAATAGGCACAAATCAAAGACGAGACATGACACGTGCAAGCAAATCAGCTGTCAATAATTAACTGAATATTCAAAATGGTCGAACTTGTTGGCATTCGTCAGAGACATGTGTACCAACATAAGGTTACACGAAAATAAAAAAGTGAATATATATAAGCCGCGAAAATTAAAAAGTTGTGATATTTTTTAAATAGAACTTGTATGATAGGTGGGTCTAGCATTCTTACCTAGAACCCCCAATAATGATTTCTAGCAGTTTTAGATGCCACGGTAACCAGTATCTCTATGCTCCGAGATGATTATTAATAAATCATCTATATTTAGGAATGTGAAATACCAATGGACTCCAGGAATTAAATTTATTCACAATAAAACATCAAATTACCAAATTACATGCAATTGTTACAAAAAGCTATAAAGGCCTAAAAATGTTTGCCTGTAGTCATTATGTTACTCTTTATTTTGATGTGGTTTATTTTCACTTAAACACATTAAGTGTTTTTTTTAATACCTTTTAGTTGTTTTCATTCAAGATGTATTAAAATATTATGAAAGTAAAGAATAATGCATTATTTACATGCTATATGTGTTATTTTTTTAAAGAAGTTTGGCAAAGTATGATAATTTTCTAATCACGGGTACGAGAGGAGTTTGAACAAGAAAATTATAGGACAATAAAATTGGCAGAAAAGTTTTAACTATTATCCTGTCGCTAGGAGCCAGCACCATACAACGATGATCAATGAATTGTTAGAACCGAGAACAGCCTATAAATGGACTTGGTGAAAGAAAATTACAGGACATTTGGTGACAAAGCTGTGATTATATGTTCTGTCTAAGGAGCCAGCACATTACAGTCAATAATTACTTTGAACATTGAATAGTTAAAATAGTTTGTAAGAAAGCTACTAGAGACTGTACACAGCTGTAATACTGATTATTTTACAAACCCATGATGGACGGTTAAAACCATAACTACTCTTTTGAGATCAAATGGCTATAACCATCATTTCTCTTTTGGAACCATATTCAGCTATTCCTCAACAGGTTAAAGGAGCAAGCGTACTCCTCTCACATCTTAGTTGTTACTTTGCAGTAATAAAACTGAAGCTTTGTAAAAGTATATGTTATAACTAAAAGCTAAATGTAGTAACCTAGTTGACTGTACATTAGCAAAGGAGATGGTAAAATTTAATTTCTGTCTGTCCACATGATATCTTGAAAACCAATAGTCCTATAGACTTGAAATTTTGCACCAAGCTTAATTTCTATGTATGCAACACCAAATTCGATGGACGAGTGATACACGTCACTCACTA
Organism: Homalodisca vitripennis; assembly: GCF_021130785.1. NCBI lineage: Eukaryota > Metazoa > Arthropoda > Insecta > Hemiptera > Cicadellidae > Homalodisca > Homalodisca vitripennis. The sequence goes on along the minus strand of NC_060210.1, from coordinate 119,129,881 downwards.
CATGGGATTTAACTGAGTAAGGGAAATATGTTTGGATTGCGTCTTACAAGGCATTATGTTTGTCATTAGGTTTTGATGACAATGAGAAAATAGTAGGTTAAACCTATAAACAACTATAAACTTGAAACTTTGTGTATTTTGCTTACTCACACTATTATTCTGGACAAAACTTTTCTTCTGTCTGTCTATCTGCTCTTGTATATCTGTTTTTTGTTGGGTATCTCAAGAAGAAATTGAAGTATAGACTAGGTACTCCTATTTTGTTACAAATTAGGTTCCAGTTTACTCTTTCTTGTATTTTGCAATGAACAGGTCCAATGCCATTGTAATGAAATGGTACGAACCCAATGCTTCAGCATATATTTAAATCAGGGGTGTATCTAGGGTTTGACTCTGGAGAAGGTGATGAATCCGATTGAAGAGCAAACCACACAAGGGGATAGGTATGGAATAAATCTAAATTTGAATAAATTGGATAGGTTCAATTTAAAATAAATATTTCACTGCTTAATTTAAACAATTTGGATTGCTGTTACGTATCTTTTTTATTTCTAGGGCACTTCTAGAGTTCAATCCCTCTCACACTCCATTATTTATGCTGCTGATTAAAATAATACTGATTATAATATGTTTTATCCTTCATTTTATCTTAGTTTAAGACAAACAAAAAACATTTGAAAAATCAAAAAATTTGAAAAAAACAGAGAAAAAAGCTATAAATACTCAAAAAATAACTGGTCACCCGTTTTACAATTCTTTTAATTTTGAAAGTTAAATATTATTGCTGATTTCATTTTAATGCATCAAATTACTATATTTTAATTCTTGTTTGCTGAACACTGCACAGCAAAAGATGTTGTATAAAGCTCAAAAACTAAAAATAAAAAACCAACAATAAACCCTAATTTTGGGTATTGAAATGATCATTGGGTATATACCCAATTATTTATATTTACCTTCCCACTTGGTATATACCGCCCACATCACTATCTATATTCATTATGATCATGTGCTTTTATTTTGGAGACCGTCAGATTTGTGGCATCGCTCATCAAGATTCTGGACCTCAATCCACTAAGTAGCACTAGACCAAAAAGAGATGCAGCTACTGTCTTTTTTTTAACAAGTAAAAAATTTCATTCAGCAGCTACATATCTTTTTCCGATGACCAAATACAACACTAGCATGCTATTATAACTCTGAAATATTATGTGGTGCATGTTAAGGTAACCATATGCAAAATTCTTTATAACTTAATTTTGATTGAACCAAAACAAAATTTGTATTCAACAACAATACTGATAGATTAATTCTGTATCAATTTTTCACAGATTTTACATATATTTTTAATAATGTTTATAACATGATTTTATATATATTGCTTACATTTTAGTGTTAGTTCTTTCATGGAAGAATTTTATGTAGGTCATTTGTTTATTATAATGAAAATCTAAATACTGATGAAGTTGTGAAAATGGATGGTTCTATTCAACTTCACCAACTTTGAAAACTTTCTCTACCCTAAACTTTTAATTGAGTATTGATTACTTAAAGACATGGAGAGGAAATTTAAGATACTGAGAGTGTTTGTCCATATTCAAACTACACGGATAAAACTGGGGCAATATATGAAATTGAATTGAAGAAATTTATATAAATAAGATTTGAGTGATCGAAGCAGTTATTACTATCCTTTTACTGCTGGATACTTTTTACAATAAGATGAAATATACAAAATCTTTTTATCAATTATAAGTAAAACTGCTGGCCATAGTTAGGCCAAATAGTATAATGTCTGATAGAATAAGTAATATATAGTAAAGAAAATTACATTCATAGAGTAAAAAATGGAGTATAATCTATTTTTTTAACATAGTTTGTACTGTAGGGAGTGAAAGCTGAGTTTCAGAGCAATTGGTCAAATTTGAAATAATTTTTAAAAAGTGGACACGGTTCTCTATAAAAAAAATAAGTGGAGGATTGACTAGTTTTATTTGGGTGATAGGGTTATTAATTGTCAACTTATTCAAATCAACCTTGACAGTCTGGTAGGTAACATTAGATGTACCAGTAACAATGAAAAAAACAGTTTTTTATTCTTTTAAAATTGTATTAGGGTAGGGTACGATAAGCGGACCTGGTTTTTTACATCAAAGAATGTAGTCTTGGATACCTAATATTCGCATCTCAAATCCTAGACTATCAATCGATATAAAAGACTATAGTCCTCAATAACAATCATATGTTTTAATTAAAATATTAATTTAATATTTACAGTGATCAAACAAGTTATAACAAAAATTAGGAAAACTAAAGACGACCATATTTGCTCCTCTCACAGTTACAGTTGTTTCTTTCCCACAAATTTCACATAATGGGGTTTTCGGTACGAGTCCAACATGTTGAAGCCACAAAAACAATATATTTTATTTATGTCTTATCACCTTTCAAAGCAATGTCGTGTAGTTTTCTAAAATTGACTGCCATTTTTAATAATTAAAATTACTTATGTAAAATTGAAATATTACTCTACATGTATTATTTTAAAGTGTTTACAGCTGTTGATATAGACTATTTAAGTTAATAATTTAAAATAATTAATCAGTATTGATTGATTATATCAATGGTTACGATTAAGTAATATCGTTTGCTAATTTCGATATAAAAAACCGGATCCGCTTATCGTACCCTACCCTTGTATTATGCTACTGTATTATTTTCAACTCAATATTGGAATTGTACTAGCCTAGTTATGCCAAAACATTGTGGTTATACAAATCTACTTGGACCTTGTTTGATATTACACTGTATTCCTAATTTCTATGTCCAAAAACAATAAATCATAGCTTAAGAAAGTAATAATTTGTTATGATTTAATTATTTTTCTTTTCAATCCATAGCCTCTGTTTAAACAGTACCAAAACTTTTGATATTAGATTCACTTCTAGCCGCACTTTGAAATCTTTTCCCGATCCTGTTAAGTTTCTGTGAATCCAAATTTGAGTCTGGTCTGGGGTGGGAAACTCACATCATCCTCTCTTGTAAAAAAACTGAGCAGTGGTACTTTTTTTATCTGAGTTTTGGCTCATGTCGTTTGTCAGCAAGCTTTGTTGGCTGTGCATTTTGCTCATGTGAAGAGCTACCTGGCCTATGGCACTGTGCTCTGGGGGAATCATTCTTCAGCCATATGACTGATCTTGCTGTAGAAAAGATATGTGCGACTTATCTGTGGTGCTTCTCAAAGGTCTCACTGTAAACCTCAGTTTGCTTTTCTTGGAATTTTAACCCTGTCTGCATTGTTTATTGTATTTTAAGAAGAATGTAAATAATTTGGTTGTAGCCTACATGAACATGTACATAGTTATGAAACAAGGCAAAAGTAACCTTTTTATGCAGCATCACTAATACTCCTGAACTATAAAAAGCTTTGTAGTTGTTAGCCTTTATACATAATGTTTTGTCTGTTAGTTTTATAAATCTTCCTAAATATTGAGATTGTCTAGAGAAAAATAAAGCATTGGCTGCAGTATAATAAGAGGCCACCACGATAATCGAATCATTGACATTCATGAGTATTGAATCCTCGATATTCATGACTATCTACAAATACTGAAAAAAAAAAGTTGAATAAAAGTACGTAATAGTTATTTCACATAACAATATAGTTCTGCTGGTCTTACACCTTATCTAGGCTAGCCTATGTATATTTGTAAAATGTTTTAAACAAAACAATATAATATTTATTTAATTTTTACTGTTTTTAAGGATAAATGTGTCTGACTTCTTGTGACACAAAGAATACACATAAATCGGCATTATACTTTTGACCATTACTCAAACATACCAAACACATGATTTTACTTTAAATTAATTTGGAACAATATCAAACCGTATTACATTAACTTATATGCTTTTAAAATTGAATTATAGTGAAGCTATATTTTTTATGTAAAAGAAATGTATGTATTTAAGATAATATAAAATAACATGATTGATAAAAAAAATCAAACCATTCGATAATAGCAATCGAACAAGTGTAGGCCGCATATTAAAATCTACTAAAAATTACATTTTGAGACTAGAAGAGCTTGTTTATTACCATTACTCTTGCCGGTGTCACTAGCCTACTCATTTTACTTTATTGCGTTAAATAAAGTTTCAACAATATTATTAATCTGATCAATAAAAACAGCTGGAAATTATTAATTGTGAATATTTATTGGTCAAATATTTTTATATTCGTAGGTTAGATATTTCTTATTGATAGTTGATTCGATTGTGTTGGTAGCTGCTTATTATATTGTAGCCTAAGCCTAAAGCATTTCCTGGTAAATAATACATTGTATAACTGAGTTCTTTGGTTTAAATTTTGCAACCATGTTTAAGTTATTTTTCTATGAAATATCTACAAGGTACTATATTGAAGCTCTGTACAAACGTGTGTACATGTAGGTTAAACTGTGACATTATTTTAATCTCATGCTAATTTATTTATTTATTATAGGTTATTAATGCTTAGCCTATTTCTTGCTTGACAGGACTAATGTAATTGTATTTGTCTTTTGGTCAATAAGGTTTTAGAATGTTGGTTATCATACGTCAAACTAGAAGATTTTCGAGTAAAACTAATTGAAACTTACTCGATTTGCTGAGCTCGTCCCTTATTTTGTATGAATAATGACGGTATAATAAACATTAATAATTATTTTCTTATTCATTCGTTTTAAAACTGGCTACTTGTGTTATCGTAACATTAAGTAGCCTAACTAAACATAAGCCACCTGTATGTGACAAGACAACACCACTCGGCATAAACAACAACTGGAAATTGGAATGTAGAGATGTGTCGTTCCGTTCCTCGTTCCGATATATGAACAAGGAAGCGGGTTATTCAGATGAACGAGTGATCCGGATCACAATGTTCCCCAGAACGTTTCGTTCACTTTTCTCGCTAACTAAATAAATTTGATATTTCTTCCAAATCAGATTATTAATTTATTTTTAAGAATTGTAAAAACTTATAATATTATAATTAAGTTCATGTTGAGGCCCTTATCTATAGAAATAATAGCTCAAAATTATATGCAACTAACTAAAACTGTGTTGATTCTTTGCGTTATAGAATACAGCAGGTTCCCAAAATCGTGGAGTTGTTCAATTCGTTCAACTGGTTAATTTCATTCAACTGTTCCTTAGTCCATTAATTAGTTCTTTCATTCATTGCTGACCTATTAATTAAGAATAAACCCGTAATCTGTAATACTCGACAGGCGGAGTAAGGAGACCGGGTATTATCGTCTTGAGTTTCCACCACAAAGCATTTTCATCGTTTAAATATGGGAAGAATGATCGTCCAAGTGCGGGAAGAAAAGTTTTTCAGTGTTCTTACATTTTAATTTACAATTCTCAATACCTTCATCATGTCTCTTTGATTGCATCAAGTAGTTCTTCCCGTGTTTGGGTGGCAAATTTGGTTTCATATTTCCATATCTTAATATTAAATATTACATGTGCTCTGTGTATTCTATGTAGAACATATTATTATATTTATCGTTATAGATATATTTTATTTTATTAAACAAAAGCATTATATAGAACTGGAGATGTAAACTTTCAAAGGTTCAAAATTCGAATCTCTTAGCATCAAAAAGTAACATACGATAACATTACTCTCAGCTAGCGATATACTTTTTATCAATATTTAAAAGAGTAGTTATATTATTATTTTCAAAGACCTTTAAAAAATCAAGCTTTTCATCTACAAGTTTTGTTTAAATTAAACTGTCATTACATGTAAATAAATAATCGTAATTTTAAATTCAAATGGGACAAGGGGAAGAAATTGACCAAGACATTTGATACTATTCAACGTATACACATGTACATAAAAATGAATAAAGAATTTTGAAGTGAAGAGAGGCACGAATACTTGGCCTAAAAATCTGTAAATGCGAGGCTCTGACCATCTCAGTTGTGATTTTCACAAACTGGAATTCTTTTAGTCTGGAAGACCATCATTCCAGGATTTAGGTGAGTCAATACTGATCATCTCTATGTCTGTTACAGATATTGCAATGGCTGCTGTGTCTTACTACGAAGGTGCTGTGTGAGGGGCGGCTTCAGGGGGTGACAGGAGCAAGACGTACTGCTACCGAGTACCAGCTGATCGCTTGTTTCCTGCAGCGCGCCAAACTGTCCATCATCCGCCAAGCTCTCAACTGGATACATCTCCGATAATTTATCAAATATCAGCTTTAATATGTGATATTCTGGTGAAAGAAGCTTTTGTATTTTATTTGCTAATCAATAGTTTTAACTTTGTCATATGTTGTGTTTCCTTTTTAATCTGTTTGTGAAGTTTTATTTTTATTCGAAAACATGGTTATCACATAGTAAACTATCTATAAAATGAAATATATTTTCAAATTTAGAAACCCCTTTACATTATGTAGTTAAATATGCTGAAAATTAGTTTTTGGTTTAAACAAATAACCATGTGAAATTAAATCAAAAATACATTTGGTACAAATCATATTTATTTTGTGTTTGGTCTATTAGTCTACTAGAAGTTATGTATTTTACTATATTGAAAATTATATTACTTAATTAACATATAGTAAATACTAAACAGCAATTCATATCTAAATCCCATTGTTTTTTTAGAGTTTCAAGGTGATTTACTTTGTTTTGAGTACTTACTACTTCTTTGTTATGAATTACTTAATAATTACTTTTTGTTTGATAACCTATCCATAACTTAAAAATTGTATAATTGATTATAGCCAGTTTTTAATATTTATTCAATATATTAATTAAATGCATAGTACTTCAATATAAAATTTTAAAATTATATTTTGTTCAAAGTATTTAGTCACATCTCCTTTGCAAAATTTTGTTTCAGTTGGTTTGTATATTGATTTTAGCATAAATTAGCTTTATATTAACAATGTTTAGAATTTAAAATTATTTATATTAAATTGTATTATTATTCATGTCAACTTTTATTTATAATTTTGTTGGAAATTAACTCTGGAATTCAAGGAGCAAATGTATTGAAGAACTGATGTACAGCTTTTGGCGTATTTGTACAGAGTTGTGTATAGGAATTAAAGTTTGATTGTCAATTACGTGTATTAATATATATTATTTTATTTTTGTTCCATAAAGTTTTGTTTATTTTCTTTTCCCATGATGTTTTCTTGTGGTCTTGTAACAGTGTCTGAAACAACGAGTAAAGTAGTCTTTAACAACACACAATGGCGAATTTAGTGAAAAATCTGAAACTTTAACGTTAGTTAACGTTTTTTAGTATATCATGTTAAATGTTTGATGAGATAAGAATAACTGTATAAAAATTATAAAACTTGGAAAATCCTGAAGATGGTGGTCATTTACAGATTTTGATTGGAAATCAACCAGGCTTATAATATTCAGTTAGTCAGTTAAAAATAGGCAACAATTAATATATAATAAACAGGATTTAAAATTATACAAAAGCAAGAAATAAAGAAAGTATAAAAAGTTTTCAAAACTACCAAAATTGTTCAAGTACGTAGCAATGATTTATGACATCATATGGTTGGTTATTAAGGACACTGTATTCAATGGTCAATAGTCAAAATCTTTATTCGTATTTTCGCATGTCGATACAGTGAATAGTGTCATGTAGACAAGTACATTAACATATATGTACTAGATAGTGCTCCACTGTTTTTTTATTTACAGCATTCAATAAATAGTTCTTTCCACTTTATAGTTGGTATTTATTCTTAAGCTGTTTATAAATCACAGTTAAGTGCTAATAATAACCATAAGTTTACTTTTTTATATAAACTTGTATATTAAAATATTAATGATTTTAAGAGTAAAAATAACTGTATGAATCAAGAAGAGGTGGAAAACTCCTCAAAAGAGAAGCAGCTTAATTAATTAAATATTCACTTTTTTTAAATAGCAAAAATATAGAGGATACAATTTAGAGATACTCAAAACTGAAGGGTACTGCAGTTTGAATTGGTTGTACTCTAAGTGCATTATTTATACATACAATTTGAGATTTGTCAGAAAGTTAAGACAAACCAGTTGAGAGAATCTTTTATTATTCCACAAGTATGCTATTAAAGTAGAAGCAACTACTACAATTTTGGAATATTTATTACTGAAATAATCAATTAAAAGGCTTAACCTATTTAGAAAAGTATTCACATCTGAATTGGATGATCGGTAAATTACAATTACAGTAAACTTGATATTTGTTATAACAACTACAAACTCAGAATTCAAACTGAATTTCCTCAATTTATCTTTTAATTGACTTGAACCAGTCACCTGCTTGAACTCGAAACCCTCCTCGGACATTATTGTTAGAACTTCTTTTGTTTTATTTTTTTTCTTGAAAAATAAGCTCAAATTGTAATATAATTGTATATATGTTAACCTGGGATATTTCGTAATCTTTCATGTCATATATTTAATGTAAAATTGCTTTCAATTAATTAGTTTTTGATGCAAGATATTGAATATTTATGAAAATAAAACATAATTATTTCATTAGTGCCGATGTTTGGTCTGGTGAGTTTAAAGATGGATCAGGTGACTGTTAGACTGCCCCTCCAACACTGATATCCAGCTCTGTACTTTAATCACTGCTCTGCTTTAGTGCCTCACTTAGTGTGAGGTCACCAAGCACTACTTCCACTGTGCTCTTGTTGACTGTTGATGGGTGTGGGGGAGGTACTTTTGTTGAATGTTCCATCAAAGGAAAGAGCTTAAAGTAGTGTTCATAGAATCCATAATATTATGAAGTGAAGCAGGGTGGAAGGCTGATGTATGAGTTGAGAAAAACGTGGCTATGTACTGTTATATATAGTGGATAGTTAGTAAACCAGTTTTTAATAACAAACTATGCACATGAGCCACAGAGAACTAAGAAAAACATTCAATGAACCAAACCACAAGGGATTAGAGTCAGCAAAAATTAGAGGTATTTCTCAGCTACATGCATCTTTGTTCCAGAATGCTGTACCGGTATCCATCATTTAATTTAAAAGTTTGAAAGTAAGTGTTGTAAACCCTCTGCTTTGCATCTGTCTTGATTTAGGTTGCATGGTTTAACACTCCCACAACGATGGCCAATTTCCAGTCCTTTTTATATGCCATCAAATTATTCAATAATAATGGCAAAAATCCGTAAACATAATTTCATGTTAAACGTCTTAGTATAACAAGAAAAGCATGTAGGCTTCACAATTTTGCACAAAATAATTTCTATATGTTTCTTCAATGATTCTCTGTATACCTCAAGGTTATGTAAACAATTAATTTACTTAGAAAATTAAGCAATTGTGCACCCAAAGGAGTGTACAATAGTCTGAGGTATTTTTTTAAGTGTGGGATCATATTTAACAAACCCCCAATACAGGCAAACAATAAAAACGCAATAAGGAAATACGTACCCCGATGGAGTACACAACAGTTGTGAAAGATTATGTGTACCCGATGGGGTACATGTTATGAATGTGTGGAACAATTTGCTGTAGGAACAAGTATACAATAACAATTACAAGGAAATAAATCTTGTTTTTTTTATTTATTAGTCAGTATTTACATTTTAAGGTGATTAAAACAGCTTCAACCACACAACAATACAGTAAAAAATAATAACAAAGTAAAAACAATAACAAAAAACATTTAAACACGAGACTAGATAAATGATGGGAGGTTGATGTCCTTCAGTAACCTCTCGACGGGAACATTTCCGAGAGCTCGTTGGAAGAACAATTCCTGGAGGCTCTGTCTGCTGACACTGCTGACCAACAGGAGGGAAAGGAGAAGTTTACCAAACCTGTGACATAAACCTAATTAGTTCCTATAACACAAATAAACTTAACTGCAATGTTAACTAAAGTTTTATTTATCTATATATATAAAAATGAAACTGTTCGTGTGTAACAGCATCACTCACAAACGGCTGGACGGATTCGCCTAATTTTTTTTTAAATTTGTTCGTCTTGATCTGTAGAAGGTTATAGGATACTTTTTATCCCTTTCCCGATTCAGGATTCCGCCCCACTGGTTACAGAAATACCCGTAAGAAATGCATTGCAGCAAACATATGTTATTAAGTGAAAGAGTCTTTTCAAATTTTTAATCAGCTGTTCTTTGTAAACATATATAATGCGACAAAAAATATATTTATATATAAATTTCTTTACACTTATAGTTTTAAAGCATAGAGTAAGCTTAAGAGAAACGACAAATTTTGTTTAAAACTGTTTCTGCAATCATAATATATAAAAATGAATGTTTGTGTGTTTGTCCTTTATAGACTCAGAAACTATTGGACCGATCACTATGAAAATTTGTATTTTTCTATGTAGAAGGTTTATACGCAATGCCCATTGATGTAACTAACCACCAGGCTGTACTGCAAGATATAAAAGTTATCAAAGCGCCTGCACATTATAAACTGCAATTACAACACAGTAGTTACGTATATTAAAATATCCAAACACTATTTGAAGGCAAAGAAATATACGGGCAAAGCTTAAGAGACGCGTGCGAAGCCGCGGGAAACAGCTAGTGTACTATATATTTTTATTTATTAAACGAAGCTTTCAATTATCCCTCCAACAATTGTATTTGTCATAATGGGGAAATGCTAATGCTTGTATTAGAGATTGTTGAGAAGGATTCTCATCTAGTAAGAAACAGGCTCAGACAGATATCACTCCCTGCTGGACTAGCAGGACTGCTTTCCACATCAAGAGTATGATACTGATTCCTTTGTAGATTCCTACTACAATCAGCTCCTTCAGGCTCAGCGTCACCGATGTTGCAGTATCTTTTTTCTGTCTTTTTAGTTTTAAAGATTCTTTTTACATAGTAATACACTGAACAAACAATATGGTCAGTGACTTCCTTCTTTTTAACACCTTTTACAATATTGGTGTCATCATGCTCTGAGTTCCTGTAATGATCAAAAGCGAGGCATAGACTCTCGAAGAATAAACTGTTCAAAGCAGCCTATTCTTGTCCTAAGTATGCAGCATGAACTAGTTTTAAAGTTCTTAGTGAGAGGATGAAATATAATGAATACATTAAATTTAAAAGGTGGCCCACTTTCAGTATTGGTTTCTAAAGAGTTGTTAATTCTTTTCCACTTCAGATTTAATTTTTTGTGAGCAAAATTACCACCTTGTCTTAAACAATATAAATTTGCAGGAAATTACATAGGATATGTTAACAAATTTCTTTATTTTCATAAGAACTTCATTGACTATAGTTGCTTGGCCAAAAAATTCATCAGCAGTACACATTTGGAGTATCTGAGTAATAATTTGAAATTGGTGTTAAAGAATTTTTATGGCCAATTTAGAACATAAATGAAAATTCAAGATGAGGATAATATTTGTCCGTTACCAGTACAACACTATCAGAACCATTCCATTAGAAATTTTTGTTGTTGGAAATTGTAAGATAAGATCTTTAGTCAATGTCATTTATAAGGAGCTGCCAGATTCAAATAATCCAAAAACAAAAAGATACTTTTAATCTCAAACATAAACAAAGTGAAAAACAAACCAGCCATAGATCAGATCTTTCATACATGTATTACCAAACAGAATGTTATATTCACTACTAAATTTCAAAGTATTTTGGGGTGGGGTGATTGGAAATGCAAAAATGTATAAAAGCAATAGCAAGGAAACAAAAAATCCTGTTTAGAGATCTACAAATCTCAGATTTTACTTTTTTATGGATCAAGGTCATTGTTTGGGTTTGTTAGAAGTAGCCTAAGTGTCTTTAGAAATAGTAAGCAAAATACCATTTCCTCTAAGACAAAAACTGTCTTAATAATCAGCTTTGTTAATAATGAAATCAAACCAGAGAATAGGAAGATAGACTACAATACTGTAGCTAGTACCTTTCCAGGCATAATCCAAAGAACAACAGCATTTTATATAGTACAGCGAAGTCTGTAATTATTGCCTTCTTGTGTTAAAGGGTTGATCCAATCCAGCCTATAAATTTTGGCTAATGCTCATACAATGTCAAACTAGTCATGTAGCAACTATATAATTATGATGACTCTATTAATCTCCATTCTTTAGCAATTCTCTTGCAAATAGGAGCAAAAATATTTGAAGATTCGAGTCTTTACTAATTTTAAACAGAGGGAAAATTAAAGTTAGATTTAATTACTGTATGATCTCACCTTGCCTTGTGCTGGACACTGCAGTATTCATGCAGCATAACGTGTGTTTGATCCTGCAGCAACTCTACATGGAAGGGTTCTCTAAGACCTCTTTTCTCTAGAATTACAAAAAAACAGGTTATTACATAATAAAATTTTGAGCTTTCAGAGGAAACTGCTAGAGTATAATGTTACATTAAAATATGCATTTTAATTGTCAGAGAATAAATAGTTAATTATAATTGTTTATGTTTAAATAAATTAGAATTACATTTAAATTCCTTTAACCAGTCAATCATATGGTTTTTAGTGACAAGATACATACACTTAAGAAAGGGACATTCCACATTGTCTTGGAGATGAGTCCACTTTTGTGTGTTTACAGTGGCTTTTTATTACTTTTGAAGCTAAAATTGAGAATGCAGACTTCTCGTTCAGACCCTTCAATGTCTAGAGCCATAATACTTTTCATTTCTTTGTTAGACTTATTGCTCACAAGTTTGTTTTTGATGATGAAGGGATTGTGAAGAAAATAGGATTTTTCCGAAGAGTTTCCAACATTCATGGTATTACTGATTTTTTGTATCACTGAATGATGGAAAATGTGCAGGAAAATAATGGTTCCCTTACTTTTCGCATTTACAATTAATATCATGCATGTAAAACAACAGTATACATGAATTTAAATACAGTACAAAGAAATTAAAGGAAATGTCATCTACAATGTATACTTCAAAATTAGCTTTGACTTTGCAAGAGAATAGATCTTTCACCCACATTACAGTTAATTTTGTGGCAGAAATTACATTAGAAGGTTTGTATGTAACATTAATGTTTGTATGTTTAACAGTAAGTCGAAGGATATGTTATCTCTATCCGTAACATTAGTTTCAAGGTTAAAACTAGTTTATACATACCTGATTTAAACAAAACAAGTGCTTTAAGGCAAGCATATTCTGTATGATCTACCCTAAGCGCTGAGAACTTGGTAATGATGTCTTTCAACTTTCGGGCATCTTCCTCCAACTGTGGGTGTCTGGACGGAGGGGCTGCACAACCCTGGACCAGCAACCCTAGGACCACACAGACAATTTTAAAGTCCTCAATACAGAGAATATAGAGGCTGTTTTTAACTAACAGTGTTCTAATTGAATAGTTTATGAGACCACGGGTTTTCCTTACTTTGGTTGTGTGCATACAGTTTTTGTGAACATATGATTATTAAAATGTGTTATAAATTCTGTCATTGCATAACTTTAGCAAATCAGCATAAAAACAACCATAAAAACGCGTCTTGTAAATTTTGTTTATGTCTTACTCTTGAATTTTTGGTAGAATTGTCTACCATGGTTAAAGAATTTTGGTAGAAACTTACCGAGAAGTGTAACGGCAACAGCGAATGAACTAAAAGATTTTAAAATAGTACAATCGCGAAACTAAAGATATAGGTGCTTTTATTTTTTGTTGCTACTAACGCTGTCAGCACTTATCATAAACAAAAGTTACTAATACACAACTACCGTCAACAACAATAAAGATAAGAATGATGTTAAGATTATTATAAATTAACCGTTCAAAGTGATGATCGGTAAGCGTTCATGTCATTACTAGGCGTCTGTCTCACTTGAAGCGCGGGAGGTGTGCGAAAGGGGCTGACGTTTTTGTATTTCTAAAGCCTATCTGTTGTGCATGGCCTCTTCTTTCCGAAAAATACTGCGCGCAAGCTTTGTGTTTCCGGCCTGTCAGACATTATATCAAATATCAAAACAAATAAAAATGAAACTGTACTATGGACATGATCCGACTACAAATTTTCGTTTTAGTTTAACACAAGTTAAAATTTATCTAAATTTTTCTATCAGTGGGGGGTTAAAACCTCCATACCCCCCTCCACACTGGATACGCCTATGACTGTATATATATAAACAGAAAAAAATGATACCTAGACCTATAGAGTAGACTCTGGGGTCATGTTCTATGAGGAGATATATGAGGATAGTTGCATTAGGCCGATTTGGTAGGCAAAATGTAGGCTACCTAAGAAAATCAGTGTGCACACTTCTTCATTTACAATTTTTTCTCCTCAACGGCAGATGATAAAGCAGTACGTCCGGCAATATCTTCCCAAATGCAAGTGAACAGGCAGAGACGTTTGTTCTTGTAATCCCTTAGGACATCTTGCTGTCGCATTGCAATATGCCTACGTGGCATACCTATATGAAAGGGAAAGTCGGACATGCATAGGCTGTCACTGTGTGTGTGTACCGTACCCAAGTCATATGTTAATTTGATTTATTTATTAAACCCATATGTGACAGAAACGGTCAAATACAAAAAAATACAATGAAATGTCTTACAAATCTTGTTGTTATAAATATAATAATTTTCTGAGTCTTTACATAAAATTTTATAGTTATTTGGTTTACTACCTATCTAATTTTTAAAATTTACATCGGTTGAAAATTTAGGAAACAACAGGAAAGTAAATTTGGCCATAGCACCTCTATTGCCATCCATCGGATAAATTTTGTTCCATTTTCTGGTATATTTAGTCTTAATGGCAATAATAATTTATTTCCACCACTATCATCTTAATTTATTTATAAATACATCTTTATACATTTGAGTAGTATTATTTCTTAACTTATATGTGACTGTGCTTTCAAACACTAAAGGAGCTATTTTACCTTCATCGATGGGAAGGAACCACTGGGCAGCACTCAGTATGAACAAAGCACTCCAAGCATCTTCAAGCAGGATGCCTTGGTCCCTGGAACAGAGCTGCACAGTACACGGTCAGTGTCTAACCTTCACTGCCCTATCATCTTCCTTATATGCCAAATATTAAAATCCCTGCAAAATAAAATTTAAATTTGAATGCTGAATTTGGCTGCAGTTCACTTCCTTTTTTATTGCAGCGCCTGGTATCTGACGCTGTCTCTGACTTAACTCCTAGAATCTGGAGTCACGTTCGTCTGAAGACATCCAAAAAGAAGCTCAAAACGAACCTTTATATCATTTCGACATCAGAGACGCCTATAAATAGGTGTGAAGCGGTCTCATTGTTTCATCAGGTGCACTCAATCTGACATACCAGTCACTGTAATACAATTTTAATGATTCAGTGGTGTCAGTTATTGGAAATTGCTAAATGCAACGTTTAATAGTAGTAGTCTTCCAAAATAATTATCATAAGAAATTCTGCACAAATATTATTTAAGGTAAGTTTGGTTCCAATTAATCAGTTTAAAGTGTGCACAAGCAGCTAAGTTTCGTCATTATAACTTTTTATTATTGAGCTTATAGTTACTGATTAATTGGATAGACTTTTCTTAAAACTAAATAACGCAAAGTTTGAAGAATTTTCAGTTTTAGATAATGTAGGTGTATAGATATTAGAAGTGTATTTAAAAGTCTAAGTTCGAAAAGGCTTTGGTTACTTATGACATCAAATTGATGGACATCTTATACTGAAAAAGAAAGAAAATTGTTGCTGTGTGTGCTAAGTGATTATACAAGATCAAAAATATCAGTGACACAACAATTAAAGGGAATGTGAGTTTGCTTCATTTCTCCTTCCTCTTAGTGCAGCTTCCTGACGCTATCGCAGACTTGACTCCTGGAGGAATTTAGAGTCATGTTTGTCTGAAGAGACCGAAAAAAAGTCGGCGACGAAGAAGCTCAAAATGGACTCAAAGCTGTTAGAGCTAAACTCAACTTTACATTAAATCAAACCTTTTCATTATAGCTACTTTATGTGAGCACAACAATAAAACCCTTTAAGGACCAAGGGACACATGTGTCCCCAGAATAAATAATTTTTTTCTACATCCCAGTCAAGTTAATATTCATAAATATTAATTATTATCGATTCAAAAAGCTTAGAAATACATTTAAAAAATATTCCCACCGTAAAACAAAGTCTCCTTTATTTTATTAAAAATATCTAATTATGCAATATAATTATAAATGTGTTTCTTAGTTTTATTATTTTTGCACAAACATTCATAATGCACATTTTTATGAATTGCTTGATATATTATCATAATACAACATGACCAATATATTCAGGAAGAAAATCTGATAATATTATTTTTTATTTGCTTATAATTACACTTTTTTTTCGTTGGGACACATATGTCCCTATGGACTGTGAGGGAAATTAGGTTGGCTAGCCTTATTGAGAACAGCTGACTACAGTTACCTTCAGTTTGGCAAATTAGATTTTGAAGGTTATGCCATTTTATTCTTCTTACTAGTTAGTTAGGGTAATTGAATTTGAAGTTGGTGAGATGGATTCTGTTAGTGAAACGTTTATTTTACATAAAACAAGATGAAATTTTACAGTATCTTGTGGCAGAAGATAGTGATAATGAAGATAATTTACTCCTTGATGAAGAAGATTGTCAGTTTTTAGGTGAGGATGTTGGATATACTAATAAGGAAGTTATAATTGAAAAGCTAAATACAAGTAATACTCAGAAAACTGATTTGACTATTGTAACTCAAAACCAAACTGATTCTAAAGTACAGAATGACAATTTGTCTGATTTTCCTTCAACTTCACATTCTTTCAGTGAAAATGTACATCAAACCGAACCCCATGCTTGATAATAACATACAATTTGAAAAACATAATATAACTTCAAAAAGAAAAAGTAATTGTGTAAAAAATGTTAGTGATGTATCCTCTGAAAGGCGTAGACCTAATTCAAAAAACAAACCAGATCAAATTTTGACCTGGAAAAATGTTTACAATAAGCCTGTTACAGCCCAAAATACAAATGAAGAAATTACACCAACATGTTTTCAAACATTCTCAGATATCAATATTCCTTATGATGGTAACAATATCGATCCTTTACAAATTTTCAATGAATGTGTAGGATTTGACAGTCTTGTTGAACTTATCGTGCAACACAGTCCAAATCTGTATATGGAACAAAATGGTGAGAATTTTAAAACTGATGAAGATGAAATAAAAAGCTTTCCTCGGAATGAACTTAGTCATGGGATACCCATATTCTTCCCTCAATAAGAGACTATTGGTCAACTCAACCAGACCTTCAAGTGCCATATGTTTCTAATGTCATGCCCCGTATAAGATTCGAAAAAATTCGCTCTGCACTGCATTTCAGTGACAACTCCACGCATAACGCTAATACGCGATCTTCCTCAACCTATGACAAAGCAAAAAAAATTAGGCCAGTAATAAATCATCTAAATTTACATTTTCAAAAAGCCCGAGAAAATTCAGAAAAACAATCAATTGATGAGCATATGGTTAAATTCAAGGGTCAAAATGCCATGAAACAATACATAAAGAATAAGCCTGTAAAATGGGGTTTCAAACTGTGGTGCAGATGTGACTCTGAAACAGGTTATTTGTACCAGTTTGATATCTATACTGGAAAGAAAACCAATCCAGAACGTGGCCTAGGGGAAGGTATTATTCTACAAATGACAGAAAACCTTGGTGGTAAAGGTATCCAGTTCTATTTTGATAACTTTTTTCAACTCTCCCCTTTTACAAACTGAAATGTTAGAAAAACAACTGATGGCATGTGGTACTGTTCGTTCGGAACGTAAAGAAATGCCAAAATGCTTGAAGTCAGACAAAGAAATGAGCCGGGGTGACATTGACTTCGCTTCAACTGACAAAGGTGTATCATGTGTCAAGTGGATGGAACAACCGTTTCAGTTCTTATGATATCTAATTTTATTTCTCCATTAGGCAAGGTGACTGTTGAACGCAGACAAAAAGGTTCTAATGAAAAAGTGAAAATTGACTGCCCTAAAATGGTAAATGAGTACAACAAGTACATGGGCGGCGTTGACCTGATGGACCAGAAAAAAGTGACTTATGAAGTAGACAGGAGGTCAAAAATTAAGTATTACCTTAGGTTATTTTTTGATCTTTTTGACATTTCTGTCAATAATGCTTGTATTATTTACAATCAGTTGTTTGAAGAATGAGAGCTCAAAAGCTGTTACAATCTCTTGAGTACCGACAAATGATAGCACGAGGTCTAATTGGTGACTACACAAATAGAATGCGTTTCACTTCCCAATACTCCATTGTCAAGGAAATCTAAATATATTTAGACCCTCATTGAAGCCAGAACATATCATGAAAAAGACAAATATCAGACGTCGATGTGTTGAATGTGCCAAGAACAAAGTAGAAAACCGAACAAACTGTATATGTGTAATATGTCAAGTTCATTTATGCTTTAACCCAATGAAAGAAACTGCTTTGAAACAGTTTCACTAATCAACATAAGAACAATGTTCTATTGTTATTTTTTTTATAATAAACTGACACGTTTTCGAACATGTATATTGATAATTAAGTTTTGTAATTTCATAATTTTGTAAATAAAATAACTTTTTATTAAATAATATTTACTTCAATCACCTAAATAAACCTACAAAGACTTGTAAAATTACAGAAATATAGAGGACTACTCAATTTACTAGGTTTTACTAGAGTCCGCTTGGGACAAATATATGGCATTGGCAGTATCTTTGTCAAGTTCCGTTACCGTCCGTAGGGACATATTTGTCCCATGCCATATATAATAAACTAGGTGTGTACTAATTATTTTAAATACAAATAAATAGTTTAGTTACATAACTGCAATATGTTTTACAAGAAGAAAAACTTTTTTTTCATGCCACATTTCTTATGGTCCTTAAAGGGATAAAACATATACGGTATCTCACTTATTTTGCTGCATGAAACATCTTTGGTATGGAATGTGAGGTATTATTTTCAGGCAACTTACATCGCATTCTTGTGATTCAGAGAAGACAAAATGTCCTTCTGACAACCAAAGGCTGCCAACCACAAATTATTATGTTGATTATTGTACGTATCACTGTCTTCTTACTATTCCAAGATCAAATTTCCTCTGTATGATCACACAACATTTCTTCATCCTCCCATTTCGACATCTCCCCCAAGGAAGAAAATGATCATCAGTAGTACTAGTTTTCGTTGATGTCAAAATGAAAGGGTATTAAAATGGTAAAACATATGAAATGATAAAATCTTTCCAGGTCGTACTTTTATAATCTTGCCGCACTCAAATCAATCGTTAGACACATAAATAAATGTTAAATCAGCGCCAGCTAACCAAACTAAGACCTTGATAGAAGTGGCTTTCAGTCTCTTTTTGTCTAGTTGTTTGTAGTTATAACTATTATTTATACGTCCGATGGTCATTTTAAAGTGTATCAAGCTAGAAAAAATTGAAACTGAGAAAATAGTTGTGGATTTATACTGTTAACAGTTCCGATACCTACCCATCTCGACCTCCAACAAAATTAGCACAACTGACAATCGATCTTTCATAGGAAAAACTTGTCTACCGATTTAAACAAAATCAGGTTATGTACTTACACAATGCAAATAGGCCTTCGGCTTCCAAACTACAAACATGGGTCTCTACCAATGTTTATGGTGAGTTGTGATTTGCTTCATTCATGGGATTCTAAAGTAACATCAACACGCAATCTCTTGTTCATTAGAAACGCTGTACCTTCCCAGCGCAATACCCACGTGCCTATGCCTGTATTACTTTGAGTTACAATTGTGTTAAGCAACAGCTACACAACTTTTACAATGATTAGAAATTCTAAATCTTTTTGCCATCTTACACTTTTTGATAGTATATATATGGAGAGTTCGTGTGTAGAATTTCCATAAATAATTGCCTATATTTTTAGCATCACTCATTTGATCTAAATTTCTCCAAAGTATGTTTTGGGACTTTGAAACGTGTATATGTTTGTTAAATAGTAACGTGTCAAGGACGTAGCCAGCGAGGGAGTCCATGGGTCCGGACATCCCAAATTTTCATTTTATTCAAATACCTTTTTAGTAAACAATAATGATTATTTTAATAATTCAATATTACTGGCATGTACTGCTGAAAGATCGTTCTCAACAAAGACACGGGTCAAACCCTTTTTAAGGAACAAAATGAGGCCTTACTCTCTGTCCAATACGAAAGAATATCAGTTGTCTGGACCTCCCAACTTTTTTCATACTTACGTTCTTGTCACGTGTATACCAGAAAGAGGATAAAAAAAATTAACAGTGTCTCGTATATAATCGCTACGAGAGCTATGATAGTCACCTGTTGGAAAGAAGGTATGCTGCGGGCCCAGCGTACGGAGAGGTAGAGTAGTTTGGCAGCTGACTCGTAAGTGCTCTCCGAGGATATACAGCTCATGTCTACCAGAGGTGACCTGTTCGGCAGTACCCGTGGGTCTGTAGACAGCACAGTTACACAGTTAGTTGTAGTCGAAGTATTTAAAGCTGTAGTAGTTTAGCAGCTGACTCGTAAGTACTCTCCGAGGATATACAGCTCATGTCTACCAGAGGTGACCTGTTCGGCAGTACCCGTGGGTCTGTAGACAGCACAGTTACACAGTTAGTTGTAGTCGAAGTATTTAAAGCTGTAGTAGTTTAGCAGCTGACTCGTAAGTACTCTCCGAGGATATACAGCTCATGTCTACCAGAGGTGACCTGTTCGGCAGTACCCGTGGGTCTGTAGACAGCACAGTTACACGGTTAGTTGTAGTCGTATTGTTCAAAGCTTGTAGTAGTTTAGCAGCTGACTCGTAAGTGCTCTCCGAGGATATACAGCTCATGTCCACCAGAGGTGACCTGTTCGGCAGTACCCGTGGGTCTGTAGACAGCACAGCATAGTACACAGTTAGTTGTAGTCATAATATTGGATGTTGTAGTAGTTTGGCAGCTGACTCGTAAGTGGTCTCCGAGGATATACAGCTCATGTCCACCAGAGGTGACCTGTTCAGCAGTACCCGTAGGTATGTTGACAGCACAGTTACACGGTTAGTTGTAGTCGTAGTATTCAAAGTTGTAGTAGTTTGGCAGCTGACTCGTAAGTGCTCTCCGAGGATATACAGCTCATGTCCACCAGAGGTGACCTGTTCGGCAGTACCCGTGGGTCTGTAGACAGTACAGTTACACGTTTAGTTGTAGTCGTATTGTTGGGTGTTGTAGGAGTTTGGCAGGTGACTCGTAAGTGCTCTCCGAGGATATACAGCTCATGTCCACCAGAGGTGACCTGTTCGGCAGTACCCGTGGGTCTGTAGACAGCACAGCATAGTTACACAGTTAGTTGTAGTCGTATTATTGGATGCAGCAGTAGATTGGCAGCTGACTCATAAGTGCTCTTCGAGGATATACAGCTCATGTCCACCAGAGGTGACCTGTTCGGCAGTACCAGTAGGTCTATAGACAGCACAGTTACACGGTTAGTTGTAAGGTCGTATTGTTGGATGTTGTAGTAGTTTGGCAGCTGACTCGTAAGTTTGGCAGCTGTCGTAAGTGCCGAGGATATACAGCTGACTCGTAAGTCTCTCCGAGGATATACAGCTCAGAGGTGACCTGTTCGGCAGTACCCGTGGGTCTGTAGACAGCACAGTTACACAGTTAGTTGTAAGGTCGTATTGTTGGATGTTGTAGTAGTTTGGCAGCTGACTCGTAAGTACTCTCCGAGGATATACAGCTCATGTCCACCAGAGGTGACCTGTTCGGCAGTACCAGTAGGTCTATAGACAGCACAGTTACACGGTTAGTTGTAAGGTCGTATTGTTGGATGTTGTAGTAGTTTGGCAGCTGACTCGTAAGTACTCTCCGAGGATATACAGCTCATGTCCACCAGAGGTGACCTGTTCGGCAGTACCAGTAGGGTCTATAGACAGCACAGTTACACGGTTAGTTGTAAGGTCGTATTGTTGGATGTTGTAGTAGTTTGGCAGCTGACTCGTAAGTACTCTTCGAGGATATACAGCTCATGTCCACCAGAGGTGACCTGTTCGGCAGTACCCGTAGGTCTGTAGACAGCACAGTTACACGGTTAGTTGTAGTCGTATTGTTGGATGTTGTAGTAGTTTGGCAGCTGACTCGTAAGTACTGCTCCGAGGATATACAGCTCATGTCTACCAGAGGTGACCTAATCGGCAGTACCCGTGGGTCTGTAGACAGCACAGCATAGTTACACAGTTAGTTGTAGTCGTATTATTGGATGTTGTAGTAGTTTGGCAGCTGACTCGTAAGTACTCTCCGAGGATATACAGCTCATGTCTACCAGAGGTGACCTGTTCGGCAGTACCCGTGGGTCTGTAGACAGCACAGTTACACAGTTAGTTGTAGTCGAAGTATTTAAAGCTGTAGTAGTTTAGCAGCTGACTCGTAAGTACTCTCCGAGGATATACAGCTCATGTCTACCAGAGGTGACCTGTTCGGCAGTACCCGTGGGTCTGTAGACAGCACAGTTACAGTTACAGTTAGTTGTAGTCGAAGTTTTAAAGCTGTAGTAGTTTAGCAGCTGACGCGTAAGTGCTCTCCGAGGATATACAGCTCATGTCCACCAGAGGTGACCTGTTCGGCAGTACCCGTGGGTCTGTAGACAGAACAGTGTTACTGTTAGTTGTAGTCGTATTGTTGGATGTTGTAGTAGTTTGGCAGCTGACTCGTAAGTGCTCTCCGAGGATATACAGCTCATGTCCACCAGAGGTGACCTGTTCGGCAGTACCCGTGGGTCTGTAGACAGCACAGTTTACACGGTTAGTTGTAGTCGTATTGTTGGATGTTGTAGTAGTTTGGCAGCTGACTCGTAAGTGCTCTCCGAGGATATACAGCTCATGTCTACCAGAGGTGACCTGTTCGGCAGTACCCGTGGGTCTGTAGACAGCACAGCATAGTTACACAGTTAGTTGTAGTCGTATTATTGTATGTATGTTGTGTAGTGTAGTAGTAAGTGAGCAGCTGACACAGCTGACTCGTAAGTGCTCTCCGAGGATATACAGCTCATGTCCACCACAGGTGACCTGTTCGGCAGTACCCGTGGGTCTGTAGACAGCACAGTTACACGGTTAGTTGTAGTCGTATTGTTGGATGTTGTAGTAGTTTGGCAGCTGACTCGTAAGTGCTCTCCGAGGATATACAGCTCATGTCCACCACAGGTGACCTGTTCGGCAGTACCCGTGGGTCTGTAGACAGAACATGTTACTGTTAGTTGTAGCGTATTGTTGGATGTTGTAGTAGTTTGGCAGCTGACTCGTAAGTGCTCTCCGAGGATATACAGCTCATGTCCACCAGAGGTGACCTGTTCGGCAGTACCCGTGGGTCTGTAGACAGAACATGTTACTGTTAGTTGTAGCGTATTGTTGGATGTTGTAGTAGTTTGGCAGCTGACGCGTAAGTGCTCTCCGAGGATATACAGCTCATGTCCACCACAGGTGACCTGTTCGGCAGTACCCGAGGGTCTGTAGACAGCACAGTTACACGGTTAGTTGTAGTCGTATTGTTGGATGTTGTAGTAGTTTAGCAGCTGACTCGTAAGTGCTCTCCGAGGATATACAGCTCATGTCCACCACAGGGTGACCTGTTCGGCAGTATACCCGTGGGTCTGTAGACAGCAACATAGTTACACTGTTAGTTGTAGCGTATTGTTGGATGTTGTAGTAGTTTGGCAGCTGACTCGTAAGTGCTCTCCGAGGAATATACAGCTCATGTCCACCAGAGGTGAGTACCCGTTGGTCCCGTGTAGACAGCACAGTTACACGGTTAGTTGTAGTCGTAAGTATTCAAAGCTGTAGTAGTTTGGCAGCTGACACGTAAGTGCTCTCCGAGGATATACAGCTCATGTCCACCAGAGGTGACCTGTTCGGCAGTACCCGTGGTCTGTAGACAGTACAGTTACACGATTAGTTGTAGTCGTATTGTTGGGTGTTGTAGGAGTTTGGCAGCTGACTCGTAAGTGCTCTCCGAGGATATACAGCTCATGTCCACCAGAGGTGACCTGTTCGGCAGTACCCGTGGGTCTGTAGACAGCACAGCATAGTTACACAGTTAGTTGTAGTCGTATTATTGGATGCAGCAGTAGATTTGGCAGCTGACTCGTAAGTGCTCTTCGAGGATATACAGCTCATGTCCACCAGAGGTGACCTGTTCGGCAGTACCCGTAGGTCTGTAGACAGCACAGTTACACGGTTAGTTGTAAGGTCGTATTGTTGGATGTTGTAGTAGTTTGGCAGCTGACTCGTAAGTGCTCTCCGAGGATATACAGCTCATGTCTACCAGAGGTGACCTGTTCGGCAGTACCCGTAGGTCTGTAGACAGCAGCACAGTTACACGGTTAGTTGTAAGGTCGTATTGTTGGATGTTGTAGTAGTTTGGCAGCTGACTCGTAAGTGCTCTCCGAGGATATACAGCTCATGTCTACCAGAGGTGACCTGTTCGGCAGTACCCGTGGGTCTGTAGACAGCACAGCATAGTTACACAGTTAGTTGTAGTCGTATTATTGGATGTTGTAGTAGTTTGGCAGCTGACTCGTAAGTACTCTCCGAGGATATACAGCTCATGTCTACCAGAGGTGACCTGTTCGGCAGTACCCGTGGGTCTGTAGACAGCACAGTTACACAGTTAGTTGTAGTCGAAGTATTTAAAGCTGTAGTAGTTTAGCAGCTGACTCGTAAGTACTCTCCGAGGATATACAGCTCATGTCTACCAGAGGTGACCTGTTCGGCAGTACCCGTGGGTCTGTAGACAGCACAGTTACACAGTTAGTTGTAGTCGAAGTATTTAAAGCTGTAGTAGTTTAGCAGCTGACGCGTAAGTGCTCTCCGAGGATATACAGCTCATGTCCACCACAGGTGACCTGTTCGGCAGTACCCGTGGGTCTGTAGACAGAACAGCACAGTTACACGGTTAGTTGTAGTCGTATTGTTGGATGTTGTAGTAGTTTGGCAGCTGACTCGTAAGTGCTCTCCGAGGATATACAGCTCATGTCCACCAGAGGTGACCTGTTCGGCAGTACCCGTGGGTCTGTAGACAGCACAGTTACACGGTTAGTTGTAGTCGTATTGTTGGATGTTGTAGTAGTTTGGCAGCTGACTCGTAAGTGCTCTCCGAGGATATACAGCTCATGTCCACCAGAGGTGACCTGTTCGGCAGTACCCGTGGGTCTGTAGACAGCACAGCATAGTTACACAGGTTAGTTGTAGTCGTATTATTGGATGTTGTAGTAGTTTGGCAGCTGACTCGTAAGTGCTCTCCGAGGATATACAGCTCATGTCCACCAGAGGTGACCTGTTCGGCAGTACCCGTGGGTCTGTAGACAGCACAGTTACACGGTTAGTTGTAGTCGTATTGTTGGATGTTGTAGTAGTAGTTTGGCAGCTGACTGTAAGTGCTCTCCGAGGATATACAGCTCATGTCTACCAGAGGTGACCTGTTCGGCAGTACCCGTGGGTCTGTAGACAGCACAGTTACACAGTTAGTTGTAGTCGTATTGTTGGATGTGTAGTAGTTTGGCAGCTGACTCGTAAGTGCTCTCCGAGGATATACAGCTCATGTCCACCAGAGGTGACCTGTTCGGCAGTACCCGTGGGTCTGTAGACAGCACAGGTTACTGTTAGTTGTAGCGTATTGTTGGATGTTGTAGTAGTTTGGCAGCTGACTCGTAAGTGCTCTCCGAGGATATACAGCTCATGTCCACCACAGGTGACCTGTTCGGCAGTACCCGTGGGTCTGTAGACAGCACAGTTACACGGTTAGTTGTAGTCGTATTGTTGGATGTTGTAGTAGTTTGGCAGCTGACTCGTAAGTGCTCTCCGAGGATATACAGCTCATGTCCACCACAGGTGACCTGTTCGGCAGTACCCGTGGGTCTGTAGACAGAACAAGTTACACAGTTAGTTGTAGCGTATTGTTGGATGTTGTAGTAGTTTGGCAGCTGACTCGTAAGTGCTCTCCGAGAATATACAGCTCATGTCCACCAGAGGTATCCTGTTCGGCAGTACCCGTTGGTCTGTAGACAGCACAGTTACACGGTTAGTTGTAGTCGTAGTATTCAAAGCTGTAGTAGTTTGGCAGCTGACACGTAAGTGCTCTCCGAGGATATACAGCTCATGTCCACCAGAGGTGACCTGTTCGGCAGTACCCGTGGGTCTGTAGACAGCACAGCATAGTTACAGTTACACAGTTAGTTGTAGTTGTATTGGGTGTTGTAGTAGTTTGGCAGCAGGTGACTCGTAAGTGCTCTCCGAGGATATACAGCTCATGTCCACCAGAGGTGACCTGTTCGGCAGTACCCGTGGGTCTGTAGACAGCACAGCATAGTTACACAGTTAGTTGTAGTCGTATTATTGGATGTTGTAGTAGTTTGGCAGCTGACTCGTAAGTGCTCTTCGAGGATATACAGCTCATGTCCACCAGAGGTGACCTGTTCGGCAGTACCCGTGGGTCTGTAGACAGCACAGTTACACAGTTAGTTGTAGTCGTATTATTGGATGTTGTAGTAGTTTGGCAGCTGACTCGTAAGTGCTCTCCGAGGATATACAGCTCATGTCTACCAGAGGTGACCTGTTCGGCAGTACCCGTGGGTCTGTAGACAGCACAGCATAGTTACACGGTTAGTTGTAGTCGTATTATTGGATGTTGTAGTAGTTTGGCAGCTGACTCGTAAGTGCTCTCCGAGGATATACAGCTCATGTCTACCAGAGGTGACCTGTTCGGCAGTACCCGTGGGTCTGTAGACAGCACAGCATAGTTACACAGTTAGTTGTAGTCGTATTATTGGATGTTGTAGTAGTTTGGCAGCTGACTCGTAAGTACTCTCCGAGGATATACAGCTCATGTCTACCAGAGGTGACCTGTTCGGCAGTACCCGTGGGTCTGTAGACAGCACAGCATAGTTACACAGTTAGTTGTAGTCGAAGTATTTAAAGCTGTAGTAGTTTAGCAGCTGACTCGTAAGTGCTCTCCGAGGATATACAGCTCATGTCTACCAGAGGTGACCTGTTCGGCAGTACCCGTGGGTCTGTAGACAGCACAGTTACACAGTTAGTTGTAGTCGAAGTATTTAAAGCTGTAGTAGTTTGGCAGCTGACGCGTAAGTGCTCTCCGAGGATATACAGCTCATGTCCACCAGAGGTGACCTGTTCGGCAGTACCCGAGGGTCTGTAGACAGCACAGTTACACGGTTAGTTGTAGTCGTATTGTTGGATGTTGTAGTAGTTTGGCAGCTGACTCGTAAGTGCTCTCCGAGGATATACAGCTCATGTCCACCAGAGGTGACCTGTTCGGCAGTACCCGTGGGTCTGTAGACAGCACAGTTACACGGTTAGTTGTAGTCGTATTGTTGGATGTTGTAGTAGTTTGGCAGCTGACTCGTAAGTGCTCTCTCCGAGGATATACAGCTCATGTCCACCAGAGGTGACCTGTTCGGCAGTACCCGTGGGTCTGTAGACAGAACAGGTTACTGTTAGTTGTAGTCGTATTGTTGGATGTTGTAGTAGTTTGGCAGCTGACTCGTAAGTGCTCTCCGAGAATATACAGCTCATGTCCACCAGAGGTATCCTGTTCGGCAGTACCCGTGGTCTGTAGACAGCACAGTTACACGGTTAGTTGTAGTCGTAGTATTGGATGTTGTAGTAGTTTGGCAGCTGACTCGTAAGTGCTCTCCGAGGATATACAGCTCATGTCCACCAGAGGTGACCTGTTCGGCAGTACCCGTGGGTCTGTAGACAGCACAGCATAGTTACACAGTTAGTTGTAGTCGTATTATTGGGTGTTGTAGTAGTTTGGCAGCTGACTCGTAAGTGCTCTCCGAGGATATACAGCTCATGTCCACCAGAGGTGAACCTGTTCGGCAGTACCCGTGGGTCTGTAGACAGCACAGCATAGTTACACAGTTAGTTGTAGTCGTAGTATTGGATGTTGTAGTAGTTTGGCAGCTGACTCGTAAGTGCTCTCCGAGGATATACAGCTCATGTCCACCAGAGGTGACCTGTTCGGCAGTACCCGTGGGTCTGTAGACAGCACAGCATAGTTACACAGTTAGTTGTAGTCGTATTATTGGATGTTGTAGTAGTTTGGCAGCTGACTCGTAAGTGCTCTCCGAGGATATACAGCTCATGTCCACCAGAGGTGACCTGTTCGGCAGTACCCGTGGTCTGTAGACAGCACAGCATAGTTACACAGTTAGTTGTAGTCGTATTATTGGATGTTGTAGTAGTTTGGCAGCTGACTCGTAAGTGCTCTCCGAGGATATACAGCTCATGTCCACCAGAGGTGACCTGTTCGGCAGTACCCGTGGGTCTGTAGACAGCACAGCATAGTTACACAGTTAGTTGTAGTCGTAGTATTGGATGTTGTAGTAGTTTGGCAGCTGACTCGTAAGTGCTCTCCGAGGATATACAGCTCATGTCCACCAGAGGTGACCTGTTCGGCAGTACCCGTGGGTCTGTAGACAGCACAGCATAGTTACACAGTTAGTTGTAGTCGTATTATTGGATGTTGTAGTAGTTTGGCAGCTGACTCGTAAGTGCTCTCCGAGGATATACAGCTCATGTCCACCAGAGGTGACCTGTTCGGCAGTACCCGTGGGTCTGTAGACAGCACAGCATAGTTACACAGTTAGTTGTAGTCGTATTATTGGATGTTGTAGTAGTTTGGCAGCTGACTCGTAAGTGCTCTCCGAGGATATACAGCTCATGTCCACCAGAGGTGACCTGTTCGGCAGTACCCGTGGTCTGTAGACAGCACAGCATAGTTACACGGTTAGTTGTAGTCGTATTATTGGATGTTGTAGTAGTTTGGCAGCTGACTCGTAAGTGCTCTCCGAGGATATACAGCTCATGTCCACCAGAGGTGACCTGTTCGGCAGTACCCGTGGGTCTGTAGACAGCACAGCACAGTTACACGGTTAGTTGTAGTCGTATTATTGGATGTTGTAGTAGTTTGGCAGCTGACTCGTAAGTGCTCTCCGAGGATATACAGCTCATGTCCACCAGAGGTGACCTGTTCGGCAGTACCCGTGGGTCTGTAGACAGCACAGTTACACAGTTAGTTGTAGTCGTATTGTTGGATGTTGTAGTAGTTTGGCAGCTGACTCGTAAGTGCTCTCCGAGGATATACAGCTCATGTCCACCAGAGGTGACCTGTTCGGCAGTACCCGTGGGTCTGTAGACAGCACAGCATAGTTACACAGTTAGTTGTAGTCGTATTATTGGATGTTGTAGTAGTTTGGCAGCTGACTCGTAAGTGCTCTCCGAGGATATACAGCTCATGTCCACCAGAGGTGACCTGTTCGGCAGTACCCGTGGGTCTGTAGACAGCACAGCATAGTTACACAGTTAGTTGTAGTCGTATTATTGGATGTTGTAGTAGTTTGGCAGCTGACTCGTAAGTGCTCTCCGAGGATATACAGCTCATGTCCACCAGAGGTGACCTGTTCGGCAGTACCCGTGGGTCTGTAGACAGCACAGCATAGTTACACAGTTAGTTGTAGTCGTATTGTTGGATGTTGTAGTAGTTTGGCAGCTGACTCGTAAGTGCTCTCCGAGGATATACAGCTCATGTCCACCAGAGGTGACCTGTTCGGCAGTACCCGTGGGTCTGTAGACAGCACAGCATAGTTACACAGTTAGTTGTAGTCGTATTATTGGATGTTGTAGTAGTTTGGCAGCTGACTCGTAAGTGCTCTCCGAGGATATACAGCTCATGTCTACCAGAGGTGACCTGTTCGGCAGTACCCGTGGGTCTGTAGACAGCACAGCATAGTTACACAGTTAGTTGTAGTCGTATTATTGGATGTTGTAGTAGTTTGGCAGCTGACTCGTAAGTGCTCTCCGAGGATATACAGCTCATGTCCACCAGAGGTGACCTGTTCGGCAGTACCCGTGGGTCTGTAGACAGCACAGCATAGTTACACAGTTAGTTGTAGTCGTATTATTGGATGTTGTAGTAGTTTGGCAGCTGACTCGTAAGTGCTCTCCGAGGATATACAGCTCATGTCCACCAGAGGTGACCTGTTCGGCAGTACCCGTGGGTCTGTAGACAGCACAGCATAGTTACACAGTTAGTTGTAGTCGTATTATTGGATGTTGTAGTAGTTTGGCAGCTGACTCGTAAGTGCTCTCCGAGGATATACAGCTCATGTCTACCAGAGGTGACCTGTTCGGCAGTACCCGTGGGTCTGTAGACAGCACAGCATAGTTACACAGTTAGTTGTAGTCGTATTATTGGAAGCTGTAGTTATTTGGTGTTGACGTGCAACTTGACCAAAGGGGAGTAAGCCACCATTATATGGAAACTAAACTCTAGTTAATTTTGATTTAAATCGTGTTTTCATATTTTGATTAAATTGTTAACAGAAGGTTTTGTACATGCTGTAAAAAAATATGTAAATTTATAGGAACTATTTGTAATTTATATATGTAACTAAAATTAAGTATAAACATTAGTGACATAGCAATTCATTGACACCAGGACACGAAATATAATTTGATTGCACACATCTATTGGCTATTATTTTCGGGCTATTTTAGTTTCGTTTAGTCTGAATAGGCTTTCCTGGAGGCTTGAAAACAGCCAATAATTAAAGGAAGTTTCACAACGCTTGTTATGTTTAGATTTTTGAAACCAGGAATAATATTTTCAAGAATCGTAAGACATCTGCTTAGTGAAATGTGTGAGCGTTATAAATAACTCTAGCGTACATATTAGCTTGCTGTCATCTTCATAATGATTGAATGAAACCTTTTTACATTAAAAAAGTAATATCTCACATATTATTGTTTCTTTAAAAAATTGTAATGTCTAATTTGAAATTTGATTAAAAGCACACTATATATGTTACACGTTTATTAAGACAATATAAGAATTCCATCCATAGTCTTACACGGCTTTTAATGGTTTTTTAGAAAAATACCTAAACAGGACCTGATTCCTAATTAAATATGATAATGAAAATAAAAGCGGACATTTTCCATTTAAAATAATATTAGAGTAAACAGACTAAATATTTCGTGTAGCGTATGGTTTAACAGCTACAAGCTAACTTAGTTCTTAGGTTTATACACCCGGGGTCATGAGTATAGGAGGTTATAAAATTTATTATAATATGAGATATATTTATTACTATTAAACATACGAGAGTTTCTGGGTCATGCCGCGCTGAAACATTGCCAACACAATTAACTTTTTCAGGTACTTTGACTTCGTTATAGGAACTATATTCAGTCCACAGATGTGAAACTGAAACTGGCAAGAGTCAACAATGTACATCCGCTAATAAAGATGAGTGGATGGGCGGAGCTGCATCGTGCATTTATTTATTTATTATGATTGTTCTTTTTTGTAATGTAAGATTTATAACTTGTTATTCTCTCTTGTTACGTTATTGTTATGTTGTTGTTGGTACAAGCGTAATTGTTATTACTCTGTTTGATTGTTTTGTTGACGATTACTCTATTTATTGTTATTACACATTAATATAGCTATTGTTGATTGATAGTTTTTTTCATCTTCTATTTTATAGACCTCCAACAACATTATTTCTGCTGTATGGACACTATTGTATTGTTGATCATCTTATGTTGCTGTAATTATTATCTGTAAATTTTGGCTTAGCCAAAATTTGAAATCTGGAAGGCAAACAAATAAACAGCGAACGCTTATTAGACAAATAAATTATAATATTCCTCCGTCCATCAACTCCAGTTTATTTCCCGTTAAACAGCTGATAGGATGGGAAGTTATTATAAAACTATTTCGTCCTATCTACAGTCTCCCATACCACAAGAATCAAATCAAATCAAATTAAAATCTTTCCAATTGCTCCAAGAATCTACATGTTTCCCATGTCTTACCAAAGATATAGCAAGTAAAATACCGCAGTCAAAAGGATCTCTACAAAAGTCAAAAGCTATTACACTACAAACTTCGGATTTTTATAAATTAATTTTAAAATTTATTAAATTTTAATTTTTTTACATTTCTTTTAATAATATAATAAATTGTATTAACTTTTATACTAGATAAATCCATTTTATTTGTTCTTTATTAGTGTAACATACCTATTACGTATATATAATAAAACTAAATTGTACGTTCATGTCAATGTAATTATTTGTAATTGCTTTAGTTAGGATATAACAGTTTCAACGGGATAACAAACTGTAATGTATAGCCTTTTGATATTTAACTTTAGCTGATTAAACTATTAGAATTTTTTAACCATCGTACAGTTTGATGATAATAAGAACTAAATCCTCCATTCAATGCGCATAATATAAGAATTACCTGGTTGTGGATGTTCCAAAACATTGATTTCTTCAGAACTGGTAACTTCGTCTTCTTTTTCCATGTGATCCACTCTGTAGAAATTGCTGAACATTCTTGGTCCAGGAGGACCGGAACCGTGTGGTAGAGGGAGGCCTAGCAGGAGATTAAACCAAAAATTAGCCTACATTATCTTACTGGTATAAAGGATATCCTAGTATTGTGTATTTACTGTCTTTAGTCGTAATGGTAGCAATACTCTACAGGCAGATGTGAGTTAAAATACGCTTACTTATTAGAGGATAGGACTATGAAATAGGCTTTTGTGCTAAGACAAAAAAATCTGCGTAGGCTCTGCGACGAGGCAACATGCACTGTTGGTGTTTTTCGGTAGATTTGGTCTGCCAAGTGATGCTCGAGAGTCAGGAACGCTGGGCCTGTTTGTCACACTTCATCCAGGAAAAAAGACTGATCTAGATCGTCATGCGGGCTAGATAGACCTTTGTTCTACGAAGATCAGATCGGCGCGAGCCCTGAGGACTTACCTCTTTTGTGAAAGTTCCACACTACAGGCTGGCTACCTGTGTGCATAAATGCTTTTTCTGCCTCTCCATAAAAAAATAAAAGGACAATAGATCTTATCGTGACTTCCAATAAACCATTAGTGACCGAATATCTTTTTACGTTGCCTGTAATAAACGAAAACTGATAGAAAAAGAATACACACAGAAAAGAAAAGAGAATAGGATGGACACTGCTAACGAAAAATATTAGCCCTTACTATCAAACTGTCTTACATGTCCACTCAAGTTAATAGGGCTACTCGGATGATTCCAGTCTAGAAATCTAAGATATTGGGCCCAACTTGCCAAGAACTCCGTGCTCTGATATGACCAAACTACACCAAATGATCGTGCCAAGATTGTAAAATTGAATTCAATATTCTACTATGGAGCGTTCATAACTGGACAATCCGATCCATTCAACAAAGAGACTCAACTTGACATCTGAATTACAATGACGCATTTCAATCATCAATATTTGTCAGTCAAACCTCAAAATAGTGTCCTTTGGTATCAAACATCCAATTCTGTGTTTCATGTCAAACAACATCGTATAAGCTTCAACCATCGAGTTTCATAACAGCATTATGACATTTGAGGGAACCACACTAACAAGGGCAAATTAATAAGTAGTCTTCGAGAAATGAAATCCAGCCGTTACTAGATATTAAAATGTTTTTATTCTTGAGTAGAAGGTTATTTTGCGGAACTGATTTGAACACGTGAATAAAATGAATACAATTCCAACCCAGAATTCCAAGGGAAGTAGCAGTAATAAAATTAGGGCTGCAACAGAATTCAAAACATTTTGTAGGACTTAGAAATACTTCAATCGTAAATATTATTATCGGGAAGTAAATTCCAAGCAAAAGAAACTAGTTTTTCACTCATCGGGAACAGGCTGGAAACTACTGTAACTATTGGGGATGGTGGTTTATGCTAGTTTTGCAATCTGCGAAGTATCATACCATTGCCTTGTACACCATTGTGCACACGTATCATGAAACAACCCTCTTGTCATATTGTTTTGCAAACAAAACGTTAAAGACTGAAACTAAATCTGTACGGATATAAGTGAACTCAGCATTTCCACGTTGCTATATACCTGTATTGTTTGCAAGCACAGACTAGCCCAACCATCATCCAGGCGTAACCACACCTGATGATGCCTGGTAGATATACTCATTCCATCGGAATGTACTGAATTGGGATTTAGAATTTGGGATTTCTGTCAGATACAAAATTCAAACAAGGATTCATGCAACTCTCTCAACAACTCCAAGGAAAACTCCATTCTTTCCTAATTGTTATTACATTTATAAAATATGTTATTGATATTTACATACTATTTGCAATCTAACCATTTTTACAATATACAATTAAATTTTTTATTAATGTACTAATGTATTAAAAACATTTAGTAAATTGATAATTATGTATAACTGGTGCACCACATTACCTGAGTAAGAGGTTGGTAAATAATTTGGAGCCGTGAAGGGGAGGCTGAGGGGTTGATAAAGCAAGGGGTAAGATGTCAGAAACCTGCGACTGGAACTAAGACAGCTGTTCTGGTGAGACCGTGGCGCCCTCTCGTGTTGTACAGCTGGAACACACTCAGTTTTATTGGTTCGGTTTACTTATATATTTTGATGAATAAAAGGAAAGTGAACTGGAGCTAAACTCTAAATTCAATTGAATCAACCCTCCCTACCATAGCTACGTTATGTGTAGAAAACTCGGTTGCTCCACGTGCTTAGAGATCGTGTGTATCACATCGTAGTGCAATTGTGTACCTGATGAGACAATGAGACTACCAATTCACACATTTATAGGTGTCTCTGATATCAAATGATGTTAATTTTTCGTTTGTAAGCTTCTTCGTCGTTGACTTTCTTTGTATCTCTTCAGACGAACGCGACTCCAGATTCCAGGAGTCTAGTGAGACAGCATCGGATACCAGACGTTGCAATAAAAGGAGGTTGAACTGGAGCTAAACCCAAAATTCGATCAAAATAATAGTGTGTTTTTTTTATTTTGGTTTTCATTTTATTTTTTGTTTTCTTAGAGCAGGAAGCCGAGAAATTGCACGTAGTCTTAAAAGGACCTTTCCGCTGCTTCTGGAGTGACAGGATATTCTGAATAGGTGCGAGTAGTGGCCGCTTCCAGTCAAGATCCACGAGGAAATTTTTTAAAATCTCAGTCATGTCTTCTGGAAGAAATAGAAGCCATCTCTGTACCATCCTCTCCAGTCAAAGCAGGCAGGACGTGGCACGCCCTTATGTGTAGGCTACCAACAGTTTAACACTTAGGGAGCCCCCATCAACTCTAACAGTCATCTCCCGAAGTAGGCTAGAAATATCGATTTACTCTTGCACCCCAATATCTTGACATTTGCGGTTAGTGGTGTGCCCTTCCTGAATATCCATAAGGTTGCCCAAATTTAAGTGGCATATCGGTTTTTTTCTGTACTCAGTGTGGATTTAACTGGAAGGTATAAATAAATCAGTAAGAGGTGAACCTTTATGATTTAACCATTTACACATAACATAGCCATGGTAGGATGGGTTAATTCAATTTAATTGTTGAGTTTAGTTTCAGTTCACCTTCCTTTTTATTGTATCTGACGCTGTCTCAGACTTGACTCCTGGAATCTGGAGTCATGTTCGTCTGGAGAGATCAAAGAAAGTCGACGACGAAGAACCTCAAAACGAACATATATATCGTTCCGACATCAGGGACACCTATGCCGGAACGATAGTGGCAGTCTATTGTCTCATCGTTGATGTCATTGATCATAGGTGTCTCTGATGTCGAAACCATGTAAAGGTTCGTTTTGAGCTTCTTCGACGCCGACTTTCTTTGATCTCTTCAGACGAACATGACTCTAGATTCCAAGAGTCAAGTCAAATACCAGACGCTGTAATAAAAAGGAAGGTGAGCTGGAGGTAAAACTCAACATTCAAATTAACCATTTAATCATCACTCAGTTAAAATTTTCCATTAAAATAGTTAGGAGATTACATATATAACTTTTGTGGAAATATTAGATTAGAATTAAGTTAGAGATACTCCTCAATTTTGCCAGTGCGAGAAACGTCATTGATGATATTTGAGGAGTCTCTTCTTTCATCGAGTCGTTTGTCAAGAGATAAGTAACAGACCGCTCGCGGCTCCGTGTTTATTTTCCTTACATTGTCCGCTAAATGGTTGCGTTAAGGATGACGCCTGTGAGAGCTGTGGGTGTGGGTGAGATGGGGTGAGGGGGCTGTCAAAACAAGGTGTCAACCTCGGTGTTTGCCTCAGCTGATCTATCTCACACGCAATTATCCCGCGCTAGCGCTCTGGCTACCACTGCCTCTTTTATGTCGTCTACTCAAATTACTTACTTGTGGCTGTTATACTGTATAGTGTTTATACAATCATAGCATGTTTACCACTTTGTGAAGATTTATTACATGGTTAAAACTAATTAACGTGTTGACTAATCGAGTCCGTTAAATAACGGAGTCGATTAGTCAAAATCTAAATAAACAGACGATGTTTCAATTTTGCAAATAGAATGAACTAACATCAAGTACTAGCCTAATATCAAATACATGACACTAATAATCTGATACAAAGGAGTATCGAAGGATGTGAATCAAAATGTTTAAGTCAGTTAAGAAAGCAGTGATAGTATATATTTCATTTCGGTAAATCAAGTAATTTAACACAGAAACTTCGTCACATGTGTTATTATGTCACACGATCCACTCTGTCTGAACTGCACAATGGCCACAATTGAAACAATGGAGTATGTTTTGCTAGAATGCCCCAAGTATTGTTATGCCAGAGAACTTAGCTTCAGGAAGGTGAAACAATCACAAAATTCAGTAAATGTTACAGATTTTGGAAAGCTTGCTCGTTGATTTGCTGACGGAAATCAGACACTCAAATTTACAAGGAAATAAATAGATTTTTTAATCAGCGCAAAAATAACTATATAAACTTGTGTAGGGTACACTTTGAATACATTTGTATGGCTCGTAATGTGTAACTGTCAACATGGGTAAAACTCTGTATATATAAAATATGACAATAATTTAACAATTTAAGGTAATATTACAGGTAACGAAAAGGCACCCAATTAATAAATTAAATTGATAAATACAAATATATAAACAAAAGAAAAGTTAAAAAAGTGTACATCGAGGCCGCATTATAAAGTATATAAAGCCAGCCAAAAGGCAAATCAGAAGAAAAAGTCATAAGATTCAACTCTATTTTATATTCGTGTATTTGATTTTTACTTTGCCATCATAGTTACCAACAAGACAAGTTAAACATTTCAAGAATTTTTCAACTTTAGTTATGACCTCTAACCAAAAATAACAATAAAGTATGTCCTTGAATGAAGAGGAACCTATGTAAGAGGAATTCAGTTAAGAAAGCATTATGAGTATTTTCCGGCCCTATGAATTTGTTGCAGGATCTCCATTAATTAAAAAACAGAAATAAAACCTGAAAATATCACAAATACATTTGTGTTACCTATGTCACATTATAAAAATAATATGAATCATACTCTGTTTATTTTAAATTCATGTATTTGATTTTCTCATTATCGTTCTAATAAGATAAATCTAAAAGTTTCAAGAATTTTATTTTTTAACTTTAATTATGATCTCTGACCTCAAAGTAAAAAAAGTCCTTCCTTGTACTAAGAGGAACCTTTATACTAAGTTTCAGATCTCTAGGACCTTTCTATTAAGAGTTATCGCACAGGTAGACAGACAAAAATACGATTTTAAGAAACTGCCGGCTCTGTAATAATCAATATATGAAAGATGCATAGTCAGTTTCAACACAACTGTTATGGATTGGCTGTAAAACCAGTTTATCATGCTACTATCTTCATCTCTCCACTTACCATCTTTCTTCATCTTGACCTGAAGACATTTGTTGAAGCGGCAGGCTTGACACTGGTTGCGCCTGGAAACGTCCACCACACACCTGCCGTCCTCCTTGCACACGTAGTCCAGGTTCCTGCCGTCAGAGAGTTCACGTGAGAAGAGTATACGCTAGAGAAATGTAGTTGTTAAAATTTCGTTATCAACACAAATTGAGTTTATTTCCACCAAAATCTTTTTATTGCTCTCAGTAGCTACACGATGTATCTATTTAACACATTCTACTTAATTGTTCTTGCCTCGAGCCCTTATTTAACTGACCAGTAAAGGTTGTACGCGTCAGCGTCAAATACTAGTATCTTTCAGTAAATATTTTTTACTGTTTTATTAAGAGTTGTTAATTTAATGAAGTTTAAATTGTTACTCAGGAGGAGGGGAATGAGGCGTTGCGCTGGTTCCTTCCGAAACTGTTAGAGAAAGACAATAAATCCCCTGACAAGGATATTCTTGCACTAATTACTTTAATATTACATAAAATTGTGCATCTCACGAGTTTTTATTTTTATAGCCTCAACAAGCCGCTTTGTAGAGTTCATTACTTTATTTGAGATGGTTCATAACTAATCATGAAGTGTTTGATGAATGAATCTTATGGATTTGCAAGTTGTGATTGACTTTATGTTGCAGAAACGTATTTAGAAAAGTTGCTATGATATAGTGTAGCCCTCTTACACATACATTTTATGATACAATGGATAAATAAAAATTATCCATCCACTAATTTGTTTCCATCACCAAACTTATTTGTTCACGGTGGTGAAAACTTAATTTAGCATAAGTTCTCCGAAAGCTATCAATGGAAGGGGGTTGAAATATATTAAATGAGCTGTGAATTGAACCGTAAAAACTAAATTCCAAGGTTTAGTGAAATTCTGATAGAAATAATTTCAGAGCTATGATTGAAGGTTACAACTGAGTTTGATAAAACAGTACAATGCATGATAGAAGAATTGAAGGCCGAGAGAAAGGCTAAGAGATAGTTTTTTGAAGGTTACTGAGAAGTAAATAGAGAAGATTGGAAATTGTTTAAAAGGGCTGGAAGAGAATATTGGGAAAATAGGGTGTTGGAACATTGAAGTAGTGCTGATTTTAATTTGTAGTAGAGTTTGGTCTTACACATAAGTTTATGATAAAAGTTTTAACTAGAAGTCTCTGATAGAACCATAGTGGAGGTAGCCAGCTTATGTGTAGCCAACTTAAAACGAATACAATAAGACCTCGACAATATTTGTCTTATGTGCTCGAGAAGTTCGTCCACCTGCTTTACTCATGATTCAAAACTATGACTATAAACAACTACCTGTTATCCGAGACTTTGCATGCACCCCAATTCCTCATCATCAGTGAAAATTTCTTAGTAACCAATATTAATTAACATGAAGATTGAGCAAAATTTCATCGTCTTCAATTAAGTAGATATTATTTGAACTGTAACTGTTTTTGTGTTAACGGTTAGTACTGTAGGATTTACTTTATTAATAAAGACAAAATATAAGTAACTAAACCCCGAATATTATTGATGTTTCACAAGCAATATGGAAATTCTTGAGGATAACTTTAATTAAATATCTAGAAGCTCTTTTGAGTACGGAGAAAACTTTTAGTCATAAATAGAAA
This sequence comes from Homalodisca vitripennis, assembly GCF_021130785.1. Lineage (NCBI taxonomy): Eukaryota > Metazoa > Arthropoda > Insecta > Hemiptera > Cicadellidae > Homalodisca > Homalodisca vitripennis. The sequence goes on along the minus strand of NC_060210.1, from coordinate 119,090,446 downwards.
CAACTGAGTTTTATTCAGAGTTCAAACGTCCTTCTTAGTTTGACTTTACATCTCATTTAAAACATCTTTGATCACCAAAAACATCCATGCTATTTTCTAGTGATGAAAACTACCGTTACACTAAGCACTAACATGCACCACAGATCTGCCTGTCCTTTATTTCTTAAACATTTTATTTCATTTTTAAGTCCCAAACCTTCTACAGATTACCTCAAGTTCCTTACCTTCTGATACTCCTCTTGAAAAAGCCCCGACAGCCGTCACACGAGGCCACCCCGTAGTGTTTCCCCGAGGCCTTGTCCCCGCACACTCTGCACAGCGTCTCCTTACCCTCCATGGGCCTTCTGGAGACAGGAATGTGTTGGACAAAAAGCTGTTGTATGCCTTAAAGGTTAAGTATGTTTATAGACCAAGGTTACCGAAATAGAACATAAGAATCTGTAGTAAAGGAAACATGATTATGGGTACCTACTTCACAATTCATGAAATTTTCATGAGAATTTCTATTATAAATCTATGAATATTATGATACAGCTTATATGACAATAAAACAATGATGACATTGAAGAAGATTCGAAGTAGTGTAATTTTGAGGGTTTAGGTTTGCATACTAGAATACAAACCTAAGTATACTCGGTTGGTGTCCGTAACTACCATCGATTAGTGTTGAAATATCGATAAGAAAACTAAATGTTTGAAATATTTCGGTGTTGATATGGAGGGCTACCGTCGGTAAACAGATGTTAATCCAAAACTATCAATAATAACTACCCATCTGTTTAGAGGAACTGAAGGGGGCGGAGCTGTATCATTATTGGTTGAAGTTCAACCGATTATCTACCGATATGGCCAATATATCTTCTTTATGGCTGAAACCATTTGTATATTTTTAGCTATCTTCTGTAAAGTTATTTCTCCCTTGATTATATCTAAGGTTTCCGTTATTATTATGGAATAATAGTATGATATTTTGGGAGTACTTTTATTTTGTCGAAGTCCATTTATTAAGTCTTCTACAATTTCGACTCGAATTGAGTCTTGGGTGTACACAGTTGTGGCAAGAATAAGAATCTTTTAGATGCTTATTAATTAGATCTTTAAATTGAAACATGTCTCATAATGCTATGGCCATAAATAAGTACGTATGTAAACATTATTCTTATGAAATTGATCTAAAATACGTCGTTGGGGATTTCTGTGCTGACAATTTAATAAAGAATACTTGTGTAACGAATTGAGCTTTTCATGTTTACATTTTTTGAATTTTAAGGCTCAATGTATATTTCTATTAATGTTCAAAGAGTTGTTTTGAGTAAAATCCTAATTTTAGTATAAATTCGAACTAACTTTAGGCTAAAAACTTTCTCTTCACCCTCCCCCGAAGGTAGTCATTAAAATTATTTATCTTTTTTGATGAGAGATGAGGGAAAATGTTGTAAAACGTAAACGATCTGGTTTGATGCCCTCGGCCATTATTGCATGGACACGCATACACACGCCAGTCGTGTATAATGTGTTTACGTTTGTTGGTCTTTGCCGCTGATTGTTTGTTGGTCAGGGGATTGTTGTGGCTGTGTAATAAGCGGCGGACACCAACACAGCTGGCTGGTCTCATGTCCATTATTGAGGGCAGCACCTGAAGTCAACCCCCACCCCTCCACCACCACTATATAATTCAGTAAAGACCAAGTAACGAGCGTCAATTGACGGCGCCCTTTCATCAGAGCCCTTATGTCCTTTGAGTAAACTGTCAAGGATTACGGTTACTAGACTAACGAGGTCCGGATTTGCACTATAAAAAAAGAAAATGATCTACAATATATGCTTACTTGGGCATAAAAGTAGAAGTGGCTTGGAAGAAAGAGCTTTTACGTGCCCGATAAATAGTGAAGGGGGTTGCTTAGTAATCATGAAACTCGCAGAACTATTTTATACTCGTACATTGTGATACCCATGAGTTTGATCCAATATTGGGTTCCTTTGTTTGAAGTTTGTTTTTGACGATGGAAGGATTGTGAAGAAAACAGGATTTTTCCGGACATTTGCCATCGTTCAGTGATACAAACAAAATCAGTAACACTACGTTTCGAGATCTGCAATCTGATCTCTTCTTCAGGTAAATAAATGAAGAGAACGTTGTAAAGTGGAACATATCATATCGTCCTATTCATTACAATGAAACTTGTTATTCATGGGCACACCAGCGCAGTGGAAGGTTGGAAGTTGGAACATTATGGAAAGATGAAAATCTCAATTTTTAAAGCTATAAAATGTTGTCCATAATTTTGTACTCTGTTATATTGTCAGAGTTACATTTCTTAGTTAAAATATAATGCATTGTATAGATTTATATGGACTATCATCAAACCTGATCTTGCCTATAATAAATACAAAGTTCCATACAAAATGTCAAGTTTATAGCTTAATTCGTTGAGATTTCCTACGGGCAGACATACAGGTAGGAGAGACATTTGGCTAGCCTCTTCATAACGAGACTTCACCGAATCTCAGAAAATAAAGGTGTCACAAAGCATAAGTAGGCGAATTTTCACGTAACCAGAGTATCTCGCCAAATCTTGTGAGTATCTCTTGCATAAATTGAAAAGACTGCAACTGTATTCTTACGAGCGGGTTCGTCATTAAGTGTAATAATATAACAACAATCAGTTTCAAGAATTCATCAAATGTCTTCCTAAGGTAAGTAAGCACTTTGAAATACAATTAGTTAAAATGGATCGATCATACACCAGTATTCTTTATATAGAATAATAAATTCTTTACTAGTAAAATAAATTCTACATTTCACATCTATACTGTTTGAAACAGACTAAGAGTTCAATGATTTGGACTTGTGGATGCAACATCATCGCTTTATATTGGATAAAATTAAATGTATGTATGTATAAACCAATGTCTGAGATTTGTATGAAATATAATATCTAAGTTCGTACAACATTATATATAAATAAGGCATACAATATACTTTTTTAAATAACCAAGTGTATATTTTAAGGAACTGACAGTGCACATGTGTCTGGTCTAAGAGATGGATGTATCTATTGATTTTAGTATTTTGTCCCAATATTGACTAAACAAAGTATCAAAATATAAATTATAAACTGTACACTATATTTTCATACATGGTCATTTCATTTTTTAATATAATTTTGTAATAATATTTTATATAAAATATTTTTCATATTTTATGCAATATTTTTTTCATGTTATAACTGATAATACTCTAATCGACACTATTTTATTAAATACTTTAAACATTTTAATTTACACTTGCTGGTAAATAAATACAAAACTTTCATTACTGTATTTTTTTAATGTTAAACATGTACAAAAGATTTTTGTACAGGTTTAACCTTATGTATTGGGGTTTTTAGTCCTGAGAAAGAGGCTGGATTACAGTCCTCGAAACGTAATATTCTAGTTTTTAAACATATATAGGTGGCAAATGTTCGAAACATCATTCTTTAAAGTTTTTTATAAACAGCTAATTTATCGAATGAATTAAAGGATTCACCTAAACAAAAACAAATCGTACTTTAGTTGTCCTATAGATTCAGCACTTTAACGGCTCCACAAGAACTCTACTTTAACTACAAACGCGTTATGTAGCGTATTTAATATGCGTTTGTATAAATAAAATTAGTGTTGTTTTAACTCTACTTAATTACTAATTAGTAGCGAGAACGCCTATGCAAGAACGTAGCCAGGAAAAAATTGGGGAGGAGGGGGGGCCAAGACGACTGATATTTTCTCGTAGTGGACAGAGAGTAAGGCAATTTCGGTCGACCGTTCATTCCCCATGTTGTTCCTTAAAAGTTTCTTGGTTCGTTTCAATGGTTAGAACGATATTTCAGCAGTACATGTAAGTAATACTGAACTATTTTAATAATACGAGGGTCAGTCAAATATAAACAAGACTTTTAACTTATACGTTTATTAAAGCTAAACAATAGGCTACAATGATTACATGTTACTGCTTTTCTACATAGTCTCCCTCAACTCTCACACACTTTTCCCAGCGTGAGGATAGCTTATGGATCCCTTCTTCATAAAAGATTTGAGGTTGTGTCTTGAACCAATTGCACACAAATTCCTGTACTTCCTCATCACTTTCAAAACGGTTTCCACCAAGTGCTTCTTTGAGAGGACCAAAGAGGTGAAAGTCACATGGAGACAAATCTGGGCTGTAGGGAGGATGTTCCAATGTTTCCCAATGAATTTGGCGTAATTTCTCTTGGGTCAAGGCAGCTGTGTGAGGCCTAGCATTGTCATGAAGCAAAATGACATCTCTGATTGGCTGATACGCCTTTTGTTCCGTTGCTCAAGAAGTTGACAGTAATAAGCAGCGTTCACAGTACGACGTTCGTGTAAAAAGTCAATAAGCAAAACGCCTTTGCAGTCAAAAAAGATGGTGGCAAGAACTTTCCCAGCAGACAACCGTGTTTTGGCTTTCACAGGGCGAGTTTCGTCTTTCCTTCGCCACTCCATTGACGCCATTTTGGATTCAGGAGTGTAGTGATGGACCCACGTTTCATCACAGGTTATTATGCGATTTAAAAAACCATTCCCCTCTCTCTCAAGCCGATTCAAAAGCCTTTGGCAAATATCTCTCCGGGTTTGTTTTTGATCGAGAGTCAGAAGCCGAGGGACCCATCTTACACAAATTTTCCGAAAACCCAGATGCTCTGTGACGATGGAATGCACACTACCATGACTAATTTCCACTTCACTGGCAATTTCATCTACCGTTAAGCGTCGATCATTTTCAAGAAATTCACGAACAGCACAAATGTTCTCATTAGTCAAACTGGTCCTTGGACGCCTATTGTGACTTTCATTTTCAACTGTTTCACGTCCGCCTTTGAACTTTTTAACCCAATCGTACACTTGAGAACGTGATAAAGTCTTATCCCCAAACTGAGTTGTCAGTCTAACAAAAATTTTCACTTGGTTTAACACATTCGTTTGTCAAGAACTTAATAATAATTCGTTGCGCAACTGCAGGTACAACCTCATGTTCAGACATGGCTACAATGACAAACAAAACAGCACTGAGAACGCATTGTTGCAGCTTTCCCCCTCCCCCAGGCTGCCCCCTACCACTACTGCAACATGGCTACCTGCTACAACCTGGACGTTGGGTATAGTAATAAATGTCCTGTTTATATTTGACTGACCCTCGTAATAACAGTTTACTAATTTGGGGGTACCCCCGCTGGGTACGTCTATGCGCCTATAGTAGGATAGCCTACTCCAAGTCTAGGAATTTCCATTAAATTATCAAGTTGCAGATTTGGGAGGTTCCTGGCTAGGGCCGTCACTTATACAAGCTTATCTTATAAGAAAAGGGAGAGCAATCACGTCATTTTTCAGGTTAGAACATGGGTGCACATAAGGGGGGTGGGGGTCAGGGAGATCAAGCCATCCCGAAATTTTGAAAAAACCCACATTAAAATTACATCTAGTAGATTTTTAAGCTACAGCACTTTATGATATCTTAAAACTGAACAGTATCCCAGGGGAAAATTTCCTAGTCCCTATTTTTGGGGGGTATTTTATACCACCTAAACCATCCCTTATGTCAGCCATTCCTCTTAAAATAATGTTCTATATACGCCAATGTGATAAAACACCATTTTATAGTAGATAAGAAAGTGGGATGGAGCATGTAAACTAGGCGAAAAGCTCGTTTAAACTGATCTATCTAACCATCATTCAAAGTTTTTATTCAGATTTTTTCAAATATTTTGAATCATTGATAAACAATATCTAAAAAAACAAGAGATTGGAATAACCCACCCCTCCGGGTGGAAGATGAGATGATGGGCTTGCGCCTTCCACAGTCGATGCTTGGATATACCACACTATATTTACTGTGAAACTTTCATACTTATCGACTTAAATATTTTAAATGGGTAAAAAGTATAGTTTACACGTTATACTCACCTGCAATACTTGGGATGTAGCCACCGATACTGGACGAAAGGTTACAGTATCATGAAAGAATCACTGACTTGGAGGGCAAAAGCTCTGCATGGCAAGCGTTGATCTTGAACTCATGAGAACTCAAGAGATATAGTTTATATTTCTGTAACATGTAAAGGAGTGTCTTCACCCTGCCACTCCAGGACAACCGATAAAAGCGGAAAACAGGAGAAAAAAGGCATAAATAGGACAGTAAGAGGATTGTAGGAAAGGTGCTGGTGCCTTGAATGTATTACCTAACGACGAAGAGTCCTTAGAACTCTTGAGAAAAGATTTTGAACCGATTTCTTCGCTTATTAGTGGCTGAAGCCTCCAGCGTACGATAGTGTACTTCATCAAATGGATGAGCCTTATCAGTTGTGGTCAAATAAATCATGTAACTCAAGAGCTAAATTTGCCTTTAGTTATCAGTGGAGTTTTATTTGTATGCATTTTAACTTTAAGCCTTGTATAATGTTGTACAACGGTAGGTATAAGAGTAAATTGTATATTTGAAATTGAAAATTTGGTGGTCAAAGACAAAGATATTCAGTCAGTCGTAGGTGGTTGGTCGACGAATGTAGACCTATTGTGACCTGTATTCTGCAGTTCTGTTTTAGTAATTAGTGTTGTGTTCAGTTTTTTATTAAATGCATGTTTTAGAAAAGTTGACACACAACATGGTTGTTGAGATTCGTGACAGGCGTGTCATAACACTCTGGTATGATTTGTTTATTTTAACCTGAGTTTTTTACCTGAAGAAGAGATCAGATACAGATCTTGAAATGTAGTTTTACTGATTGTTTGTATCACTGAACGATGACAAATGTCCCAAAAATCCTGTTTCCTTCACAATCCTTCCATCTTCAAAAATAAACTTCAAACAAAGGACAAAAATATTCTTGTTTTAGGTCCTTGGGTGGTTGAAGGAGGGGAAGGGGGAGGGTGTTAAACGTCAAAACTCTACACCTGTGCCTGGCCGTCAGCTGGAGGTAATTGCTGGTTACACTGCCATGGGCGTGGTGGAGCGGTGCTCCATCAAACAACATATGTCACTCGGCCTTACACGGGCACTGGTGAAAAAATGATGTTTACTAATTCAGTTATGATACGCTTTAGTCTTCTCTACACCTGTCCATTCATTGTAATATATTTTAGTAAATCACCTGAAAAAGAAAAGAATGGCCCTCCTTCAATAAAGATCTTTTTTACATTTTTGACTCCCTTTGGTATTAGAAGACAAAACCCTGACAATGAACATTTCACGCAGCACCTACAGTCACCTCATTCAACTAAAAAGGTTCGTATGGCTGCCTCAATTTATTGTGATGGCCATACCATCCATCTATAGAAGTAAGTATAGCTCCATAAAAGGATTCTGATGGCCATCTCATCCATCTAGAGAAGTTAATATGTTGCATCAAATAATTCTGGTGGTCATTTAATCCATTTAGACGAGTTTGTATGGCTGCATCAAAGAATTCTGGTGTTCATTTTATCCATTTAGACGAGTTTGTATGGTTGCATCAAAGAATTCTGGTGGTCATTTTATCCATTTGGACGAGTTTTTATGGCTGCTTCAATGGATTCTGGTGGCCATCTCGTCCATTTAGAGAAGTTAGCATGGCTGCATCAAAGGATTCTGGTGGTCATTTAATCCATTTGGACTAGTTTTTATGGCTGCTTCAATGGATTCTGGTGTTCATTTTATCCATTTAGACGAGTTTGTATGGTTGCATCAAAGAATTATGGTGGTCATTTATCCATTTGGACGAGTTTTTATGGCTGCTCCAATGGATTCTGGTGGCCATCTCGTCCATTTAGAAAAGTTAGCATGGCTGCATCGAAGGATTCTGGTGGTTATTTAATCCATTTGGACTAGTTTTTATGGCTGCTTCAATGGATTCTGGTGGCCATCTCATCCATTTAGAGAAGTTAGTATGGCTGCATCAAAGGATTCTGGTGGTCATCTTCATCAATTAGCGAGTTACTATGGCTGCATCATAGGATTCTGGTGGCCACCCAAGCCATTTAGAGAAGTTAGTATGGCTGCATCAAAGAATTCTAGTGGTCATTTTATCCATTTAGCCTTTTAGGCAAAAGTTAACCTGCTTGAGCATGATGGGATAGCTAGCCAATAAGATTGACTCCAATACTCCTCCATCACTTTTGAAGCTTTTATTATTGTAAGTTTTGAATTCATACTTATTAACATACGTGAAGATAACAAAGTATAAAGTCGTACTTGAAGTCTCTTGGTTTAAGATATAAAGTTTAAATTGAAGTCAAGTGAGTCAATCCTTTTGATGACTTGTTATTTCTGGTGTCAGGAGTCATAACGTTTGTCTGAAGAGATCCAAAAATGATCCTAAGATATCAATCCATTCCACCATAGCTACGTTGTATGTAGAGATCGTGTTTAAAACATCGTAGTGGCTCTGTACATGTGATGAGAACACCTCTTTGCCTCGTATATTACACTAGGCCTATATACTTTATGCTAGATGTCTCTGATGTCAACAGGATGTAAGGTTTACACTTTAAGCTTCTTCTTCGCCGACTTTGTTTAATCTCTCAAATTGGACAAAAATCGAAGTTTGTTTTAAGCTTTAAATTTATTTTATTTGTCATAATGATTTATACTTTCAAAAGTTTATTAATAACGTATTCTGTGTGGTGAATTCGAAAGCTGTCCCACCCCTGGTTTCATACTGATAAACGTCACCATCGCGAATCAAGGTGATCCTAGATCTGCACTACACTATCAGCTCAAGAACTATAGGGGCAAGGCAAAGTCAGTAATCCTAATTCCCTTGTTTAACAATCGATAACCATAATGACGGAGGCATCAGGCTCCTTTTTTTACTGAAAGTATATCAGGAGGAGGTATTAAAATTAAGTTTATTTCAAAGAAAAATATATTGGATTTTCTTAATTGAACAGCTCTCGTGGACCTAGTGCAGGTAGTATATGGACAGACAGGCCTTGAACTTGGACTGCCGCGCGGACCCAATGCAGGTTTAGGACAGCTGATTCAGATGTCTGCATTGTTGAAATACATTGTCACATAAACTTTCCTTTCTCTCCTGTTTATGTCCTGTGCACCTTCCTCCTTCACCTAAATCTCGCCCTTGGTGATCTATTGTTTAGATCAGGTCCGTTGCTAAACATTATATACTTTTAGTGCATATTAAAAGTCGAAAACCACTGTTTTCTCAAATCGGATACCATCTTCTGTAAGTCGTCTATTCCCGTTTTGACCAAATATTTTCTTCAATTTCCAAAATGCCTTTTGATTTTTATTCGATATAAAACTTTCTTTTTTTTAGAAATTAAAGTTAAATATTTCCACAGTAAAAATTGGGTTTTCTGGTCTCTAACCTGATGTTCGTTCTTGTTTCCATATTTGGAATGATATAAAAGCTTCTAAGTAATTTAAAGAATTTATAAAATTAAAGATTTAGGTGTAACAGTTTTATCATAAAATGTTTAAGATGTATGTTTGGGATAGTAAAGACTCTTAAACAGTTTATGAATTAATATATTTTGTTTCAAGTGAATGTTTTGAAATTTGAAAGACACGTTTTAGCTAAAAAAAGTTTGGAAGTATTAAAGAAAAAAAATATAAAAAAGTTAGTAACAAGTAAAAAGTTGTAGACATAAGTAAAGTATTTTTAGTTTATTTTTGATTTCTTTTAACAACTTTTATGGAGATATCTTTTATTTCCACTTAGAATTTCAATTACAATTCATTTAATTTTCATACAAGTTTTTGAATTTTATTATTTAGTACGTGAGTGTTAAAATTGTCAGTGAAAGTCTCTTTTACATGCTTTTTGAGTGATACAGAGTTTGAAAGACTAAAATTTTTCTTTACAATTAAAGTGCTATATGTATGGAAAATTAGGACACATTGCTAGGGACTGTTTTCAAAAAGGAAATTATGCAGAGCAGCTTATGGTAAATCAAAATAAAGCTTTGATTATAAAAACCTTGTAAATAGGGGACAGTGAAAAAGATAATTGACAGAACCAGCAGGTCAGTAGTTCAATCCTTAACGTATTGAACGTAAACAGGTCTGCAAGTTACAGGTAATAAAAGCTAAAATAGGTGAGGCAATTATCAAAACACATTAATTGGTACTGGTAGTTTAGCTTATGCCTCATAAGCGGATGATACTATAGGTCGTTGCACATAGGAAGAGCCAGTGCTTTAAAATATTCAAAACATGTTTGTAATACTGCCGATCATCGGAAAATAGGAATTGTTAGGCGACGTGAAATAAAAATGAAATTTGGAAAATTTTTCTGTAAATACAATTTTGATGTAACAAGGGAAGCAATATGGGCCAGTAATATGGGAAACAAATTTGATGAAATATACAGAAATGGCGTCAAGCTTTCTAAATGATACTTACTGGTTTAAATTTAATCCCAATGAAATAATTGACCTTTTCGAAAACGATGCTATTATCAGCATTGAATCTGAGTTTGAATTTGAACATGATGGTAGGCTGTCAACAAGCTAAAGATGAAAATTTGGTATAGTACATGCTAATCCTCAAAGTGTTTACGGACATGGGGTCGACTTTGAAATTCATTTAGAAGTAACAGATCTTAAATCTATTAAAATGACACCATACTCCATATCACCTCGAAAGCTTGCTGAACTTAAGAAAAATGTTAGATGATTTGCTTCCACAAAATATTTTCTGGCCTAGCATCTCAAACTACGTTAGTCCAAAAATGTAGATGGTGTAAATGTAGAATGGTGGTATATTATTCAAAATTAAACGAGTTTTGATATTGGTTCAGGGGTGATGAGTCCTGATTTAAATACAGTTTTACAAGAAGTTACGTAAATATACTTTCTAAACTATGTAGATGACAATAATATATTCGAAAACCCCTAGAAGAACACCTAAAATAAAGACGAAAGGTGTCAGTCTAGTCAAAAATGGGCTTACAATAATCGCGAAAAAGAATAGTGGATTTTTAAGGCAGTTAATCATTGAGAATCAGACAGGAATCAGACCCTTAAGGACCACAGCTATAGTGGAGACCTAACCACCTGAGGATGTGAAGAAGTAAGCCAATTCAGCGGGGCGATGGTTACTTCGCCAGGTTTATTCCTGATTATACCCAAACATTAGCCTGTCGAAATGAGTTGAGGATGAAAATGAATCATTTAATGGAATTGGGAGTGTCACCTTAATAGCTTTCATACACAACTCTCTGTTATTCATTTTACGATAAGTTCTAACACACTGTTTTGGAGTTTTAAAACTCGCTTAAATTTTGGTTTAGCACAACTTTCCCAAGTTTCACTTTAACATCCCAAGTGGGATATGGGAGATTAGGGAGCAGATGGCTATTTTAAAAACACTTCTGGAGTTTGTGTGGGGTACCCGCTGATGCCAGAAGCCAACCAAAACAGCCTTTTTCAGGAGAGGTCGGTATAATTTTAGTCGTACTCAGCCCATTCGTGGCTCATGATAAAACATTTATTATATTAAAGATTCAACTGTAGATCGCCATGTTGAAGAACAAGTCACTCGGCGCATGCGAGATGGATAAGGCTACCAAACAAATGCGCAAGTCTAAGGTCGCGTGTAGAGCCCGTGCCACGGGTTATGTCATTACAGGCCACAACAATAACAGCAAGTCAGCGTTTGGCTTTTAAACACCGGATTAATTATGCACAACTGCGGTCATTAGGGGTGGTCCACACAGGCACAGCACGTGATGGAGGCATTACAGTGTCGTGCCCACCTGCGGGGGTGTAACATAGGGGTGCGTCTGCTGTACACGCGAGTGTCTAGTAAGGTCAAATTCCGCTGTCACTTCTTTCCTTAAGGTTATTGATGCGAATTAAAATGTAATTGGCTGAGCGTCAGCGAAGCCTCTTACTGAGGGGCTGGAAATATTCCACGTCTGCTTTTCCGTCTATCTGTCTCACACTTTCAGCACCATATCTAAAAAACTAATTCAAGTATAGATTTGACATTTTACTATTGAGACAAGGACGTAGCTAGCAAGGAGGTCAAATGGGTCCGGACTCCCCCTCAGAAATTTTAAAATTTTTCAATTACTTTTTAGTAAACGATTATCATTTTTTTAATAATTTAGTATTACTGACATGTACTACTGAAAGATCTTTCTAACGAAGCAACGGTTTAAGAACTTTTTAAGGAAGAAAATAGGGCCTTACTCTCTGCCCACTACGGGAAAATATCAGTTGTCGACGTTTCTGATATTTTTTGGACGCCCCCCCCAAACTTTTTTCTGGCTACGCTCTTCTATGGAGAATATCCGATCCTGGAATTTGGCTGAACGTTAGTGAAGCCTGAAACTGAGGCGTATATCTGGAGAACGAATTGAGCTATAGACTTAGACAAGAACTATTTGATGACGTAGCATGTCCCTCGATGAGAGCTGGCTGAGCGTCAGCGAAGTCTAATTCTCTTCATGGATTCTCGAGAACGGATTGAAGTACAGACTTTAAATTTTGCATGAACATTAACATCTACATAGGCAAGATTAAGTTCAATGATGGTGCATACCCGTCCGTCTATAAGATTTGGTAAAGTTTGGTTAGTACAGCCTATTACTCACTGGAATATCTCAATATTCAATTGAGATAAAGGCTCGAAATTTGGATGAAAATCGAAGTACCTGTAGAGAATTTTCCTTGTTTGGCCAGGAAGCTGCCAAGGGACACCCTTTGCTGAAGAAATGAGTATTCCTAGCATGCAGCTTTTAATTACTTTTTGGCTGTAGTTAAGTCTTTTAGGACGATGGGATGAGGCATTTTGAGATAACCCTCATAGCCTCGAACTAAGCATAGTCTGTTACTCGACACACGGTCTGGGTACGCCTTCCTCGTATTGATAAACTAGAAATACACATCGTTGTTTTTGAACTTGTCCTCAGAAACCTCAGACTATGGGGGTACCACGAATCAGGGATAGAGAGAGCGCTTGCAATATTTGGATTGAAAAAGACTTAGAAACATTGCCCTCTGTACTTGGTTATGAAGGACTCAGGCGACCTTTTCCAAAATCAGTTTCAATCACTACAGTGTATTTCTTCATTACTATTCACAATGAATTAATTGGAATAAAATGTTATGCTGCTGGAATTATGCCAAAACAATTGAAGGTAAATCTAATGATTTTGATTAAACGTGTTTTATTACAGAGACCAATAATTTGACGAGTGGAAGAAGAATTGATTTCCTTCAAATGAGCATATTCTTCCTCTGCACAAATTCAATTCAGTAGCTATTTTATAGTTTTTTTTTGGTGACCTACGAAATTTTGGCTGAAAGATGACGTCGGCCACCCCCACCATTCGCTCAACGGTGCTCATATAGTTTTTTTTTCTGGAGTCGCTCGTTGCGTATAAGGTGATAACAGTCTGGTAAGGAAAAAAATCGGATGAGACTACTATAGTATCTACGTGACCATTGAATCTTGTATGAACTGGATGTAATGGAAAAGTAAATTTAGTTTTTGTAGGAAACGGTTTATAAATTTGTGACATAATGGAACAAGATCTCTGTAACACTGAAGTAAATAGAGGAATAGAAAAGTCAAGGTAGCTCGTCTAGGAAAATAATTAAATAGCCTCTCATAGCACGATCCGAGGGCTAAGTCTAGTATTACCATTTTCGGGGCCAAGCGCAGCACAAATGAATTAAAATGACTGGTTTGTAGCGGTCCCAGTTTGCTCAGTCTAGGGGGGTGGGAAGGGGAGGTGTGGTTTTCACAAGTTAACGGCGTAGTAGAGTTAACTGTTAACGGTACTATCCGAGGGCGCCACCTTGTTTCCAGTAGTAGTGTGGTAGGAGGACGGAGTCAGAACAAGGAAAAGACCCGTTACTGAATGATGTTGTAAAATTAATGACCTTGTAACCAACCAAAGTAAGAGTGGGTTAAATACAACGTAAATCTAAGAAAAGTAAATGCATGTAAGAAAGCTAAACTCATTCAATGTAATCATTAAATTTAGAAAAATTGTAAGAGCCTGTTGTGTGGCTTAAATCTAATCACTTATTCTGCCACTAATTCTCATTCTGCCAGATATGACAAGTTACACAAGCTGATAATAAAAACCCAAACGAGTTGATAAGAGCCTTTTTTATTGCACAAGAAACATTTATCAAATGAAATATTTACTAAAATTATGTAATTTTACATTTTATATAATGAGAAAAGGTTGGATTACCATTTCTGTATTTGGATCTCAACAGTCTGAGGGTACAGGTAACCCTTAGATTTAACAACACAATATACCCTAAACACCAGTAAATATACACTAAACAACATTACCTTGGCCGGCCACTAGTACTTCTGGTATTTTACCCATAGATATCAATAAAACAATACTTACATAAACTAGACATATATTTATACAAAGCACATTAAACATCAATATTTATCCAATAAAAAATATATTTATAAGTAATTATTTAACTACGCGATGCGCTGAAGTTCTTGGAGGTAACCGCAGTGATGTCGAGCACAGGCAATGTCCTTTGAATAGTGAAAATATTTCATAAATGTCACGAAGTCCGAGGTAAAGTCAATTTCACTGGAGGCAAGTTAGTTAGCCTAGGCCTATAAATTACTGGTACCAGTTTAATCCTTATTATTTTGAGGTAATCCGTCAATTGGTCTGTATAACAATAAAAGTTCTACTTATCAGAACGTAGATCACAACCATACGCCTCCGTAAGGGCTCACGGTCAGGGAGGAAGGCACAGTAGCAGGTACGGCACGGGCACTGGGTGGGTAGTGGTACGCAGACCTATGTGGAGGCACACAAACCGCTCCCGAACAAATCCCTTGGCAACAATCCAGTAATGGGCCAGGAAAGGAGCAATGTAGGTAAAGCCATTATAGATAACCTCGTGGAGAATCAATTTCCAACTGAACAATCTTCAAACTATCGCCATGAGAGAGAGAGAGAGGTTAAGCCTCGTGAAGCCTGACAATAAGTCACAAAGTCCAACAGGAAGTAGGAGTCAATTGTTGTTTGGCCAGCTGGAGCTGCAGGTTGTTTAATAGCCAGCTGATATGGATTTTCCAGGTTGATCAGGCCTGTCTGCCAAAGTTAATAAAATCTAACTCTTACTCTCTGTTACCAAATTTAAGGTTCACAAAAAAAAAAATTGTTACAGGTTCTAATAACTCCTATCATATAAAAGTGTTAATTTGACTTATTTATTCTTGTTTGTAATATTAGTTTTATCTAATGATAATCGATAATCTAGTTATCAATTAATTAGCTAAGCTTTAGAAATGCTCACTCGCGGAGCTGGAAAAAATTTCATTTCTGCCTTCTGTCTGTACGATTGATATCGCGAAAACGAAATGATCTATAGACTTGAAATTGAAAATGAGGCTTCTTTTGTATATGAGGAACATTGAGTTCGATGATGGTGCATGTCACTCCTTGGGATTAGGCGTTAGCGAATATTTTTAAATTGGTCTAATGGGCAACCATGATAGCAACGATAAAATAACAGAATAAATACATTTGTATACAAACCCAATACACTCATAAGAGGTTCAAACATGTGACAAAGCTCACGATGGAGAGTTGTGTAAAAAAATTGTTACTTCTCACTTCCACATTACAGAGAAGTTATAAAAAGTAATCCATTATATTTTGAATTAGATGCTTTAAATAATGAAACCTTTAAACTTAAAAATACAAATAAGATAAAACACAAAATAACACACGATAAAACAATATGAAATGTTTAGTAGCCTATATATTATTATAACATTTTTCCAAGACAAGCTGTCTAATGTTCCACTTACCCTTTCGCAAATATTCTGGTAACTCAACATTCATCGAGATATAAAACTTACTGAGCTGTCCTGATGTTCCCTGACCTACCCCAGGATTGCCGGCGAGTTTCTCACCCCAAGATGACACCCTTACTCCACAATCAATTCCCCATCTGCAGCAGCCGGTACCCCCCCCCCCCCAGCTTCCTACCGTGGTAGCTGTGGTACAAGTGCAATTTGATGATCTCACTTTGGTGTCTTGTTTACATGAAATTTGTTTTAGGTCGCTGACCGTTGTTTTGAAAAGTTGTCGAGAAGTCTGTTCTGCTTGGGGTAAAAGTTCTTACTTAATTCCATGAAATTATAGATGGACTGACAAACTGCACAGATGATGGGGAGAAAGGAAGGCAAAGTGGAAGCAAGAATGCGTGGAGATTAATAAGGGGTGAGAGAAACCGCAAGGAATTGGCGATGAAAAAACAAATGTCGACGATTGATAAATTCTTAAGTAGTATTTTAGTTCGGTTTTTAGTGATTAAAAATATAAATTTAACCATTGTGTTTTTTTAGTATTCTTTTGATAATGGTTTGGCAAAAACAATCACTTTAAAATAAAAAGCTTACCATTAACTTATATCAGTAGCCCATCCTGTGGAGTAAAATGTTAGAACTAAGTCTATACGAGTATGTTAAATGGATCCAAGGGGTCGGGACCCCCCCCCCCCAAATTATTCAATTCATCTTTTAGTAAATGATTGTTATTAATAATACTTAGATAATTTAGTATTACTGACACGTACTGCTGAAAGATCGTTCTCGATAAAAAACGGGTCAAGAACCTTTTAAGGAAAATGGGGCCTTACTCTCTGTCTACTACGGGAACATTTACTGTTTTGGCCTAATTTATAAAATGTGTTAAATGTTCACGACGACCTGTGCCCCATTTGGTATACATACTGCCGTCGTGTACCCGATCAGGTACACACCGGGCGTTTATAAAGTGCGTCGTGCGCCCGATGGGGTACACGCTGCTATGCATTTCATTATTGCGTTTTTATTGTTTGGCTGTCTTAGTGGTTTGTTAAATGTGATCGTGATCATGTGCAATAAATATCTCGGACTATTGTGTACCCCGTCGGATGCACGATTGCTTAATTTTTAGGGTTAATTGTTTTCGGTACCCCTTGTGGGGTACACGGTGAGAAATTAAAAAACAATATATTGAAATTTATTCCTTTGAGTAAAATTGCGAAGCCTACATACCTTTCTAGTTATATTTAGATATTTGACTTAAAAAGGCCTATTGCGGTTTTTGCCCGTTATTATTGAAAAATTCAGGAAAAACGCTGACGTCGTAAACACGTTAACGAGCAGTTAAATTTCCATGTTTAAAAATAATAATTTTGGAATATAATGTGCATTACTATGTAATTTTACATGACCTCAAATAGAAATTAGTTTGGAAATCGCTTCTAATGCTATTAAAAAATAATACCGGAAATAATGGTCAATACTATAATATTGTCGTGATGTCTTGCCAATTGAACCTAATATGGCACTTACTTGAAACATTGCTTGAATGGGTTCCTCGGTTAGTATCTACTAATAATACTATTCAAGATGGCAGCCATTCAAATTTGTGCAAAATGTTCATCTCGGGTGTTTTACAACATAAATTAAAATTTGTACTTTTTGTAAGGTTGGTATACAATTTCAAGCAACTTTTATATTTACAAAATTGTTATAATTATTTGGGTTTCAAGGTGGCGATCGTAGCCTACAAATGTTTGAAAAGTAGTTTATATACAATAAAATTGATTTGTTGTAAGTAAGTATGTTTACAAACATAATTTTTGATTGCCTGTAACTAATTAAGTTTATGATTATAAAAACAAATTAATATGGGCTTAACGATTTTAGTCTTGTAACAGGTCTAAATATTTGAGAGTAATAATGTGATTTTGACATTTCTTATCATTATATGTTACAAAAGTATAATGCAACGTTTCGAGGATTGCGATCTATCCTCTTCATCAGGTGAGAGTATTTGAAGTGTCACTGTATTTTAATATACTAACCTTTAAAGTTATCGTATGTCAGTATTGTACAAATTAAATTTCTAAACTAATAATGCATCTTCAGTTTGACATTTCGAAATGACAGCCACAAGTAAAATCTACCTTTCTCCGACTAAGCCGGAAGGCATATTTTAACTTAACATTTTCTCACATGAAACGTGTAACAACGTACGATTAAGTCCGTTGTCCTAGCTCATTTCAACTTCGCTCTTTAGGTGTAATTTTTTGTTCTCCACCCGACCACATTTTATCGCTAACACTATATTAAAAAACCATTCACCAACAAAAATCAATGACGACATTGCTCGTATATCGTGTAAAGAGTAACACAATGACAACACTTTTAAATATTTGCCTATATAAATGCCATGGTTCAACATGCAACATTCTTGCCCATGTAGAAATGTGGTTTCATGCAAAATTCAAAGTCTACGGATGAGGACTTTAAATTACTTTTATCTTCCTAAAGATATCTTGCCACATGATGTATTCACATTTTTGTTCATTCGTATATAATACAAATTCCGGTGAGATAGTGGGGCTACTACAACACAAGAGTGCGCTGAAATCAAATCTTGTCACCGACCTTTGTCATTTCAACTGCATTATTTTTTTCTTTATACTGTATGACTTAAAATATCACAGTTCGTTTACAAATTTGTTTATCCTGCTTTTTTATCGTTGCCATCATGATACCAGTACTACCAGGTAATAATTATCAGGTTACCAATAAGACCAATGTTAAAATATTCGTTAACGCTCAGCCAAATCCTATCGAGTGACATGCACCACCATCGAACTCACTGTTGCTCATAAAGAAAGGAGCTTCCATGGACAATTTCAAGTTTAAGTGTCACTTAGTTTTTGAGATATTGTTTGGAGACAGAAATGAAATTTTTCCAGCTTCACGATTTCGCTATAGCTCAAACAATAAATACAGCATATGAAATTAAATAGACTTGTTTGGCTGTATCAATTATTATTTTCAAATTTAAGCAAGTAGACATATAGAATTTTTATACACCCCTGTGTTCTAAAACTCTTTTTGGGCTTTTGAAGGAGCCGATATCAAAACAACTTTTAAATGTTGCTTACTTTTCAAAGTATATGACCCATATTTAACTTTTTATTTATCTCGTAAATTAAATACGAATTATTAAATGCCAGTCTCAGCTGCAGTATTGTTTTTCTATGTTCCTCTTAAGTTAAGAGTTACAGAGGGTTTCTAAAAAGATTATAGATTCGATTTAATATATAGTATTGTGAACTTACTACAGTCAAAACATAACTTTTTAACTCTAATAGCTAGCCATCTTACGGTTTGTTCAGTAAGATCAGTGTTAAACTATGAACTACCTAACAGTCTCCAATGCCTTCTAAACAGATGTTGATAAAAGAACAAAGCAGGATCTGTAATGCTAATGCTGGACTGAAATTCAAACTTTCTAGATGAGATGAATGTAAACTACAAATGCTACCAATTCAAAAAACTTGGTTAGGCAAATATAATGTTTTACCTGATACACACTACAAACATAACTTATGCCAACAAAAATTTAAAATCTTGTAATCACTATTTAAGCTATATTGTTTTGAGATAAATTTTATTTCATGAATCCTTGACTTTGCATTGGTGTAGTGTAATCGAGCTTTTGTCGTTATTACATGAAAACATGCACATGAAAACATGTACATGAAAACCTAGGGATATCAACAGTGTGGTTAAAGTCTGTCCGTGCGTCATTTTTAACACTCAACTAATCACACTAATTCTTCATTGTCCAGCTTGAGTTAGATAGGATGTGCCAGTTTGACAACAAATATTATCGTTTCTTGCTCACTTGGAAAACAGGAAGATATTATGCGGTGCTGTTATCGTGAAATAGGAAAAGAATATGGAAAAGTATAAAGATGTATGTACTGTAAATGTATGTGAAGATGTATCATCAAGGACCCGATAGGCTCTTCTAAAAATCATATAGTCTTGATACCTCTTGATAGTAAGACAATTGATACGTACTTGAAACATAGTTCTACATAGGTTTCTACATAGGTGGCATAGTAGTACATAGGTTTCTCTGGATCTAAGGTAGAACTAAGGTCTATTAATTTTGGGCCGAAAGATCAAAAGAGCAGTCACTCTGTCTGTGTGTCCATTGTGCGATAATTCTTGATAGAAAGTTCGTAGAGACTTACATTTTTATTTTGTATAGGTTCCTCTTATTCCATGGAAGAACTCTATTGATTTTGGATGAATGTTTCAAAGAGTAGTAATTAAGTCTGTGTGTCCGTTGTGCGATAATTCTCGATAGAAAGGTCGTAGAGAATTGAAACTTGATACATAGGTCCCTGTTGGTCCATGGAAGAACTCTATTTATTTGTGGGTCCAAGTTTCAAAGGGTAGTCATTTCGTCTATATATCCGTTGTGCGATAATTCTTGATAGAAAGGTCGTAGAGAATAGAAACTTGATACATAGGTCCCTCTTGATCCATGGAAGAACTCTATTTATTTGTGGGTCCAAGTTTCAAAGGGTAGTCATTTCGTCTGTATGTCCGTTGTGCGATAACTCTTGATAGAAAGGTCGTAGAGAATTGAAACTTGATACATAGGTCCCTCTTGATCCATGGAAGAACTCTATTTATTTGTGGGTCCAAGTTTCAAAGGGTAGTCATTTCGTCTATATATCCGTTGTGCGATAATTCTTGATAGAAAGGTCGTAGAGAATAGAAACTTGATACATAGGTCCCTCTTGATCCATGGAAGAACTCTATTTATTTGTGGGTCCAAGTTTCAAAGGGTAGTCATTTCGTCTATATATCCGTTGTGCGATAATTCTTGATAGAAAGGTCGTAGAGAATAGAAACTTGATACATAGGTCCCTCTTGATCCATGGAAGAACTCTATTTATTTGTGGGTCCAAGTTTCAAAGGGTAGTCATTTCGTCTATATATCCGTTGTGCGATAATTATTGATAGAAAGGTCATAGAGACTTGAAGCTTGGTACATTAAGGTTCTTCTTAATCGAAGGAAGAAATATTTTAATTTTGGGATCTAAAGATTAAAGGGCAGTTCGCCTGTATTTCTCCCTATCTGTGGAATTACTCTTGTTACGTTCTGACAAGTCCTTCGTTACTTTGCTGTATCAGACTTTTAGTTTTCAAGATTATGTTGTAGAATACTGATGATATGATGATTATTAATTGTTAGCATACGAATATACTCCATATAAATATACTCCTTAACACTTTAAAAATGTAGACTCTTGTTACCTTGCAGGATTTAAACAGTAGACTAATAGAGAATACGTGATTTCTAAAAGGTGAACTTGATTACATTCAGTAAGTTAGAAATTGTGTTTCGGAAACGTATTCACTAGTAAAATATTGGCCCGGTATTATTATATATTTCTAAAACTTCGTACTACCACTATCTTGAAACCTTTCAATCTGGAAAAAATACAAAGCTTTAGGGAAACGTTAATTGGGCAATAAATTATCTCTTAAATTCCTTGATCATTAACTCTTATTTCAATCTACGCCAGGGAATTTGTATTGAGCTTAGGTGTCATTTTTGAAAGTAGTTTTTTATTCGATTTGGATAGACCTACATAAATTATAATGATTATATTTAAGTCGCTGCATTGGATGGCTTTTCTACACAGTCATGATTTAGAGTTATGGCAATATTTTCAATACCAGTTTAACTTGTGTTAAACGAGTAGCCCTACTCGACATCGTTGAATAAAAACAGAAATTTAAATCTAATATAAAAATCTGTTCGCACATAAGAGCCTTTTTTATATTTTTTCACGCTATCACTTCTAGTGTTTATGTTATTTATATAAATGGCACAAGAACCAAAAATTGTAATTTATGTTGTTAAGACGATAACATAGGTGCAAGAAATACGAGTCTCTATTGTATTTGCTAATAAATAATGCACAGTGTGTGATTGTGGCTAGTAAAAAAGTAAATATTCAAATAATGTAATTCAATTTTTACTTAATGACTCTTCTAGATTTTCTATATTCGTTAATGACATAGAAATCAATCTATGAAATCTTTTTTCATACAATCGGCAAGTGGGCACAAACGATTTTGGGTTAGGATATATTTAGCTATATTTTTACAATTATTTCCCTATGAGAGAACTGCTCTCAAGGCAAAAGAATAAAATTTGTATCATCCCACAAGGATTTATAGATTAAGTAGCTATTTAAAATAGGCATGTTGGGCATTTTTATGATTAAGTACAAGGAAAAATTTAAAGTAAAGTAAAGGCTAAGTTAGGCCTTATAAACCCTCTCTAACACTTAACCTGGGGACCAGCGACTTAAAGGTGACTTCCGAACCACCACCAATGGCTGAGCAGGCGGGCTGCTTGCAAGGACAGGATCGCTCAACGTTCACCCATCCAAGCAGCAGCCACGCTCTACGTTGCTTAATCTTGCGATAGCCATTGTACCCAGTACACTTCGCCATTAGCAACGGTGCAAAGATAAACATATGATTTTTAATGTTCTGCATAAGAAATAAGTTATTATTACTGGAAATGACACATTTTAAATGAAAAGTAATATAAGAAAGTTACATACTTTTACTAAACTAAGTTAAAAAACTTAAATTTATATCAATACCATATGTAAGTTTGATATATACATATATTATTAATTTATTTTTATGTGTTTCTCTGTTTTCTTGTTTGATTTCATAATCACCCCAAAGACTATTTTAAATTCCTACAATTTCCCCTGGAATTTTAAACATTTTATTCTATTTTTCTCGTATTTAAAATAAATAAAAAAAAAAACAAGCAATACATACTGTATTATCTTAAAAGTAATGACATCTTCAACTACCACATCGGCACGATCGCGTTAAAGGCACGTTACATTAAATTTAGAATCGTACTAGAACATACGTTGCTAGAGTATGTGACACCTACCTGTACAGTATCCGGGAGAGATATGACTGATAGTGAGCTTGATTGCCCGTATCCCTGGCGACGTGTACACAATGGTGCTGATAGGCCGGGGGGCGGGGCTAGGCGGGTGGGACGTTGATCATTGGCCTGGTCTGGCGTCGCGCTCCCCATCGCCGCCACCACCGCGCGTCGCGACGCGCCATGACCCCCTTGATCTGACCACAACAAGCGTTTATTTATTCAGATACTCGCCGAAATGTCGATATGTCAACCTCGGTTGTTTGAATATTACACAAACCATACACTATTGGTTTTGCTCAATTAACAAAATAAAGTATTATAGTAGACCTACTTGTTTATAGATTGATAAATTAGGGCTAAAATCATTTTAAATTTAAACGTGGTAGCACAAAACACACGATAATTAATTATAGTAAAAATATCAATTCCATGCAGTTTTAATAATCTTTGAAGAAGATATTATAAATACCCTTTTTAATTTTTAACCCTGTTTGATGTTCTCTATATCTTAGTAGTCTTTTCCTATACACAACTTTCCTATAGTCACTTTATTGTATGGGAAGCTACGTTATGTAATTACAGCTCTACAATAGAATGCCAGTCTACATGGACGTATATAGGGTGGGGCGGGCAGCTCCCCCCACAAATTTAGAAAGAGAAACGTTAAAATTTTACCCAGTAGTTTTGTTTCTAGCTAGAACACATTTATTAGAGTTTAAAGCTCAACAATTTTCCAGAGGAAAATTTCCGAGTCCCTATTTTTGAAGGGTGTACTAAACCACCCAATATATGAGCCTCCCCAAATAATTTTCTATATAGGCCTACGCCACTGTTAGCAATGAGAAATATCTATAATCAGCCATGGCCGCTTCTCGTATAAAATGTGTAATGTACCACGTAATATAGCTCTTATTAACAAATGTCTGGGAGAGCCGGTTTCCAAGCTGTGGAGGGCGTTGGATCTTTAACCGTTGCACTTTTTATCAGATTGTTTTGATAGGATCCTGGCACAGTCCAGTGGCCCACGTGGGTGCAGAATAAGGATAAATAGATCAGTCTCTTCTTTTAACCTCAGGAACTTTTACTGTTTTGATCCTTCAGTTTTCAGTTTTATTAGTAAAGTAGATTTTAGTAATCGAGCAACCTTATTTTCTTCACGAAAGGTTGATTTAATGTCAATGTTGAGTTTAGCTAAGTTCACCGACGCTTTCACAAACTTGACTCATACAATCTGGAATCATATTCACGTGTAGAACTATGTAAAGAGTTCGTTATGAACCTCATTGTAGACGACTATTTTTGGATCTCTTCACACAAAATGACACCAGATTCCAGGAATCAAGTCTGTAATAGCGTCAGGTTTCAGTCGCTGCACCTTACTTTCAGGGCAAATAGGTTTTGCCAGCGTTAAACGTTGACAGATGTTATGAACTGTATTTCATTTATTTATATAAAGGGAATATATCTGTAGCTGCTCAGATTTGTTTATAATATATAGCGAGCTAAAATAAACATAACTTTACAAGCAGCAATACGTTCTTTCAGATGTCCCAGATTGGAGTGACGTATCCCATCCCCCTAAAAGTAAGAGCACATCAATAAAATCCCCCGTAAAGGATTTTATATTACTAATAACTATTGTATACAATAAAATTATATGTTTTCAGTTGAAACAACTTAAACAAGAACTTTAGAAAAAATATGTAGTCTAGTATAGGAATGATACAATTAGATTGTTTACTTTCGCTCAAATTTTATTCTGCCAATACAATGATAATAAGTGAATAATTATATTCCACCATTCGAAATGCACAAAAGAAATAAAATTAAAATTTCTACGGAAAACACTGACCACAATATTTATAAAAGTGGATAGCATTAAATAAAAACTAATACAATTCTTGAGTCCATAAATATTATGTTGCTACCAGTTGAGCCGCACTTTCGGGCGTCTGTCAGACACAGCTGACTCTTATCTTGCTAATTAACAAACTACAAACATATTTATTTAAATTAAAGACAAGAACTACTTGAAAAGCTGTAGTACTTTTTCCAAAACTATTTTACTGCATCCTTATAATAAAAAAAAAGTAATCTTCCTACAATGTTTAAGAGAAAGAATTTTAACTAAAATGACAATTGAACACAAAAATTAAAAACCTTATCCCATATTAATGAAACAAACTTAAATATGTTGTAACAAATAAAACATTTTAGCTATACAGCCTTTTTGATGCAATTAATCCTTGAAATGAGAAACATCTGGTTGACAAAACAACCAGTTTTTAATTTGAATGAAAAAATGCTTTATGTTTTGCGCTTTCTTTATTTCCTCCGGTAATATATTGAATAATTTTGGACTACTATATTGAAAAGCATGTTTAAATAAAGACTTGGAAATAAAACACCTGAAATAGCAGCGATCGGTTTAATCTTTCTTGATTCTTAAACGTAATGTACAGTAATATTAATACAATTACGTATTTCATCAGAAACTTAGACCTTCAAAAATCAGATTAAAAACGAAACTATGGTCAACTACCAAATTTGCATCTGAGGCTCCGCTTTTAACATGGGGCAACACTTAAAATAAAACTGGGTTATGAATTACTCATGTCAAATTAAAAAAATGTTTTCAAAACTTTTAAATTTGAGTGTCTCAACGCTAATAAGTTGTTAAACATACGATTTTATGTTAATCGGCCTTACCAATTGTTAATAACTTTGTTCCACATACACATAAATTGGAATAATAGTAATTGATCTAAAAATGTAAATGTAATTGAAAATGTTAAAGGGGTGATGTGTTGCCTAATTAGTGTTTTTCTAAAGCGTTGTATTTTCCAGATTTTTGACGATAGGAAAATGCATTTCGCCCTGTTGTGTGGGACTCTCACCCACTAAAAACCTACCGTTCCAAGCATTGGAATCCCTCTCGGGAATGCATCTCTGCAACTACTTCAAGAGGGTGCCATCGTTCGCCCAATGGGCATTACTTCATTCTAAAATCCACCAACATGACCTATTCTGGTGCTTTATAGCTGCTCTCTTCTTTTTTGCCTCAGCACCCTCTTGCAGAACGCAGCGACAGCGCTCCACGATTCGGGACTGGACAACATCTCTTCTATAAGGGTCTCCGGCCAAACACGCCCGACAGCTGCCTCCAGCTCCCTTCTCTCCGTTTCCCACCTTCTACATTTGAAGAAGGTGTGTAGGGCATCGTCCGAATCCGAATCCCCGTACTGGCATTCCGGACTCGAGATCTTCCCCATTCTGTTAAGGTATTTTTCCAGATTAAAGTTTTAAGATGGCGGCAGTACAATAACTTTAGAAATATATAATAACTAGTATTTACCCGCAACTCGTCTGCGTTACATTGCTCCATGTATTTGATTGAATAATTCCAACGATTGCAGTAACACTGAAACTATTTCAGACCAACGTAAAGAAACTCCCAAGTCGAAGTTCTTAGCCTTTTTAGAGAAAGCGTTTATTATATAATACGGTGGAATAAAAAATATACGCAATGTCCTTCGATTACTTTTTGTCAGTCAACATTAAATTTAGTTCCATTCTACATTCTTTGAGATTCCAACCCCCCCCCCTGGCTTAGCACGCAATTTCGTAGGCTTTGCACGTGCGTGAGCACTTCAGGTTATAGCAAATTATATTTCCGGCAACAATGTTGAGTTTGCCTTGTTGTCCTGATAACACAACCCCCACACGCGCGCTTTCAAAGCCCGCGCACAGGTCTGCGATGCCTACTTCTGTCAAAAGACAACTAAGGTGGGTTTTTACAACAGTTCATAGTAAAATATATATTGTAACTTTGTCTTTTATTCGTATATCTGGATATGCAGTACTGACCAAGCACTGTTTACTTTATATATATATATATATATATATATATATATATATATATATATACATATATATATATATATATATATATATATATATATGTATGTATGTATATATATAATATATATAAATGAATGTTTGTGTGTTTGTCCTTTATGGAATCGCATAATATTAGACAGACCGTTATGAAAATTTGTATGTATACGTATTTTTCCACGGAGAATGTTTATAAGCTATGCCCATTGATGTAACTCACCACCAAGCGGCGCTGCAAAAGATAAAAGGTTTCAAAGCGCCTGCACACTATAAACTGCAATTACAAGACAGTTACGTATATTATATAGCCAAACACTATTTGAAGGCGCTAAGTTATTATGTATATTTGTCTTTAAGACACATTTCTGATTGAACTTAAAGTTTGAGTTTTAGACCACTTTATAATAAAGTACATGTACGTGCACAATGGCTATAAACATAAACATATTTTCTTGATCGTGGCAACAAGGCAAACTCTACATCGGCGTTGTAAATATAATTCAATTAAACCAGAAGTTCACATACACGGGCAAAGCTTACGAAAAGCGTGCAAAGCCGCGGGAAACAGCTAGTATTTACTAAAATGTAAACTTCAATGTATATTTTACTAAAACTTCTAATTTACTTATAAGGCCATTTCTTACTCTGCGTTTAACAGCGGTCACAGAAAAGGTTGAATAAGAAGTGTTGTTACTATAAAGTTTATGCTTTTAAACTATAAAACGTTAACAAATTGTGAATTATGGTTAAATTAATTAAACATTTAGTTATGCTTTCGTGAAAAATGTTTACACATAACAGTTGATTACATTTTACGGGCTTTTCAATTAATAATATTTGTTTGCAGTAATTTTAGAAACCAGGGGCATATAGCCCGGAGGGATTTTCGAAATAAGATTATATGTTAACCGGGGACCTTAACAATGTCCATGTAAAATTCCAGCACTATTGGTTGAATAGCAACAAGCACACACACTTTATAATTTATACGAGTAATATTAATTGCAATGATCCGAGTTTTCGCATAAAATTTCGTAGGCGCTTGCTCTTCTTTCTGGTTCGTGTGGTTTTTATTTCCGTTGCCAATATTGAGTTTGCCTTGTTGCTACGAACAAAACAATACGAAAAAATTTATATTTAGGGCTATTGTAATCTAGTCCGGGCTTAGCATGTTTTGTTTCATTGTTGATTTTGATTTGTTTCCCGATCAAGAAAATATATATATAATAGATCAGATAAGCCTAATTCTCTCAAAAAGAACTAAATGCATTTTATAGCACTCTTTAAATTTATAGTAAAGGTTTTAAAATATTTTAGACCATTTAGAGCTGAAGATGGTACATTAGTTCAAGAGCGAAATTCTTGTGGACTGCTTCAAAGGTCAAAGACTGTCTTCGCTGTCAAATTCTAACCTTCTTATGTTTAGAATATTTTCTAAGAAGATTCGTACTTACGTAATCGCTGAAACCTAAATCAGTTTAAAATTATGGATACTCCTTTGACAATTTACACACTATAAATGTAAAAAATGATAAACAATGTTTACAAAGAACGGTTGATTACATTTGACTGGCTCATTCAATTAACATTATACAAGTTTAGAGACTAAGATGGGAGTTTTCGCTGCTTTAAGGACCAGTGGGGCGCAGTCAGAAGGGATTGTCGAAATAAAGATAGGCCTATATTCATCTTAGAAACCATGAATAAGAAGTGTTGTTACTATAAAGTTTATGCTTTTAAACTATAAAACGTTACCAAATTGTGAATTATGGTTAAATTAATTAAACATTTAGTTATGCTTTCGTGAAAAATGTTTACACATAACAGTTGATTACATTTTACGGGCTTTTCAATTAATAATATTTGTTTGCAGTAATTTTAGAAACCAGGGGCATATAGCCCGGAGGGATTTTCGAAATAAGATTATATGTTAACCGGGGACCTTAACAATGCCCATGTAAAATTCCAGCACAATCGGTTGAACAATTTACGCGTGAAAGTATAAAAACAAACAAAGACACTTTCCGATGTATAATATTACTGCTATTAGAACACGTTTATTTTCTAATTTCCCAAATTTATTTCCTATAAGGCACTAAATACTGAAATTAAATTAAAAAAAACAGTACTAACAGATAATCGTAATTTTACAATTCATTAGTACTGAAGTATTAAGATCTAAATGTTTGTATAGTGGAACATGTATTTGAGAATAATTCCTATTTTAAGGCGAAAATAGAACCATTTATTTAAAAGCACGTGCTATTCTGTACTCACGCAAAAGGTGCAAGATTTTTGGTGCGGTTAAATTTTATTTCACATATTCATATTACAGTGTTTACAAAACATTAAAATAATCATAATACTCATGTTATATTACTCAGGAGTCATGTCATTATAAGGTTGTATGAATGGGGACAGCTTATCGTAACGTAGACTATATAGGCTAAATATATAGCATACGAATAATATACCGTACTAACAGACATGGTTCTAGAAGGAATGCGCCAACGCCGGCGTGCCATCTACCACTCTACTACTTTTGGATATAAAAATATAGATACTTTAATTACTTATTGCAAATTATAAACAATATTTCGAATATAATAATATAATATTACTAACAGGATTTAGACATTTTTCCATCGTTATATGTTACAAAAGGCATAACACAACGTTTCGAGGATTGGAATCTATCCTCTTCGTCAGTTGAGGGCGACTAGACTCCAAGCAGCTTTTTGGTATGTTTGAACCCTTTTCTCTCCCTTCATTTCTTCTTTCTGTTCTTTATTTTTGTATGTAAAAATACCTAACTGCTTACTAAAAGCCGCTTTCAAGTATTTAAAAAATGTATAATTGATCTGTTTGTGTGGCAATTCTTTTAATTTAATCAGACATGATTTTTTATGAAGTAATTTACGATTTCTTCCGTAGGCAAACTTGAAGAAAACCACCACGTAAGCTAAAGGTAATTTTACAATCTATTTTAAATATAACATATTGTTTTTACGGTAGTTACTTTTGTTTATAACCCTATGAAAACAAATAGGCTTAATTAACAAAGTCCTGGGTACTATTTGCATGTTTAAGTATGCAAACTTTAGAACTTACAGTGGATTATTAAAGAAATGTTATTATAATTTACAAAGTAAAAAATGTATTGGATTATGCCTTGGTCCCTTACTTATGTGTTAGGTGTAAATTAATGTATGTGTTACTATGCCGGACTGGCTGGTGGTTGATAGAAAGAGAGGGGGAAGTGGTTGGGTAATATCTGACTGATGGCAGTTACTACATTTGTGTAATTTACTACTAAAATTACTACAAAGTATGTAAATACGGGCATACCTTTTAAGGCTGAGATGCGATAGATTAATTTAATACCAATAAAATAGTTCACTACATACTTATAATGTCCTGCTTCTTGAATTTGCATTTTATCTTGAATTACATACCTCCAGGAAATTCCTTTTTTAGTGGATTCTTTATCTAGTTTTCATTAAATTTTAAAATATCAGATGTTAAAAATATGTTGTATCAAATAAATTAAACGACGTTGCATACACTTTTCGTCGTAAGGAGGTTTGCATTCAAACCAGCATGGCAAATTTCATTGAAATTTCCAGTTTTATGTCATAACACGATATAAAAATTAGCAAAACAATATTGGAAACTTTGATTTGAAAACAGATTCAAAAGAAAAATATGTACGTTGGTCAATTAATTCTGTTTATGGATATGAATTTGAATATGATAAACGACAAAAATTTATAAAATTTTCATTCTTACGTAGATTCATGTTTATGACTTTGAACCGAGATTTTTAATATAAAGTACAGTACTACTAATTTCAAACAAAATAATGAGATTTTGAATAACTGTTTTAAAGATAACTAAACGTTAATCATTTTTATGAATACATGGAATTGAAAAGTAAAATGTCTTAGTAAAGAACAGAAAATTTTTATTTTTAACAGATCAGATTTTGATTCACTTCATAACAAATCCATCACATTATTTAAATGTGTGGAATAAATTTAAAAAAATAAATTTTAAAATACTCAAATTTATATAATATTTAAAATGTACGACTAGTTGCCGATAAAATGTATGGCTACTTTCAGATATTTTCGAACACATTTGGATTAATTTGGTTTAATTTTATTGTTACAAACTTGATCATGCGGACTTTAAATAGTCCTGCTTCTAATCTTGCAAAAAATAATTAGAATAGACTTACATTAAAACTGGACATTTATTAGGCTATACAAATATCATTAAAAATTTTGGGAAATTGACTTGAATTGGAAGTTACAATCTTGAAATATCTTCAATTACTAAAAAAAACTAGCTGTGATTTCGGAGGATTATAAATGTATACTTTTAGAAAGGAAATTGATGCAATACTACATAGTTGTAAAAATTAAAAACTCATACATTTTAAATTAATGTAGTGAAATCAGATGTTTTTATTAAGTCAATTAATAAAAGGGGATAAGACATTTAAAAGAAAAGAACATCTAAACAGATACCATATAATACATTTTTAGAAAGAAATTAATATACGTTCGGTAAATGTGATTCATTTACAAAAATGAAGGTAAGATTCTCAAAGATTTGAGTCAAGACTCAAATTTTTATTTTTCCTATATAAGTAGAGGCTCCAAAGAATAATTGGATGGGTTAAGAATTGACAAATTTAAATGAATTTCAAACAAATCAAAGTAGAGAAGACAAACCACATGTATGTTACGTTTTTGAAAACAAAAATAAACAGTTATTTGAAAAATTAATATAGAAGAAGAACGTTGGTTATATACCAAATGAAACTAGATATTTTCAAATTTATCAGTAATCATCGTAGTAAAGATAAAGTGAAAGCTTTCATGAAAGATTGTATGGATTCTTAGTGGAAAAATTAAAAAGAAACTCATTATGTTTGTTGAATCTCATTGTATGATAACTATTGACAGTTATCAAAGATTTAAAATCTAAGTATTTGAGTGGCAGAGATTGTTCAAAGTATTTAGAAAGGCGTTATTACTATTTTTAAATTAATAAATATAGTATATTTGAACGTTTGAAGAACTATTTGTTACCAGTTTATTTACATATATTTTTGATATTATCTAATTTTGATATAAATCTAAATCCTAGTCAAAAATAGTTTATTAAAATTTGCCTTTATGTATTATTCTTTTCACAGCTTACGAAGCTCAGAACGGAATTGCATAACACAACTTCCTTTGTATATAATTTCCTTTTACATCATCAATAATTGCGTTTTCTTGAGATTTTTCAATTCTAAGATTCTTTCTCCTTTTTAGATTTTATGTTAAAAATATGAAATACAAATCTGATTATTTGATGAATATAGTATGTTTATGAATTGTTCTATAATTTAGTGTTACATAGGTAATTGCATGTTTTTAATTTTAATTTAAACACCTTTATTTATATTTTATTTATGTATTATTTATATGCTATAAAATTGATGCAATTTTAAATAGTAAGAAAGTACACTTTGTAAAATTTCTGCTTATTTTAGTTTGACGTTAAATTTAGAGGATATAAAGCTGGTTTATTAATAAATCAATATATCAGCTTTGTCTTCCTCTTTAAGGGAATTATTTATAGTCTTAAATATGTTTACTTTTGTATGTTGTTTCATCACTTTCATCTAAATTTTGCCGAACATATTTTCTATCATCACATTTATTTTTGAATAAAATATTGAATTTTTAATCACTGTTGGTTAGCTTGTATCTGAATTTTTAGTTACCTTTTTGATTATTAGACTAATATTTAAAGTTGTTTGTTATAAAATCTTGAAAGATTTGTGGTGTTCTAATTTTAGATTATTGCCTAATATTTACTAAAAAGATTCGTTCACCTTGCATATTTAATTTCTACCATTAACATGATCTCTAATAGGTACTTATTTCTGTTTTATTTTAGACTTTGATTATATCAATTTTCTCAGAATTAAATTCTCTACAATTAATGTTTGTTGATTTTATGTATTTATTACCAATTTAACAAAGTTATTGTACATCAAACTTAAAAAAACATTGCCCCAATTTTTTGCATTTAACCCTGAATCCCTCAAAAACTACTACAGGTACAGTTCTGAAACCTATTTTATTAGCTTTATCGGGTAAAAATACATAAGAATCCACGATATTTCTTACTTAATTAACCTTTCCAAAAGTTCAGTATGGCTTTATTTTACTCTTTACCCAGGAATTCAGGCGAAATCTTTCGCTAGCTGTAACTCGCTAACGAAGCGTTTTCGGACCTATGTTTATATAACATTTTTTCATTATTTTTACTAGTACAATGTGCTGTAGAAGTGGGGGGAGAACTTCATGAATCACCCTGTATATTTACATTTATACTAAATTTCAAATACGGTAGATAAAGAGTATTTTCAAAAAGTATGAATCAAAAAAGTTATTTGAAATATTTACCAAATGTTATTAATTTTAACATTTTGTATATAGTAAAATGGCCATTTTGTACTTTAGAGGCAAACCATTTAAAACTTTCTCATGAACAGTGTAATCATTGTCAGGATATGAAACACAAAAAAGAGGCGAGGAGCGACAATTGGGTGAACTGAACTGAGGCTGTTGACTCAGCTGTATCTGACAGCTCAGCCACCGCCACTTAGATCTTGTCGCCGCTCCGATCTGCACTTTGCTCCGTCAATACTGCCACTGCCACTACAACTGAACTTCTCTGTGGTCGCCTAATTTGTTATAAGCGATGGTGGCAGAAAATCAATTACAGTTCTAGGCAAAGTTTGTAACTTTATTATGTTAAAAAGCCATCATAATGTTTTTAAAAAACTAAATTGAATTGCAATATAGTACATAAGTATTTTTATGGCGACTATGACTGTAGGGTAAGTAAAGAAAGTTGAATGAGTGAACGGAGTGAAGTATCGTTACTACCTGAGACATATTGGTTCCTACCCGATTCGGCGGTAGATGTGAATATCGCAATATGGCTCTAGTTGATTCTAAGAACACTCAGTGAATTAAGCGCCAGATTTAGAGTTACTGCTAACTTAATTGGTTCTAGAAGCTTGAAGTAGTTATGAGAAGAAATTCAAACTGCTCTTAAACCTTTAAGATTTTTCTTAATTTAAAGACTTATACTTCTGATGAGAGGTTTTTCTCTAACGATTTTGCTCTTTTACCGTACTTCTAGATGTATCTTTTATATTTATTCTGGGTCTATCCTAGAATTATTTTATTTTACTGTTGTTAATGCAAGACAGTGCTCGTTTTTGACAAATCCCTTTTTAAATAGAGCGAATTGCGGAAATTCGGTGTTCTTCAAATGAGCACAACTTACCTCAATCATTATGAATAAAATGCCATGTTTTGTTTAGGTTTCTGATATCATCCTTAGTTTGGGTTCGTGTGAAATAATTGAACTTTAAGGTTGTTAAAGATGAATAATAAATTTATTGAAAATAGAAAAATTATAAAAAATCTTTGCTTTCCTTTTTAGGCATATGTTATGGATACCGAGCAGAGCTAAGTGCAGATCCCAATAAATCCAGAAGCAGCGTATAATTCAGAAATTGTAATATGTGTAAATACCACGTATGACTTCAAAAATTCAACGTAAAATCTCCCTGATTATGTCAAGGTTCCAGGAAACGGCCCACTAGGAAGCCTTTGGAAGATTTTTTGGATCAACGACATGGAATATATTGAAGATACGAAGTGTTCTTTCAATTATTTTGACTTATTATAGAATATTGATACTATGAATATTACTTCTCTTAAATCAATACTGAACAGCCTTTTAATGTTGTCCTCAAAACCTAACCTAAATACCTTTAATTTATAAAATTGTGATATATTAATAATTGTCAAATGTAATCAACTGTTCTGTGACAGCACACCATATATTTAATTATTTAACCACTATTTTCAATTTGTTTACAATAATAACGTGTAAATTCCCTAAAGGATTAACCATTAGTTTTAAAGCCATTTTAGATTTCAGCGATTAGTTAAGTACTCACCTATACCTACGAGGTAGGGTTATTCATGTGTACTCCCACGGGAATGCTGCGAGGGAGTAGCGGCATGCTGTAGGAGAACGTGAGACATAGATCTGGTCGGTGTACTTATAAGATGTTCAGAAGTTGACTCTGAAGACTCACTTTGAATCTGTCGGCAAGAACTATGCTAGATGGAAGTTCAATGGACTGTGCTTTTGAACTAATGTACCAGTTCCAGGTCTAGGTGTTCTAAAATATTAAAAATATTTTTCAATTTCTATAGAAACAAGCAAATAGTGTTATTGTTAATGTAATTTTAACTGTACATTAACAAATAGTATTAGTATTTAGCAAACATTTAGTATTAGATACAAATGACAAAGTTACTATCTAACTTTTACTATCAATTTAAAGATTGTTATAAAACCTACCTTAGTTTTCTTTTGACAGAATTAGACTTATATGATCTGTGATGTAAGTTTTCTAGATCGAGAAACAAGGGAAAATTAACTATTGATAAAAAGCTAAGAACGAATAAAATTAAAATCGCCAAACGCACTTTTTGACGTATTTCATTGATCGTGGTAACGAGATAAACTCAACATTGGCGTCAGAAATAGACTTCACTTGAACCAGCAGTGGTCATACACGTGCAACGGCTCCTAAAATGAGTTCAAAGCATATATATATATATATATTTCTTGACCGGAAAAAAGGCAAAATCAACTATGGAACAAAAAAGACTGAAGTAAATTACACGTTTTTTGATATATTTTCTTAGTCGTAGCAAGAAGGCATTCTCAACATTGTCGTCGAAAACTCGAACCAGTGTGCTCATATACGTGCAAAGGCTACGTACGGATTGTGTGCGAAACCGCGGGTTACTGCTAGTGTGTTATACTACGTTTACAAAACGTCTACGTTAAAGATGTGTTTTTTCATTCCACTGTGCTTCTAAACTGAAATATTATTTCGATAGGCATTCTCTGAAGATGACTTTTTATTAGTAACGACTAAACTAAACCAATAGGATCAAGTTATTTTTGTAATTAAAAGCTAAAGGAGATACGGGTTTTTCGGTTTTTTGTCTGCAGGAAAAAGACAAAACGATCACAGACGTATCAGTAAGGTTAATAACATAAAGACTTGTGGGTTAGGTTAACATATACGTCGCAGTAAAGGTTATATTATGTCCTTTACAGTGCAGTAAAGGAGAAGAAACCGGTGACACTCAATTTCGGTTAAACATTTCTGTGGGAATGCCGCAAAAGACTAAGTGTCGCCTAAAAGGTTGACACGGGAACGCATTAAAGATCGAGCAGTCGGTAAAGGAAACCGATGGCGGTAACAGGAGAGGAGGAGAGAAGAGGAGATCGACCAGCGCGGACTAAGTGCCGGTGAGAGTGACATGTTCCCGCCATTACGATCAGCTGGGCGCTCCCACAGCCACATCTGCGGTTTCTGGTCGATCCCGATATTATACTTGATCGACCAGTAATGAAATCTGATCCTAATATACAAAAACAGTGGTTCTTAAATTATTGCGTGTTAGAAAAACTATGTTTATCAAACTTTGCGAGCAAGAACATAACCAGGAAAAAATTGGGGGGGGGGGGGGGGGGGGTCCAGACAAATGATATTTTCCCGTAATGGACAGAGAGTAAGACCCCATTTTGTTCCTTAAACAGTTCTTGACGTGTTTATTTGTCGAGAACGATCTTTCAGCAGTACATGTCAGTGATACTGAATGATGATTTTAATAATAATAATAGTTTACTTAAAAGTAATTGAACATTTTAAAAATTGGGGGTGGGGTCTGGTCCCCTTGGACTCCTTATTGGCTACGTCCTTGTTTGCAAGTTACAGCTGATTTTCATCCTTAGGTTAGCCCATGAAGTGGTTATTAGTCATTGTTTTATAACAGGGATCTAAAAAATCAGATAGTGCAAAATTTATATTTCACAGTGTGCTGACCTCAAAATCTTTACTATTGCGGAGCCAAACTGTTTTCCGCCACTTAATCGTTCGTATTTCCAAATTCAGCTTCACCGGTAAAATATTGGGACTGCCCGTCCTTAAGACAGGATTGCGTACCGAAAACATCCATTCTTGCTTCTAGTGGTTAATACTTTTATCGCGTATTACAGAGTATAATATTTAATATTTGATGATACGATAACACAATCATTATGGACGCTATATTTGTACATGGCTGAGTTAAACACCAAATTCTAATGTAAGCCAAGAACTTATTGTAAATTGTAATTAATGTATTTTAAAATAAATGATAAAAGACATTCAAGTCTAACCTTGTTATTTTCGATGATTAATACCAGTGTGCAGTTGCACGTGGTTCAAGAATGTACCCTGGAAAACTTGGGGGAGAGGGTCCAGATATTTTTCCAGAGTGGAGAGAGAGTAAGGCCCCATATAGTTCCTTGAAAAGTTCGTAACCAGTTTCTTTGTTGAGAACGATATTTCAGCAGTAGATGGCAGTAATACTGAGTTATTTAAATAATAATATTAGTTTAGTAAAAAAAGTAATTTAAATAATTGAACATTTGGGGATGGATCCGGACCTCTGGGATCCCCTCGCTGGCTACGTCTTGACCTTTCAGGCAAAGCAATGTTTATTTAATGCTTCAGTTTAAAGCTGATTATTTCGGGGTTCTTTAGGCAGGTTAGTGGTAGCAACATGGAGCTAACGCTCCCGCGACCATACGGAGCCAAGATTTGTAGTCGTCCGTTCTGGGGAAAATATTTATTTGGTTAATTTTATTGGAGAAGTTAACGACGTCATAGGCTATGTCAGTTAGCTATAATGTCAGCTAAAATATTCGCCCCAGGCAGTATGTCAGTATCAGGTATCAGAGTGTTACAATAAATTACTACAGTGTTATTAGCTGTAAAAGGCTGATTTATATACAGGGTGTATATTATGTCTGGAAACACCCAAATATATCCTTTAATAATTTAAATATAAATTTGAAACCTCTTACAATCGTGATAGAGATTGGGCATCTACTTTTTGGAACAATGTTTTGTTATGTCACACCAAACGGGGGGACGTCCTGCCGAGGGTATCGTGAATATTCTTAATGGAAGCCTATACCTTGTGATACATAATTTTAAAGGTAATAGCTTACTGAATTGAATGCCACAAACCGCATCTCAAGGGAATTATTCTATCAGAAAATAGAGCATTTTTAGTATTGAAAATTTACTGATGTTCAACAATGTAATTTTAACATGGTTCTTGCCACAAATGTGTTACACTAATTTTTTAGCATTTTTTAAAAATGTTCAATTAAATAAAACAAAAAATTTCATTTTAAGCTGGTTCTATTAGCACAAATTTGCCAGTTTTTATTACAGTTACAATTATGGAAATACTTATGTTATTGATTTCTTATTACAAATAAAAAATAATGTATGCTGTTAGAAAAGTCTTACAACAAACGTTTTACCTGCATTTGGTGTCAAAGCAATTTGTTCGAACTGTGTTCCTTCTACGGTTTGACAATGAGCCAATCTTGTGTAAAATGATTCGACAGAGTTGCCTAACATTTCTTCAGTTATCAAAGCAATCTCCTCTATAATCCTGTTTCTTAGGTCTTCCAAATTATGAGGCTTTCTTCTATAAACATTGGATTTTAAATGACCCCATAGGAAATAATCGATTGGTGACAAATCCGGAGATCTTGGAGGCCATTCGATTTCTCCTCTTCGGCCAATCCATTTATGAGGAAACCTTAAATCCAAATACTCTCTTACCTGTCTCCCATAATGGGGTGGAGCACCATCCTGCTGAAACCATACATTATCAAAGTATTCTCCTGATGCAATTTGAATAGCTGGGATTATTTCATTTTGGAGCATATTGTAGTAAAGTTCGGCATTTAAATTTCCATTGATGAAAAAAGGGTCCAACAATTTTGTTACCTAAAATTCCACACCATACGTTCAGTTTTTGTGGTTGCTGTGAATGGGACTCAGTAATCCAATGTGGGTTTTCACTAGCCAGTAAACGGCAGTTGTGCCTGTTAACATTGCCATTTAGGAAAAAAAGTTGCCTCATCAGAAAATAGTATGTTGGTCAGAAAATCTCTATTGTCATCACATTTGCGCATCACAAGTTCACAAAACTCAACTCTTCTGTCGTAATCATCCTCACTTAACTGTTGGACTAAATGAACTTTAAATGGTTTGTATTTATTAATTTTTCAAAATCTTACTCACAGACATAGGGTGCATATCATGTTGCTGTGCAGCTTTTCTGAGCGATGTATGTGGGTCTTCAATAAATGTTTGCAAAACATCTAGTGCATGTTCTTAATCTGTTGCAGATTGTATTTCTACCCGACTTTGGCCGATTACGTACACTCCCTGTCATTTCAAAACGCTCAATAGTTTTTGATATTGTTGAAAACACTTATGGGATTCCTTTCTGGGAAAGTGTCATTAAACAAATTACAAACTTCCCGATAAGATCTTTGACGATCGCCATATCCTCGCATCATCAACAGAGTAATTCGTTCTCTTTCAGACAATTCCATTAAAATGCCAAATAAAAAACTGAACTACTGTAATTAGATAATTTGTTGACAGCAATGCTTCAGAGACACTGATTAACTCGACAGGAATTGATATGACCTTTGTCCATTTGTAATTCCCAGGGCTTAGACCTGTCTAGTGAAAGCTCATGCTCAACAAACTGAAACCTGTAGACCATATGATTAATAACACAATAATGTTTCTCATAGGCTAGTGACCTTTGTCTCTTTAATAACTTCCTGCTGACTGGAAAACACCAAGTACAGATTTCATAAGTAATCAGAGAAAGTGACTCATAAGTTTTATTCATTGTAATAAAAACTGGTAAATTTGTACTAATGAAACCAGCTTAAAAATAAATTGTTTATTTTATTTTAATTGAACATTTTAAAAAAATGCTAAAAAAATTAGTGTAACACATTTTGTGACAAGAACCATGTTAAAATTTACATTGTTGAACATCAGTAAATTTTCAATACTAAAAATGCTCTATTTTCTGATAGAATAATTCCTTTGAGATGCGGTTTGTGGCATTCAATTCAGTAAGCTATTACCTTTAAAATGATGTATCACAAGGTATAGGCTTCCATTTAAGAATATTCACGATACCCTCGGCAGGACGTCCCCCGTTGGTGTGACATAACAAAACATTGTTCCAAAAAGTAGATGCCCAATCTCTATCACGATTGTAAGAGGTTTCAAATTTATATTTAAATTATTAAAGGATATATTTGGGTGTTTCCAGACATAATATACACCCTGTATTATCGTACGCCCCCTCTCCTCCCCAACAGCAGTCTACTTCGGTATAAACTACAGTTCTGATTTTGTTTTGCAAAGTCCTTGTAGATCTGTCCTCGTGACTATAGAATGAGGGTTAAAGGACAGACATAAATGTTACCTTTATCCATATACTAGTATTGGAAAAAGTATTATCTCAACGCACAAACTATATTTTAACATTTAGGAGGACATTTATACGTGTGATATCCGTATACCAAATGTTAGAACAGGAGTAAACATTTTTGATGAGCCAAAAGTAAAAATTAAGAGATTTAGTAAATGTTTACATAACCAAAGCAGAAACATTTCGGTGTATAAAAGATGTTTACACCTCCAACAACACAAACAATTGGGGCTGGGGAGTTACCTAATTTTAAACACTTTGATAACGGATGAAGAATGGTAAAATGGTAAATCTTCAATTTAAGTTGACTCCATTTACTATAACTTCCAACTCAAGATACAAGTTTAACACTGTTTAAACAGTACAGATTTTGGATAGAGTGGTGCTTGGTATTGTTTTGTTTGTCCCGAAGACATTACATTTAATGTCAGGCACTATTCGGTATGTAATCTTGTTTAAACTGTTGAGTTGTTCTCCACCAACAGTTGGACAGTTGGTAATTTTTAAATCAAGAAAACCACCAAATAATGTTTTAACCTTCATTAGTTTATACATTATTATTTATACTCTAGAAATTACATAGCTACATAAAAGTAGGTGGGCCTAGTGTTAGTTAATTATACCACGTAATATTTCCAAAAGTCACTACCATAACTCTGCCATTCAGTCAACACTATCCTGTGTAAACACTCATTGCTCACATAGTTCCGTTTACTGCCCAGAGATGGCATTGCAGTGCCTATCCAGCAATTCCAGGTGTAATATCTGCGATCGTTTACTGCAAAGAATCTATGCAAAGAATTTATTTGACTACTTTATCCTCATTGGTCAACAACCTGTTTGATCTATGTCCAGGCCTTATGACAGTTCTGAACTTCCTCGTAAACCAACGGCTGACTTCAGGTAGTAGTCGCTGTGTTTTGGCGGTTATTTCACTTGTACAAATAACACATTTTCAGTTTTAATGTTTTAGTCAAAGTTACTTCAATACATTAACACGTTCGCTACCAACCGGCACATATATGTGCCGGTAGGTCCATCAAAATAGACCACCATTGTATGAGTTGGGTACTTCTCACAGACCAGCTCAAAGTAGTGTGGTCATTACCGTAGCCCAAAAGTACAACATTATTCAAATCAATTTATATATCATTTTATAGCCTTGGCAAATGTATAACTTGATTCCACATCCTCTTTTTAACGTTGTATACATTTTGGCTAGTGGCACATATATGTGCCGGTCGGTCTGTAGCAACAAATTAGGCTTAGGCTTATCCTCAAATATAATCATTTTCTAGTTGCAAAATCAAGGAAAATTGCCATGACTGTGTGTGGACACATTGGGAAAATAATAAAAACGAGTGTTGATATAGTATTTATGTGTATTGTACAAACTAAAACAAGATCTTTGGATAAACACTTTAGAAATAGCAGAATATGTTATAAAAAACTCACACAAATGTCTCTTATTTATAAACTTCATTTAGGTAATGGGCTACATTTTAATCTTTGACATAAAACAGTTAGGAACTAAAAATGTCTTAGGTAACACACATTTTGTTCTAGTTTTTCACTTGTGCCACTCATTGAAACACTCTGGCATGCAGAGTTCGAATTTCTTGTACTTTTCATCTGTGCAGCTGGAACATGTGAAGAAAAGTTGTTTTCTGCTTCTTCTGTCTTATTCTACAAACATGACACCGTAGCCTCTTGTTCAATTTGACTGGGTCATGGCTTTTTTTGACCTGAGCGTCTTGGGTGGCTGAGAAGCATTGTACTGGTTCCAATTGGATATAATTCTTTATAATTATATCCCTGTACAGCAAGTAGGGTAACTTTCGAGGAAGCCCTGAAACTCTGTTGAACAAGTATGTACTGTTCCATATGGAAACATCCATTAAGTGGAAAAAATTTTAATATACCATCTGAGAGATTTCCTGGGTGTGGAGTAATGTGAGAGTTATGACTCACTGGCCCCATCTGATGAAAAAAGTGAACTCAAAGATCTTACATCATCATCACTAGCTCTATCCAAAGCCCGGTCAATTTCACTATTTGTAACCACTAGTCTATTGTTTATATCATGATCCACTTTTCTTTTTCTATTATTGTCCATTTTCAACCACTCACACTAACGTTCTATGTAAAATCACCACTCACAATCCAAAAACTAAACTTTTACAACAAAAGAAAGCACAACATAACCTTTCCAAACATCCTATAGCTCTGCTCCGTGACTAATGACCTCGTTTTGCCGTGCACTGTTACAGCTGATGCATTGCTAACTGGGCGAAAAGCAAGGCAGGTTAGCCAACTGCACCAAGGAAGAAATTGTGAACATACCGAGAGACCAAGCGGCACAAATATGTGCCAGACATCCCTGTAGACCGATATGAGAGAATGAAGTCGAAAGAATAGACCGATCGTTACCACAGCCTTTTATTTATTAATACTACACTGGCACAAATATGTGCCGTCGGTCCACTGGAACTGTACCGAGCGGCACAAATATGTGCCATCGGTCTATGAGAATGAACTAGCCGGCACATATGTGTGCCAGCCGGTCCATATTAATGAACAAGTTTTTACATTTCGGTAGCGAACGTGTTAAATAAACACTAGTTTTTATACATGTGTTGAGGACAAACTGCCTCTGAATTCTGTTACTTGGTTGTGACCATCGGCCGAAGTGACGATGCCTCCAAGTCGAAGTCCATAGTTTCTTACTTAGGAACTACGCTGTAGAAAATTGAGCTGTAATAAATTCATTATGATTATTTTATTACTAGATTCATGCAACATGTCAACATTATGTAGCCTACATAGCAGCAGGGTGACCAGACGTCCGGCTTTAGGAGGACATGCTCTCTTGTCCTCCCGGCTTTTGAAAATTATGTAAAATGTCCGGCTTTTTGGCAAACGCTTAATTATTTAAAAATAGTAGCATCAAATTAAAAAAATCAGATTTAATAAATTCCGAATATAGATCATGAGACGTTATTGCAGGTACACGGCACATGTAATGTCATGGCATGTGAACTGCTGTTAGATTCAGTTGTATGTTGAGTGTTGTCTATAGTGTCACTGACTCACTGTTGTTTCTATCCGCTCAGCTGCACTGGCGCTACTACCCATTGTTTTTCTATTGGTATATTATGATTGATAGATTAATTTAGTATAATACATTAAATAAGTTACTGTTATGTTATAGTGATAATTTCT
Organism: Homalodisca vitripennis; assembly: GCF_021130785.1. Lineage (NCBI taxonomy): Eukaryota > Metazoa > Arthropoda > Insecta > Hemiptera > Cicadellidae > Homalodisca > Homalodisca vitripennis. The sequence goes on along the minus strand of NC_060210.1, from coordinate 119,047,038 downwards.
GATGTATGTATAGTATACCTTACTAATAATGTTATGAATCAGTGCAATGAATTAATCCCCATTATTTCACAAAATTTATTTTTAATACCATTCTAAAAATCTGGGTTGAAACCATTTCTAATTTTTAAGATAGAAGTTATAGCAATAATTAAATCAATCTTATGCCACACACAAAATAAAAACCTCAAGTAATACTTTTATTCGTTAATATATTCTTTCATATTTATTTGTTAAATTTATATAAAAAAAAAACAATTTTAGTTTTTTTTATTTACATTATAATATGCTAAAACACAGTACTAATGTATAATGTGCGTTAATAATTCATAAATAAATGTTATTCGCAAAGTTTATAACAATATTTAATACTGTCCTCTTTTTTCTTTATTTCCTCACTTTTCACCCCCAAAGTCTTCCTTTTAGGATTTTGCGTCTAGTTACCCTGCAGCAGTGTTAACTTGGTAGAAACCTATATATCCAAATATTTACAAAATTAAGAACTAGGATGTCTCAACTTTTAATGAAAACTAGATAAGAAAAGAATTAGATTATTATTATTTATTAACATTTAACATTGTTCGCAAATTATTAAAATTTGCAATTTTTTGTTTTGCATTGTAATAGTAAATTTTAGCGTGCCGTTAAAACAAGTAGGATACGTCCAAAATAATAAACTTTATTGGAAAAGTATTGTTTTATTAACATTTACTACTACTATTTATAATTTTTTTCCAATTGCTCCAAGAGTCTTTCAGGATACGAAGTGTTGACTTACTGAGGTGATCAAGATCAACTAAGAACTGAACGTCCTCCTAAAGCCCGCGGTGCGAAAAATAGGCTTTACTGAATTGAAGGTGTTAGCAAAATTTCCAGCGTATAGCACGCTTTATTCTTAAACTTTCTTGCAGACAAACAGACAAGCAGAATGATTACATCACTCTATTTATTTATTTATTTATTTATTTACATTCCCACGGTATAACCATTTTGCAAAATTACAATACTTAAGATGACTAGTAATAAACAGTAATAAATTCTCATAAAAAAAGTATAGTATGAAAAATCAAGTTCAGCAATTGACCATGACTACGACATAGTGAAATAAACAGATATAACAAAGATAAAACTAAAACAATGTTAAACATAACGAAAGTGGTACCAATAACAATAGTGCAATAACAATAACAAGTAATGATATAACAAGTAATAAAAAATAATAATACAACAATAACAATAATGATAACAGTAATAGACTAAATCATCAAAGATAACAATGGAGTAACTATTAATGTAATACTGTGCAGGACTCGGCAAGCTCACTCTGACTCAAATGTCTCACTGTCAACACAGCACGTCTCAAAGCTCCCAGTCGATTGCAGAAAAAGTCTACTTCACTGCACACCTCGTTGCCAAGCCGAAGTATTCTTGGGACAGAGCTGAACTGGAGATAGTTGCGGTTTAAGTGGCTCAGCTCGAAGAGGCGGCGCGACCTTGTGCCAGAAGGGAGACGAAAAGCAATAACAGAAGAAAAAAGAAAAGTTCTTCCAGCCTACTGAGTGATAGGCATCAAAGACACTATCATAGAACTAATTGTGGTCTGTGACAAGTAAAGTTTTTTGCAAAATTGAACATATTATCCAGATTAAATATTCTTCGTGACATCTCACGGATAGTTAGAATACATAATTTACTATGTCACATGTAAAACTGTCTTATGATTGTGCTCAATCTGTTTACATATTTTTTACTCTGCAATTTTTTCGTTGCTATCACATGGTTACCAATAAAAAATGTAAAAATATTCGCTAACGCTTGGTAAAATCTCAAGGAGTTACAAGCATCATTATCGAACTCGATGCTGCCTGCAACAAAATTGTAATCCTCTAGATAAGTTCGTTCTCGAGATATCTTAAGGACAGACTGACAAAGATGAAATTTTTCCAGCCTCTTCGAGTGATAGGCTTCGCTATTTCTCAGCCAATAAAGTTTGCGCAAGTAACAATGCGAACATCTACCACCACAGCCTTTAAGTCTACTCACACAGTCTAACATTACAAACCTCAATTTAACAACAACAAAAAAACTACCAGTTACCCGCGGCTTTGCTTCTAATTTCATTTTGAAAACAAAACAGGAACAATTGACTTGAGTAGAAGACTACTAAACTGACTTTAGTAGTGTTGAAATTATTCATCTAGCCCTTAAAAGCCAGCTGGAGTTAAAAAGTTCTTTTTTCACCTTAAAACAATGTTACACTTATTTTAGACCTTTATTGTTTATGCTTCTTTTATAAACATCCAAACGCTCTTCTTCTAAATTGTATATTTTTACAATTTTTAAACGATAAAATACAAAAGAATGTCAGACTTTTTATCTAATGAGGAAAATATTGTTAAATGAGATACCGCCTCTTAATCCTACGTATAAAATTAAGATCGTCGTAAACGTGATTGAAGTTTAATATTATTATAATGGGGCTAAAATTGATATAACCGTCAGTACAGCAATATACGAGTGTTAAAAAACAATTTATTTATTTTTTTAACACGCCATTATTAACAACTGTTTGCAACTCCACAGTGTTTATAAAAAGTTATTTATATTTTATGAGAAAGTACACATGGATAAAATAAAAAAAATGGAAACAAAACATTTACTCTTAAATATAATTATGGGTTCATGTGACCGAAGAGACTAATTTCTTCTTAGTTTTTTAAATAATTTCGCTGCTAAATAAATAATACCCATTTATTGCTTAAAAGGTGCGTTCAAAAGTACCACAAACTTGCAAAAACCATTATATCTCTCAATGCTCATACATATGAGGCAGAGACGTAGTCAGGTTCTAAGTTGAGACGTCCAAACCCTCATCGGCCTTTACGATAGTTTGAACAACAATCGATTCATTTGGTAGTTGATTATTCCGTATTGCATAATTGCGTAAAACAAAAAAATTTATCACTAGGAGCAATAGTGAATGTTCTGAGCGCGCAATGTTTTTTAGGAGTGAGAAAAGTCGAGCTCAAAAATACGATTAATAAGGCTACGAAAGAGTTTTGCTTCGACATATTTTTATCATATTGCAAAGAACAACTTATTTTCTATATGATAATGAAACAGAAAACTGTACTCCAACTGACTTCCAATGCTCTATAAACATTCAACAGGAAACTGAAATTGTTATTTTTGGAGACTATATAGAGAGTCACGTGTTGAAATGTGTGTGCAGTGTACTACAACTTAAGCTTCTCTAAGATAAATTTCTGAACAAAACCGTGTCAATGGATTTAGTTTTTGTATAATATTTTTTGAGTTTATACTGTTACATGCCATGGCATCGTATTGGACAAATAACTTTTTAAAGTCAAAGATGCACTAAAAGTCCAAACATGTACTTCCAATACAGTACTATACAGAATGTAGGGACTATAAAATACATATTTTAACTGATATTTGGATGGTCTGATGCCAAACTGAACCAACTCCAATTTCAATGTTTTTCCGGTATTGTCATTTCTTACTTTATAAAATACAATACATTCACATGCCAGAGAGAGAACCATATTAAACAGCTGAGTTTGTGAGGTGAAATTTTATTTTTCTGTTTTACCATACGGGGAATTTTGATTTTGTTTGTGTGGCAGACTGAACTAACTCCTGAAAAACATGGCTGACGCATTAGAGTTGGTTCATGGTGCATCCTCTTCTTTAATAAATAGTGAGTTAAACTCCAGTTTATCCGACTTATTTGAAGATTCTGGCGACGAGTACATCCCACCTCAACATGCTGAAGATAGTAGTGAAGGTAATATTTCACATTTTACTAATTATCTAAGGTCATTTCAATTATATGCAATAGGTTAGTGTACATTAGCATTTCATCTTATGCCAAAGTGAACTAACTATTCCCTCCATAATATCAGCTGTTGTGGTTGTGTTTTTTGTAAAACATATTAATGTTGTAGCCTTTCAATAGTGTTGTTAACAGATATCTGCAATGCACGATATACTATCTGTTGTCATAACTGGGATTTTGGAGTTAGTTCACTCTGGCATACAGTGTTCAGATATTTAAATGATGTTAGTTCATTCTGGCAGACGAGATTGTAAAAATGCTGATTGTTTTTTGTTTGCCCTGGATTTTTATAAAGCTTATAGACAATGATAATAGATTAATTAATTCATTTTTTAATAAAACAAACCTTATTTTGTTTTTTTGTGTGTGTATATATTGGTACATTATTACTACAGTAATCCTTTTACCACCATACTTTAATAAAATAGGACTATTTTATATTGTTGGCTTTGTACATGCTTTATATTGGCATTAATGTTGCAGATGATGTCCCATGTGGTTCTAAGCAAAAAAGGAAGAAGAAGAAGAAGAAGGATGGAAAAGATGTTGGGGCAGATGGATCAGAAATGAGACAGGAAACACTCGTAGCAACAGAAGAAAAACCCACCCGAGAAGAAGAGAAGAAAGAGAAACTACGGAGATCCAGCTAAGTGGAAAAAAAATATTAGAAAGATAAATCGAAACTCAGGAAAAGCTTATGAGAGTACTAGTGGTAATCCTGTTGCAAGTAAAATATTTGAACCGTTTGACTGTAAATGTAGAATGAAATGCGCTGAAAAAGTTAATATTGATGAAAGGAAAAAAAGTTTTTTTGATCTCTTTTGGAATTCAGGGTCATTTGATACACAGACTGCTATTATTGGTAGGTCTGTTAAAGTTCGAAATGCTTTTGAAAAAAAGGGGTTTCTGATGATTCAAAGAGAGAATTCTCTCGTTACTATTATTTGCCATGTCAAAATATTGATGTCAGGATTTGTAAAAGTATGTTTATAAAAACACTTAAAATAGATAGCGCGAAGATTCATCGCTCACTGATGAAAGTTAGTCGTGGTGAGGTTGTAGACAAAAGAGGTAAACATACGCCTCATAACAAACTATCAGATGAACGAATTAACTCTGTTAAAAATCATATATCATCTTTTCCTGCCTACACTAGCCATTACAGTCGCAAAGATAATCCAAACAAAAAGTATTTAGGGGCTGAATTAAATTTAAGTCTAATGTATAGGTTATATGCCCAAAAAAATGGAAGCTGATAATGTTAAAGATCAGACTGTGTCTCAGTCAATGTATGAAAAAATCTTTTACAAAGACTTCAATTTAGGTTTTAAGACACCTCATAAGGACACCTGTAAAGTGTGCGATTCATATAATGTCCAGAAGAAAGCGATTGAGAGTGAACTAGACTCTGCAGAAAAAAAAATTGAAACTCAATCAAGTGTTGGCCAATACTGAGCTTCACCATAGAAAAGTAAATGCAGCAAGAGATGAAATGAAGCGGGACATGCAATTTGCTAAAAACGGCGAAATGCACCGTTTTAAACTTTTGATTTACAGAAGACATTCTCATTGCCAAAGGTTCCTACAGGAATAGCATATTATAAGAGGCAATTGTCCGTTTATAATTTAGGGCGTTCATGACTGTGCCTCGTCAAAAGGAACAATGCACCTTTGGAATGAATGTCAAGGAGGAAGGGGACCAGATGAAATTGGATCCTGCCTTTTGAAAATACATTTCTGACCATCCTACAAAAGAAAAGATTGTGTTGTGGTGCGACTCATGTGGTGGCCAGAATAGGAATTTCAAAATGGTATCCCTACTCATGCGACTAGTGCAAAACCCTTTAAACAACATTAAAGAAATTGAGCAAAAATTTCCCATACCAGGCCACAGTTTTTTGCCAAACGACACGGATTTTGGTCACATAGAAAAAAGCATGAGAAGACACGAATACATTTATGTCCCACAACAGCTTGCTGAAATAATAAAGGGATGTAGGTCAAAGAAGCAAGCATTTGAAGTCATTACTATAAAGGAAAACAGATTTGATAAACTACTGATCAAGTTTGCGCAGCTCTTACAAACAGAAAAGAGTGTGACGGAGAGAAAGTTTGAATGGTTAAAGATCAGAAGTTTATGTGTAAGACAAAGTCATCCTTATGTCATGTATTATAAGTACACACACAATAGTGATGTTGAGTACCACTCAATCAGTCTCAGTAAACGGCTCTCCAAAAAAAAGAAATCAAAAACCCTTGAAACCAAGAGGTCTGAACCCAGTAAGACTCAAGTTCCTCTTCAACCATCTTCCTTTAGTCACAAAAGAATCCTAACGGCAAACCTCTTTCTTCTGAAAAAAAGGCTTGACTTAAAATCAATGTTAGAACTTGTGCCACCGATTCACCATGGATTTTATGAAGACTTGTTCCAGAAACAGGAAATAACTACCAGTGAAATCAACGATGAAGAATTGGTTGATAATCTATAAGTTTTATTAAATTTGACCTGTTTTTAATTTTGTAAATACTGTGTTTGTTTTGGTCTTCTCACTTTTTAAATAATAAAATCAGAATGAAAAATCAGTAATGAAACTTATTATTCCTCCCTAATTTAGAAGTAAAATCCACCTTAGAACATTTTAGATACAATTCAGTAATTTTAAAGATGAAAGAAAAATATTTTAAGTAACTTATTTTACATATAAATATTGGTTCACTGAAGCACCCAGGGTGCAATTGGTAAGTTTCATGAACCAGACTGAACCATGTCAGTACAAAAAAATTTTGAAAAAATATTTTCATCCCTTGCTGAGTTTTATATTAATTTTTTCAGTAATTATGAAGATACAATTAGTGTAACTTTTCAGATTATCACAAAACAACAATATGTTTTTCAATTTCAAAGTGCTATTTTAGCATCAAACATTGAAAATCTATTATTGTTCGTACTGAAAAATTAAAAATATGGGAGTTGGTTTCACTTTTGGTATCAGACCATCCATTTAACTGTCCCTAATTAAAGCTCACCCAAAGTCCAGATACCTTTAATTAGGAAATTAAGACTGCGCCGGACAGTAGTGACAACAATGAGCAATTATAGTTGAGGAAAAATGTAGTTATTAATTTAGTAAACTTATGATTATTACAAGTCCAATATTATATAGTATATGTCTTTCTCGTAAAACGTAAATAAAAACTATCAAGCAATAAAATATGTTATACAAATTGCAGTCTATAAATACAATAATTTTTTACCTTTTGTTTTAAACGATATAATTAAAAAAATGTTGTATTTCTAGTTCTAGGATCAAACAGTAAAACATTTGTATACCCATGGTTGTATCATTTACAAGGGTACATGTTGTAGGGTTAATGAAAAAATACAGATAAGTTTTAATTTATTATTTAGTATGACAAAAACATAAATATATACAAAGAATTAATTACAAGACTTTACGAAATAAAATTAACAAGGATGTTGGTGCGTTATGGTACGAATTAAAATAATGTACGTTATATATAAGTATGATATACGAGTTACTTAGATGTTAATAATATCATTGATTATACGAGTTACCGTTAAACTAATATTAACAGTTAAATAAGTTGTTAAGTCATAAAGGTAGAACATTTCTGATAAGTGGTTAAAGTTATTTTATTATCTGATCAAGGTAAAAATTGATATTATATACATATTAAAATGAAAACCCATGTTACATCAAATTTATGTACTCAATAATAATTTAAAGGGGTGCAAAATCAAATAAGTTTATTTCTGGTAAGGGTACAAAGTTCCTTTCTTATCTGTTCAAATGTTTTGTTCTTAGTTTCTGGCATGAAGATGTAGGAAACCACAGCGCCAACAAAGCAGATCGTGCTATAGATGAAGAAATTGAAGTATACACCGAACAGGTCAATGACAGTTTGGTAGGATACCAGGGCAAGGAAGGAGAAGAACGTTGTGATGACAGCGGCAAGACTGGAAGCCATAGCACGAGTTTTGGACGTGAAGAGCTCTGACGTGTAAGCCGTGTGGACTGGGTACAAGCCTCCGACGTCGACTGCGGCGTACACCAGGATAACTATAGGAGCCACCCAGCTGTAAGGAGCAACATCAACGGTCGTCTTGGACTCTAGAAAGTAGTACATTCCGGCCACAAACAGGCTTACAGAAGATGCAAGAGACGATGTGATGATTAGAGATCTTCGACCTAAAAAGTCTAAGGTGAAGAAGCTCAAACAAGCTGCTGTAACCAGTACAGTACCCAGAACTATGGTAATATATTTAGGGGCGACAACGAGATCAGAAGTTAATTTGAAATTCTGTGTGGCGTAAGCGACAAGGGGCATAGTTCCACTTAAAATCCTCAAGGATCCTGCAAAGAGCATTAGGTACAGAGCCTTCCGGTCAGTCGGCGTCGCTATCACGTCTTTCCAAGTGGTTTCCTTCGCTTGGTCTTCTTCGACGTTGAGCTTCATCCTCTCCCATTCTTGAGCGATCTCTTCGTCGTCTGAAGATCCGCGAAACCACTTCAGGGAGTTGTAGGCTTCTTGTTTGTTGCCTTTCATCAAGTAGTAGATAGGACTCTCAGGCTGCATCCAGACCAGTAGGAAGTAAAGTACGGGCGGTACGAGAGTGAGCAGGGTGAAGTTCGTGAAAGACAAGAAAGGTCCGGTGCAATACTCAAAGAGGTAACCCAACCACTGGAAGATGAAGAATAGACTAGTAATACCTCCTCGAGATCCAGTGCTCGCAATTTCCCCAAGATACACTGGAACAACGGTTAAAAAAAACTATTCCGACAGCAGCGCCTTGTACACTGCGAGCCAACAGGAGGGAAAAGTAGGTCTTGTAGTAGAGGATGATACACCAGCCCAGAACGAAGAGAGGAGCAGAGACAAGAATCATGGGCTTCCTACCGAAGCGATCTGCCATGATGCCAGCTGGGATCGGAGTTATCATGTTGGCAAACTGTGTAAAGGATATCATCCAGGAGGCTTCTATAGGAGTCATTGGTATCACACTTTCTGGACTGAGAAAGTGAGGAAGTAGTGGAGTGACCCACCCGTAGAGTGTAGCAGCAGAGAAAGCCCCCATACTGACTGAAACAATAATATCTTGTTAATATAGTAAAAAGATTAAAAACGACTTTCTCGTCTTAACTAATATTTTTATTTTTATAGTTGTTTTGTTTTTTTACTAACTATGCTTATACATTTTTAGAGATTTATTCTCACCACAGAATAACAGAACTTAACTCAAAGTTATCAATATCTCGCCAGATCGGCTCTGAGAAAGATTCCAGTAAAACTCAGTAGTAGTACGTAGATACGAACGGTTCTAGCGCACTTTTAGGACGGACAGAAAATCCATATAAAATACTGTCTAAAGTAACATAAACCAATTAATAATGTATTAATTCTACTGAAAACTAACCAATTAGAATGTAATTAGTTTTTGGTGTAATCTTTCAGTTATGTAATCTTTTACGTAATGTAAAAGATTACATAACTGCTTCTAAGTTTGTTTTATTGAAAAATTTATTTTATCAGCTTAAAATCAATGAAAAATCTGTTAAAAGTTAAAAAAATAACTGACAATCTAAGAATACCTGAAAAATGTGTTAAAAAACTGAAAAATCTCGTAAACTCAGCGAAAAGTATTTATTCTATAAAATTAATAGTAATACATTCTTTATAGCCTATTTTGTCTTTTATTGTCTTTTTTAAGTGACAACTATAGTTTTTATTTATTGATTTATTTTATATTTTTGACGTCTAGGACAGTTTAAAATCTGTTTGGAAGGTACACTTTGGAGTATTCTAACTCCACAAATGATTGTAAATCCTTACTTAATTGTCTCTAATTTGTCTTTAATTTTCTATAAATTTGCTATATATGCTTTTTTTCTATTACATCAGGTATTTTCTCGTATTCTTTGTATCTCAGATCGCCTATTTTATTCAACTCTTCTAATTCCATTTATTAAGACAATTATTTTGATTACAAAATATTTTTGGAAGAATCTAAGTTGAATACTGTCACATCTGCTTGAAATCAATGTCTGATCTATTACAGATTGTTAAATCTGCTTAGAATAATTTTTAAAACCCATTTAGAATGTTAACAAATCTGTTTCAAAAAATCTAATGAAATTTGTATCGAATCTGCTTGGAATCGAAGTCCTATCTGTTACGAAGTTGTCAAATATGCTGGAGTCATTGTTAAATAAACTCTAGAATTATGTTCTATGCTACAATCTAAATGTGATTGTACTGTTCCTGAATTGACAAATCAGGTATTTCTGTTCAAAAAATTCAGTACAACAAAATAATAACTTCTACACGTTAATACTTGTGGATAATAATATAATAATAATACAAAAGGAAGTTTGCTTAATTGAAAAACGGGTTTTCGTCTAGTTCTCTCAGATGAATATTAATAATGAAACTGGATTTAAGAAAGATCGAGCATGAGGGTGTCTACAATTCTTGGATCATGATAACTTACGATTGCTCAAAGGTAAAATCAAAATCTTCATCTACTTAATGAGAGTAAAAATATCAGTTGACACAACACCTTACAAGAAAGAAAGACTCTCTACAGATGTGTGACTTAAACGTGATTGGAAGCCCCAAGAAATGGGGTAAACGAAGCAGATCGGAAAACTAATATAATATGAGACACATTTCAATCCAACAGTAATTAGTCCGGTAAAATAAGGATGCAACCTCGGAATGAAAGATAATAGCTAAAAAATTTGCATACGTCTTTTATTTTGATGGTATAAAACTTACCCTCAAAAGTCTCATATAATCACGTGTACGCGTCTTTAGATATTTAAGGTCAAATTTCACGAAAATCAGTTTTTTGCAAATATCTCGTTTCCCTTACGCTAAATGACTTTGAAGGTGGTTAGAGAAATTGTATAACGGAAAATTCTCTTCAACTTTTGTCTGAAGTCATTTTATGTACGTTCAACCCTTTATGAGATACAGCGCAAAGAGTAGGGGACCGCTTACATGTATATACGATAATGCGAGGTCAGCCAGTAGAATACAATAAATAAATGAGTTATATTGTTTAATTATTCACTTACTATTATTATTACTTAATACTGTTATTATTGTTAGCTTATTATCATTATTATTAAATATTTAATTATTTAATATACCATTACTTATAGATATTCATTATAAATTATATATTCTCTAAATAATACTTATTTTATTTTTACCAAAACATACAATATTAAAAGAAATATTTCAAATGAAGTTTAATTATATATTATTATTTATTGATCCAATAATCAATTTATTAAAATTACAAATATAAAATATTTGTTTTCATTATTAATGGTTAATATTTTTGTTTTAATTTTCTTCTTGTTCATCGTCTTCTTCTTCCTCTGGCTGTTCAATATCGGATTCATTATCATCATTCTCGTTTACTAAATTATCAGAATAGAAAGATTCAAGAATATCAGGTGCATATTCACTTTCTTCATTGAAACCATCTGAAGTTGATGAAGCGTTGAGGCATGATTGTCCATTACACTCCCCACAAATTAAAGTGCATCCTGATTTCCTGCATCCGCAATTAGAACCACAACCTTTCTTGCAATTGGAAAATATTGTATTCAGCAGATCTTCTGGTGCTGGTGGTAATAATGATGTTATTGGTTCCAGGAGTTCATTTTGCAGTACCCAGCCGAATTCCTGGGGTTCTCAATCATTTCCCAAATTTGGGTCTGATAATAGACACGAAGGATATATGCTGACGAGCTGCTGTACTTGAAGGAAGGAAGACTTTGATAACTGCACTGGTTTGTTGAGTCTTGTTGATTTGATGAACTGGGTGTATCGAAAAGAGTCTATATCGTCTTCTGATTTCGGAGCATTATACGTTGCTGAGAAAATACGTACTCCATTTTCCAAATAATTCTTGTACAGAGCAGTTTTTTTTTTTAAATAGTTCAGCTGATTGATTTAAATCGTGATGATTTTCGAACATTTTAATAAACGATATTTTACCTTTTCTATAAAGCGCAGAAGTCATATCACATCCACTAAATGCGTGTAAAAATAATATGTGTTTCTTAGAATGAGGGTATTTATCAAAACTTTTCGATTGAATACAGTTTTGTCTCCACATTACCCTTACCCATTTTTTTGAAACAAATTTCTTGTTGATGTGATTGAGCACGTCCTATCAAGATAACTAGCAAATAAATATCTTCGCCTACAATGACAGAAGTTTTTTTTTAAGTTCAGACTCTGCAATAGCTGTTTCTACAATGAGAACATCAGCATCATCTCTGGCTTGATTTGTAGTAATATTAGCAGTTTTTAATTTGTTGATAAGCATGTCTATAAATATTTTTTTTTTTTATTAGATGAATTCGATAAAACTTTTCTTGGCTGATTGGCACCTCCATTGTTTCATCAAAGCGGAGTTCGTAAGATTTTGAAACAACAGCAGTTCTTCTTAATTGTTCCATTGCTTTAATGTTCTTAGTGTAGTCTGAGTAACCCATCAAATACAACAGCGATACTTGACCCATAATGTGTTTGTAAATATTTGACGTATTTATTCAAAATATATCAGAGATAGTATCATCTTTATTCCATACAACGCGATGCAAGAGAAAACCACCCATCGATGATATATGTTGTAGTGGTTTCGTCTCGGTATATTAAATAACAAATATTTAATAATAATGATAATAATGCTAACAATAGTAATAGTATTAAGTAATAATAATAATATTAAGTAAATAATTAACAATATAACTCATTTATTTATTGTATTCTACTGGCTGACCTCGCATTATCGTAGTATACATGTAAGCGGTCCCCTACTCTTTGCGCTGTATCTCAAAAAGGGTTGAACGTACACAACATTACTCTCAGACAAAAGTTGAAGAGAATTTTCCGTTCTACAATTTCTCTAACCACCTTCAAAGTCATTTAGCGTAATGGAAACGAGATATTTGCAAAAAACTGATTTTCGTGAAATTTGACCTTAAATATCTAAAGACGCGTACACGTGATTATATGAGACTTTTGAGGTAAGTTTTATACCATCAAAATAAAGACGTATGCAATTTTTTAGCTTATTATCTTTCATTCCGAGGTTGCATCCTTATTTTGCCTTATTTTACTGAGTTAAATATCATTGCAGAGACCATCAGAGACAAAATGTGAAACCCTGTTGGAAATCAGTACTGCTTGAAAATATGGACTCTTCTTGAAATGAAGTACTATCAAAATACAAGGCTATAAAGAAAACCTTTGAACTCGTAAAGTTCCTGAACATACTATATACTTTAAGCCGCAAATGAAATGGATTTTATGACAGATTTTCACAAACCTGAAATGCCTGCGAACACCTGGCACCACAGCCCCCAGTCGGTATATCGCACATGTACCATGATGGATGAATATCTCTATATCACTCACAGTTTGATGAAGAGTGACTAGTTCTAATTGAAACTCAGAATGGCAAATAGCTTATTTGTAGATAAGTCTGTAATTGTAAAGTTGCCGATAAGCCACTTAAAGAGAAATCCATTTATTACATGTGAATAATACGATACATGACGCAGGTAATAACGTTGTCAATAACTTTAAATAGAGTGATAGCTGGTATAATGATAAACATGTTTCTTTAACCGATTATCTTAATTATGATAAAGTATAAAAAAAACTATTTTTCACACCATTGAGCAGAAGTGTGACAAATTACTGCAATAAGGAGATTGAAAAACAAAAATCTATCGGACCACAATATCACCTGTTAGTCACGCATACCCCACACTATTTGGTACTAAAAAGGTTCTGGAACTCCTGGTGATAATTTATTCCTTTTAACGTTCAATAACTCTTTCTTCTTAAATAGCATATTACTTCTGCTCAACACATCTCCCCAAATTAACTCTTTTTTCTCTTTTGTAGGAATCTACGTTACGTGAATTCTCCTCAATACAAAGAACTCTAGACTGGTTGTTAACATACTTGAAATCTTTTAAACTTGTTCTGTAAGAGTATGAACGTCTTAAGTTTTCTCTGTAAATGACTTTACAATAATACTAAGAGAGGAAGACAACATTATGTCTCCTGTATATGAGAACATTTGCAGTCTAACTCAAGAAAAATATGTTCTACAATATCTTACCGTCTTATACCTTTTCTGGCCATTAAAGTATGGGTCGCCTAGAAGATAAACTCGTCAAAGCTTCACCGGCTCATCTAGATTAGTAGATGTATTTGGTCACTATGAGATTCATCCTTTCTGCTCTTTAATATTGTATGTATTAATACCTCCTCCACCTGACGAAGAGGATGGATTCCAATCCTCGAAACGTTTTGTTATACCTTTTATAACCTATAATGATGGCAAATGTCCAAAATATTGTTCTCCTTTCAAACCTTCCATCGTCAATAACAAACTTTAAACAAAGAACCAGTGGGGCGTAGTCCGGATTGATTTTCAAAATAGGAATAGGCTTATATGTTAACCAGGAAGCCCAATGATGTCCATGTAAAACTTCAGTACAATCGGCCCAGTAGTTTTTACGTAATCGAGTAAACACTACCACTGAGAGATACCGTCAAGTTTAAAGTAATCCTATTTATTTGAAACTCAGGATGGGAAAAAAGTGACAAACAACTCGCTAGTTGATAGGCTGCTTCAAGAAAGATGTTATTGCGTGTGAATAATACTGAGCTGGAGTGTTTTAAGTTATCTGTGGAGCGTCTGTTTTAAGTTATCTGTTACTTCAAAAATACGATAAGTAGGATAACCATACAAATTCATTGAAAAGATAATAATAATAAGTACTATCAGATAACACTATACATCCAGGTGCATCAACATTTTTTTTATATTACCGCATGCTAGTGTCATTAGTCAGTACTCGGTTTTCCACTGCGAACATCTCAACTCACAACATAACCGACTTCGTGGGTGATCTTACCTTAGAGCTCGAAGCCGAATGCAAAGGTCTAGGAGATTTCAAATTGTGTCCTTACTATTGGATTGATCTATAGGAAACATGTAGTCAAATCAAAGCTAACATTCCACTGTAGGGCTCTCATAAGCAGGTTTTGAAAATTTCACTTTATATTGTATAAAGTACATATTAAAATTTACACTTTATCGTCTTTTTATCGAACATATTCCTGTTCACACAATTAGTTTTCGGGAAAAATATTAAGAAACTAGAGCCATCGACAGACTTTTCAAGAATAATTATGATTCTTCAAAATCATTAATATTAGCTCGGTATTCAATCCTGCATTTTCGTTTATATTGATATAAAATTGAAAGGTACTGTTAGTAAAAAATTTAATACGAATAAACGCAGAAATAAACAAGCTAAAGTGTTATTGTAATATAAGTTCCGTTATTGTAGCTAGGGGAACCCGGGGCGGAATGGGGTAGCGGGGCAGAATGAAGATGTAGATTTTTGAGGTCAAGCACGTGCTTCTACCTAGCGGCAATCACTGTAACTAGATCACGCCACTTCGGCTCGACACCGGCAGCCATGTTTAGTTAGTTTCGTTGATGTTTGCGGAGTGAGTGTGCTGATGATAGTTTTCGTGCTTCTGCGTTGCAAATTTGATCGGTATTGGAACCAAGGTAAGGTCAATTTACAGCTTTTAAGCTCAACTATCATTAGTGGATACTTGAAGTACATTTAATTAGCTTATGTTACGTGTAGTAGAATGTTTCTTTACACATCGTTTTTGAGTCACCATACCTCCATAACCTAAAACATATCACTGGGGCGGAACGGGGTGGGGCAGAACGGGGAAGTACCCCGTTCTGCCCCATACTCATTTTTATTGGTGACCATATTACTTAGGCTATTTTTTATATTTCAGATGGTTCGAGACTATAAAAGAAAAACGGATAGACAATCATGGTCCTACGAGTCTATGAATAACGCAGTTGATGCAGTTATTTCCGGCCAATTCGGTTACAAAAAGTCGTCTCAACAGTTCAATGTGCCCCAATCAACTTTGGAAAGATATGTAAAAAAAAGAAAGAAAACCCTGGCTATAAAATTAATAAATCAGCAGGAAAATTTCAAAAAGTATTTAGTGATGAGCAGGAACAAGAGCTAGTAACCTACTTAAAATCTATGGAGGCTAGGTTATTTGGTTTGTCAATGAAAGACTTGCGGGAATTAGCTTATCAATTAGCTGTAAGGAATGGCATTGGCCATAGATTTAATAATCAAACCGCAGGACAAGATTGGGTCTCAGGCTTCCTTAAGAGACATCCTACTTTAACTCTTCGGACACCTGAGTCAACATCTGGTGCACGAGCTATGGGGTTCAACAAAGTGTCTGTTGACAAATTTTTTTTGTTACTCACAAAAGTAGTGGACAAGCACAAACTAACTGCCTCCCAAATATATAACTGCGACGAAACTGGAATTACAGTTAACCCAAAGAGCAATTCAAAAATCATTGCCCTAAAAGGAAAGCGTCAGGTTGGGTTGTTAACTTCGGCAGACAGAGGAGAAACTGTAACTGCCCTCCTTTGCATGTCAGCAAGTGGAGCGTACATGCCTCCTATGCTGATATTTCCTAGGAAAAGAATGCAGCAGGAGTTTGAGATGGGATTGCCTCCTGGGGGTTGGGCAGAGGTACACAGCTCGGGGTGGATTACATTAGATACTTTTTTTGCATGGTTCAAGAAGTTTGTTACATTCTCTAATGCATCTAAAACATCGCCTGTTCTTCTTATCCTTGACGGCCACTCGACACACACTAAAAACCTGAACGTTATTGACTATGCTAGGGACAATGGAGTTTCCATGCTATGTATTCCACCGCATTGCTCCCAGAGGCTTCAGCCTCTTGATGTTGCATTTATGAACCCCTTAAGTCGATACTACAGCGAGGAGCTCCGAAAATGGCTTCGGAGCAATCCAGGAAAAGTGGTAACTTTATTCCAGATATCGACTATTTTTGGGGCAGCCTATATTCAATGCGCCAATATGAGAACTGCCATAAGTGCGTTTAAAGCTACAGGAATATGGCCTACTGATCCCTCCATCTTCAAAGAGGAAGATTTTCTCCCAGCAGACGTAACCGACATTCCTGTTGAAATACCTCCTTCCCAAGAGGCTGTCTTATCACCAGGAGAAGAACTGATCCAAGGAGGCGAAGAACTTATCCAAGGAGGTGAAGATCTTAACCAAGGAGGTGAAGATCTTAACCAAGGAGGTGAAGAACTTATCCAAGAGCCTTCTCCGAACATTCCAGTTAAAAAATGCCAATCAGCAAGCTCAAATGATGTTGATGAAGTTTTTTGCACTGATAAGGAGCAAACACCGGCAAAGAAACCCCGGCTCAATGATGGATTGAGTGTCCCTGGATGCTCTCATTGGGTAGATGGTAACCAGGCCTCTCAATTAGGGGAAACATCCAAATTTGTAGTCTCACCCGAAGTTGTGATGCCAATTCCCAAAGTTAAGGCCACCACAAAGAGGTCAAATCGGAAAAAAGGGAAGACTGCGATCTTAACAGAATCGCCATACAAAAGAGAACTTATTATATGGCTATAAATGGCTATAAATGAAAGGGAAGAAAAAAATCGTATCAAGCAAGAAAAAGCAAGAATGAGGTTGTTTAAGAAGGAGAACAAATCGAAGAGTAAGGAAACTAAAGAAAAAAACCTGAAGAAACTTGAAAAAAAGAAGGAGCAGAAAAATGAAGACAATGATGACAGTGATGATGATGATGATGCATACTGTGCCTGTTTGTATTGTGGAGAGTTCTATTCAAAATCAGTAGAAGGGTGGGTATCGTGCTGTAGGTGCAAAAAGTGGGCTCACAATTCATGCGCAGGCATAGACAGTGAGGACGATGAAGCTGTATTGTTATGTGAATTATGTGACGATGAGGACTGAGAATAGGATTTGAAAACAATTGATGTTAGTTTAAGTAGCCTTAGGAAAAAAAGCTATGACAAAACACGTTTTAGTAGTTATAATTAACAATATACGTTTGGAGGGAAGTTTTTCAAAAATGTTGACATGTATTTAATGACCACCCCATTCTGCCCCGATACCCGGGGCAGAACGGGAAATTGTAATAGGTGTAATTTTCAAAATATAAAAAAAATTATTGATGTTTAGTTAAGATATGAATATTTTCTTGTTGTGTGCTAATGTTCAATAAACATGTATAAAATATTTCAGCCTTTTTAATCAACCCTTTTTACATGAAAAAAATATATATTTACTAAGTACCCCATTCCGCCCCGGGTTCCCCTATATTGGTTAGTTTGTGGTACACTTTAAACTAGGATATGTGTATTATTTCATTCGAAAGTAGACATCACGATTTAGCTTTGGTCTTAATTTGTGATTTCAACCTAACTATTTTATACAATATTTCGTTACTGTTATGATTAAATTTTGCTATAGTTAAATAAACATAATGTGAACTGTATGCGTTGACAGAAGATTTTAATTACCCCTGTAGGCCTATAAGCATCCCCTGGTTATTGGTAGTAGAGTTGTTTTACTTTAGAGTGGTAAACTTTATAAACTTTGACATGATCGTTACCCTCCTTTAATAGTTTAGAAGTAGTATTTTTAACAATTTTATAACCTAGTATTTCAAACATTTAGCTGGAAAGGGCCCACGGACCCCAGACAAGATTTCTTGGTGCTTCACTGCATGCAGTCTATGTGCATTCACCACGACCACCTTGTCACTGCTGGTTGATACTCTTTCATGTACTTAAAGTTGTACATGTAGTATATTTCCTCATTTAATCGGATCATGCCTACTTCGTGCATTGCGTACTGCTGAGTACAGCTTCATTGCAAGGAAGTTCTGAGTACATGGATTGCAAGGACGTAGCTTGCGAGGGGGTTCAAGGGGTCCGGACCCCCCACATTTTAATTCTGTTCAATATTTTTAGTAAATGAATATTTTTTTTTAATAATTCGGTATTATTGACATATATTGCTGAAAGGTAGTTCTCGATAAAAAAACGAGTTAAGAATTCTTTAAGGAAGAAAATGGAGAATTACTCTATCCACTACAGGATATCCACTATCAGTGTCTGAACCCTTCCCCCAAAAAGTTTTCCTGGCTATGTTCTTCATGAATCTATATTTACCAGATTCATTTCATTACCTACTAAAAAAATAATGTGTATATTTAAATTATGAAGGAATTAGTTGATAATTGTATTTTAATTACTTACGGGCCAAAAATATAACAAAATTACTATATTACGTTCTAATATTATTCAAGCGAACGAAATAAACTTGTTTAATGAATCTTAAAAAAACCTAAGTTACTCGATTGAGTATGGCCTGCAGGATGTCTATAGATTACCTGTAGAGTATGCATAGCAATTAAGCAAATGAAGCATTCATAATTATTTGAACTGAAATCGTATATTTTGGCCCTTAAAAATTTAGAAGTATTATTACCAAATCCCCAACATATAATTATAACACCTTAAGATGATTTTTGAAACAATTTTGTTCGACGACCCTTATTGGTCTAAACATTTTATTTAGATACAATGAATAATTGAATATCTTCAAATATTTGATACATAATTTGGCATTTTAAATTCTAATAAATTTTAAATTAAATAATAACAGACAGAGCAAAACAGCCTTGTACCCAGGTAGTCATGAAAAATATGATTCCTCCTGAAGGCACAAAATATGCTTCTAATCTGAAAGAAAGAAATGGCCAACCATACATAGATGTTGATGGGAAGTAATACCTGCATCAATAAGAAAAACTAGGTTCCTTAGTTTTATCATATACGTTCAAAGTATTGTGAATAAGTTAAGTAAGCTGATGCTGACTTATCTTAATGCACTTGTTTACACATGTTTAATGAACACTTTTATTTTATTTTTATAATATTTTGTGAAATTGAAGTTAAATGAGTTTGTATAGGACAACTAGCTGTTTCCCGCGGCTTCGCGCGCTTTTCGTAAGATTTGCCTGTGTATGAGCACTTCTGGTTCAAGTGAATTGTTTTCAACGCCGATGTAGAGTTTCCCTTGTTGCCACGATTAAGAAAACTGTAAAAAGTGTATGTTTATGGCCATTGTACACGTACATGTATTTTATTATAAAGTGGTCTAACACTTAAGGTTAAAGTTCAATCAGAAATTTAATTTAAAGACTAACATACATTATAAATTAGCGCATTCAAATAATGTTTGACTATTTAATACACGTAACTGTCTCGTAATTGCAGTTTATAATTTGTAGGCGCTTTGAAAACTTTTTATCTTTTTTAGCGTCGCCTGGCGGCGCATCAATGCGCATAACATATAAACCTTCTCCGTGGAAAAATACATATACATACAAATTTTCATAATGATCTGTAAAATAGTTTACGATTATATAAAGGACAATAGCATAGTTTATTTTCCATAAACCCTACAAATTGTTTATCTTTACATCATTTAGCGTGTTACAGTATAAATATGAACTAATATGTTACTTTGATTGGAATGTCTCCAAAGCCTGTGACATGAGGCTCTCAAGAAAACTGTATCGATATATCGAGAAGCGCCCGTCTCGCTAGTTAAATTTCTCTCATACAATATAAAATATTTACCGAAATACGGCAGTTAATTTTATCAAAAATATATTTCAGACAGTTAATCTTGCACACTATACTTCCACCGTTTTAAAAATGACCTGTCCAAAAAACAAAACAATAATAGAAGACGACTAACATTTTCTTGTCACGTTAAAAACCTTACGTAAATGTTTTTACTTTATTTAATCATTCAAAATCTAAAAAACTTTTATTTATCTTTTGGGTGGTACTAATGTCGTTGACTTATCAGCTTTATTGATTCCAAGTTTTAAACCGTTATCTATATTCTAAGTAGGCTGTATCATGACTTATTTTAAACAGTAGCATTGACATTTTACACCATTCTGAGCGAAGTTTTGCGTTAATGCCTACGACAAGATGGCGGACATGGTTTAACCTGATGATATTCCAGTTATATAATCCATTGGTATTATGTCATCATTGGCTGTAATATAGGGTTAATTGAAACAATAAACACGTGTTTTAATTTATAGTTTAGCATAACAAAAATACAAATATACAAAATAACTTAATGAACTAACTTAGCGTATTATATTTAACAAAGATTTTGCAACTTTCAATATAATGTAGGTTATGTACTCGTAGTTAACAGTTACTCAAAATGTTACTAATACTAAAAGTAAAGAACGTTAAATAAGTTTAGTAACAAGGGTAGAACATTTCTGGTAAGTGGTGAAAGTTATTTTCTTCTCCGTTCAAGACGACAAACTCACTGTTTATATTAAAAAAATCCATGTCATATACAGTTTATTATATACTTAGTAGACATTCGAAGCAGTACAAAATTAAATAAGTTTATTTCTAGTAAGTGTGCAAAGTTCCTTTCTTATCTGATCAAACGTTTTGTTCTTAGTTTCTGGCATGAAGATGTAGGAAACCACAGCTCCGACAAGACAGATCGTGCTATAAATGAAGAAGTTGAAGTACACTCCGAACAGGTCAATGACAATTTGGTAAGATAACAGAGTCACCAGGGTGAAGAACGTCGTGATAACGGCAGCAAGACTGGAAGCCATAGCACGAGTTTTGGACGTAAAGAGCTCTGACGTGTAAGCCGTGTGGACTGGGTACAAGCCTCCGACGTCGACTGCGGCGTACACCAGGATAACTATAGGAGCCACCCAGCTGTAAGGAGCAACATCAACGGTCGTCTTGGACTCTAGAAAGTAGTACATTCCGGCCACAAACAGGCTTACAGAAGATGCAAGAGACGATATGATGATGAGAGATCTACGACCTATAAGGTCTAAGGTGAAAAAGCTCAAACAAGCTCCCATAACCAGTACAGCACCCAGAACCATGGTGATGTATTTAGGGGCGACAACGAGATCAGAAGTAACTTTGAAATTCTGTGTGGCGTAAGCGACAAGAGGCATAGTACCACTTAAAATCCTCAAGGATCCTGCAAAGAGCATCAGGTACAGAGCCTTCCGGTCAGTCGGTGTCGCTATCACGTCTTTCCAAGTGGTTTCCTTCGCTTGGTCTTCTTCGACGTTGAGCTTCATCCTCTCCAATTCTTGAGCGATCTCTTCTTCATCTGAAGATCCGCGAAACCACTTCAGGGAGGTGTAGGCATCTTGTTTGTTGCCTTTCATTAAGTAGTAGAAAGGACTCTCAGGCTGTACCCAGACCAATAAGAAGTACAGTACGGTCGGTGCGAGAGTGAGCAAGGTGAAGTTCGTGAAAGACAAGAAAGGTCCGGTGCAATACTCAAACAGGTAACCCAACCACTGGAAGATGAAGAATAGACTAGTAATACCTCCTCGAGATCCAGTGCTTGCAATTTCCCCAAGATACACTGGAACAACGGTAAAAACTATTCCGACAGCAGCGCCTTGTACACTGCGAGCCACCAGGAGGGAAAAGTAGGTCTTGTAGTAGAGAATGATACACCAGCCCAGAGTGAAGAGAGGAGCAGAGACAAGAATCATGGGCTTCCTACCGAAGCGATCTGCCATGATGCCAGCTGGGATCGGAGTTATGAGGTTTGCAAATTCTGCAAAGGATATCATCCAGGAGGCTTCCTGCGGAGTCATTGGAATCTCACTTTCTGGACTGAGAAGGTGAGGGAGTATTGGAGTGACCCACCCGAAGAGTGTAGCAGCAGCAAAAGATCCCATACTCACTGAAACAATAATCTCTGTTTAATATAAATAAAATATTGTTATAGTGAATGAATTACCAATAGTAAGGTACAGTACAATACTATTAAGTACAACGCCAAATCCTCTTTGGCCTGTCTACCAACTTTTTGTTTCTTAAGAACAAAATTAATTAAATTCACATACAGAATCTCAGAGTAAAGTAATAGTCTTGGAATCTGGAGTTATTAAAAGGAAAATATTTACAAATTAGTATATAATAAGTATAAATAGTGAAATCGTAACAACATATACGATCTACTTAGTCGAGTTCTTGGACTCCTGACAACGTTCTTACAATAAAGAAGCAATTAATTTTGGTGGGCCTCAAAATGTTGGCGCATCTACAAGTAAAACTAGAATGATTTGGTTCAACAGAGGTTCAATGAATCCAGTCTGCCCTTACTGCAAATAAAATTACCAATGCTGACATAAAGAATGCCCAGATAAATCCGCAACATTGTTCCTATTACTAGTATTCCTTAAGCGGCCTTTTCTAGAGCTGACCAGACGAGCAGTTTTATTTTACATAGTGTCAGTGACAGAGCACGATGCCTAAAGAAACAGTTTCACTCTAAATGTGCATCCATTGATAACTACGTACCGTTATTGCACCTCTCGATATTGTCCTATTGAGGTTTAAAGTGAAAGTAGATTTAAACCTTTAATACTAAAAAATGTGAGACAGAAATTCCTTTGCTAGAATCAAAATTCTAGATTTCGTTTCTATGATTGAATCTAAAACAGTGATTCTAATATTCCCGCATTAACAAATCAGGTATTTCTGGTCAAAATGTCAGTTCAACCAGTACAATCACTTCCAGTTGATACTTGGGAAAAGAAAATATCTGAATAGAAAAACTTCTAGTACTATTAATAATAAAACTGGATTTAATAAAGAACTTGCATGAGCATGCTATACAATTCTTGATTCTCAAAAAGTCAAGATTACTCAGAGGTAAAATAAAAAAAATTATCTAACGAATGAGGGTAAAAATATCAGTTGACAAAGCATTTCAGAATTAAGGAGTCTCCACAGACGAATGACTTAAACATGACACGAAGATTCAAAAAATGGGGTAAATGTAGCAGACCTGAAAACTATTATATGACAAGACACATCAAAAAGGCAATCCAACAGTAATATCACTGCAGAACCAACTAGAGAAAAAAATGAAACCCTGCTGTAAATCACCAATACTGCTGGACAAATTGACTCTTTAGAAGGGAAGTGCTTCCAAAATACAAGGCTGTAAAGAACCCATTGAATACGAAAAGTTCCTGAACATATTATATACTTTAAGCCCGTTTTTCGCAAATTAAATGGATTGTATGATTTTCACAAACCTGAAATGCCTGCGAACACCTGGCACCACAGCCCCCAGTCGGTATATCGCACATGTACCATGATGGATGAATATAACTATATTACTCACAGTTTGATGTATTCTAGTTCTAATTGTAACTCAGAATGGCAAATAGCTTATTTGTAGATAAGTCTGTAGTTGTAAAGTTGCCGATAAGCCACTTAAAGAGCAATCCATTTATTACATGTGAATAATACAATACACAACACAGTTATTACGTTATCAATAACTCCAATATTGCGATAGCTAGGATAATCATAAAAATGTTCCTAGATTATAACCGATAATCTAAATTATTTGAAAGTGCTCAAATATAAAAAAATTACACACTCACCAGCATGTCTGAAGCGAGGAGATTTACAAAAAGCTGCTACTGCCCACAATACCTGTCACCTCTTATTCACACAAATCTCACACTATTTGGCCCTTAAAAAGGTCCTGGAACTCGAAACTGGTTAATATCATATTTTAAAGCCTTGACACTTGTTCTATCGCAATAGGAACTTCTAAAGTTTTCTTCATGAATGACCTTACAATGCGTTGCAACGTTAATGGTTTGTTTTTTTTAAGCATTGGTTTCACTGTATTTGGAAGCACTACTGGGCCTTGATATAAACATGTGAGGTACGGGGACCCTTTCTGGAAAGTAAGGACTTAATTAAGCACTGCCGCGACCCATAGAGAGCGGGACAGCCAGCTTTGAAGAACCAAAACTAAATCTCTGTCCATTGGAAACTACAGGACGTCTTCATTCGATGCTGGTTACAAGAGAAGAGAGGCTAAACACCACCAGCTGAATAATGTTGGTAAAAGCAACAAGTCTTAGTAATGACCAGTAAACCAAACCGCTGCAACTAGCAAAGAGATTAGCAACCTGGCAATAGCAGACGATAAGACCAGATGTGGCCGAGAATAGAAAAAAGACTCAGTACAGATCCTGGCCCGACCACCGGTAACAATTAACAAAAGTAAAAGTGGCAGACGCCACATTCTAATAATTGTCTTCACATTCAATTTTAGATATGTAAATAAAAGGGAATAACAATATTATGTTCATGCATCTGAGAACATTTACAGTTTGACCCAAGAACAATATTGTTGTACAAGATATCACCGTCTTATCATTTTTCTGATTATTAAATTGTGCTTAGACTATGAGATAAATTCGTCAAAGCTTTACCATTTCTTTGGTATTAAACCGTAAATGTTTTGGCCTAAATTTCCTCTCGTGACTAAACTTATCTTAATCCGGAAATAACACCGGAATCTCCTTTATTCTGGCCTTCAATCACCTGTAGTCACTCATTATCAAAAAATAGGTTTTTCTCTGTGCTGTAGATTTAAAAAGTATTCGATATTTATTTTCAACCATATGAAGTTTGCTACGAATCCTTACAACTCCTCCTCAAGGGAAGCCCTTGCACGATTTTCTCTCTACCGGCATAGATTATTCTGATCATCACAATGAAAACAACTAACTTAGTTTGAATGTTTAGTGAGCAAGGTCGTACATTTGAACAGTACCCTTACTTGGTTACTAAAGTTGTATAACCATTCTAATCCGCTTTTTTATCATGTTGCGGATTTGGATGTCCTGTAGTTATAACATATTTTCTGTATATCTGTACATATTTGGAACAAATGGACCCGTTCACATAGTATTAAACAATACTCTCCATGAAGACCCTTAATCACCGGTTATCACTGTTTGAGTCCTCAAAAAGCCAACTCTATCAATCCATCCGCTAGCTGGGAAAATACCGCAAAGAGTAGAAAACGTCACTTACATATGAAGAAACCACGTTGATTATAGTCATTTTCAGTATGATATCATAATGAAAATTATCACTCTCCTCACTCGGATCGAAATATATTCATTATTCGCCCACTGCCAGCTCTCTCTAGTTATTCTACGGGTCCTTAAATTCAGCCCACTCTTTAAGTGAAGTTATCTTCGATACCTCAACCGAACTTCACGGAGGCACTCGCCTGAAGCAATGCTGGAGGTTCATCCCCCTTCACCAGTGACTCTGGAGGAGGTTTGCAAATGGGGTATGTTATAATTCTGTAGACGTGCTCCAATTGGAATCAATGCACAAGTGCTACTTTAATATGGGAACGTACTGCTGGTTTACTAAGTCGAATCTCTTATGTCTGTGAAGTTAGCAGTGCAACTTCAAAATATTGTTATAGAACCTATACCAAACGTTTGTGCTTCGTTTGTGCACGCAATATTGACGTTTGTGCTCGATGTATTCCCCATCAAAAAATAATTTTCAAAAGCACTGCCAACTTCACACGAGCAGTGCAACTTCAAATTTTTTGAACGAAACCGGTGCCAATCGTTTGTGCTTCGTTTGTGCACGCATTCCCGACGTTTGTGCTTTACTGCGGAAGTCAAAAAAGGAATTTTTGAAGCTAATTGAAAAAATTTGAAGTTGCACTGCTCGTGTGAAGTTGGCAGTGCTTTTGAAAATTATTTTTTGATGGGGAATACATCGAGCACAAACGTCAATATTGCGTGCACAAACGAAGCACAAACGTTTGGTATAGGTTCTATAACAATATTTTGAAGTTGCACTGCCAACTTCACAGACATGAATCTCTTCTCACATGGTCTCTTGCCAGAATTCCTGTTATCCATCCAACACAAGGTGTGGGTACGTGTAATAGATATATTTAATGTTCTGCATTTAAAGTATACATACTCCCACTGAAAACTAACTTCTATCCACAGTTTTATCTTAACGTTTATCATTCAAGATCTGTTTTCTTACGAGTTGTGCGATGTATTGTGTTGAGCCAACTACTCCATTAACGACTAACTATATTTTAGTCAGAGCGTTAATTTAAGGAAGGCTATCACACGGGGGGTTGGAAAAATTTGATTTCTCTGTTTGTCACGGTATATTGAGAACGAATTTACCTATAAACTTGACATTTTGCACGAAAATTCGTGCCTATATAAATATTACTAAGTTTGATGATAATGCATGTCACTCCATAGGATTTCGCTAAGCGTTAGCGAACATCTTTACATTGATGTCATGGGTAACCATAATGCCAACGAGATAATCGCAGAATAAATAAATTGAGTACAACAATATAGCATTTTAGCATAATACATGTAGCCTATACAATTATTATTTATTACTTGAAATCTTACACACTACCTCGGCGAAGCCTGTTTCCAACTACTACTTTGTATGTAGTATTGTTACGATTTATTATCACTTGTAATATTTCTAAAATTTAATAATATTAATTTTATCCATACAAATTTCTGTACGTTTAGTCTTTCTTTGTAGAATAAGCGTTCGACTCTAGTGTTGTTGGATGTTGCAAAGTCCAAATTAATAGGTTGCAAGATAAAAATATACATTTTAGTTTCCATAGAATGTTTTATATTTTTTGCAAAACGTTTCTTAATACATAAAATAAATAACTCTATAACAATCATAATTTAAACTTGAATAAAGAAGTATTTAACATACAAAGCACGCCTAACTGGTATTGTTCATAATAATTACTTTAATACTTAACTTACATTAATAAACCTATTTAGAAAATACAAAATATTAAGTTAGAACATTATGTAATTAATATCGTGTCATATTTGTTTAACTTAGTAAGTATACCTTAAACGATAGAAATTTGACTAGTAGGCATCTCATCTATAAAATACATACTATATTTTTTGTACATATCGAATTTAAGTAAATACTTCTATATAACAAGATCAGATCTATAAAATAAACTATTGAATAATTGCTATACTAGAATCTAACAACTACAATGATAACTAATTGTAATAATAATTTTGTTTTATTTAATTTTAACTCATTTTGCTACAATTATAAAATAACAATAATATGTTATCTAATAATATCTACTTTGCAACACAATTTTATGAACTATTAAAAGAACTTATCAAAAAGTATTAATATTAGGCTGTTGTGTACATTAGGCTGTGTCTCTCAAACTAAGTTCATTCCATAGTGAAATTTCTGAAGATTTAACACAAATTGTCCGCGTTCGATTGGCTCTTAACTGGGCAGCAAATTTCCTGCCTTATCTGTTCAAAAGTTTTATTCTTCGTTTCAGGCATGTACATATATGAAACTGCAGTTCCAACAAGGCAAATCGTGCCATACAAGAAAAAATTAAAATAGACTCCAAACAAGTCAATAAATGTTTGGTAAGTTTTTAGGGTAACTAAAATACAAAATGTGGTTAGAACGGCAGCAATGCTTGATGCTGTAGAGCGAGTCTTAGAAGTGAACAGTTCAGAGCTGTAGGCGGTTTGTACCGGGTAGAGGCCCCCTACATCGATTGCGGAGTACACCAAGATAGAAGCAGGAGCGATCCAGCTACAAGAAGAAACGTCAACTGTTGTTTTAGACTCCAAGTAGTAGAATATTCCAGCGACAAAGAGGCTAATCGAACAACCAAAAGATGATATGATGATGAGTGATCTCCGCCCTAACACATCCAATGTAAAGAAACTGAAGAAAGCTCCAAAAACCATAACAAATCCCAAAATCATGGTGATGTATTTGGGAGCAATGATAAGATCTGAGGATTCCTTAAAACTTTCTGTCGCATAAGCTGTGATCGGCTGTATACCACTCAAGGACCTTAATGATCCTGCAAAGAGCATGAGGAAGAGAGCTTTTCTGTCGGTAGGGGTCGCTATCACGTCTTTCCAGGTGATTTTCTTTGACATGTCTTCCGTCACACTGAGCTTCATTCTTTCTAATTCTTCTACAACTTTCTGATCATCCGAAGAACTACGGAACCACTTCAGAGATTTGTAAGCATCCTGTTCGTTGCCTTTCATTAGCCAGTAGTACGGACTTTCGGGCTGCACCCAGACCAGAATGAAGTAAAGTACTGATGTAGAAAGTGTGAGGAGAGTGAAGTTCGTGAACGACAAGAAAGGTCCAGTGCAGTACTCGAAAAGGTAGCCCATCCAGGAAGCGATGAAGAATAGACTTGTGATGGCTCCCCTACATTCTGTACTTGCAATTTCTCCAAGATACACAGGAACAACTGCAAAAACGATGCCAACAGCAGCGCCTTGTATACAGCGAGCCACGATAAGGGACAAGTACGTCTTGTAGTAGAGGATGATACACCAACCCACGGTGTAGAGAGGCGCAGAGGCAAGAATCAAGGGCTTCCTCCCTATGCGGTCTGCCAAGAGTCCAGCTGGGATGGGAGTCATCATGGTGGTGATCTCCGGGCAGGATATCATCCAGGAGGCTTCCTCATGAGTCATAGGTATCTCACTTTCGGAGCTGAGAAGTTGTGGAAGAATAGGAGTGATCCAGCCGAAGAGCGTACCAAACGCAAAAGAACCCATACTTGCTGAAACAGTACATTAATACAGGTCATAAATTTACCTGTAATTCTTTTTTTTAAGTTCGTTGCTAACGATGAAGGGAACAGACTTTCTCGGACACGAGCTATCGTAACATTACATCTACGTTTCTAGATTGCAGTGCCATCTATTCCCCAGGTGGCCCTCTAACATAGACTACATACTAGGTAGCATATCAAAGCGTTAAGACATAAAGTCAGAAATCACAACTAACATATGATGTACCACCTTTAATCATAATATCTATATAACATGGACTTGATAAGTATAAAACACTAGTTATTATAAACTATATTTGATGGCAATCAGCGATCGATTATTTGTTCATTCTAGATTATTTTATTAAGACCATACCGTGCCAATTTGTTCGTTTATTTGAATTGTACTTAACTTAACGTTTTTTCTCAAACACCTTCACACAAAATTTGTTAATAAGGGCGACATTGGAGACCCCTGCCTTATCTTTACGATAAAAAACTACCCTCTAAATCAAATTAATTACATTAAGTGCATAGTTCTGAAGTGGTCATTTATTTTTGTTCCATGTTACGACAGAAATCGCGATAACTGTTATTTATAGTCTAACATTATTTCAGTTTTCATAATTTAAAAACTTTCTCGTATATTTGAATGGTTCTTTTCATCTAGGTCTAAAAATTCTATAAGTGTTGTAATTATTTAATTGTAACTTGTTACTTGAACTACGACCAATTGAAACAAAATGTTATGGTTTTATTAATTGGAAAATTGGAAAATTCCTGCTCGCTGAAATCCCCACTGTTCTTCTAATCGGAATCATCTAGCTAACCAACAAAAGAACATCCTGATGAAGACCATCCTTTGATAATATAAGGATTATATACTCGTATTATGTGGCTAATTTTCTGGTAAACTGAAGATAAAGTAAACTGCCGAACCAATTACGATGGAATTCGTATAATTCGTTTTGCCCTTCATGATATAGTACGTAAGACTTCAACTGTCAATATTTAAATAATCATGGTGATTGTTGGCTTATGCAAATAGCGAGCATGAACAAGACAAGTGATTTCGTTTTTCCTACATTACAAAGTACAGACATTTTGAACCTACGTTTGTACTTATAACACTATTAAAATTTTTTCAACAGACCACACAAATCCACATACTATGCATTATAAATCAAATAAATTTTTAACGAAAAATGTATATTAACACATTATAAATACGTAATCGTGTATGACAGACAGCCAAATGTACGAAGGAAAGAAAAATTAACCACTCCTTGAAGCAAGTATAATAAGCTCCTTCATAATGGTGGGTCTTCTATAGCTGTGGAATTAACCGTATAGTAACACTACAGCAAAACTTAGATTTTTAACTAGTAATCGACACCACAAGAGTATGTTTACAAATATATTATCAATCTAAAACGATTTAGGCCTAAATATCACACTAGGCAACGTACTGGTGCGTTTATCTTTGCACGCGTCTCTTGAGAATCTGACCTACTTGTACTGATTAAAACAAGCAGGTACTTAATATTTTGTTTTTAAAATAAACATCTAAAGAAGTACTAACCTGATATTCCAGCGAATATCTGGCACCACAATCCAGTATCCCGGAGTTGTATTCCCATGTTTAATATGTAGTACAAACAAGTGAAGACAAATAAGCCTGCAAAACCTACAAGGGTGGTAATTCTTGAAAAGTTGGATCTTATAGAAACTGACAACTCGCTAGTTTGTTCTGAGGCATGTAAATGATGAACTATGGACAGAGATATCTCTTTTTATAACAGTTTAATCACAGGTAAGCATACTGCCACTACAAGATGCTTCTCTCTTCACTAAAATTCCACTGGACATTGCATCATTGTTTCATCATCCTGTTTATTTCGCGTTAATAAAGCACTTGGTCATTTTTATTCCTTTTTCTGATATCAATAATTACTCGTCATTTACCTTTTGAAAATGTTGGGGATAATTTTTTAATAGACGTATTGTCGGAATAAAATTCTTTTTTCAATTATATGTAATTTCAAGAATTATCAGTTACCACAATTTTATTTATTTAACTTCTTTTTAGTAATGTTATATACTTTTAGAGTGTATAACACGGTTAATAGACGGATTGTCGGAATAAAATTATTTTTTCAATTATATGTAATTTCAAGAATTATCAGTTACCACAATTTTATTTATTTAACTTCTTTTTAGTAATGTTATATACTTTTAGAGTGTATAACACGGTTAATAGACGGATTGTCGGAATAAAATTATTTTTTCAATTACAGTAGACTCCCTCTCGTTCGGCTTCGTTTGGTTCGGCCGCCGGATGGTTCGGCCGGCCACCTGAGTATGACTCACGTGCGCATCTGCTGTGTTCGCCGACGCCGCGACTAGCGACAGGTCGTGACAAGTTTATCTAGCTCATTCGCTCATTCCTTTGTTTAAATAGGTCAGTTGTCTTCTGTATTTAATCGAGTTGAGATGTATAGTACATGTAGAGTTGTATTCTTTCCTTGAGTGAACGTTTGTGTGTGTAGTGTATTGTTGCGTGTGTGCTGCTGTTTTGGATTTATTTTCGTGATGAGTGTTAAACGTAAGCGTACTTTTGTGACAATAGAACAACGGTTGAAAACACTAGAGCGTTTAGACAAAGGTGAATCGGTTCAAAATATTTGTAGGGAACTTGGAGTAGGTAAAAGCACGGTAAACGATTGGCGTCGAAACAGAAAATCAATTGAGACGTTTTGTACCCAGATTGAAACAGATAAAGTTCTTGCATCTCGTTCCACTTTAAAGAAACCTAACAATGAGTTAGTTGATGATGCTCTTTGGTTGTGGTTTTTGCAAGAAGGTAGAAGAGGAACGCCAATGAGTGGCCCCATTTTACAAGAAAAAGCTGTTTGAAACTTCCTGTAAGCGCACTTCTTCTCGACAATGCGCCTACCCACCCGGATGAACTGGCATGTGAGGGTGAGAGTGGAATAAAACTGTATTTTCTGCCCCCCAATGTGACAAGTCTCCAACAGCCAATGGATCAGGGTGTCATTGAATGTGTTAAAAGGAAATACCGGAGAAAGCTCCTTTCAGAAGTTCTATTCAAGCTAGAAAACGATGAACAAACAGACCTAATCCAAGTGTTAAAAACAATCAACGTGAAAGACGTCATTTTCATGGTGGCTAAGGCCTATGATGAAGTAACAGCCTTGACAATAACAAAGTCATGGAGAAAAGTCTGGCCAGACATTGAAAAAGCCTTTGAAAAGGACGGAAATAATCTTGGTGTACCCGACCTTGAACATGAAACAGAAGAACGGGTAGAAATCCTAAGTGACTTAATGCGACTGCCTCACACTGAAGACATTGTGGAACAAGATGTTTTGGAGTGGTTGACCGCTGAAAAGGAGCTCGATAATGAAGTTTTGAATGATGAAGAAATAGCTCAGTCGGTTTTACAGCGTCAAGATACCCAAGACGTAGAAGAAGAAGACGATGTTGACGGTGAGGTAGACGACGAGGGTCAAATGAGTCACGCAGAGGGGGTGGCAGCCCTGCAACTGGCTACAACCTATATTGAGCAACAGACGACTTCTACAACAGTCGACGTCATGTTTTTGAGGAAATGGCATGAATATGCAAGGAAGAAAGCTATTGAAGAAAAAGTGCAACGAAAAATTACTGATTTCTTTTAAACCCTTTTATACAGTAGAAAATTTTACTTTTATAACCATGTACATACTGTAAATTTGTGTTTGTAAATCTTTAGTTTTGTGAGGTTTTATTTTCGTTATTTTGTGTGTGATAAATAGAAACTTTGAGTTTCGAATACAGTACGTGTTTACAACTCCAACTGCCAGTGGTAAGTTATAAGTTAGCACTTACCCTAGGCCTAGTTTAGTTTATTTGCTACATAAAACTCTTAAAATACTATTTGCACATGTTTCACAAATATTTACAGACTGTATGACGATCGAAAGTACGTTTTAGAAGTTAAAACGGTCTTATTTTTGCTAACTTCGGATAGTTCGGCCATTCTTTAGTTCGGCCGGGGGTCCGGTCCCGAGGTGCCCGAACGAGAGGGAGTCTACTGTATATGTAATTTCAAGAATTATCAGTTACCACAATTTTATTTATTTAACTTCTTTTTAGTAATTTTATATACTTTTAGAGTGTATAACACGGTTAATAGACGGATTGTCGGAATAAAATTATTTTTTCAATTATATGTAATTTCAAGAATTATCAGTTACCACAATTTTATTTATTTAACTTCTTTTTAGTAATGTTATGTACTTTTAGAGTGTATAACACGGTTAATAGACGTATTGTCAGAATAAAATTATTTTTTCAATTATATGCCAGTTCAAGAATTATCAATTACCACAATTTTATTTATTTAACTCCTTTTTATTAACGTTATATACTTTTAGAGTATAAAACACGGTTAATAGACATATTGTAGGAATAAAATTATTTTTTCAATTATATGTAATTTCAAGAATGATCAGTTACTACAATTATATTTATTTAACTCATTTTTATTAATGTTATATACTTTTAGAGCCTCTTTTATCTATTGAAGAGTAGATCTTCCAGTGTTTCTTCTAGTCTGGACTATAAATGTTTTTATTAAAATAAACTGTTTCATTAATAGAATTTGTTAATACTGAAACGAATTATGATTTTTAACGATTTTAACTGCATACAAATTCAACAGAGATAGAGTCTTGTGATTATAGTACCTTAACTACCTTAATATCTAATCAAAATCAGGGCCAACTTTAGGCAGATAAGACCGGTGTTGGCCGCACCGGTGTCTCGCGCTTTGAGGACACGGCACCAAAATAGGATTTAAGTTTCCTGGATGATTTATAAAAGGTTAATAAAGTAAGGTTGTATAATCAGAACTGCTACTATAACAGCAAGCGGTACAGTGAAATAGTGTTGTCAGTTTATATCCATATTAACGTAGCTGCACAATGCACAGTGGGCTATTCAATTGTTATTTGATCGTCTTATAAAGTGATTTAAACTGTATTTCAAATCTTTGTATGTTCTAAAATTTCCGAGAGGATAGCTAAGATTTGCATTTTAACAAAAATAAAATTGTTTTTAAAGTATTAAAAAGGGTTATGCTCTAAATTTTCTGATTGTGCTATTAATAATTATATCTCTCTAAATTAATCAAAAAAAGAACTAATAATGGCGTTTTTAGTCCATACATTTATTAAAATGCTCAATCAGTAAACGTAGATTTGGCCCTTAAGCAAATGGTTTGAAAGTAGTAAAAACGTAATTTAGAAGCCCAGAACTTTGAATATTTCTGGAAAGTTTTTCTAGTCTCCTGTCACTCCTGAGGGGTATTTAATCCAGATCCCTACATCCCTACATAAATCCATAACCATACGTAATCTCTACATATCCTCAGAAGCTACATATTTCAATATTTGTGCTTGCCACCCACTACCTTAGTTTAAAAGTACAAAGCCCTTTAGAATATAACACAGAAATTCCCTATTCTACAGTGAAACATTATAATTTTAATTATATTCACAAACAACTGAATTCCTAAAACAATCCAATGACTTGTGTTTGTTTCTACTGCGAGAAGTAAATATTTTATTCAGGATATTTTTCAAATTTTAACCTAAAATACCTACATGAAAACGCCAACATTAAAATAAACATGGCAAATTCTTCAGAGAAGTATACAAAAACATTGAGACACGCATTCTCCTGCATTTTGTTGTAAAAAGTAAGTTTAAAACAATTGAAGAAAAGATAGATTTTCTTTAAAACTTTCGGTCAACCCCTTTTTGACTTCATGTGTAAACAAAGTATTTAATATGACGTAGTATTTTTTCTCAAACTTTCACACAGACACTAGATGATAATAGAAGACTCTTAATATCAAGTACTTCAAGTAATACTCTCTTGTTACAACTGTATGATGCAATGTGCTCATCTAAATGATAATATAAGATTACATAGATAATTTATATCATGTAATTTATTGGAATCCCCTCATACAGCAAATTTTCAGTCAATAATTGCATTGGAGAATTGTGTGTGTGGTCATACAAGAAGTACAGGTACCGGTATCAATTTTATTTTTGTACACCGTTTGTTAGTAAATGTTTAACCTGTGCAGAATAGAAAATAGATTCAGCTATACAGCTATTCTAGGATAAGCTACTATTTAAAGACATTGTAAATTTAATTTAACCCTTAGCTAAGGAGTCTAGAATATATAGTCTACATTTTAGTAACTATTGGTCACCCAGCAGGGATCACTTCTGGCTGGTTTATACCTTCCAGTTGAACCCATCATTGGGTAAAGCAAAAACCGTTCTGTTACTTAAATCTGGGCAACCTTATGGATGCCCAGGAGCGGCACATCACTAACCGCAAATGTTGAGATTCTGGGATTCAAGGGCAATTTGATAGGTCTAGTCTACTGCGGGAGATGACTGTTGAAGTTGGTGGGGTTCGTTCCCTAAGTGACTTGCTAGCCTCAATGTAAGGGTGTGCCACTCCCTGCCTGCTTTGACTGGAGAGGTTGGCCTCTCCTTCTTCCGGGGGGACATGATTTTGAAATTAGTGCCTTAAATTCTTCCTCATGGATCTCAATTGGAGGCAGCCCCTACCCCCAACTTTACAGAATATTCTGTCACTCCGGAAGCAACGCAAAGGTCCTTATAGGACTAGGTGCAATTTATAAGCTTTTTGTCCTAAGGGAACAAAAACAAAACTATTGGTCGTTCATTACAAAGGAAAAGATTTTGTTAACTAAATAATTAATTAATATAATTATATGTAAGATTAATCTCTAAATAAATCTAAAACTCAAAGTCTAAACAGGGAACACCACATCACCAGTGAATAACGTCAAACAAATGACTATCAGTAGCAAGTTTTACACAGGCAATATCCTTCAATGACCTTGAGTTCATTTCCTTACAATTAGTATTAATATTTTAAACGATTATTCTGACCTTATTTCTTATCAGATGTATTCAATTTGCATATCATTGTAATTGGTGAATCATTATCTATTGAACTCCGTTGTGTCAATGAGAACACTCTGAAAGGTTATTAGCTTCAATGTTATAATATCCCTTCCGGCTCCGTTGGAAGAGATGTAGATTTCGCATGTGGCCGTCATCTCCAAACATCATGAAGATGCATAATTAGTTTAGATGTTTAATTTCCAAAATACAGATGGGACAGTAGCCCTCAATGTTGGTGTGTCAATATAATCATAACACCTTCATACATTTAGATATTCAATAATCTTGAAACCTTATAAGACAAAAATTAGTACAGTATAAGCATATACATTTAAAAACGTGGACTTGATTTAGTTTCAATTAATCCGAATTTATGTTTGTGAACATATTCAATTGTATACTTATATAACTTTAAACGGCAACCATCCTGAAACCTTAAAGGTTTTCGAAAAATAAGTATGAATAAATCTTTATTGAAATTGCTTGACAATTTTAAGGAAGTGTTAATTTTGTTTTATGTTGTCAAATACCCAAGATAAATATATTGTCCTCAATCGAATGACTGCTATTATAAAATGTTTTATTGGTTAAGATGGGCTAACAAACTTAACTGAGCTATAAGTAAATAATATCTCTATACCACGATTAGTCTGAATTTATTGTGAATTACAGTAGTTATCGTGTTAACTACCAATTAACCCACAATGTTGAATAGAACTTTGTATGTTTGAGATATTAAAAAAAAACACATAGCAGTGGCCACTACCATGAAACCTTCATAAAATATCATGAAGATATTGTAAAAGGTGAAAAAATAAAATGTTTACAATACAATAGTTAAAGATTTCCCATTGTTTTGTCCCATGTTCCAATGTTTTTTAATCTATCATTTTGGATCTATATTGTAAATTAGTTCAGTAGAAATCTTTGCTAGAATGCAAATAGCCAACATCTTGAAATGTTTTATTGATTAAGACTATCTAACAATATCATCCAAGCTATGTCCAAGTAGTGCCTCTGTACCAAGTTTAATACAGATGTTTTAAAATTTACAGTAGTTATCGTGTTCAAATGCTAGCGTTATATTGTGTAGCCCCATACATATATCCTATATAGACCTCCACCAAAATCAGAGTAGCTGACAATCGAGATCTTTCTTAGGAAAAATTCTGATTTAAAGAAAAATCAGGCCGTGTCTTTATACATGCAAATTGGCTCTTGGCTCCTGGGCTATTTGAACCAATATAGTATTGAAGAATTAGAAATTGGTGGTTTGAAGTAGGTTCCGGACACTAGAGCCTTCCGCTTCCAATGAGAAGATTACCGCACACAATATTGCGTAGTAATCAAATTTAAGCATTAACTTTTAATGATAGTTTTTACTCTATGTTCTAGACTGCATTTAAAAATTAATAATTGTAGATAATATAATTTCAAAGCGAAATGTGTGAGAATCAAACACAGCAATCTCCCCTTTTGAAACTCTATGTATTTATATCTTAGTGTATGTTATAAGCGGACCATATGGAGCATACTGATCATAAAGTAAAACAAGAAAAAAAATAATAGAATAGAAAGTTAATGTTAAAAGTCCTTGCAAAGATTTCATTTCAACATATTCTCACGTTACAGCATCCACTCCAGCTCACTGGAAACTAGAAGACCTACTTTCTAGCACCTTAAATGTGGCGCCAATTTAAAATTCATTAATACCATATTGGTGCTACTATAAACTAGTAATACTTCTGTCGACTTAAGTTAGTAACTTTCTGCTTCAACTGTTGAATTCTTATAGATTGTAATACATATAAATTGCCACACATAATGAAAGGTGTTAATAAGTTTAAAGAACTAAGAAAACAGTCTGTGAGTACCACACATCCAGGTTCCAATAAATTAAATTAAACATGACTAACTATGACAATGTGGATGAATAATAATAACAGTAAAGTGTAACTCAACAACAAGAATAAGTAACTAAATTATAAATAACCCTATGAATTTATTTTGATACTATTAGTGCAGTATACATCTCAGCCGATCAGAAACTGGCTACCATGACTGTGAAATGCTTATAACCGAAGAAGAAAATATGGATCATGGTGCAGGTCATCATATGTGAGTTGACCGTGCCTGCTACTGATCTTCTCCAATCGTCCTATGGTAGTTATTTTACTAATAACTAATAAATTAGTTATATTTCACCCTATTATGGTTAAAGATTAAAGAAACAATTCTAAACAAATCTTGACCAATTTGACAGATACAATTACATTAAGAAACTTTAAATTGCATGCAAGTCTGGTGAGTTTTGCAAGTAATTGCAACCTTATCCATCATTAAGCACAGTTTTGATCATCGACAAATACAATTTCAAACAGCCCTCAAACATTAATATTAAATTATGAAATGATCATTTATTCTAAGAGCATAATTTTATTAGCTTTAAACATATCAAATTAACTATTTGAAACTTAAGTAATAGTTATATCATTGTTAGACAAGTAGATAAAGAGACTGCGAGTCACCATTTTAAAGTTATGTACTCGTATAATGTCAGCTACCATTGGTTTAACATTATTTACGTGCCTGATGGTTGGTTTTAAACATGTTAAGTTAAAAAAACACTATCTGAGAAAAAAATAATAATTTTATATCTTAACTCTTTTTATACCCTCCTATTTTGGCCTCCATCAATACTAGTGTGGCTGACCAATTTATTTTGTAGGGAAAGAAATAGTTTTTGTTTCGTTACAGACATTTCGTTCCAGTTGTTCATTTGTTTTCAGTTGAAATTATGTTAATATAGTATGTCAAATTATAAATTTAAATAAGTAAAATAAATCATTCATTATTGGAATTCAAACAAAGTTCACAGTACATTAAATAAAATATGAATAAATATGACAACTAAAAAATTCACACTACAGTAAGAACCACCAGAGAGTGCAGTTGAGGGAGGAGCCTACTTGGCGCGTGACCTTGGAGCAGCCAAAGAGGACTGTGCGACGTTGCCAACTTGTTCCCCTCTGTAACCGCAGCGTACCGTGCCTGACGGCAGTTGACATATTATGTGACAACGTCGCGTTGGCCTGTCCATTCTATTGGTCCCCGCCAACTGCACTATTTCGTGAACCCTACTGTAATAATAGGTTAACAATAATGGTAATGAATATATATAAAATATATATATATATATATATATATATATATATATATATATAGTTAATAATAATATTAATTCATTTATAACAACAGCATATAAATTCTCACTCTGTCAAAAACAAGGTACAACATCTTGAGCAGCATTCCTTTCAGTGTAGTACCAAACAGTGTACATTGTTAAAAACAAGGTAAAACCTTTGGCATGGTCACCACTTTATTTGAGTTATCCAGGTAAGTTCTAGGTTTTTGTTTTTGTTATTATAAGCAGCTAACTCTAACTATTTCTCATCAATTAATTGTCTATCTCACAAAATTTATGATGATATAAGCCAATAACTTTATTTTAAGAAAACAATACAAAAATATTTATATGAAACCGTTACAAAGCTGTGATTTTAATTAATGTATTCAATAATATTTTTTTTCAATACGTCAATGATGTCTCCCAACACAATTTGTCCACAAATTACTCTTTTAAACTTGACGTCAAAATAAGTAAGAAGGGTCACATAAAGTAAAGTCTATCGGGTTATTTTTTCCCTAAACGTTTAGACAAACTTTTCAAGAATGATTACGTTTAAGAAACCTTAAATCTGTTTTCTGCACAATTGCTGTACAATTCGAATTTACATGTTCACAACAAAATAGTTTAAATTATGATTATTCTGAATTCAAGTATGCATCAAAGAACAGTCTGCCCTTGAATCAATTGCAATTAGCACAAGGATTTTCTTCCTGATCTTAAGGTTGGGTAAAAAGTAAGTAATGCATATTTATCATTCCTAAAGTAAAATACCTGTTTTTATTTGAGATTTTAAGACTGACAATACATTATATGTACAAATTATTTACTCCTTTATACTCCTTCATTTATCATCAAAAATTCACCTTTTTAAAAGGGTTTTTATATTTTCCTCTAGTGGTTTGAAAGTTCCACAGCTCCTCCTCTGAAAATGCACATTTAATTTTTTATAACCAGAAGTATAACATTTTATATTGAGGTAAATTTAATATTTTCACATTATAATTACATTAAAGGGGAAATATAATTTTCATAAGGAAATAGTTTTAATTAATTGTTTGATGTAATTAAAAGTAACAAATCAAGAAATTGAATTATCTTTTTAAAGATTCCCTAATTTCAAGAAAAGTTTTTCCTTTAGTTTCTGGCATCATATAGTAGAACAAGACCATGCCAATGAGGCAAGTTAAGGCATAACATAAATAAGCAAAATATATTCCCATTGCTGCTGAAATAGGCTCGTAGAATTTCAAAACCAGAAAGGAACAGAATGTCAAATTGATGCCAGATATGCTTGATGCCACTCCTCGAGTACTTGTTAGGAACAGCTCTGACGTGTAAGTGACACAAACAGGATGCATTCCTGCAGTAACAAACAAGTTGTAGGACATGATTGCCACTGGGGCAACCCAAGAATACGAGGATACATCAACACTTGTGTTGGAGTCCAGGTAGAAATAGGCAGAAGCAATAACTAAACTAATCATACATCCAATAGATGATATTAACAATAGAAAACGTCTTCCAAATCTATCAGATGTGAAAACACTGAACACACTTCCTAGAAGAGCAACAACACCGACTGCTATGGTAATATAATCTGGGGCGATGAAATTATTTGAAAATTTAGAAAAAGTATCAGTTGCGTAAGTTAGTATAGCGTTTTGCCCACTCAGAAACGATACCACGCCAACAATAATAATTAAAAGAAGAGCTTTTCTATCTGCTGGATTTGTGAAAATGTCTATCCAAGATGCTTTCTCTTCTAAACTTTTCTTCACTTCTAGTTGTATTTCCTCTAGTTCTTTTTGGAGCAAATCGGGCGCGTGTGATCCTCTAAGTATCTTTAACATTTTACTAGCTTCTTTTGGCTTCCCTCTCATTACATAATAGTAAGGGCTTTCAGGTTGCCATGCAAAACAAATCAAGAAAATAACAGACAAGGAGAAAGTGACGTATGTGAACATGTCAAAAGGTAAAAATGGTCCAACACAATAGGGAAATAAACACCCCAATCCCCAAGCTACATGAAAAAAACTCGTGATTGCCCCTCTGGCTTTTGGAGTTGCAATTTCTCCAAGGTACAGAGGTAAAATTGTCCATGGGATTCCCATGGAGAAACCTGCAACAAATCTGGCCAGACATAGAGACCAAAATGTTTTGATGTAGATGGTGAGACAGAGGCCAATAAAGAAGAGTGGTGTAGCGAATAGCATAGAGAGCTTGCGTCCATAATGGTCAGCGAGGAAAGTTGATGGGAAAGGACTAAAAAGACATCCCACTTCCACACTGGATACCACCCAAGAGGCTTCCTCTGGAGTCATAGGTACAGGACTGTCCGGACCCACAAGTCGAGGAAGAAGAGGCGCTGGCCAGCTGAACCAGGCTCCAGAAGCCACCAGGCTCAAACATGCTGGAACATATATAGATATTACCATTACAATACCAGTTTTAGCAGTTTTATGCCAACTAAAAACGTGAATGTAATAATACATTCACATGAAATGTTGGACAGAGACAAGTACCTACTGTACACATTTGTTGACTGGTGTTAACCAGATGTCTAATTACAGGCCAAGACATCCTGCATTACCTGAGCGTGTGAATCTCCTGTCTAGTTTTCTCTATCAATTTAGTGTGCTCATTTAGATTAGGCTTATTTACTCAAACATTTCAGACTTTTCATGGGGAAAGAATGATAGCTTTACAAGGCTACACAAAAGTACAACAAAGTGTTCTTTACAAAAATGGATTCCTCTACCTGAAGATGAGACATGTCCTCCTTTACTTTTATAACTCTTCAATATTATAATTATGCCACAATATTTTGCAAAAGTTTGATTAATATAAGAAATAGATATCCTGACTTTTGAACATCTGAGTGCAAAAGATTGTTTAGGTCATGTTGGATTTATAACCCCTAACTCAAAACAAAATGAAATCTGTTTCAATTATTTTTTTTGTCTTTTTAGAGACATTCACTCAGTTTTTAATTAATAGCTATGCTCTCTTGAGTTTTTTTTTTCCAGCAAGTGGTAGAAGACAAACTTAACATTCATTTACATTTATTACAAATTTTTTTTATTTGTTCTTATTTAATTGGAATTTCGAAAGAGCCAAATGAATCAAAACTTGTGCTTGATTCATGAATCCTATTAACTTGTGCTTGAAAAAGGTAAGCAGTGATTTCTAGAATTTCAGGTGATGAAACAGTATGAAATATCTCTTAGAAGAAGTCGAACTCAGAGCCCTTCCCTGAAAATTTTTAAAATATGAGGTCTCAAAATAATATTTTTATGCATTTCTTACAGGGGAAAGTTTTCTGTGCATATCAAAAGTGCTTAACTTTTCAGAGAGAGGTGTGGGAACACTGTTCCGGCACATTTCACCTCAAATCAAGCATTGCAAGTACGAAGCAATATTGTTCCTCTAACCTCAGATGTCATTCTAATGCTAGAGTTCAGTACACAATAGTTATTTTAAAAGCAGATCTCAAGCTGCGCTATGAGTATTAGTTAGAGTTAACAACTATCAAACACTAATCATCCTTGTCTTATTACAGAAAACTTAAATTAATAGAATCATTAATCTGTGACAGTCAGATTTCAAATGCTACACTAAGTGGAAGGTGAAATGGAGCTAAAATTAACATTCACATTGAATCAACCCTCCCTACCATAGTTATGTTATATCTAGAAAACACAGATGCTTTGCGTGCTTTGGAATCGTGATTGAAACATCAATTGTGCACCTGATGAGACAATGAGAACACCTCAAGGCAAAGTTCTTTTGTAGTCTGTGTCTCTGATGTCGTAACAATCTAAAGGGTTCGTTTTGAGTATCTTTGTCTCCAACTTTTTGGATCTCTTCAAACAGACTTGAACTCCAGATACTAGGAGCCAAGTCTGTGACAGCGTCATATTTCAGACACTGCACTAAGCAGAAGGTGAAATAGAGCTAAAATCAACATTCGCACTAATATTATCTACTAAAAGATAGTTTTAAGAGGTGGATTGAAGAGTGTTCGTTTTCTAAGTGTTTTGAGTAGGTCTGGTGGAGTTTCATGAGTGGAATACCATCAAATACTATCTGTTTAAATCTATTCTGTCACCTTATGAACATTACTTTATCTTTTTTAAACTATAGGTCTATGCTACTATTGTAGATCATACAAAGAGAAATTGAATAAACTAAAAAATATACCTTAATTAGTTATTTGTAAAATTGTCATACCACACCATCTCCTCACTCATAACTAATAACTGGGTTAAAGCCAGTTTACTAATTTTATTGAGAGTAATATATGTAACCTACTTAATTACTTAACCTTAAACCCAAAATTTTTGGATGTTTTATTAAAACAGATTAGAAAATTGGAATTTCCATATTCAAAAAAGCACAATCGAGTATCTCATCATTCACTACATGAAATTAATAAAATGTTTACTGTTTTAAATAAATGGAGTTCATAAAAATGCTTTTCTACTTATAACATGACCTGTATTTATTGCATGTTGA
Organism: Homalodisca vitripennis; assembly: GCF_021130785.1. NCBI lineage: Eukaryota > Metazoa > Arthropoda > Insecta > Hemiptera > Cicadellidae > Homalodisca > Homalodisca vitripennis. The sequence goes on along the minus strand of NC_060210.1, from coordinate 119,002,956 downwards.
AATTATTACAGTTTTATTTACTTCTTTTGTTGAATAGCTCAAATCAAATCAAATTATTTATTGCCATTGATCACATTTGCATACATGAAATAGGCATTGTCATAAATTAAAATACTAAAATATAAAAGCACAGTAATAAAATACATCGTCATAATTTAAAATTATAAAATATGAAATATGAAAATACAATTATGCAATAATCATATAAGAGCTCTGCATAAGACAAGTCAATGTAGAATCAACAGAACATTGAATCTACTTCACAGTTGAGAAATTCAGCTAATGTATAAAATGGATTACTCAACAGCCAATTCATTAGCTTACTTTTAAACACAGTAAGAGATACTGCTTGCGCAGACTCATCTAATTTGTTAAAAAAGTTTACACAATTTATCTTATGAGATGAACCAATTTTAGTTGATCTATGCTGAGGAATATTGAGCTTAAACTTATTTCTTGTATTATGTACATGTATGTCTTGCCTGGTGAGGAATAAGTGTAGGTTAGATTTTGTGTATACTAATACCTGAAAAATATAAAGATTGATAACGGTTAATATCCCCAAATGAACAAAAAGTGGTCGGCAATGATCAAAAGGACCTGCTCTACAAATAGTTCTTATAACTCTCTTTTGAATCAACAAAAGATCTCTCACAGATGTTGCATGACCCCAAAGAATCAGACCATAAGAAATATGGGACTGAAACAAACCAAAATATGCTGTTCTTAAATATTCTATAGTAACAATGTCTCTCAATTTCCAAATCAGGTAACTAACCCTAGAGATCCTACAGCACAGGTTTTTAATGTGATGAGACCAATTTAATTTTGAATCAATGTACATGCCAAGTAACTTTACTGATTGAACCTCCTGAGTTTGAGCTGATAAGCTTAATATAATATTTTGGGTTTTATCTTGATTACAAAGCAATCTATTTGAGGAGAACCAATTCAAGGCTTCATCTTCCCCTGATTTCATGGTCATTTGAAGATTGATGAGATTCTTATTACAGGAGAAGAGAGAAGTGTCATCTGCATAAATAACAGCACCCACAGATACATTTTTTGGCAAATCATTAATCAAAATATTGAAGAAAAATGGGCCAAGTACTGAGCCTTGTGGCACTCCAATAGTAACTGTCTCCACAGGTGAATTTTTACCTTGAATTGAAACATATTGCTTTCTATTAGTCATGTAAGAATTTATAAGCATACATGAATGTTTTGACAACCCATAAAAATGAAGTTTATTCAGAATAATACTAAAAGGGACACAATCAAATGCTTTACTTAAATCCAACAATGAAAGAGCCACAGACTCTTTGTTATCTATTGCATTAAGGGAATAATTTACAATGTTCATAACAGCAGTTGTCGTTGACCTTCCCTTTCGAAAGCCAAATTGTGACTCAGTAAAAAGAATAAATGTTTTGAAATAAAATGAAAGTTGCTTATGCATTAAAGACTCCAATATTTTAGAAAATATAGGAACAATAGATACAGGACAATAATTCTGAGGTAATTGTTTGTCGCCCTTTTTATAAATGGGGATAACTTTCGATATTTTTAGTAAATACGAAAAATATCCAAACTCCAAACACTTATTAAAAACGAATGTTAGTGGTTCTTTAATGAAAGGAATAGTTTTTTTGACCAAGTAATTTGACATCCAATAAAAATCCATACTTTTAGAGTTTGAGAGTTTTGCTGTAATGTTTTCTACTTCATTTGGCTCAACTGTTTGCCAAAAAAATGTTTCTAGAGGATTGTATTATTACTTTTGTATTGTATACACAGAGAAGTAAACACAGTTTGTTATTATGAATGGGTAGGAACAAAACTATGTTTCTGGTACAATTAACATTCTGACCTGCTACTCCAGTGATGTACTGCTGCCATTCCACTTCATGAGCCTCTTTGTCTTTTGGCACCTGCACTGAAAAAAATGTTGTTATTATTAACTAAAATTAAATTGTTCCTACATTGTGGGCTATTATTTTATTCCTAAGTGACAAAATTCTGTATATATTTTGAATAAATGTACTGCAGTACATGCATGATATACTATTGATGGAGACTACAATTCTGTATAAAACTTAACTGGATTATTTTTATGATATTTTGTGTTATTTTAAGAGATAACTATTTTTGCATACCTCATAAGTTTGTTTACTCATCTCGTTGTCTGTTACTCTTCCACAGCACAATTATGTCTTTGTATTTACAATATAGATAATGATAATTACTTTCTTCCAGAAATATATCCAATCCACCAATCTCACTTTTAGTATAAGCTGTTAATAGCCCAAATTAGTAATATTGGATATAATTTCTTCAACTAAGAGCCCTTTTATGCATGCGTTTTTGTACGGACGATAAAAAAACGCACGTTTTTAAATACATTGGACCATATGAGCGACTTTATGCACTGTCGTCCGTTTTTACAGCTCTTGCGTTCGACGTGCGTTTCTAAAACATGTCGCAGTGTTTTAGAAACGGACGTCAAACGCAGGGACGGACGTTTGCTCAAAGTACACGGTAGTATATGGCCGCATTTATGCAGACGCACGTCAAACGCGCGTTCCCCACTCCAAGCCGCAGTGCAGCCAACCGCTTGCACTCGTGTTTTCTGCACTGTGGTAGTTCTGCCAGGCTGTCACTTTGTCTTGTCTGACCACGTTTTCATATGTTGCGCGTAGTTTAGTGTACAATGGAGGGAATTAATACAGAGTTATTAATGGATGAAGTTAAGGAGAGAAGCGATTTGGAATTCTTCTTCGGAGACTTACAAGGACCGAGTACTGAAGAAAAGCCAGTGGTCACAACTATGTTCTTCTGCTCTAATTTCGAAGACCAGACTCCTAAAGAAAAGGCGGCAACATGTAAGTTGCTCCACAAGCATCACACAACTCAATATCTTCCCACAGTGGAAATACTCTCAGTGAAATGAATAATGGACCCCAGTCTACTCTGTCGTCGTCTTCGCAGACTGCACCCATTGCACAGGTTCTGGAGAATTGCACCCGGAACATTGAAAGTCCTATTAGTTGTTCTAATATGTCAGTAGTAGACTCCAATTTTAGTGAAAATTACTTTAATTAAAATACTTGGAAGAAATTTAACTGTAACTGACTTAATAGTAATATTGAATTAAATAAGAGAATAAAAATAGTAATTTTATTAATTATTGCCACCTTAAATCTCTATAAAATAATAATATTATTATTACAATAATATTATTGTGGTAGCACTGCTACCCCCACCATCAATCTTTTGCATACGCACGACAGAAAATTCAAGACGCACGATATAAAACTGAAACGCACGTTACAAAATTTACGGTCCGTTTTTTTATCGTCCGTACGAAAACGCATGCATAAAAGGGCTCTTAGTTGGTGGGTGAATGTTCATATCTTTGTTTTGATCTTTTATGCTTAGTGGGGGTTTTTTCAGTTTAATTATTGTAAAATTACAGAAAAATTCATCACATAAAACAATCCAGATCAAATAATAAGTATAATAACTATAATACATTACCTGTAGTGAACTTACTAGAAACTCTAAATACATCTATTAGAATTTCCTAACGTATCAAAGATATAATACTATGAATTAAAAGTGAATAAATTTAAATAGTGTTTAAATATATTAAATGAACACAATAAATTAGGGACTCTGAAAAACAAAAGAATAACGTAGATAGAACAACTCTAATTTAACACGTTATAAATAATTACAACTGTATTTAAATAATTTTTCAAAACCATTAATTTGATTGTACCCATAAACATACAGTAGTTGGGAGGTGAGGCCAGCAAAATATTATCATGATACATGAATCCACAAGAACCTATAATGTAGGAGCACAAAGCCCATTTCCAATGTTTAAACACACTATCTAGTTTTTCATGAGATCAATAATGAAATTAACTCAATAAAGAAAATATATTGATTGACAGTCATACTAGTTATGGTTGGATATTAAAATTGGAGAATATAAAAAGGGTTATTATTATCAAATGATAAATTTTCTCAGATCATATTTTTTAGCTTGACACAACTGTCATATACATAGATAACGATTGCAACATAATCAGTCAATGAAGTAAAGAGACTGAAATTTGCTAAAGTGGTCGGTTTTGTTTCATAGATATTGACTGACTTTTATTGTTTCTGATGATAATTAACTTATTTTTGCTGATAAACCAACCTAATAAACATTCTTGTTAGAAAATGCAGCATATTTATACAAGTAACGCTAATACATCATAGTGTAGTTCTATTTCTATTTTGAACAAATACAAATAGCGAGCATATATATTCAACAAAATTTCATAATGTGTAGTGAATGTAAATCAGTTCAATAAATGAACACAAATATACTTACACGAGGTTTCAATAACTAGTCCACTGTTATTCAACTCCTGTACCATAATACAGAAGCTACTTTATAAATTGAAACAAGTTTGTTTTCAGTCAACAGCTGTTTGTGTCCAATGATATTGATCTTCTCAATTATAGTTCAAGGTTTAAACTGATGTTTCACTTATTGGTGAAACGATTTCTTTATTTTTATAGATAGTACACTAGGAACCTAAGTCTTGCATCTAGTACAGTTATTATATTGTTTTTGTTTCCAATAATTTAAACTGTCTTAAATACAGAACTAATGGGAATTTAAAATATACAAAAAAGCAATATTTTTCATGCCTTTATCCTTAATATGTTCTGATCTGAAGAACATTTGCAATAAATCAATTAAATATGTATTTTCATACTATTTGTAAAGAGAGCTCAGCAAAATTGTGGTAGTATAATTATCTCAGTAGATTAAGTTTCCATTTATTTAAAGGTGGTTTTAAGAAAAAATGTGTACAAATATTTCACCAATCAATAATTGTATTACATACCATACGCATTACTTTTCTTTCTACCATTATAAACGTCCAAGAAAACTCAAGTTTTCAATATTTTGTGCTTTTTACTTAATTGAAATGATTACCTCTAGCTATTTTGAACTTTAAAGTAAATTAATAGAATATTGATCTACAATAAGTTATAAAGACACAAAAATGGATTTATTTTTTTAAGTGAGACATTTATGATACTATAATACTTACAGTACTTTATTAGTTATTGAATCAATATTAATTTAAAGGGTCAAATGTAATGGTGTTTGGTTTTTTGAAATTTTTTGGTAGTGTAATAAATATATAGATTTACAGTGTGGTTTAAAAATGGATATGTAAGATACTCCAGTGTCTTGTTAAAGATTCTTCAGTGTAAGATAATTTAAAGTTGCATACTTGACCTGTTATAAGTGACAATATAGGCTAACATGTTTGTTTATTGAGACGGGACAATTCAGTTTCTGTAAAGAAGCCAAAACTAATTGAAATATTTTATCTAATCTATGGTGAATTCCACTTTCAACATCTAGATTCTATTCAAAGGTCTTTTAGTGAACATCACATATAAAACATATAATGTGATCTGGAACAAACGTCAACGCAATACAATACAAGAGAATAAAATGTTTGTTATTGAGTTTTTGTTTTATATTGCACGCAAGCAATTTTTTCACTCTGCTAAACAATAGGAAGCATTTCACGATATTAAAAAAAATTCTTCTTGTATAAATATCCAACTTATTTTAAAAGAATAAATTAAAATAACTATTTTAACTTTAAAGTTACGTAAAAATAAATTTAATAATATTATTTTCTAGATTTCATTTACTTACTGGCAAGGTTTTTATGTCGTTGTTCACCCAAGTCGTTTCTCGGTATGGACCCCACTTTATTGTGTCTTGATAAGATTAATCTTGAGGTGAAGAGGATATGCCGCTAATGATCAAGTTGAAAGCATCTCACTACAGTCCACGTTGTGAGCTTGTTCTATCCTCTTACACGTGTCTATCTTAGTTGTATATTATAAAAAAATATAAGATGTAACCATTTTTTTCATTTGTAACAATACCTGCTCCCCTTAACACCACCCACCAAGTGGCGGCTGACTCATATTGTTTGATATAGCAATTAGTGACAATCCTTGTACACATTAAACATTTTAGACAAGTACGCCATGTTTCACGTTTATCACTTCATGATTGTATCAGCTGTGTTTAATCACTAAAACCTTTTAAAAAGTAATGTAAAGTAATAAAACATTAATTGATAACAGTTACTGTCAGAAGTAAACAAAATTCACAAACTCATGGTCCACTTATAAAAGCATTGTGTTAGCATAAATGCATTTAAACAATAAGTCACTCGTATTTCTGCAAAAAGAATTGTAAAAGTTCTGTTTCTTGGAATACTGTACGTATTTGCAAGTTATTGATCGTAAGTCCAAGTTTTAATAACAATTAAATGATTTAAAAATAATATTTATCCTATTGAACACCAATCAATATAGATCTGTGCCATTGTATAAAAAAAATTTGCTAAAATGTACGTAACAAAACCTGTTGCTTCAGAATGCGTTTGTTGTGTCGGGTCAGTCACTTACATATTACATTCTCTAACATGTGTGACTTTCATCTTCAACAGTTCCTGACTTCTGGAGACAAAATTTCAATGGATGTATGAAAAAAATACAATCACAAGGTATTGTTAATATTATATACAATTATAAACAGCAGATCAAAAATCCTGTAACACTGGATTATTTCCTCAGAAACTAAATTTAGAGAAAGCTGTTTAAAATAAAAGTTTTACTGTTCAAGAAACTGTATGTTCTCATATTATAGAACTTAATTTTCGTGAGGTTTATAGGCTTTTTTTAGTTAATCTAATTTTTCTCCACGGATTCATGATCTACATGACATGAAACTTATGTTTGAAAAGTTTTTTTTTTTATCCTGAGCTGTTTATAAAATACAAAGTAACATGTAGAATTTAGTATTGGTTTTATTTTACAATCAATAGCATAGACTTCTCATGAATATACTATGTGAGAAATTGTATCTCCTTAAGTACCAGATGAATGTTAATAGTTATAAATTTTGACTAGATACAGTATTATAAGATTCTCTCTATTTGGGTAGAAATTTTTTAATTGTATAATGGGCTATAAATAATGGAAACTAACAAAAATAGTTTATGTATTTTTTAGACATTTTTTATTTTTTTTTACTAAAAATAAATTGTTTAGGTACAGTTTAAACAATAAAATTAAAAGATAAAGAATTCTCTAATATTCTCTAAAGTACATTTACATACCAAATCTGGCATATTTACCGTTCTATTCATTGGCCATACAATAGTTTCAATGCTTATACAGTGTAAGTTAAAAGTCTGGGTACACTCTGTTTAGTTTTTGATGGATAAAGATGGAGGAATGGAACTTGGAACACCTTTCTAGGAAATAGAAATTAACTTTTTAGTCACTGTTACAACTTTGCCTATTTCCCCAAAATTCCAGGGGGTGTCTCAAAATTTTTATATGTAAAGACCCATTAAGTGACAACTCATTTTAAGGGTATTGATAAAAGAAGAATAGTGAAAACTAGAGCTTTCTATCTCAACACAGTACAAAATGGCAGCTCATTGAAATTAACTAAGGCAAAAGATTAACACCCACATTCAGAAGATAAATAACTTCAACAGACAACCTCTTTCCTTACAAATTCAAACCTCTTTTACAGTTATTACCTGCTCCATGCATCCATCTTTATCCACCAAATCTAAACAGAGTGGATCCATACTTTTAACTCACACTGTATATGAAAACACCTACACACACACGCATCTCTATGTATACAAACATTTTCCAAAATTATTTTGAATTTCTTAGATCCCAAAACAAATGTTTCACTGAAAACCAAAACTTTTTTACTATCAGCATTTTTTTTCCTATACTAATTTGAGAAATAATGTAAGTATGTAGAAGCAATGGCCAGTTGTATATCCCATTCAATTAAATATTGTTTGTTTATTAGTATAAGTCTCAAATCTTAGTTTATCATTCACATTTAATGCAAAGTGAATTTCAAAATACCAAACATAAAAATAAAAATAGTAGTGTATTTCTGAGCGTTGTTTTTTTTTTTTTTTTTTTTTTTTTTTTTAACCACTTTGTTCGCAAGTTTCTAATATACATTCAACTTTTTTTTATTTTATACTTTTAACTTTAATTTCTTTAGTGTACCATACTTTGAAAACTTTTATCATTCATATTTAAAAATGCAGCTATACATGAGTGTTGATTAGAAAGTAACAGATTTTAAGGGATAAAAATATAAAAAATTAAAAATTAATTCTTTTTATTACATACATTTGAAAGATATTCTTAATCCAGTTTTCTAAATAATCACAATTAAATTTAAAGCACTTATCATACCATAGAACAAGTTATTCAATACCATCTCTTTAGAAATGCCACCGGTGATTTCAATCAATGGTTTACACTGGCATGCAGTAAAACATTCATAGCAGAACTTTCATACTTTCAAACACCATGGAATTTTGGACAAATGTTCAGAAAGTTCTATAATTATAAAATAACTATCATGACTTTTGCCATTGATTTCATCACCCATTCATGAGTCACAAGGCTTAGCCTACCATTGCAATATAGCTAATTTTTTTTTAATCAATGCACCATTGTCTAACTCGTTTCCACTCATTATTGCTTTTCCATCCATTGTAACGTATACTACTTATGTAAGCAATAGCAATTTTGTTCAATTCCATAAAGAACTTCAATTATGATATCACTGTTCATGAAGCTTCATTTGTTCCTTAGATTTTCATTAAATCTATTACAAAGAACTATTCCTGAAATGTCAACACTTCTATATTGAGCTTTCTCCACCTGAATGTAACAAGATCTATTGCTTCCTACTCAGTGCTAATTTTATCAGTGTTTGTAACATTTTTTTCACCTGTTGGCCATCTTAAAAACAGTGAAAAAAGTAAGAAAAGTAAACACTGAATGTACAACTCACTTATTTTGACTTTTCACTAAGGCCTCTCTGATTTCAAAAAATGTTTTCCCCTTTGTTTCAGGCATCATAAAATAGAATAGGAACGTACCGATAAAGCAAACTAGAGCATAACACAAATAAGTAAAGTAAATACCCATTACTACTGAAATTGATTCATAAAATTTCAAAACAAGAATGGAGAAAAATGTCAAATTCATGGAAGAAATACATGAAGCTATACCTCGCGTTTTTGTGGGGAACAGCTCAGAGGTGTACATAACACAGACAGGATGCATTCCTGCAGTTATAAACAAGTTGAAAGCCATGATTGCCACTGGAGCAACCCAAGAGCATGAGGATACATCAACACTTGTGTTGGAGTCCAGGTAGAAATAACCAGACGCAATAAATAAGCTAATTGCACAAGTAATAGAGGACATCAGTAGAAGAAAACGCCTCCCTAAAATATCAGAAGTCACAACGCTAAACAAGCTTCCAATAAGAGTAACTATACCAATCGCTATAGTTATAAACTCAGGAGGGATAAAGTTATTTGAGAACTTGGAAAATGTATCTGTTGAATAAGTCAGAATAGCATTCTGTCCACTCAGAAACGATACCACTCCAACAATAAAGATTAAGAAAAGAGCTTTTCTATCGGTAGGAGTAGCTATCACGTCTTTGCAAGAAGCTTTTTCTTCTGAACTTTTTCTTACCTCTAGCTGAATTTCTTCCACTTCTTTTTGGGTTAAATCATTTGATGTTGAATCTCTCAGACGAACTAGCATGTCAGCGACTTTGTTGGATTTATTTTTCAAAGCATAAAAATATGGACTCTCCGGCTGCCAAATAAAGCAAACTACAAATATGATATTCAACAGAAATGTAGCATAAGTTAAAGAGTTGTACGATAAGTAGGGTCCGATGCTGTAAGGAAACAAACAACCAAGACTCCATGCAATAATAAAGAAGCTAGAAACAGTCCCTCTGGAATCAGAGCTAGCAATCTCACCAAGGTACAGAGGAAGTACGGTGTAGGGAATCCCCATTGCTAGACCCTGGATGAAGCGAGCGAGACAGAGTGACCATAATGTCCTGATGTAAATGATGAGGGCAACACTGACAACGAAGAGAGGAGTGCAGAGCAGCATGGAGTGTTTCCTGCCCAGATAATCGGCCATTAGTGTGGCAGGGAAAGGGCTGATTAAGGTCCCCACTTCTATAAAACAGACCATCCAGGAGGCCTCCTCCGGTGTCATGGGCACAGGACTATCTTGATCCAAGAGTCGAGGGAGGAGAGGTGCTGGCCAGCAGAACCAAGCTCCAGAAGCAATGATGCTTGTACTTGCTGGAACAACAATAGTTTGGATAAAAGTTCCAGAAACTGAATGATTACAACACAATTTATTGCTAAAGTATACTTGATACTCTGAAACTAGACATATTATAAATAAAATGCTCATGTTCATATCTTGACAGACCGAAACGCCACCAACCGCCTCAATCGCTTCGACAAGTGTCCGCTTCAACAGCCTACTGTTCTACAGGCATACCCAGTGGAATTAACATTAAGAAGCCTGCAACAATTGATGTACAATACAGTCATGCAAGGGCATGCTGAAGCATATCACATCCTGAAAACCCTCCATGTTTTAAAAATTACAGTTGTAGTAGCAAATCAATGCAACAAGAGGAACCAGTTAAAATTGGACTAGAACTATGTAAGAAATTTATTCAGAATCTGGCGACTTTATCCAGGTGTAACATTTATCTCATGTATTCCACTCATTGATGAATACATACTAGTAACATGACTTGTATATTATTAACAGTGAGATATCTTAAAAAAGCTTAAAAATATATCTTTCGTCTGATCTGTGTTCAATGAATTGTTACTCTTGATTAACCCTCATTTTGAAAAGCACCCCGAACCAACACTGAACAAAGAGATCCTTAAAATATGTTTTACTATAGAGAACATTTCACATTAATGAATCTTTGAAGTTCAATTGGAAATGTCATAAATGGTTCACGATTACTTAAGTACTTGAAGAAATATATAATTTAAATGCTACGTCACATATGACTGGAAGAACATTTCCCAGGGCAATAAGAGGTTGTATTATGGTGGATGAAGCTCACAGTGCCTATCTGATTTTCGATAGTTTTTCTTGTAATGAAAAAGGATCCCCAAATTGTATCATTGAAGAAACATGTAGTCTTCTTAATGATATTTTGTTTGAGAAAAAACAAATTAAGGCCATTCCATTTGACTTTGAAAAGAATAATATCTGTTTCCAATTTAGGGAGTCTTAAAACATGTCTTGAAGATATCATTAGAATGTTTTTTATTTTAAACTATCATAATCATCATGTCCTGCAAATTATGTTCTTTACACATTTTATAGCTTTATTATAAATACAATTATGACAACTCACCTGCAATTCCTGCCATGTACTGTTTCCGTCTCGATCGAGAAGCTTCTCTCTGCTGAAGATTAACTGAAATGTTTTTACAACAATACTAATTATCAAATTAAGAAATATTAAACAATTACAATGCAAATGTTGGTTTATTTTCTTGCTATTTATATGCATACTGTTAAATTGCATTATGAGGCACAAAACATTAAAATGGAAGAAACGGTTTTAAGTTTTTGTACAAGTAAATCTAATCTTGGTTTTGAAAGAATATAACAAGTGCCAATGGCACAGCAATATCCACCATAAATCATGAAAATAGAATTACTTTAAATTAGGACAAAATTTATCATTCACTTAATGAACATAAAGTTTTTTTTGGTTGGTCTACCCTTGTTCAGTTTAACTCCCTGTTCAATTTTTGATGCTCACTAAATCTAATTATTAACTAACTGAATAATTGTAATGACTAGATAATTATTTGGGAAGAGTCAGGGTCTTATTTAGGTGGCTGGGATCTAAATGAGATTGCTCAAACTCTGTCCAGATTGGGAAAGTTTTATCAGTACTATCTACCTTATATTTTTGGTGTGCTGTACTGTACCTTGACTTCCATCCTTGCCCTGATTGATAATACCTTCACACAGACCTTGTAGCCAATAGAGAATCATGTGAAAAAAGAAGACGGCCTCTTTTGCTTTTTATCTACTGTAGCTATGGTAATACTAAATTTGAATACCTGTTAATGTCAGTCCTCAAAATCCCGAAATAATAGAATGATAGTCTAAAATTAGAGATATCTTTTTATGGCTTTTTACCATAACATGGAAAATGCATTTATTATCTTTTCTAGATACGTAAGCTAAAATAATAGAGAAGGAAAATAGTATAAATTGGTTTAAATTGTGGAAATATTCTTTTTGGGCCATCCTGGTAAGCAGTGAAAATTACCACCCATACTGTGTGGTACATGTTACAAAACATCATAATAATTTAAAAAACAAATGATTCTGATCCAATTTACCATGTGGACATAGGTTTTAAAAAGTGTTCTAAACTATTTCTAGTAATTATTGCAATTTAAAGACTGAAATCAGAGTGCAATCATTTAGAATGATTTTATTAATAAATTGTAATTAGTGAAAAATTCAGAAAATGTAATATCACAAGGTAACAAAATTTTGTTTATTTCTTTTACTGAAATTGAATTTGAGACTATAAACTATAAAAAACATGGCTAAAAGGGAAATAAAATAATAATTTTCCATATATATAACACAGAATTTAGTTAATTTTTTTTAAAGAGGAGTTCTGTAATTTTTATGAATGATAACTATTTGAATTGCCTACTTTTCTATAAATAACATAAAATTTGGTATGATCCTATAATATCGTAACAAGCTGAAGTTACGTCTAATATGTCATCTCTGTCACTTAACCAATTATAGTTGAATTATTAATAAGAAGGTATAAAGAAATCATAAAATCCTACTTAACCATTATCTGGACATAATTATTATCTGGGTTTATGGCAAATCTATTAGTTAATAGGTAAATCTGTAAACTATTTACCAAAAATATAAAATGCTATAACAGTAAATTTGAAAATTTGTAGCTTCTATATTAAAATTCTTTATGAAGATTCTCAATCATTTACTAACTACATGAAATTAATCAAATATTTGTTGTTTTAGGTAAATGGAGATAATATAACCAGTATTTACGCCATGTAAAAATTGCTACTGTTTTATTTTACTTGTTTCGCTTAGTGTTGAAAGCTAGAGGATTGTACTTTATACTGAGCATTTTGGTAACATAATTTATAAATTTTCTGGCAATAATTTTATGCATGAGTAGGAACAAAAATATATTTCTGGTACAATTAACATTCTGACCTGCTACTCCAGTGATGTACTGCTGCCATTCTACTTGATGAACCTCTTTGTCTGTGTGTACAAGCACTGAAAAATATTGTAAATATTAACCTAAATTAAAGTGTTACTGCCTTGTTTTGTAGTACTCTTAGGTGACAGTAATTCTGAATAATTAAAAAAAAAAAAAAAAAAAAAAAAAAATGAAATGAAAAATGACTTTATTTACAGAGGCGAAGTTAGGACTTAAAAGTCCTCTCTACCACTTAACCTCCAAACAAAACAAACAAAGTAAAATATAATCATACCTATACACACATCATCATACATTGTAAGTGACACGTAAACTAAATCACTTTAATAGTTACTTACATATTGGATTTAACATAATAATGTATATATACCAATTATAATTAAAATAAACCATGTCGATTAAACTCTAACAAAAATCTCTTAATGCAACAGGCAACTAATAAAACTATCCTATCCTAACAGCATTCATTCCCCATCCACGCAACTTACATACAGTTACCCCAAGTGTGACCACAAGAACCACCAACCGTCACTCCCGCCGAGCCCGCAGCAGAAAGGCCCTAACCTCCGCCCCAAAGCGATCGCTCTTGTCAATACTTCTGATGTTGTCTGGGAGAGCGTTCCACAATCGACATGCGGAAACAGTGAAAGACTTATTATATAAGGCTGTCCTATGAATTGGAATTGATAATAAAGATGCACCCCTACGAGTTCAACGTGCACTAATATCAGACATAAAAACGAAACTTTGGGCCAGATAACTTGGACAACCATTGTGGATTAGTGCGTGCAACAGACTAAGTACATGAAGATCTCTAAGTTCTTTGGATTTTAATAGGGATAATTGCTCAAAATAAGGAGATACGTGATCATCACGTCGTAAGTTGAAAATGAACCGAATACAATAATTCTGTGCACGCTGAATTTTATTAGAAAGGTCAACAGTCATGTCATTGATCACCACGTCACAGTAATTGAAGTGAGGTAAAACTAGAGTTTTCACCAACATCACTCTAACATCCAACGGCAAGTACTGTGCAAATCGCTTGAGGCCATGTATACAGGCAAAAACCCTATTACACATTAGTGACACCTGATCAGCCCATCCCAGGCTTTTGTTGATAGTTATTCCCAGGTTTTTTACTTTTTCATTGTAAACTATTTCTTTGTTGTTCAGTATCAGTCTTGGAGCAGTATTAATGTCGATTTTAGTAATAAGCCTTTGATAGCCTATTAAAATACAGTTAGTCTTGGTTTCATTAAGTTTCAGTCCATGTCTGCAAGTCCAGTAAGCTATTGAATCAATATCAAAGTTCATTACTTGTACACAAGTGTCCATCTCATTAGGTGAAAAGTGGCGGTAAATTAAATAATAAATATAAATAAATATTTATATAATTAAATATTATTAATATTATTATTATTATTATTATTTTATTTATATTATTGGCGGAATTTTAAATAAATATACTGTAATATCTGGAATGCTGTTGATGCAGAGTAAAAATAACTTCACTGGAATCGTTTGATGAGATTTGCAGGATATTTTTAGAAGTGCAAAGTAATGACTATAGCTTGTTTTCAATGACAAGAAGTATTGAAGGCTCTGTACAAAACAGTTCCACAACATTATTTTAAAGATATTTTATGAGATCCTTATATTTTGATGCATCATAAGCGAGTTTCTTTACTCGCCTCACAGCCTATTCTATTCCACAAAATAATTATGATTGTGTAATTAGCAATATAAATAATAAGTTACTTTCTTCCTGAAATATATTCATTTCACGATCCTCACTTTTAATATAAGCTGTTAATAGCTAAAATATTTATCTAGATATATAATATAATAATTTATCTAAATTATTATGCATTTTGTCGATCAGCTAATCAATAACAATAGTACATCTGATGATATTTTTAATCCTTCTTGTTCAACTGTGTAAAACTTATTTTAAAAGTATAAATTAAGATAACTATTTAATTTTAAAATTATGTGGAATTAAAGCTGATTGTATTATTTTTTAGATGTGGTTTACTTACTGGCAAGTCTTTCAAGTGGTTGTTTACCCAAGTAGTTTCTTGGTACGTTATAGACTTCACTGAATTGTGTCTTGATAAGACTAATCTTGAAGTGAAGAGGGTGTGCAGTTAATGATCCTAGTTAAAAGTGCTCCACTACAGTCTAGTTGTGAAATAGTTTTGATCTCTTACGCCAGCCTGTCTTAGTTACATATATACATACAAGGTACAAATTGTCACAATTGTTTTCACTTGTGATATTACTTTGCTTCCTCTTAAAACTACCCAAGTGGCAGCTCTCTCATATTCTCATATTATTTCATATAATACTAGTTAGTGACCTTGTACACATTTTAGACAAGAACGCCATGTCTCACATTTATAACTTCGTGAACTTATCAGCTGTCTTTTATCAATAAAATCTATCAAAGATTAATGTAAATAATCGAATACAGCTATTAAAAAAAACCGTATTTATAATAGTTACTACCAGAAGCAATCTAACTTTTTTAGAAAATTAACAAACTCATGATCCACCTATAGGAGCACTATGGTAGTGTAACAGTTTTTTAAACTAAACCACTCAGATTTCTGCAAAAATATTTGTAAAAGGTCTGTGCGTTTGAATACTCTAGGAGTTTGCATGCTTCAGCGTAAGTCCTAGTGGAGTACCTAAACCAAGTGTGATGCAGATCATAAGGAATAAAATCTATAAACATGGAGTATGTTATCAAACAATACATGAGCTAAATACTCTAGGAGTTTGCATGCTTCAGCGTAAGTCCTAGTGGAGTACCTAAACGAAGTGTGATGCAGATCATAAGGAATAAAATCTATAAACATGGAGTATGTTATCAAACAATACATGAGCTATACACAAGTAAAATCATGATTTTGTGATTTTAAAATAATACTCAGTTTTTAAACAACTTCATAATGAATTTGTGGGATTTAATCGATAAAAACCTTTGCTAAAATATTTTTCAAAACCTGTTACTTTAATGCCTGCTTTCAACTTCAACATTTTCTGATTTCCGGAAACAAACTATGAAAATATGTTTATAAAAACAAGAGTATAAGTAGGTATTATTGATATTATATCAGATTATATAGGTAGACCAATGTTTATGTAATGTTGGAACATATTTCCTTAGAAACAAGCCTTAGAGAAAAAAGTTTTGAATAAAAGTTTCAAACATTGTGTCTATTCTTGTAATTAGGCTACAATTCTCATGATGTTCTATGGATTTTTTAAAAAAAGGGAACTTATTTTTCAACTTGGATTCATGTTTTACACAACATGAAATTTATACTTAAAAAATTTTGCCTGATTCTGAATTCTTTATGAAAATTAACAAAGTAAAATGTAATTCTTTGACCTAAACAGCCAAAAGCATACATATTTTGGGGTTAAAAAATGTTTGCAAGCCTTCATCCTTAAATTCTGGAATATAGGTGTAAGATTTAGAAATTGTTATGCATCAATATTATAAGATTCTTTCTCTGTTTGGGCAATACCTTTAATTGTATAATGGGTTATAAATAATAAATCATTTTACTATTTCTTTAGGCAGTGTTTATTTTTTGACTGAATTCAATTGTTTGGGTATGAATTCAAACATTTCCATTTAAAAGTTTAAAACTACAAAGAGATTCTCTAATTACAATTAGATACCAAATCAGGTATTTTAACCATTCTATTCATTGTTCATATAAATGGTTGGATGTTTCATATTCTTAGACAGGCAATAGACAATAGACAATATGCTTTATTCATAATCTTTGAGATTAGAATGGTGTCATTACATAGGTATACAAATTACACACACATAAATGCACGCTTTCACACACACATACATGCACACCTGTATTTATGCAAACATGTTCCACAACTATTTTTAACTTATTGGATCACAAATATTTCACTGAAGACCACAACTGATTTTCCTTAGTATCACTATTTTATTTTTTCTATACTGAAATAAAACTTAAAAACTAAGTAATAAAATTAGCAACAGTAACAATAATACAAATAACAGTAAATAAAGTACAACAAACAAACAACCACATATGGTTTTGTTCAGATTTAAAAATTAATATTACATTACATTATATCACATTTTAGTAATAAGTAAAATATATATTCATCGTATGACTAAACTATGATAACTAAACTATTTATATAGTAGCTCAACAATTCATTCACAGAGTAAAAGGTATGTTTGATAAGTCATTTTGAGATTAGTTTCTTACAAGACTTAAGTTCTAACAATCAAACTGCCTTTGGAAGTTTATTATAAAATGTTATTTGTAAGTATTAATGCGTTTTAAGTACTTTTCCAATCCTACAGAGGGGAAAACTAAGTCCTTTGAGTGTCTTGTTTGGTAGTTATGAATATTATCATTGCAGATAAATTAACTTATATTTTCTCTTACATAAAGTAAAGTTGTAAAATAAATATACACGGAACAGTCATAATATTATGTTCAATAAAGTATGACTTACCGGTACTACTCTATCCCTGTTTCACAAACCAAACAGAATTTGTACGCCTCTCTTTTGTCACAAGCTAAGAGAACTTTTTCTGCACCACACTATTACCCCACAAACTGTTACAAAGTGGAAAAAACTTAAATAAGCTTGTTGCATTAGATCCGTAATCACACAGTATTTTAACTTTCTCAATAAAAAGCAAATCCTTGATAGCTTTGAGATAATATCATTTGTATGCTCTTCATTATGAGTTTCCTTCTATAGTAATACCTAACATCTTATCTGATTTTTACATCAGGAAGAGGTAAAGTCCGCAATTTACCACAGATCTATTCATAAATACTGAGTTGTCAGAATGTTTTGATATCAAGATAGCAGCTTGAGACTTGCCCATGAATGGATTAAAATGTCTGTTACTTTCTGTACTACTCACTCTTGTCACTCTTTCACTATAATCTTTTTTCATAAAACAATATCAAAACAAAATGATTTATGGATTGGTACATCCAAAAAATAGTATTTGTCAAATTTATCAATAAATAAGTGTATTGTGAGCTCTCTGGAGTGTCTTGAGATTCAATTGTGAGATTATTTTTATATATAATTTCCAAATATGAATGTGATTTTCTTCTTTTGGTGCTATTCCCTTTACTCGTTGGTAGATGTCCTTGGCTATTTTTAACATAATAGCCTTTAATTAATAATACTTATACAAACAATAGAAATTTTTTTTGAATTTCATAAAGAAGTTCTTATGATATCACTGTTCACTGAACTTCATTTACTCCTTAGATTGTCATGTACAAATTTGAAAACACCCCATTATGCCAAGACTAATAATACTAACTCATCTCGTATCCACTAAGAACTCAACACTTCCATACTGATCTTCCACCACCAGGGTGTTACAAGATCTATTGCTTCCTTCTCAGTGAATGTTATCAGTCAGTGTCTGTAACATTTTTTCACCTGTTGGCCATCTTCTAAACAGTGAAAGAAGGTGAGAAAAATAAACATTGAAATGTACAACTCACTTATTCTGGGACTTTACTAAGGCCTCTCTGATTTCCAGAAATGTTTTCCCCTTTGTTTCTGGCATCATAAAATAGAAAAGGAACACGCCGATAAAGCAGACTAGAGCATAAGACAAATAAGTAAAGTAAATGCCCATTGCTACTGAAATTGATTCGTAAAATTTCAAAACAAGAAGGGAGAAAAATGTCAAATTCATGGAAGAAATACATGAAGCTATACCTCGCGTTTTTGTAGGGAACAGCTCAGAAGTGTACATAACACAGACAGGATGCATTCCTGCATTGATAAAAAAGTTGAAAGCCATGATTGCCACTGGAGCAACCCAAGAGTATGAGGATACATCAACATTTGTGTTGGAGTCCAGGTAGAAATAACCAGAAGCAATAAATAAACTAATGGCACAAGTCACAGAGGACATCAGTAGGAGAAAACGCCTCCCTAAAGTATCAGAAGTTGGTATGCTAATACAACTCCCAATAAGAATAACTATACCAATCGCTATAGTTATAAACTCAGGAGGGATAAAGTTATTTGAGAACTTGGAAAATGTATCTGTTGAATAAGTCAGAATAGCATTCTGTCCACTCAGAAACGATACCACTCCAACAATAAAGATTAAGAAAAGAGCTTTTCTATCGGTAGGAGTAGCTATCACATCTTTCCAAGAAGCTTTTTCTTCTGAACTTTTCCTTACCTCTAGTTGAATATCTTCTACTTCTTTTTTGATTAAATCTTCTAATGTTGAATCTCTCAATCCTACTAACATGACAGCGACTTTGTTAGGTTTATTTCTCAAAGCGTAGTAATATGGACTCTCCGGCTGCCAAATAAAGCAAGCTACGAATATGATATTCAACAGAAATGTAGCATAAGTTAAAGAGTTGTAGGATAAGTAAGGTCCGATGCAGTAAGGAAATAAACAGCCAAGACTCCACGCGATACCGAAGAAGCTAGAAATAGCCCCTCTGGCTTCAGAGCTAGCGATCTCACCAAGGTATAGAGGAAGGACAGTGTAGGGAATCCCCATTGCTAAACCTTGGATGAATCGAGCCAGACAAAGTGACCATAATGTCCTGATGTAAATGATGAGGGCAACACTGACAACGAAGAGAGGAGTGCAGAGCAGCATGGAGTGTTTCCTGCCCAGATAATCGGCCATTAGTGTGGCTGGAAAAGGGCTGATCAGGGTCCCCACTTCAATGAAAGAGACCATCCAGGAAGCCTCCTCTGGTGTCATGGGCACAGGACTATCTTGATCCAGGAGTCGAGGGAGAAGAGGTGCTGGCCAGCAGAACCAAGCTCCAGAAGCAATGATGCTAGTGCTTGCTGGAACAATAGTAGCTTAGATCAGAATTTCAGAAACTGAAAGATCGCAACACAATTTATTGCTAAAGTAGACTTGATACTCTCGAACTAGAAGTTATATCAAGAAAAAGCTCATGATTCATATGTGTATTTTATAAGCTCTATCTACAGTATTCTATTATTGCCAACTCTAGTATAGTCAATCCATTCATGATGGGTAAGTTTGGGGGTAGGGGCTGCCTCCTATCGAGATCCATGCATAAGAATCAGGGCACTACATCTCAAAGTCATGTCCCTCCGGAAGAAGGTGAGGCCAGCTCTGAACCAGCCTCTTCAGTCAAAGCAGGCAGGGGGTGGCACACCCTTATTGAGGTTAGTAAGAAACTCTGATAGTTAGGGAACGAAACCCACCAATCTCCAACAGTCATCTCCCGCAGTAAACTAGACCTATCGAATTGCCCTTGCACCCCAGAATCTTGACATTTGCGGTTAGTGCCGCCATCCGTAAGGTTGCCCAGATTTAAGTGACACATCAGTTTTTGCTGTGTCCCAGTTGTAGGTTCAACTGGAAGGTATAAACCAGCCAGAAGTGATCCCTGCTGAGTCATTATTGTTATGTTCCTGGTCATAGAATCATGGGAGATGTCTCATTTATTAATGCAGGTTTTGACATCAGTGTAGGTTATATTGAAATTTGTTTTTCCTAAACATATCTTAGAATCTATTTCAACTTTGTCATCTACATGCCTGCATCTAGTAAAAGTATTCACTTTACAAGAAAAACTAAAAAATGTTAGGGTTTGAATTACTACTTGTAAGATCTTTAAAATGAAACGTCTCCCAAAGTTGTACAACTAAAAATAAAGATGTAAACAAATTGAGTGATTTGTGAAAGTAGATAAGAACCCATTCAGATGCTAGTTTAGTTTATATGATTGTCCATCTGTTCAACGCTAACTTTATTTTTACCCTTACTATACAGTTTATTCTATTTTTCGACACACTTTTTTACATTTTTTTGTATGAAAATATCAGATTTATTTAATGTACCTACTCTGTTTTTTATAATGATTATTTTTTAATTCACTATAACAACAAATATTAGCATATTTATTAATTTACTACATTTTACAAGATGTTCCCCATTGACAAATTTTGTCTGATTTTGAATGTTTTATTTGATAATGGTTTCTAATATAAAAAACACCCATAAATTCCCTGGATTAATAGTACTACAACTAAAAATATGGATGTACATAAAACTGAGTGTTTTCTGGGAATAAATAAAAAACACATCAATGTTGAGAATCGTATTACTTTATTTATTCAAAAGAATTTGAAAACTATTTTAAAATATATTCAATCCTTCATTTCTAAATTAAATTATAATGGAACTACACTTTTTCTTCCATTTATATTTTAAATTATAATAACGATAATTTGTTACAATTATTTTGGTTACACATGTGTTAATATTTTAAGCTTTGTTATAAAAACAATAATTATAAGAACTCACCTGCAATTCCTGCCATGTACTGTTTCCATCTTGACTGAGAAGCTTCTCTCTGGTGAAGATTAACTGAAATGATTTTAAAACTATCAAATTAAGAAATATTAAACAACTAAAAGGAAGCTTTTGGTATCTTTTCAAGCCAAGGTTTTATTTATAAGGAAACTATTAAATTCCGTTATGAAATACAAAACATCAGAAGAAATCATTTAAAACGTTTGTACAAGCAAATCTAATCTTGGTTTTGAAAGCATGTATGACAAATGCCCATGGCACTGCAATAGGCACCATAAATCGTGAAAATAGAATTACTGTAAATTAAGAAAAATTTATCATTCACATAATGAGTGTTAAGTTTTTATTATTGGCACTATGCTTGCTCAGTGTAATTCTCTGTTCAAAGTTTGACTCTCACTAAAGTTCAGTATTTAGTTATTGAGTAATTGTACAGACTAGATAATTATTTAGGTAGAAGCCAGGGCCTAGTAACAAGGCCCTGGGTAGAAGCAGTGGTGGCAGGGATCTTAATGAAATTGTTCAAATTCAAATCCTGTCCAGATTGTACTGTTGGTGTTCCTTGACTTCCATCTTTACTCTGATTAATAATAGCTTCACACATATCTCATGCCAATGGGGAATAATGTAAAAAATATACTGAACCTCTTCCATTTGTGTTTTTTTCATAAATGTTCTTTAATTATCTATTGTAGGTATTTTAATACTAAACTTTGAATACCAGTTAATGTCAGTTCTCAACATCCTGAAATACTTGAATACTAATCTAAAATAGTGATATCTTTGTTTAGCCTTTTTACCACACTATGGAAAATTGGTTACTTTTCTCGATTGGTAGTACAAAATATAGAAGGAAAAACTTAAATTTGGAATTAGAAATATTCTTTTTTAATCGTCACAGTCATAAGTGAATTTTCAAATGACAATTATAAAGTTTTGTATGTTTTTAGGGTTTGCTGCAGGAGAATTGATTAAAAACAACCAATTTAAAATATTTCAGGTTTTTAGTGTATTTATACATAAATTATAATTATGTACAAAAATAATTTCAGTTACAAAATATGAATATAACATTATATTTTGTCAGTATTTTCTTATAAAACTTACAAAAGTCAACCGGTAACGTAAAACTGAGGTTACACAAAACATCAGATATAACATTACAACTGTACAGGACAGAAGTAGAATCTGCTGATAACTTGTAACAACTGATTTAACACTGTCATATGTGGTAAATTATAACTGAAAAGAAAAATAAACAAAAGAGTAAGTGCAATCTAGTTGGAACGACTAAAATGATTTTAGAGCGTTTCTTATCCATTCTACTAGATGGCGTGGCTTAAAAATAATTTACTATATTAAATACAGAATATAGATAAAGTTATTTTTTCTTGAAAGAGGACTACAGTACATTTTGTAGTTTCTGTGTATTATGTTTATTTGCAGTACTTCTATTATATTTAGTTTTCTAGAAATACCAAAAATTGGATATGATGAAGCAATATTGAAATGAAAATATTTATTTACAAGTTAAAGTTATGACTAATAAGTCATAATGAATAAGTCATATCTATGCTGATACACAATTACAATAAAAGTATAATGAAAATAACTTAAATTCTAAAAATTAGCAATGAGTAAATATATGAAAGTTTTGATAAGTAGAAAAATAAAGTGTCAATATGGTGGTTTCCATCCATTTACAAATGTAAAAATCATTTCTCCCTAATGGTATCCCTTAGTTAATTCAAAACTAAAGTTTTTCTATTAGATTTTTCTATAAGATTTAAATTTAAGTTAAATTTTCAGTTTTAAATATTTAAAAATCAATGCATTTTTTGCTAGTGAAATGTGTGTTGATGATTTACTTTTAAACACAACTTTTATATTGCATGAACAAATCTACTGAGCATATGAACAATAAAAAATAGGTTATGTTTGAAAAAATAACTATAAAATATAAAACCGTATAATTACTTTCCATTTTATTATCAGAAGTTTTAAAACACTCAGTAGTGTGTACAATATTATCGAATTAATTTGGATACTGTTGTTGTTTACAAGCTGACAATGTATATGTTTTATTCAGTACATGTATTCTAAGTTAAGAATGAACAACAAGTAAATTTGTTTTAAGATTTGACTCAAAAGTACAATTTAGAATATGTCGGTACTCACGCTGTGTGTACTCAATGTGCTGGAAGCCTGTTGCCGGTTGTTCACCCATTCTCGTAGTCTGTCACACTCACTACCTGCTTCGTGCCTGCCGAATGCCGGATGCCAAGGCCAGTCAGCCTTGACAATTACCTGCCAGCTGGATAGTGTAGTAGTTTCCCCAACCCGTTTAGTTATCATATGATGAATGGTTATCTTTATTTAGTTTTGTTGCCAACCAACTAATGTGTTGATTACTATAATTATGTAACAGCACCTAAAACTGTCTTTAGCACATAGAAGTAAAATTAGTAGCGACTTTAATAATTACTTGATATGGAGGGGTTTGAAACCAATTAGTCAACCAATGACTGTGTTAGACGTAATCTAACAAAATGTGATGAGATATAACATTTGAAATACGTTATTCTTAAAAGTAAAAAAATGTATTATTCATTATTAATTGTTCACAAACTATTTATGTAATTTTTGAAACTGTAATAATGTTTTAACAAAACAAGATACATTTACCCTTCTCTTTATAAACTGCTCAATAATGTATTAGGGTTGGAGAGATTATATCTTCATGACTGAGTTCTATATATTTGTACACATATTGTGCAGTGATTGAGAATTCGTACAAATGTATATATACCTGACCTATAACTGTGCAATTTTGCATGAAGTTTAAATTCAAATTCAAATTCATTCAAATTCAAATGGTTTATTGTCAGAATACAAAATATGTATATAACAACGTCATATTATAAATAATCTATAGCTTACTTTAAATAGCCTTACTTCTTATCACAGTTAAAAATTCATCAACAGTGTACAAACATGAATCTACTAACATTTTCTTTACAACATTTTTAAAATTTGATCTGTTTAATACCTTGATATGATTGGGCAAAGCATTGTAATATTTGATTCCCTGATATCTAAAACTGACTTGAGTGCTAGCAAAGTTACATTTTGGTACAACTACATTATTTCTATTACGAGTACTATAACTATGAACATCACATTGATTAATAAATAATGATAAATTATCTCTGACATATAACAAAACATTTAATACATAAATAGACGGCAATGTTAATACACCTAATTTTACAAACAGTGGTTTACAGTGCTCACGACTCTGGACATTACATATAAGCCTGACTGCTCTTTTTTGTAACACAAACAGTTTATTCGCACTCTGAGATTGGCCCCACAAAGTTACTCCATATGTTAAGAAACTATGAATATAGGCATAGTACATAAAAAGCAAGTGTTTAGCAGAAATAGTTCCATTAAGGGATCTTATAAGAAAAATACCTCGGGAAATTCGAGAAGCTACATAATCAATATGAGTTTGCCATTTAAGATTGGGTTGTATAAAAATGCCAAGAAACTTAAGACTTAAGTCCTCATTATCACTAGGCCTATTAGATAAGGTAATATGCAAATCTTGAATTTTTTTATCATTTACACAGAGCTTATTTGCTGCACACCAATCATCTACAATTACGGTCTTAACACTAAGTAGCTCATTACATTCGTTCCTCGTTTTTGCGCAGACCTTGAGACCCAAGTCATCAGCAAACAAATACATACTAACATAATTGTCATTGAGATTAAAAGGCAAGTCATTTATATACAAAATAAATAGAGTAGGTCCTAAAACGGATCCCTGAGGAACACCTAGCTTAACAGGCCTAGTTTCTGACATATAGCCATTTAAATATACATATTGACACCTATTTGAGAGATATGAGTTAAAGAAACTGACAGCAAGTTGACTAAAACCATAAGACCTAAGTTTATTTAATAGAATATGATGACTTACAGTATCAAAGGCTCTGGATAAGTCATAAGATCTGAACTTGACAGATTTTTTTAATTCCAAACCATCAAAGCAATCATTTATAAAGGACTGGACTGCGCCAACGGTAGACCGCTCAGCTCGAAACCCAAATTGACAAGTGCTGAGTAAATTATTGGTTTCGAGATAGCAAACCAACTGCTTATGAACTAGCCGCTCCAACACCTTTGACACTGCTGTAACAATAGTTATAGGCCTATAATTACAAGTTTGGTCCTTTGGACCCCTCTTATGTACTGGAATCACTTTGTTTATCTTTAGTACATCAGGAAAAATACCTGTCCTAACACTTTCATTATATAAATAAGTTAGAATTTCACAGATTGAGTTGGCAGCCATTTTCAGAATAGGAGCACTTATACCATAACAATCGAGACATGTGCTATTACTTAAACTAAGGATAGCTGCATGAACATCTTCCACTTTAAATTCATTCAGGCAAAAGCTTACTGTAGAGTTCCACTGAGCACAGTGCTTACCAAGGTAGAAAGAATAGTCATTATTGCTAGGTGGAATACTTTTGCAAGTCTCCAAAACTGAGCCAACAAAATATGAATTAAAACTATCAGGTTCCAGTACATGAGATGAGTTAGATGACATACTATTAGCCCTGACTGATTTATTAATAATGCTCCAAGCAGCTTTACTTTTGTTAGTTGCTTTATCAAGTAAAGTGTTATTAAAGTCAAGCTTTGCTTTTTTTATTTCATTTCTGTAAACATTTTTAAGATTTCTATATTTATTTCTAATATCAATATTTTTCTCATTGCTTGTGTTTTTTTATAATATAATAAAGTCTATTAAGCTCCTGCTTTGTCTTATTTAGACCTTCATGATACCAGGCAACATTTACTTGTTTAGATTTAGATTTCTTATTTTTTTAAAGGCATAGCACAGTTCAGAGCCAATAAGAACTTTTCCAAAAATAACTTAAACATAAGGTTAACATTTGACGTAATAACATAAATATCATTCCAATTAGTGAGACCTAGGTAAGACGCAAAAAGTGAGGAGCCCAAAGTAGAAATGGGTCTAACAATAAACATTTGTGGTATAATCCTAGATATTACATTGTCTAAAGTAGCTTTGAAGAGGATGGCCATATGGTCTGAAGCACCAGTGTGAATGACTGAAGATTTTCCCTTATCTTGATGAATAGTCGTCAGCAGATTATCAATACAACTACCCTTTGTTGCATCTCCTCCAAGGGTAGGTCTTGTAACTTCAGCAACAGTAATATTTAGTCCAAAACTGTCAATGAGGTTGAATAGTACTTTGGCCTCTGAGTCATTTTTGTTAAGAAAATTGACATTGAAGTCACCCACAAAGACTATATTACATTTATTATAATGCAGGAAGGACAGAATGTCATATAACTTATCATAGAATAGTGATCAGTTACCTGCTGGAGATCTATAGAAAGTTACCACTAGAGTTTTCCAAGTTGGCAGCACTATTGCTGCTAATTCACAAACAAGTTCCTCCGAGAAACAAGACAATTTATCATAAGAAACAAATTCAGTTCCTTCCTTAACACAGATAAGCACACCCCCATGAATATGTTTTTCTCTTGCGAAAAAGTCAGCGATAACATAGCCAGGTATCACTAAATTGTTTATATCAGTTGAGAACAACCAGTGTTCTGCAATACACAGTACATCTGTCTTATATTGACTATTTAAAATATCGATGAGAGGGAGTTTGTTTAGTATACTACACACATTCCAGAACATCAAATTAAAGTTAGGCTGTTCTTCTAAATAACCTGTACATGTTATGGATGGTGGTTTGAGGCGGTTACTGTTAAGTTTTCCGAAGGTGCTAATAAAGGTTGTATTAATTCCAGTTCCTCTGTAGAGTCATCACACCCAGGCGGTAGTGGTTGCTTGATACTCTCCGCGGCCTTGCAGATTTCCTGCGCCAGCCAAATTTTTCCTATTTGATTTAGGTGCATACCATGCCTTGTATGTAATCCTCTACTTGCCTGACTAGCCCTTACCAAAGTCACATTGCTGACATTATTACTAATACTTAGCAGCTCATTGTTAGTTTCATTTCTGTATAGGCAACACTAAATTCGATTATGTGCATTTCAGTCATGTCTTATGAGTAACCATGATGGTAATGGGGGAATAGCAGAATAAACTTGTAAACAAGCTAAGTACAATCATACGAGATTTTAACATAACATATTAACACATACAAATTATTCATAAAATAAAAAGAAAAAGGAAATAATGGAAAGTAAATGTTAAAATTTCATAACAAGATTTAGTTTCAGCGCACTCTTGAGTTGTAGTACCTACAACATCACCGGAACTTTACTTTTTAAACACAGCTGTGAAAACCCAAAATCAATGAGCAAAAATGTGAATGTAGCATGTACTAAAATATTTAGAGGACTTTAAAATTCAAATGAACTTAATTTCTACATAGACAAGATTAAGTTTTATTATGGTGCATATCCAATTATGGAACTTACTGAATGGTCTTTGAACATGAACCCCAGAGCCCAAAACCACCCCCTATTCAAAATATTATACAGAGTGTAACAAACTTCTCTATAGAAATTTTAGGATATTATTAGAACTACGAGAAGCTAAAAAGTAAATGCCCATATGTCTGTCTGTATGTGTTTTTCAGTTTTTATTTTAGAAACCAGTAAATATCAAAAACTCAAATTTGGTACAATTGTTTTTCTTGCAGTCTCAAATAATGAGAGCAATGAATATTATATTATCACATAATGTATCAAGATGGTTGTCTGTTGAAATTTTTAACCTTAACACTGTAAAACCTAATAAGATTGTGAATTGTTTTAAAAAATAATAAAAGCTGTAAAATTTTTATACAAACCTTTTGTTACCCAGATCATAAAATTTGGTCAATAAATAATGTATATATAATCTTTTATCAGTTTTAATGCATGGTTAATGATGTCATAAACATGTAAACAATGACAAGTTTGCCATTAGACAGTAGTTGTCAAAGTAATTATTTATGATGACAATTATGACAAAGTAATTTCCAAAGTGACCTCTGTCTTCATTAAATACATGTAAGTGCCGTCCTGTGCAAGTCATTTACGGCATATGCTAACGTGTTATGGTGCAAAATCACTTTACTCTAATGTTTGGGCTATTACTCTATCTGGAAGTGATATTCAGAAAGTCAGCAGCATTCTCGCATTCAACAGCAATCAGTAACGTGTTTTGTATAAAATAAAGTAGTATGAAAATATATTTGTGAAATTGAAACAGTTTTCTAGTATTTCATTGAAAAAATATCACGCTCGGAGTTAAAGTTTTCATTCACAAATGGTAAAACATGCTTGTTTAATTCTGTAACTGTTGAAAAAGAGTTCCTGGCACTTAAAGCGCTCCTAGCGGCTAAACGGTTAAGTAGCAAATGGGTGAAAAGTAACTAGGTATTACAAAACTGTTGTACATTATTTAATAATGATCCTAATTTATTAAGAAACCAAGTACATGTTTTTGCTAAAAAACAAAACATAGGAATAAGTTAAACCTCAACGTATACACTGGTGTTAATAACTAAGTTTGTCAAACGGTCAGGGATAATATTTACACTTCTCTGAAGGAAGTCCATTTTATTGGGATGTCGGTGATAACCTCTTGAAATTTGTTTTCCAATTCCTGCAATGTACGGGGGTTTGGACTTGAATACCTTCTTGGCGTAGCCCCACAAATAAAAATCAAATGGAGAAAGATCTAGACTTCTTGCAGGTCACTCGTGCGGTCCACGAAGTCCCAGCCAATGCTCAGGAAATGTTTGGTCCAACCACACCCGAACAATATTGCAAAGTGGGGTGGCGCAATATCTTGCACAAAAATTAGGTCATCAATGTTTTCTCATTGTGATATCGTAAGCCTCACACATAGTCTGGACACACCTGAAAGTATCGATCTGCACTCATGGTGTCACGCAGAATGAGCTTTGTCTCAGTCATTCCACACCAAACGGGCACTGGGTGAGTTTGCAACTTTTTAACCGCCATTTCGGGATCACTATGACATCTTTGTTTGAAGGTTATTTTTGACGATGGAAGGATTGTGAAGGAAACAGGATTTTTCCGGACATTTGCCATTGTTCAGTGAAACAAGAAATCAGTAACACTACGTTTCGAGATCTGCAATCTCGAAACGTAGTGTTACTGATTTCTTGTTTCACTGAACGATGGCAAATATCCGGAAAAATCCTGTTTCCATCACTATGACGTCGTGCCCACAATACCACCAATATGGAACACAGCCTCATCACTCCACTAGATATTTTCAAACACTTGTAGCCAATCTTCGTGCCAACTCTGCATAGATTCACCAAATTCCATTCTTAAGTCACAGTCTTCAAATTTCAACTCTTGTACATAATAAGGTTTCTATGGCCAAAACTGAATTCAGTTACCTTATGCAACATCATACTTAATGTATCCCTTATTAGTCCTTGTTTTGGGCTACGAGTAAACATGTCTTGAACTTTTACCATTTTCCTCCGATCTCAATGTGTATGGTCGGCCACTTCTTACGTCTTTCACAGAGCCCATAGTCATCAGCTTTGCATGACAGTTCTTAATTATATCTGGTTGTATTTGAAGGCAGTATACAATTTAAATACATAAACTGTATTATGCCACAATCGCCAACATAAAATCAGAAATATAACACATTTTATAAATGTTGTACAATGACTAGTTACTTTTCTCCCACCCGGTATATCAAAACAACACCAACAATAAAAAAGTTTTAGGATTGCATGTTAAACTTAAATCCATCAGAAAAAAGGGGTTTTCTATAACAAATTTCAAAGTTTACCACCATATTGGAAAGAATTTAAAAATGTATCTACGTAATTGTAATAAATATAAAAAATAAGGTAAAGTTCCCAATTTATAGTTTTCTGTAATTATTACTTTCTGAGATCCCAATAGTGGTTAACTTGAGTTGATCACCCTGTACATATCTATGCTACATAACTACATAAAGCAGTTTGGGAAAATGTTAATTGTCTCAAAATAACTCAAACAAGTAGAAATTTGGTACAAATATTGATCTTATAAATGTGTCGGCTAAGTTCATTGACCAGCTTGGCATGTAATTTCATTTCAATATGGTTGCCAATTAAACTTTTAAAAATCACAACTTTGATTATTATTTATGACCCTAGAGAAAAAAACTAAAATTGTTCTGGAATGCTTACATTTTTGTAATAAGCAATTATTTGATATTTTCTAAGAACTGATGATAGAAAATAAATGCTGAAACAAGTTGAAACTCACTATAAAAATTGAACTTATTAATGTCTTGGCTAAGTTCGTTGGCCAGCTTGGTACACAATTTTGTTTCAATATGGCGGCCGTTTAAAATTTTAAAAAGTTCAAAACTACGTCATTCGCGAACAGAACAAATTGATTGGAATGGTTATAAGGTTTACTCAAACTTTTTTAATAAGCAATTTGTTATGTCTCCGAATTGTTTTTGAGGTGCTGATTACATTTCCATTGTCCATTGATTCCATTACGCTTGCGATCTCGTTTTTTTCCATCCCTTGACTTTCTTAGTGCGAGGAGCTGGTATGCTACTGTGATTTGAAGCGATTTGATATATTTTATAATTTGTTTGCCTGTGAGTTGAAGTGAAACAGTATATCAAATACTACTATACACGAACATTCTTTAGAGATGAGTAGTTATTTCAGAAAATAGTAAAAACAATAAAACTGGTAACCTTCGAAACCACGTGTGTATAAAGATTTTTAGTAAAGCCAAATTCATATTAAACGGAAAAGAATTTTAATACGCCTGAAGTGTTCGTCAGTTGTGGGTGTAGTAGATTATTGAAACTGGGGTTCACAAAGGTGAGAAGCTTGACCTTCAACTGTGGCACCATCTACACAGGTCTAGGCCTACATTTCCTGACCCAAATTTCTGAATTTCTACATTTGGCGCACAAAACGCAAGGGGAAATGCTATTCACATTTGAACACACACACGACCTTCACCATGTGGGCAGTTTCACACCTGAACTACATAATATGGGGCAACGAAACTTGATCACTTGAATCACTGTTCTTGGCTATGTTTTTAACATACATAAATTATACAAACTATAGAAATTTTGTTCAATTTCGTAAAGAAGTTCTATTATGACCTCACTGTTCACTTCCTTTAAATTGGCATTTACAAATTTCAAGACACCCTTGTTGGGCAAGAAGATTTTGAGGTTTTGGGTAACTCATCTTAATTGATTAAGAAGAATTATTCCTGAAATGTCAACACTTCCATATTGACCTTCCACCACCAGAAGATTTATTGCTTCCTTCTCAGTGAATATTATCACTGTCTGTAACATTTTTTCACCTGTTGGCCATCTTCTAAACAGTGAAAGAAGGTGAGAAAAGTAATCATTGAATGTACATCTCACTTATTCTGGCTCTTCTCTAAGGCCTCTCCAGAAACGTTTTCCCCTTTGTTTCGGGCATCATAAAATAGAAAAGGAACACACCGATAAAGCAGACTAGAGCATAACACAAATAGGTGAAGTAAATACCCATTGCCATTGATATGGATTCATAAAATTTTAAAACAAGAATGGAGAAAAATGTCACACTCATGGAAGCAATACACGAAGCTATACCTCGTGTTTTTGTGGGGAACAGCTCAGAGGTATACACAACACAGACAGGATGCATTCCTGCATTGAGAAAGAAGTTTAAAGTCATGATTGCCACTGGAGCAACCTAAGAGTACGAGGATACTCGTACATCAACACTTGTGTTAGAGTCCATATAGAAATAACCAGAAGCAATAAATAAATAAATGGCACAAGTCACAGAGGACATCAATAGGAGAAAACGCCTCCCTAAAGTATCCCTAAAGTAAAGTATAAAGTAAGTAAAGTCAGAAGTCACTATTCCAAACAAGCTGCCAATAACAGTAGCTATACCGATCGACGTAGTTATAAAGTCTGGAGAGATGAAGTTATTTGAGAACTTGGAAAATGTATCCGTTGTATAACTCAGCATAGCATTTTGTCCACTCAGAAATGATACTGCCCCAACAATAAGGATTAATAATAGAGCTTTTCTATCAGTAGGAGTAGCTATCACATCTTTCCAAGAAGCTTTTTCCTCTGAACTTTTTCTTACCTCTAGTTGAATTTCTTCCACTTCTTTCTGAATTAAAACATGGCAGACACTTTGTTGGGTTTATTGTTCAACGCATAAAAATATGGACTCTCCGGCTGCCAAATAAAGCAAACTAAAATATGATATTCAACAGAATTATAGCATAAGTTAAGGAGCTATGCGATAAGTAGGGTCCGATGCTGTAAGGAAACAAACAGCTAAGACTCCACCCGATACAGAAGAAGCTAGAAATAGCCCCTCTAGCTTCAGAGCTGGCGACTTCACCAAGGTACATGGGAAGAACGGTGGAGGGAATCCCCATTGCTAAACCTTGGATGAAGCGAGCGAGGCAGAGTGACCATAATGTCCTGATGTAAATGATTAGGGTAACACTGACAACAAAAAGAGGTGTGCATAGCAGCATGGAGTGTTTCCTGCCCAGATGATCGGCCATTAGTGTGGCAGGGAAAGGGCTGATCATGGTTCCCACTTCTATTGAACAGACCATCCAAGAGACCTCTTCCGGTGACATGGGCACAAGACTATCGGGCACAAGACTATCTTAATCCAGGAGTCGAGGGAGAAGAGGTGCTGGGCAGGAGAACCAAGCTCCAGAAGCAATGATGCTAGTGGTTACTGGAACATCAATACCCTAGATTAAAATTCCACAAACTGAAAGATCGCAACATAGTTTATTGTTAAAATATACTTGATACTCTGGAACTAGAAGTTATATCCATAAAACGCTCATAATTAATGTATGTTGTTTACTAGCTCTATCTACATTACTCTAATACTGCCAACTCTGCTTCAATTTTACCAACCTCCAGGTGGTATGCAGAGGTCCCAACAGAAGAGATCAAGGTCTTTGTTTTAAGTGTGTGGGAACGGGTTACAGGCGAAGCGACTATAAGGCAAAAGCCCGGTGTTGTAGGGTGTGCTTAGGGCTGAACGTATCCTCGATAAACTGGAACACTTCCTGGGACAATGGCCTGTTTGTCTTCCGACAGGCTCTGGATAAGGCCAGTAAAAACGTCACAGGATAAAAATCCTCCAGGGAAATCCTCACCAAAGTAGAGTTGTTGATGACCTCCTCTCGCAGCTTGTCCGAACACATAAAATCAACATTATCATATCAAGCGAGCAGTACCATGACAGGAACAGGCAGTACTGTTTTCATGATTTTCTTAGCATTGCCCGTATGTAGGTGATAGATGTGACCATGATGACGGAGGGTTTGATTATTGGATACATAGCTGACATGTGTGTGATGAGCCCTCCCTCTCTGATCATGCTCACGCCTGCTTTAAAATCTGAGATGTGGAACTTGAAAAAGTTCAGTATAGGATTCCAAGAAACACAGACTGGTTGTCTTATAAGGAAAAATCTTAGGGTACACATACAATTTGACGGTAGTAACCGAAAATAGATTCACAACATATTTCAGCCAGACAAATCTGACTTATTTGGGTTCAATTGCAATTATGGGTTCATTTGATCTTAGTTGTCCTGTTACTAACAGGAGAGGATTCTAAGAAGCCTGGTGGATCTCTGAACTAGCGTCTTTGAGGAAGAGATAGAGGACTTTATTTGGGAGAGTAAAAACTTAAGGTACTTGGGAAACCTACCACAAGACTCTTACACTGTACAACCACAAGGTCCGTACGGTTTAGTGATTAGCCTTGAAGAAACTATACACTGACATTATCAGTGTGTAGGGTTGTGCAAAGCTTCAAAAGCTATAAGCTAAAAACCTATCTCTCGGTTTGGTGATATCAGGGACGATCAGGGTACATATATTACTGAACCGAAGGTAGTTCTAAAAGTTATGATGGGAACACACTTCCTGTATTGTTTATGACAAGGATCAACCACTCAGCTGTGAAAGAAGACTTGCAGGGTTCACTACACACTCACAATGGAGTTTGGTGTGGCGTGTAATAACCTTCAGAAGGACTGTGTGGGCGACTAACTCATTTAGTCCATTTAAAAGACTAGTTTAGACCTAGGAGGGATAGAGAGAGACCGGTTTGCCTTCAGTGGGGCTTGGATATTCTCCTTCTCCCGTTGCGCAGAATGTTCAGACCAAAGCAGGGGAGATCTAGCTGGATCGGTCTAAGTACTTTAGGCGGATATGTCTATCGATCCTCCTTTTTTCTCAAAACCATAGAGAAAATGGTTGCTAGGTTTGTTTGGGAGGGATCTCTCTTGGAGTGTCCTTTACATCGAAATCAGCATGTGTATACTCCAGGAAGACCATGCGACTGAGCCTTGCATCAACTAGTATACAGGATGCTGGCAGCGAGAGAAGTAGCCTTAGATGTGTTTCTGGACATCAAAGGATCTTTTAACAATGCAGACACTCAGGTGATTGGTAATGCGGTCTAGAGACGTAGTATTGATGGTCAAATATGTCACTGGATGAGGGCTTTACTGACAGATAGGGTGGTTACTACCACTCTTATGGGAAAAAAGCATCAGTGCAAGGACTATGAAGAGCTGTTCACAAGATGGCGTAATTTCTCCTCTTCTGTGGAATCTATTTGAAGACGACCTGCACATGACTTTGAACAGCAGCCGTGTCTTTGCACAGGGTACGCAGGTGTCATTGTGATTCTTGTGAGTGGCAAATTCAACACAATAGTCACGTAACTGACCAATGCTCCTCTGAACATGGTGTGGGGAATTGGTGTTATGGGATGTGCCTTAGTGTCAACGCCAAGGCTGCCGTGATTACCTTTACAAGAAGGCATCAGTTGGGTGGTATTGGTCTATTTTTACTGCGAGGCTCTTCCATTGAGTTAAAGTCCGAGGTGAAGTACCTGGGCGTAATCCTTGGTAGAGTCAAAAATGGGAACTCCATTTGGAAAGGGTTATCGGCAGAGGGGAATTATTTATTACGCTATGTAGACGTGTGATGGGTGGGTCTTGGGGAGGCAAAAGCCGAGGCTTTTGCATTGGTTTTATGTCTCCGTGGTCAGACCTGCAGTATTGCTTGGGGTTGTTGTCTGGTGGCCACAAACGAAGGCCAAGATGGCGGTAGATGTTCTAGCTGGCATACAAAGTATCGCTTGGCTTGCTATCATTGTGGTTTTTCCAAGTGCGCCGGGCACAGCTCTAGACTGTTGCCTCACCTCGCCCTCCAGAACATTGTAATTCGGGCAATGGCCAGGGAGAATGACTACTGTCTTCAACAGACGGAACTTTGGTCGGCCTCGAGTTCCAGCAGGGGCACTGCAGAATTAGCATATTGATTCAGAGGAGCACTCTGCACATGATCTCTGTTCAGATGCCACAAAAATCTTCCTTTGTCAACATACCCTTCAGGATTGTTATACCTTGTAGGGAGGCTTGGTCAGAGGGAAAGAAACCTCATCCACCAACAGAGCTTGAATGGTTTACAGACGGCTCTAAAAAGTAGCACATGCGCCGCCATTGTGGGGGCGAGACCATGTACGGAGATTGTGGTCCTTGTAAGTCCTTATCCTGCAGTCCTTCAGGCAGAAGTCATAGCCATTATGGAGTGTGCTTGTGAGAATCATCATCTGCGATATAGGAGTAAGACGGTTAGCATTTTCAAAGATAGCCAGGCAGCATTGAAGGCGTTGGCCTCTGCTGTGTTCAACTCCAAACTTATCTGGAATTGCTATCAAGTTTCTTCCTTTGCCAGAATCAATAATGTGACTGTTTGTTGGGTTCCTGGTTATGGGGGATCTCTTGAAATGTAAGAGCTGATGTCCTGATAAACTTGGTCTCAACGTCAAATATTATGGGACCTCAACCGTTCTGTGGCATTTCTAGGTATGAATGCTTTGGGGCTGTCTCGAAATGGGTTTACGCTTAACATGAGAGAAGGTGCATCCGGGTCTGGGAATGAGAAAAATTGTTTTACAGTCGACTTCCCCTAGGGTTGCATTTAACCCTCTCTTACTAAGTAGGTCGGTGTCTTCTCAGGTTATGAGTCTGATTACGGGACATGGTCATCTGAGGAAGCATCCACAAAGGTAATTAGAATGGAAATGTATTTCTAAACAATGTTGTTGATTGTGTGTTTGATACAATTATTTCGTTGGTAGGTCCTAAAAAACTTATTATATTCTCCACCAGTACAACTTGTTATTTTAGTGTTTATAAAATTTGTATAAACTTATATTTCAAAATCCAGCAATAGATGAGTGTTGTTTAGAAAGTAACAGATATCATGGGAAAAAAATGTAACAAACGTAAAAACGAATTGTTTTTATTACATACATTTTAAAGCTGTTCTTAATCTAGTTTTCTACATAATCTACATTAACATTGAGGAACTTATCATACCGTAGCACAAGTTATTCAATACATCTCTTTAGAAATTTGCCTCCTGTGATTTCAATCAATAGTTTACAGTGGCATGTAGTTTAAGATACAAAATCAAAGCTTTTCGACCACAATTCATGTACCAAACACCAAGAAACTTGGTACAAATAGTCAGAAAGTTCTATAATAGTAAAATAACTATTATGACTTTTACCATTGATTTTCATCGTCCATTCATAAGTCACGAGGCTTAGCCTACCACTGCAATATAGCCATTTTTTAAATCAATGCACCATTGTCTAACTCGATTTCACCCATTGCTTTTAAATCCACATAAAAAATACAATAAATTTAAACTTATTATTAATGTTTTGTTAACAAATAACTAATTACAGTATACAAAGTAGAGGAGTTCATAACACATCACAGAAAGCACTTTACCACAGTTCTATTAATACATGCTGAGTGTAGGAATGTTCTGACACCAAGATAGCAGCTTGAGCCTTGCCCATTAATGGAACGAAATATCTGTTTATTTTTCTATACAACTCTTTTACCACTTGTATAATTTTTTCTGACTTTTGAAAGTCATTGATTTAGAGATTGGTACAAGAAAAATGTAGTATTTTTTAAGTTTATCAAGAAATATGTGTATATGAGCTTATGTACAACCTCACTTATTCTGGCTCTTCTCTAAGGCCTCTCTGATTTCTAAAAATGTTTTTCCTTTTGTTTCAGGCATCATAAAATAGAAAAGGAACACACCGATAAAGCAAACTAGAGCATAACACAAATAAGTAAAGTAAATGCCCATTGCTATTGAAATTGGTTCGTAAAATTTCAAAACAAGAAGGGAGGAAAATGTCAAACTCATGGAAGAAATACATGAAGCTATACCACGTGTTTTTGTGGGGAACAGCTCAGAGGTGTACACAACACAGACAGGATGCATTCCTGCATTGAGAAAAAAGTTGAAAGCCATGATTGCTACTGGAGCAACCCAAGAGTACGAGGATACATCAACACTTGTGTTGGAGTCGAGGTAGAAATAACCAGAAGCAATAAATAAGCTAATAGCACAAGAAACAGAGGACATCAGTAGAAGAAAACGCCTCCCTAAAGTATCAGAAGTTGGTATGCTAATACAACCCCCAATAAAAGTAACTATTCCAATCGCTATAGTTATAAAGTCTGGAGGGATAAAGTTATTTGAGAACTTGGAAAATGTATCTGTTGTATAAGTCAGCATAGCATTCTGTCCACTCAGACACGATACCACTGCAACAACTATGATTAAGAAAAGAGCTTTTCTATCGGTAGGAGTAGCTATCACATCTTTCCAAGAAGCTTTTTCCTCTGAACTTTTCCTTACCTCCAGCTGAATTTCTTCCACTTCTTTTTTGATTAAATCTTCTGGTGTTGAATCTCTCAGACGTACTAACATGTCAGTGACTTTATTGGGTTTATTTCTCAAAGCATAATAATATGGACTCTCCGGCTGCCAAATGAAGGAAACTATGAATACGATATTCAACAGAAATGTAGCATAAGTTAAAGAGTTGTATGATAAGTAGGGTCCGATGCAGTAAGGAAACAAACAGCCAAGACTCCATGAGATCATGAAGAAGCTAGAAACAGTCCCTCTGGCTTCAGAGCTGGCGATCTCACCAAGATACAGAGGAAGTACGGTATAGGGAATCCCCATTGCTAAACCTATAATGAAGCGAGCGAGACAAAGTGACCATAATGTCCTAACGTAAATGATAAGGGCAACACTGACAACGAAGAGAGGAGTGCAGAGTAACATGGAGTGTTTCCTGCCCAGATAATCAGCCATTATTGTGGCTGGAAAAGGGCTGATCAGGGTTCCTATTTCAGTAGAAGAGACCATCCAGGAGGCTTCCTCCGGTGTCATGGGCACAGGACTATCTTCATCCAGGAGTCGAGGGAGAAGAGGTGCTGGCCAGCAGAACCAAGCTCCAGAAGCAACGATGCTAGTGCTTGCTAGAACAACAAAACTCTATTTTACAATTTCAGAAAGATCGTAACACAATTTATTTTCAATTTATTAAACTTGATACTGTATAACTAAAAATATTATCAAGAAAATTCTCATACGTTATATGTTCAGTTTACTAGCTCTATCTCTATTATTCTTTTACTGCAAATTCTGCTTCGGTTTTAGCCACATCCAGGTAATATGCAGAGGATCCAACAGAAGGGATCAAGGCCTTTCTTTTAAGTGTGGGGAAGCAGGTCACAGGCGGAGCGACTATAAGGCAGAATAGCGGTATTGGAGGGTGTGTCTTGGAGCTGAACGTATCCCCTCATAAACTAGAAAACCTCCTTGGCACAATGGCCTGTTCTGTCTTCCGACAGGCTCTGGACAAGGCCAGTAAAAACGTAAAATCCTCCAGGGAAACCTCCACAAAAGTAAAATCAACATTACCATATCAAGCGAGCACTACCATGACAGGGACGGCCGTACTATTTTCGTGATATTGTAGGCATTACACCTCTGAAAACTGGATTCCAAACACAAACAGATTCGTGGTACCATTGAGAGCCTCAATACCTGTCAGGGATTCGTTTTGGTGAGGTCACTCTTGTCAGCTGCTATTTCGCACCAATTTATATCAAGGAGAATTTATATCAAGGAACAGTGTTTGTATATTAATTGCAAAAGGAAAGACAGTTATAATAGTGAGCCTGCATGAGGCCTCTAATGAAATTCTTCGAAATTATCATAAAATTTTAACGATTGTGTTAGAAACCTGCAGAGAAGTCAACTAATAAGAGCTACAACAAGACTAATTTAGAAATTATCTCATATCACTCTAAATGACTAGATGTGATAAATATCCATCTACAACTGATGTATGAGAAGATATTGTTTTGAATTGCATGTCCAATACCTTGAAATTCTATCATCAAGGTTGTTAGTAAGGATGCTTCTGTTAAATAGGTGTTGATTAAAGTTAGGCCATTATGCAAAAAATTGGTACTAGAGAATTATTATGTTTATTACAAATAGAGCTGGCCATTCTGATGCATCATAATTTGAGGTCAAAATATCTTTCTGGTCCTTTTTTTCATAATACTACTTAAGAAACACAATTTAAAAGTAGTACTATCAGGAAGTCACCTATAACGACTTGGATTATAGATATTAATATTCCAGAATATTAGGAATAAAATTATCAATCAGACATATAAGACGATATAAAATATTTTTTGATTAGTAAGCTCCGAGTGTATATTCAGTAAAATTTATTACTAAATTTTCAACTATTAAATATTATTTGGTTTGTCTAAAAAAATTACAGTTCTAAATAAAAATAATGGATTTATTTAAAATGGCAAATTAAATAGTTCAATGCTTCAGAATTTCATCACTCTATTTTCCACAAAAGAATTGACAAAACATTTAGTAAAAAGGTCCTTTGGCAAGAAATAAAAATTTCAGTCAAATATATCAAATTAAAAATCAGAGCTCTCTTCTGAAATAAGTTTTCAAATAAAAATCAAATACCACTTGGAAATATTAAAATAAAAATGTTCACTTCTAACTAAGTTCAATCAAAATTCTAAAATAAAAAATCAAACTTCTCTTTCCACTAGTTGTAGCTTAACTTTCAAGTCTTTGCAATTCAGATACAACTCTCTCACACAATTATTAAAGATCAATTAATTTCCACTAACAAAATTCACAATAAAACAGTTCAAATTAAATATTAATAAATTATTAAATTTCCAAAATTCAATCAAAAGTGAAACAAAGTTCAATTTTAATTCACTTTTCTTGCAAGTTTGAACCAAATGTAACTGGTTTGATTCTATTGTGCTTTATTGTTCATCAAGAATCAGTTATGCAGATTGCTCTGAAGTTTCGATAAATTGAATTTTTCCTATAAAAAAGACAACAAAACTAATTTAATATCAGATCTGGAAGACTATTTCAATATAACGTACAATAAATTTGGTGCTTACCTCAAAATCCCTTGCGGAAAAAAATTTAGAAACGTGGTGAGCACTGTCAGCAACTAACTCACGATAATTACCAAAAGGCACCGAAAATTATGAGCTGGCAGTTTTTATAGTTCCCCTTCCACCCCCTTCTGATGGATATCCGCGGTGTTCACTCACTGGCCCAGGCGTATCCAACTTGAGAAACAATAGCCCTCTCAGATCTGATGTAACTGCAGTACCCAAGACAAGTTCTCATTAATACAAGGCAGTGAACCGCCTTCCTAATAATTTAAAGTTACCAGCACTAACTTGCCAAAGAATTACATATTTGTATTTATCCTAACTTTTCACAATCTAATTAAAATTAAATCCCAATATTTCTTTCCCAAAAATTTCTTTAAGTTAAAAAAAAAAATCAACCAATGTAGCTTTAAAAACGCTACATAACCTTACTTTGAAAGTTGGTGAAAACACTACATCTGACATAAAACAAGAAGTTGAGGAAACTCCATTTGCTCTGAGTTCTAAAATGACCTTTGTCCATGCTTCAGAAATTTTAGGATTTTCAGGATAGGTAAAACTGGTGATAGGGACTTTCTCCTGCCGAGGTTTGATAAGGAGGGAATGTGTGAGCTTTTCATTAGGTTGCCCAGATGAAAGTTACACATCTGCTTTTGCTTTACCCAGTGTAGGTTCACTAGAAGGTGTAAGCCAGCCAAAAGTGAATCCTCCTGTGGGAGTAGATAATGGTAGACACTATTTATTTCCACTCTTTTGCGAAGAGTTTCTTCCATGGGTGGATATGGTTGCTGCAATAAATCCAGAGAGTAAGGTCTACCCAACCATTAACAGGCATACCAATTTTAGTAGAATTGGTGTTAAGAAGCTTGTAACAATTGACGTTGGACAATACAGTCATGTAAGGGACATACTGAAGAACATAACATTCTGCAAACTTCCAATAGTCCACGCTTCAAAAACTACAGTTATTCTGTTTTCAAAAATCAGTACAACTAGAAGAACCTATTAATATTGGGCTAGAACTATATAAGCAGTTCATTAAAAATCTGGTAGTTGACATCCAGGTGTATTATCTATCTTATGTATTCCAGTCATTGATATGTCGGCTAGTGAATAGTGCATTATTAACACTAAGATAACTCAAAAGTTTAAAAAGATATTTTTCATCTGAATTTAATATTCCACGAATGTTACTTTCAACCAGTAACTCTTTTAGTGCTCTTTTTAATAATACCAGAACGTGTATTGTTTTAAGCAACAAGGTGAACAGCCTTTCCGTTCTGAAATTTTGTTCAAGAGATCTCTCTACAGTCAATCTGACTGGGGCTGGAACTGGACAAACCCTGTTGATTACATCATCATATCTCCTGCATGATTCCATGTCTTCTAGAGAGGTAGGTACCTTGATAAACCATGTTGGGAGGAGCGGCGGCTTAGAGTTGGTAATTGGCTGGAACATCAATCCACACAATGAGGCATGGGGCAGCACCAACACAAACAGCAGAGGTAAGTCGCTTCTGGAATGTACAAGCTGGCATTTGTCTGATGAGCCCCTCCCTCTCTGATCATGCTCACATCTGCTTTAAAATCAGAGTCCTGGAACTTGAAAAAGTTCACTATAGGAATCTTAGAAACAAAGACTGGTTGTCATATAAGAAAAACCTAAGGGTACAACTAGAATATGACAGAAGCAAGGTGTCTTTGCATATAGGTACGCAGATGTCATTGTGATTTTTGTGAGCAGCAGTTCAACAAAACAGGCATTGAACTAACCAATGCTGCTCTAAGCATGGTGTGAGGAACTGTGTGATAGGCCTTAGTGTCAACCCCACCAAGGTTGCTGTGGTTGCCTTTACAAGATGGCATTAGTTGGATGGTATTGGTCCATTCTTATTTAGAGGCTCCTCCACTGAGTTAAACTCCGAAGCTAAGTACCTGGGCGTAATCCTTGGTAGGGTCCCAAACTGGGGACCCTATTTGGAAAGGGTTATCGCCAAAGGGAAATGGTCTTTAATGCAATGCAGATGTGTGATAAGTGAGTCTTGGGGACTTAAGCCGAGGCTTTTGTATTGGTTTTATGTCTCCATGGTCAGACCTGCAATTATGTTTGGGGTTGCAGTATCTGACTTATAATCCTTTACATGATGTACTTAGTACCAAGTCAATATTGGGTCATATAAATAGTGAGTTCGATTTTGCTCATGAATAGTTACACAGAGCATGATATTATCTCAACATTTCTTCTGATAAAAAATCAAGAGGATTTCTAAATTTAATAAGGAAGCCTGAGCTGTTTGGTCTTGCAAATATATTTTATTCTAATTGTAAGAAACCAACAGATGTTGCAGAAACTGACAGAAAACCACGCTTATATTTTATAATTGTAAGTCACTGGGGTTTATAAACCTTACCAAGTAGATGTTGAGTTTTGGCTGGGAAGCATATTTTGTATTACAACTAAAAATAAGGGTATACAAAAAAGGTTGTTTTCTGGAAGTAAATAAAAACAAATCTAAGTTGAGAATAGTACTTTGTCTATTCTAAGAAATTGTAAAACTGCTTTATGAAATATTCAATCCTTTGTTTAAAAATTAAATTGTAATATAACTAAACTGTTTCTTGCTTTTTATTTTAAACTGTCATAATAATCACTTCTTGCAATTATCTTATTTAGACACGTGTTAATATTTCAGGATTTGTTATAAATACAATTATGATAACTCACCTGCAATTCCTGCAGCGTACTGTTTCCATCTTGACTGAGAAGCTTCTCTCTGGTGACGATCAACTGAAATATTTTACAACAATACTCATTATCAAATTAAGAAATATTAAACAACTGAAAAAAATGTTTGTTTTTTAATGCTATTAATATGTAAAACAAACATTAAGTATATATAAAAAACATTAAATAACATTATGTGATACAAAACATTACAATAGAAGAAATTATTTTAAATTTTAAAGTAAATCTAAT
This sequence comes from Homalodisca vitripennis, assembly GCF_021130785.1. Taxonomy (NCBI): domain Eukaryota; kingdom Metazoa; phylum Arthropoda; class Insecta; order Hemiptera; family Cicadellidae; genus Homalodisca; species Homalodisca vitripennis. The sequence goes on along the minus strand of NC_060210.1, from coordinate 118,958,891 downwards.
ATTGGATTTAAAAGCATATGACAAACACCCATGGAACTACTGTAGGCAAGTTACGAGATGGTCCCTAGCCCAACAAGTGGCACACCTGTGTATCGCCCGATTTTTCAGGCACTGATGTCAGTAACACGCACAGATTATTTTATTAACTCTATTATAACACTAAAGAACAATAATGAATTGGTATGCCTTCTTTCACTCTAAATGGTGAACAATAAATACTTAAACAAAAAACTAACAATAATAAATATCCAGATTATAAAATAAACCAGAGAGTGTTTTTGTTTATGGAAGGACTGTTCAGTGGCAATCCTTAAAAGACGTGTTTTTGTTAAGGTGATGTGGTTGATTTTCTCATGATCATGCAGTAGATGGGCTACTGTGCAAAAAAACTGGTACTGTGATACTTAATGATGAGGGTGAAGTGATTAGAAGAGTAACTGAGTGTTGTGATAAGAAGTGCGGGGAAAATCGTTCTTTTGTACTATGTCAAAGCCAATTGCGCAGGCTGCATAGTATTATAACATGTCCAATAAAACTGAAAAAAAAGATTCAGAAAGAACCAGAGAATGTACCCAATGAAACAATTCATAGCCCTGGAAAAATAGGAAGTGACCTGATAGCAAAGCAGTTGTATATAATTGAAAGGAGCGTTACTTTAGTCATGATAAACGATTATTACATAGTTCTAATCAAAATATAATCAATAAAAATTGGGATTATTACAAGGTTGTTCTAACTTATACAAAACTATTATTAGTTGGCCTTACTGCATATAACTGATTGATTACTTTTAACCTACTAAAAGTATTTTTTGAACGTAACATTAGTTTAGTTAGAAATTTAATTTTCTAGTCCGTTGCTAAATAAATGTTATTTATAGTTAAGACTCAGGCTAGTGCCTTCAATTTGCCGATATGCTAGGAGGCCAAGGGTCAATAGAATACAAATACCACAATAAATCATGGAAATAGAATTACTGTTAATTTAAGAAAAAATTAAATATAATGAATACAAAGTTTTATTTTGTTGGCGCTATGTTCGTTCAGTTCAACTCCCTGTTCAAAGTTTTACTCTTTCTAAAGCTCAGTATTTAGTTAATGAGTAATTGTACTAACCAAGAACGTAGCCAGGAAACAATTTGGGGGGTCCAGACAACTGATATTTTCCCGTAGCGGACAGAGAGTAAGGCCTCAGTTTGTTCCTTAAAAAGTTCCTGATCGTTTCTTTGTTGAGAACGATATTTCAGCAGTACATGACAGTTATACTGAATTAATTAAATAATAATAATCGTTCACTGAAAAATTAATTGAAAAATTGAAAATTTGGGGGGGGGTTCAAACCCCTTGGACTCCCTCACTGGCTATGTCCTTGGTACTGACTAGATAATTATTTAAGGAGAACTAGAAGCAGCTTTACACTTTGGATCTGAATTCCAATCGTGTCCAGATTAGGAACTTATCAATACTATCCTCCTTGTACTCTTGGTGCACTTTGACTTCCATCCTTACCCTGATTGATAAGATCTTCACACAGAACTGGTAACCAATTGAGAATAATGTGTAAAAGGAGAATTAGCCTCTCCTGTTTGTCTTTTTGAATAAATCCTTTTTATTTTTAAAATAATCTATTTTAGCCATGGTAATACTTAGGTGAATACCGGTTAATATCAGACCCCACGATAGTATAAATATTCTTTTTGGATCAATCTGTTACCAGTTTACACAAGTGATGTTACTGAAAATTACTCCTCATACATCTTACAAAACGTTGGTGATATTCTGATCGAATTTGGTATGTGGGGATAGTTTAAAAAATGTTTCATCAATTCCACCATAGAATGTCGTATATTGAGATTTGACATTTTAAAGCTATTAAAATTAGATTGGAAGCGTTTCGGAGGATTTAATTCTTTGTCTTTATGGATACTATGAAACTTTGACTTTGTTATTAATAGGTAACTAGTTGTAAAATTAGTTACAACTTCAGGAAAATGTGCTACCACAGGATAACAACAGTTAATTTTTTTACTGAAATTGAATTTGTGAAGACACCCTACATGGATGAAACTATTTACAAGGTGAAGTTAGGTCTAAACAGTAATCTCTGTTCTTTAACCAATTATAGTTTAATTTATCAAAAGAAAAATTTAAAGAAATCATAAAATCCTATGCTGGTACAATAAAATATTGTACTAATTTGTTCTGTCGATTGACTGTGAAGAAATTTATAAGTTTTGACAATGCCATTACAAATAGATTTTTTACAAACAAATATATAACATAAAGTGTGAATATCACAGTGGTTTTCAATTCAAATAGTTCACTATTACATGTTTTTCTTAGTTAATTGTAAATTGTCACATCTAAATATTCAACCCTGCCACAATTATTATCTGGGTTTATGGCCAATCTAGTAGTTAAGGGGTTCATCTGTAAACCATTTACCTAAAATTATAGAATGCTATCACAGAAGATTAAAATATTTGAACATTCCAGCATATTCAAAAATTCACTATGCAATTAACATTCTGACCTGCTACTCCAGTGATGTACTGCTGCCATTCCACTTGAACCTCTTTGTCTTTTGGCACCTGCACTGCAAAAATATTGTGATCATTAACTGAAATTAAATTGTTTCTATATTGTATTATTTTATTCTTAAGTGACAGAAATTTTGTATAAATTTTGAACAAGAATATGTTTATTGTCATAAAGCTTACACAAGCACCAACACAAATTGTATAAAATATGAACACTAGCATAAGTTCAGTTAAGGAAAACTTGGTATTCAAAACATGAAGTTGTCAAATCAGTCACGCCACAATTTAAATATTATTTTAAAATTTAAATAAATAAATAACAACAAGTAAAACACAGCCTCAAAAGTTACAATAACAGCATTATATAACATTGATAAATTTCCTAATATAGTCTGTATAAATAAAAAACATATGACATTAACATTTAAAATCCAATCATTAAGGTAAATGAATGTACTTAGTGTGTGTATTACTCAAACATGTAACAACTAGAGGGCCAATAAATAGCACTGAAAGTTTATATGGACATTCTTAGCGTCCCAGGTTAACATACAAGTCTATTCCTATTTTGAAAATCCCGTGCAGACTACAGCCCACTGATATCTAAAGTTGTGAAAAATCCCATCTTGGGCTCTAAAGTTGCAATACAGTAAACAAATATTAAAAATTGAAAGAGCCTGTTAAATCCCGTACTTAATATCTAGAGTCCATTAAAAAAATTTCAGTTAATATTACATAGCAAAACATGGTATGTGATCTGCAACAAAACCCAACTCGATACATACAATACAAGAGAATAAACTAAAGTGTATTTTTCTTAACATTTTACTTAATATTGCACTAATGCATTTTCTCACTCTGCTAATGAATAAAAATAGCATTTTGACGTTATGTTTAATCCTTCTTGTTTTCTGTAGAAATAAGTTTAATTGTATTATATTGTAGATGTAGTTTACTTACTGGCAAGTCTATGAAGTAGTTATTCAGCCAAGGTGTTTCTCAGTATGGACCTCACACTATTGAGTCTTGATAAGACTAATCTTTAGGTGAAGAGGATTTGCCGTTAATGATCAAGTTGAAAGTGCTTTCATAACATTGTGAAATAGTTTTGACCTCTTACACATGCTTATCTTATTTATATATAAGTACAACTTGTTAGCATTGTTTTCACATGAGATATTATTTTGCTTCCGCATACAACTATGCATCAAGTGGCATTTTTCTCATGTTTATTTTTATAATAGCAATTAGTGAGCAATGATACTTGTACACGTTTTATATGAGTACATCATGTTTCACATTTATCTCTTGATGGACTTATCAGTGTTTTATTACTAAACTCATTTATAGAGTACAGTAAAATAATCAAATACAGCTACTACAAAAACATTAATTTATGAGTTACTAGCAGAGGCATACAAATTTCCTCCAAAAATTAACAAACTCATGATCGACCTATAAGAGCACTATGGTAATGTGACAACTTTAAACAATAAAACTACTCAGATTTTTGCAAAAATATTTGTGAAAGGCCTGTGTCTTGGAATACTCTAGGAGTTTGCATGTTTTGACGTAAGTCCAAGCGGAGTACCTAAACCAAGTGTGATGCAGCTCATAAGGAATAAAATCTATAAACACAGAGCAATGTTATCAAAAATAGGTGAGCTATAAACAAGTTAAATAATGATTACTGTATGTTATATTAAAATAATACTTAGTTTGTAAACAAATTCATAATGAATTTGTTGTGGGATTTACTCAATAAAAACGTTTGCTAAGATATATGTTTCAAAACCTGTTACTTTAACCCATTGGCTTATACATATTTTTACTAGCAGCTCAACTGGAGTTATCCTATTAAAAATGCTAAAAACGTAAGAGTTTTGTTAGTCATTTGGTTATATTTTATATCTTTTTGGATTAACATGAAATGGGCTTTAATAATAAATAGATAGTGATATATTTGGTCATAATTTAAAAATAATAATGCTATACAAACTAAAAAAGTTTTGGAATTTTTTAAATTAATAATTTTTTTTACTCAAATAATATAAAATAAAATACCCCATTGTTGCTTTTATTTTATTTGAAATATATTTCTCTACCTAGCAATACTAGAATATGTGTGTATATATGCATAGTTTGTCAGAATAAATATTTTTTCTAAATACTGAAAATTCCAAGAAAGAATATTGATTTTTTTCACTTGTAGTAAAAACATACTAATATTACTACTAAGTTACTAATATTCTTATAGTAACTTATTATTCATTTAAATTTCAATTAATTGCAGTATTGCAGTTTTCTTATGTGTTACAACAATATTAGTCTAATTTATACTAACATATGGTTGAAAAAGGAGTTTATAAAAAATTATTTAGATTGCGCTGTACTTGTCACGGAACGGTTCCGTAATATAAATTTTGAGCCCAGACTAGCTGTCACGGAACCGTTCCGTGATACAAGGCCAATGGGTTAATACCTACTTTCAACTTCAACATTTTCTGATTTCCGGAAACAAACTATGAAAATATGTTTATAAAAACACAAGTATAAGTAGGTATTATTGATATTATATCAGATTATATAGGTTAACCAATGCTTATGTAACATTGGAATATATTTCCTCAGAAACACGCCTTAGAGAAGAAGGTCTTGAATAAAAGTTTGAAAAATTGTTCCCATTCTTGTAATTAGCCTTCAATTCTCATGAGGTTCTATGGGTTTTTTTTAAGATGTTATTTTCATATTGATATATGATTTACACAGCATGAAATTTATGCTTGAAAAACTTTTCTAATCCTGAACTTTATAAAACATTAATAAAGTAAAATATAGAATGTAATAATTCTTTGACCTAAACAGTAAAAAATATATATTTCAGGGTTAAACAATGTGTTCAAGCCTACATCCTTAAGTTCTGGATAAAGGTTTAAGACTTAGAAATTGTTATCCCTCAAGATAATAAGATTCTCTCTCTCTTTGGACAATTACTTTAATTTGTATTTAAAAGTTAAGAAGTACAAAGGGATTCTCTAACTACTTTTACATACCAAATCTGGTTTTTTAACCATTCTATTCATTGTTAATATGAATGAATCAATGTTAATATATTCACACACACACACACATGCACACACACACACACACACACACACACACACACACACACACACACATATGAATATCTGTATTTATGCAAATATTTTCCACAACTATTTTTAACTTGTTGGATCCCAGATATTTCACTGAACACCACAATTATTTTCCTTATTATCATTATTAGATCTCACCTATACTAGGTTGAGAGAAAAAGTAAAAATGGATACACAATGGCCAGTTGCATATACCATTCAATGAAATAGTTTATCAGCAGAAATCTCAAATCCTAGTTTACTGCATTACAAATTACACAAAGGAAATTGGAATAGAAGTTTATTTCTAAACAGTGTTGTTGATTGTGTGTTTCATACAATTATTTTGTTGGCAGGTTGTTAAAATATACCTATTATATTTTTCACCAGTGCAACTTTTTTTTTAGTGTTTGTAAAATTTTTAAAAACTTATATTTCAAAATCCAGCAATACATGAGTGAAAGAAACAGATGACGGATATCATTGGATAATAATGAAACAACATTAAAAACTAATGGTTTTTATTACATACATTTTAAGGCTGTTCTTAATCTAGTTTTCAATATAATCTACATTAACATTGAGGAACTTATCATACCGTAGCACAAGTAATTCAATAAATCTCTTTAGAAATTTGCCTCCTGTGATTTCAATCAATAGTAAAGTTTACATTGGCATGTAGTTTAAGATACAAAATCAAAGCTTTTCCACCACAATTCATGTACCAAACACCAAGAAACTTGGTACAAATAGTCAGAAAGTTCTGTAATAATAAAATAACTACCATGACTTTTACCATTGATTTTCATCATCCATTCATGAGTCACAAGGGTTAGGCTACCATTGGAATATAGCTATTTTTTAAATCAAGGCACCACTGTCTAACTCAATTTCACTCATTTTTACTTTTAAATCCACATAAAAATGAAAATAAATTTTAATTTATCCTACTGAGAGTAGGAATAGTTTTACACCAAGATAGCAGCTTAAGCCTTGCACATCAATTGATTGAAAGACGGTATCTGTTTATTTTTCTTTACAACTCTTACTACTCGTATCATTTTTGCTAATTATGATCTCATTGTTCACTGAGCTGCATTTATTCCTTAAATTGTCATGTACACATTTCACGGCACAAAAGGTAGGACAAGACTAAATTGAGTGTTTGGGTAACTCATCTTCAATTCCTTTAAGAAAAATTAACCCTGAAAACTCAACACCTCCATATTGACCTTCCACCGCCAGAATGTGACAATATTTATTGCTTCCTTCTCAGTGAATGTTATCACTGTCTGTAAAATTTTTTCACCTGTTGGCCATCTTCTAAACAGTGAAAGAAGGTGAGAAAAGTAATCATTGAATATACATCTCACTTAAGCTGGCCCTTCTCTAAGGCCTCTCTGATTTCTAGAAATGTTTTTCCTTTTGTTTCAGGCATCAGAAAATAAAAAAGGAACACACCGATAAAGCAAACTAAAGCATAACACAAATAAGTAAAGTAAATGCCCATTGCTATTGAAATTGATTCGTAAAATTTCAAAACAAGAAGGGAGGAAAATGTCAAACTCATGGAAGAAATACATGAAGCTATACCACGTGTTTTTGTGGGGAACAGCTCAGAGGTGTACACAACACAGACAGGATGCATTCCTGCATTGAGAAAAAAGTTGAAAGCCATGATTGCCACTGGAGCAACCCAAGAGTACGAGGATACATCAACACTTGTGTTGGAGTCGAGGTAGAAATAACCAGAAGCAATAAATAAGCTAATAGCACAAGCCACAGAGGACATCAGTAGGAGAAAACGCCTCCCTAATGTATCAGAAGTTGGTATGCTAATACAACCCCCAATAAGAGTAACTATACCAATCGCTATAGTTATAAAGTCCGGAGGGATAAAGTTATTTGAGAACTTGGAAAATGTATCTGTTGAATAAGTCAGCATAGCATTCTGTCCACTCAGACATGATACCACTGCAACAACTAAGAGTAAAAAAAGAGCTTTTCTATCGGTAGGAGTAGCTATAACATCTTTCCAAGAAGCTTTTTCGTCTGAACTTTTCCTTACTTCCAGCTGAATTTCTTCCACTTCTTTTTTTATTAAATCTTCTGGTGTTGAATCTCTCAGACGTACTAACATGTCAGTGACTTTGTTGGGTTTATTTTTCAAAGCATAATAATATGGACTCTCTGGCTGCCAAATAAAGGAAACTACAAATACAATATTCAACAGAAATGTAGCATAAGTTAAATAGTTGTACGATAAGTAGGGTCCAACGCAGTAAGGATACAAACAGCCAAGACTCCATGCGATCATGAAGAAGCTAGATACAATCCCTCTGGCTTCAGAGCTGGCGATCTCACCAAGGTACAGAGGAAGTACGGTATAGGGAATCCCCATTGCTAAACCTTGGATGAAGCGAGCGAGACAAAGTGACCATAATGTCCTGATGTAAATGATGAGGGCAACACTGACAACGAAGAGAGGAGTGGAGAGCAGCATGGAGTTTTTCCTGCCCAGATGATCAGCCATTAGTGTGCCTAAAAATGGGCTGATACAAGTCCCCACTTCAATGAAAGAGACCATCCAGGAGGCCTCCTCCGGTGTCATGGGCACAGGACTATCCTGATCCAAGAGTCGAGGGAGAAGAGGTGCTGGCCAGCAGAACCAAGCTCCAGAAGCAACGATACTAGTGCTTGCTGGAACATTAATAGTTTAGATCAGAATTCCAGAAACTGAAAGATCGTAACACAATTTATTGCTAAAGTATACTTGATACTCTCGAACTTGAAGTTACATCAAGAAAATGCTCATGATTAATATATGTAGTTTATGAACTCTATCTACAATACTCTAATATTGCCAACTCTACTATAGTATAAATAAGTATGTTAGTCCATAGATAAAGGATTTTTATTACATGTTTTGATACACAGTTTTCATCTGAATGAACAGAGATTAAAATCATAATACACTTTTAATATGATGTTTTAGACTCTCTTTCAGAAGTAAAGATCTGATTGATATATCATGTTTGTTACAAACAAAATCTGTGTTGTCATGTATACAGTCATCTATATAATTATAAGTGACACATTTTAAACACTTCATTTATCATAGTATTTTTTTTAAATCCAGTTTGGAAATGATTTTTAAATGCTGAAAAGTGTACACTTCAAATGATAATTCCGGTAACTTTAAAATTTGATGTTTTTCACACAAAAATTCTTATAACTTTCTAACTATCATGGAAACAGCAATGAAATCTTTACCACACACTATTTATAATATAATGCTATGTTTTTTTACATGGAAGTGTATGTAAATTAAACACAAGTATATTTTTTTAAATTAAAAAATTTGGACAAAAACATAATGCTTTTTTATGCACTTCAAAATGAGTTATCAAGTACTAAAATTGGTTTAGTAGTTAAAAAGTTATACAAAACTCAAAATCCCATGTTTTCTCCAAAAAAAGAACTTCAAAAAGTAGGTAAATATTTTTTTTTATTTGAACAATGGTAAACATTATTCTTGGACCAAATAAATCCCAAAGAATATATATCATAATTATTATATCTAATAATATAATAATATAAATAAGGCTATTGCCATTTATACAATTTAATGTAAATAAAAAGTCGTTTGACAGGTATTTGGTCTTCCGATCATATGTTAGTTTGCTTATTTAAACTCATATGTGACAGATACGGCCAAATACAAAATAATTGAATCGGAAAAAGTAAGCGCTCTGTGGTGTAATGGTAGCACATTCACCCGGCAAGTGAGAGATCCGGGTTCGACTCCCGGCGGAGCAAGTACTTTTTGCGATTCAGTGTTTATTAAAATTATCATAATTATTAATAATGTTTCTAAGAAAATCACTAGTTTCAGTAGGGAATCCCCTTAATTTATTTATGGTCATAGAATTATTGGAGATGTCTCATTTTTAAACGCTTCTTGGGTTTTAACATTAGTGTAGATTTCTCAGATATTGAAATTGGTTACTCCAAAAAAATATCTTAGAACTAATTTCAACTTTGTCATCTACATATCTAAAAATTAATACACTTTACAAGAAAACTCAAAAATGTTTGGATGTGCATTACTACTTGTAAGATCTTTAAAATAAAACATCTCCCATAGTTCTACAACTGAAACTAAAGGTGTACCTTACAATAATTGAGTGTTTCAGGAAGTACAATAGATAAAAATGTCTGATACATGATTCTTTCCCTACCAATCAGACACTAGTATACTGTGCGTGGTGGTGCATCTGTTCGATGCCAGCTTATTTTTACCTTTACTAGTAGTTTATTCTACTTTTAGATGCCTTTTGTAGATATGTTTACATATTTAGAAATATCAGTTTAGTTAACGTACTCTGTTTATACTATTGATTATTTTTTTAATTCTCTATAACAACGAATATTGACATATTTATTAATTTACTACATGTTACAAGGTATAGTCCATTGACCAATTTTATCAAATTTTGGATATGTTATTCAACAATGGTTTCTAATATAAAAACACTTTAAAACGCTCATATTTTAAATTTTTCCTATGAGTAACCACAACTTGCCTGGACTAATAGTATTACAACTAAAAATATGGAGCTAGCTTGAAATTCAATTAAAAATATGGGTTTACAAAAACAGAGTATTTTCCGGAAATAAATAAAAAACACATGAACATGCGCATTACAAATGATAGTCTTTTATTACTGATAACAATTACACAGCAATTTGTCATACTTTGTCACATTGAAAACACATTATTGCACAATTAATCGTTACGAACAATGCAACCCTCCAGTTCATCCAAACTTCTAAAGGAAGTAATACATTAAATAAATGAAAAATTAATTAAAACTAATTAATTCAAACAACAACCCTTTGTAACACATAGAAGAATTTCCTAAGATTAACAATAATGTGTTTAAATTCAACAGTAATCCCAAAAAATTCATCCACTTAATGAAATGGGTGTTCTAAAAGGAAGAATTTTTTTGGGTACAATATTGTTTGCACCCCTTGGGTTATATTGGTTGATGTTTTGATATGTTAAGTTGTTTGACATAGCTATATAAAGCAATAGTTTATACACTAACAAACAAACAAGGAACTGTTGCATATGAAGTTCTTGAAATTTTTGTTTACATGAATCATAACCAATACAAGAGATATATACTGCTTTGTATTAATTAATTTTTTTATAATTGTTCTTTTTAAATGTAATTTTCCCATATTTCAATACCATAAATCAATTGAGATTTAAAAAATGCATTATATACCATTTTAAGAGCTTATTCATTGCAGAATTCAGATTGTTTTGTAATGGTAAATGTTGCTTTAAATAACTTATAAAAAGCGTAGTTATATAGTCATTCTAATTTAAATTTTTGTCGATAATCAATACGAGAAATTTTGTAGAATCATTTGTTGTTATCACTAAATTGTCAACTGCAATTTGAATTTCAAAGGAAGATTTTTTTATTCCATGTAAAATTTACAGCTGTTTTTTATATACTGTTAAAAAGTTTTCATTAAAGTATAATTTGCACTATATTACTAATTTGTATATTTCCTATGGTTTCTAAATCCTCCAGTTTTGTGTTTATATAATACAGATGTATTATTTGCATATAAAATTGTCTGTTTAGGATTACTTATATTTCCCACGCCATTAATATAGGTATTAAAAATAGCAATGGACCAAGAACCGAACTCTGGGGCATACCTCACTTAGTGTCTGCTCTTTTAGATGTGACTTCAGCATGATCATTTTTTATACTAACAAACTGTTTCCGACAGGCTAAGTAAGGTTTCGTTAGGAAACTTTCATATTTTTGCTTTTGTATTTTCCAAATAATTGTAATTGCAAAATTATTACAAAATTAAAATAATTTTTGTATCAGTAATTTCTTTGGTTATCCAAGGGGTTTTATCTATAATCTGTTCCTTAATATTTTTATTTTTTATTGGGCAACAAATATCAAGATTATAATTTAATATTTCAACAAAAATAGAATATTGCATGTTGACATCACAACTTGATGTCACTACATCCCAGTTTTCTTTTTGAAGAAAATAATTTAGTATGTGTAAATTGTCTGCATTGACAGACCTTGCTTTTGTTGGTATTCACCTTTAAGGAATATTCTTTTGCGTTATTAGTAGGAATATTGAGTATGATACCAAAGTGATCTGATAATCCTGTAATTATGAATTTTTTAAGTTACTTTTTTAAGTCCACCTTTTTATTGATTAATGTGTTATCCAAAGCTGACTGTATTCTGAATTACTCAGTTGATTAGTTTATCAGATAACTAAAATTGAATTAATTAAGAAAAGTCATTAGTTTAAATGCATTATTAGAGATTCATTATTACAATCACACTTTGTCTATTCAAAAGAGTTTGAAAACTACTTTAGAAAATATCCAATCCTTTATTTCAAAATTAAATTTTAATGGAACTACACTTGTTGTTCCATTTATATTTTAAACTATAATAACGATAATTTCTTATAATTATGTCGGTTATACATGTGTTAATATTTTAAGCTTTGTTATAAAAGCAATTATAATACCTCACCTGCAATTCCTGCTATGTACTGTTTCCATCTTGAGTGATCAGCTTCTCCATGGTGAAGATTAACTGAAATGATTTTAAAACTATCAAATTAAGAAATATTAAACAACTAAAAGGAAGCTATTGGTATCTTTTCAAGACAAGGTTTTATTTATAAAGAAACTATTAAATTCCGTAATGAGGTACAAAACATCAGAATAGAAGAAATTATTGTTTTTTATGTTTGTATAAGCAAATCTAATCTTGGTTTTGAAAGCATATGATAAATAAATGTACATTGCATTACAACAAGCACCATAAATCATGGAAATAGATTTACTATAAATTAAAATTCATCATTCACATAATGAGTGTAACGTTTTCTTTTGTTGGCACTATGCTTGCTCAATGTAACTCCCTGTTCACAGTTTGACTCTCACTAACTTTCAATGTTTAGTTATTGAGTAGTTTTACTGACTAGATAATTATTTAGGTAGAACCATAGGTGGCAGGGACCTGAATGAAATTGCTCAAGGTCAAATCCTGTCCAGATTGTACTGTTGGTGTTCCTAGACTTCCATCCTTACTTTGATTAATAATAGCTTACACAGGCCTCATGCCAATGGGGTATTCTATTTTTGTGTCTTATACAAATTTTCTTTAATTATCTATTGTAGCTATGTTAATACTAAATTTTGAATACTGATAATATAAATTCTCAACATCCTGAAATACTTGAATGCTAATAAAAAATTAGAGATATGTTTGTTTAACTTTTTTACCACACCATAGAACATTTCTTACTTTTTCTCTATTGGTACTACAAAATATAGAAGGAAAAAGTTAATTTTAGTTTATATTAGAAATGTAATATTTTTATCGCAGTGGTCATAGTGTTTCTTTCAATGACCGCCCATATAAATGTTTAAAAAGAATTACATTTATTCTCATCAATTTCAACATGGATGATGGATTTTAGAATAGTTTACAACCCTTTCACCATATAATAATAATGTAACATATTGAAATTTGCAATTTAAATACTCTGAAAGTAGATTGCAAGCATTTTGAAAGATATTATCCAATAAAAATATAAAATTTCCACAAACATTAAAGAAAAGATTATTTAATTAGTTACAACGTCATGTCTAAAGGCATTTCAAATATTTTACCATCACAGTACAACATCACAAACAGTTAGTTGTTTATTTCTTCTATTGATATGCGTTTGAGACTATAAAAATGGCTTAAAAGGACAAAATGAATTATTTACCTTATTAAATACAGAATATAAATAAAAGTTATTTTACTTTTATAAGAGGACAACAAGAAGTTCTGTAGTTACTGCGAATTATTTTTATTTGTAGTACCTACTCAAATTACACTTAATTTTCTAGAAATACCAAAAATTGGATATGATTAAGCAATATTAACATGAATTGTCTTTACAAGGTAAATTTATTACTAATAAGTCGTCTCTGCTACTTAAACAATTATACTTGAATTAAAAATACATAACAGATATAATGAAATCATAGAATGCTATCTATGCTGGCACACAATTCCAATAAAATAAATAAAGTTCTTAAAGTTAACCGTGAGCAAATTTATGAAATGTTTTATAGGTAAATATATAAAATATAGTCAACATAGTTCTCCATCCAATTAAAAATGTAAAAATAATTTCTCCTTAACGTGTTCTCTTGGTTAGTTCAAATCTAAACTTTTTCTAAGTTTTAAATTTTAAATACTTAAAATTAATGCATTTTTACAAAAGTGAATTTTTGTATTTTAAGTGTATTTTGAAAGAAGTGTATTTTAAACAAAACTTTCCTGTAGCATGAACAAGTCTACTGAGTGTCACGAGAGAGAAAGAAAATAAGTTATGTTTGTAACAAACATTGTAAAATATAAAAGTATAATTACTTTCAGTTTTGTTTTCAGAAGTTTTAAAACACTCAGTAGTGTGTACAATATTATCGAATTAATTTGGATACTATTATTTACAAGCTGACGATGTGTATGTTTTATTCAATACTTGTAAATTAAGAATGAACAACACAAGTAAATTTGTTTTAAGATTTTACTCAAAATTACAATTTCCAAAATTTAGAATATGTCGGTACTCACGCTGTGTGTACTCAATGTGCTGGAAGCCTGTTGCCGGTTGTTCACCCATTCTCGTAGTCAGTCACACTCACTACGTGCTTCGTGCTTGCCGAATGCCGGGTGCCAAGGCCAGTCAGCCTTGACAATTATCTGCCAGCTGGATACTGTAGTAGTTTCCTTAACCAGCCTAATCATGATGAAGTCACATTTCCATTCTATGAATATGTTATCTTTATTCAATCGTGTCGCCAACCAACTAATGTGTTGACTACTATAATTATGTGTCACATAAAAATATACATAATTTAGAATTTAACTTAGCACCAATTTTAATTGTTACTTAGATGTACGTAATGTGGAGGGATCTCCAACCAAGTGAGTCAGCCAATGTATTGGTCTGGGAAACGATGGTTATCTTTATGACTGGATCCTATGTAGTTGTACACATATTGTGCAACGATAAGAATCCATACATATCGTGACAATGTTTGGTTCTCTGACTTCTTACTGCAGTTTTCTATGATTGGTAGATTTTCTACAATACAAATTGTTTTTTCTCTGTTGAATTAGTGTTCATTCTATACCGGCAATTCTAGTCGTCCACATATCAAGGGCTCATAAAGGAGGCGAGTTTCAAAAAGACATGATTTATCGGTATTTGCAATTATTTTGACACTTCCAATAAATAACTTTATAGCTTGAAGTATTATTTTAAATATCAATCAATAATATTGGGAATGTTATCAGATTTTAATCAACAATGATGCCACATTTAGTTTCGTTCGGTGCTTTAATACCAGGGTTTCTTTCAACCACATTTATTTTTTCCTACCACTAGGTTATTTCTATGACAGTACCGTAATGCCATATTCTGAACTGGGTTAGATAATATTTCGGGTACAGACTGGGGCAGCCAACGTGAAGTTTTCACTCCCGTCTCTGGGTAATAAGATGGCAACGATAAAGTAACAGAATAAATAAATTTGTAAACAAGCTAATAATGTGAGATTTTAAGTCAATGTTAAAATTTGGTGACAAGATTTGATTTCAACGCACTTTTGTGTTATACCTCCCTGCCTCACTGGAACTTGTACTTTTTAAACACGGCTATGAAACCTAAATCAATGTACAAAAATGTGAATGTTTCATTTGGCAAGATATTTTGAGAACTTTCGCATGAACTTCTCAAAATATTGGGATATAATAATAATATAATAAAATATAATATAATAATAACTTCAATTCTACATAGACAAGATTGAGTTCTACGATGGTACATATTCAATCATCGAATTTGACTGAGCATCATTGAAGCCAGCCAGCCATTTGGTATTCAGTAGGTTGACACAATTTCTATTTTGTCTGCAGGGGAGATGTAACAATTTTATAACATTTATTTTTGATTTGCCAGTTACAAACTGCATGGAATGCAAGACGACACGACAAGACATTTTGACAGAAGACTATCGGACATAAATGTTTTATGGCTTTAAACTGAGTTGTTGCATAATGCACCGAAGAGAACATGACAAAATAATGAGCCTTATTCCATTGGTTTTTCTTTTTATGACGATGGTACTGAAAATGTCGTCTTCCACTAAACAACTTGTTCTGTACTTGTGTTTTGAGTCACGTGATCGTAGTTAGTTACATAATTTATCAATGCACATTGTTGTACAAGGAAAGAATCGCCGTAACTGATCATACATAATGAATCAGGACGATAGTGGTTTTCCCGTGCTAATATTATGGACGACTGTTCTCTAGTTTTATTTAAAACAATTCTTCCAGTTTGCAATACATCTCTAAAAGGACATCTTAATGCTGATTTCATATATCATATTTGAAAAGACATTAGCAAGGAATTGAACATGCTAGCTATTCGCCTTAGAGTGATGCTAATTAAACAGAATCACAGCCTGTGAGATAACGTCCATATCGTGTTCGATGCAGTGTGTGGTTAGTCTCATGGGCGTTAGGCTTCAAACATTATATTTATGACATTCGCTATTTTACCAAAACACAGACGTCCAAAAGAGCTTTCGTTGTGTTGTGAATTTGTAAGAACAATAAATATGGATAATAAGAATAAATACAACGGGTACAATTTTACAAATAATATTTAGGTAGATGTTGTATACAGAAACATCCTATTGCAATCGCACTCGTGGTAGCACCTAAAGATAATTTCTGCATAATTTAACTGAACATGAACCCCAGCGCCCAATACAGGGTGTAACAAAATTCTCTTCGAAAAATGTAGGATATTATTCCGTGGACCAAAAAGACTGCAAACTAAATGCAACCAATGGTATATCTCTATTACTTTACCGCCTGTATGTAGTTTTTAGTTTTATTAGTAATTTTATTTCGGAAACCAGTAAAAACAAAAATCTCAAATTTGGTACAATTGTTTCTCTTCAACTATTCGTTTGTCTCAAACCATAATAATAATTAATATTATGTTATCATATCACGTTTCAAGATTGTAGGTTTTTGAAGTTTTCAAACCGCAGTTCGTAAAACCTATTAAGATTGTGAAATGTTTTGGAGAATAATAAACGTTGTGGTATGTATATATTGGGGTTAAACAATATACCATGTACAGTATTTTTACCATTAAACAATAGTAGCCAAAGTAATTATTTATGATGACTTAATTATGACTTAAATCAGTTTCTACAGTGACCTCCATCTTCATTAAATACATGTGTGTGCCCAGTGTCATTTAGCATGCGGGTAATTATAACGTGTTTTGGTGCAAAACCACTTTACTCTAATGTTCGGGCTATTACTCTATCTGGAAGTGATATTCAGAAAGTCAGCAGCTGTGTGCTGTGTGCTGGAGCTCCGTTTTGTTCGAATGTAAGCAGGCCCGAACTCAGACCGGTTTTTCGGACAATTTTACGCCAGGGCCCGACCCTCAAGGGGTCCGTCGCGACCCTCAGGGGGCCGGGCCGAGCCCGTCACACGTATACGGGGTAAATAAAATAAAGTATTTGTGAAATTGCAACAGATTTCTACCATTCCACTGAAAAGAATATTGCACTAAGTGTTTTTGTTTACAAATGGTAAAACATGTTTCTGTAATAAAAGTTGAAAATGAGTCCCCGACACTTCCAATGCTCCTAGCGGCTAAACTGTGAAATATATAAAAATAATACCGATGTTGGAATTGAATGTTAAACTCAAATCCGTTGGAAAAAAGGGTTTTATAGAAAAATTTCATAGTTTACCGCCATATTAGAGATGGTGACGGAATTAAAAAATTTTAACTACGTAATTGTAATAAGAATAACAAATAAGGTAAATTCCCCAATTTAAAGTTTAATCTTTTTATAAAATTAATACTTTCTGAGATCCTAATAGTTGTTACCTTGAGTTGATCACCCTGTATATCTATGTTACATAACTACATAACGCAGCTTGGAAAAATGATCATTGTCCCAAAAAAGCACAAACAAGTTGGAATTTGGTACAGGTATACCACCTTAAATGACCTTATAAATGTGTCGGCTAAGTTTATTGGCCAGCTTGGTACGCAATTTAATTTCAATATGGCGGCTGGTTAAACTTTAAAAATGACAAATTTGTTATTTATGAACCAAAAGAAAAAGTGTTCTGAAATGCTTATAAGATTTACTACAACTTTTGTACTAAACAATTTGTTGATGCTGAAACGTTCAAACTTTGGCACAAAATTGACCTTTTATGTATATTAAGTGTTTTTAGCCAGCTTGATATGCTATTTCTTTCCATTATGGCATTCGCTTAACCTTTTCTTTTAATTTACAACCTAGAGAACAAATAACACTGTTTTTAATGGTTATAATATTTACTAAACCTGTTGCTGCAAACTTGTTTTGTATCTCCAACGGTTTTCGAGATGTGTCGATTATAATTTTTTTAATCTCTTTTATGTGAAAAAATACTCGCTTTTTTACGAGCGCTCACGTGATCTGAGATTGTTTTTTTTTTCAAAATCATAACAATTCGCGTGGAATGATTTTTCTTTCTTCGCCAGCACTGCTGGGCGGCGCGGATTCATGGAAGCCGCAATTATGGTCAAGAGAATTTCCGATCTGTACTTTCCTGCCCGCAGATTACGTCCTAGATCGTTCAACTTTTCCGACATCAGATCAAATTGGACGATCTGGCACGTGATCTGAGGTTTGGAAAGTACCGATCGGAAATACCCTTACCCATCAGTGTGGATTTCGGTGGCCGCATTTCTGGCAAAAAAGAAAAATATCCCTCGAAATAGTACCCAAATTCAAGCTCAGATCACGTGAGTAGTTGTAAAGTCTTTAACTGTGGTACTACTAATAACATTTTTATAATAACCTCATCTAAACCTACTTATACCGTATAATAACAAGTAGTAGTGAGAAACCGTTGTTAATCTATGGTAATTTGTTAAATTGGTTTATATATATATATATATATATATATATATATATATATATATATATATATTCAGGAAGTTAAAAAATATGTTATTAATCGATAATTTGTGCACAGCCGATCAGCTGTCATCCGCGAATAGATTTATTTTGGTTCAAGATCAACTTCCACAAACCACTAGTTGTAATTTTGTGAATTCGTGATTTTCCCAGTTTAATTTAAGCACTTCTGTTGACATAGGGATCGAGTGAAAAGAGCCATGTTATCTAGTATCGGAATAGATCTATTCCTTGTAAAAATTCCAGGGACTTTCTAAACATTCACGTATAATCCACGCATGTTTTCACGGAGCCCGAAATTCACGCATAATCCACGCTTTTCCAGATTCCGATCTTTGGTGGCTGCCCTTGTTACAGTCTCGCGAACGTATCGTAGCTCCAAATATATCCCAATGCCGGCCAATATATGAAGAATGCATCATACAATAATTATGTGTTGCGGAAGTTACCGAAGTGCGGTTAATTCGCGATATACATTATTATAGTATGGAACCAGTGCGGAACAGTAACTTCCATAGTTATCTCTGAATACGAGCACAAATACTATATCAATTAAATATTTAGTTTGCTTTTAATGCAAGAAATGAATTGCCCCATCATGACAACACAAACAAATGCAAAGTAAATAAACACAGGAATGCTCTCTTTCAAGTCACAGTGTTCTTAGGAGTACGAAATAACATGACGTAAAGCTCCCTCGTAGACGTTGGCCAATGGCTTGAACAGTTCGAACTGTCCGACTGATTATCACATACGCGGGGAAATCGTTTATATGAGTACCTCCTCCACCTGACGAAGAGGATAGATTCCAATCCTCGAAACGTTGTGTCATATCTTTTTTAACCATAACGATGGCAAATGTCTGAAATCCTGCCAAACCTTCCATCGTCAATAACAAACTATAAACGAAGAATTATATGAATAGTTTATCGGAAAACTGATAGGATTATCACCAGTCGTCGTACAGCCAATGCCGCAATTGACGTGCGTGGTAGATTTAACCGGCTGGCCGTATGCAGGCTGGCGGCAGTATTAAGTTGAGTTTACTCTAGTAAGTAAAGGCGCTAGAAAATTTGCGCAAATGCTGTCGCAAATGAACAAGATAAGAAATTTGACTCGCGAAAGCGAGTGAAAATTGTTCACACGCAAAAGCGATGTCTCGGCAATGTTTATAGTTAAAATCTTAATGGCCGACACTGCTCTCCAGTTCTTGCAAACAACTGTCCGACACGTCGCGAGCTCTTACGCCCGTTTTAGACGCAATTATTACTGTCGTACACAAACCTTGTGTAACTTTTTGCCAGTGTAAACGCAGCTAGTTTAGTCGAGGTTTGGATGTGACCGTGATAACAAAACATGACATCACTTTCTCTGTTTTAATCGGTGTAATCTGACAACCAATCGGAACGTATGTGAGGAGCAATCGTTCATAGACCAAATCGAGGTCTCGGCCGCGATACGAGCAGTAAGAGCGGCGACTTAGTTGCTCGACATTAGCTACGACAGGGCGATACCACTGATCAGTCGCCAACCCCAAGAATTAAATTTTTCTTCTGCCTCTCAACCCTCAGCTCATTCTGTCATTGCTGTGCATTATTTCGGACCAAAACGCCCCCTTCTCGACTTTACTTGTCGCAAATCCCACTATTGTCTTCTCCAATGGTGTCTTTATCAGTCTGGTAAAAATCTAACAAACATTTCTGTGTACCCAAAGAACCGAATTGCATTTCCTATCAAAGCGTCAAACTGATGATAATATTCACCGAACCGAACTCAGCCTGTTTATAGGGTGAACACTGTACATTTTAGGCCTGTGCAGCATATCTAACACACGCCTTTTTAATTTTTGTTTGCTCAAGAATAGGAGTTGGACAATTTCGTCCAAAGACCCATTTCGGTGACTAAATAAAACTTACACCAAAACACTGCTTGTATTGTGGCCACTACAGCTCTACCGTTTTATTCATTTATTCAAAAAAGATTTTTAAAAAAGGTTGTAAGGGTGAAATACTTGTTTTTTTTTTTGGAACTGTTCACTATTAGATTTGTAAAGACTTACAACTCCAAAAATGTACAGAGATGGGAGGATGACTGTCAGGATCGGAGCTTAAACATAATTCTAATAATGCGTTTTTGCATTTTGAATGATTTTTTGAGTTAAATGAACTACAGCTCTGCCGTTTTATTCATTGATTCAATAATAGTTTCACATTGTCTATAAATTCTTTAGCAGAGCTAAAATACGTGATCTATCAGAGTCAAACCAACAAATAAAAAAGAAAGAGAAATATAAAAAATAACATTTGGACTCAACAAACTTTTAGTTCTTCCGGTTAATCTCTGTCTGAAAAGATATATTTATTGCAACTGCCAATGGAGGGGAAACCTGAAAGACACTGTTTAATGACAGAGGTTGGGATAACCGAATTTGTATTTCTCATTATAATTCAATGAACTTCCTACTGGTCAGTTGGAAGCAAAAACATTGTTAGATACGTCTTTCCGTTTTTCTCCAAAACTTTTGCAAAGGTTAAAAATTATCTGTTTTTAATTTGTTGCAACACTTACAACACATGTTAAGTTTGTAATTAAACAATTGTTTCCCCCATTTACTATCAAAGTTACATGTTCTTGTTGTTTACTGACCAGTTTGTCTGTTTCAAGGTGAACAACCTCCCACACAGCCTTAGATTTATTTCTTGCACACAATGTGCTTGTCGTTTGCCATCCTCTTAGCAGTAGTGATTATTTTCTTAAATATTTCTTATAGTGATGCTTGGGACAGTTTTACCGTGTACAGCATACTGCTCATAAAGTGGGTGAGGCACACGATCGGTCGGCCGACTTTAACTGTCTAATGGATTATTACATGTTTTGGGGAGCTTGATGTAACATAAGGGGTGGAACTAAGATAAACTCCACTACACTAGTGAAGGCATCTTTGGCATCAGATGGAGCTCATGAACATCGTGAGTTGATCCTTATTCACAGTTTCACAGACCACGTAACATAAAGTTACGATGTTTTGAGATTAATGAGATCCTTGATTTTTGAGATTTTCCCGGTTCTACAGGAAAATTCCCGGCTTATTCCCGGTTGAGTGGCCACCGTCAGTTTTTATGGGGCTAAAATCAAGATGGTAATCACTAAAACTAGCTCTTAAGTTGAACCAGACCCAACAGGGTCTACCTTTAGCTGTTTTTACAAATTCTAGTACAGAACATTTATATGAATAGCAAAATCTGATATCAATGAGGCAACACAATAGATAATGAGACATGAGAGTAACTCTAAATATGGTTGCACATTTTTTCATCCTGCCTTAGAAAACAGACATCAAATATATTGATATTTTTTAAATTTGTTTACTGTAATTCACTTAATTGACAAAAAAAAATTAATATTAACATTAAAACCCCGTTCTATTTTATATACCATCACAATTCTTTCTTTTCATACATGGAAGAGAATGTTAAAAGGAAAAAGGTTTTAAATTTACAATATAAAAACTGTTACTTTACTAGTCACAAAAGTGACGTCTCTGAATAAACCCAGAGTCTAGAAAGGGTCAACTGATCAAATTTACATACCTTAAAAATATACATTGAGGAAGAAAAAAAGGATGATTTCATATAACAAATACTTTATTTTACACAATAATATATTAACATGATCTCAAATACAAGTAAAATTAGACAATACAAACTATAGGTATATAAATACCAGAGCCCCAGCTTGGTCTACAGATATGTGCAAGACGTTGGTAGCTACAACCTACGCATCTCAGTCTTAGTCCCGCACCATCAGCGGAACTTTCTTCTATAAGACATCGCTATCATATATATAAATAATATATACAATGGTAGTTTTTGACAACAAAAGGTACAGGTCTCACCCTGTTTTAAGAAATGAAATAAAGTGATTCATTTTTATGCCAAAATGTAAGTTTTGGGGCAAGTAAAATGTAATGCAAACAAATGCGCTAATTCATATCATTTGGTTTTAATCTGGGTAAAATGTTGGTGCTGTTAATCTCTAAACGTTATAATGTTTACTAGTACCTAACAATATTTTAATAGTTTGCTATAAAAAAGAGACAAGTTTTATTTGTTTTACCCACTGAGGTAGACAGATGAACTGAGTTTGTCCCGCAATACACAGCTTATCTTTTGTTTTAATGTGTAACACTGTAAACATAGTTGTGTATTCTTCAAATTGTGTTCACATTCTGGAGCTAGACTTTGAAAGATGAACGTCTGATTCTTTTATACTTGTGATGGATAGTCCAATCAGCTGTTTGTTTACATACAATTTTATGCAGAGTCATGTTCACATTCTTTATTCATTAACACTGCCATGATTTGATCATGTTGTGAAAAAATTAATATAAATTCTTTTTGTCAACAAACAAATTTTAAGCAGATTACAGAAACATCACTTAGATTTAAATTTTTAAGATGTTTTAAAAATTAATATTTTAATTGAAAACTGTATTGAAGTGTAATTTAGAGGTTTTTATCCAAAAATTTAGAAGTACAATAAATGTAAAATGTTACAACTTTAACTTCTATGGTTAAAATTACAATGGTTAAAAATTACAACTAACCATTTTGCTTATATTACTGTTGCCACGGGTTAAATTAGCAAAAAATAAGTGTTTCCTCAATGGGTTACAACATATGGTGTAGAATTCCTATAATATAATAAATATTTAATAATTTAATGGAAGTATTTTACTATTGGCAGAATATAATTGGTATTTAGGTTTTCAATAGTTTACTACAAAACTTAGATTGAAATATTTTAAAATGAACTATTTCAAAATTTATGTTTTAATATTAAAACAGGAATTGTCTTCCTTAAAAACATTTACTCAAATATTGATACATATCATACATACCATCTCCCTAAAATCAGTTGAATTAACATAACTGTTAAAATAAATTTTATTTTGCAGTTGTTTTTACACTGGCACCAGCACCAAACTATTTGCATTTCATACTTTCTTTAATTTTCAACTAACATAAAATACACAACCTCTAATGAAACTTATATTCCAGGGACTACCATATTAATAGTAGTATTACTAGTAAGTAATGAAGGAGTTAACAGACAAGTAAAATGAAGTATTCTTCACACAAAAGGCAGGAAAATTCACAAACTACAAGTAAAAGTACACAAGTCATGTAAAACGAGTTTAACTCATAGAAAGTGGAAACCTTGCACATATCACAGGCCTGATGGTAAAACTAGAGACCTTTGTACTTCCAGTAACAAGAAAGGCCTCCAGAAAGTTTGGAAGCGGAAAACTGATGTCAATGACCTGACTAGATCCAACACTATCTCAGCAGTCATCGTCTTTAGAGCATTTGCTCTAACACATTTATACCAGAAATAATTCAGTCTAGAAAACAATATGACAGGAAGAAACAGAGAAAGTTCCTAGCACCTAAAGTATCTTTTAATGGAAGTTATTTATTCTAAAGAAGACAAATTTATGAACTAAACTAAAAGTCTGCCACGTCTGAAAAAGATTTTATGAAACAACACTATTTATAAGTGATAATTGATAAATAGGAAGTCAAGGCTTTGACTACTCATATTATAGTAATGAGAACACTGTTTTGTATTGGAGATAAAAGACAATGTTAAATATACAGATGTTTATTTAACTTAAAATGAATTAAAGTGAATATTTAAGAAATTGTACTGTGAAACTTTTTGACAAACCGCAAAACTTTTCTTGACAAAACTAAATATAAACATAAAGATGCCAACAAGAGAATTAAGGAAAATTTTTCTACAAATATAGGATTCCTAAATCATTCAAACTTTGCACAACAAAACTATTTTCAGAATTGACAGACATTCTGCAAACCCCATGAAAGAATTATAAACAACAATACCTCACTAACTCAAAATGGTACATTTTGTTAAAACTTACAATTCTATAATTAACAATGAAATCTGATGCCCATCGTGGAATCTGAACTCAACAGGTCAAAATTGTAAACACCGCAAAAGAATATCTTCTAACTAAAATTTAAGATAAAAATATCACATTTCAGTACTGCAGTATATCTTAATTACTTAAACTCATTAATAAGCTGTTTTGGTATGTAAAAGTAACCTCTAAATCATATAATCGATCTCTTAATCAATGAGTTAAAAGTTTTACGTAATGTCTTACTTTTTATCATCCGTTTAATTATCTTTTTATTAATAAAATTTTCTTTACAACAAAAAATTAATTATGATCAAACACAATAAACCTTTTTTCACTATTACAACTCATAATCAAATCAAATAACAGTCATATACTACTGTAAATCAACAATTTTATGGGTCAACTATAGTGGCGCACTCAATCAACGTAATTTAAATATGAATATGTGTTTGAACATATATTTGGTATTTTATTTAAAAATTACGACTGAGTGAGACAGCACATAAATGTATAATTAATAAATGTGAGACTGTTATATCACAGTAGGACTACAATGTATACAAAATATACATCGTACACAAGAAGTATACAATGTATACAAAAATTTTGTTTTTATGATCATAAAAATATTAAATAAATACATTATTTACAAAAGTATGTTTGTTGGATGCTAATAGAACGCTAAACATAATGTGACACTAGTTTAATCGTCATTATGTTAAAATTATTAGTTAATGTGTATCACTTATGTGGAATTAATAAAATAAGCATGATAACAAATTTAACAATATTAAGTTTTAAAATTGTTTTTAAATTGTGCACCTTTGTGAGTAAAAAATTTGCACTGAAAATTTCATAAACTATTCTTCAAATAAACAGAAGATGTAAAGAAAGCTGTAAAGAATGTTGATAACTTACACATGATGACCTTTATTAAAAAGTTTTCGTAACGATTACACTACAACTGCATGATTGGCCAGTACTGTAACTGGTCTTATCAAATACATATACCAATATTTTTGTTAAGTTTATATAAAATATTATTCAGTTTTAATGCTCTAAATAATAATTATCGGTACAATAATTTAAAATTAACGTATTTCATTTTATAACAACTAATTACAGTATATTAATGATGAACAAAATCTACGAGCCATAAGACCGAAGTGTACATTTTGAGTCGATTTTTTGTACAACATTGCTGCTCTTTTACATGTAGAAAAACAAATGTCATGATTTCTACATAATAATAATTGTATTACTTACCTGACAAACTGTACAAAACAATCTTTTACACAGTTTATTCAAATAACAATTATTTGTTAGGATGAAAATGTTTACAATTTTTATAATACACATCACCAGGACGCTTTGGCATTTTTCAATGTCTGTTTCATAAATTGATGAGTGTGTATGTAATGAATGATACAGCATATAATGTATTAACTACAATCATCCAAATAAGGATACTAATTAAATAAACAAGTAATAATTGTAACGTAAAATCTAATCGTTCTACTGGTGTCAAAATTATTTCAAGAGGCACTCAACAACTAAATAGTGCAGTGAATCAGAACTGAAGGTCCCACAACCCACTACCGTGTTCACTGTAGTAGTACTGCCCAGAAAAAGCAACTAACACTACACATGGGCGACTTTGACCGATTGAGATTCACTTTTCCGCTACCAAAAATCACTTGCTTCAACATACAAAATATGATACAACAATTAAAAACTAATCCTTAGGAACCATTTTCACCACTCTGCGTCTCCGTTGGCTTTTTGGAAGACGTAATCCTTGCCGGCGAGGTTCATGATGCCATCCTTCAGGTAAAACTTCCACTTGTTCCGGCTCCGTGTGATCTGCACACAACAACACGGACTAATGATCAATTGTATCCTTGGAACACTGATAAGTAAATGGAAAACATCGAGTTACATAGGACTCTCACCACTATCATCAGTGTCACAATGATTACAGTAGTCAGGTGGCAAGGGACAACTACGTGTGACACCTAGAATATGACATGCACACATATCTTCACAGGGCAAGGAACTTTAAACAAGTGCATTTGAAAGATGTATATTTACGAACACAACATTTAGTCACTGCCATGTAAGCTAACACAGCATAAGAGCAAAGAGATTTGTCAGTATTACCCATTTTATTTATATTCTCAACTGTAATTGATGGCTTATTATATTTTTTGTAACTGTCAATTCTAGTATTAGTGTAGTAAAAACCTCTTCTAATATTTCTACAGTACATTCTTATTTATAAATTCAGTCTAAAACATAGTGTCATAGATTGTTTTCAATTTTTATTGTGTCAAGCATTGTTTTTTTTTCACATTAAGCTGTTTTGTTTGCACCGTGAAGGGCTATGGATGGGTTTTTTATATACCATTTTTCTTCATACAAATGTGCAATAGAGGTTTTTCTTACTTCAAAACCATCACTCATCCTTAAATTGTTCTCATACTTTTTCTTTTGTCATGATAATTTCCTTTCAATGTCAAATAACAATATTTTTACTGATTTAGTATTACTGTGTTTTACTGAGATTCTGCATTGCAATTTACCTAGATATCAATTTTACACAAAGTTCAGTAGTTCTCCTGTTTCCAGAATAAACAGGCATTTTAGAAAAAAATTAATTAGTATAAACTGATCCTATATTCCTGCTTTTTTCTATAATAACTAAATTAAAAGAAATCAAGAAATTAAATATATTACAACACAAATTAATATAAACAAATTTTGTTGTAACCTTTTTCCTTCTGAATAACTGAATTACATTAGAAACTGTTGTATTCAGTCCTGTAATGTCCGGCATCTTTGATATGTATTTGGCCTGGTGACAAATGATAAACGTTTTGTAATTGTAAATTTTTGTTCACATGGTCAATTCAGGAGACACTTGCACACCTGAGGACTCATTACTGAATATCACAGGTGTAGGCTATGTAACCAGATTGAGAAGACTGCTAAACACATTATTTTTATTGCGAGAGGATTGAGGTTAGAAGAAGAACCCTATTTGGTTCCTAACAGCCAGGTAATGAGTTCTATATTAGTATTAGGCAGAAACTCTTAGATACAGGGCTCTTTTAATCTAATCTAACCCATCTGTAAGCTTTACGAGCAAGGAATTGATCACTTCCTCCCACACGTAGGCTGGTGGGCAAGGGTAGAAGAGTGGCCAGAGGGACAGAGGCTTTCTTATGACGAACTTATCTGCGCTTGTTTTAGAAAGAGTTGCCTTGAAGAAACTGTGATTTTAGTGTTGTAGTGTCAAATGTGCGTTGGAATGCAATGTAGTGGTGGGATGGTTACTTTTTACTTTTTCTAGAAATAAGGATCAGAATCATAAATATTGTACATAAATTGTACTACATATTTCATGATTTTTTCTAAAAACAAACCTGCATTTACTGTACACTCTTTTAAACTATATTTTATTATACAACATAACCACAAAAGTAAAAATATCTGGTGCATTAGTTTAGTTTTAAATATTTAAATAGAATAACCCTTTTTTATCATAAATTTATAAAATTAACAAATTTTACAGGAAACAGTTTTAGCGCAGTATTCAGTTTTTATAATTAAAGTGTACATACATATGCAATACATGGCATGCAATACAATGCAATACATACACGAAAACGTAAAACAAAATTTTTGAAAGAAAATATATAATTTCCTTGAATCATAAATATTGCGCTCCCTGAAGCTTCAGCTTATACATACTGTAAAAATTTCACTTTTTATCTTCAGCCATTTTTATTTGGCCCTGATTAAAAATTGCCTACATTTCCTACTTTAGATCTCTATTATTTACATGGAGTGATAAAAAATGCACCTATTTTTTCTGTATTCAGTGAAATTATGTTAAAGAGCTACAAATTTAATCTTTAAAAAAATATTTTCCAAAACCCACTCAACTGAAAGTTGTCGGATTTTCAAAATTTCTGGGAATGGACCCCAAGCTCTGCGCTTTTGCAGATATTTCATAGCAGTTAGAGGGTGAAAATACTCATTTCTGACCCCTTTTAATTTTTAGCATTTCCACTTTGGATATGGCTTACCTTATCATACTGGCAGACCACAACGTTGTCAGTGTCAAACATGTCCGTTGGGTCTTCCTCACTGACATCATCTGATGAGTTCAGAGGTTCCTACAACAAGTGCACACCAACTTGTCATTAAAAAATTAAAAAGTTCCTAAGAAATTAATGTAAAAAACCTTGAGCTGGAAACGTAAGTTCAGTATAAAGAATTAATACATACCTCAAACATGAATTTATTGTATGGTATGAATTTTTTCTTGGTATAGTTCCCTCGGTAAACAACTCATTAGCGCTTAACTAAACCCCATTATGGGACAACAAGCACCATCGTAGAACTTGATCTTGTATATTCTAAAAATGGACAATCTTTCAAGCCTATAGCTCAATTTGATTTTGAGACAATGTCTTGAGTAATGGGTTTCCTTAAAAATCAGCCAAATCCCATGGATACAATGGATATAAATACACTATTAATGAACCTAATTTGATCACAAAATAGAAATTAAGTATAATACAAATTTAAGCCTGTAGCTTAATTGGATATTGAGATATATTCCCGAAAAACAGGCTTTATTAGAGCTCAACCAAATTCCATTTGAACAAAAATTCAACATAATCAAACTCGATCTTGACTACATAGAAATTAAGCTCCATACAAAATTTCAGGAATACATAATATTTTGTTCCTGGAATATCCTGTGGCAGACAGATAGACAGGCAGAAATAAGAAGAATTTTGTAGCCCAAATGAATGGAAGCAAAATATAAAAATGAGGAAGTAAAATATATAAAAAAGGTCTATGGCTTGTTCTATTCTTGAAATATCCTGTTGCAAGTTAGGCCTCACTAATGCTCAGCCAAATCTCAAGGAGGGACATGCATACCATCACTGAATTCGATGTTGCATATACAGAAATAAAGCTTTATATAAAATTTCTAGTTTATAACTCAGTTCATTTTTGAGATTTTATGCAGACAGACAAGCGAACAGAAGTAGAATTTTTCCAGCTCTTCGAGTGATAAGTTTTGCTATCAGCCAATAACTATATATAAATCAGTTTTAACATACTATTTTGATCTAACTGTATAGATTTAAATTAATAAAGTCACACTCACCTCCTCTGCTCCTGCCTCGTTCTCATCGTTCTCTTCCTCGTCCTTATCCTCGTTGTCATCGTCATCATTATCATCATCTTCCTCCTCCTCATCCTCTTCTTCGTCGGATGTGTCGTGCTGACCATCCAGCTGAGGTACTGAGTTCTGCAACTACCATCACACACAGATTACAACACAAATCTTCTTCACACTTTTCTATCTCATTAATTTTGATGTCTTTCAATTGTATGGTAATTTTGTAACTGACATTTACAGTAATTTTTCTATAGCTACTTCTGTAACACCAGTGTCACATATATAATTGATGGCGATGTTCGGGAAATTTATTCATTTTATATGATTCTAATTTGTTTATTTAGAAAAAAGATAATTTGATAAAAATTTAATTGATCTAATAAATCAAATATCTTCCAATTGATTCCCAAAGATCACATACAGATTCTAGGGTTCCCTCCGGACCTTTAAGCCCCATGATTCTCTATGAACTATTCATCTATGAATTCAACATACTCTATGCTTACACTAAAAATTTTAAATTTCATAGCCTTGTTATTACCTCATTAAACCATTGTCCTACTAGTTCATACAGCCTCTGAATTGCACAGTAAATCCAATTAATTCTGTTACTTTACTTGTGTTTTTAGGATTTTAATTAAATTTGGGGAGTTGTAATATATCAATCCTTAACTAAATTTTTATTAGAAAAATCATATAAATTGTGAAATGTTGTGTTATACATTTTGTAACATATTACAATCGCAAATCTCCAAAATCCTGTTATCATTTCAAACCTTCCATCATCTAATTATTAATGTAATTTATTTATTTTAAAGGAAACAAATTATTAACAATTTAATTTAATATTAACAAATTTCTAATTATGTAGCAATAGTGAGTGCATAACATATTCATCCAAAATTGATGTTTTGATATTATAAAAAGTATTTTTATTTTGGAAACCAAGTGACTGACTTTAAAATTTAGGATTAGCAATAACAATAAAATCCTTTGAATTCATAAAAAATTATAAGGTTGCCTTTACAGAGCTGATTTCTTACAAAGAATCATAAACAACTATTACAAAATGATTGGAATTAGTTTGACCCATAACAAGAGATTTATTTACACACGAAGTTAAACAAGATTGGTCCATTGTATAACAATTAGGAAACCCCAGTTTACACAACTGAGACAAATTACACTTACCTGGTGGTGAGTGAATGTTTGTCGGGTTTCCTGTTGTGTGAGTCCTGCTGCCTGTAACACCTGTTGTTGTGTCTGTTGTTGAGGTTGCTGTTGTTGCTGCTGTTGCTGCTGCTGTTGTTGCATCTGCAATGATCCTACACCGGCAACAAACAGTACGATTAGTAAACTAAAAATAATTTGACACAAGAGAAAAGGTTTAATACTTTCACTGCCACCCAAATAACAATTATCTGTTCTCGTGTGATACAAATTAATTTTTTTTAAAGCAATATGTTATAATTTTATGAACACTTATTGTAACAAGTGTCAGGAATTTCACATTCATAAAACATTCTTTGAGGTAATTTCTTTTTCATCTAAGTTCTATTATTGGTTTAACGAGGCATGTTTTTAAAGAAAGCACAGATTTGAAATCTTTTTCAACCAGATCACTTTTAGTAACAAAATTATTTTAATGTGAAACCCTGTATCTTGAACTATTTTTCAACATAATTTCCATGTATATTGAGACACTTTTTATATTGTGAAACCAACTTTTGAAAACCTTACTCTAAGAAATCTGCCGCCTGACTGGACGACCACTGCAGCATGGTTGTTTTGACATCGTCAGCGTCGTTGACCTTCCAGATGCTTCCTTAAGTTTGAGAATAAATTAAAGTCACAGGGCGCAATATCGGGTGGATGATAAACTTGTTCCAGCTATATGATCGGATCAGTTCTTGAGTTTGAATTGCTGCATGAGGCATTGTCATGAAGAAAAGCAATACCCGTACCCGGCTTGCAAACACCGCAAGCCTTTTGTTTTAGAATGCTCAGCAAAAATTTCTCAAGGTCTCACAATAAGATTAAGCTCTGCCATCTTTTAAAATCTCTCACCAATTTTCATACCATCCCATCACTCATAATGTTTTCTCCATACACTTCATAGATCTAACTATAAATGTCAGCTACTTTCATGCCTTTAGCATTAACAAAACATATCACACCACATATTTCACAGTCAGCAGAATTTTTGATCGGCAGAGGCATTTATACATTTGCATTATACATTTGTATGCATGCAAATCGGTAACTTTAAAAACACATCTTCGTATTTTTCGTGGATTACAATTTGTGTATCATCATGTCACAGATCACAAAGCATAAACTTTGGTTGTTTTCTGGGTTTTTGTAGCAAATTGAATAGACAATGAGAAAATTATATATTCCGTGTTATACCATATACATTTGGTGATATAATTCAATCTCTGGCTAAAAACAACTTAATATGGTTTCCACTAAATTTAGTCTTTTTTAAATTGTGTTCATAATCACTCATTTTCAGTTTTTTGTAGGGAAGCCAAACTTTAACCTCCCATGTAGAAATGAAAAAACTCTGTGATACATCTAAAAAATTTATCGAATGGAATTATACTAACCATAACCTCAATAAACAAATGGGTTTCCATCAAATGTGTGGTTTAATCAATGAAGCTGCTCACAGATTATTACCAAACAACACAAACATAGTGTTACCACTAGTCCATAGCAATGAATGAGTTAATAAAAGTAAAAAAAAATTGTTTGAAAATAAAAGCAATTTTAAATTATTATTTTGTGGAAAACAATTTACTAAATATCATGAAAACAACACAACTGTAAGGTTACCTGACATGGCCTGCCCCTGCAAGTTGGCAGTGACATGGGCTTGTAGCACTGCCTCGGCCACGTGGGAAGGGAGAGCCATGGTAGCAGAAATCACTGGTCCGGTCAGTACAGAGTGAAGTTGGTTACCTGTAATACCACCACACTCTAGCTTCAACTGACTTAGGATAATATCTTATTAAAAATATGTACTTCACAATGATAAGTAAAACATAAAAATAAAGTTCCCCCACATCCTGCAAACTATCCACTACAAGCCCACCATCGTACACTGTATGAAAGAAAACCGTCATATGCTGGCAAGAAGCTGTACAACATACTACAACAAGAACTAAAAGCTCTTAAAGGAATGAAGCTGAAGGCATCGCTGAATGACTGGCTGACATCAAGACCCTTCTACACCCTAGATGAATATGTGCACTGGAAAGACATTTAAGAGTGACATTATTTTTGTATACAATTTGAATTGTATCCACTGTAAACTGAAGCTATACATTTCTCTAAGAAACTTTGTAATAAAGAGTTTCCGATTTCTGAAGTTCAACATTCACAATGTTTACTGTAGCAATTGTTCTTGAACACGCTTCCAGTATACAGAACAAGACCACCAGCAACATCCTAGCCTGTACTATACATGCAAAGGTAAACAATACAAAATACTTATTTCTATTTCTCCTTTTCATATGTTTTTTATTGGAAATCATAGTAGTTTTTACTTGATACATATCTCCTGACCTACCAAATTTCTTCACTGTTTCTTTTTTGTAAATGAACACCATCAAACTGAGGTTACGATTGTTCATTCTGGCGACATTTAGACCGTATAAAGCAGATGAATCAATCCATAGATGGAATCCAAAGATTATTCATAGATGGCCTTTAGATGAATAAAAATTACTGTGCATATAGTTTGTGTTTTTATATATTACTAATTTATAATACATGACATTTTATAAACAACCATTGAAATAGGCTTTTGGGATATTCTGACCCAATGACAATATAAATAAGCAAAATTGTAATGTTTAAGTGAAACGATTGTAACTTTATAACAATTACTAGGTACATACATAATAGATGTATATAATTACGAGTAGTAAGTTTTATTATTGAAGAACTCTGTTATATCCCTATCATGTCCTATGTCACCTAACTGGACAAACTTTTTTTCATGTAAGGTTAAGTTGTAACATTTGATTTATTTTTACAGATTTATTCAATTTTGAATAAAAATACATAATGTTGATATGTTTTTCATAAGATTTTCAAATAATATCAGTGAAAAGTACTGTAAAGGTATACTTTGTTTTAAATAAATAAAACAGCTGTTTACAGCTTAAATTTCCTAAGAACAAATTTTGTATACAGGAAATAACTAAATTTTCTGTAACAACGCATAACAATAAAACATCATTTTCAGAGAAACACAAACCACTGACTCTATGTAAACAAACAGCTAACTGAACTGCCAATTGGAAACATTGAAATCCATAACTAGAGAATGTCTATCAACGGCATACCAATGCGTCAAAAACATATAAATGTCGAACTTAACACTGAACAAAACATTGTTTGTTCCATTATCCAATAGCACCATTACTTTTGTAGAAAATTGTATTGTATAAACTGGCTATTTCACAGTGATATTTGACCGTATGATTAATTGTTAACCTCATTAGCCACTCAATATTTTTGCGCCCAACCTTCTTGTATAAATCCAATGAAATATACCAAAAATGCAGGGGGTTTAGTAAAACTCTCGTAAAACTTTTAATTTAATTGCTATTTGGTTGACTAAGCCATTGTTTTTAGCTAATAAAATAGGCTATAATATATTATAATTTATAAGCACAAAAGTATATAAGGTTTATTTTTAAATTTTGAGAATAATTTTTAAAAATTTTATTAATTTTTTTTATTTTGAAAGCAAGTAATTTTTTTTAGTACAAAACACAGTTATAATCTATGATTTTTGTTTAATTTTATAGGAAATTTAATTCTTTAAGTGGATAATTTTATTTCATTGATTTATCTGAATTTTTCAAATTTTAAATAGATTTTTGTAAGATGCAAAATTTGTGTTCTTACACAAATCCTAGCAAACACCAAAAAAGCGCAGGGGTATAGTATTATACCTTGATTCACACCCCTTTTCTGGGGTTAATACATATTTATATGTATATTACATGTTCCTTAGTTTAATTTCAAAATATAAGCTTTACTATTTGAGCCCATACTAATGTTTAAACAAGTATTTAATAACGTATGTCGTCATCACGGTACCGTCTCGTGATCAGCGGTTTTTGTACCGTGTCGGCCATCACGAAACGGTACCGTGATAAGTGGTCAATGGGTAAGCACGGCCTACATTAAATTGAAGACCAACTATCCAATTATGATCATATATATGATGACTCACCATGAAGGGCACTGGCTGGCACTTGTATGGTGAGAACTCTTGGTTGTGTGTTGTTGGAACCAACCTGGAAGATATTTAAACAAACTTAATTAGGTAACATAAGTTATTTTTTTTTAAGTAGCAAACTTCTGGAAAATGCTGATTTATTCATAAAAAATGTGAAATGAGCTTCCTTTTCAAAAACATTCCTTGGAAAATGTCGCATTCAGCAAACATTCTGCCAGTATTGCAATCCGTCATACTCCCAACTATCTGTCCCTTTTGGAAGCAGGATTTGTCACTTTAAGATACAACTGCAAACAATCGGAACCTCTGTGTATATTTCAGTACCACATTAAACAAGGAGACAAGGAGTGTTAAAATGTTATTTAACACTTTCTACAACCACTGAACCTTTCTACAACACGATGAAGGATTCTAGTCTAGGAGTTTACAATAAACTCTCTCTTTGATTGAACGTCATTTAATTTGATGAGGTGTGTCCAAGGAAACACGAAATTAAAAGACTTGCAAGCAGCTGCAACTCTGCGCCGACAGTCCACGACTACACACTTATCTCGGCTGCAACTGAGTGGCAGTGGGATCCAAGAGGTTAAATTAATGAATGTTAAATTATGAACACAATATTACGCTTGGCTGAGAAAAGTAATTTGGATTCATTCACAATTGATTCCCATTGCCTTGTAAGTGACTTGCTGACTTCAGTAGATTTCTCTCTCTATGCCACCTCCACCATTAAACATCATGATAAATCGTTATCACATATCACCAACTTGGAATGGTCTTTAATATGCTTATCATGATCGAAATTGAGCTTGATATTAGTTTACTACCAACTTAAAGTCATTAGAAAAATACTTTACTTTTCAATAATGTGTGATATAAATTAAATTGATTGTTATACATAAAGAAACATTTTTACATATTGGAAGAAAAAAGTTTAAAACAATTGTGTGGAAGAGTCAACTTTTAATATGAACATGCTACATTACATTAAAACTCTTTTCATATTGAATTACCATGTGGACTTGATAAACTTGAAATAATTATTTTATTCACATAAAACTATTTACAAATTAAATCACAACCAAATTTGTGAAAATAAACCTGACACTTAACAAGTTTTGTGGTTACAGAAATAATAATAATTATGAAATAAACATATTATATTTTAACTATTTTGAACTTGTTTACATACATATATATGACATAAAAACATAACAAACAAACCAAAATCAATTCTTTAGTCATTACAAGGAGAAAATTCAACAAACAGCATTAATACCTGTGCTGGAAGAGTGATTTGAATTGGTACTGGTTTATTGTAGTCTGTCACTGGAATTTGGGGATGAGGCTGGGGTGCTGGATTAACTGAAACATTTTCCACAACATAAACTAATACTGTACTAAACAAAATTGGCATTGGCTTACTGTAGTCTGTTACTAGAATTTGGAGATGAGACTAGAGAACTTGATTTACTTAAACATTTTAAAGAACATTTAAAGAACATAAATGTACTATAAAAAATAATCGTACAGGCTTTTCAAAGCTTGTATGGTTGGCTTTCAATTTTTTGTGAGAATGTTCATGTTGCTGTATTCATCCATCCAGGTTCAGATGTAAACAATCTTGCCTAAAAGACAAGTGCATATTTGCATACTCTAGTTGGTGGAAACTGGGTAATTGCATTGCATCTGGTTATAAAGTGTTCAGCTTCATAACTTGAGGAAACTAAGATCAACACAGAAGACTAGCTGTGGCTGCCACGATTGCCAGGCTGTTCCCCAACACCCTCTTGTCAGTCGATCCTGTTATGGATAAAGATGATAACAATTTAAAGGTACCCTCACAGAGGATTCCGATCCTTTCACCAACTGCTTCTACTCCAAATGCACCCATATATGATCCCTATGACGTTCCCTCTACTCTTCTCAAATTCAAATGTCTGAACTATCCAAGAACTTTCACAATAAAGATCACCCTTGGTATTCATCATACAAGAACATACTATCCAAATAGAGTGAATTAAGAAATTTGTCTAATCTATCTGAACAGTACTAAGAAGTTGGTGATGTATCTAAATGCTACTTTTAGGAGCAATGCTTTTAGTAGTGATATATTAATAAAATTAGTAGTTTCACTCCATTCTTATGTGGCTCAGAAATATAACTTACATTTTACAAATCATGATTTTGATGTGTTACACTATTTGTAGCATGTAGCCGCGGCCTAAATCACGTTTTTGTAGTACTTTATATAAATCATTCTAAAAACGTTACTATTACAGATAGTACAATATTTTTTTATTTTTTTTTTCTCTCTTTAACTATACTATAGTATAAACGCATTCAATTTAAGTTTCATTATTTTTTTATATTCAAAATTTAGTAAAACCTAAAATAAAAAAAAAGTTTTATGATGATATATTTATTTTGAAATCCAAATTCAATATAAACAATAAATATAATAATTAAGACCTGTGACAATTTTTAAGAAAATTAAATAGTAAATAACACAGCAAAAAATTATTTTCCAAAAAATGAAAAATTTGATTTATAACATATTCTTACCTGTCATTATTAGTCAGTATGGACAGCTCAAATGTTTTTTCTTGAAGATGTTTAGACATATTCTTGTATGTGTACACTCTTTTTCATTGTAATATGTATCTTACCAGAATATAAAAAAAAAAAAAAAAACTAAAAACCAGAATTATTACTGCTATACTTTGCTCTCATTGTAAACTTACAACCGATTGGGTTACTTACCAGGTTTGCCGGGAACATTAGCCACAGCCTTCTGGGAGTTGATAAGAGGAGGCTGTGGCTCAGGAGGGTCGGGTTGCTCCAGAGCCTTACTGGATAATAATTTACTTTCCCATATCTGTTTCAGTTCCTGCAAGACTTGCTCATCAACACCCTCGTCCAGAAAAGCTTCCCGCACACCACTTACTACATCTTCTATCACACTTGTGTACAACTTCGTCTGAAACATATCAACACACATATTTGTGTATAGCTTATTATTGTAACATTTGTAAAAAAAGGTTTGCTTTATTTTGTTGTCTGAAAGTAATGTCTGTCTTAATCAATTGCTGAATTGCACATATTTTGGCATATGACATGCATTTTCAACACTACTTATAACATTCACTGTGGTGGACGCACGTTCCTACTATTCCAGCCTACCTAACTTTGATTCATGACGTGTGTCGCAGTGAAGGTATTATGGAACTTAAAAGTTATCTTTTTGCATGTAACACATGCCAATAGTTTAAAAGTCACATAAAATAGGACCAAAATCAGGGATTCAAAATTCTTGGAATCTGGTTGAAGAACCTAGGAATTAGTGGCAATTTTTCTGCTCTGCTACCCAGGTATTATATCTGAGGAGGTTCAACATTTTGAGTCTTGCCAGTGGAAACAGTTGGAGCAACAGTAAACTCAATCATTCCAACCACGATAACTCAATATTCTCGTCAAGCTGAATAACATGCTGTTTCCTTCAGAAAACCTTAATAGCACAATAGCTTAAAAGTAATTTCACAGAACAACCTCAATAACTCCAAAAATCACTGGAGTAAAGAAATTAGTTGCAATATGTTCATGTATTTTGTATTTTTGAGAAAAACAAAGTTCGGACCGTCTACATGCAAATATATAATTACGAACTTATTAGTAGCTCAATAAAACATTTCTCAGCACATAAAACCAATGTATTGTCATTTTTTAGTGTATATTATCTACTTTCATGTGATACATGTGTCTTGCTGGAGCCGTTTTGTATTTTTTAAGAAAAAGAAAAGTTCTAACAGTCTACATGCAAATCTATAATTCTTTGTTATGATTTTCAAATATGTTGCCGGAAATATCCAACTATGATGTAATGACTTTTAACCCTCCGAGTGTTTTGCGTCAGATTTCTGACGGTTACGCAACACCGTAGTTTCACCCAGCAGGGATCACTTCTGGCTGGTTTATACCTACCAGTTGAACCCACCACTGGGCACAGCAAAAACCGATGTGCCACTTCAATCTGGGCAACCTTATGGATGTCCAGTAGCGGCACATCACTAACCGCAAATGTTGAGATTCTGGGATTCATGGGCAATTCGATAGGTCTAGCCTACTGTGGAGGATGGCTGTTGGAGTTGGTGGGGTTTGTTCCCATACCTCAGAGGCTCTTGTTAACCTCAACAAGGGTGTGCCACCCCCTGCCTACTTTGACTGGAGAGGCTGGTTCACAGCTGGCCTCCCTTCTTCCGGGATGACTTTGAGATGTAGTGCCCTAATTCTTCCTCATGGATCTCGATAGGAGGCGGCCCCTACTCCCTAACCTTACCCATCCTGAATATCCTATCACTCCGGAAGCAGCACAAAGCAAAGTCCTTACAGGACTAACTTTATAAGCTTCTTGTCCTAAGAGAACAAAAAAAAACAAAAAAAAAAAAAAAAGAAAAACACCGTAGTTTTCTACCGATATTACCGATTGTCAATAGCGATATCGAGATTATTCGAGTACTATGTGATTCTAGAACATCTAGGCTTCACGGTTATTGTATAATGCCTTGTGTTTTGCCGAAAAAAAATAAAAAATGTAGTTTATTTACTCTTTAGTTTGTAGAACATCAGTTGCGCCAGTTCATTTTGACATTAGAACCTTTGTTGGTGTCTGTGGTGTTTACTATTGTTTTAAAATGAGTCGTTATTTGGATAGAAGTGATGACATAAGAAATTTAGTCTATGATGACAACCTAAGTGAATTGGATGAACAATCTGATGACGACGTACAAGTGGAGTTGTTGGATTACGATTCTCTAACAGACTTCTCATCAGGTAGTGGGGACGAATACCAACCAAATTCAGATGACTTGGAAACTTCTGACAGAAATGATACTGACTTAGATCAACCAAGTACTAGCACAGGTAGGCTACCTAACCGCAATGTACGTAACTCCAATTCATCTAGGCCTAAGAGAAAGAAAGAGCCCCGTAATTTATTGTGGATCAGAACGTATTCTGGCGAACCAGAAAAGTGTATAGAGACAGACTTTACCAGGAGGAACACTGGAGTGAGAGATGTTCCAGTTAGAAATAGTAAACCAATAGATTATCTATTTTTTACTAATTTCATTTGGCATTTATTGACTGATCGGACAAATTTATATGCCCAGAAAAAATTGAGAAAGTCCAAGGTAACCTTTCTTTACACTCTAGACTAAGGAAATGGAAAGCCTGCACTGTACCTGAGATGAAAAATTTTTTTGGTTTACTTATAAATATGGGCATCCATAACTTGAACTAGTAAAGTCATACTGGGACACTAGAGCATCACAAATTATACCATTTTTTAGTCGTACGATGTCATCTAATCGGTTTTTGAATTTGATGTCCAATTTCCAATTGACAAATGCTGCACAGATTCCTAAAGGGGAGCCAGGTTACGATCCTGGCTCCAAAAATGTGTAAATGTATATATATTTTTGTTCAGTAATAAATTGTGTACAAAATGGCTATTTTGATTTTTGTATAAAGTAAACAGGAAAAAAT
Source organism: Homalodisca vitripennis (assembly GCF_021130785.1). Lineage (NCBI taxonomy): Eukaryota > Metazoa > Arthropoda > Insecta > Hemiptera > Cicadellidae > Homalodisca > Homalodisca vitripennis. Next base: position 118,918,117 of record NC_060210.1, on the reverse strand, counting down.
TTAAAAATCCTTATTTTGAAACGTTTCAAAATTATTTTTGAAGTTTTGAGTTTCTACCCCACAGGAAAAAATTCAAAATTAAAGTAAGTGTTTAAAATCTTATATTTTATTATAGCCTAGTTATTCTAGTTTACAAATATGTATATATGTATGGACTTATTTTTAGCTATTGATGTTTTAACAATATTTTTGTAAAACACTGCAAAAGTCACAAAAATAGCAAAACACTCCTGGGGTATGTAATGCAACACTCGGAAGGTTAACCCAAGAACTGGCAACTAAATTACCTCTATTGGCTGGCCACTCTTCAAGGTTCTACAAATTTATTTTATTAAAAATATAAGAAATACTAAAAGTGAATTGATTATGCATTGTAACATAAAATTTCTTTTCATTAAAATCTATATTTTTTACTATGCATACTTTTTATAAGTAAAATTATATTTGTTTTTTGCTTTTAATTGGAAACTTTTTTATATATATTTTTGTCTTAGGGGGTGGGACCATACCTACAGAAGGGGTATTTTTTAAATCAAATTCCATAATATGAACAATTATTTATATATTTCTCTATATTCAGAAAAAATATAGTTTGATGAACTTATTTAATAAATTTGTATTTTTATTTTGATAAAACTTGCAACAGAGCATTGTTTATGAAAATTTATATTACCCTGGTAACATTCTACATTACAACAATAATAGTTATTCCTTACATGAAACTATTATATCACATCAAGAGTTAGCAATAACATTTCATTTTTCAATAACAAGTACTAATTTTTTTAAAGTTTTGTTGTTTTAAATTATTGTATATTGGTGAATTATATAACAGGTTGTTTCAACCAGTGTGGTACAGTTAACATTTTGAGTAAATAGTTATCATTTTATCTAGACGTTTTAAGTGAAAAATATTAATTTAACTACCACAGTACTTTCATGTCCTCTGCTAAACACATGGTTTTTTGTTAGTGAATTAATTGGCTTAAAACCTTCAAATTAAACTGTAAAATAGAGCTGGTTCATTATAAAATGTTAAATAAATATGTTCTATAATACTAAACTGCACAATTTACTTAAGTTTGATGATTTTAATTTTTATTAGAAAACAAGAAAAGTAGTTGATTTATCTTGACTAATTTGGTGGCTTCCTGTCTCAAACTGCACCAATTATTATTTGAACCAATACACCTGTTCAGTTGTGCTGGTCAAGGTCAACTACTGGTTATCAGCTGTTTTGTTTTCTGCTACAGACTTCTGTCAAGTGGATTGTCCATAATTATATATTGTTTAAACAAACTTGAACATTATTCAAACAAAAATATCCAGTTTAATACTGAAATATTTTCATACAATCAAGAAGATGGGAAAATGAATAGATAATATATGTGACATATTATATTATCAGTTGCACTACAGTAGTACTTTCATTGAAGATGGCTTCTGGTACTAAAACTCCAATATGTGGAGCTTGTCCAAAAAAAGTTACAAGTACAGTTCGAGGACTTTAGCTGTGCGCCTGGAGTGTGTGGTGATGGGCGGGAGGGGTGGCGGGGTAGCATTATGCGCTGCGTCCCGAAAACATTTCTTTTGACTCATGGTTAAAACCCTCCTTTCAGGAATCGTATTGGCCCAAATAACTCATCGCACTCGCCACAATCAGTCTGTTTTTGTGACAGTGCTGAGTGTAGCTTGTGCTTTCGCTTTTAACCGATAATGTCTGTTTGAGTTAAAGTCAAAAGCCTATTCATAGTCAGGCTCGCAAAATTGTGAGTAATGTTTTATACATTTATGAAGGAAGAGGCAGACCATCAAACTGTTAAAATTCCGTTGTCAAAGGCTCGCCAAAGAACTGCTGCAGCAACTGGAATGTCAGAGCGAGTTGTGACTAAAATAAACAGTTAACTTAACAAGTTGAAGGTTAGTAATATGTGTGAGGCAAGTTTTACTACACCAAACAAAAACCGTTCAACGACGTAGAATAGTTAACAATTTCAATATTGAAGAACATCAAATACAGACTGCAAAACTTTTGAGGGAGGCGCTAAGGGACAAAATATATTTCTAGGGTTGTGAGAAAAGTTTTAGGTGGGTATTAAAGGACCTGGAATTTACTTAGAGAAGGACGGCAAACAATAGAAATTATTAATTGAAAAGCCAGAAATCCGAGAGAAGAGGATAACATACTTGGGAGCGTTGAAAAATTACAGGGAGCAAGGACGCCCCATAATTTATTTAGACGAATCCTATATACTATCGTCTCACGTATCTAACCAAACTTGGTCAAATGGCTCAAATGAAGGGTTACACGTGCCGATTTCCAAGGGCGAGAGACTAATAATTATCCATGCGGATGGAGAGAAAGTGTTTCTTGCCCAATGCTTTTACATGTTGGAAAGCAAGCAACCATAGTGGAGACTACCACTACAATGTGAATGGGGACATTTTTATGAAGTGGATAAAGGAAAAAGTGTTACCGAATTTAGAACCAAATTCAGTACTGGTAGTCGATAACGCGCCCTACCATAACATATAAATTGATGAAGCTCCTACTTCAAAAAGTAGGAAGCAAGGTATGAAGGTGTGGCTTTCTTTCAAAAAACGGAATACCATTCTGCGACGATATCCTTTTATCCTGAACTCTACAATCTTGTGCAGCTAATTTAACCAAGGCATGTCCGGTACGCCTTGGACGAAACTGTTCAACTACAGAGTCATGACATCTTACGACTTCCGCCCTACCACCCAGACCTCAATCCCATTGAGTTAATTTGGGCCGAAGTCAACATCATGTGGTTATGAGAAATTCATTTTTCACTATGTATCAAGCTAAAGCTCTATGCGAAGACAAGATATCAAGTATGGGCGCAGAAGAGTTGTCAGTAAAGTGCAAGCACATAGAGAAAATCAACAGGGACTATGCAGCCGCAGAACCCCAGATTGACAATATTATAGAATCCCTTATTATATCAGTTGGTTCGGATACAGACAGCAGTGACAGTGACCCAGAAGAGGAGGACAACTTGAGTTTAATTGAAGAACTCCAATGAAAAAACAATCATTGTAAGTAACATTTGTTATTAGAAAATTATATACTATAGCATTTAAATTAATTAAATATTATTGAAGTGATTGTACATTAAATAATAATAAGAGATACCAAATAATAACAATAATAGGACTTATCCTTATTTTTCAGTTGTTATATTGTTGTTTTAACGTGTTTTTTGAAAATAACTTATGTGTGAATAACAATCGGCAAATCAAAATCGTGAATTTAAAGTCGTTAAGAGATTCTTGCGCCTTCATCTCAGCGGCTAGCACGTAAACGCAACCCGCCACACAGATAGCATTCGTTTTTTGAAAGGGTAGTATAGGGCTGCACGAGCACAGCTAAATTCCTCCAACTGTACTTCAGGGGGACTTAGGTGTGAAGGATACTGTATGAAGTGGTTTCACTTTATATGTGCCGGGAAAAGTAAGAAAGATTTCTCGTTTTCAAAAGATGAAAAATCCAATTTTGTTTGTGACAACTGTAAACGGTTGGAGCAACGTGAGAGGACTGTGAGTGACTTGTCTAATTTATCTGAGAAAGTTGAGTGTAATCGCTCATGTGACTTTATTGTACATATTAGAATTTTGACTGATCAAAATTTTTATCTTACAAAAAATATGCGAGAACTTCAAGAACAGATTAGGTCAGTTCAATCTGATAATGTGAAGTTATCATCCGTTCTTCAAGACCACACAGAGGCAATTGGTGACATTTTGACTAGGCCAAGTGACAGCGAGCGAGTGTCTTACTCTGGTATACTGAAATCTACCTCTAAAATACTAACTCTTCCTATCCTATGATAGGTAGTAATAGTGAGAACAGACGTGTTATGTCTACATCTGGAAAATCTGACAGTTTAGACCAGCGTGAAATTGGTCGGATTAGAGGGTTATCAACGGACTTAAGTTCTGCAGTATTACCACCTAGGCCTAAATCAACATTAACGGAGTTGGAGGAAAGTGACAGCAATGATGGTTTTGTTGAGGTTAAATATAAAAAGCACAATATGTGTCAGCACAAGAGTGGTGCTAACAAACATAAGTTTTTTACTGGTCGTGCAACTGTGACTGATGCCAAACTAAAAGTAGTAGAAAGGTACAGACATGTTTTTGTTTCAAAATTTACTGAAAATGTGGAATGTGGAGATATCAAAGAGTATCTAAGTGGCAGTGCTAAAGCTGATTATGAGGTAACCAAGCTAAAAAACACGTCCAGGATATAGTTCCTTTAAGGTTGGTGTTCCCTTATCACTGTAGACTAAGGTGTTTGATGCAGATTTTTGGCCTGAAGGTATTTTACATAAGTCGCTTTAGATATTCAAACAAAGGCAACTCTGATGCTTCAAAACATTTTTTTTTTTTTTGGAGATGAAGACCGTGTTGGTACCAAATACGTAGGCCTACACAAGAATAATTTTTCACTGATGTTGTGGAATGTACAAGGTTTGATAAATAAAACTGATATTCTTAAACTAGTTGCTGATAATAACAATCTTGATGTTATGTGTATATGTGAACACTGGATCTCTGATAACGATATCAGCAATCCTGTTATGCCTGGCTACCGTACTGTCAGCTATTTTTGTAGGAAAACCAAACAGCGAGGAGGAACTTTAATCTTCATAAAGGAACACATAAACTCTGTGATCTACGACAGACTTCCATCAGTGGTTGAAGAGCTTCAATTCGAGGCGGCAGCAGTTCTCCTTTGTGATTTCAAAACTGTGGTTGTGTCATTCTACCGTCTACCACAAGGTAACATCTATGCTTTCCTAGATAAGCTACATGATGTTTATTCCAGTCTCTATGGTGGGAACTACAATCTTATTCTGGCTGGGGACTTCAACATAGATTTTATGTCTCTCACTAGTGAAACTCTACAACTTCAAAACTTGATAAACAGCTTTAATCTAACTCCAGCAGTAGTTGAGATTACAAGACCTAACGCCACTTCTGATGGGGACGGTACATGTATCGACATTATAACCTCATTGCATCCAGACAGATGGACAGCGACTGTAGTACATATTGGTGTATCCGATCACAATGCAATAGTTTTTAAGGCATGTATCGATAACGATACCTTTCAAGCCTGTCAGTCATTCTAGAATACTAAACTGTGAAAACAAAAATATATTTTTGTTTTACTTAAAGAAAATAAGTTGGCTTGACGTATATAGTAATAGTAGTGATGTAAATCATAAGTTTCAATTGTTCTTTGATTCTCTCATGTGGGCTGTAAATAGTTCCTTCCCATTTAGGACTAAGTTTGGTGGTAGCACAACTGGGAGAAAAAGCAAAAGTAGCAATTGGCATCATGAGGGTATTGTTTCTATTAAAAGGGATCTAGATAGGCTGCGTTTTTTGTTAAAGAATAGTATAGATCTTGATGGCAACATTTACAATAGTTATAAGTCAGTTAGAAAGCTCTATCAAGATGAAATTCAAAAAGCAAAATTTTCTGCAAATTGTGATATAGTAAATACTTCTTTGAATAAAACCAAGGCTGCTTGGTCAATTATCAATTGCTGTATGAAGAGTAACAGTACACCTCTGTCCACGCCAGTTTCTTTGACAGGAGATAAATTTAATAAATATTTTGTGGATTGTGTAAATGACATTAGAACCCAGGTGCCTTGTAGTATAGAAGACCATAGCTTTTATGTAAAATTTACATAGTGTTTATTGTGATGGTAATAGATTTGTAGTTTTAATATTAATGTTTTTACTGTAGAAGAAGTTTTTAAAGCCATAAATGGAATAAGAGAAAGCGCATGCCTGCATGTCTATGGGCTAAATGCTGCCATTCTAAAAATTGCTTCTGTTTTTATTTGTGAAGTCCTCACTTACTTATTCAATTAATGTATCACTCAGGGTGTTTTTCCTGACTTATTGAAGGTTAGTAAGGTAATACCCATACACAAAAGAGGAGTAAAGGAGTTATGTGACAATTATAGGCCTATATCTATTGTGCCCAGTGTCAAAAGTCTTGGAGCGACTTTTACATGGTCAGCTTGTGCACTTTTTGGAAAACAATAACTTATTGTCAAAAAGTCAGTTAAGCTTTAGACCTAAGAAGAGCACTGTTGGAGCTGTTCAACAAGTAATAATCAACTCCTATGAAGGTATTGAGAACCATAATAGTGTAGTTCTGAGATCCTATGATATGTCCAGGGCCTTTGACACTGTGGACCACAACATCTTAGTGAATAAGTTACCTTATTACTTTTTCAGTGATTCTGTTGTAAGCCTGTTAAAATCATATTTAGAGAATAGACGTCAAACCGTGTTCCTAAATGGCAACTTTTCTAGCACACTGTATGTACGCCATGGAGTTCCACAAGGTTCCATTTTGGGGCCAATGCTTTTTGTCCTGTATATCAACGACCTTCCATATAATTTGCAAAGTAACAGTATAAAGACCTTTTTGTTTGCAGATGACTTAGGAATGTGTATACAAGATAAGTTGGTAGATAATACCAATGCCATTTTAACAGACAGTTCTGAGACCATTCTCGATTGGTGCAGTACCAACAAACTTAATCTAAACTCTCAAAAAACACGAGATCTCACTTTAAGTCTTTGAAATAAAGGGGGCTGTGATCTTCCTCTCAAGTTTCTTGGCATATATTTGCAGAGTGATTTAAAATGGCAACATCATATCGATTATGTGGCAACAAAGATTTCAAAAGGCATATTCTTGATAAGATCTTTAAGAAATAAAGTAACTCGGGACACCTTGCTTAGTGTGTATTATGCCTTTGTACATAGTCAGCTAAACTATGGGATCACCCTTTGGGGAAACTCTGGATATTGTGATAAGTTGTTTGTTTTGAAAAAAAATCATTAGGCTTATTTGCAGTTTGCCGGATTTGACTCACTGTAGACCATATTTTATAAAATTCTTTCCCTCCCATCAATGTATGTTTTTTCTACACTAATGTACATTAAAGAAAACCTCTACGCTTTTCAACATATAACTGATATTCATGGCTATGAAACAAGGAATAGGCTTAATATTGTTACAAAAAGATATAATTACTCTAGCACTCAAAACAGCTTTATATATCAGGGCAGTAAGTTATACAATGCATTACCTAGTGACGTCAAAGGCATGTCCCTAAACAGGTTTAAAATCACTATTAAGTTATGCTTAACTGAAAGATGCTTATATAGTGTAAGTGAGTACTTTGATGTATAGGGTAACTTTTAACCTGGTTTCAGTCCTTTGGCATCACTGTATTTTATAAACTTTTAGTTAATTTTACACCTAGACCGTTAAATTGTAATTTTAAATTAGGCCTATTTCTATTTTAAAAAATATTCACCGTTTTGACAATGTCTTACAAAATGACCAAAGACTTTATTCTTGAATATAGTAAATAATAACATGTACTTAAAGGGTTGATGCGTTTTTAAAATGTATTTGTATTTAATAATTATACGTTAGTGTGGATTGTTGTTATCCTTTAACTGATAACGTTTTTATACACTTTGTGTTCTGACAATATGATTGATTGATTGATTTAATTTATATTTAGTTATGTAATATTGCCAACCAGTAGATTATTTTATTTAATTGACAGATTACATTTTTTTAAGTTTAAAGGTTAGGTTTGAATGACTGTCGTCCACAATTTTCTTCTCTTGCTTCGGTAAGTAGTGGGGATTGGTTATGAAGTATGGTAGGGGGAGTGAGGAGAAACTCCTTGGTGGAATCCATTGGCAGTTTTACACAATACATTTATGATGTTAAAATAACAAGGTTTAATCACTTAGACTTGAACTCTGCTCAATACACTACTGTAAATGTTTTAATTAAATTAAAATTTACATTAAATTGCCTCCCCAGTAACTTGTAAATGTTCAGGTACTGAAAATAATAGTAGTTGAAAATAATTTAAAACTACATTGTTAATTGTAAACAGAATAAAAAAATTTTTGGCAAAGTCTACGATCCAAACCGTAACAACTGGCAAAGGAGACAGTCAAATCAGACCTGTGTGATGGCAAGTCTACACATAAGTTATTGCAGAGGTAAAGAGTAATTTTTTTTATTTCCTTTAATTAACTAATCAGTTTAACAACCACTGACACAGGAGCACTAACATGGTCTGAACTGCAATTAGATACCATCTCAGATTTTTTTTGTGCCAGCAGTGAGAGATGGTGTCACTGTAGCTCACTCTGATGGTCAGGGACATTAGTAATCAGTACTTTCTCATGCAAAATCATTCACCATGATTGTATCACAAGAAAATACCAACCACAAAGTCCCCTGGCCATCACTGTAGGATTTGGTGACTCTGAATTGGCAGAAAAAAATACTGGACATAACTTAGTATCTAAAATCCAGCTCAGATCATTTGAGAGTATCAGCCACACTTCAGAACGAGATAAGTAGGATGCGGCTCATATAAATTGAATTTTCCTATCACTCTGCAAGGCCAACGATGGTTTTCCAACTCTTCATGTTCATATTTCCTTTTGTACTTTCTAAGGACTGCCTGATTATCATACTAAAATATGAAATGAAATTGACCCAGTAATTGCTCAGAATTACCCAGGTAATTTCTTACTGTTGGGTTACAAAAACACCATTTAGTTTACTAGAATGTAATATGCCAGTGATCCAAATTAAATTTACTATTGAAAAAAATTAAATGTTTAGTATAAAAATTATAAAAATGTAAGCCTTTTTAAATTATAGTGTAAACTATCTAGCTATCATTTCTATTCCCAATAATCTAAAATACACTGTCAATCTAGTTTCAGTTGGTCAAAATACTAAAGAAATAAAATAGTAAAAAGGTTATGAATTCTATTTACAAATACAGTTGTTAATCTTCTCTGTGCTGAGTGATCTTGACTAGTGTTACAAGTCTACTTCAGACTAGAACATCTGCCGGTCAACATGTTAAACTACGCGGCAGTATCAGTACAATAAGCAATCGATATTTATGATTATCAAATCATTGAAATTCATGAGTATTGAGTCCTTGATATTCATGATTATCTAACACTACTGAAACCAAAACCTCAAGCTAAATTAAATTATAGGTAATTAAAATTACAGTATAGTACGACCTTTCTATTTAATAAAAAGTAACAATTTAATGTTGGATAAAAACTATTTAGGCTATGTATATTTTTAAAATCTAACAAACAAAACAGTTAACATTTAGTTACTTTTTACTATTTTAAAGGATAAACGTGTCTGACATCGTGATGCAAATAATGCATGAAAATGACCATTGGACTTGCAGACATTATTAAAATATCACACACATTTTTTAAAATTATTTTGGAACAATAATGTTAAATCGAACTACGTTATACAGTTGATTGTATTGCAGTGAGGCTATATTCTTACATATAAAAGAAACATGGATATTTAAGATTATAGAAAATAATAATACTTTAGTTATATTTTTATAACCATATAAAACAAAACTCTGGGGTAGGGTCCAATAAGCGGACCCGGTTTTTTTTTTATATCGAAGAATATAATCATCGATACCTAATATTCGCATATCGAATCATAGACTATCAATCGATATAAAAGTAATAACAATCATATGTTTAAATTAAAATGTGAATTTAATGATAACAAATAATAAATGAACATAACCAAAATCAGGGAAACTCATAACTTTAACTTAATGAAACAGAACGAAAACGTTTTTACTAAAGTTGTGTCCACCATTACCTTCTTTTTTTGCATCTGAAGACGACCATGTTAGCTCCTCTGACAGTTACATTTGTTACCTTTCCACAAATATCACATAATGGATTCTTAGGTACTAACCCAACATCCTGAAGCCATAAAAAACATATTTTATCGTCTTTTAAAGCAATTTCGTGAAGCTTCCTAAGATTGACGGCCATTTTAATACACAATGTTACGTGAAATTTAAAATATTACCTTGTATTATTTGAAAGTGTTTACAGCTGTTCATATAGATTATTTAAGTTGTTAAAAATAATTCATCAGTATCGATTGATTATATCGATGGTTTATGATTAAGTAATATCGTTTGCCAATTTCGATATAAAAAACCGGGTCCGCTTATTGGACCGTACCCAAACTCTGTATAGAGTGATAGAGTATCTGTGATGGTATTTCTGCATGTACTGATGCTGTTAACACTACACTAATTTATTACAAAGTCAAAGTTGGTTTGGTATAGTGTTAAAAGTCTTCTAAAGTGCATTGTTATATAATTTTATTTGTATTGAATTTTCTTGCAATGTAACACTATTTGATTTCCTTCCACCTTTTCATTCTGGTTTTCATCTGCACTACAAACTGAATACTTTGAATTTAAAGGAGCCATCTGACACATTGTTCAATGCATAAAAATAAATGTTGACACAATAAGCGCATGTTCATTATCATTGCTCAATTGCCAATGTCACTACGCAAATGATTTTACTTGACTTTAAAAAATATTGTTATTCTATACAATAAGAACAGCTGACAATGATTAATTATGAATATATTATAGTCAAATGTTTTTATATTAGATAGTTTAGATATTTCTAGTCGGTAGTTGATTCTATTGTCGTGGTAGCCAATTATTACACTGCAGTTTTAAACTACAGTACAATAAGTGTCCAGCTATAAACATTGTTCACACCTTCACTGTATCTCAGTTCTGAGTGATGTTGATTAGCGTCATGAGACTACTCCATACTAGTGCATCTGCTAGTCAATGTGTTGACTTAGCTCTTGCATGCTTACCTTGCGGTGCAGCATGGCTTACCTGACATTTTGTATAACTCTAATTATGTAATTGTAGACAATGCAACTAGGTATTTGAAATGATTCCATGTTTATCAGTTAAAAATTACAGTGCAGTAATAAAATATGTGAATCTGATCTAATCAGCTCATGGCAGTTTAGATATGACTGTCTGAGCCAAGCACATGGGCCTGTGGTGAACTTCGAATAAAATCTGATGGTCGATTAGATTAGCCTGTGTTGGTAAAATAATTGATTGGATAAATAGCCTAACTTGTTTTTAATATTTGTAAAAAAAAGGCTTAGACTAGAATGTTAAGAACATAAGAGCCAAACAGAACTATACTAGTGTCTAATTAACATATCAGTTTATACAAAACTATGAAGGTCTACAAGGTTATTATAAGGTTTTAGATCCTTACAGCCATTAAGGCATAATTATTGTTTCAGGTTGGACTTGGTAAAATACATTTTGAAATAAAACCTAGCTACAATGAACTGAAAACACATTGTAAATCAAACTAAATTGCTCAGGTACACTGCCTCACTGAAACATAAAATATGACACAAATATCGTTAAAAGGTTGTACACCGGCTGACTATAAAGTAATTTGACTCCAATTCTGGTTAGCCTATTTGCCAACATGGCCCTATTAATGATCTCAAGGGTACATGACGAATGAACATTCATCGGTATCAAGATAAATTGTCAATAACTGCTAAACTAGCATTTTTCACTTACCACGCTACTCTGACTCAAAAACATTTCAAAGAATTTCTATAAACTGCTCTTTTGAGAAACAAACTTCAACACTATCACTACAAAGGTGGGCTTCTAAGAAGCCAACTTTCCAGGTTTCAGAGTGCTTTTATACTTTCTCCAGCCTTCCCTTACCACCCATATCAAGTAACAAGCACTTCAAAAGTCAAATTCAACAAACAGTATAAAATTGTTGTATAATAGAATAAAATATTTCAAAAATATCAACCTAAAATTATATTATCTGATTTAAAATAGAAATCACTACTAAAGCCAGTAAATATTAATATTACAATTAAAATCACAGTGTTTTAGATACCCATTTGAATACAAATGAGCAGAAGCAGCCATATGGCAAGACGACAGACGAGCAGAACAGTGTATAGAATTGGATTTCTTGCCAAAGAGTAAAGAGTAAAAATAAATACTATAAATTGGCACATGTTTTTTTTATTGTCGGTTTAAACTTATTCCATATGAGGTTCAACTTCTCATTTGAATTATATGAAATGCTTAAACTAACATACACGTTACAACTAATATGTCTGTAAAGAAGGACAAAATGGGTAAAATTAAAAGAATGCGAGTTAGTGTTATCCCGCAGAAGAATGGCTAATTTATGAGTAATTCAGTCCAGTAACTTCACATAATTGCTCCAAGAAAGTGTTAAAGTATATAATTACACTGCCATACGACGCTCATCACTCTCGCTTTGAATCTCATCATGTTGCTACGGGTATAGAATCTATCAAGGCCTTATTTTGTTTTTAACTGAATGAAGAGCTGACTATAGTGATAGTTTATGCTCAGGTCTCTCACTTCGACTTTGATTTACAATTTTTGTGTATGTATTGTCATTGAACGTTTTCAGATTTTTCTTAATTCACTTATAGACATTCACCTCTGAAAAAATGTGGTCCTTCCAAATTCTTATTCTTAAGTGAACTGAATAGCAGTTATTTTATTCTATTTCCCCTTCAGTTAATAAGTTTTGCCGACCAATACTGAAATGCCTTCTAACCAGATTATTTAGCTTATGCTTGACTGTAATTTTCACAGATCTCTATGGTCCTCAAGAAAAGAAATCCTTAGAGGAATTCTCAAAAGAACATCAATTTTACTGTCTCTGTACATAATATTGGCTCTCTTGATGGTGCCAGTAACTAACGACATATCTTTCTCCTCCCCTGCTATAGCTAATATTTTTGAGAAAGCTATTCTTGGTAGTATTCGTTTTACGATCTCACAGTGTCGACGACCAACTCCAAGTGGTTTTATGTGGAGACGCCCTTCTGCCAAAATTTCTTTGACCTTCCAAATTGATTTGTGCACGAGCAAGATGTTGAAGATCTGATAAGCTGGACATTTAACACACTGATCATGTCATTCATATTTATTCAGACTAAAACTTGGACAGTTGGTATTACTGGTCTTATATTGTTTTGCTGCCGGAAAAATATACAGGGTGGAGCGCGGTAATTTGCTGATTTGGAAATGAAATAAAAAAATTATGAACCTCAGAAAAAATTATTTTTTATTTTAATTACATTGAACAGTGAGGGAGTTTTTAAATTACATGGTTGTAAATAATGTATCTGGCATATGTTGACCTTCGGCATCCACACACTGCTGCATACGTTTTCTGAAGTTTTCATTAACTCTAACAATCATGTCGACTGGTATTCTGCCAATTTCAGCCTCAATATTGTTCCTTAGGTCTTCCAAGGTGTTGGGACGGTTGATATACACCTTCGACTTCAGGTAACCCCAAAGGAAAAAATCGCATGGGGCTAAGTCTGGTGAGCGTGCCGGCCAGTTCACATCACCCCTCAAAGAAATAAGCCGTCCAGGAAACATTTGCCTCAAACAATTGGTAACCCTCGCTGTGTGTGCAGTAGCATCATCCTGTTGGAACCATGTATCCTCTAATTGCATTGCCTCAAGAGCCGGCTGAAAAAAATCCTGTATCATAGTCAAGTACCGTTCGGAGTTCACAGTTATGGCACGACGGTTATCCTGAAAAAAGTAAGGGCCAATGATGCCTACTCGTGATATGGCGCACCACACAGTGACGTGGTCCGAATGCAGAGGTCTCTGGTGGACTTCTCTGGGGTTTTTTTCACTCCAGTAGCGCATGTTTTGCTTGTTAACACACCCACTGAGGTGAAAATGTGCCTCATCAGAAAAGAACACAATTGTGTCACACGGTATAGTTGCAAGCATGTCTTCACAAGAAGTACGCCGTGTCAAATAGTCCCGTGCTGACAATTGATGGACCAAGCACATTTTATACGGGTGAAATCTCAATTCATCATGAAGAATCCGGTGGAGAGAACGTCTTGAAATGCCAAGAGCAAGTGATTGCTTCCGAGCAGAGCGTTTTGGAGATTGCAGTACTGCTGCTCTAACTCTATCGATGTTTTCCGGTGTTGTAATCCTTCTCTGAGGTCCCCTTCGGACACATAACACATTCCATGCTGTTCTGAATGCAGTTACCCAATTTACAATTGATTGCCGACCAGGAACACGTCCGCGTGGGGGAACAGCGAATCGTAAACGAAAAGCACGTTGCACTGCAATGATCGAGTGGGCATTTGAAAAATACGCTTCAACACAAAACGACCTCTCCTCTCGTGTCCACTGCATGATGGCAACTGGAACGCGGAGGAATACAAATCTCCCGTCAGTCACTATAAGCCACGCTCACTCTCCCCTCTCTTCGACCAACAGTGCCGCCACAGCCTGCAGTGCAAAAAAGCAAATTACCGCGCTCCCACCCTGTATATCAGTTGCAAGTTCGCTATAAAAGTGTCCTCTCTATTTTTTGTCTACTACAACCCGAGGATCTACATACTTTCTGCTATTCCATATATTTTATTAATGATTTAGTTATGCACTCCCACAATAGTATATGCTGATTTTGACTTTATGCTGATTATTCGAGACTTTCAAAAATGTATTATCATAATCTAAATCTTAATCTTCTTCAAAAAAGTTTGAATTCTGTCGTCCAGTGGTGCGAAAGAGAATGTGCTGAATATTAATAAGTGTTTTTTTTCCACTAACTTTCCACAAATATGTAAATGCCCCTTTAAAAATGTCTACTAGATAAATGACACGTCTCTTAACGCCTTTGACGTTATCCTCACACAGCAGTCACTCAACTGGAACGAACAGACTTTAACTGTCTCCTATATAGCTCTACACAATATAGATCTGGTTCATCTCATTGCTAAATTCTCAGTTGCCTTCCACATTTGAAGGATCTTTCATTGCTCATAAGTTCGACCTGTCTTGGAACATTTTAGTCTCCAGCTTGAAATCGCCCAACGCTTCGTCGTGCTATTACTATTCTGAGATTCCCGTTAGTAACTTGGAATCATTTCACAGTCTTCTATCTCCTGAGGTCAGAAGACATACTCAGGTTTATTTTTAATTTATTTACCATTCTGAATAATTTGGAGGATAGACTTTTTCCGGTATAAAAGTACATCTCCCCCTGAGTGACACATTTCCCCAACAGTTGCACCTACCAATTATGTATAAATAGGCTACCAAAATGAGAATATAATTCCATTTACGTGAAAAATACATAGGCATTGCTTAAATACCGACATCTGAAAAATTCAAACAAATTACACACATATAAATATAAAACTTGCTGATAAATCTTTAATTTCCTTGAACTCTCATATCTTCTTGATAGGCTCTTTTTTGTGCGTCTTCATCCACAATACCAGATTCAAAGCCCGGGCAAGCAGTACTGATTCTGATGAATTATAACACCCCTCCCCCTCAAAAACTATTTGCGGTGAAACCGGAAATAGAGTCAGGTAATAAAATCGTTACCTACCGTACTTTGTGTTGTTTTGCCATTAAATCATGTTCTGCTTTATCACACTGTTGCAAAATCTTCTTTTTATGGTTAATTTAATTGGTCTTATGTACTAATATGTGAAAACTATTTCGAAAGAGTATAATTTAAAAAAAGTAGTTTAGTTTTTACTGTATGTAAATGAATACATTTTGTTAAATCATAGTTTAAATCCTTAAAAACTCTATATTGGTGTCTAAATTTTAAATACTTCCGGGGGGTTGGACTCTGGTCCCTCATTATTGTGGATGTTCCATATACCCCAAACACTCTGGTATGCCAAGACTCCAAAAATGGCACCCTTAGTCCACCTATTATAAATTTTATAATTTGAGCTTGGGAGTACAAGGAGATTTCTCTGAAAACTTTTTCATGTTGCAAACAAAATGACACAGAATTTATTGAAAAGCAAACAAGGTTTATTTAAACAAAGTTTTATCTTCACACCAGCAATCAATATGGTATAATACACAAAGTTCTACATTTTAGTTTTTCACCCATCATTTTAGAACATAAATTATAATTAACTTTTATTTTTATTGAAGTGTTAGGCTTATAAAGACCTTTAAAATGATGTGCAACATTACACATGTTCACATTGAAAAAATCTAAAATCACACTACAGACATAAGATTTTCGCACACTCGTACTTAAATTTCATGAAAATATTTTAAAACTCTTCTCATTGGTTGATTTTGTGGGAAATACTGTTCGATCACTTTTATGGAATAATGCTTTAACTCAGAAATGTGTTAAGATACTTTATATGAAATAACATAAACATACTGTAAGCCTATATTAATTTTAAATGCCCAGTAATGCAAGTTATAAGCAATTTAACCTTGATGTACAGTGAAATATATAGTCTAATTAAGTGAAATATTACTTGTTTCTAATGCCCCGTTTTCACTCCAACAAACTTGTATCTTAACACATTGCACGATGTGTGGTCCGAAACTTGTGTAATATTTTTTGGCCAAAAAGCCTCTAATCCACCATATTGGTTGTTATTGCATTTTTCTTATAAGTGGAACTTTCTATGTTCAATCCAGAGAACAACTGAAAACTAATGCACCTTTATTTCATGTACAAAATAAACTGCAATCTTGCACTTCACACCTTTTATCTTTAAAAATTCCAGGATAATGGAATTATTATTTACAATTGACGTGAAATTTGAGCAACAAATCCCAGGGATTTGTACTTATGAAAATTAGCAAATTATCTCAATCTCATTAAATTCAGTTAATATGTAGAATAATAAACTCATTCTTTCTATAGGTAGAATATGTGTTAAGCATGTAGGATACTTGCAACTAAATTACAGGATCAATAAGCTACACCAGAATATACAAGGTGAGGCAAACCACCTGTCCACAATGTATAGTGGCTGAACAGAGAAATGTACCTTCTTTGTTATAACGAAAATCCCATATTCGATGCCAAAGAATTAAAAAAAAGTTTGTAACACCCAAAAATGGCACTTTTGGGGGTTGAGGTAATTTTTAAAGATTTAACGTAAAGGTATGTCAAGATGTACCTCATTTTAAAGGTCTCTTATTCATTGATAATTTTGAAAAAATGTTTAAATTTATTTTGCTTCTCATGTAAAGGTTCAAAAAGTCAAAGTTGTATGGTTTAACAATTTTTTTTAACTGTTTATCACTATTTCACTTCAAGTAACTGCATTAAGTAATGCCAGTGGAGACATGTTTCAGTAAAGAGCATTCTCTTGCAGTAAAGAACATTACTCCAGTTCTTTCTATGGATTGGCTATCAAGTGGCAATTTCATATGTTAATCAAATCCTAGACATTCGTCCAGGTGGTATGGTATTGAACATTGTCAACATACAACTGAGAACCTGACTGTTTTTAATGGAGTCATACAGGACTTCATACTCCTAGTTTGCGGAGGTTTTGTAAATTGGGAAGATGGTTGGTTTCAGATCAGATGCGATTTCTGGTGACTCTTGTTTATATAAGAGTAAGGCTTTCTTACGAATTCTATCCATTGAGGTGATGGATATGTACAGGAAGACATGAGATAACTGATCACCCTTTTCATTCTATAAAATTGGATTCACACAGCACACTAATGAGACACAAGAAGGAAATGATTAAGAGCATTATACAATACTAAAGTATTTATCTTCACAGCAGTCTTTTGAATATCAATGGTTGGTCTATTGCGAGTGATCAAAAGTACCCTTGGTGATCATTGTGTTTAAGCATTACACTATAAAATGAACGGTCGTATTGCAAAATGGGGCAACCCCAAAATCTAATTTTTCAGATATTTAACGGCAAAGTTAAAAAAATTATTACTTTTGTTAGAAACTATGTACTCAAATCAAATTTGCACCGCCATACTTTTTAATTTTTGTCAAAAACACACTGCAAACCAAATTTAAAAAATGTTTTGTTTTTCAAAAATTTGAGTTGGTCCATTTTACTAATAAAATTGGCCCACTTTGTATTTTGTAATGTTTCAGTGAAGTTCTCTAACAGAATACAAGTAATAAACCTAAAAAAATATGCATGTTGTGGTAAATTTAGATTTCATAATATCCCAAACTTGTGTTACAAAATATTAAATACAGTTTGGTCTATTTTGACTCTTTGGTTGATGGGGTTAGTGCAATCTGTTTTAGAAAATAACTGAATAAATCTGTTTTAGACCAACAGTTTTTATCAACATAAAAAAGTAAAGCTGCTAGTTGGTCCATTTTACCACTACATTCATTTTCCAAAAGGCGGTGGATAACTTCTTTGTGAAGGACTATATTAATATGGCAGTATATCACTAACTTGTGAACTTTCTCTTTTTTCATGTGCACAAAAACATTTATGGTGAAATGTAAGTTATTGTATTTGTAAGTTAACTGGTGCATTGCTTCATCAAAGTGAGCTTTTCAGATCCTACCCAATTTGTTTTAAGCCTAATTACAATAATATAAACAGGAAGAACATTAAAACGCTAATAAAAATGTATTGAAATATTTATTAATTTCGTACAGAAACACAAAATAAATTGTAATTTAATTAGTTTTTAAGTACAACAACCTAAATTTATAAGTTGAATGTTTAACAAACAAATATTCAGCCTATTCAATAGAACATCATTTTAATTTCATACATTCATATAAAGATTTTGCTTAGAAACTTCTGTTCTGACGCTTACATAAATAATGTGGAAGACTCTTCAAAAGATCCTGTTACAGTCATTAGTTGAAAACATTATTTCCACCAATTGTTAAAAAAAGAGTAACTTTCTTTTATATTACAGTTATATTTCAGACTTAAATAAACCAAGTTATTGAGATCCTGTTAATAAATTCAACAACAAATTAAAAAATTACAAAACATTGTTTAACTCTACATGCAATAGGAATACATATAAAACAACAATAATCTTATACTATACAAGACTATTTTCTAAGGTTATGGAATTTCTCAGATGGGCGAGAGCCTTCGCATGAATCTTTATAATGGAGTAAGAACCTCACAATGAGTCGTTCATTTTCTGAAACACAAAAAAAGATATAGTAGTAATACAATTTTGTCAGCTGTTACCAGAATAATACATTATTTATACTAGGGTAGATCAAATATAAATGGTAATTTAGCTATTGTTCTTAGAATGCAGGTCCTAACTAGATAATGCTGTGTGGAGTAGAATTTTGGTTTATGAGGAGTGGGGGAACCGTTCTGGCTACTGTTCAGTTTGGCATTGCCGTCAGTACAGCCATGACCGAGCAGGAAGACCCTTCATCTGTTGCGCAACGGATTATCATAAAGTTTTTAACCAATGAAGATTAAACTGTCTGACATTTTAACTCATTTGGGGGCACAGTTTGGGGACAGTACACTGTCTCAGAATTGTGTGTTTACGTGGGCAAGAGAATTTAAGGCTGGGTGAAAACGAAAAACATTATTGACGCTCAAGGGCAAGCTTTACAGATGACAAGATTCGTGCCGTTCGAATTCTACTGTAAAAGTACCTGCAACGATTTTTTTGGACTACACGTGAATTTTATTTGTCAATTTTCTGCATTATCAACGTACAGTGAAAGCAGCTTACTACTGTCAGCAGTTGTTACAGTCGGCGAAAGCTGTCTATTGAAACAAACTAAGATACAAGCCCATCAGAGATGATATTCTCCTCCATGACAATGCCAGGCCTTACACAGTGGTTTTGACAAGGGAAACAATAGAAGAAATGGGCTGGAAAACCCTTCAGCACCCGTCAATTATAACCCTAACTTGTCCCCCTGTGTCTAATCTTGGTTCTTTTTGTTTGCGCCTATGAAGGAATCACTGGGAGGAAAACAATTTGAGAGCAATGAAGAAGTCTAGGAGCACATGCGCAATTGGTTTAAAACTTGCCCTCAAACTTTTTATGACCAAGGAATACTGAAACTTCCATATCTGTGGCAAAAATGTGTAGATTATGCAGGAGAGTATATTGAACATTTTTAAAAGAATAATAAGTATATAAGGTCCTCAAATAAACTAAAAAAATAAATGACAGTTTATATTTGATTTAACCTTGTATAATGATGGAACCAGGTATTAACCTTCCTGGCCATCGACTAGAATCTACTTAAAGTGTTTCTAATGAATTAAAATATCAGTTAAAGGCACTTTTCATTAAAAAATGTTGTTGGTGCATTTAAAAATATATCATAAACGTAGCGGAGCTGGTGCCACCACTATATAATACATTAGCTCAGTATTTTAACCTTGATAAAGATAAGATGAAAGTATTCAATGTGTTGTATATTAATTAAAAGCTTAAGAGTCTCAGTTATAAGATACTAATTTTAGTAAGGAAAATGTTTTTGAAAAATAGTTACATTTTATATTATGTTTTTATAAGAACACTTACATTTTACTATCTTATTTCATATTTTTTTAACAGATATAAAGTGTAATAAAAATATCACTTATCTATTAATAAGATACATCTTGAATACTATTATTAAAACATTTTTGTATAATATGTTAAACTATTTTTGGCCAATAAAAAAAGTTTTATTTTTTGTAAATGTATTTTTTATTTTTGTAAGATGTTTTACATTTTGTTACTAATATATTTTCCATTATTTGGCTATCTCGATTAATGCTTAAATTATTTTAGGAACTATGGTACGATACCCAAAAGTTAGAATTTTAGAAAAACATTTTGCAACAATGATACTATACTATTTATTCAGTTTTATGAGAAAGTTCTCGTTTTTTCACTACATAACCAAATTTTTTACTTCATTCTGTAAATACCATACATAAAATGTATATTTTTGACCAAAAACAACATATCTCAAAGCAGTTTAAAGAAACCATTACAAATCAGCTAAAGTAGGATAAAGAAATTTTAATGAGGAACAATTTATATTTCTTTTTCTGAATTCAACGAACTTGACTAAAAGTTACTGACAACAAAACAGAAATCATGTTATAAATTTGTTTAATGCTCATGGGAAAGCTCACCTGAGTACTATATGCCTCTCTAAAAAACTGGGCATTCCAGAATTGTTTCGACTTTCTGTCCACGCTTTGGCAATTGACCGCTTCATGTCATCATCTCCATCTTCATACATCTGCTTCATGAGATCCATGAGTCCAGCAGAGGGGTCAGCGTTGTCACTCAGCTTGGGAGTAGGCTTAGGCTCCTTGGCTTTCTTCTCAGACGAAGTCAAGTGAGACCAGGTTTTACCAGTTTCCTCTTTTGCTAGTGAGACCACCACCATGTCTGTAACACAGTTACGCACAATTGTGTAAGCTTTCTGTGGATACTCATTCTGGTGTCGTAAGTTTAATCTTACTACAAATAGTTTTTTTTAATGCCTCACACTAAATGACATATCCTTATTTTCACTTTACACTAAAACGACCAGAGTAACTGCAATCTCCCATGTCACTGTTATTTGTTCTAAAATTGCAAAAAAACAAATGTATTTAAAATTAAATAACTGCTACAACAAATTCTGATTGGTAAACTAAGCATAAATTACAATTACATTAAAATGTTAAGTTCCATTCACTATGCTAGTTATTCATATTAATTCACAACACAATATACAATGACATACACAAAAGTTACTGTGAACGCAAACAGACACTGCCACAATGTAAGAAAGAACAACATATCCAAAGGAGCAACGAATATTTATTTGATATAATACACAACAAAGTGTGTTGATTCTGCACTGTAAAGGGTCTGTCTGGCACAGTCAATGTGTTACACATTAAACAGTTTTGATAGTCTTGTGTTTGTTGATGCAAATCTAAGGACTGTTTTAAGTTTGATAAGGTCTGGATTAGATTACATGCCACAACATGATTTGCTGAAAGATTACTCATTAAATGGTAATGTATAATTTGCTATAGAAGTAAAACATACTACTAAAAATATATATAATACATTGAATGAAAGGTCAATTACTCTTTACTGGTGAGGATATTTTAATATTTAAATGCTTTCTCAATGTGCAATGAAACGACTTCACTACTAAATGAATTTTTACTAGTTTTCACAAAAATACAGTACTTAGGCTGTTTTATAAACAATTAAAAACATTACATATCACTAAAAACACGGACATTTTTATTATCTTTCAAATCTGCATTGATACAGCAAACTTAAGAGCCCATAGATCAAAAACGGTTAATTTTAGGGCAAAAATGCAAGGAATAATTGTGCACAGAAGTCTGACAATCACGGTGATGTGTGACCCCATTGCAGTAGACAAACATGTGGAAATAATCAGCACTTGGCAATGGAGTCCATCCCCCACCCACCCACAGCTCAGTTTTAGCATAATGTAACTTCTGGCTCTGCCCGCGACTAAAAAAGGACCAAAAAAGGGTCCGCTATGAATATGATAACAAAGTCAAATCTGCTGTAGCAAATGACTAAAATGTAAAGATGTTTTCCTCAAAAGAACATAGAAATTGCTGAAGTACAAAAATATTATCCGTGTGCCAAAATGATGCTTGCACACGACCAACCAACATAGTGACAGTAAGATATGATTAAGTCGGCAGTGAAACTAACTAATCACAAAGCAGTCTTAATACATTTACCTGTCTTGACCTTCCAGCTACTTTTGCTGCCGTCGATCTTCTCCAGGAGATTCTTGAGAGGCAGAGTGTAGTTGCGGTTGTCCAGCTTGTTCATGTGCAGTTCCATGGAGCTGAAAATTTATTTCATGATTAACATAGTGATTTATGGGCAATTCGTTGTTTAAATATATTAAAAAGAGCAACTGATATGTTGTAAGGATGGAAATGTACACTCTGATATGCTTCTTAACCTTTTGGAGTCTATCTGTTCCCCACTGGGTTGACTCACAAGGTCCAAATAATTTCCCTAATCATTTCCAGGTGAATATGCCTATATTTCAATATTCTTTAAATGTACATAACACCATAAACCAATAAATTGCTATAAACTTTTTTTCCAAGGAAGAACCTCATACCGATGTTGTAAAAGGTTAATTAATGCAAAATAAATTTTATATTCATATTTTTGTAATTTTTAAAATAAAGTACAAATAACTTTTTGTCCAGGTTTTTTACCTACTCTATTTTTTTCTAAGTCCAAATTTAAGGAAGTACCCATCAAGTATAGTCATGCTCTAAATATCTACATAATTAAGTTCAAGGCTTAGAAAACATGTCATTTGAAAATAAAAATAACAATAAAAAAGGTCTGAAAAAAGCTCCAGCATAAAAAATAGATAGAAAAATTGTAAAGGAATATTGATCTACACTGATTTTTTTGGTGTTACAAATCCACAATGATATTCATCAAATTGAACAAGTTACAAATCAGACCTATTACTATCCCAGTACTCCCACTCATCGTCTACTTGTGCATCAGACTATAATCTAGGCCTAACCCTACGTGGTACACAACTGGTGTCAGGGAGAGGGACTGAAAGTAAATCCCTCTAAGACAGTAGTTGTACCATTCACTAGGAAAAATAACCTAGAGTCTCTTTCTAGGCTGAAACTCGCATCCATACAGCTTGAGTGGTCAAAGACAGTCAAATATTTAGGACTGACTCTAGACCATAAGCTTACGTGGAATGATCATCTTAACAATATCCTGCACAAAGCAAAGTGGGTGCTCATGACGTCCAGGAGACTTGCAGGAATCTCATGGGGTGTAAAACCCCATATAGCACTATGGCTTTACAAAGCAGTTGTAAGGCCTCAAATCACTTATGGTTCATTAGTCTGGTGGACAAAGGTGAATCAGGTAACTGCCAAAGCCAAGCTTGAAAGCTTACAAAGGCTTGGCACAATCTTTGCAACCGGAGCATTCAGGAGCAGTCCCTCAGCGACCCTCGAGGTGGCTTTAGGACTTCTACCTCTTGATGTCCATATAAAAGCTGAAGCGCGTAAGTCAGCTTATCGGCTGATGGTTGCTGGCTTGTGGAGGAATGGTGCGTCTAACGCGAGCCATGGCGCCATCACTGAAGCTGTAAACCCAAGCGCTATTCTCGAAATGGTCTCTGACATAATGAGAACGGAGTTCGTATTCAATAAGCCATTCTCTGTTGACTTCTACTCCAGAGATGAGTGGAAATCGCAAGATAACATCCCAACAATAAGAAAGAGCTTTGTCTGGTACACGGATGGCTCGCTTATTAAGGGAAGAACTGGATATGGAGTGTTTAGTCAATCCCCTAGAACTGCCCTTTGCGGCAGTTCGGGTCGGAACTGCTCCATATTTCAAGCCGAAATCTATGGTATCCTAGCCTGTGCCAACCTAGGCCTCACCAGAGGGTACCAGGGAATGAACATCTGTATAATGTCAGACAGTCAGGCAGCTCTTAAAGCTCTTGACTCCAACAGCATTTCATCCAGGCTTGTGTGGGAGTGCTTTAACACTCTCTGCAAGCTTGGATCACGCAACTTTGTGCGTCTTGGTTGGGTACCGGGCCACACAGGCATAGGTGGCAACGAATACGCCGACAGGCTTGCCAAAAGCGGAGCAAGCATGCCATACACCGGTCCAGAACCAAGTTGTGGTATAAGCAAGTCAGCCGCTTACCAAAGTATAAACAAATGGTCCAGGAAGACACACCGCTTGCGGTGGCAGAGTCACCAAGGACAAGCACTCGGCAAAAGACTGCTTGCTGATTCTAGCTCCGGCTTCACCAGATGGCTGATGGGGCTGGGCAGGGATCGAGTTAAGCAAGTGATTGCCTTGATCACTGGACACGGCCACTTCAGGAAACACCTAAACACTCTAGGTTTACGAAATGAGGACTCGGAGTGTAGACTCTGCAATAAGTCTGAAGAGACTGCAAAACACATAATACTGGACTGTGAGAGACTGGGAGCAAGGAGAAGGGCTCTTTTCGGTGATAAACAACCAGGCGACGAATCAGATGCTAGTATCGGGGAAAAGCTTCTTAGCCTAATTAAGGGCACAAAGATAGGCTTACCCCTCTAACATCAAAGGGGCACACAATAAGCTTAGGTTGACGTGTGAGGATCTGTGAATCCACCCCAATACCCTAAAGAAAAAAAAAAAATCCTACGTGGTGTTGGAGATTGTCATTTAGCCATATCACTATCACTAATGTTGCCATCACTGGTGTTAACAATCACTTACTACACTTTTGTCCTCAAAAATAGTAAAATCAGGATCAATATCATCACCACTATCAAAATCAAACAGCACAATCTGAATGCCTTCATCGTGCAAAACATTTGCAACACTGTTTCCTGGGCTCGTTGATGCCATTTTAGTTGAAAATGAAAACTCACTTTACATGTTTATTTGTTGACAATTACATAACCATAATAAACCTGCATCTATTCATAAACAAATGACATCAAAACAAATATTTAACCTAACAGCAGCAGACGCACACAAGTCATCGGTGGGCTGAAAATAAACACTATGCAGGTTTGCAGCTACGCACCATAATAGTACCGAAAGTGAAACCGCAGATGAAGATAAGTTGGACTGGTTATCTAAAACCCTTCCACAAGATCTACAGAGATGTAACATTAAACAAATACTAGTACGTTTTTATATATACATTTTTTTATATAAACGTTGCAACAGATGTCGGACTGAGTCCGACTTTGGACTCCAAAAGGATAAGCATTTACGTGAGTTAACCCTCACACTCCCACTCACTCTGTAATCTGGAAGTGTTTTCCAATGAATTTTGTACCAGATATTGGAATGAGAGAATGATTATGACATAATTATATATCTTTGAGTTTTTGAACTTAATCATACACATAATCTTTATCAGATTCAACAATAATTGAGATAATAGTTACTGGTACTATATTAAACTAAAACATTTTGTACTTGATTAGATTTATCTCAATAGGCTATATATTGTTTGAAATACATTCTCTACTTACTTCTCTGTAAAGACGGTATATACATTTTCTGCAGGTAATGTATGGACATTCTTCAGTGTGACAAAGATCTTCACAAATTTATCTGACTGATCCCAAGCTGGAAATAAAAATGTTCATGTTAGTACTACAAATGTATAGCTATTGTTACTTGAATAAAAAGTACATATAATTATATAATTTAATTGTAAATATATGTGAAACATAAACTTTACAAAACTGGTAATATAAAGAATGTTGATGATTAACATAAAAGAGAATTCTCCTGTCACACAAATTGCACGTCACATTATCACTCCTTGTTTGTTACTTGGCTCTGGAGTACTTAGTACCATGTTTCTTTAACTGTTAATATTTCTTTCAAGTTTAATCTTACATTTTCGATTTTGACAAGAAATGAAGAGAGCTGTTACATGGAATGATAACAAATGTCCGTATCATTTCTGTTATTCCCTTAACCCTGGACTTGGCTTCAACCGATTTCAATGCCCTGAACATGTTGTTATGTAATATAAAGCCTTGCAGTACCGATTTGTACAAACTAAACCTTGTGTTCAAATGAAAAATGAAAACCCAATACTTGAAAAAAAAAAAAAACATCATAAATGTTTCTGTACATGAAAATACAACTACAGGCATATATCTGATCAGATATATACAGAGTTTTTATAAAACGCGTTGTTCATCCGATGGAGTACACATTGCTATGCATTTCCTTACTGCAGTTTTATTGTTTGGCTGTCTTGGTGGTTTGTTAAATTTGATCCCGCTCTTAAATAAATACCTCTGACTATTGTGTACCGCATTGGACGCACAATTGCTTAATTTTAACCCTAGAACTGGCGGTCATTTCATCCTGTAGTGTCGGGCTGTTTTGGAGCTTCGCGCAAGGTTTTTTTTAAAAAAATTATTAAAAATATAAAATAAAAGCAATATAAATAAGAGTATATATTTTTGTGTTCAGAATTAAACGTAGAATTGCACTATATTGTAAATTTAACCATCAAAAATTTTCTAATAAACACTTTTTTTAATCAAAATAAAATTTACGAAAAATATTTCTTAAATTTGGGGGGGACCATACCTAGCAAATGAAGTTATAGTGAGAAATATTTATAAGTGAGATAGCCATTCTGTGTCAAAATTTTATCTAGTTTCAGAAAAACATAAACATTATACACATTTATGAAAGCATCATAAAGCTATAGAACAAAAAGCAGCGATGCGTATAAGTTCTGAAAATCGGGTGTACACGTAAGACTTTGGTAAAACAAGTTTTGCTAATACATTTATCTATGAATACATGTTATTTTGCATATTTTATTACTTAGAATAAAATAGAATATACAGTAGTAATGAAATAATTACCATAAATTATTTTTTGAAAAGTAAAAAAAGTTAAATTTTGCCATTATTCAAAAATTTTGCGAAAAATTTTCATTCAGCAAAATATAAAATAGTTTCTAAAGCTTGTACTATATCAAAATTTATAAATTTATGGTTTATAAGTAATAGGAAATATTATGTAGTTAGAAAACTATAAATATAACTAAAGATATTGAAAAAATATAGAATAACCCAAACAGAATAACTGTTATTATATTATATAACCAAAGAAATTACAGGAAATATATATTTTATTGTGAAAACTATCTATTTACCAAAAATAAATAGTTACTTCAGAGCTAAAAGAGTGCTATAAATAACGTTTAGTAAGTGAAAACAATAACAAACTATGTGAAATGAATTTTAGCCAAGTCATTTTGCCATAGCCTACACAAAGCCGGTAATTTCTCAAACATATTTCAGTAAATAGAAATTGATTTATTCTAAAATATATATGTTTACACTACTACGACATCAAACAACACACTACACATTAAATACGACACTAAAACACGCGTTTAAAACTATTAAAACTTACAAATATCCACAGCTCGGCACGAAAGTGATACAGAACGGCAGCGGCAATATGGCGGTCACAACAAACGGCGTCGCGTTTTCTTTTACGTTCAAAATAACAAGCTTGCTACGTCATAACCATAATACAAAGAGGAATAAAACTCATCTGTTCCTTTGCATTTTTCTTCTTGAATCCAATGGTGCATGAATTATATCGATACGTTACCGGAGTATATTATAAAAAGTAATTATACGAGGGAATGTTTGATCGACAAACTTTTTGACGGTTAACACCACAAAAGCGGCATTAACCGACATAATTATGTCGATTAACAGTTCTAGGGTTAAAGGTAAATTAATTTTTAGGTGCCCCTCAGGGTACATGGAAAAACATTAAGAAATATACTGAATTTTTTTTAACCCTACATACTTTTTTGTTAACGTTTAACATAAAAAGATGGTTTTTGTCATTTTATTGAAAAATTTGATGGTATATAAAAAATTCTGAAAATTAGCCTTGTCCTGAACATATTGTCTTCAGATAAAAATCTGCCGCCTGAGAACGTAAGCCAACCTGTCACAGCGTTTTGAAGCTCTTCATCACTTGCAAACCTCTGAGATGCAAGCCACCGCTTCATGTACGGGAAAAGATAGAAATCACTGGGAGCCAGGTCCGGGCTGTAGGGGGGGGTGGGTCAAAAACGTCCCATTTGAACTTTTCCAAAAGTTCTGTTGTTCTTTGAGCTGTATGAAGACAGGGGGTTGTCATGGACAAACACAATACCAGATGTCAGAAGACCATGACGCTTGTTTTGAATCGCTCGTCGTAGCCATTTTAAGGTTTCACAGTAAAAGGTTTCAGGAAAATGATCCGAAAGTTCCGAGATTGTGAAGCGACGGTTCTTGCAAATTTTCTCATCCACTTTGTTCACCAAGTCATCACTGACGAGAGATGGCCTACCACTCCGGTCTTCATTGTGAACGTTCGTTCTTCCATTTTAAAAAAAACGAACCCATTGACGGACTCATAGTGTTTGGGCCATACACCGCACTCAATTCACGATGAATTTTAGCTGCTGTGTAACTTTTCGATCACAGAAATCTTATTACACCACGAACTTCACACTTGGCGGGATTTTCTATCACGGCGCTCATGTTTTTGCGTTGTAACAAAAGAACGCGCGATTGCACGATGCTCTCCCTTGCACAGCTAGAAGCGTACTGAACGGCTGCGCACACCGATGTGAGAATGGTGGCGCTACCCCCACTACTTATCGCGCCATGCCCAAACGGCGGTTACTTTATGGACGACCCACGTACAATTATAATACAAACACAGAAAAATGGTTGTTCATAAAATATCATTATGGTGTGGTTTTGCACAAATTTGGGTAGTCACAATCTTGAAACCTTTTATTGGTTGAAAGACTAGACTTTTACTGGTGGAGACCTTATCAAGTCATGTATAAGCATCGTCTTAGTACAAAGTTCAGTTTGAAATGGCTAGAAATTATGACATTTCACCACAATTTCCGCAATATTGAAATGTTACAGTGGATTATTTAGGAGTCAATTGTAAAAACAGATTGAAAACTTACCGTAATTATTAAGTTTAACCTCATAGCACCTAGACTGCTGTGGAACTACAGAGGTAGGTTTTATACTCTCTCCACTGCTACCAATTTGCTCTTGTAGTCTTGATATTTCAGTCTGGACTTTTCTTATTTCTAAGGTTAAAATGTCCTTGCATTTTTGTCTTGTTGACTGAGATAGTAACTTGTTCAGCTCCTCAACATCTGACTTTAACTGAAAAATAAAATAAATCATTGCAGTTCACATTTGTTAGTTTCGATCGTGTTGAATCAACATAACACAACTCCAGCCATTACTGTTTTATAGGAAACACAACTTGGGAAAAACAACAAATATTGTAAATTCACCTAACCATAACTTAGCATAATGTAAAAAAAAAATGGTTATCTTGCAAGAGAAGTAGTTCCACTTTGAATGTTTTAATATTTATTATTTGTAACCAAATTTACCAACGTAACCATATTTCATATGTACGTTATATGTACCTTGCATACCACTGGATAACTTCCGATCACATAAAAATAGTTTTTCTTGATAAAAAAATAACATGATTACACAATGAACTTATAATCTTACTCTGAAATTAATTTCCTAATACTTTAACACGTTGACTGCTGACGGCAAATATATGTAAATTGCCCCAGAACCTAAAGTCTAATATTTATTAATACACTTACTATTTGCTATCAGAGGCTGATTTATGGGCAGATAATAACGTCTGTGATCCAAAATGGCGGATTACATGACGTCACAGATTGACCCGATGACTAATAGACCAGATGATTAATAACACAATAATGTTTCTCATAGGCTAGTGACCTTTGTCTCTTTAAACCTTCCTGCTGACTGGAAAACACCAAGTACAGATTCATAAGTAATCAGAGAAAGTGACTCATAAGTTTTATTCATTGTAATAAAAACTGGTAAATTTGTACTAATGAAACCAGCTTAAAAATAAATTGTTTATTTTATTTTAATGGAACATTTAAAAAATGCTAAAAAATTAGTGTAACACATTTTGTGGCAAGAACCATGTTAAAATTACAATGTTGAACATCAGTAAATTTTCAATACTAAAAATGCTCTATTTTCTGATAGAATAATTCCCTTGAGATGCGGTTTGTGGCATTCAATTCAGTAAGCTATTACCTTTAAAATTGTGTATCACAAGGTATAGGCTTCCATTAAGAATATTCACGATACCCTCGGCAGGACGTCCCCCGTTGGTGTGACATAACAAAACATTGTTCCAAAAAGTAGATGCCCAATCTCTATCACGATTGTAAGAGGTTTCAAATTTATATTTAAATTATTAAAGGATATATTTGGGTGTTTCCAGACATAATATACACCCTGTATAGTGCAAAACAAAAACAAATAAAACTATATACAATATTTACAAGGTCTTGAGGGCATGGCTTTTACTGCTGGCCTCTGTGATGTATGTCAAAACAATTGACAGCACAAAGTCCTGGTTTACCTGGACAAACAGAACATGTATATGTTGTCATCTTCCTTTTCTTTTCATTCTTGTAGCATACCCTACAATCTTTACGTTTTCTGTCACCCTTTTTATCCCGTTCTTCATTTTGTACAAGTTTGTGGGTTGGGTTTCTTGGCGGAGAGGAGGAATGGGTCGTCCATCAACATAAAAAACCAGTCAATCGGTGAACCATTACCTGGTACATCTACTAGCAATCTATTGTTTCCGGTGAAAGGGATCTGTCTTAGTCCATTTGTATTATTAACCCATGAAGGGTTTATTACAATATCTTCACTATCACTACCCGAACTGTCAACAGCAGTGTTTCCACTGGATTCACTATCCACATCTGATGCTTCATCGTCAGTAGCACTATTTTCTGTAGCACGGTTGGCAGACATGGTGAAATGCGATATAAAACTTGTATAATACAATAGTACAATGTCACTACACATAAATAAACAACTCACTAAGAACGCATCACTTGCACATGCTAAAAACGCGGGAAACAGAAACGAAGTACAAGTCAAGGTCAACTCGGAACCACACGCCACGCTCAACGAGTACGAACCGTCCCGGCCGAGAGCTGGGCTCACACTGAGCAATAGTCGAGACTATGGCAACGCCCCGCGGATCCGCGTGGCGCGCACTGCTACGCCGCCGCTTACCCCGCGGATCCGCGGGCCCGCACTGAACGTGTTAACTGCTCATGTAATCTGCAACAAAACACGTAACAATCTTTTAAAACTAATCAACTGTATTAGTTAACGTGCCGCGATTGAGCAATAGATGCCCTTGTTGAAAAGACTGCACGGGACAGTAGATTGTGCTTACTAAATTGTTTTGACCATAGAACACTCGGATAAGCTATCGGGAGCAGTTAACATAAAAATCATAGAAAACAAGAAGCACAGTTCACAAATATAACCACAAATTTACACCTACATTTCAATTATTAAAAAATAAAGTTATTGGTGTTTTCCACTCCCTAAAACCAAATATAGAGAATCTTATTTCGGTCAAAACGTTAACTCTTTACGTGCCCAACAAAACACTCCGACACATAATTCACTACGATTGGTCGAACTAGTGGATGGTTGATCCATGACTGTCACGCACTCACTCGATCCAACCTACAATACATTATATCTTGTGAAGCACTGACTTCTGCCCCAGAGCGCTCAGATAACAGATACGCTAACAGTCTCGGCCGCAGATAATATTTAAGTAAGCAGATTCTCCAGACACAGCGCACAAACAGAACATTAAAACATTAGAAACTTAACTATGAATATACCCCCTAAAATCATGTTATTTGTCATTTGTATCCCCTAAAGTTTTAGGGGATACAATATATATATATATATATTTGTTTTGTTTTTTTGTTCAGGAGGGTGAGCAGAACATGTTGATAACATCAAATTCATGATTTGCCATGTCGGCCTTTAACCTTATAATTTCCTGCACATGTTTTGGGTTTAAAAAGTGTATTCTTGAAATTAGTAAAAAGTAAGTAGGCCTAAATACTATACTGTTTTGTTTGTTTTATTTTATAAATACACATATCGGGTAGGGTACGATAAGCGGACCCGGTTTTTTATATAGAAGAATATAGTCATCGATACCTAATATTCGCATCTCAAATCCTAGACTATCAATCGATATAAAAGTACCTATAGTCTTCAATAACAATCATATGTTTTAAATTAAAATATGAATTTAATATTTACAGTGATCAAACAAATTATTATAACCAAAATTAGGAAAACTGAAGACGTCACAGACTGTGACGCCAAAGGTTTTCAAGTAGCTCTAGTAAGCGCCAAGCGGCACTGTGCATTGTTATTAAAATGGCGGGTTGTAGAAAGTTTTGTTCTTTTGACCAGATGAAAACTTTTATCAACAATAAAGAAAATACGGACCATATTCAATTAAGAATAAGTGATTCGAGAACAATTGCGTGCGCTCGTAAACGTGGTATTATAAGATTTATTAATGAACAAAGAGCTATTTGTCACATTTTAGCAACAGTATTATACCGCACTGGTAACTTACGTCCAATGTAATTATCCCTCTTACAACTCTATTAATTGAATTAACTTATTTTTACTCATTTTTTGAAAGTTTATAAATATTGTAAGTTCTCAGTTTATTCCATTTTAATAATTTTCTTACAATGCATTCTACGACTTTATTTTAGTTTGCCTCTCCTAATGTAGGCAATTCAAGTTCCATATTTAGAGTCAATTTTAGGAATTTTTATGATCGTTTTTTGTTAAATAAGAACATTGAGCTTGAGGAAACATCATGCACATCAATCCCTGAGATTTATTCTACAGTAATAGGAAAGCGGAAGGGATTGTGGTAATAAAAAGAACTGTCTGTATCATCCACGTTAGATGTATTAGATCTACGACAGTTGTGCTTGGTGTGAGATGCCATCAGTTGTTTCGTTGAGATGTTGTATACAACTATTATAAGTTTCTCTAGAATGTTAATGCTATAACGCAATTTTCCGTTTCTGGCCAGTCACATCTTAATGAATATAATTCAGGCTTCTTTTTATGGTAAGTTAACAGCTCAAAATTCTTTCGTGTAAGATGCCAACTTTTCTAGATACTCCTATCTGTTATCGTAATGACACATCCCTGTGTTTTATGAATGAGAATTATACATTGATGTATAACATTTCAAGTTCCAGTTTAAGTGTTACTTTACATCTGTCTGACTCATCCAGACGTTTGTATACTGACAGTATTTTTCCCAGAAACAATAGAAAAGTTAGCTAGACTGTAGGCTATATACTTTAAACTGTACCATGATCCCTTCTACAAGAATTTACAGTCCTGCTAAAGTCCGATAATACATAAATGATTAATAATAAAACTATTTTTAATCGGTAAATGGAAGAATTAATTTTAAAATATCTCAAGACGTGTCGAGAGTGAGATATATGTGTAAATGAACTAATTTCCCTCTTACCACTTACATAAAATATACAATGAAATTATAACCATTTGAGTGTTATTTGTAAATAAGACAAATGTTCCAGTTATTTTATGCTATTGAATGACATACATTATTTAATATGACAAAAATTATTTATAATTAATTATGATTTCTCTTAATGACTTAATAAATTGAAAAATTCCAATAAAATTGCTGGAAACAAAACTATATATATCTTAATAAACTATGAAGTGTAGACTCAGGTACATGGTTAATTTTTAGTTGTATATTTCTCCTTTTTAATTTATTTAAGCGTACACTTTTATTACATTACCAAAGCATAATATGCAATTAATAAAATAGTCTACAAATTGTGTTTTTTATATTTCTAAGGCAGTGGTGTGAAGGTGACAGTTATAGCTGCCCTTTCGTTACGTCACCACTCATCGCCCGTCTTATCGACAGCCGGTTGCCGTCCATATAGCCACAGCGTAATTAAAATGTAGCATAATTTGGTTTAAGTAGTTGTAGGGAGGATTCTTTACTTATGAATATCAATTATTTGACATTATTAATCACTCGAG
The DNA here is from genome assembly GCF_021130785.1 of Homalodisca vitripennis. Lineage (NCBI taxonomy): Eukaryota > Metazoa > Arthropoda > Insecta > Hemiptera > Cicadellidae > Homalodisca > Homalodisca vitripennis. The sequence continues at coordinate 118,883,775 of NC_060210.1, read as the reverse complement.
TGTTCGCTTATTAAACTGCAGCCAAGTCTATTGAAGACTCCATTCCCCATAACATGCTGTATGTATTCCTGAGGCTTAGTTTCAAATAATACAAATATCTCCTAACCTTCAATCACAACTGTTTTTTTTTTGATGACTACTCCAAGACATCAGTTGAAATATGGCATCGTTAGTAAAACATGTGGTTTCAGTTACAATTAGGAAACTGGCTGTGGGCATAATTAGGATTATATCATATTTACAACCACACCTTAATAAGATGCATTATTTGTAAGTTAGCATCAAAGAATCTGAGAACATGCATGCTTAACTATTACATAGCTTAAATGTGTATAAAAGATAATCACAGAATAGATCTGTCACTTCAGAAGTTTCTAGAAATCTATAGGAACTTAACTTACTTCTTCTAATTTTGATGACATGTTTTTTCACTGCTTTCAATTCTTCTCAAACAATAAGTAAGAATAATATCAGGAAACCCTAATGTACAAAACTAATAGAATGGAATATTATTTATCGAGTAATCACAAAGAAACAAAACTGCCGAATCACTAAGCTTCCTCAAGAGACATAGGCTAAGAGAAAGAACCAAATCCTAATCCAGCGCAACCACCGTGAAGTTAGCGTCACTTTATCGTCCGTCTGTATTCCGTGCAACAATTTTGCAGTCAACAATCTGAAGGCGCTAACAAACATTCAAAATCTGAAATAATAGTATAAAACTAATTATTAAAAAACGATCATTCACAAAATCTACACAGTTAATCGTATTTTATTACTTACCACAAAGAATTCCCGATCCCGTTAATTGACTTTAATTATACTTTAATATACCAACGTCAAAAGGTGGTGTGTCGGCCGTCAGAGGTCCTATCGTCTAAATTAAATGCACCGTTAGACGGGGCGTTCTCGTATAAAAGTCGCTCCTGAGACTAAACCAAACAAGTGCCCGCAATGAAACTTTGTACACAGATGCTCTGTAAGCTGAACTTTAATATACCAACGTCAAATAGGTGGTGTCGGCCGTCAGAGGTCCTATCGTCAAAATTAAATGCACGGTTAGACGGGGCGTTCTCGTATAAAAGTCACTCCTGAGACTTAACCAAACAAGTGCCCGCAATGAAACTTTGTACACAGATGCTCTGTAAGCTGAACTTTAATATACCAAACGTCAAAAAGGTGGTGTCGGCCGTCAGAGGTCCTATCGTCGAAATTAAATGCACCGTTAGACGGGGCATTTCTCGTATAAAAAGTCGCTCCTGAGACTAAAACCAAACAAGTGCCCGCAATGAAACTTTGTACACAGATGCTCTATAAGCTGAACTTTAATATACCAACGTCAAATAGGTGGTGTCGGCCGTCAGAGGTCCTATCGTCAAAATTAAATGCACGGTTAGACGGGCGTTCTCGTATAAAAGTCACTCCTGAGACTTAACCAAAAAAGTGCCCGCAATGGAAACTTTGTAACACAGATGCTCTGTAAGCTGAACTTTAATATACCAACGTCAAAAGGTGGTTGTCGGCCGTCAGAGGTCCTATCGACAAAATTAAATGCACGGTTAGACGGGCGTTCTCGTATAAAAGTCACTCCTGAGGACTTAACCAAACAAGTGCCCGCAATGAAACTTTGTACACAGATGCTCTGTAAGCTGAACTTTAATATACCAACGTCAAAAAGGTGGTGTCGGCCGTCAGAGGTCCTATCGTCGAAATTAAATGCACCGTTAGACGGGGCGTTTCTCGTATAAAAGTCGCTCCTGAGACTAAAACCAAACAAGTGCCCGCAATGAAACTTTGTACACAGATGGTCTGTAAGCTGAACTTTAATATACCAACGTCAAAAAGGTGGTTGTCGGCCGTCAGAGGTCCTATCGTCAAAATTAAATGCACGGTTAGACAGGCGTTCTCGTATAAAAGTCACTCCTGAGACTAAACCAAACAAGTGCCCGCAATGAAAACTTTGTACACAGATGCTCTATAAGCTGAACTTTAATATACCAACGTCAAATAGGTGGTGTCGGCCGTCAGAGGTCCTATCGTCAAAATTAAATGCACGGTTAGACGGGCGTTCTCGTATAAAAGTCACTCCTGAGACTTAAACCAAACAAGTGCCCGCAATGAAACTTTGTACACAGATGCTCTGTAAGCTGAACTTTAATATACCAACGTCAAAAAGGTGGTGTCGGCCCGTCAGAGGTCCTAACGTCTAAATTAAATGCACCGTTAGACGGGGCGTTCTCGTATAAAAGTCGCTCCTGAGACTAAACCAAACAAGAGCCCGCAATGAAACTTTGTACACAGATGCTCTGTAAGCTGAACTTTAATATACCAACATCAAATAGGTGGTGTCGGCCGTCAGAGGTCCTATCGTCAAAATTAAATGCACGGTTAGACGGGCGTTCTCGTATAAAAGTCACTCCTGAGACTTAACCAAACAAGTGCCCGCAATGAAACTTTGTACACAGATGCTCTGTAAGCTGAACTTTAATATACCAACGTCAAAAAGGTGGTTGTCGGCCGTCAGAGGTCCTATCGTCGAAATTAAATGCACCGTTAGACGGGGCGTTCTCGTATAAAAGTCGCTCCTGAGACTAAACCAAACAAGTGCCCGCAATGAAACTTTGTTCACAGATGCTCTGTAAGCTGAACTTTAATATACCAACGTCAAATAGGTGGTGTCGGCCGTCAGAGGTCCTATCGTCAAAATTAAATGCACGGTTAGACGGGCGTTCTCGTATAAAAGTCACTCCTGAGACTAAACCAAACAAGTGCCCGCAATGAAACTTTGTACACAGATGCTCTGTAAGCTGAACTTTAATATACCAACGTCATATAGGTGGTGTCGGCCGTCAGAGGTCCTATCGTCAAAATTAAATGCACGGTTAGACGGGCGTTCTCGTATAAAAGTCACTCCTGAGACTAAACCAAACAAGTGCCCGCAATGAAACTTTGTACACAGATGCTCTGTAAGCTGAACTTTAATATACCAACGTCAAATAGGTGGTGTCGGCCGTCAGAGGTCCTATCGTCAAAATTAAATGCACGGTTAGACGGGCGTTCTCGTATAAAAGTCACTCCTGAGACTTAACCAAACAAGTGCCCGCAATGAAACTTTGTACACCAGATGCTCTGTAAGCTGAACTTTAATATACCAACGTCAAAAAGGTGTTGTCGGCCGTCAGAGGTCCTATCGTCGAAATTAAATTGCACCGTTAGACGGGGCGTTCTCGTATAGAAGTCGCTCCTGAGACTAAACCAAACAAGTGCCCGCAATGAAACTTTGTACACAGATGCTCTGTAAGCTGAACTTTTAATATACCAACGTCAAATAGGTGGTGGTGTCGGCCGTCAGAGGTCCTATCGTCAAAATTAAATGCACGGTTAGACGGGCGTTCTCGTATAAAAAGTCACTCCTGAGTCTAACCAAACAAGTGCCCGCAATGAAACTTTGTACACAGATTGCTCTGTAAGCTGAACTTTAATATACCAACGTCAAAAAGGTGGTGTCGGCCGTCAGAGGTCCTATCGTCGAAATTAAAATGCACCGTTAGACGGGGCGTTTCGTATAAAAGTCGCTCCTGTAGACTAAACCAAAACAAGTGCCCGCAATGAAACTTTGTACACAGATGCTCTGTAAGCTGAACTTTAATATACCAACGTCAAATTAGGTGGTGTCGGCCGTCAGAGGTCCTATCGTCAAAATTAAATGCACGGTTAGACGGGCGTTCTCGTATAAAAGTCACTCCTGAGACTTAACCAAACAAGTGCCCGCAATGAAACTTTGTACACAGATGCTCTGTAAGCTGAACTTTAATATACCAACGTCAAATCGGTGGTGTCGGCCCGTCAGAGGTCCTATCGTCGAAATTAAATGCACCGTTAGACGGGGGCGTTCTCGTATAAAAGTCGCTCCTGAGACTAAACCAAACAAGTGCCCGCAATGAAACTTTGTACACAGATGCTCTGTAAGCTGAACTTTAATATACCAACGTCAAATAGGTGGTGTCGGCCGTCAGAGGGTCCTATCGTCAAAATTAAATGCACGGTTAGACGGGCGTTCTCGTATAAAAGTCACTCCTGAGACTTAACCAAACAAGTGCCCGCAATGAAACTTTGTACACAGATGCTCTGTAAGCTGAACATTAATATACCAACGTCAAAAAGGTGGTGTCGGCCGTCAGAGGTCCTATCGTCGAAATTAAATGCACCGTTAGACGGGCGTTCTCGTATAAAAGTCGCTCCTGAGACTAAACCAAACAAGTGCCCGCAATGAAACTTTGTACACAGATGCTCTGTAAGCTGAACTTTAATATACCAACGTCAAATAGGTGGTTGTCGGCCGTCAGAGGTCCTATCGTCAAAATTAAATGCACGGTTAGACCGGGCGTTCTCGTATAAAAGTCACTCCTGAGACTTAACCAAACAAGTGCCCGCAATGAAACTTTGTACACAGATGCTCTGTAAGCTGAACTTTAATATACCAACGTCAAAAAAGGTGGTGTCGGCCGTCAGAGGTCCTATCGTCGAAATTAAAATGCACCGTTAGACGGGGCGTTCTTCTCGTATAGAAGTCGCTCCTGAGACTAAACCACAACAAGTGCCCGCAATGAAACTTTGTACACAGATGCTCTGTAAGCTGAACTTTAATATACCAACGTCAAATAGGTGGTGTCGGCCGTCAGAGGTCCTATCGTCAAAATTAAATGCACGGTTAGACGGGCGTTCTCGTATAAAAGTCACTCCTGAGACTTAACCCAAACAAGTGCCCGCAATGAAACTTTGTACACAGATGCTCTGTAAGCTGAACTTTAATATACCAACGTCAAAAAGGTGGTGTCGGCCGTCAGAGGTCCTATCGTCGAAAATTAAATGCACCGTTTTAGACGGGGCGTTCTCGTATAGAAGTCGCTCCTGAGACTAAACCAAAAACAAGTGCCCGCAATGAAACTTTGTACACAGATGCTCTGTAAGCTGAACTTTAATATACCAACGTCAAAAAGGTGGTGTCGGCCGTCAGAGGTCCTATCGTCAAAATTAAATGCACCGGTTAGACGGGCGTTCTCGTATAAAAGTCACTCCTGAGACTTAACCAAACAAGTGCCCGCAATGAAACTTTGTACACAGATGCTCTGTAAGCTGAACTTTAATATACCAACGTCAAAACGGTGGTGTGTCGGCCGTCAGAGGTCCTATCGTCGAAATTAAAATGCACCGTTAGACGGGGCGTTCTCGTATAAAAGTCGCTCCTGAGACTTAAACCAAAACAAGTGCCCGCAATGAAACTTTGTACACAGATGCTCTGTAAGCTGAACTTTAATATACCAACGAAATTGAAGTTGTTTGTGTTTTGTACTTATTAGTTATATAAGTAATACATTACCTTTTTATTAGACAATACTCGTACTTCTTTTCCATGTAGTCAGGAAATTTTAAAAAAATGAGGAGCTATAAACAAAAAAGTAAAATTAATATGACACAAACCATGTTTTTTTTTTTTTTTTTTTTTTTTTTTTTTAAGTGAGTGAAAAAATGCATTGCTGCACGAACGCTTGGTCTTACCGTAACCAAGCGAACAAGTGTGGGGGCTCTCCACCAAGATAGTATTCTGATGGATACCCACTAAAAAAACACCACTTTCTTTCTTTTTTCTTCTTCCTTCTCTAGACTCTGGAACTCAACGGGTACAAACTTTAAAAGTTAAATACCAACAAATATGTTTATTACAATTTCTTAAAGCATATGCTATGTACGAGTTTTTTTAAATTTATATTACAAATACCCAACACCAACAAAATTTACTCTGCCATGCAACTATGGACCTATTTTACGGACATCAATAGCAGAAACTGTTACTGAAATGTCTATATACATGTATGATATATTATGGGAATGAATTTACAGGCCATGATTTAAGCAAAAACAATTAAATTATTCGTGGATGGAAATATTTACGCTAACACATGTATGGGATAAGAAGGACCGTATGTATGTATTCACTGCGCTCTGTCAGTTATGACACAATTCCCATACAATAATAATGAAGAAAAATTACGGCTGTAAAACATTTACAATTTCTAAAAATTACTTTTTGTTATTAATGTTTTTACTTCACCTGTAAAGAGTATTCTTATAAACAATCTAAATATACGTTTAATCTAAATATCAATCTGAGGGACAATTGTATCCCTTTACCACTTCATGTAAATCATGTTGTCAGGAAGAGGAGAACATGTGTCCGCCATACGCTTGACTGGCAAATATTTAACTGACGTGATAATCGTCTGGTGCTTGTGGTTGGTGATAATTCTACAGCATTTATTATTGCTTGTTCATTATTATAGTTCCTTGCGCTACGTTGACGACCAATATCTATTCGCTTCGGTTTAAAGCTACCAGTTTCTCTAAGTCGTCTCTCCACAGCTTCAAATGTTTTGCGATCAGGTGTTCTTCAATGTGGAAAAGTATCACCGATATTCCTGAACTGCAGCTAAAACCATTCTTGTTAAACTTTGCCGTGTAAATCAGTATCATGTCCGTATACTCTTCAAACGAATACATACCATTTACATTATCTGCCATTATTTACTAAGATAATTACATACACTTTTATAAAAATATTTAATAAAATATTTTAAAAATAAATATTTAATAAATATTTTATACACTTGTATAAAATATTTCCAAATAATCACAGGATCTCACAAAAACAATCTTCACACGCCACAATACAAAAAAAAACCTCCATAAAGGTTATTCAAATATATTACTTCATGAACTTTATTGTTGATCAGCTGATATTGCCAACCTTTGCAAAGAAAATATGACGATAAAAAGTGTTGAATAAATGATCAGCTGTTACTCACAACCTAAACATTAGTTAATATTCTATGCAGATAAGAATATGCATTTTTGTGCGTCTGTTTTATTTTTAAATAAAGCTAAATTTTCAATACCTATTATTAATTTTTTTCCTAAGTAATTCACATGAATCTTTTTCAGAATTAAATGTTCTACAAATCTGTTTAAGAAAAAAAATGACCTTTATTTAACATTTATGGAAGTAATCTTACGTTAAACACAAAAATGTGTTATTTCTTTGCACCAATTCTTGTGTTTTACGTAAGATATCTCTGAAAGTATTGCATTTACAGCTCTGGGACGAATTTTAATAAATTTGTCAGATATAAAAACATAAAAAACAATCGTATTTGTATCTTTGTAACTACCTTTACCATTTTTATACGGCCTGACTTCACCAAGGGTTCTGAAATCCGGGCGAAATCTTTCGCTAGGCGTAACTCGCTAACGAAGCGTTTTCCGGGCATATGGTTATATGAACTTTTTTTACTTGTTTTTAGCTATAGAATAAGCTCCCGAGAGATTGCCGTTTAGTTTTGAATCACCCTGTATACTGTGATTTTATAAAAAGAGCGCTATTCAAATAATTAACAAATACATTTTTGTACATTAAAATTCAGGATCTATGTACAAAGTTTCATTGCGGGCATTTGTTTTGGTTTAGTCTCAGAAGATCTTTTATTTGGGGGGCAGCTCTTTTACTCTACGAATCGTTATCTCAACGACCCTATTTTTATATTTGCAATATCAGTGTTGGGTCTTTTACACTACTAAACGTTTAGAATCGTATAGAAACTAAAACACGTTTAAATTGGCATTAAACATTAAATTTATGAGTAAAAAATAAACCTTTCCTCTACTCTTTGATGCCCCAGTGGGAAACTGCCCTCAGTGTAGTTAAGATATCTGGAGTTGTTATATAATCTCCAGTAAATTACAGTAAGAACGTTACGCGTGTTACGTTTTGTATACAGAAAACAGATTTGTAGTTTTCCATTCGATTTTTAAGGAGATTCTAAATATACATTCTTATGCCAATAAACGTGTATTTTGATATTTCCGCACTAAAATATTAAGTTCAACGATACAGTATGTTTATCAAACGTATCTGACGCATATTATAATATAAAGCCAATATTGAGGTCATACTTTGTATTTTAAGCAGCAAACAATTTCCGAGGTTTGTGCGTTAAAACCACATGTTTTAGGTTTGCAATTTATGACTTATTAAAACATAGTCAATATGAAATGAATGCTTCAATGGTATTACTATTTCTATGAGTTGATGTAATGGTACCGCCATTTAATTATATTATCAATTCTAAAAATATAGAACTTCTAGAAGGATTTTTTCTCTTAAGTCAATGCATCATTATCATGTTATTCATTCTATTTGTCTATTTTGAAAATTATAATGGTCATTTGTTAGTATTAAATTGATGTTTACCTCTGTTTAATGCATACGAGCTTTAATATTAAAAAACTTATAATACGTTTTTCTTTCTCCAATAAGCGAGTCCCTGGCGTCTATATGGTATATTGTTACGTAGAATGTTTGGCGTGATTAGCCTACTATTCCATGTAATCGATTTGTTAATTTCATGTATAAGTTGTACAAAGATGTTTGTTAGCATTGCATGATTTTTACAGTTCAAATTAATCAACGTTCAAATAATGGAATGGAACAAATATTTTAACTACAACAGAATTAACAGTGTGAGGTAGTCTCAGGTAAAGGCTCGGGTGAGGTGGTTCCTTCCTCGAAATGGTGTCATTACCAGGACAATAGGTTTTATGGCAACCGGGTCTCGAGTTTGCGTGTCCCTTCTGAATGTGTCTAAGGAAATTACGTGTAAGGGTTATAAAACTATTCTCAGAAATTCCGTGAGGGGTATTGGGTAAAGAGATAAGTCTACACAATAGCTTTTCTTCCATATTATAACATCTGCTCATACCTACCAGGTGTCAGCAATAACATAAATTTCTCAAGCCTCAACCACATCTGACTCTGAAAAATTAGAAAAAAATCAGGGAAACCCTAATGTCCTAAATTACACGACATTTAAATACAAACAACCATGCGATATAATAACTCTAAATAAGATTCACATACCCTGAATAAATTCAGTGATTACAAAAAAACAATAGTTCAAAACTTTACAATAGTAAAATAATTGGTGACACATTTAAAAATAAATTGTTGCAGATAAAAACAGAAGTAAACAGAAATAAAAATAATAAATGAAATATAAAATAAATTGTTTTTTGAAATATATGTGAGGTTAGAAAAAATATATTGTTAATTAGCCTACAAATTTTACTTATTATTTTCATGGATATAAAAGGACAACGTCATTTAAAAAAGTGCGCAAAAGAGAAGCAGTAATATTTATGTTATAACTTCTAAAATACTTCCGCATGCTAGAATTTCAAGCTATCACTTTTTTATAATGCTTTTAATTTTTCATGTTTTAAAAATAATGAAACTTTGGAGTACCAATTACATAACCATTTTGTTTGAACATTTTGTATATATTACTAATCTAGTTTATATAACCTTGATACTTGAAAATCTAATACTTTTTATACGAGAACATCTGTCTAACGGTGCATTTAATTTAGACGATAGACCTCTGACGGCCGACACCACCTTTTTGACGTTGGTATATTAAAGTTCAGCTTACAGAGCATCTGTGTACAAAGTTTTCATTGCGGGCACTTGCTTGGTTAAGTCTCAGGAGTGACTTTTCTATACGAGAACGCCCGTCTAAACCGTGCATTTAATTTTGACGATAGGACCTCTGACGGCCGACACCACCTTTTTTGACGTTGGTATATTAAAGTTCAGCTTACAGAGCATCTGTGTACAAAGTTCCATTGCGGGCACTTGTTTGGTTTAGTCTCAGGAGCGACTTTTATACGAGAACGCCCCGTCTAACGGTGCATTTAATTTCGACGATTAGGACCTCTGACGGCCGACACCACCTTTTTGACGTTGGTATATTAAAGTTCAGCTTACAGAGCAATCTGTGTACAAAGTTTCATTGCGGGCACTTGTTTGGTTAAGTCTCAGGAGTGACTTTTTATACGAGAACGCCCCGTCTAACCGTGCATTTAATTTTGACGATAGGGACCTCTGACGGCCGACACCACCTTTTTGACGTTGGTATATTAAAGTTCAGCTTACAGAGCATCTGTGTACAAAGTTCCATTGCGGGCACTTGTTTGGTTAAGTCTCAGGAGTGACTTTTATACGAGAACGCCCGTCTAACCGTGCATTTAATTTTGACGATAGGACCTCTGACGGCCGACACCACCTATTTGACGTTGGTATATTAAAGTTCACAGCTTTACAGAGCATCTGTGTACAAAGTTTCATTGCGGGCACTTGTTTGGTTTAGTCTCAGGAGCGACTTTTATACGAGAACGGCCCCGTCTAACGGTGCATTTAATTTCGACGATTTGGACCTCTGACGGCCGACACCACCTTTTTGACGTTGGTATATTAATAGTTCAGCTTACAGAGCATCTGTGTACAAAAGTTTCATTGCGGGCACTTGTTTGGTTAAGTCTCAGGAGTGACTTTTATACGAGAAACGCCCGTCTAACCGTGCATTTAATTTTGACGATAGGACCTCTGACGGCCGACACCACCTATTTGACGTTGGTATATTAAAGTTCAGCTTACAGAGCATCTGTGTACAATGTTTCATTGCGGGCACTTGTTTGGTTTAGTCTCAGGAGCGACTTTTATACGAGAACGCCCCGTCTAACGGTGCATTTAATTTCGACGATAGGACCTCTGACGGCCGACACCACTTTTTTGACGTTGGTATATTAAAGTTCAGCTTACAGAGCATCTGTGTACAAAGTTTCATTGCGGGCACTTGTTTGGTTTAGTCTCAGGAGCGACTTTTATACGAGAACGCCCCGTCTAACGGTGCATTTAATTTCGACGATAGGACCTCTGACGGCCGACACCACCTTTTTGACGTTGGTATATTAAAGTTCAGCTTACAGAGCATCTGTGTACAAAGTTTCATTGCGGGCACTTGTTTGGTTAAGTCTCAGGAGTGACTTTTATACGAGAACGCCCGTCTAACCGTGCATTTAATTTTGACGATAGGACCTCTGACGGCCGACACCACCTTTTTGACGTTGGTATATTAAAGTTCAGCTTACAGAGCATCTGTGTACAAAGTTCCATTGCGGGCACTTGTTTGGTTAAGTCTCAGGAGTGACTTTTATACGAGAACGCCCGTCTAACCGTGCATTTAATTTTGACGATAGGACCTCTGACGGCCGACACCACCTATTTGACGTTGGTATATTAAAGTTCAGCTTACAGAGCATCTGTGTACAAAGTTTCATTGCGGGCACTTGTTTGGTTTTAGTCTCAGGAGCGACTTTTATACGAGAACGCCCCGTCTAACGGTGCATTTAATTTCGACGATAGGACCTCTGACGGCCGACACCACCTATTTGACGTTGGTATATTAAAGTTCAGCTTACAGAGCATCTGTGTACAAAGTTTCATTGCGGGCACTTGTTTGGTTTAGTCTCAGGAGCGACTTTTATACGAGAACGCCCCGTCTAACGGTGCATTTAAATTTCGACGATAGGACCTCTGACGGCCGACACCACCTTTTTGACGTTGGTATATTAAAGTTCAGCTTACAGAGCATCTGTGTACAAAGTTTCATTGCGGGCACTTGTTTGGTTTAGTCTCAGGAGCGACTTTTATACGAGAACGCCCACGTCTAACGGTGCATTTAATTTCGACGATAGGACCTCTGACGGCCGACACCACCTTTTTGACGTTGGTATATTAAAGTTCAGCTTACAGAGCATCTGTGTACAAAGTTCCATTGCGGGCACTTGTTTGGTTAAGTCTCAGGAGTGACTTTTATACGAGAACGCCTGTCTAACCGTGCATTTAATTTTGACGATAGGACCTCTGACGGCCGACACCACCTATTTGACGTTGGTATATTAAAGTTCAGCTTACAGAGCATCTGTGTACAAAGTTTCATTGCGGGCACTTGTTTGGTTTAGTCTCAGGAGCGACTTTTATACGAGAACGCCCCGTCTAACGGTGCATTTAATTTCGACGATAGGACCTCTGACGGCCGACACCACCTTTTTGACGTTGGTATATTAAAGTTCAGCTTACAGAGCATCTGTGTACAAAGTTTCATTGCGGGCACTTGTTTGGTTAAGTCTCAGGAGTGACTTTTATACGAGAACGCCCGTCCTAAACCGTGCATTTAATTTTGACGATAGGACCTCTGGACGGCCGACACCACCTATTTGACGTTGGTATATTAAAGTTCAGCTTACAGAGCATCTGTGTACAAAGTTTCATTGCGGGCACTTGTTTGGTTTAGTCTCAGGAGCGACTTTTATACGAGAACGCCCCGTCTAACGGTGCATTTAATTTCGACGATAGGACCTCTGACGGCCGACACCACCTTTTTGACGTTGGTATATTAAAGTTCAGCTTACAGAGCATCTGTGTACAAAGTTTCATTGCGGGCACTTGTTTTGGTTAAGTCTCAGGAGTGACTTTTATACGAGAACGCCCGTCTAACCGTGCATTTAATTTTGACGATAGGACCTCTGACGGCCGACACCACCTATTTGGACGTTGGTATATTAAAGTTCAGCTTACAGAGCATCTGTGTACAAAGTTTCATTGCGGCACTTGTTTGGTTTAGTCTCAGGAGCGACTTTTATACGAGAACGCCCCGTCTAACGGTGCATTTAATTTTCGAACGATAGGACCTCTGACGGCCGACACCACCTTTTTGACGTTGGTATATTAAAGTTCAGCTTACAGAGCATCTGTGTACAAAGTTTCATTGCGGGCACTTGTTTGGTTAAGTCTCAGGAGTGACTTTTATACGGAGAACGCCCGTCTATACCGTGCATTTAATTTTGACGATAGGACCTCTGACGGCCGACACCACCTATTTGACGTTGGTATATTAAAGTTCAGCTTACAGAGCATCTGTGTACAAAGTTTCATTGCGGGCACTTGTTTGGTTTAGTCTCAGGAGCGACTTTTATACGAGAAAACGCCCCGTCTAACGGTGCATTTAATTTCGACGATAGGACATCTGACGGCCGACACCACCTTTTTGACGTTGGTATATTAAAGTTCAGCTTACAGAGCATCTGTGTACAAAGTTTCATTGCGGGCACTTGTTTGGTTTAGTCTCAGGAGCGACTTTTATACGAGAACGCCCCGTCTAACGGTGCATTTAATTTCGACGATAGGACCTCTGACGGCCGACACCACCTTTTTGACGTTGGTATATTAAAGTTCAGCTTACAGAGCATCTGTGTACAAAGTTCCATTTGCGGGGCACTTGTTTGGTTAAGTCTCAGGAGTGACTTTTATACGAGAAACGCCTGTCTAACCGTGCATTTAATTTTGACGATAGGACCTCTGACGGCCGACACCACCTATTTGACGTTGGTATATTAAAGTTCAGCTTACAGAGCATCTGTGTACAAAGTTTCATTGCGGGCACTTGTTTGGTTTAGTCTCAGGAGCGACTTTTATACGAGAACGCCCCGTCTAACGGTGCATTTAATTCGACGATAGGACCTCTGACGGCCGACACCAACCTTTTTGACGTTGGTATATTAAAGTTCAGCTTATACAGAGCATCTGTGTACAATGTTTCATTGCGGGCACTTGTTTGGTTAAGTCTCAGGAGTGACTTTTATACGAGAAACGCCCGTCTAACCGTGCATTTAATTTTGACGATAGGACCTCTGACGGCCGACACCACCTATTTGACGTTGGTATATTAAAGTTCAGCTTACAGAGCATCTGTGTACAAAGTTTCATTTGCGGGCACTTGTTTGGTTTAGTCTCAGGAGCGACTTTTATACGAGAACGCCCCGTCTAACGGTGCATTTAATTTCGACGATAGGACCTCTGACGGCCGACACCACCTTTTTGACGTTGGTATATTAAAGTTCAGCTTACAGAGCATCTGTGTACAAAAGTTTCATTGCGGGCACTTGTTTGGTTAAGTCTCAGGAGTGACTTTTATACGAGAACGCCCGTCTACCGTGCATTTAATTTTGACGATAGGACCTCTGACGGCCCGACACCACCTATTTGACGTTGGTATATTAAAGTTCAGCTTACAGAGCATCTGTGTACAAAGTTTCATTGCGGGGCACTTGTTTGGTTTAGTCTCAGGAGCGACTTTTATACGAGAACGCCCTCGTCTAACGGTGCATTTAATGTTCGACGATAGGACCTCTGACGGCCGACACCACCTTTTTGACGTTGGTATATTAAAGTTCAGCTTACAGAGCATCTGTGTACAAAGTTTCATTGCGGGGCACTTGTTTGGTTAAGTCTCAGGAGTGACTTTTATACGAGAACGCCCGTCTAACGGTGCATTTAATTTTGACGATAGGACCTCTGACGGCCGACACCACCTATTTGACGTTGGTATATTAAAGTTCAGCTTACAGAGCATCTGTGTAACAAAGTTTCATTGCGGGCACTTGTTTGGTTTAGTCTCAGGAGCGACTTTTATTACGAGAACGCCCCGTCTAACGGTGCATTTTAATTTCGACGATAGGACCTCTGACGGCCGACACCACCTTTTTGACGTTGGTATATTAAAGTTCAGCTTACAGGAGCATCTGTGTACAAAGTTTTCATTGCGGGCACTTGTTTGGTTAAGTCTCAGGAGTGACTTTTATACGAGAACGCCGTCTAACCGTGCATTTAATTTTGACGATAGGACCTCTGACGGCCGACACCACCTATTTGACGTTGGTATATTAAAGTTCAGCTTACAGAGCATCTGTGTACAAAGTTTCATTGCGGGCACTTGTTTGGTTTAGTCTCAGGAGCGACTTTTATACGAGAACGCCCCGTCTAACGGTGCATTTAATTTCGACGATAGGACCTCTGACGGCCCGACACCACCTTTTTGGACGTTGGTATATTAAAGTTCAGCTTACAGAGCATCTGTGTACAAAGTTTCATTGCGGGCACTTGTTTGGTATAAGTCTCAGGAGTGGCATTTATTAGAGGACGTCCATTTTACGATACATTCCTACGGTTTACTTAGGTATTATATTTGGGATTTTTATTCATGACACATTTAATGGGAAACCTTTGTGGGAAAGTAATAAATAGAAAAAACTGTGTTGATTTTGTGAAAGATCGTTTTTATAATTAGTATTATACAATTTATCTCAGTTTTTGAATTTTTGTTAACGCCTTCAGATTGATGACTGCAACATTGATGCACTAGACGGTCTGGACGATAAAGTGACGCTAACTTCACGGTGGTCCAGCGCAGCGGTCAGCAGAATAAGTACTTGCGCATTGATGACGAGGGATACAAAAATCCGCATCACCGCGCTAGAGTAGTATCAGTGTTGCCTTACGTTAAGGAAATAAATAGATTTAGGAGAGAGAGGATAAACAAATATTCTCGTACAGTTTAATATTCTCTAGTTCTATAATTTCTCTTCTAGATTTTTAAATTTTTTTAACAATCACAGATACACGTATAGTAATACCTCTATGCAATATTTAAACCCCTATTTTTTAGTTCAAAAGTTTAAAGGTAGATTTTATACACATGTAGGTAGATTGGCGTGAAAGTGTTATACTTAAACCACAAAATTATTTCAATACTTTGGTATATGGTTAAGAAAATACCTAACAATAATCAATATTACAATATAAGAGGTGTGTTGTTGTCTAAAAATGATCCAAATAATCTACATTCATTATGTACTACAGATATTTTTTCAATTATCAAGAACAACTGTTCAATAAAATGCTAAAACAAGTTCAAATTTATTATTATTATTTATTTATTACTTTGCTCTTAGTAATTATTGACTACGGTTATCTAACAAATTGGCAAGCCATTCTTTCTAACGTGGTTATCGTTTAAACCTTACGAAAAATCACATTGCTGTGATTTACAAACGTAGAGAAAAAAGTGAAATGTGATCTATAATGCTTATAACATTTCCTAAACCTTTTTAGGCAACAATTTTTAAGAATCTCAAACTCAATGTACATATCTAAAAAAACATATCGGCCACTTTCTTCTTTTTTCTTTCTGTTAGCTACAATATAGGTAGTTGCTGGTTTTGCTACCTTATAGGCATGGAACCACGATAATCTGTTCTGTTGTTCACTATTTACTGCACAATACTCACTAATTTACTTTAACATAACTTTCTCCACACTTCTATCTTTGTTTGTGCTAAAAGAGACTTGACTTAAAGCGACCAAGTCGGTAAAGAAGAGTCCGGTAGTCATAGCTTAGAATGTGAGTTCGGAACGGTTACACTAAGAGGTAAAAGAAGAAGTATTGAAGAGAAACATGGAAGGAGATGTAATAAGCTATGAAGAATTAAAAAAATGAGTTTGACGTTAAGCACAAACTGAGAAACTTTAGAGGTGGAAGAAGAAACGTCGGATATAAGAATTATCTTGTAGTGCAATGCTCCGAAGGGTTTAGGAATTCAGAGGGAAAGAAAGGCAAATAGCGACAAGAACTATATAGACCTGGCAAGATGCTACAGATGCCAGAGATTCGGGCATGTGGCTATGCACTGTAATGAAACGAAACACAAATTGCTCTCTGAGGCGGGTACATGACTACAAAGATTGCAAAGTCAAGAATAACAAAGAGAAGGTAGGATGTGTATAGTGCAAGAGGGAAGGACGCTCAGACTACAGTCACAATGCTGAATGGAGGGAGTACTCACTGCACGAACGACCTATGAAGAGGCAAAATAAAACTAAATATTAAGGAATGTAAGTAAAAGGAATGTATGTAATCGTCGAAAAAAGCAAGGAAGAAATAAACGTAGTAAAGGGACGAAAACAACAACGATCCGCAGCATTAACGATGTTGTGGGGAGGTGGAGAGAGGGTTAGGGTTGTGTACAGGGTTAGGGTAGTAAAAGCCCTAGAGATAGGGATAAAATATATCCCCTTTACCTGAAGACAAAAATATATTATCGGCAGAGGGTTGATGCTGCCAAGAGGGAGTACAACATGAGAAAAATCATGGAGGCATCCAACCCCTGTAAGATGGCCTGGAATCTGGTCAACCGGACGCGCAAAACATACCAGCTATGAAATGCTCAGCAAGTCCAGATGTGTTCAACTCCTTTATACTGGGAGAGGTTGATAGGATTGTCAGATCCTTGCCGTCGTTGCCTGACATCGGTGCGGCATCTGCGCCTACAGTGGACCACAGAAATGATTTGTTAAATCATTTTGTGGAATGGGAGCCTATCTGTCCCTCGACAATTTGTTAAAATAATTCAACGTTTTAAAAACTCAACCTGCCAGGATGTATACGGAGTGTCAGTAGTAGCTCTAAAACATGTTGCTGAGGCCATTGCAAACCCTCTGAGCATGATAATAAATCTTTGTTTGACAAGAGGCATTTTTCCGGATGCCTTGAAATTGGCTCGAACAGTGCATATCTACAAGAGAGGTAACCCGGAAAATATGGAGAACTATAGGCCTATCTCAATATTACCAGTGTTGTCCAAAGTTTTTGAATCAATAATGAAAAAAAAACTCGATGTTTATTTGCCCCACAATGGGCACTTTACTGATGCACATCAGTTTCCGAGAGGGCAGATCACCTATTACTGCTGTCAAACGCTTGGTGTCCTATGTGTTGGATTCTTTTGAAGTTGGTGACTCTGTGGCCTTGATACTGGCTGATCTAACAAAGGCTTTTGACTGCGTCTCGCATGAGCTTTTATTAAACAAACTGGGGAGATGTGGAATCAGTGGCAGGGTACATCTTATGCTAAAGTCATACCTCCAGAATAGACTGCAGGTTCTCACAGTGGGAGGAGCAACATATTCACCTCTACCTGTGAAGCATGGCGTTCCACAAGGCTCAATATTAGGACCATTACTTTTCCTCATCCTAATAAATTATCTAGGTCTGAGAGGGGATGTTCTGCTGTTTGCGGATGACTCTACATTTTTTCGCTGGGGTAAAACACCAGAAGTATCCATCAGCCTTGCGAATGTTGTCTTTGATGAGGCAGTGGACTGGTTCTCTACACACAAGCTTTGCCGTAACACAGAAAATCCCAACGTATGATATGCAGCCTGAAACGAAATATAAATACCGAAGTTAATGTAAAGATACTGGGCTTCACTTTAGATACAAGGCTGACGTGGAGTAGCCAAATCAAAAATGTTCGCAACAAGCTGGCGAGAATAACCTTCCTCTTCAGAAGACTTAGACACATGCTATCTGAGGCACATTTGGTCGCAATCTACCATGCCTTGTTTCATAGTCAGATTAGATATGGACTGATGCTCTGGGGTCACGCGGCGGGCTGTGGGGCTGTGCTTCTCCTACAGAAGAAAGTATTTCGTATAATCTCATCCACTGGTTATCGAGATTTTCGAATCTTTTTGTAATTAACAGAGTTACAGTTACATGGGCAATTTATATGTAGAATATAACTTGTGGATATGCAATATAGCAGTGATAGAAAAGGAAGTATACAAAGAGCACAGTACTGCTGTCAATATCGGTCCACTCACAAAAAACAACTACGAACAACTTTAACGACATGCAATCAGTGTAACATGCATTTGTGTCAACAATTTACAAAGAAAGAATAACTAAGTTATAATGTTTGTTAATATAATTCGAGGAATATATAACCTTACATAATGAAACACAATAACAATAAACAATAACAAATGCACTACATTTATAACAATACAATACACCAGGAAGACAACCCATGCCTACAACGTGATAACAGAATCATTGACATAAAAATACCTATTAATTAGCGCCGGACAAGGAAAAATATAGAATAAAAAATACGATATAAACCCAAACATGCTAAGATAATACCTACTATATGAAACAACACTACGACCAAAATAACATCACATATTTTGAGTTGCGAACGTATTTACCTGCATGCACTAAACTTTACTCTCATGTAAACTATTGACCAATGAGGCCATTATGTGATGGAAAGGGCGAACTAGGACACTGACGGATTTGAGACAGGTTCATATTTGTAACACAGTTTTAAGCCATTTCCCCATGTTAAAATAAAGTCTCAGATGTGCGGCATGCAGCGAATAGTGTGCCATCTTAACTCTCAATGAAATAACTCTTTGAATGCAATAATTCATATTTGCTTAAGTGAGAAGTGGATGCCTGCATCCGTAATTTAAAAAATAATTATGTATAGTTACAATTCGTGAATTTGATAATTTATAGAATAGTGATTGGAAACATTGTTTTTTAAATATATTCATAACATTTTGAGAAAACCACTATACATACAGATATATTGAGTTTCTCATGAGTATAATTATATTAATTTTAATAGATTTAAAATCTCTTTTGCAGTAAAATGATCGTAACCTGAATTAACCAGGTAAAAATAATATACAAGTATGAAATCAATTTGAAACAATTATCTGATACTGGAACATTGCAAAAAATGAAGAACTCACATTCATAGGTGAATAATGAAACTTATGTCCTCCTCCGTAGACTGATGGATATAGTCTCGGCTCTCTGACAGAGATAACAGGTTAAAATCTGGGGAGGTCATATCAGGCATAGACACGATTAATAGTGTACTTTGCGTATAAGAATAGATAGATAAATAGTGTACTTTGCAAATAAATACCAGTGTAATAATAAAATAAATACCAGTGTACATCGAAGCCAGCATTTCTTAAAGCTGAGGCTTAAAAAAGAGAAAATAATAGGTTAGCTTCATGGTTTATAATCTGAGCCAAGACAGAAGCATATGTCGTCTGACTCTGACCATATGTGTTCTTTTTGACTGTCTTGTTTGTATGTCTGCTTCTGGTTCTGCTTGCTTATTGTTTTGTATTCGTTATTAAATACGCTGTGGCTATATGGCCGGCTACCGTCTGTAGATTAGACAGCCGGGCGATGAGTGGTGACGTCAGGGCAGCCATGACACCACTGCCTTAGAAATATAAAAAACACAATTTGTAGAATATTTTATTAATTACATAATGCATTGGTAATGTATTGAACGGTAATGTAAGTGTACGCTTAAATAAATTAAAAATAAGAAATATACAACTAAAAATTAACTATGTACCAGAATCTACACTTCGTAGTTTATTAAGATATAGTTTTGTTTCTCTCAATTTTACTGGAGTGTTTCAATTAATAGTCATTAAGAGAAATCATAATTAATTATAAATAACTTTTGTCATATTAAATGTGTATGTCATTTAATAGCATAAAATAACTGGAACATTTGTTTTATTTAGTAATAACACTCAAATGGTTATGATTTCATTGTATATTGTATGTAAGTGGTAAGAGGGAAATTAGTCTCTCGTCTTGAGATATTTGAAAATTCTTCCATTTACCGATTAAAAATAGTTTTATTATCAATCACTTATGTATTATCGGACTTTAGCAGGACTGTAAGTTCTTATAGAAGGGATCTTGGTACAGTTTAAAGTATATAGCATACAGTCTACATCACTACCTAACTTTTCTATTATTTTCGGCAAAATACTGTCAGTTATACAAACGTCTGGATGAGTCAGACAGATGTAAAGTAACGCAATTGTTCTCGAATCACTTATTCTTAATTGAATATGGTCCGTATTTTCTTTATTATTGATAAAAGTTTTCAACTGTTCAAAAGAACTAAACTTTCTACAACCCGCCATTTTAATAACAATGCACAGTGCTAGTGCTATTTCAAAGCCTTTGGCGTCACAGTCTGTGACGTCATAGTCGTTCCCGTTCTTTGAAACCAAGACCGGTGACCGGGCATATAGCCACTCCGTATTAAATAACGAATTTTGGTTTTAAGTTGAGGTTAGTAAAGTTATTGTAACATAATGCATGTCTTAAGAACGTTATATGTGTATAATACCTAGGAATACGGTTAGAATTATTTGGGTGAAACAGATATTACATAATATTATTGCACCTACAAGAATTCAGAAAGAAAAAATTGGTTTATGCTTAATAGGTTATAGCTGTTTACAATTTACCTTTTCAAATATTAGGGTATCTATTGTTTTGTTATTCTTATGTTATTTTAATAAGATTCAGGTAAATGTTTACAAGTATCACTTTACATAATTTATTGATTTTTAGTGGTAAATATCTCGATACCACTATTATTATGATGGTATAGCAAAAGTGTGTGATAGCAATATCAAAGAAAACATGAAAGACCTAGTGAGAAAATCTTACACAACTGGGAGAAAACCACTAAACGTATGAAATTTCTTAATTTTCCTACTTTAAACCTAAAATACTGAGATAAAAAATATTGAAAACATTAACAGTAAGCTGAAAATGTTATTTAAAATGAAATCTGTCTTTATTTATAGAGGTTGATTCAAAAAGTCCTCTCTCCCACTTAACCTCTAATTTTGTTCATGAAGCTAACAAAAACATACCCAAACTACTTGACTGTCATGCCTACCCGAGGGTCAGTCGCCCTATACAAGGACCAAACATCTTACCTGTGGGTTTACCACCTACCTGAAAGGTTTAACTTTCCTAAAAATGAGCTAAACACTCCACTCAAGAGCCAACTGGCACACTAGGGCGCTTACCGCCATACACAACAGGAATTTTCTCCTTTAAAGGGGAAGTTTTTGTTTGTTTTTAGGCTTGGGGAGACTTTGTTAAAAACAACCGAATAACGAGTATAGGCCACTTATTAAAGTCTATCCTTAGGCTTTTCCAGAAGTAAGTTTTTTACAATACTTTGCTTTAATTTTGATACTATTAGTAAAATGAAAATACCAAAACCTAACTGATATTTTATCTTCTAATTGTATTAGAATGATTGTAATCAATAAAATAAAACAAAGAGAGGGGCCACAGTATAACAAGAGGCCACCGTGCCACATTTGTATCATCAATAGTTATGATTTATAAACTACTGGTAGGCCTATTTAAAATTACAGTATAGTTTAGCTGGGGTAGGGTACGATAAGGGGACCCGGTTTTTTATATTGAAATTGGCAAACGATATTACTTAATCATAACCATTGATATAATCAATCGATACTGATTAATTATTTTGAACTATTAACTTAAGGTTCAGGTGTCAGGTGACTAAAAATATTAAAAAAATCATTTTCCAGATTATTTTTTTTCATATTTCCGAATTATTACTGTGTATTTTACTGAAAACTTCATTCATTTATGACCATTAACTTACTTTTTTAGTTATAAATTTTTGAAGTTGCGCTTGATCAACAAGTTTCGCATGTTCACTCAACTCCCAGCAGTATCGCTTGTTATAGTACAGTTGTATTCTTAGTTGCTATAGTTACTTGATTTAAAATTTGGTTGCCTTTCCCTGTAATATTCCCAGCTGTTTTCATTTGACATTTGTTCACTGAAGTGTGTCTGTTGCATTTCATATTGTGATTTGCTTACCAACAAGCATTGAATTATTTTTACAGTTCTTTTAGTTCAAAAATGCCTAGAGCAGTTGGTAAAGTATTCAAGAAGCGTAAAAGGGTGTTTATTGGTACACCAAAATGTCGTGTAGTTAGACTAGAAGAAGTGGAGGACAGTATAAACAACTCTTCTTGTGAAGTTAGTCGTAGGCCCAGCATACCTAATTGTGAACCTAGTATTTCTAGCCCTACGCGTTTTTTGCGTTTTCCGGAAGTTAACATTTTTAAGCTTTAATGTACCTTTTCTCAGGAACCACATGAGATATCTGGATGATTTAAAAAAACATTTGTTTAGCTCATTCTCCTCTTTAATTTTGTATGGAGAATATTTTTTGCAACTATTTTATTTTATTTTTTAGAGAATTAAAAAATTAATTTACATAAGATTAAAAAGTCAATTAAAAAAAATCATAAAAATACCAATATTAACTTAAACAGTAAACCATCCATGATGTAAATTATAGAGAAAGGAGTAGGCTTTAAAACAGTTCTAATTTAAGTTCTAATTTAAAACAAAAATTAGAATTATGGTATTTGTACTTATTTCAAAAAGGTACATCAAAGACAGTCAATTTATCATTGTAAGGATAGGGACACACACCCGACTCCCCTTAAATAATCTATATCAACAGCTGTAAACACTCTAAAATGATACACGTTGGATAATATTTCAGTTTTACATAAGTAATTCTGATTATTAAAAATGGCAGTCAATTTTAGAAAACTACACGATGTTGCTTTTTCGTGGCTTCAACGTGTTGGACTCGTACCGAAAAAACCCATTATGTGAAATTTGTGGGAAAGAAACAACTGTAACTGTGAGAGGAGTAAATATGGTCGACTTCAGTTTTCCTAATTTTTGTTATAATAATTTGTTTGATCACTGTAAATATTAAATTAATATTTTAATTTAAAACATATGATTGTTATTGAGGACTATAGGTACTTTTATATCGATTGATAGTCTAGGATTTGAGATGCGAATATTAGGTATCGATGACTGTATTCTTTGATATAAAAAACCGGGTCCGCTTATCGTACCCTACCCTTTAACTGATTTATATAAAATAGAAAGTAATAATTTAACTATGAATAAAACTATTTAGGTTATGTGTATTTATTAAATGTTAAAAAACAAAGCATTTAGTTACTTTTTACTATTTTCAAGTATAAATGCGTCCCAACAGCTTGTGACACAAATAACGTACGTTCATTGCCATTTTAGTTGTGGCCATTACTCAAATAACATACAAATGATTTTACATCATTTCAATTAATTTTGAACAATATTGTTTCTGTATATTAAAAATAGCTGGCAATAATTAATTTTAAATAACTCTAATCATAGAATGTTTTTATATTTGATAGTTTAGGTATTTTCTAGTTGATAATTTGGTTCTGCCAATGGTGGATTCCACATATGGTGCTTACTGTAGCAAAGATAGGTTATTTTCATCATTCCAATTCAATTTTCAAACTTTATTGAGCTTGTACATAAAATAACAATGCGTATGCCAAGTTGAAACACAAATATAAAAAGGCCATGATAACAAAATTCTGTATCTACAGTACAAAAGCATAAATTAAGAGTCTCTTAGTAGTTAAAAAAAAATTGTTTACCCTACAAAATGTCTTATTACATAGTAGTTTTCTGAATGAGTTGTAGTTTCTTTGTAACTCAAGAGTTAAAGGCAGACTGTTGTACAGCCGTACCACAGAGTATTTGTCGTTTATTCATTATGGACAATATTCATTTTGCATCTAGGTTTACTTCTGGTGTTATGTGTATGGATCGGTAGGAATGGTCCAAATAACAAACTTTAGATTAAACAGTATTGCTTAATAGTAAAATATTTGCAATATTTTGATATTGTGTCAAACAGTTGCGTTTCACTAACTGATCAATAACAACATAAAAAAGTAAAAATTCTTTCTCTTACCTTTGCTGTAATTAGAATTAAGTGATGGTAGTATAAGTCAACGGTTTTATAGACTTTAAGCTATTTTTTTTCTTCTTTTAAGCCTCAGCTTTTAGCTATGATGGCTTCAATGTACACTGGTCTATTTTCAAAGCACACACACTGTTTTCGTGTCTATACATGATTGGCCCTCCCCGGGATTTGAACCTGTGATCTCTCAGTTAGAGAGCCGAGACTATAACCAATAGTCTACGGAGGATGACTGCTATCTTAGAAACACTTACAACTTATAACATCCATTGATACTTTACAAATGTAACATGTTCTTTTTTAGCTATTAACAAGTAACATTGGCAAATATCCAAAACAAATTCTGTTACTTTCACAACCCTAACTGATAACAGCCGATCATCAAGTATTGCACTGAAGGAGGTTGTTGAATAAATAGTTAGAATTGTTCCAGAGCTTTTCATTTAGTATGTTGCTCTTTGAAATGATTTATAATTTCAAATTCATTCAAAGTTATATCTTTTTTTTGACATATATGGATTACACAAGGCCTTTTAAAAAAATCACTCATGCTGTAACAATTGTCAACAGATGTTTCACACCTGTCATAACTACAGATTTTATGTTTTAATTTTTTTCAGAACATTATGTTGCTGGTAATATTTTGTGGTGAAAGCCAAATCAATGCCTTGATCATACAGTATATCATTTGGACTATTAAATTAGTGCTTACAATTACATTTTTTACACAATATCATGAACAAATTTGTTCTTATCACATGTAAAAATTTAAATATATTTAAAAAGATTTTGTAATATACAATTTATTATTGTACATAACACAGTAATAATTTATATTTCCTGTTAAAAAAGATGTAATAATATAAATTTAGAATAAATCTTGTATGCCATTGTAATATTTTAATTTTAAATGAAGAGGCAAAGTGCTGAGCTGTTTGCCTATTTTGAATGTTTTACATTGCGATCTAGGGTTATCGACCCTAGAGTGTCAATACTATCGACCATTTGAGTGTCAATCATAATGCTTCAACAATACTCAACAATACAGTGTAGTTTTCACTGACTAAAATAGTTATACATACAAGCAATATGGTGCTTATCAATGGTACTGACAACATTACATTGATAACATTTGATTTTACGGGTTAAAAGTGTAGAAAAAATAATTTATATTTAGTGCTAATATTTAAGTGCTCATTTACCAAGGCTATATCTTGAAATTTGGAGTGGCTGATGTCTTTGGTTTAAAAATTACTACCATATTTCATGAAGATTTAGAATTGTGCCCTTTTGACTGATATGTATAATTTTAATTTTGAAAAACAATCAAAGACCAAAAACGACAAACTGTTTTTTTGCTATCTTTGGAAAGATTAGATACAAATTGGTTGTAAACTAAATCTTTACTGCTATCATGTAGCAATATTTAAGATTTTATATTGTGGTCTTAGATTGTAAACATTTAATATTCCAAATTTGAAACTGCATCCAATTTGAGATTGGTTATCAATTTGTTTTAAGTATTTGTCAAAAGATTTAGCCGTATTTGGGTTATGTTTTAAACAAATAGCTATATATAACTGTAGTTTTAACTATATTTTTGTTGTGAATCTTCAAGTGAGTAGCACTTTAATATAGATAGATAAAAACAATTTTAGGTATATGTTTATATAGTATTATAAACATAAACAAAGAGTAGTTACCTAATTGTAAAGGCTACCAACTAGAATTGAATAACAGCGTAATAATAAGTAGAAACTGTATTTGTGGATGATATGTATTTGACCATCCTTATTGCAAGTGCAAGTTTTCTGTAAATGTTGTTCTTTTTTTCTTCTTCTGTTATAGTTTGAACAATGAGTTTTGACAAGTACAAGACACTCATTGAAGAAGATGACGTGGTGATTCTTTACCTAAATCCAAATTCAATGTACGCTATCAAAGTGAAGACGAACGTTGTGGACAAACTGGGGAAAACTGTGGATAATGTGTTTCAAACAACTTATGGTGCACTAAAAGTGAAGGATTTGATCGGAACGGAGTTCGGCTCCAAGGTGACCCTGTCTAAAGGCTGGGCGTATGTCCTGCATCCTACTCCTGAGTTGTGGACTCTGACTCTGCCCCACAGGACACAGATCATCTACACTCCTGACATCAGCATGATCATCCTCCAGCTCGAGTTGAGACCTGGCAGTGTCATCGTGGAGTCAGGTGAGACAAAGATCTTTCATCCTCAGAATCATAGGGTATACATTCACGATATAAGGAATGTAATGGTGGGAAATACTGGCATAGGGTTCAATCTATAAACAAAAATATTTACTTTCTGTATAAAAGATCAGAAGAGATAAAAACCAGTATTACAACAAAACTGGAATATACTAGTGAAGTATTACAAAAGGTTGTCTTTTTAATCAAATTTTTAATCTGATTTATCTCGTAATCTGACCACCTCGTGGAAATAGCTGGGTAACTGCGAATCCACTTTAAGAAATTTGAGGTAATTAATAAATTGATAAATTATTATTGGTATTATCAAAATACATCACATATTAGACTATTAAGAGAGGCAATCAATATGTTCCATCAGGAAACAGTTTAGACTGAAGGATGGGAGGTATAAAATATTAGAGTGTCTCCCTACAAAAGTTTTGTAAATGTAGACCTAAAGTATTTTATTGTGAATCAGGCTTGGTTTTTATAAATGATTAAATTAATACAGTAGAACCCCTCATATCCGGCCACCACGGGACCTAGCCCCTGGCCGGATAACGATTCGGCCGGATAAACCAACCTACAGTACACAGCACTTGACGAAACAAAACAATTGTACTGTACTGTACTAACCGCACTGGAAATAATCAACAAACTGTTTACAGGTTAAACCTATTAGCTCAACTGAGGACAACACAGTAAAATGTAAACAAATAGATACACCAAAATAACGCAAGAGTCGTGGGAGACTAGTGCGTGCAACGGCGCGTCTGCAAGCCGTGGTAAATAAATTTCGATATTGGCTTCCGGGAAGTGGCCGGATAAACCGAGGTGCGGTGAAACCGAGGCCGGATATGAGGGGTTCTACTGTATTCAAAATGACCAGTGGGGAGATATAATTTGGTCCTTTATTCTTTTACTCGCAAATGTTAGCTTCATTGTTAACCTGAGTAAAGCTTGGGACATATTATGCTATAGTTACTCCAGTGTAATTAGATTGAACTTTGCACAATTTCAATTTGACTTGTCAGGTACAGTTTCCATTGATTTTCCTGAAATTCTAAATTATTTTCAAAAACTACGTACATAAAATCTTTTTCATCTTTTTTTTTTTTACTTTTGGAAAGAGAACAATTGCAAATACGATTTATGTGGACATAATTCAGAAATGTATATGTTTGAGTAATGTTTTAAATATAGTAACTATTATCATACTATAAATTTGCCACATAATTATTATTTTCCACGCTTTTCTGAAAACATAATCCAATTTTCTTCTTTCCATGCTATTAATTGAGTATTTTTCAGAAAAATAGTCAATCTTAACTGTCACAAGAAGATTTTATAAGGTCATCTCATTTAAGTATTTTTCTTCCTCATTTTATTTATTTATTTTTTTAAAGGAAAGAGCCTAAGACTCTGCACTTAGTCTTAAAAGGATCTTTGCATCTCTCTTACTTATTTTTAATCCTTTCACTTAGTTTTAGCTTATAAAAAGTCTTGTATAAGTTGTTTCGTTGACTTAGGAACCGGCAGTGGATCACTGACCCATGCTTTGGCACGTAGTGTTCGCCCTACTGGCCATGTCTACACATTTGACTTTCACGAGCAACGTGTCAGTGTGGCACAGGAAGAGTTCTCTGCTCATGGACTGGGAGCAGTGGTTACATCCCGTCACCGGGATGTTTGTAAGCAAGGCTTCGGGGAGGAGCTGACAGGGAGAGCCGACGCAGTCTTCCTTGACTTACCTCATCCGTGGCTGGTTATAGAACATGCTATCAGGACCATCA
This sequence comes from Homalodisca vitripennis, assembly GCF_021130785.1. NCBI lineage: Eukaryota > Metazoa > Arthropoda > Insecta > Hemiptera > Cicadellidae > Homalodisca > Homalodisca vitripennis. The sequence goes on along the minus strand of NC_060210.1, from coordinate 118,855,459 downwards.
AGGATTCAGGTAATAATTACCAGAATAATTACTTTACAGTGTAAACATTAACATGTATGATAATTACACCACGCTACAGATAAATAACTGAAATCCGTTATTACGTCTGGTTACACATGTAAGAAATAATGCACCACTAATGTAATGTTGTCAAATACTTGCTTGCCCCAGGAGGGTTCACTTCTGGCTGGTTTATTCCTTACAGTTGAACCTACACTGGATACAGCAAAAACTGATATGTCACAAATTTGGGCAATCTTATGGATGTCCAGTAAGTCACTAACAGCAAATTTCGAGATTCTGGGGTGCAAGGGTAGATCGATAGGTCTAGTCTACTGTAGAAGATGAATGTTGGAGTTGGTGGGGCCCTCTAAGTGTTAAAGGTTCATGCTAGCCTAGACATATGGGCGTGTCACCCCCTACATGCTTTGACTGAAGAGGCTAATTCAGAGCTGGCTTCCCCTTCTTCCAAGGAGACATTATTAAGATTAATACCCTAAATTCTTCCTCATGGATCTTAACAGGAGGCGGTCCCTACCCCCAACCTTACCCATCCATTATATCCTGTCACTCCGGAAGCAGCACAAAAGGTCGTTTTAGTGTAATGTAAAAATGCTGTATTATAAAAGTGTAGTACAAATTAAGATGCAGTGAGGTAATCAAGGAAGGAGCCCGAGGGGCCAGGCCTCCTGACCATCTGAGAAAAAAATACCATCCCCTGACAAGGATATGCAGTAATAACTTTAATGTTAAATCAAGTTTTATATTTAATACATATTCTAGTTTAAACAAAAATATATACTTATCGATTTAGGAATGATAAAATTGCATTTGTTAACTCCACCCAACCTTAAGATCTGGATGAACTCAATAAGTTTAACAGTGAAGCACAGAGAAGCTTATGTGTGGGATTGTGATACATGGAAGCTTTATCATAGACTTGTATATTTGATTATTTTGTTAGCTCTCCCTTTCTTTTAACTATAAACATTTCTACGAATATCATAGAAATCTTAAGAAAAATTTAAATCTGAGATTGGCTTTGCCTTCTTATATGGTTGTGACATTTCAGCAGAGAATATATAGTGAGAGGGGGAGGAGAGAGGAACTGGAGGCAAGTAAATTTAAATTAAACAAATTTATTGGACAAAAATGATTTGTCTGAAGACAACACCCTAAAGACAATTTCTATGATTAAATGCAATTAAAATAAAATTGGTCATGTTATAAAACTAACACAATGGCTTGGAGTGTCTTGCTCTAAAATAATAGCTGATAATGAACTAAATATGTTGGATTAGACGTTTTTACTAATCAATTTAATTTTATCCAAAACGTCCTACTAGGGTATTTTTCTTGTGGCCATTGGATATGGGTCACATGCAGAACTGATAGAATTTTATCTTTTTTGAAACTACTAGTAGTTAGTTGTCTATCAGTATTAACTATCCAATTACAGTATAGTATACAGCTCCTCTTGAAATCAGTTGCAGAGAAACACTTCTCAGACAGTTTATAAAACTTCCATTCCTAACGTACCCATCTTGGAGAACCTGCCTCAGGCCAAAACTCCACTATGGTTCTGTACATCCCGCCTATGTACAGCTTCCTAGTTGATCTCAGGTTTTTCACCAAACGCTAATTGGTCTGTCTCCCGGAATTTATCAAAGGACAAGTTTCTGATTTCCGACCCAATGACTAGATTGGGTGGTACGTTCCTTCCTCGGTAGGAGGACAGGTTCTTTTGAATCGATTTTGAACTGGAATGGGCAGGTGTAATGCATGGAAATCCAGATGGAACATTATTTATCTAAAATTATTTGGATTTCTCTAAGGTTGTATAACATTTTTTTTATTTGTTGATACTAAGATGTTGTGATAGTACAACACCTGTAAATAAAATATTTTTTTATTACAATATTGATATTGGTGACAAAATTAATGTTAGATCTATAAAATGGCAGTTATTATTACTATTGTTATTGTTATCATTCTTATTCTCGATCCATCATGTGATTTTGGAGAAGGTTTTCAGACAATGGAGTACATTATCCAAGATTGCTCCTTGCACTTTTTCCTGGAAAGTTTAGCTGGTCTTCACTTGGAGGGATTTTTGTCAGATTGTCTTCATAGTTTGGATTTGACTTTGTGACAGGATATTAATCATTTAAAACTTGTTCTCTTTTTGTTGTTCTCTCTCAGTTTGTTTTACTAATTTTTACACAAATAATTTGTACTTCAGTATGAACAATAAATGTGTAGTGGCTGACAAATAATATACCATACAATGTGTATACAGCTAGAAAATCATACTGTCTGATTTTGATCTCATCCTTCTCGAAACCCTTTAGGTCAATCTTTCATACATCCTGGCAGAAAACCAACATAAAAGGTAAACAGAAAGTCCCTTCAGGCTTAGTCAGAAAAAAACAGATTTCATCTGTTGCACGTGATCTTGTAATGTCAAACAAAAGATGTATTATTAGTTTAGATTTTACAATACTGATAGAGCAATAAATATAAATGTTGGCATGTTAAAATACTTATGAGCAATGCTAAATTTCTAGAACTAGAGGTGATGGAACTGTAACCTTCTGAGGGTCTGGGAAGTATGTAATAGCTCCCAGCATAAAGGGAGCTTGGGGTGTTTATGTATTTCTGAGCAACAGGTCATGCCAGGTATGCCTGCAGTTGTTTTGGCATCTTATATTGATAATTGTTACCACATTACATGTTGTTTTATCATGGTGTAATACAATTAGGCCACAGATATTTTACAGAGTGTTCATTAAAGGGTGTCACAAACTTTATTAACAAAATGGTGACTGCTGAAAGTCAGATAACAAAAAAAAAACCATTATAGTTATGTATAGTTTTTTATATATAGATATAAATCAAGATTTATAAACACATCAACTATTTTGAAATTTTAATTATATTTCGAAAGGTACTTTGTTCAATAAAATCCGTCAACTCATAAGGGAGCATGACCACTTTAAAGGTATGCTTGCACAAGCCGGAATCAACATGTCAATACAGCTGGTGCCTTTTAAATTTGTTGCTCACAGTGTACCTTACGTTTGTAGGACATTTTTTGTTTGAAATAATGAGTACTATATTAGTCACAAAAGTTTGTGACACTCTTTAAAGAACACAATGTTTAATGTTGTATACTGTAAATTTGTTCTATTACCGCTATTGTAATTGAATTATTTTACTATGCGTTTAATAAATTAAATAGAACATAAAAATACTGTGAAAGTTTAACTACAATTTATTTATTAAGTAATTGAATTATATTTTTATTTAATTACTAAGTAAGAGCTTTTTTCACAAAAAATCTAAAATCAAGTGTGATTGAAAATTATCAATCTAATTTACTACAATTGTCATTTTAGTAGACACTTCTGTGTTACTACTCAACTTGGATATTAAAGCAATTAACTTTTGGGCTAAACAACATGGACCGAATAAAAACAAGATGCAAGCATTGATAATACGTAACTCGAGATTGATTAACCGTATTAACCTTGATACAATACAGAATGATTTTTCAGCAGTTATAACTCATGAAAGCTTAACAGCTACGCCGATTCCATATTCTTTCCATTCTACATTCAGTTATCAAAAGTAAAGCTTCTATTTATCTGTCGGATCACTTCAATTTTATGTCTGGTAATAGTGAACGACCTACTAGAAGGAGAGCCACTTTACTATCAGTTCCCTTTCATGGATAAACAATTTTTAATAGGTCGTTACTGTTCAGGTTTGCTCTCTCTGATAATATTACAAGTAGTAAGGATCGTCAGTGCGGCAGTGCTTGCGTCAGTGCTTCGGGGCGAGGGTCAGGGGCTTGCTATTGGGGGTTCTGTGGGGGTGACGGGCGGTGGTGCTTGCGGTGTGTGTGAGGTCAGACAGTGTGTTTGGAGCGGTTGAATGTGTTATTGTTATTTTCTCTTTTACATTGTTAGCTCCTTTTCTTTATCTTCCATTAAGAATTATATTTTTGGTAATTCTAAGCAATATATGGGTCAACCTCGATTTTTCTCATATTACAATATAATGTTCCAATAGTCAATTAGAAAAGGAAATGACTAGAATTTCTTGCCGGAAAGCAGTTATAGGGAGCAGGCAACTCATATTACAATATAATGTTCCAATAGTCAATTAGAAAAGGAAATGACTAGAATTTCTTGCTGGAAAGCAGTTATAGGGAGCAGGCAACCGCGAGAATTACCTATTAGTGATCAGGGGCACTGACGTGATCTGGGCTTCAAATTTGGAACTACTCGAGTTAATTTTTTTTCTAAAAGAGCAAGCAGCGCGAAGCGCTGCGCAGCGCGCAAGCATCGTGCATGATCTTCGTCTATACTGAATTGATTCAGGCCAAAGGAATGACACAGATTCCTTTACCAGATTTTTACGAAGATTTTGTATTGGGCGGATTATATTGGTTTACTTTGCTTTCCAGCATGTAATTATGTGTTTAAAATTATTTTACATACATTACCTACATTATATTGTAATATGTAATAACAATTTATCAGAAATTTTTAATAAAAAAAAGGATCACGCACGATGCCTGCCCGCTGCGCAGCGCTTCGCGCTGCTTGCTCTTTTAGAAAAAAAATTAACTCGAGTAGTTCCAAATTTGAAGCCCAGATCACGTCAGTGCCCCTGATCACTAATAGGTAACTCTAAGCAATATATGACTGTCTGGCGGTTGCCTGCTCCCTATAACTGCTTTCCGGCAAGAAATTCTAGTCATTTCCTTTTCTAATTGACTATTGGAACATTATATTGTAATATGAGAAAAATCGAGGTTGACCCATATATTGCTTAGAATTGCCATATTTTTAAGTTCATGAGTTATTTTATGTGAACTAAGCAATTTATTTACATTTTATTACAAAGTATAAGCATGTTAACAGTTTTCTGTATTTCATGATTGTATATTTACTGTGTATGATATGAGGTTGGGTGGTAGAGAGGGCTCTACAGCCCTAACTCTGTCTCTTGAATAAAGGCATTTTTCATTTCATTTTATGTGATAGATTTGTCTAGAACAGAATTTGTCAATTTTTATTAGTAAGAATGTTATAGTGAGAAAACAATGATCTACTGTATTTATATTTGTAGCAACACCATTTAAATAAATTGGTGTATATAATTAATTGTACTCTCCATATAGCATTCATATAGCATTAAAACAAGAAATTAATTGTTATTACATTGTTTACAAAAATAATGCATATTGCAGTAAAAAAGTTTCTTTTATTACATAATTATATTTAAGAAATTATTATTATTCTTTAATATTTTATTTCAGTAAATATTTATACTTCAAGACAAAATAATGTTAGAACACCCAACTCAGGTCCAAAGGTGACAATTTTCAATCTACTCTAAAGTATATGTAATTTGTCGTCTCCCCCAGATAGCTCATATGGTTCAGAAACATCAATTAGTTATTTTAATGACAGTTGTTTAGAATTTACAATAGTAATAAACGTAAATGCCATGCAGCTATGCAAGTAAAGTTACCATTTGCAATTAAACAAATTATGTTATATACTAAAAAATAATATGAAATAAATTGAAATTATACAAGTCAGGTATCAACAAAAAGCAATTAAACATGTCTTATTCCTTTTGTAACATTATTTTCATAAACCATTTATGCCAATTTTGGATTAGTTGTGTAGATATTGATTTTGGTTCTAGAACTGCTTCTCTTCTTACCATTGAAAGTGACCTTGCCATTTTACTTGTATAATGCCCATGGCAATTTTTATAGGGATACCTTAAGTGTAGAATTTGTTATTGATGATGGATGATTTGGAAGTATAATATGATTTCGAACATTTGCCATCGTTATATGTTACAATTAAATGTTCAATAATACTTTGATATTTTATCAATTGTGGCTTTGATCGTGATGATACATAGAGAACACAGTGCAGATAAAATCCATCTAAAAGTGAATTTTCTAAGGTAAATATTTTTATTTTACTATAGAGACGTGTTCAGTTTTCAATAATCAATTCTCTTGATCATGTACTTTTGTAAAAAACGCTTTGTGGAACTAGTCACGAATGCTGCTAATTACATATTCTGAGACGACTGTTTTATTTAGTTCGTTCTCACAGACAGCACGATCAGCCGGTAGTACTACAGATATCGAGTTTTGCACACGGTGGGGTGAGTGTGCGCTACCGCCGCGGGTACTAATTGTCCAGTGCGCAGGCGCGATAGTATCAGGCAGACCACTCATTATCCGGTAGCAACTTATCAGATCTCCGCCGACTCTTAATTTCTATGTTTAGAACGAAATCCAAGAAGAAACCGAACGTTTAGGGGTCGGCAGCGATTACGATGGCCGCGGCCGCAGGGCCCAGAGCGGTGGGAACCTCCTGAAGAGTCGGCCTTGCGTCATCGCCCCCGACCCGGCTCGTTTGGGTAATTGGGGGAGAGTGCTGAGCGTGCCGGATTTCGGAAGTGGATGAGATTGTACGCGATTTTGACTTAACATTATATTTACCTTATGCATTTTCAGGAGGGATCGATCTTTTCAAGCTTTTTCATGCCTTTCCCACACGCAACAGCTCGATGAAAGAATTTTACCAACAGAATTAAAAGAGATCACTAACTCGTGATGGCGACATCCTAAAGCCTATATCGCGGAAAATATAAATAGATGAGAGTATTGAATAAAAGGAGTAGCTAATAACAGGATTTCGGATATTTGCTATCGTTATAACACTACGTTTCGAGGATTGTAATCTATCCTCTTCGTCAGGTGGGGGAGTTATTAATACATAAAAAAATAATAAGAATGGCGATGATAGTTACTATCCTACTGCGCTGGTGTGATGTGTGCTTGTTATCCTCGTACTTTGATTTGCGCTCGGGACTTGCATCCCGTGTAGTGACACGTGTGGATTGGACTCCAAGTAGCTTTTGGGTATATTTGAACCCTTTTCTTTCCCTTGTTTACTTCTTTCTGTTCGTTATTTTTGTATGCATTAATACCCCCCCCCCCCCCACTTGACGAAGAGAATAGATTCCAATCCTCGAAACAGTGTTATACCTTTTATTTATAACCTATAACGATGGTAAAAGTCCGAAATCTTGTTATCCTTTCAAACCTTCCAATGTCAATTACAAACTTTAAATAACGAGTAGCTAATAGATTACTTGCTATCATCATTATAATTTAGGGTTACCTTACCAATCCAAATGTCTTAAAACAGCGATCGATTTCGCTCATCATGGCATATTCCAGCTGTAGGTAATCCACTGATCAGCTGTATTATTTCGTGAATAAATCTTAGAAATCTGTTTCAAAACACTGTCTCATAAACCCTAGCACAAACTAATTCACACCAATATTTTCAAATAGATAGTCTTATTTTTGAGCCAGTTGTAGCAAAACTACCTTGAGGTTTTCCCCTCAAGAACAATATTATGCCTCATGGACTTTACGCCCATATTTTGGATCGTGCGTTGTGGCATATTTTTTTAGTAAAGTTTATACTTTTTTAATGTTGAAATGATGAGGTTTAACAATGTTTGAATTTTTTATAAACAACCAATAAAACATCGACAACTAACAATGCGTTTAGATGAGTATGATTATGTCTCTAAAATGAGATAACTTCCATAATTGTACGACTAAAAATAAGGTCGTAAAAGTCCACGAGGTTTAACATTGTTGTTATGGGGTTAAAGTCAAGATAGCCACAATTACATCCAGCTGTTAATTAAAAGAATATCGCCCACGTATAGTTTGTTTCGTGTTGGTTTTCACTATTACAGATCCCCATAAAAACAATTTTAAGTCTCAGAATCGTTTACGTCAAGAACGTAGCCAGGAAGAAATTTGGGGTGGGGTAGTCCAGACAACTGATATTACTTTCACGTAGATAGACAGAGAGTAAGGCCCCACGATCTTTCAGCAGTAGTACGTGTCAATAGGACTGAATTATTTAAATAATAATAATAATAATGGTTTACTAAAAAATGAATTTAAACAATTTAAAATTTTAGGGAGGGGTCCAGACCCCTTGGTCCCCCTTGCTGGCTACGTCCTTGGTTTGCGTCCTTATTTGTGGCCATATACAAGAGGTGTATAATATTTAAAATATTCTTTTGATATTTTTAATTGATTGTTTTTAAAAATCTCCAAACATTTTTGTAATTTCTGGAATAAATACTAAACAAGTACACAATTCACACAAAAAAAAACATCATTTGGATGCGTATTAATTAGGCCCATATCTTTGAAATGAGGCATCTCCACAGATTCTACGTCCAAAAATTACGTACGAAGGATGATATGTAGCATTACTCTTATGGAAGAAATAATAAGAAGGTTTCACTACATCAGATGTTAGGAATTCGTTTTATGGTCCAATATTTTTAACTCTTTTGGTAGAATCTGTTATTTGTCCACAAAATATATACTTGGTTACCACATAGCTGGGTCGAAAGTTCATGAATGCTCAGCTTAAAGATTATAGGTCGGTTATATTGCTCGATTTAGAAGCTACATAGCCGAGATTTGGTTTTCCCCGGTGAGTGATAAATATCAAAAGAAGTGATCTAACTCGGCTACTGAATAGCTGCAGAAAAGCAGGCTGTTTACATTTTGGCTATATAGCAAAGCTGGCCGTTGCTACTACGATCTCCAACTATATGTTCCTGCTATATAGGTAGCTATGCAAGTACATAGTGTAAACGCAGATTTACGTGTTGACTATCTTTCATTTTCTGCCGATTTAGTTCATAATTTTATTTTTAAAATACGTCGATTGCGTGCAGTCTTTGTCCTAAAGATTCAACCAATTTACTAAGCCCATTTGTTTACGTAACCGTTGAAATTTCATATTATACAGTAGTTGTGTTTCTATTGCAGCAACTAATTTGAAATGTGTCTTAATATTATACTATACAGTCATTATTACAGAATAATGTATGCGGTAGTGAGTTCTGTATTGATAAAATATTATGTTGACATTACCATGTTTGTTGGGATGTCTCACGTTTCTTGTTCTACTTCAGTAGAGACGTACGGATCACCTTAACATTATTAATGACCTAACGACTCATCTAAAATATTGCTAAATAATGTTAATGGTACCTAACTAAATTATTTTGTTTCGAACATAACATTCTGTGGAAGTTGCAAAAAGTGTTTGGCACAGCTCTCTTGATTCATAATTTTGGCAACTGAAATCATAAAACGCTTCATTAATCGTATTGGGAACAATTCATTACGTTTTTAAATTCAGTATTTTTTTTACTGTAGGTCGATTAACATAAGAACGTTAATACTATTGCTTAGAGACTATAAATACACCTGGTTACCTTTTAGAAACGACATATAGCAGTATTACTTTTAGTTGAGGAAATATCTTAACCATTCACAGTTCGAGTTCGAAAAGGTCATGATTTCGGACTGAAAATGACAGAGTGCAGTCGAATAGATACAGAAGCGCAATGTCGTTAAAGGGTTATTTTGAGTCTTTTTTCCACGATGTAAAAAGAAATGTAATTTGTTAAGATTTATTAAATTTAAAAATTGCCGTTGGTTAGGCTCAATTTTACCGCGAGACCCGTAAAATGGTGTACTAATGACATTAAAATTAACTAAGGGAGACTAAAAAGGAGAGGACGATTACCTTTTAACTTTATCCGTTCTCACTTTCCACAGGCCTGTGCTAGGATCTCAACGAACAGCATAAAGAGGAGAGCCGATACAGTATAAGGTCGATGTCACTGATAAACCCAGACCCAAAGTCCAACGCCTTAGACCACTGTATCACCAGCTCTCCCAATTGTGTAACAATGTTTTACGTACTGTATAGTAAACTAATTTTTTACACTAAGTGATTTGAGCTACATGAGACATTAAATCTATGCCGCATTATGGCAGGAAAATCTTGGTCTGGACTTGGACTGTGTTCACTAAAGCTAGATTTGCGCGGTAACGCGTATATATATATATATATATATATATATATATATATATATATATTTGTTTAGCTTTGTAATTAATTTTAATCATAGAGTGGTTACCTCATTTTGGCGAGGTATATTTAAAATTTTGGGCTTTACAATTATTGTCATAGGTAAATCAGTGTGTAATGTTACACTTTTTTGTAATATATTTATAATAATAGTCTTTTCGTTTTCAGAAAAATAGCGCGCAACTACAAAATTCCAAGTGGTAACACATTTTAGCGTTGTATGATATATTCTTTTTTTACAGACAGTTCTGTAATCAAAGATCGAGTTTTGATAAACATGTCGAAGTCAGTATTTCAAAATCAAACTGTCGTAAATAAAACCTTATTTCCGAACTGTAAGAAGAGTGTGCCTAATGGTTTTATTGAGGCTACAACTAATATTAGGTCAGATTTACATTAACAAGTTTTTTGATCGGATAACGACTTCAGTGGCTCCTGAATCACCCATTTCAACTTGACCGTCCAAAATATCCATTGGGCAATCGATTGTTGCCTTTGTGTTCCGTCCTCAGTTGGAATTAAGTCGTTGTTCTCCTCGATGGAGGTCAGTTATGGACCATTCCGGACCCCCGAAACGGTAGCAGCGGCAGGCCAGCCCCACACAATATCCCCGTCTAATCACCGGTCGGGCTCGGGTATTATTCAAATGCGCCTCCGATGCTCTCTAGGACGTTATCATCAGTGTTGTGGATACAGCGTTATCAGCCGGAGGATCATGGGAACCGACACAACTCCTCATTACATCTGTCCGACCGTCCGTCTGTCTGTGCTTTCACAATCTCGCTGACTCACTGGACCGGCCATAGCGTCTTCGGCTGCTGCGCCACAAAACAGGAGTCTGTCAGTAGAATACACGCTCTGGCATGAGGACTGTACTCGGGGTTGTCGTACTGCAGTCCGAGATCTTGGTCAAGTGGTGAGATTATCCCAATTGTAGTATTTTGTCCAATTATGATAGCACTCACGAAATTTTGCAATGTCTTATATACAAAAGCGTCATATTGTAATAGTTATCAACACAGTTTGATACTTTGCGGAAGTATAACTTACCTCGTTTTACAAGAATGGGGTCGGGTAACGTTCCTATCTTATCTTTTCTGCCAATGCTTTTTTCTATCAGTGCGGAATGCTTTTGCTCTCCAAAGATAAACATAACATCCCTCAAGAAAGTGAATATCACGTAACAGAAAACAATTCTAGAAGGTCTGATTACAATTGGCTGACAGAGTAGTCAAATATAGAATGGATACAAATCTATAGATAAGTTTGAATGATTTTGTGCCAGATAACTGTGAAAGACCCACAAATCAAAATGCAGGACTGTGCTTTGCAGAAATGACAGATCATACTAAAGCTTTTCTGTATGTTTACGAAGCCACAAACAGGAATGGGAATTCACGAGAGGAGAGCAAACGGGATAATAGAAGTGGACGAATAAAGTTTTATAGATTGGACCAGGTGTACTACTTACTACTACTGTATTTAATATGAAATTGTTGGAAGAAATATTTTATCCTTGAATAGCGCCCATAGCAGTGTTGTCTATCTTGTAGTATATTATTCACCAGTAAAATTTACGGCTGTCTGGAAGCGCCCACAAAGAGCTGGTACATAATATGCCTAATCATATTAAGAACTTCGTTCTATCTGGTCCGCTTTTTCACAATTTTGTTATACCACCAATCTAAGTTTCACTAATAATTTAAACCTCCGAAGACTGTCCTCAAAATTAGAAGCTAGTGAACAGTTTTTAACAGAATGTTGTGTAACCCACTTCGCCACTTGGTTTAAACTCATATCAATATTAAAACGTATTTTATTCTGAGTTATCGCCTGTCTACGTTTTGCTGTGAGGTGTTGTTCATCGTGTATTGTAGAAATTGATTAAGGTTTAACGAGTTTGTTGTAATCTCATTATTCAATTTGGAACAAGCAAATTTGAGACGAACAGTTATCGCGCAGAACTGGAATATTGTTTTAGTTTTCAATCGTGTTAGGAGAGATAACTAACCTCTCTATATATATCATTTTATAAGCTAAGGCTAATTTGCATCGTATAAGTACACAGCCTGGATTTTCTTGAAATCGGGTCTCCATTTCAGACCAAACTGTTGTATCTTGTCTCCGCGTGTTCTATGTGACTGGAAAACAGAAACATTGTATTTTGTCCCCAGAAACTTGCAAACTTGTATCCGAGCAGTCGGTGGACTAACTCGAAACTCTTACAAACAATCGGTGGACAATGTGTCCGAAGACAAATCTGCAGGCTTTGCGGTACTTGGTTCGCCAGGAAGTAGTCGACCGGCATCATGTCCGAGCAACACTTCAAAACAGTATTATACTCTTAAGTGTTGGTTGGACATATCGTGACACCGAAGAAACCTTCGAGCCATCGTATTGGGTAATACCACTGTAACTGAGTAGTCGTTCAGCAATATCGGGGTGAGCAATAATTTCTCTCTAGTAAGAAGAAAATTGTGGTATCATCAATATCAATATTTTGATCCACATTGATTTATTTGTACACGAATGACACTTGAGGTATTTTCTGTATTCTATAAATACTTAATCCTGATTTGGGTATTTACAACTGACAAAGTAGCAGTCATTAGTGGGAAGAAGAGGCTCGCTTCAACCCTGGATGGACCAATCACAGAGAAGTATCGTGGTAGATCGCTTGTTAAGCATCCATGTACCAGAATTACTGGATGACATCGCGATGCAACTCTACCTTTACTTACCTGCTATGTTCGCGTCCGTAACTTACAATGAGTTTGATTTACATGGTGACGCAATACGATCGCGACCGCGACCCAGTAGTTGCAGTCGATGTATGTAACGGCGCATGGCAAGAAGGTCGGTCACATGTAATATATAGATAGAGCTCAGAAGGTAATGTAAAAAAGCAATGTATTTTTGTAAGGTTAAGTCCCATCAATAACATTTTTTAATATACTGCAACACTAGTGAAGACAGAAATAACATGTTGGCGGCAACCAATTGGTGGATCATAAGTAATTTTATTAGTAGTTTCCGGTGTATCCAGTATAAATCCAGGCATTATAGGATAATTCCATCTTTAAAGACTTACGTTGCTAATCGTAATGACGTTACTAGTGTACTAAGTAAGCTTTTTACAGGAGAGCTTAACTCTTCTTTCATCTTCACTCACAAAGTGGTGAGGAAGTCTTTAGTGGTGGAAAGGAGAGTGTCAATTCAATCACTGTGGCCCCCTTGCTTTGTTCTTACCCGGAGAATGTTTCAAAAAGTGTCTTATGCCCCTTCCAGGACGCATTCCCGTCGAAGATTGGAACCCTGCTTTGTGCAGATGAAGTGATATACGAATTGGTGTATCGCTAATTTGAACTTTCTCGACGCGATATGTTGGTGATGCAAGAGTTGGTGTAATTAGTTATCTCTAGGAATGCACTCATATAAAGCCTGTAATCGCTTGTGTATTCTGGAATATACACTAGCTGCTAATTCATTAAAGTCATTCTGTAAGGTGTTTATTTTTTAACGCCCCTACATTATTACAGTGTTTCTGTAATTTCTATTACTTCGTGTTCAATGCTGAAGTATTTTCTAATAATTTATGTACTGAAGTTATATAATATTCCTTGATTTATTTTCCAACTTTTCCAAAAGATCTTATCCTAAATGTTACTGCATCATGGAAAGTTACACAGTGTGATATCCGGATATTCTCCTGCCCCTGAAATTTGTGAAGACACTGCTGTAGGATGGTCTTTGGTAATAGTTGTGCCCAGCGCTTGTCTATACCCGGGCATTAAAATCAGGAGTTGATGTCGGCATAGCGAGTTCCTAATAGTTACACGGTAGATACATCATTCAGAAGGATGAGTGAGGTCAGGGGATTATCTCAGTTAGTTCTGAGGTCCGACGCTAGGGCTGCGCCACGTACAAATACCTGAGCGCTCCTTATTCCGCGCCTTACTTCATAGCGTTGGATGAATTATTTCTTGTGCAATTAATACAATCAAAGGTTTTATCCAATACAAACGATATGGAACTATTTTGTTCCTTTATTTTTAGTCTTGAACTTTTTTGGGTTGTCTAATTTTAAAGGTACAATTTACACACATAAAAAGGCCTCTCAGTTTTACCAACATTGCTAGGTTTTCAGTAGCAAAGTATCCATGTTTAAAATAAAAATTCTCAGTTATTACCGAAACAACTCCATGTTGTTTTTTTATATTATTCCAGGATAAATATGATGCTTGGCTGTCTTTCTTCAATCTCTTTTGAAACATACTTTGTGACAGTCTAAAACCCCTTTATTACTTTATTTATTTTTATAAAATTAGAAAACTCTGTTAACCCTTTCCCCTACAAAATTTCCTTTAGTCTTTTTTAATCCCTCTAGATCCCCCTCCCCCCTGTACTTCCCCCGTCCTGCGGAACGACAACTGCAGCCAAGTCTGTATACAGGTGGCAGGTTCTGCTCTTTCTCCCCGTGCATCGAGCAAGTCCAGAAGACCTGCGAGACCCTCCACGCGGAAGGCTTTACCGACATAGAGACCATGGAGTGCCTGAGGAGAGAGTACTGCGTGCAGAACCGCTCCTTCCCCCTGGCGCTGACCGACAAGGTGAGTGGCTCACAACTATCTGCTCATCAACATAACATTATTTTATATCCAACTAGCCTGATTCAAGTCTAAAGCGGTGGATTAAAACTGTAATATTCAGTTGTGTCTGTTAAGGGAATTCAGTTAGTTGGTAAGGGCACTTTGGTTCACATCGATAAACATACTAATATCACCGGTTATGATCATTTTGGTGATTTCTCGTTATTTGTTTGGTGCAAATCTTAAGAGCATCCACGTAATGTATGTATTAGCTTACGTATGAATAAACATGTACGCTACTACAAAATTATGGTACAATTATCTTTAACTCAGATCTAAGAGTGTAAGTACAGTTCAGGTTCAAATGTCTGCAACTGAAGCACTTTTTACCCTACCCAGTAGCCTTGTCCTGTATCGCTCTCCCCCTTATTCTGTTTAATAGATCCTCGCACAGGCCGGTCGGTGGCCTACAAGGACGGGCATAGTAAGGCTAAAGAGGATATTGGCCCTGCTTAAAAAAAGAACAACTTTTCAATTGGAAATGCGATATTAGTTTTTATCTTCAGTAATATGTTAATACATGCTGGGTACCGATTAACAGTGCTAAACAAAAGACAACATGGTTTTACTACTTAAACCTGCTTGTGTTTTGATCAATTGAATGGAAGGGAAGGGGGTGTACAGCTCCTCTTAACAGACAACCAGCTTCACTTTGACTTGTTTGTGATCAACTTGCAAAAATGTTTATTTGTACTGCCATTCTTTGGGTTGAATAATAATGCAAAAGCTGTTGCTTCTCTTAATATTGAAAATCTGTTCACTATAACATGTAAACAAAATTATGTGGAAGAGCAATTAAACGAGGTATTGAGTTCGAACTAGTTTTAATGTATAGTCCTGATAATAATAAAAACAAACCTATTTTTAATTCTTTTAAAGATAAGATCTTACTTGATTTCCTGGAACGTCGAAAACAAGTGTTGTCAAAACATTGAAGTCAAAGATCACGAGTATTTAAAAATTGTGTAATAATAAAAATAAATTTTATCATAAATTAAAGTTGACGTCACATATATGCTTTTCGATACTAAATAATAAACATAACTCCTAGAAAAATACAAAATGTGTAATGAACTTGGTTACAAATAACAAATTTGTAGCGAACCTTCAATTAAAATAACGCATAATGAATACAGAAGAGCACATAATAGTGTAAAAACAACTGCAGGCGCTACGGCTGTGGAAATAAATCAATTCCCTGCATACTAACTGGCCTACTGGGCCATGACAGATACATTTGTTTATTAGACTTTAGGCCGGTTTAGGCTAGACTTTTTAAACTCACTTTATTGTTGCTTTGCTGAAAGCCTTGCTGAAATCGTATTGTTACTGTGATATGCAATCCTCCAAAAAACTATAAAGAAAAAAAATTGTAGTCTAGTTAATAACTCGTACAGTTGAATCCATAGATTATAGTTGTATTATATTTTACAATCTACTTATATCATTAATGTTATTTATTAGAAGTGATGTAAACTATTCTACTGTTTAGTTCCCCTGTTTTGCTTTGACGTGGAAACCACAAAACGTATACTTCGTTAAATAAAATAAAATTTACTCGTCTTTAATTATTTAGTGTTACAACGTTTCAAAGAAAAAAAAACCGTAAAATTGTTTTACTTAAACTGAATTTGTAGAATACATAAAAGGAACGGCGATATGCGAATGCATTTATATTTACTCGTTGAATGTCCTTAATAACGTTTTGAGTTCTTGTTTTATTGTGCGTTTAGGCTGTATTTACATTATATAAAGTTGCTGAGTGAATCAAAGATTGTCAGTGAGGGTAAGGTGTAACTGACATGTCTTGTGTAATTTAATTAGTTATTGTTTTTGGCCGTAATCGATCACTAATGTATTTGTGTTAAACATTAAAATACTAGATGGTAGGTCATTTTACTATTCGGGTAGAGACTACCATAATAGTTTTTTTATATTTTAATTTGTATGTGACATCCACATTATGCAGACAATATCTGAGAGCCAAAGATACAGATATCTTGCCTTCTTGCAGACCCTTTAGAGTTCCTCATCAGTACAGAAAAACTGCTTTGTGCCAAAGTGAAACCAGAGCCGTCTTTGGATAAATTACACGCTACCGTGTTGCATGGACTTCTTTACGCCAGAAATGAGTCTTAATCGTCTTAATGAGCCTTACGACGTGCGTTTCATTTAGAGGATTTCTGGGACTGTAGATCTCCAACGTATGCGAAATTTAGTAGGATCAACAGAAAATTTGTCCACCATCCCGCATGGGTACAAATCCTTTTCCTGTACTTATTCTTCTGGCAGGGTGCCAAGAACTATATTAAGGGACGGATATAGCTGGTGCGATAGAAATGATGCGGGTTTGGTTTCAGCTTCCAGGCGCTAAAATATTTGGTCAACAATTACCGCTTTTATAATGGGAATGGTTTATCCGGTTTGGCCAGAAAACAATGATTCAAAGTAAAAATCGTTTTATCAATCTCCACACTCATCTCAAATTAAGGAAAAAAACTCCATAAAGGATATTTAACAAACGTATTTTTTCCTCATCCTTTGCTCTCGATATGAGACCAAAAAGCTCGATACCTGTAGGTATCGATACCTATGTTCCGATATTGCAGTGGTGACCGATGTGCAGTATCGATATCTAGGTGGCACGGTATCGAATAGATCCCACCCGCTGCCAAGGCCGCCGCACAGTCTCACCCAGCGGGACCTGGTCTAATGAGGACCATTTGCATCCCGGGGTAGGGGGAGTGGGAGGGGGAGGGGTAGACACATTAATATCTACGTCTTCGCCGTACATCACTAAAGGCACTGTTTATATTGGACTTTGGTGTTTAGCCTTTAATTATTCATACGACCTCCGAATCAGAAACTCAAAGAAGTCTTCGTTATTTGTACGGAGTAATTCGTGTAAGTGTTTCCTTTTAGTAATTTTTTAAATTACTATTGTACTATTAGATATATTTTATACGGAAAGTATAAAGTAACTGTTTCTTAAAAAATTGTATAAAAACTAATTGATTATTTTTATTTTGAATTGTTTCAAAATTGAGGCACTCTCTTTGGGCAATTATTGTGATGCGTGAACGACATTTTTGGATTTTCGCTCTTATCACCACTTTTTTATTTATAAAAGTTGACATTGACGTACTGCCTGATCGTTTGTGTCTCACGCCTAACCCGCAATAGAAGAGAAGGAGACACAGTTTCCAATTAATTATTGAACCTTTTAAGTGTAAAGTTTTAATTGTACTTAGATTGTTGTACTGTCATGTTGTTTGGCTTTTGACAAGTTATTTCGTTCTACAAACAATTTATTCTAAGTTATCTACAAACGCAAACTTGCATGAGGATACAGGATTTGAGTTTAGGTGAGGGGACGAGATTGATATTTTGTATTATATGTATAATGTTAAATGTATTAGGTGAGTGGAAATGAAAGCAAAAGGTCAAGAAACGGTCAAACAGGGTAAATTCGCAATTTTGTATCTTGATATAGTTTGACTATCTTGTTCTATTTAACGTCTGGGTCAGTCTGTGTGGGGTTATATTTCAACATTTGTCACGCGAGAGACTTTAAGTCACAATTTTACATTGTAATTTATTTGCTATTTTATTATTATTGTTATAATTATAATTTTTGCTAACTTAAATGTAAAAGTAAAATATCCACTGATGTAAGTAGAGATATTTTAAAATTACAACCTTTAAGGGGAAATCCTCAGATCTGATCCCTGTAGATAAAGTTCACATTCGTATAATTAAATGCATCCAAGTAAATTTAACTACTCAAGGCCTATCAAGGCCAAATTTAAACATCGAAGCCAGTCCTGAAATTATTTCGATTTCCAAGATATCCATTTAGCTATATAAATCCTTTAATGTCATTTACAATTATAGAGTTGAAACTTACGATGTTTATTTTATATATTTTCAAATAAATTACATATTGTATTGAATTTTTCACCGGACATCGGGATATAAATTACGAACATTCTAAAAATTTTGATTTGAGATTTGTTTTAAATTACGCACGAAACAATGTTATAAATTGCGAGAATTTACGATAAAAACACATTAGTTTTTAACGATTATATAACAAAAAAGTAGCCTATAAAATCTTTTTATGTGTATTTATTAATGCGATATGTAGGAAAAGTAACGTTCGTGTCTAATTAGCTTTTACCGACGGGTCCATTTTCGGCACACATCCTAATTTGGGCCATATTCCTTAGGCCATATTCCTTAGGCCATATTTACTTTTAGTGTGAGACTCACGCGACCAAATTACTCTTGGGAATAATTTTTGTCCACTCCAAGAATGTGCAGAAGGTATTTATTTTGCCGCTGGTTCTTCTTAAGCTCTGGTCCCGCGACCAATCTATTTTCGACACACACGCGCAGTTTGTCCCCAAAATGTACTATTTACGCTCCGGTCATATTTCCATAAGACCTCCCTTCCTGATTAGGTTTCACTATCAGCTGGTCCACTTTGGGTAATTCATACTTGTCCTCAATGTGGATCATATATGCTTAGATGATTTTGGGTTGCAGTAATTCCATGCAGTAATTAAAAGTAAAAAAAATCTGTCTAATGTCAACTCCAGTTGTTTGTAGTGTTTTGATCCGCCATCTTGAATCCCTCAGGAATTCCCTCATTATCACAGGATTACAGAAATCGTATAACAAAATATTAAATTGTTTCCGTTTCAATTTATGTGAAATATAAGGTATTTCCAAAGTGACATTATAAACACTTATTTGAATATTTATATGTTGTGTATTGTATAATTTAGTTAGTTTAAAATATTTTAGAGTTTTCTGGGAACATCCTCGAAGTTGCGTTGTGATTTTAAATATAATAATAAGCTCTAAATTTCGTAATATTTCCTTTCCTTACATACTGTAACCTAAACTGATGCTTCAGGATGACTCTGGACCGAAGGTACACACAATGCCCTGCATGATCCTGCCTGCTAACATGCCAGGACACACAGGATACCTGACTTGCGCTACCTTGCCGCCAGTGTGGTCCAGGACCCAGCGGCAACCCGCCCAGAACTCCACAAACCCCCCAGGAGAAACTCCTCCACAATAACGAAATGCTAAATAAACATTTACAAGTTTTTAACCATTGTGTTATGATTTACATTATCACCTTTAACTTAATGTACAAATAGTTTGAAATTGAACTTTTATGTTTAGGATTTATGTACAAAACTGAAATGTTAGACAAGTTTTGACAGATCTTATAGGTTTTCATCATACTCAGAAAATGGTAGGCCTAACGTTTCAACAATACGTCTTCAATAATATTCTCAAGTTGAGTTGAAACTATTGTCATAAAGCAATAGTAAAGAGTTTCACATCTTTATTACAGCCCTGTCTATACTCCTGATAACTTCTACAAGTTTTGTTTTTTATTATCACATCTATAAATAATTAAATCAAGTAAACCACTGGTTTTGTTATTCCCCAACATGTAGATATAACTAAAAAATTCAATTTTTAACCTCTTTTGTGATACATTTTTGGAAAGGGGAGTATAAAAAAGTATTTGACCACACACTGAATGTGTGTCAGTCATATTTCTATGGAAGATAAAATTGTATTCCAAACATTGAAATATTATTACCAAATTCTTGGCTTTACAATGTAAAAATCACGATAATCTATTAAAACCCCTAATAGGGAATTGATGTCAAAAATTAAAAAACAAAGGAAAATCGTACCAAATTTTCCAAAGCGATGACATGGTAGGGTTGCCAGCATAGTTTTCCTTAAGTGACAGTAAACTTGAACCATACCAAAATGTGATTCAAGCAAAGCTAGCACATTACCAAATTTCCCAAAGGGATGACACGATAGGGTACTAGCATAGTTTTCGGTAAGTGACGTAACAGAGTATATCATAGCATACAACCTTTAATAGTATTTTCAAACTCTCATAAATGAGGAATATCTTTGGAATTCCGTATCATGAATAATAATTTTGCTATAAAATGACAAAGAATGGAATTGTATACACAAATATGCTTTTTAACTGAATCCTTTTTTTTTTTTGCTAAAGTAGAAAAGGTTGTATATCTTTTTCAAAGTATCATTGATTATTAACTTATGACTTATTTCCAATACATGTGAAGAAATAGGATTACGCTTACGACGAAAATGTGAAGCAGGTAGTATTGTATAGAAATTTAAGAGGTGTACAACCGTCGAAAGACATACTGCATTTTGTCTTTTCAAATCCCCAAATTGGTGCTCACCGAACTTACTTCAAAACACTAGCCATTTAGTAAGAGAATTTTCCTAGGAAAAGCAAGAGAGTGTGTGAAATTATCCCAACTCCAAAACGTTGAGCGGGTAGTTTAAAACGACCTTGAGGTAGTTTATACGTGAAAGACAAATCTAGTATCCACAGTCAGTGAAGAGATAGAGAAAACAAAAAACTGGTAAGCATTAGTAAGAGAGGATGTGAGCAGAAGACCGGATTGTTGGAACAATCAAAGCTCGCATAATTAGCAAGGTGAGTTACGGGCCTTATTACACCGGCGGCCCATAACTTATCGGTAATTCGAGAAAGGTAATGCGCTGTCAAAACAATACTCTCATAAATTGTTAGGGGGGAGGGTTGTAGGGGGGGGGGGTCAGACCGCTGTCTGCTGTCAGTCAGTCGCCAACCAGTCCACCTCAGGACAACTCAAACTGAGGTCCAGGACCTCCGGTGTCAGGCGGGGGGGAGGGGGGGGTTCAGCCAGGAAGTTAAACTTAAATCGGCACAGATTTGGGAAGACGTTGGACTTTGGATCTAAGTTAGAGATCGCGTAGGTTGAAGTACTGTCTGTGACCTTAGCACTTTTTATCAGTACCATCGACCTTGTACTGTATCGGCTCTCTATCTTGTTCTGTTTGATAAGATCCTCGCACAGGCCAGATGCTCATGAGGACAAGGCTCAAAAGGGGATTGGCCTCTCCTTTTTTGTACCAAAATTTTAAAAAAGAGCGGGCTGTACTGGTGGGCATTTTTATTTTTTTTTTTATTTTAACCCCATAAAACATTGTTTAACATCAAAAACTTTTACGCCAACTCTCTTATTTTCGGCCTTAGTGCTGTAGGTTTCATCTTCTAATGTTAAAGATATAATTAATACACATCAAAGTGCTCGTATGACTTTTTCGATATTTTATTGGTTTTTCAGAAAAAAATTGCTTGAATACTCTAAAAGTTAAAAATTGAGTTTAGATGCGATTTAATTATATCTTTAAAATAACACATCAACCAGAACTCTATGAGAAACTATTTTAATAATTAAATTTGTAATATTACAATTATTAAATAATATAATTAGTTAAGAAAAATAAAAAATAAAAACAATTTTTCTTGCATTCAAAGAGATTCATAATTCAACTTTTTGGGTTAGAGGATAAGAAATAATCAAGATTAACCAAACATTTGGGAGTGGCGATGGCCGAGTGATCTAAGACGTTGGAGTTAGATATAGCGGTTCAGGTCCTGTTTGTGGCTGTTGCACTTTTTATCAGTACCTATGTATGACCTTGTACTGTATCGACTCTCCCCCTTATTCTGTTTGATAAGATCCTCGCACAGGCCAGTGAGTGGCCCATGTGGACGGACAGAATAAGGCTTAAAAGGGGATCGGCCTCTCCTTAAAAAAAAAATAAATCCTAAAGTTTTTCTCAAACATGGTATAAATCACATTAGGTCAAGTATAGTTATAGAAATTCACATTAATTATTGCATAACAAATCTTAACAATCAAAATATTTTTAAGAATAACAATTTTTAATATTTATTTGTCTTTATTTCATTTTGTAAACAGTTCAGTTATTCTTGTAAAAAAGTTTTTGAGAAACCAAAAAACTTGTTCATGTAATGTCAAAGAATTTCTACCCGAAAGATAGTTTCTTATTGAAGCAATAAACCAGAACGAAATACAATCACCATAGAACATTTCACTAAAATAAAGGATTGTAAGATGTTCTCTCTCGTATTTCGGAATATAACTTATTAATGTTACTTTTCTACGTTGTTACGCATAATGTGATACCCAAGTGCTTAAATTTACTTATTCTACTTATTTTAAAATTACGACTATTCAAAACATCTCGAGTGCCTGCGTGATATTGTAGTTATTACTAAACATGCAACCAACATACCGAAAATTAAAAACTTTGTTTTAGAGATATCGCTATTTAAATTTTTTTGCAAGATTTTTATAAAGTTTGAGTTCAGTGAGCGAGTCTCCCAGTTTAAGCAAGATAGAAAAGCGCCACGCCATTAGCAAAAATGAAATTTTTCTCCACAAAAAGTTGTAGAAAAATAACAAAAATGAGGTAATCTGAAAGAACAGAACCCTGAGGTACTCCAAGTCTAAAATATGTTTTCCACTTACTGTATAGCTGAGTTTAACGTGTAGGTTTTTGTTTTGTTACTGACGGTGTGAGAATGCAGATGTTAGAGGAAATTAAACAACATTATTAATAAACGTGGAACCAACCTACCGAAAATTCAAAATTTCGTTTTGGAAGCATTGTTATTTAAAGGTTATTGCAAGATTTGTATAAAGTTTGAGTTCAGTGAGCGAGTCTCCAATTTTAAGCAAGATAGAAAAGCTCCACGCCATTAGCAAAAATGAAATTTTTCTTCACAAACGGTTGTAGCAAAACAACAAAATAATGAGGTAATCTAAAAAAAGAACAGAACCTTGAGGTACTCCAAGTCTAAAATGATTTTTCCACTTACTGTATTGATGAGTTTTATGTTTTTTTAGCGACAGAGTAAGAATGTAGATGTTAGAGGAAATGAAACATTGCGGTAGAGATTCAGCAAACGTCACCGAGCCAGCGCCTGAGGGCAAGGAACCCGGTCGCAGCGGCAAGGTATATTTACGTCAAGTAGCAGGCGCGGGCCGGGACAAGAGCAAGTCGCCGGAGTAATTACAGACAGTGTGGTGTGTGAGAGGTCACGTCAGTGTCGCACCAGAGTGTAATCACATGGACCAGTTGATTGGGTCTGGCCGGTGAACATGGTCGGGCAAATCATTGGCCGCTCTTGCTGCGGTCATTTGCCGCTGATTTTGGCAGACTTTGGACAACCACTGATGGACGAAAAGATTGCAATTATCTCGAAAGTTTGATCTTTCAGAGGACCTTTAGACTTTGTGAGCTACACGGCGCAGGTGGTGACATTGCCGCATATGTAACGTCTTTCATGTATGTCTAGGGACTAGTTTGGAGTTGACACTGACTCTATTTTTGTGAGATCAGGAAATACAATAATATGGACTATCGCATTAAAATACGATCTTTAGGGATACCTTTAAAACAACGTGTATTACCTTCAGGAAAATGAGAATGAAGATGTCCATAGTTCTTAAGTCTGAAGGTGGTGGATTTCAATTTTAAGTTTGAGCAAGAATAGGGATTAAAGCATTAGCATGGTTAGTAAAAGTTTAGCGCGTTAGAGATGTGAAAGATTTATGCTTTTGTTCATGAATACTTTCCATCGTCTTTAATAATTGGAACCGATTATTATTAGTTTTGTTTTTATAGGATGATTGGAATGAAAATCCATTTCTTTGTAACTTTTTAGATCTCTAGTAGATTTCTTTTAATGTTATACATAATTAATGTCATTGAAACACATCTTTACAACAACAAAATTGTGTAGACTTGTTAGAAGCTACAGTGTTTTGTTGGCTAAGAATTTGAATTTCCATTCCGAGTTTGGGATAATGAAAAGGGCTTTTGATGGAATTACAGCTGTAAATCATCGGTCATATGTTTGGCTCTTTATACGTACATTATACAAATCTTGGAGTAAGTTTCATTCAGGCTACGAAAAACTATTTAGTGCCTATAATTACGCATAGTATGATTAAACACCTTCCAAACACAGGTCGGAACTTTTACTCAACACACTCAACAGTGTGTGGGACAATAAAGTAGAAATGTGATTACGACAGGAATAAATAAAAATAATAACGATTCTGAAACCATTGAAAATAAAGAAGTTGAAAAACCATATAGGCCTATATTACTAATACCACGCATAATGAAAAGAATGGACACAATAGCAAATACTAGATTTGAGAGCTTTGTAAAGAAACTAAGTAGTATAATCAATACTCAATTTAGATTTCGTAAAAATCGAGGCTGATCTGACTACTTAACTTAATCACGTATATACAAATTACGTTAGCTCACAATGAAAATGTAATAGTTAAAACCCTAGATATGTGTTTATAGTGTAGTTACACCTATCTTGCAGGATTGTAGGCTATATATTTCTGGCATTCTAACCACATTTTATCACTTCAGCAAATGGCTCACTGGAAGAAGTCCGCATTTGATGCTTCCTAATGAAGAATTCATCAGATATGACTGTAAAGGCTTTCAGCAAGGAATTGTGATTAGCCCTCTTCTTTTTATAATTCCTATCTCAGACATAAATGAAATACCAAGAGAAGTCACTTTAATGCAATTTGTTGATGGCATATAAAAAGTAATAACAACTATGGGACTAATCATAATGACATGCAGTGCTCATTTGTTCATTTAGCTCATAACTTCCATAAATTTAATTTAGAACTCAATGTTAACAAAAGTCAAAGTATTGTATTCTCAAAAAAGGATAAACTACTGCCTAAGAAGAAACTTAATTAGTGTCAAGAAATAATTCAAGCGAACAGCATTAAACTCTTAGGAGTGACACTAGGCATTATAATGTCGTTTAAAAATCACATATGAAACTTGTGTAACCCAAGGACGTAGCCAGCGAGGGGGTCCGAACCTCCAAAATTTTCCAATTTTTTCAATGACTTTTAGTAAGCAATTATAATTATTTGAGTAATTCAATATTACTGACATGTACTGATAAAAGACCATTAAAAAAAAAAAAAAAAAAAAAAAAAAAAAAAGTGCTTTTTAAGGAACAAAATGGGGCTTTAGGCTTACTCTCTGTCCACTACGGCAAAATATCAGTTGTGTGGACCCTCGCCCCTCCTGGCTACGTTCTTGGCGTTCTTGGTGTAACCAATGTCGAAAAGATAGACTCATTATTAACATGTTAGTTTATCTTGATTTGATACATTATATAAAGATTTAATACTTTTGGAACTGGATTATTGCATTTCTTTATTTTTGTATTTGGCCATGTCTCTAAAAAGTTGTTACCTACATAAATAAAAATTCATCCAACCCAATTGATGAGAATATCTCTAAATGCGGAAAAATAATATACAAGATAAGCGTATAGCTACGAACAACCAGGACATTATAAAATAAACTATCTTAATCTACTAACATGAATCTAAAATTACTGGTACAAAAAATCTGGCCAGGTGAAAGAATTTTAATATGTTATTCAATTAAAATGCTTACCTATTTTCTATTTGGAATGAAAATAGAAAATGCGAATGTAAATACATGTTGGCATAAAATCAAAAGATACTTCACACCATTATGTTTAAATTGTACAATAGGAAATTACAGAACTTGCATTATTAGAATGTTCCAAATACAAGTATGCTATTATAATGAGTTCCCAATTGATAATAACAGCTGATTCCCAGAAGTCAAAGTTAAAAAGGTTTAATTGATTTGCTCAATAGTCTACGTTGCCACTGAAGTGTTTAAGAAAATAAACACATTTATATGGGATATTAAAAGGGTAATTTTAAATTAGATTAGAACCTTATAAGTGTATTGTAACAACGACTAATGAATGAAAAATACGGTGCTTATACATAGCTTGCTTACCTTGAGGCTTCGTGGATACTATCCAAATTTTGCTATTTATTTTGGAAAGTAAAAAGGTTGGATTTTGGTTGCTGGCGATGAAGTTTAAAGGAATTCCTAACGAATGCTTCTTACAACATGTATCACCCAAACAATATCAAGTAATAATATCAAATGTTTAATTATTGGGAATTGATTGGTTCATGATCCGCGAATTGCTACGGTATGAGGCATTAAAAACTTCACCATTCACGCCACCAATTTATTACTGCTAACAAGAGCGATAGGTTACCGTAGTACAGTACGTCAGATGGTGAACCAGAGACGACAGACGAAATGATATCGCGTTATATTCCACAGTCGTCCCAGAATACCAAGCAGCCCTTGTTATCCCGACCGTCCAGCAACGCACCAACCACTCTACCTGTTTGTATCACATTGTTTATTGCTACCACAAATTGGCGTCTGCTCCGTCCTCTTCTCCAATTACCTTAAAACGAACCCATTGACCTCATCAGGTCAACCGCACACAAATCATCTAGGAGTGTTATTAAACATGGCTGGCGAACCCACCGGTTGATTTGTCAGTATTGGCGCTTTTTCCTATTTTCCTGCAGGCCGTCGGCCTTGGGAGATTCGAGCTTGTGAACTTTACTTCTACTCTTCACGCTCTGTGGGCCGCAAATTTTACACCAGACGCCTCCCGTTACTTGAATGTTGATAGAAAGAAAATCATCGGTCCTAGCACCGAGCCTTGGTGCTGTCCACATTAAATATAACGTATTTGTCCAAACAAGACCCCGTAGCCTGCGATAAACGTAAAGACTGTCGCTGACCTCTGACCCCACGGTGCCGTATTGGCGGCAGTGGGGCGAGCGCGAGCCACAATTGTTATCATTACCGATCGATAAGACGCTTTTTATCGCGGCCGTAATTTCAGTTTTCTCCCAACAATAGAAAATCACTCGCAGATCTCGCGCACATAACTGAGGTCTCATGCACCATTTATATGTTGCGCAACGTTGTGGGAGCCGATAACTATTCGATCATATTGCCAGATAGACGATAATGACGCTTGGAGTAACCGATCAAATATAATGTAGATGGCGTATTAGGGTCATTTCGAGTAAATGTATAACAATATCGTAACAAGTTTAACTCTCATTCATGATTTATAACCAGTTTCTCACTTGAGATTACTTAAGTCATACTTATCGTTGTCATTTATGACGGAAAATAAATGTATAGTGAGTTATTTAATGATATGGTTTATACAATTCCCAAAGCGCCGTTAATTTTCGAAATATGAAAAAATACATAAATAGTATATAAAAGACTTACAAGTCTGTCTAGTTCAAATTCTATTTTAAAACTCTGGTTTTAAAATAGAACAGAACAGATGTAAGCCGAGTATTTACGCAAATGTGCTCAGGACAGGTGTGTTCCCCACCGAAGCCGCGGTTATCAAGCTCGAAGCGGCCTGTTCGAGGTGCGAACTCACATAGTCGTCTGATTAAATTAGGCCCATTTAGAGATTAGCGAAAGCCCGCCCCCGGCCTCGAGCATCGCCCATCGCGGGCCGCTCAACTCGCGCTAAATACACGACAAATTAATAACTCCGCCGTAAAACGCGAAACTCATTTCCCAGTTGATTATTTTATGCAGTGTTATAAGTGCGCTGGGTACTATCGCAGCACGTATGCTCCAGTTCTCAGAGCGAGGTTTCTAAATTTTAAATTATTTTCAGATATTAAAACTGTTTGGGTTGTCGGTATCGACACGTCCATCGATTGTGGGTGTGCCGCTGCCGTCGATACAGCTGAGGTTGTAGTGAAAATGAGGCACAACATTCTAAAATTTATAGAAAACTCCGTATGCTACACATTTCTGAAATACGGCGTACCGCAAGGTTCACACTTTTAATATTTATCATGTATAAATTGTCTTATTTCAGATTCCAGAATGTGTATAGCTTACATGGTATAATTTGAGAGGACAGACAAGGCTGTAGTGGGGAAGGGGGAATGCGACAGATAGAAATAGGATCGTTCGTGATCTCCGCGAAATGAGAAGACCGGGGAAAGCGTCGGTGCGTTATGGACGACGTGCTTCGTTCTCATAGTGCAAGCCTGTCAGCCCCGACTATATACGGCCTGTGAGCGTTCACAACACGTTGACACAGGGAAAGGACAATACCATAAGTCTACTGGACCAATAGAGTTCACAGTGCAGAGAGATCTATGGTTGATCAGGATTATTGCTCAACAAACAGGTCAGCACGATGGTAATTGATAGAGCACAATTTTCCTCCAAAACAATCTAAGTGAATCCAAAACTGATATTCCATCTTTGCTGATATTGACGTTGAGAACGGACAGAGGCTGTTCGTGAGAACGTGATAGAGAAGACTATTCGTAGTGAAAGAGTGGTTGAAAGAAGACGTTGAAGGAATCTGAATTTTTTGTGAAGTATTGGTATTGGTAACTCTTGCTAAACCATAACGTATTTTGCCGTCATTAAGTATACAATGACGAGTAAACATGAACTGATATTCGAAAGCTTCAGAATAATCACTTCAAGGACTAACTAGAATATCTTGAACGCCGTTATACTGGTATTCATGAGATACAGATTGACTATAGATAAAACCTTACTCCAAGAGAAGTGTTCAAAAGCACACTTTGATTTACGTTTTAAACTATCATTAGTCAATTTGAGACTCTAACTACAGACAACCAAGAGAATGCTACAGATTTAGGCTACGTGGAATCTTAGCTGCGGGGTTCCAGCCTTGCCTCTGTTGCTAGACGATGAAACTCAAATGAAATGGTAAAATGAAGACCTTCGCCATCAAAAGATAATCTGGATTGTTGAACGAAAAAGCTGTGTGCCACCCAAGGAATTCAGGTGAGAGAGAAAAGTCTGAACTCAAAACCTAACCTTCAAGCAGCTGGATTCCAATCACAGAAAGAGTCATTCTTAATCATTCCCTCCTTACTTCAAAAATTTCTTTCAAAAAGTTACCATCCATAAACTTGGGTGGGAAAAAAATGTATTCTAGAACAACGAGTTCCACATTGGGGACAGTAATACAGTAAAAGTTCAAGTAAAAAAAAAACACACACAAACAATAGCACAACCAAAGTTAGTTGTTACTTAACTACATGTTCCATTGAAGACGAAGTGGTCGTGATGCAGAAAATAACATCCAAATTAAATTACTCATTCATAAATACCTTGGCCATAGCAATAAACTCTGTAACTACACAGGTTAATTGTAATTGTCTATAAATGTTAATATCGGAGTATCAACGCTTCACTTACAAATTTAACATGTGAATATAACGTTTACAATAATCCTACAAAGTGGAATAAGTACTCTTTAGGCGATATTTGTAAGTTACTCTATCTATTAAGATTCTCCTGGCTTTCTATAGGGGTTTAAAAGAATAGTTGGTATTAGATTTTTGAGATCGGTTGCAAAATAAATGAGAACATAAAATTTTCGGATCTTTTGGAAACTACATTTGGGAAGATACACTACACCGACGCCTATATAAATGATAAAAATTGGATTGCTTATATTGGATTTATATTCGGCCATAAATACGATAAGTTTCCAACCATACTGACGTGTTCGGGTCCTTTCTTATTTCTTGAAAAAGTTTTCTGTTGCGTTCGTTTTCATTAAAATTCACAACACAATTTTTATTATAAACATCTGTTGTATTTGAAACAATTGATTTGATTGTTGGCCAGTAATGTGATTCAGTACTATGTTGTTGTACCGAGTTGAGTCAGTAGTTGAATCAACTCATATTTATAGATTCTATTTTTTTTATATTATAATAGTGTTGAAGATAATAAGCCTCTGATAAGACTAGTAAAAAAACCACCTTATACACTGGACAAAGCCTATTACTTGCAGTATGTAGCTCTCATGCAGTTAGATATTCCAAATAATTATGTACTTAATTAGGAATTTACTAATAATGACTTTTGTTATTTGCTATGTTTGATATTTTAACCCATACTTTGCTATGATATTGTCCCCTTTTAATACCTTAAAAATAAGAAGTCTAAGCGGTGCTTAAAATTTTACCTGCTCTGATAGGTTATTTATGCTTAGGCTGTAAGTAATTAATTGTGACTGCCTTTATGAAAAATGCCTTCTGACCTTCAACTGGCCACCATTTTGTACTGGGTTAAATTAAAGAGCTCTAGTTTGCGTTGTTAGTTTTCTATTATTAGGACCTTAAAAATGAGGGGGTATTCGATGGGACTTGTAGTTAGAAATTTTTTAGTTGATTCAAAAAATCTCCTATTTTGGGTTTTGTAGGCGAACTAGTAATTATGGCCCAAAAAATGGACAACATGACATGAGTTTTGTTTTTATGGTGTGAGCCGTTACGATATTAACAGGGTGAGCCCCAGACTTAATATGTTTGTTTATTTGTATTTCACACTAGTTCTGCATAGTCATACTGTTACGTTTATGTATGAAACAGCTGTTATATACTTGTACCGAAACAATAACAAAGTTTGAGGTTAGCACACTGAAAAAACTTGAATTTTAGAAAGAAATAAAAACATACATGATTTGAATGAAAACGTTTTATTGAGACCATGTATGTTACACGATAACGAAAACTTCATGGACCTACTTAAGTATAAAAATTAACTATTATTTGTATAGTACCTATGAATAAATGATTGTTTTAAGGTGGAAACCGGCAAGTGACAGCGTATGATTCCAGGTAGCGGGTCTTTTAGACATTATTGCACAAATCGTTTCAATATCGTGACTTTATATACATACCCATGAGGTACTCCCAGTCCTATACACATGGTGTAGAGTAAACGTCCGTTTGTCCATGAGAGAACGCATGTCCATAGACAAGATAAATCTTCAGATTTTTACAAAATATACCTTATAATTATTGAATACCCAGATAAATTGAAATTTTTGCAATTAAAAAAAATCAAGAAGTTTGCAGTAAGTATGCAAAGCTGGTGTGTACCTACATGCGGAATGTCAAGTTAAGTTATGTGGAATAAACTAAGTTAGGCAGACAGAGGAAGTTCAAACATTGAAAACTTGCCTGCGTCAACATCACATTCCCAACGCTATATTCCAGCTTATGTTATCCCAATGGATGGCTCTGATTACCATTATAAGTAACATGTTTTTAAGGTAAAGAGTTTTTTTACTACGCTGTTCCCGATCTTCAAAACAAAAGTATCATGTAATAGCAAAATTAAAACAAACTCCATGAACAAATGTTTTTGGGTAAACTTTTAGTAAGAGTATGGTATGAAACATTTGCTAGGCATAAAAAAATCCGATGAAACGACTTGTTTATGAAGAAACTGTATACAATAAACGAACACAATGGAGAATCGAAGGACTCGGTAGAATGTTCTGCAATGAAAGAATTAAACGAACGGACGGACTGCTTACTGACCTGTTGACTCCAAAATAAATCAAATCTTTTATTCACAATCTACAATATACATTGCATAGCGTCTTAGATGAATGAAAGATTTGTGCCATCAATACCACATTCACACTTACAATATTCAAACACATACACGCCCCATTCATCAACCGCCAATGACAACCCACTTCCAGCGCTCGAGTCAATTTTCTCATTATTTATATTTTCCTCATACAATATTTACCATTGCAATATAGGCTACTAATTTTGGTAATTGCGATACAATTGTATAAGTGTTCCAAGAAATAAAGATTTCTAGTTTCTAATCCCGTGGTCTTCCAGTTAAATACCAGAAACCTGATAACACTGAAACAGCGTTTGACGCCAAGCAGTGTTTGAGTTCACAGTTGAGTGCACTACGATGTTTCTAACACGATTCCAAAGTACGGTGGTTGACAACCGGGTTTTCCATTACACCGATAAGCGTTTTCATTGTTGTAACACGCATTATAATCTGTTTCGTTGGAATGATTTGGCTTTTTGTCCTATTTGACAAAGATTGGATTATTCGCTACTGTTGGTTGGATTCAAACAAGGCACACATTTCTCCCACTCAGTGAAATGGTACAAGGCAATATTCCGCAAGTACAGTACGCGGTGTATCGACTCCCCGTCCCTGTCTCTAGGAGATGACAGCTGAGGACGCCATATTTCCCGCGCTGGCTCCCCGCGCATGCGCACACAGCACGATCCCGCTGGGGGTCTCAGCCTCCGTTCTGTGTCTTGTGTTCTGTTCGCATTTTTGCTGTCTTAATGGTGATATATGAGTTCCATGTTTCAGGAGATGTCAACGATTCGGAAGTGAACGCGACAACGGCAGAGAATGTTGTGTTCGGCGATCGGTTAGCCTGCACTGGAGAACGCTACAGCTAGACACGTTACTCGCAACTGTGCAGTTCATAACAGAGAGAAAATTGGGAGTGAAAAAAGCTACGGTGGCGTGTTTGATGTCTATTGTAAAGTACACTTATTAATGGGACACATTTTCTCAAGCTGTGAATCACGATACCTAGGTATTTTTATGAAGAACACAAGAATAATTGTATTTAGCAAAATCTACAAATTTTTCACTACAAACATGAGCTCGCTTCACCACGCAAACCTCAGAAATGGGAACAGATGATACAATAGGGATATATTTTCAGGAATGTTATATTTATACAAGGTAGAAGTACGCCACACCTCGTATCGCGTAACAACAGGCTTCGCTGAGGTTGCATGAAGAATTCCATACCTGTAACTAATTTCATTCTCGAGGTGATCTGCGGGTATATAAACAAACATCAAATCATACAGAACAGAAATTGAAACAAAAATTATGTTCAGCCAAATTTCCTATTGGTCATGTACATACATAAAACTTATTCTTATCTTTGTAGAAATGATGTTTGATACAAAATTTCGAAGTCTACATATGAAAAACTGTTCTTGATATATCTTGCCACAAGACACATTCAAATTCTTGTTCATGAAGTTAGGTTTCATAGCTGAATTCAAACAGCTGAATGTCACCGACTTTTGACATTGAATTTCGATTCTATTATTTATTTTCATGTGATTGTGCTCATTTATTTATTCTGCTATGTTCCAATTGCCATCGTGGTTACCCATAAAACCAATATAATATTTGCTAACACTGAGCCTAAACTCACGTAGTGACAGGCACCACCATCGGATTCAGTGCTACTCATGTATAAATGAAGCGTATAAATGATTCATGGGAAATGTTACATAAATCAGAGAGAGACAGATATATACATGACGTTTTTCTCCGTCTTTAGTGGTAGGTTTCGCTAAAGCTCAGCCAATTCAGTTAAATTAGACTACTACCAATTATACAAATGTACTGAATATCATAAGATACTGATATTTTTGGACTCCGATCACATCTCAGTTAGATTACTTAAACACACGTGTAATAGAAACGATCAGATACAAAATAATATTAAACCAACAAAACTCGCTTGCTTAACAATAGTAAGACCTTCGGAGGTTGAAACCTGGCGCATGTAGCAAGATATTTTAATGAATAAATCTTTGTAGAAATTTAGGAAAGAAGCCGATTCGAGAAGCTATTAATAAAACGTGTAACAGTTATAATACTGATCATGTACTTGTTGAATACCACCTTTTGATATAATAAATAAAAGTCACCATTTAAAAATAATTAAACAACCGAATTAAATTAGAATAGACCTTATTTTCCTCTAACTAAAACAGTTACTACTGGTTCGCGTGTTCACAAGACGCGCGATTGGATATTTTTTATTTTGGAATAAATCACCTACAATTAGTTTGTTTAATTATAAATACAAGATTATTTTTATTTTCATACAATTTGAAACTAATATGCTATTTGGCTAATCACAAATTACAAAAATGACAGCAACAGTCATTTTTATACTGACCTTGTCTGATGTTTTACTATGTTTGGACTAAACAGCTGATTACAACAATGTTTGTAGTGAAATATCAGGTTTACCAACTATTCGAGTAGTAGAACAATTCCCTTCTCACAACCATACATAAACGGGAATTTACAAATTATTTGATGAAAACCGCCAGGAAAGTATGACATTTGTGGTATTTTTGAAATCGGTAAAAATCTAGTTTCTTTTGATTCGGTAAAAAATGGGAAATTGCATTAAAAATTTACTCAAACCGTACAGTTCCTGCTTGTTTGTCTTGAAAAATTGTTCATTGTAATATTTAAAAACTAGAAGTTTCATGCAGATTCTACATATTATATAAAAATTTTCAATTAAACTACTAAAAGAGAGCTGTGACAGTTTGAACATTTTGATCAAAAACAGTTTTTGAGCGCAGCGAGTGAACGGCGCATCCAATAATCAACTCGACCACATTAATTTCTTGGTTTTGTTATTACGCAGAACTTAGTCCATTTAATCTTTGCTGTATCTCTTATAGTTTCAAATATCCCATTTAATTAAGAAATAAATGTAACTACGTTAAGTAGTACTTTGTTAATAATTAATTTAATTTAACTACGTTTTATCAGTAAAAATTAACTTATATATTTTATAATTACTTAAAGTCATAAAATAATATTTTGAAGTTTAAAAGTTTTCATCATCAAACGTTTTTCTGTAGGCTTGATTACACCCTAGCAGTCCATCTTTAAGATGGTATAATTTATATATCTATTTTTAAAATAATAATCGAAAAGGGGAATGAATCTGAAAAGAAAAGATAGAACATAACTAAAATTTTACCACTTTGCCTCAATTTCGCTGATCTGGTGTATGCGAACTATGTTCACTTCTGCAACAGACCATTGTCTCTGCAGCAACGGTACGGTACGGCCACGGTAGCCTATGTTTATCATAGATGCCGGGCAGTCCAGCCCAGGCGCAGAGCTATGCACGACATAGAGCCTGCTATGTATGAGTTGCAAAGCATGGGAACTCTCCACAAATCGCATACCATTGTAATGAGAGCCCTATGTAAACGAATGACAAAATAACACTGTAATTTCGATTGATAATTCCATAGCATTGTGGCGGCCGAGTTAGAACAACAAATCCCAGAGGTTAGGTGACCTCTAGTGCGCGTGCGCATGAGCGTGCGCCTGTGTGTTCTACTGTCCGATGAGCGTTATTAGAAAATTCCTCGGCAGAAGAGGTATTCCAAAATCCGACTCTTGTCTCGTGGCCTATACTGAAGACGTAGGAACGGCTATTACTTTTTATGAGTCCAGTCGCCGCGTGGGAAAACAAGTGATCTGTTTTATCCGGAGTACCACAAGGCTTCGAACTGGGGCCAAACGTTTTCTTACGTAAATCGTTAGTTTTGCTTGGTGTAACAATTCAGACTGAGGCCCAACACGCTCGAGATGCTCGTGATTTGATTAGTGCACTTATTTATGAGCTGAAACCATCCAACTCCTACGATAAGAGTCGGGAAATGTGCAAAACGATTGTTGCCCCAATTGTGTGGTCTTACTCTTACCTGCGCCATTGACACGAGGGAGGTCAATTTTTCTATTAGGAACAAAATTATTCACGTTTATATGAAAGATTATGATATAATAAACACGCTGATTGGTATAACAATAAATATTGCATGGGCAACATAAGTGTATGGTACCGTACTACAAACGTAAAATTTATTTTAAAGCTATTAAAGAAGTTATTTTAGTTATAGTGTTAGTTTCCCTTACATTTAAATCAGGCTTAATAACTAATGAAACTAATTAATATTCTTGAGTTGGAATATCTAAATGGAGAGGGTGATCTTTATCCTATCGTTCTTTCGTAAACACGCCATTTTGACGCCATATTGAGATTATTTGAGTTTCATAGGTTTTCTGATTTCTTTATTAGAGTTTATTAATTAGCTAGGCCTAATTGTAACGTTTTCCGATTCGGTAAGTTTAGCGGTTCGATGCGAGAGGTCTTTCTTCATCACATTCCATACTGGCACACATTCCACCCCTGAACAAATTTAGATTAGAGTCAACAGCATATGGCAACTACAAGAGTAATTGCTTGGTTCTCTGAATATATTTACAAATTATTCTATGGGTGGGAAGAGGTGACTCTGCATTTGAATTTATATTTGAAATAGCTGCGCCACAATCTCAAACCGTACCTTTAATATGATTGTACTTTTCAGTATGCCCGTAAGCAGGGTTTTAATATACTAGGCTACGTAAAACATAAATTCCTGAACTTACTTGAAAAAAATAGAAGGTGTGGTCATAATAACTCAAGGTCTTGATCATGTTAGAATTGGTTGTCACGGTTGCCAAACGAAATGTTACATGATAGTCAGCATAAGTTTTTGGATTAATACTTTTGCAAAGAAGTGTTCTGTACTTGTCCAAGGAAATTTATCTGAAAACAGTAAAAATAATCGTTACTTTCAGCTGGACAATCTTTTAGATGTAAAAACTTCAGATTTTGTTGTATGGTGATAGTTTCCAGGTGAGGAGAGTACTTTATTCAGTGATGGTCAGATTTACCAAAAGCTGTGTGTATCCCCTGTAAAAGTAGCTAGTGTTCTTTGGAGTTTGCATCTTGAACTGAGAACCATCGATTTTGGCTTTAAATAACTTCTGTCCAATCACATCCTTCTCTGAGTGGCGGCTTCTATGGGTGAAAAATTATCCAACTCTTTTATGTATCCTCAGTGAAAGTTCAGAAAATCCAACGTTGGAGTGTGAGTTATCTATCTTCCTATTTCTTGAGAAAAGGAGTCAAGAATGGGTGTAGTCTCCCCAAAAGACCTCAAGGGGACGAGGCACCGATCCGAGGAAAGTCGCACATGGCGGCCGCGGAGATCACCCGACACGCCAGCCGCGGGCGACTGTCGCATAATTCAATCACTTATCAAACGCATTTATCCGGAATTGTTTATTTTATACGCGGCGATTACAGAGGACGTTATGGTCTGCGTGTAATGAGCATGTTTACCTGAGGAGTGCAGCACGGCGGGGGTCTCTGCAATCATGGGACCTTGCCGGGCCGGGAACCTGGGAGAGTTGTGGGGTGGCACTTCAGAAATTACCCTTGGATAAACAAATAGCAGGAATTTGTTCTTTGTTTGAAGTGTGTTTTCGGTCATGGGAGGTTTTTGAGTGTAATATGATTTTCCAATGATGCACGATCCCATAATAGTCTTTTTAGAATACTTTCTGGTATCTTTGTGTTATACGGTGGATATGACACTTTAAATTTTAACACGCGTATATTTTAATATAATTCTCGCTTAGTCTTGGCCTATAATTATGGTATCAAATTCTGAAAATGTCTATCACCACAAACCGTTATTCTACGTTTGAAGTTTGTTTTTGGCAATGGAAGGTTTGTGAGTGTAATACAATTTTTTGGACATTTTCCATCGATGCACAATCCCATAATAGTCTGTTTATAATACTTTCTGGTATTTTTGTGGTGATACGGCGTACTTTAAATTTTAGCACGCGTATATTTTGATACAATTGCTCTCTTAGTCTTCGCTTATAAGTATAGTATCAAATTCCAAAAATGTTCTAGCATCACAATCCATTATTCTTGGTTTGAAGTTTGTTTTTGACGATAGAAGGAATGTAAAGGAACAAGATTTTATCGGGACATTTGCCATCGTTCAGTGATTTTTTTGTATCAATGAATGATGGCAAATTTCCGGAAAATTCATGTTTCCTTCACAATCCATTAATACATCCATCAGAAGACCGCCCTAGGAGAACAAACTGTTAGCGGGGAGTCCTTACGTTCAAGTGGTACAGTGCTCTGTCCTATATTCTATTCTCGAAGACGGTCTTGTGTGATTAAAAAATAATATACTACACCTTTGTTCTCAACAACGAATACAATACAAGAAAAAAACATTCGAACAAAATGTGTATTGTGTTTTTATTGCACGGTTTCTTATTCACTCCCACGTACGCTCCATTATCGGTCAACATTAAATATGATTAAAGCAAAGGTGAAGCTTATTTAGTTGGAGGAATTTAGTGCAGTAAAATTAGATTGACGACGACCTTGATGGTAGTCAGCAGAATGTTCAGCTCGTGTTCTAACTCTAATCTACATATTCACTGTAATGCATCATGATTTATGTCTTATTTACAAGTAAAACAAGATTTATGTTATGATGGATAACAGTATATTTTTCCCTTTTGATTTATTCATCACTATCATTTTCTTGTAATATAATAAGCAATAAAAAATTGTTGTAATATATTAATATAACATTTATTTGACTTATAATAAATTATTAATAAAATTAATACAAATACGTTTTATGCA
Source organism: Homalodisca vitripennis (assembly GCF_021130785.1). Lineage (NCBI taxonomy): Eukaryota > Metazoa > Arthropoda > Insecta > Hemiptera > Cicadellidae > Homalodisca > Homalodisca vitripennis. Next base: position 118,816,754 of record NC_060210.1, on the reverse strand, counting down.
TGGTCCTTGTGTCACTATCGGCTTAGATTCACTCTTAAAGTTGCAGTTTTGTTGATAATTGATATTAAATTATGTTTGTTTGTGGGTACGTTTTGATAAAAACTCAGTGTTTAAATCTTGATAATCGAAAATGTGATTAAAACATTTTACATGTAGATTTCCATTTCAGTGATTAGTTTAAATAAGCAAAATTGTAATAAATTTATAAATAATGATATCAAGTTTGTTTGTGTTTGGAAATGATTATTGTTCCAACTGTCTAAAGTTTATTTGATAGATTCTCATTGGTTTTCTTTCCATTATTTATGGTCATCATGTTGTAAATGGTAATTGACAACATTAATAACGACATCTCTATTGGGCCATTATCAATAATTATTGGTAATCGACAACACTAATAACAATATATCTATTGGGACAAAAACATTAAATGGTAATTGACAACATTAATAACAACATCTCCATTGGGACAAAAACAGTAATTGATAATTGACAACACTAATAACAACATATCTCTATTGAGACAAAAAAGGTAATAGTAAACTAACAATACATACAGCAATATTTTATCGGATCAACAATAATATTTATAAACTGTAAATGTAACACATAAAGAATAATTTCCGATTGCCTTTTAAGCCTTCTTCTGCCCCTCCTCAATGGCCTGTGCGAGGATATTATCGAACAGAATAAAGGGGAGAGTCGATCCATTAAAATTTCTATCGTGCTGATAAAATGTGCTACAGTCACAAGCAGTATTTGAATCTGAACTATCTCTAACGTAGATTAAAGTCCAACGTCTTGATGTGCCGGCTATCGTCACTTCCAAATAAATACATCAATACTTCGATCCCTCAAACAACAGTGCCTGTTAACTGACAATACTAACAGCAATATTGTTATTGGAGAATCGACAGTATTAATACACGGATATCCTAAATACCAATAGTTCTGTTGGGTTATCAATTGTATTTGAATACTGACAACATTAACAGTAATATTTTACCGGGCATTGACACAATTTATAAATGGGTAACACTTACAGAAATATTTCTGTCGAGTCATCAACAGTTTTTGTAAACTGACAACTTTAAAAAGAATATTTTTTCGAGACAACAACATGATATATAAACAAGTAACACTAACAGGACTTTTTCTATCGGAGTAATAACAGAATTTGTAAAAGGATACCACTAATACCAATATTGCCGTTGCTGTATTTTAAAAACGTACAACAGCAAAAATGTTATGTTTATTGAGGCAAAAACAGTACCTACAAACATGTAACACTAACAGCACTTTTTCTATCAGGATAATAACATAATTTATAAACTGATACCACTAATACCAATATTTTTGTCGGGGTATCAACTGTATTTGAAAACGTACAACATAAACAACAATATTTTTATTGAGACTACAACAGGACCTATAAACAAGTAACACTAACAGCACTTTTTCTATCAGGATAATAACATAATTTATAAACTGATACCACTAATGCCAATATTTTTGTCGGGGTATCAACTGTATTTGAAAACGTACAACATAAACAACAATATTTTTATTGAGACTACAACAGGACCTATAAAAATGTAACACTAACAGCACTTTTTCTATCAGGATAATAACATAATTTATAAACTGATACCACTAATACCAATATTTTTGTCGGGGTATCAACTGTATTTGAAAACGTACAACATAAACAACAATATTTTTATTGAGACTACAACAGGACCTATAAACAAGTAACACTAACAGCACTTTTTCTATCAGGATAATAACATAATTTATAAACTGGTACCACTAATACCAATATTTTTGTCGGGGTATCAACTGTATTTGAAAACGTACAACATAAACAACAATATTTTTATTGAGACTACAACAGGACCTATAAACAAGTAACACTAACAGCACTTTTTCTATCAGGATTTTTATCAGGATAATAACATAATTTATAAACTGGTACCACTAATACCAATATTTTTGTCGGGGTATCAACTGTATTTGAAAACGTACAACATAAACAACAATATTTTTATTGAGACTACAACAGGACCTATAAACAAGTAACACTAACAGCACTTTTTCTATCAGGATAATAACATAATTTATAAACTGGTACCACTAATACCAATATTTTTGTCGGGGTATCAACTGTATTTGAAAACGTAACAACATAAACAACAATATTTTTTATTGAGACTACAATAGGACCTATAAACAAGTAACACTAACAGGACTTTTTCTATCGGGGTAATAACAGAATTTATAAATTGGTAACACTAACAGCAATATTTCTGTCTGGACAACACAGTTATTTGTAAACTATCACTAACAGCGTTATTTCCATGCGGGTAAAAAGTATCTGTATCTAACAACACTAACAGTAATTCTTGTATCAGAGCAACAAGAATATTTATAATGTGGCAAACACCGACTGCAGTATTTCTGCACGGGGTGATATTAATGCCCCAATCTATAATAGCCTAGTAACAGTTATGTTGAGATTGTGAACCGCTGTCACGTTTGCCGGCCTTGTTAATTATTCTTCCCACCGTTGGCCGTGGTCGCGCCACTTGGGATGCGAGAGGCGCAGCTCCAGTATCGGTAGAGGTCCTGTTCACGAGCGTGTTCTGCCAGGATGCGAGATCCTAGCACTGACCTCACTCTGATTACATGGAACTAGAGTGCTACACCAACATATACTCTTTATTTCGATCATTAATTTATGATGCTAATAATAAACTTTGGCATTTCTAAATTTCCTTTTAGAACATGTCCTCGCAGGGACATAATCGATTTGATCTCGATGGAGGTGAACTTAATCGGCCGTCGAAGTGTGAGGTCTTCAGCCTCACTACTCTACTACAGGCGCTAGTAAATAATCATTATTCAACGTCATAATTAAGAACATCGAGATTCTCTTCTCACCGCATACGGAAAAAGAAACAACTGTAAGAAGAAGAACTCATGTCAAATACTTTGTTGGAATGCATATTATTTTCATTCAGAACTAAACACCTATATATACCCAGTAAAACAGACACATCACAATCTCCGCAGAACTAATCCCTTGGCTCTTCCAAAACAAATTTGTTATAAAGTAAGTTTTTAAAAGATAATAGGATTTGGGACATTTGCCATCGTTATGTGTTACAAAATGTATACCTCTAAGTTTTGAGGATTAATATCTATCTTCTTCTTCAGGTAAGAAGACATAAGTAGGCTACAAATAAATGAATTTAAAGGCTAAAATGTAACCCGATGAACTGCTACTAAAAAAGTAAATGGCACTAACAGTTTAACTACTTAGAGAATGATGACTATGGAATATGTAAACAGGAAACATATTTGTTTGTATTTAAAATTGCTGAATTGTTCGAACACCTAGCATTCTGTGCAGTAACAACGCTTGGGTTCATTTTTTCCTGTATGGGTTTCAAATAGTTCTCGGTTGTGTTTAATATATTTTCTTACTAGTTTTTCTATATTTTCTTTAGTGGGAGTCCATTATCGAGCGTTTTAGCTTTTAAATACATCTATATCGACTAACTGTCTTATAACCTTACCAAGAGGTCAAATTTCAATCCTCGAAACGTAGTATTATATATTTTGTAACATATAACGATGACAGGTTTCCAAAACCCTATTTAATTCTTCAAAAATTTGTATTTCGATATAAAATTTTACTACAATTTGCCGTCTGGGTTCATGCAGCCCAATACTACAGCGACCTTCTGCAATAAGCTCAAGCTGTGGATAATCCAAAAAGAATATTATAGCACTTATTCCTTTTACATTGCCTAGGATTTGTAATTCTTTGTATAAGGTAGATTCTAGCTCATTCTTAAATGCTATATCCATTGACGATTGTTATTCGTTTTTATGTTTTCAACGATAGTTATTTAGTCATTTTAATTTGAACGAGGATAGATTTGCAACCCACAAATCCTCAAACCATAGATAGTTGTGAACTTTAGCGTTGGTAAAACGACAAGCCACGTCTTTGCGTAGTCATATCACTGTGTAGCCACATCTTTGTGTAGCATCATTGTGTAGTCACATCATTGTGTAGCCACATCATCGTGTAGCCACGTCTTTTTTGTAACCTCGTATTTGTGTAGCCACGTCTCTTTTGTAGCCCGTATTTTTGTAGCTACAGCCATCGTCGAACCAAACCACAATCTCAGTGTCCAACCATCCTTAACTGATAAGGGTGAGGAATAATGAAGAGCGCAAAAGTTTAGGTCGTGCTGAGTGTTAAAGATTTTTTTAGAGATTTTTCCCAACAACAGACAAGTGAATGTCTCCACCCAGCTTCTTCGTCTAGATTAGACTTTTATGTCCACGCTGAGGTAATAAGAAAAGAAGTGAATGCGGGCTGCTTTTTCCTCACTCGGTTGAATTAGACTATTAGAAAGTGTCCCAAGCAGACCAAGCGCTCATAATTTAACAATTTAAAGAACGATGACTGTGGAAGATTTAAACCAGCATATTTTTCGGTATTTACATTTGCCCAATCGATCATACTCTATAGTCCGAAAGGCAAGGGCAATGAATTTGCATGGAAAACAACTTTCTTTTTGTGATATTTAGAGAGGACTTTCTCCTACGAAAAATCCAATCGTCAGTCGCGCTATTTTAGGTGAGGTCTAAATGGGATGGAAGAGAGCATTAAAAGTTTCAAATGATGAAGTTTCCGCATGTGATATTTTTTTAGGTTGACACGCGGGGCTGCTGCTAGGATTGGCGACCGCTAAGCGATCTTGTCCTTGCAAGCGGTAGTGATTAGGAAGTTACCTCAAAGCCGTAGGTAGCCGTAGCTTATTAGCCCTAACTTTGCCTGATAAAATAAGACATTCTTTGACTTTGACGCTTAAAGCCAATGGGAAGATTCTTAGGCTCTCATATTGAATGGATCTTCACTTGGAAAGCTCGCGTAAAGCAACACATTGTCCAAGTCGAATAAGTAGTTGTATTACTGAATTGCCGTGATCATTTTCATTCATTTATGCAACTTTTCTATATACAAATATATTTCCAGCAAAAGACCATGATAATAATTATAATAATACGTGATGAAAGATTTCAAATAGAGTTCAAGGTAACTTAGGTCTTACTATTTAAAGAACTCTAAATAATTCGAGAAAAAGCTGTTAATAACTTTCCAATTAGATATAACTTTCATATTTCATTATTAAAATGTTTAACAGCTAGCCTTATTTACTATAATCTCCGATTAAGCTTTGTTATCCACACTCGAAACATCGTAAAGGTTTATAATTTTAAGATACACTCTTACACTACTAATTTACAAAAAGGGGCAGATGTCAGTTTTTGAATAACACGTTTCAGCATTTTAACACAAAGTGGATACATGTCCTTTATACATTTATACATATTATTACATTTATTAGTCATAGGAATAGTTTAAACTATACTTTGTAATTAGTACTTTAAGATACAACAAGATTGTTTGTAAAGCTTTATTCTTTAATGGTGTTTTGTGGTACTGAAAATAAACTGTCCCAAAGACTATTTTTACTGACAATGATACTTCAGATTTTCAGTAACTTTGGTTCTTAACGTATTTAGTAATTGTTATGGAGGATTGAGATTTGGGCCAATGAATTAAAGCGAATTTATTTAATTTGGTCATAATAAAATTTGGGTGCATGTTTTGCTCGCATACTATTTGATAAGGCTAGGTAATGACTCATATAATAAATAAATGGATTTTGATTAAGATTTCTTTAACAATAATAATTTTCAACGTCCTTATTATGCACGTTGAAAATTGATCGCATCGATTGTATTACCCAAGATCTCATATCCATTCAAAATTAATGGCACCATCTGATTAGTTGATAATATTTAAATTGAGATTCGTTTAAAAATTCTACACAAAAGGTCAGGTTTAATGTGGCTTATATTAGCTAAAATATTCTACCTATGCATTTTACTTATAGCTACACGTTTATAAGTTTAAACAACATTTCGCTATATACAATTCCTTTCATAAACAAAGTTTTCATCGAGGTCTTTAAGAATGATATTACTATCAATAACAATCATCTATACTTCTCATTCTATAAATTCACAAGCTTCCAAAATTGACTTAAGAACTGAAATAAAAACAGTAATTGAGAGAGGGGAGTTTTCTTTATTTAACAGTAATGTATTTTTAGCTTATACCAGAGCTCAATATTAGTAACAAAATTAGTCATTTGAAAACGTTTATGGTCATCAAATCAGAGATGGAAACTTTTAATCGCACATTATAATATGACTAGTGATCCTTTAGTGACGAATCCTGTGCGTGGCTTTGAGTACTACTAAAACATTGAGCACTAACTACATACACAGACAAAGCACTGAAAAATAAAATACATTCAGATAAATATTTACAGTATTAATTAATATAAATAAGTTCATAGTGAGACCGCTACATGCAGCATTTGACTAGCGCTACATAAATACTTTTCTTCCTTTATTATGTTCAAAGATTTTTATACCAGTTACTATCTGAAACAAAAATAAAACAAAGTATGAAAAATAATAAAACTCTGGATTTAGATTTAATAATATCAACCTTAATATATATTTCTGTTGAATTGAAGAACAATGCAGAACTGGAATGTATGGTACTGCAGAGGACTTTCTCCAGTCATTGACACTGGCCCAGCGAACCGGAGGATCCATCACACAGCGCAGCCCCGAGCAGTGCGGCGATATTAGAACAGTTTACACAGGTAATATTTGGAGTGCGCATGATTGATGTGGTATCTATGCGCGCGCACGCGTCCTACCGCGCCTGCGCCGTGTCTGCCAGGCCCGCACCGCTCTGCGCGCTACACACAAATCATCGCAGCAGATTAAATACATTTGTAAACGTAGCCCGGAGCCCCATCGGGCGGTCTGCTGGAGAATATTGCGGCTCTGGAGTAAATTGGAGTAATTACTGGAGTTGTGGAGTAATTGGAGGATCGTTCTTGTTTTTCCTTTCTTTATCAGGTCTGCATATTTCACATCGCTGGAATTCTCGACGTGCGCACTCTGAGTCGTAACTTTATTCTGATTGGACGGATGAAAGCCTTTCAGATTATTTTACTTTCAGGGTATTCACTGCGTTTATATTTGAGTGTATTTTATGAACGAATACAGAAGAGAATTTGAACATAGTTAAGGACAGGTGTATGCGATTCAAATCAAAATCATCTGAAACAGTATTAACAATTTATGATTTTGAAAATTTTGTTTCTTGGAATTATTATAGTATTTTCATCATCCATCTTAGTATTTTTTTTATTTTATCTAATTAAATTCTAAATGTTGCCCGCTAAGTTACGAAAAGAACCAGTTGCTCACGTTCAATTTATTGAGGTGTTTCCCCCCCCAAATATATACTTGAATCTTTATGTAACAATAGCTGATTTAAACCTGTAACAGTCTAGTGTAGCGTATGAACACATCAGTATGAACAGTATTTAAATAGAGTATGGTACTCACACTTTAAATCCGGGGTAATTTAAAAGGCTAATTTTATGTATTGTATTAGATCATCGTGTTTATTTTAGGAAGATACAAGTTTTATGCGATGTAAAATATTACAGAATTATGCTATTATAATAAATTATTTTGTTAACATGTGCAATTAACTGTTTCTTATTTGTTATTCTTTGATTAAAATAATATAATCCGAATAATATGGATAGGATCCACAATATACATGAATTGGTAAAGTATATAATTATGTAAGAGTGCATAACTTATTCCATTCCACTTCACATCTGAAACCATCGAAGAGTTTTCTGGTTTTGTATTGTGGAAAAAGCAATTTTGTATTACCGACAAATACACTCTCAAATTTAAGCATTTGGCCAGAATCAAAATTATCCTTTAGTTTTTTGATAGGTGAAATATGTGATGTGTACATAGTTTACAAAAAAGTTCACACTAATTCACGTACTCAACTGGGCCGTTGAACTAAAAAGTTTGTTCAACAAAATAGTGTTTAATATCTTTTTCGGAAAAGAGTTACCTCCATCACTGTAGTTGGAAGGTCAAACTTATTCTCTGGACAAGAACACTGAAGCTCGGTTTTCAGTATTTTCTTTTTGGACAGTATTGACTTGTGTTAATTGCTGTAACCTCGAATGTTACTGAAGGGCTTTATATTCCTATTCCTTACGTGTTTGTTTACTGTACTATTTCGTGAAGAAAGTGTACAGATGATGCATACCTGCGTGCTCAGTACTCATTCGCTACAGTACTGCGGCACACTTACCATCCTTGTACACAGTACGCAGTGACACACTGCAGTAGCTACTAGGGGGCCCACCCACCGGCGACCGTACTCCTACAAGGACGGAGTGTGAGAACCATCCCCAGAGTCGTCCGTGCGACCACAACACCATAACTCCCCGGAGAAAGCATCTTTATGAACATTGGCTACGAGACATGAGTTGTGCCCAGATGAAGTGAGGTACTACAGGCTCAGTACAAAGCCGTACATAACGACCCTATTACCTTGTCCCCTGCTAACTGGATGTGTCCAACGGTGAAGCTGGAACTGAAATTACACTCGGTACAAACCGTGTTTGGGAGCAAAACGTTCAAACTCCTATTGATGGTTCACTTTATCGCTGTATGGAGGAAATGTAGAAATTAACTATTTTTCCTATGCTAAAAAGGATTCAGGTTAATAAGTAAACATAGGGTGAACGATAGTAAATTGAACAAGGATTTCGATATATGACAACTATTCCTATAGGCAGGTACAGTTTATTTATGTCCTTACATTAAAACATAGATATCCTGGACAGTGAAGTTTAGTGTATGGCAATTATACGCGTAACAATAATCATATCATATGTGTTATAGCTAATGTTTTGTATGTGAATTTTTCTTACGGATACCTCAAGTATTTATTCAAGAGAAGAATCGTATATCTGTCGCATATCTAATATGTAATGCCCTTTTTAAGATACATACGCCTATTGACTTCGGCAGTATGATACAATTTAACTTCATGAGATTCCTCTCTAATCTGTAATGTTATCTGTATTCTTATATAAGACATATATGCCTGTCGTCTATAGCAGTAAGAAACAATATTTCGTGATGAGAATAATCTGTAGGCTGTAATGCCGTATGCTTATATAAGAAATATATGCCTGTTGTATGTAGCAGTAGGACAGAATGTTACCTCATGAGATTCGTCTGTGGACTGTAATGCCGTTTCTTCATGCAATGTATATCTAAACTGAAGTTCTTTATTTTTACATAAGTCAAAGAGGTAATGAAGATTAGGTACTCACAGACGTGTTTCATTAAATATTAATTTTTGTCGATGACATTCAATATTTTGAACTTGATTGTGTTGATTACTATATGTTTTAAATATTTATGAAAATCATTACAGTCTAAAATATGTTGAACCAGACTGTGAGAGCTATCTCCAAAGGCAACATTTTTTTAAAATTTGTTTTTGTTAACAATTATATATTTTAGAGGCAAAGTTTATATTTAAGTAATTGTGCTTAAACAATTCGTTTGGATAGTTTAACATACATATTTTTACACTGATGCAATCTCAGAATGCCAAACCTTGAGTTTCGATTGCTTAAAAATCATAATTTCAAACTGAGCTTGGAGCTGATTCGGTTAGTATGGCCAAAATCATTGCTTTTTATCATCTATTAATATTAACAAATTCGTGTACGTAAAAAGTTCGACCTATCAAATACACTTGTAAAAGCAGAAAACTAACCTCTCTAATTAGACTTGTAATGTTTAGTACAACTGTATAGACTCAATATAAAAGTAGAAAAAGAAAGCATACCACATGTATCTCTCAATCATCTGCTTCCGTCCTTTATTTAACTAACCGTTAACGGTTAACCGTTTAACTAAGCTTTTCAACTTAGAATTTTAATATTTTATGGGCTCTATAGCTTTGAGCAACCTACGTTTTGACATATTTCTAAATAAGTACACAAAGAAGGAGGAAAGTAATGCTTGCTCTCATTTTAGTTCCTTTCATCGACTACAACTGTGTTCATGCTATGTCAATTGCTATACCAACACGTAACAACTTATGAAACATACCACCTTCAGCCACCGTGTACACCCACCAATGTTTCTCTAAATGCCAAAGTTAACGATCTCATTTCGACCTCGCGTTGGCACTCATTATCATCACTATCTCGATCAACAAGGCTCTCGTTATACCTCCTGGCTTTATTTTCACGAACGATTTCCATAGCGTGTGATAATAGACACATCCTATGCAGTATGCAGCGAGCACAGAGCAGCAGCAGGTCGGCCACCCACACAACTCCAATGTGAATACAATGCTGCCACCTCACCGACATGTTCATTTTTACCGAGCGATAACGCTGGCCGTTTGTCTCTGTGAGCACGAAGCTGCTGAATGCATTACATTACCATTGCGACCCGAGGACCGCCTCGGTCATTCATACAGTGGAGGGTAGAGAGTAGGGCTGGGTGGTAAAATCATAGTCGGTGCATGGGGTTGAAGCATGAGTCTGCATAGAAACTTGATTACACAGTGATACATTATCATACATTAGAATTGAAAAATGAGCGGGGACTATGGAAGAGGCTATGATTGAATACATGTTCAAGATGGCGTTTACAAATGGATGAGGATGTATATTGAAAATGGCTCAATAACTTATAGCATTGAACCTGATATACTGCGAGGTTCACGATGCATACTGTGCTCTTGTTGGCTGATATTGAAAGAATGGCTATATAAAAGATGAATGATCAACTAACTTTAAGAAGTAACTCGCAATAAAGGTTTAGAACGGCTTGGGTTGGTGTTCACGTGGGGATTAAGATGAGATGACTATTAAATATTATGACGTTTATAAAACAAGATTTATTCATTACAAAGTTCAATCATAACAACAGTAATGATCATGACAAAAGATACATCAGATGTTTAACTATTACAATTCCAGCTGATCTATTTGCCAGTACATAACAATGACTAAGTGTGAATTATGAAAATGGTTTAGGGTGATAATTGAAAATTAACTAAAATAGATGGCAGAACTTTCATTCGTTGGGTAACTTAGGTAAATAATTGAATTTCTTAAGGTTCTTGAAAAGATTTCGGAAAACGATTGAAGAAGGTTGCAATTAGTAAATTTTGGGAGATTTTCAATGATTACTTCCAGTATAATGTGGGCGGTTCTATTGAAGAGTTGAAATGTAACTGAGGCTAAGTTGATTAACTCTATAGATTATAATCAAAAGACCTTTATCGGTGGATTTCCTTTTATTCCAATCAACTCATTTCCAACAAAACTTAGGAAAGGTAAATGTTTCAGCCTTGTATAATCGTTGATACAATACAAATATAAACTTATAATACATTTAAAAAACATGCATTGCAACTAAACAGTTGAGTACCCAAACACAAACCTTGGGGTATACCGTACTTCACTTCCCACAGGACTGGAGAGCGACAGAAGACAGAGCTCCCAGCGGGGGAGTGCAGAACCACCTCCTTTCACTCTCAACTCGGCCTATGTATGCAAATGTAGCCTTATCTAGGATGCACGCCAGTCCGCGCTCCTTATCAGGCAACTCCTTATCATTATCGAGACCTTTCTTGTCTTTCTGTTCATTATCATAAATGTTCCTATTTGGAATAATTAGTGTATAGAAATAAGTAAAGGCACTTGACAATTTATTGTAAGACAAATAGTTTGAAATTAAATCAAATGTAGAATATATTGAAAGCGAAGGTTTTAAAGCCCAATTTAATTATTTTGAAATGAAAAAAATCAAAGTTTGTTTTTGACGACGGAAGAACTGTGAAGGTAAAGAAGTTTTTTCGGACATTTACCATAGTTCAGTGATACAAGAAATCAGTAACACTACGTTTCGAGATCTGTTGTCTCATCTCTTCATCAACTTGATAACTATTAACAATGCAGATAACAGCAAAGATTGTTAGGTTAGTTATTCCCCTGAGGAAAAGATCCGATTGTAAATCTCGAAACGTAGTGTTACTTATTTCTTGTGTCACCGAACGCTGGTAAATGTCCAGAAAATCTTTTTTCCTTATCAATTTCTCAAATACATCGAAGAATACCTAATTTAATTTTGCTCATTCATTCGTAATAGTTCAAGACGACACATTCAATACGCATTTAGTTACAAAAGATCTCCTTTACATTTTTAGCGCCAAAGCAAAAAAAGAGCAAGAAGTTTTCAAAAAAAGAATTGAAGAACATATATTTGAGAACCACTTACGTCCAATGTTGATCGAATCATAGTCGAGGTATCTTTTCCTGCGACTTACTAACCTTATTCAATAGATATGCTCTCTCGCAGCATTTTATTATTATTTATATTGCATAGTAAATTTTACTACTTCCCAACGACAGCTGATTGATAGTGTAAGTGTTTCACCACGACAGTCCTGTTCTGTTATATTCAAATCATGAAATATGCTTAACAAACATACATATGCAAATTAAAGCTCAGCCTGTATCGTTTACAATATGCAATAACAGTGAGTACAAACTGGTTAGAGTTGCAGTAGAGTTACGTTAGCTTTGGCACAATGTTCTCTTTTCTGTGTAAACACAGTGTTTTATTCTTCCACTAACCAGATAGTAGAAAATGTTCCCCGAATAGGTTTTTGGCATGTAGAGTGCGTTCCCGATATTGCTTGGAGATAAGTAAGTGGAATCAAAAACGGCCCGAATTTCAATGTAGCTGGCATTCCGGGCAGCGCGGCTTCGGACAATTATTCGCCGGTGAGTGATTCCATCTTCAAACACTCGGTTATTGTAGAAACAGCCGCGCAGTGATAAGCCACGTACTCGGGTCACTATATTTATAGACGATTACAATCGACAATAAATGGTTTAGCCGAACCGGGCGATTTATCGGCCAATCAGAGAGCGCGGAGCGGCTGCGGCGGAGGTGGTGGGGGGAACTAGGTGTTTATAGCTGTAATTAATGGGGTTCCTCGACACTAATGAGCGATATTTATACAGATCCGCCCCCACCCGGCGCGGGCCGCGAGATGGTATCGCCCGTGGGAACCGGGAGTCCCGGAGTCCTGGAGTACCAGGAGTTAGGGAGGATGAGGGCAGAGAAAGATGAGTGGATATATTGTGGTTATTGAAGTAAGGGAGCGCTCTCCAATGGATGAACTCTGAGCAGTAAGTTTAGGAATGTTGAGAAAATCTCATGGAATAAAAATTGGAGTACACATTATGGCACGAATAGTAGGAAAACAATAGTAGGAAAATTTAGAAGAAGAAGGTTGATTATGGTTATTTTATTGGATAGACCTTACATAATAACCGACAAAAAATTTAGTAAATGGGAGTGAATATACATGAAGGAAAATTTCCATGAAGGGAATTCCACGTTTAAGCTTCCATTTATTGGCCGATCATTTTGAAACTTTACACACTTTTTAATTAAAATATTAAGAATTGTGTGTAGAGGTTACAGCTCTCTCATGTTTGCAGAAGCTGAATTATGGTCGAAATAAATAAATTGTAATCAAGCTCATAAATTGTTCTACTAGATTCACAAAATAAAGATGTAATTTGAATGATACTTTAAAAAAATATCAATGAAAATTTCATCGTAAAACCAATTTATTAAAGTTGAAGCCCACGCACAGTGACGCTGGTAACAGCGATAAACAAATGACTTCTACACGCTTAAAAATGTTGTGGGTTTCCGCAGAAGTCACTCTTCGATAACGCTCATCATTCCGCTTCTGCGAACACGAGAGAGTAGTAAACTTAACACACTATTCTCGATATTCTAATTTAAATGTGTGTAAAGTTTCAAATTATCTACCAATAAATAAGCATATCGTAGAAGCTTAAACGTGTAACCTCTTCGTGTTATAGTAAGAATAGTGACAACATATGTTTTGGAAGAAGGCGATCGTCATTAGATCTTGGAAAGAATTTACATGAATAAAGAAGAACCCTTCTAGATTTCATATTTTTTCCTAGTTTTTAAGGTCTTCCTCAATAAGAGAAGGTTTTGAGGACATTCATACACGTTATTTCAATACATTTGTAATAGTATACAGGATGTCTTTAGAAGAGAAAAAGGTTTCAGCTGTATTCGAAGGAATATATCATGAAGAGAGAGTTTCAGGGTTTTTATATAAACAAAGACAAATATGAACACACACACACACACACACACACACACACACACACACACACACACACACACACACACACACACACACACACACACACACACACACACACACACACACACACACACACACACACACACACACACACACACACACACAGTTAATAATATAAACAGAAGCATGGAACTATTTTCTAGGCTTGTATTATTCGTAGAGATTTGGAAATCCCGATTTTAGGAATGAAAGTTATTTCCTCACGGAGTAAACTGAAACTTCAATGCAATATACAATGTGTATCAAAATGAATGACCTGATTTTAAAACTCAATATCTATTGCTAAAAATGTACTAAAAAAATAATATTTATTGCAAAATACTTACAAAATCTTAAGTCTTAGGTATGTTATTACAAATTTTCTATATGTCCACCAGCAGCAGCAGCACGAATAACATCCAGACGATAGCTAAATTCCTCATAAACCTTACATAACGTATCTGCGTTCACAGACCTTATTGCGACAGTTATTCTGTTCTTTAGTTCTTTTCTTCGATGCCATGAGTTAGAGGGGGAACAAACACTTTTTCCTTCACATATCCCCACAAGAAAAAGTCGCATGGGGTCAAGTCTGGTGATCTTGGAGGCCAAGAATGAAGGGCATTGTCTCGAGGTCCCGTGCGCCCTATCCAGCGGTGGGGCAGAGTGTTGTTGAGAAGCTGCCGAACATTGTTGTGCCAGTGAGGCGGAGCTCCATCCTGTTGGAAAATAAACCTAAAACTTTAAGATTTTGTGAGTATTTTGCAATAAATATTATTTTTGTAGTACATTTTTAGCAATAGATATTGAGTTTTAAAATCAGGTCATTCATTTTGATACACGCTGTTTATGATATTCTAAGAAATGAAAAATATACCTTACCTTCTTTTTATGTGAATTCTGTGACTTTCCTAATTTAACTCAAAGAGGGTCCATAACTGAGTTTTTACCCTTCTTCTTATTAATACAGCCACATGCTAATAATTTAATGTGTTACTTACAAATATTTATTAAAACAGGCTTTAGGAATCTACATAAAAAGGAAAGGATTTAAATCTATTGACACATTCATATATTTTAAGCTTTTATCTCTTCTCTTTTTATTTGATAAAGTTGTATTTCGAATGTTTATATCTGTCTTTTCATATAATTACTCCAGATCCGTTTTTCTATTGTTGTACTAGTTTCATATACGGTTCCAACCCGATTTTCGGTTATTATTTTGAAGTTTCTAAATGAACAGGCGAATCATTTTATTCATCTCATGCGGAAAGAATTTCCTTTGATGTGAATCACTAGGTTTAATAACACTTTATCCAAAATATATAGTCATTCATGACACAATTCGTATGACTTCTTAGATCAACTTAAAAGTACCCCAACCTCTTCCCGAAGAAACAATATTGGTCACTATTGATGCCACAGTTGAATGCACATAGACCACGATGAAGGAATATTAGCTGTGACTTTTTATCTAAACCAAAGAAAAATGGATTCTAAACTTAGTACTTCGTTTATCATAAAACTAATTAATTTTATCCTTACAATGAATTGCATCTGCTTTCACAATACATACAACAAAGGCACAGCGGTGGGGAAACTAAAAACACCTGTATTTTAAACACGCTTTATTGGTGACATTTATTTTATTTAGACACATGGAATTATTGTTTTTAAAACGTTTATAGGATACCAAAAAGCATTTAGGTAACTAAAATTCACATTTAAAATGTCTCCTACTTCAATAAAAGTTTTCATATAGAATAGGGATGTTTACAATGTTCAATAAAATGTAACACAACGCAATATTAAGCTATAATAGCTGACGTTCAGCGCATGCTTAGAGGAATATAGCAAAATATATAGCTCAAAGAGTTGCTTTAAAAAGTTAATAAAAAGAAGACAATTATTAAAAGACTATCCCAATATTAAGAAAAATCCCAACTTAAATACTTCAATGGCACCCAGGATTTCAGAGAATAATTATCCTACGAATTGCATTTGATATGATACAAAAGTTTAGTTCTATTAATGATATTACGAGTATATCTACTTTGTAAGCAACATCAAGAGTAGTCTTTAAACATCCAATCATTAAAGATTTTGCTAGCCAAACTAAATTACCAATCACAAACATTGAAGCCAAAATATTGGGATGACAAAAAAATATCACATCATGTAGCAAACCCAGGTGTTTGGTTTGTAAAAAATGTCTTTAAAAATTCTTCATTAGTAAGATAATAAGGAATATCCAATAATAGAGAATTTGATTTGTTTTGTGATATTGAAAATTTGTTTTATAAAATCAATTGTAAAATTGTTCAGTGGTTTATATTTTTTCTACTAAGATTACCTATACGACAATAATGACGTCACAGATATGATTACATAGCCTGACATAGATATAAAGAAAACTATTGTCATTCATGGCGAGAGTCATAATGATTTTGTGATACAAAATATGTATTAAATATGTATCCAAATTCAAATCCTTTAAATCAATAGCGGACTTCAATTTATTGGACTTTCGAGGACCACTTGGCCAAAAAATGTTGCTTTGCGGTCACCAGCAAAAAAGTTGTGAGGTTTAATAAAATCCTTCTACCGAAAGGTAACAAAAATAGTAATACTTATTAAAGATATGTCTTTTTCATTAAAACCCACCTACTTCCACCAAGGATACAAAGCAGAAAATTAAAAAGATATGTTTATTTAATTTGATGAACTTTAAAATCAAATAACTATAGTTTTGTATAACCAAGCGATGAAGAAAACTTTAAAGCGTAGCAAAGTGTGCATATAAGTTACTAAATCTATATTATCATGACTACAATTCATCATTCCGAACAGTTCTTGTACTGATGTCTTGAAATCATCAAAAACTGATAAGCACACGCAAGGCATATTCAATTTTTTTCTTATCCGCATAGTCCAGGGTAAAATATAAAACATAAAATAATTGCAGATGAGTTAGTTTCTTATGGAAATAAGAATGGCAAAAACCCTTTAAGTCCCTTTGGGCCTGTGGCCTGGGGACTTAAGCCTAGCAAGCTTATTTGTAAATCCTCCACTGGTAAGAACACTTAAACAAGTTCGCTAATTTTTAGTATAGAATGGTAAAACACCACATCATCTCGAAATAAAATTAATTAGGCAGTACAATAAAAAAGTAATGTAAACATAATTTTGGTAATGCTATCTGTATTCACCAAAATATAACGGTAACGATTTAATAAAAACCATTTTAATAACAGGATATATTAATATCCATTAAAACGGGTTTAAATTTTTCCTCTATTGTTATGGGTTATTCAGAAAAAATTTCAAGCTTCTTACACTTTTTCATCTAAATATCCAATATGTTTATGAAGGAAACAGTTTTTTCCGGGCATTTGCCATCGTTCAGTGAAACGAAAAATCAGTAACACTACGTTTCGAGATCTGCAATCTGATCTTTTCTTCAGGAAATAAACTTTATTTACCTGAAGAAGAGATCAGATTGCAGATTTCGAAACGTAGTGTTACTGATTTTTCGTTTCACTGAACGATGGCAAATGCCCGGAAAAATCCTGTTTCCTTCACAATCCTTCCATCGCCAAAATAAATTTCAAACAAACAATATGCTTACATAAAAAACTCAAAAGCGTTTGGATGCGTAATGATAATTATCTTCAAAATGAAACATCTATTTATGACCAAAAAGAAGGTAGTAAAAGTAGTTTACAACTTTGTCATTTGGGATAAAACAAATTTCTGTAAGATTTATTAGTTACAGCATATTTAACTGACGCATTTGAATAATTTACAAAGGTAAGGAAAATATCTCCGGAGAGAAGAAGGAACAGATTGAATCAATCAAGCGAGCGAGATTACTAGCGGTGTTAGCACCTCCCAATTGATATGCGGACGGGGTAGCTCAGCCGGGCAATCTCTGGCGGTGTTTTATACGCGGCCGGGACTAATGTACAACACGCGTTAATGAGATAAACATGCGCGCGGTGTGTCAGACAGGAAGCGGACTTGTACCGTGTCACGCCGCGCATACTTTACCGAGATATTGGGGAAATGTGTGACAAGGACTTTGGTGAGTCCTGGAGGAGAGGTGGAACTCGAGGGATTTTCTATAGTCTACTAGAACAAGAATACTTCTCGTCACCTATTCTTTACCGCCCCCCAAATTTTTCCAAAGATACTATAGTTACCATAAAATTTTATTGGCTGAGCGAATTCCACCACTGACGGAATACGTCAGATCTGTCTCTGCCCGCACGCTACATCTATATATTTGAAATTTTATATGTAGCTTCAATATAGACAACATCGGGTTTGATGGTGGTGCAAGCACTTTCCTGGGTTTTGGCTGTGCGTTAGAGAAGTTTACACTGATAGAAGAAAGGGCTCGCTGTACCTATGGGATTTACGTTTGGGTGAAACTTAGTTTCTACATAGGTAAGGTAGAAGTCCCTTCAGTGGATGTATTTGATCTGGATTGAATACTGCCAAGAATACACCAATTGCCGTTGCAAAAGATTGTTTTCTTCTCTCATCTGGTCTTCTTCTGAGACCCTTTCATACTCTAACACCAAGAAGGAAGGTTGGCTCACTTTATCCCTTAACATGTACTCTTACCGTAATGTTCTAGAACACCACGTATCACTGGGCATTCTCTTCCTTTAATGATTTATCTCCTGTTGCATTCTCTCTTCGAAGCTGCAACTTCCCTCTTTCTTCTTTAAAAACTAAAAGCACAACCAACAGATAGAGCCCATTTAATATGCTTAATTCCTTTTGCCAATGTAAAAAGCATGGAGTTATAAACTTAAATAGTTAATTAAAGAAAATCTGCACATCACATATTCACAAAAACAATCTTCAGTATCGTCTCAACCTCCCACTAGTTTTTTTTTCAAACCTCCATTTCTCTTAGCACTTCCCCGTCTGACAAAATATTCAAGGATCTGCTGGGAAAATGACGAGATGAAACAGTGATGATAAACATATCCTAAGGCTTTTAAACCAGTATTCACATCAACATCGTCAGCAGTTTTGTAACCCTTGTATGCCACTCCATACAAGAATCATCTAGTCGAAGTGAATATACTATGGTTCAAACTCTATGGATAAAACCTTAACGAAACTACCATGTGACTTTAGGGTTATTTGCAAATCCTCTACAGAAGGATGTAGACCTTGTTCAGTGGTCGTGTTAAGTAGGTTTACCCGCCCGTTCCTCAGGTGAGTGGAATGTTATTCGATCACCTCGTGTCATCTCGGTGTCGGTGTCGTGCCGCTCCACCCCCGCAGCAGCGACAGTCTCCGGGTCCGCGACCGAGCACCGATGCCACCGAGATGACCCCGAGACCCCCGGGGACGAACTCTAGTAAATCCCTGCTACCATTGTCATTGTACTCGGTTCACTTTTTATATTATTATTTCCACGGTATTGTTGGGATCGACTATCGTTTTGTTTCTGGGGACAATGCGATGTTTGTTTCTCTTTGCGTGATTTACCGGCCTAGCCGCCCGCCACCACGCCGCTCCTCGCCGCCGCTGCCCGGTCTGCTCTGGCGCCCCCGCTACACTGACTCGGCTCGACTGCCCGAGCTTCTAATTGCATTCTTAACGCGAATTGCCTTTTAAACAGAACTGTAATGGATTCCAGCTCCTGTTTTGTCGCCAGGACAGACCAGCCCGCTACTCCCTTTCCACTTGATGCCTCTTGATGACGTTAAATGCAACTAGCGAATTTTGTTAAAGGTTTATGTAATTAGATTTAACAGAACTAAAGTATAATATTTTAGTCCCCACGTTAATTTTACAATCTCCTATTATATGCTTTTACGGCGTTATTTCGTAGTTTGCAGGATTCTGTTAGTTTTTGATGGGAGTCTTACGGCTGTTCCCGCAATCATTTGCCGATGAGCAAAGAATTGTACTCCAGAAATAAAAATAGTAATTTACTATAGTTCTATAGAATACAGAATCTATACCTATCCATCCCTACGTTTGGATGGATGTAAGAAATTCTCTAAACGATACATAATTAATGATTCGCAAGGAACAAAGGAGGTCCTCTTTCCTCATGAAGGAAATTTGGGATACAAAACTGTAACATACCACTTATTTATTGTCTGTTTATAGTGAACGGCTATATTCAATAATTTCCAACCATACGTCAGATTTTTAACGTGGAACCGCAGTTACGACCGAGGTTGATGACATTAAATTTTTAAAGTAGCCTTGGGGCTTGAAGGTCACTAATACATCACACTGTTAAGCTTGCATGTTTCAACATACCTGCTCACACTGTTATGCATGTTTCAACATACCTGCTCACATTGTTATGCATTTTCAAGATCGGAAATAGGTATAAACAACTTTGACTCGCCAACCTACAAAACTGATGAAAGCAGTGTAACCTTCAGAGTAGCAGTTTGTTAGCAGCTCTGTCTGATCCGCTCTAAGATATGATTTTCGTCAATACTGCAAACTCCAAAGTATCATTGTTTATATACGGCTATATTAGCAACTCTATCTCATCCACTAAGGTATCATTGTCGACAATACTGCAAACTTCAAAGTAACATTGTTTATATACGGAATTTGTTAACGACTCTATCTCATTCACTTTAAGGTATCATTGTCGACAATACTGGAAACAAGTATCATTGTTTATACATGGAATTTGTATAGAAATCTGTCTCACAAACCTCCTGAATTGTCGAGATTAGTTTAAGGTTCAAATTGTATTGGGTATATTCTAAGTTTTTTTTAATCAACTCTGTCTAACCAACGGACAGAATATTTTGGACAACAAAGTGATCTTCTAAGCGGCATTGTGTGTAACATAAATTGGTATTAATCCCACTATCCTGTCTGCAGTATTTTAGAGAATGCTTTGTTTAGATCGGTTTGATTGGTTTTGGTTGTATGACAATTCTGTAATACTGGTCTCAAGGTGAGACTGCGCATAACCGGTTTCGCTAGTAACTGTGTGTAACTAACCTAAGGTGTGATTGCCGACAATTCTGTAAGCTAGGATCAAGGTTACATTAACCGGTCAGACACCATTATGTCACTCCATTCATGTAACATGTTACTGCGCTAATTAAATACACATATAGTTAAGTGTGTCAATTAAGATTTATGGTCAAATACATTAGCTGGCCAGATATATGGTCACGAAATTTTAAGCTGGAATAAGAGTTAAGTAATTAGTAGTAAACTATTTAGAAACGGGTAGAATATTCTTATGCCACTCTGTTAAATTTTTAAATTAATTTTAAAAGTTATCAATTAATAATGCAGTAGAAATACGATACGCCATGTGTCGTAAAAGGCTTAGCCTGCATGCAAAATTTCAAATCTATACCTCATTTCATTCTCTAGATGTATTGCGGACAGTTAGTCAGGCAAACAATCACAAAAAGGTTGACAGGAAAATGACGCATCCTGATGCCATTTTTGTAGAAATTAAGTTTCGTGCAAAATTTAAAGTCACATATGAAATCTTTCTCGACATATCTTGCCACATGACACGTTCAAATTTTAGGTAATAAAATTGGGCTTCTTATCAATGTTTAAATCATTTACGCTAAATTTATCCAACAAGATGCAATAAAATAAGGAAGTAGTTAAGCTACATGTACAGTATTAATATGACATATGCTTGAATCTCTTATGGGTGTATTCAGTTTGTTTAAACATGTATTTATTGTACTATTTTCTTGTTGCCACCATGGTTACCCATAAAATCGATGTAAAAATATTCACTAACGCTCAGCCAAATCCCATGGAGAGGCATGCACAATCATTGAACTGAGTATTCTTCATAGATAAATAAAGCTTCTTGTACAATTTCAAGATAGACAGACAGAACGGGATATTTTTTCAGCCTACAAAAAATTAGCTTCCCCAATAATGGAATAAAATACATCATAGTTGAACTATTTTGCTACCTCATTATCATACGCAATCTCCTCAACTTAGAGGTAGAGTTCACACAATGATAACCTGGAACGTACAGTACGTACAGTATTTATTCCAGAATGTGGTACTCTTACATCATTACCTGGGCTGATAAGGGTTGAGCTTGATACACAGCAGTACATTCACTGACCAACTACTTATCCCAAATCCAAATTTTGGGTTTTACTGCAAAAAGTTTCTTTATTCGCATTTAACCTTGAATTAATTGTAAGGCAAGAGAAGAGTTTGTTTAGTGTAAATACGAAGAAGACAGATAAAACTTAAATTATATTTAGACTTTTGCGGGTGCCAGATAAAATATTTCACTAGTGTTTCAAATGGGGGTTACGCGTCCACGTACACTCTTCTTTCACATATATTATATTCACGTATCTTCCTAATTGATTTACTATCGAAAATCCATCTGAAAATGGATTTTGAAAGTTCCTTAAAACGCGTGTTTCTTATATTATTTTGGTTCTCTCCGGGAGATAACATTTTCCCCTGCAGATAATGTAACAAAAATCCCATGGGGAACAATTTAGTTTCGTTAGCCACTTCTTATTTGTACATTACCGTTTAACGTTTTAACAACTGTAAATGACAACAGTGAGTTTAATTTGTATAAAAGATATGTTTGATAACGAAATCCAATCCCGATTGGACGCTCTCATTTGTCCGTAACCCTTCTCATCAGTCCGAATGCCGGAATACCGAATGGGAAATTCTTTGACTACAATGTCTTCGGATCCTTTACATTTACATTTTTCTCAATTTCGCTGCCAAACCTGTACATACAGCGTAATTTGGATTTCCGAAAGTATATAAAAGCGTATTCCTAAATATATTACTATTCAGGAGTACGTGAAACTCGTTTTAAATTGCCAATGAAATTAAAGTTAACACATTAATGGTTGAATGTCCACAAAATATTTTAAGAAAACGTTAAGCTAAAAAAATCGAAAGTTTGCATAAAACTGTCTTATACTGGGAAGATTGGGTTCAGTAGTGTGCGTGTTTCCCATGGTATGTCTCACTGTATGTCCTTAGTGAATCTTATTACACTACACTTGTGTGGTGTAACGTCCTCCTACCTTGTTTAAACAAAATTCTACTCAGTGATTTTGAGTTATAATCTATTTCTACTAATCAGCATGCACTTAGACGTCAGCCTCAATCAACGTGTTAACAAATGACACTCTGTTGGTATAAAAAAACTTATCGTTTTTATTGCCTGAGCGTTAGTGGAATGTATCACTTGAGAACCTGGAAAAGTATTTTCTTTTTGCCTGTCTGTCCGCACGATATCTCGAAACGAACAGAACTACAGACTTGAAATTTTGCATTTATTCTTCATTTTTATAAAAACAACATTGAGTTCGATGATGGTGAATGCCATCCCATGTAATACATCATATCTATAAAAGCTGTAAACTTGAAATTTTGCATGCAATCTCATCGAAACTTGTCACACGAAACGGTGTGGAGTAATCTTCTTACCTTTTATATCTAAGTAAAATATTGAATAACTGACTTCAGATTTTGTAGATGTTTAAATAAATTTAATTTTAGTTTTTTGAATCAAAGATTTGTATTTTGAATTTTCCATAGATTTTATTTCTAAAACAAAAATGAACAATCGTACTTAAAATCAATATACTATGTAAAGTAGGTAATTTTATATTCCTGAAAATACTTCGTCACAACTCTCTTTGTTGTCATATCCCGTTATTCTCATGGCATTTGTTTAGAAGACAAACAGTTTCTGCAATTCATTATGAGTATAGTTTTACCAAATAGTTATTCGAAGTGGAGGCATATTATACCAGAATAAATCACATCATAGTAAATTTGTCTGCCTATAATTATTATAGGATTTCAGAGAATATATGTGTATTTTTTCTATGTGGATATTCTCATATATTTCCATCTAAGAAATTAGCAGAGAGGACAAACCAAATTCATTTTGATTGTAAGAAATAAAAATCCTCCGATCTTAGACACGAACAAGAAAATTTATAGTATTTAAATTTTAGCTTTTAGGAACCAGACCAATAATATATAATATATCCTCGAAAATTTGCAAGCGCTTTTTCAAACGAGTTTCTCTTTAAAGTACAGAGTAATTTTTTACATTTTTATAGAAAATATGTTTACATTTTTAAGTTCAAATGTTTTTATATGCTCTAAACCAATTTTTTGTCCAATAGTTTTGGAATTTATTATATTAAAATATGTCTTCCGATATTAAAATGTTAGATAATAATTAAAAAAAAGTTGCAGATCATTTTATAGAGTAAAAAATATATACTTTTTTCGTAATTTGAAAAGTAATGCATTTTATTAAGCGCTTCAATATTTTGAAGCACTTTACCTTAGTTTCGCTTACTGCTAATATCAAATTGAAACTATTATATTTATTCTTGTTAAATAACTGTAGATGCCGTTCTCTTATTTCATATATTTTAAATTGATTAAAATCAAAATATCAATAATTTAAATATTTATTTTTTACGCTTTTTGTTCTTAGAGAATGAATCCTCAGACCTTCATAAACTGCAAAAAGTTGTTATTATGGTGGTAATTCAAACATATTATATATACTTAAATCATTGTATTTCAAGCACAGGAAGGTAAAATTTAATAATTAATAAAAATTAAAAACATTAACGATGGATTTTGAGATCTGGATTTCCTACTCATTGAATTATTTTTGTTATTCTTCATAAAACTCTTGTCATAAAAATAGGTTACTACTATATTCTTTCATTTCCTTCCACATTTAAAAATTGATATCTATGTTGTCATAAGTAGTTTGTTTTCAATGTATAATGTATTTTGGCTAAACAACATTGTTATTGTTAACAATAAAATATTGTTATTGGCATTAGATGATAGGCTGCAGATGCGTGAAGTCCAATTTTACTTCAAATTTTAGACATTCAAAACAATAGCATAACATTTTAATTCTGGTGTCCTTCTATATAATACAATCAAGTTTTAAGACCGTTACAACTCAACCATTACAATAGATATTAAAATTATTTCTCCAATGGCTACAAAATCTATATTATGACCTGAAATGAAGAAATGTGCTGTATGAAACTTTTAGAAATGATAAGATTACCAGCATCTCACATCGATAATAATCGAATATAGAGGTATCGTCATTCGACTTTTAGAGCAACATAATCATCGATATATAGTCTTTTCCAATGGTCCGTCGGCCATATATTGTCGAACGTAATCTTTGAATAAAAATGATTGATGAATTATCGGCGGCAGGTCTGCAAAGGATTACCTTAAACATCTCCGGTTTTCAGGGAAACCCTTTTTGTCCTTATCGCTTATTTTTCAATAGACACATACTAAATTTAAATGGTTTAACAACTGTGAATTAATATGAAAAAAAAACAGCCCTTCTACAATGCAAAGGGCTGGAGAAATTTCTCTTTGAGTAAACATGGCGTACTAAACTTAGTGAATTTTTGTTTCTTACATCTCTCAGATGAGGTGTTTTAATGTATGTGAATTTTAAAAGTAGTTAAATCTTTTTACTGTATGCTACACTTTGTAATGTACCGTAATGTGTATAACATTATAAATCGGCATATACTGTTATGTCTGAACATATCGTATGGTATAATGGGATGATAAATTCTTGACCTTACTGAAAACAGGATTTTGTAGATTTCAGTAAACAAATAGTTCTCTATCACTGTGAATGGGATGAGATGTTAAATAACGTTTCAAAACAGGATTTAAAAATTTATTTTCACTGGACGGTTTTCATATACAACTGTTGCTGACATATAGCAAATTATATTACTGTACATTTAGTACACTCATATAGTATTTAATCTATAAACAATTAATTTATACTTAAAATTAAAGTTGGCTAAGCCACTGAACTATGTACATTGTAGTAGTGTATATACTATGGCGGCCGTGCTCGTGTAGCATACAACTATATTTACAGTATACTGTTGTATACGGTATACATTATCTTAGTATACAGTTAACCTCATGTCGAGGGCTTTATACACTAATTTGTACATTATACATAAATACAGTAAATACAACCTTTCAGACATTATTACAAGACACGATGACGGAGATTTATAAATAGCTAGGAATTATTACATGAAAATAAAATAAACTCTATTACGTTTTAAAATTACAGAATATACCGTCGAAATCTCGGTTTTTGTAAACAATAAAAATGTTGAAGGATTCTAATACAAGCGTCAAACATTCCTTTTAAAGTATAAATAGATATTTTAGAATTTGATTTTACTATCAGTTCAAAATACTGACCAATATTTAAACAATTGTATTGAGTACTTAGAAAACCTGCCATAAAGTTTTTTTTAAAAAAAATATATAAAAAAAAAAAATAAAAACCAATATATTTATAAAGTTTACTCGAACACAAAAACATATTTAAGTGACAGTTATATACATTGAAGTAATAAAATACTCTAATTAATTTATCTTAAATATCTTGAAATATTAAAAATATAAAAGATCGTGTTTTAACACCATTTATTTTAGCTATAGTAAAATAGAGCAAAAAGCCATTTTGTCTTAATTTCGTTTAACTATTTTTAATCTACGACCTAACCTAACATTTTGCAGCTAAATGAAACCTTTGTGTATGGAAAATTAGCATAAATTAATACATTATGTCATTCCTGACACTTTGATCAAGGACGTTATTACATTGGTTTTTATAAATCAAAGGATAAGTTGTTTGTTTGTTTTAGAAACAACTTATATAAACAACTTATAGGTTTAATATAATTCGTTTATTCCTCGATTATTTTAAAACGACGCCAGTCTTCTTGAAAATAACCCATGGTTTAGAAACTTTTTTGTTTTAACTTAATTGCTTAAATAATTACGAATAAAACATTTTTTGCCACATTTGATTATTTAACAAAATACATAGACTCTACCGATCCTTTCTAATAGTACATATATATGTAACATAGAAATATATTTTATCATATTTCATAAGAACGTTTATAATTGAAAATAATTATAAACAAGTCCTTTTATTATATTCATTCAAAAAGTACAACAATTAAAATTTCCATTCAATTTCTTACAAGATTATAATTATATATTGTGTATATAAGATTATAAACTCAGACAAAATATTTTAAATGTAGCAATAGATTCTGAAATCAGATATATTAAGAAGAAATCAAGATACAGATTATGTAGATAAAGTATATTAGGCCTATTTAAAAGTCCAAAAAATAAAAACCTCATATTTCAAGACTATTTTTTTCACAAATCTAGGTTTATTATCGTAAAAAGACGTTTGAGAACTTATTACAGGTACTAGATAATAGTTAACGAACCTCAATAATGTTGAGGCTATTACAGACATTTACCTTCATAACATAAACATATGATTTTATTAATGAATACACATACTATGGACGGTAAGTATACTATGTTAGAATCACTTTCAAGCCAACACAGCTTGTTCATTAATCTATTCCTCACTTCACAAAATATATATTACACAAATTTTACACATGTTTCACGATTAACTGTACTAACTATAAGTCTTAGACAAAAATAGAGATCTTATTGCAGTAAAGTTCGCTACTAGATAATGCCAGATGGCTTGTCTTCTCTCAAGTTGCAATAAATACTATAGGATAAAACAACAAGTAAAATTAGCTATACGTATCATTTTAATTATTAAATAAAATAGATATGATTGGTCTATTGCACATCCAGCCAGAATACTTGTATATACATTTAGTATACACTAGTATACAATAATACAAACAATAAATACAGAAAACATTGTTTAACTAAGTTAAATACTCTGTGAGTTATAAATATAGGCACTTAGAGCTACCCTGAACAACAACCCACCACTAAATTGGCTCTGACTGTTTTAGTTAAACTTCATAACATAACAGCATTTTAAAATAACTAAGTACTATTTATTGTAAGTATTAATAGTAATTTTCAGTTTATAGTCTTTATTTAAAAGATAAAGTTAAAATTAAATATTCAGCAGTATTATATTTTAAATGTAATAAAGCGTGACAAACAAAATTGTTGGTTTAATGAAACTATTTGGTTTTCAATCTTAGAAACATATTAAGTCACTAAGTTAAATTTTACATAACCATTATAAATTTCGTCTATAGTTACAGAATAACATAAGTACTCTGTAATGTCAATGTTTTACAGTTTCATTACAAACAGATGCTTAACGATGACATGTTAATTTTAAATTTGACTCTTAATTTAGTCTACAGGTATTCAATTTGCATTGTCCACAACCATTAGATCTATTTATGCAAAAATGAGTTAAATATATTCCTTCACAATTTGGATTCGGTGTTGAGAATAAGTTTTATGGATAAAATATCTGGAACAATATTTACGGTTTTATACAGTTATTAAATAAATTTACTTTAATTTAATTATATAACTAATTTACTTTACTTAATTTATTGTTAACTTCTATAAAACCTATTAAAACCAAGTTAAAACAATATAATGGCGTTTATTTTTTAAAATATTGTGTTAGTATAATTTTAATAAATTGAAGATGGGGGACAGTTCTTAATATAGAACATCATTTCATAATTGAAATCCTATTTAAAAACCAAATCATTCATCTCTAAAAAATTGTTTAAAAATTTATTTTTGTTTTTAGTTTTTTTTTAATATAAAAATTGATATTTAGTCTAAAAGTTTAAAATATTATATGCCTCATAAAATATTTGTTAATTTTTATGAATCTTCTGCCTACGTCTAATCAAGTTGATTTTCATGAATTTCACGAGTACACTAACTGATTAGTTAAGTTTTTCTAGACAGAGATTTACAGACTTAACTACTAAAAAGTACAGACAGCAGTGGCGGTTGCAGCAGTAGGGTAGATGAGATCACAGCCTAGGATGTCCTCTCCCGCTAGCGCCTCTTGACACTCGCTAGCGTCCGGTCACACGCTACAGCCCGGACCCGCTCCTCGCATCTGTAACCAAACATCGTGCCTTACTTGAAGCTCTTAATTGCCATTATTCGCTGTTAATATTTCGGCAGCCCACAAAGGCCCGCTGTGGGCCGCGACGGGACCTCGGGCCAGCGATCTATCGGTCCCGATCCCCCAAATACTCGTGGTTTATGGGCCGGGCTTGATAGGAATTCCTGGGCGACAGTGAGAGGTATGGCTGGACCGCGATGGATGGGTGATATGCCCCATTAGAGTCTTTGAGCCCACCGACAGTAATGGAACTATCAATTTGGGAAACGGCTGAGAGTGGTCCTGGACATGAAATCATAATTTGGCAAGTTGGGAAATAGGAACTTAAATATGTCCGGGTGTGGTATTAATCTTTCTAGGTCTGTGGTCTTGATCTAGTAGGGGCTTCACCCTTCTAATACAAGTTCCGTACACGAAGAACCACACTTGAAATATACAAATGTCTCATAAAACATGAAATAGACTATTAGAGAAAGATGAGAAACAAATAATCACTTTCTTGTAAATTTCAAAAACAGTGCCATCAAGATTTTTTCGGACATTTGCCATCGTTCAGTGAAAAAATATATACATTATTTTTTGTTTCACTGAACGATGGCGAATGTTCGGAAAAATCCTGTTTCCTTCACAATCTTTCCATCGTCAAAAATAAACTAAAAGAAAGATATGCCATCAAGATCATGCAGGTGTTATTATTTTATAACACTAGTTTTAAGGATTGAGATCCATTCAATCCTCATAATGAGACGTTTTCCTCCGTTTCTTCCAATATTTTCAGAACGAGATATATGCAAGGATTTAACGAGCTGAGTAAGCTGAAGAGTGTTTACACCCCAAGGTGGACAATATTCGTAATATAATTCTCCTGTCGCAGACAAGGTTTGTACCCTGATTCAGAATACGATGCCTTATACCGAAACAGGCTTTCCGTAAGCCATTACGGAATAAATGCTACTCAACTTCAGTGCAGTGACATCGCTTGAGAGCGTTTTCTCGAGTCTGTACCTCAGAAGCTGACGCAAGCTGTCCGTGTACCAGTCAGATATGATACGAAATCTTTTGAGTGGCAGTCCACTGCCGCGCTTTTTATGTTTTAAGTGCAAGTTTATGTATTCAGTTTTTTACACCTGAGGAAGAGGATGGATTTCAATCCTCGAAACGTAGTGTTATATATTTTGTAACATAGCAAATGTCCGAAATCCAACTTTCCATCATAAATACAAAAAACCAAAAACAAAGCTAAGCTACTAGTTTTAATTATTAATATTTTATCTAAAATTAATATTAATGGTGCTAGTTATCTTGAACATCCTTGAAAGACCACTGTATAACTGAAGGTCACTTAAAAATCAAGGAGTCATTTATTTATTGCGTTTTCGATCTTCTGAATGTTTGTACTACATTGAATTCTACAAAGCTAACATTTTCAAATGTGCATCGTAACGCATTATTCCGAGTTAGTAAAGCAAAGATGTCTTATTTTACCAGGCAAAGTTAGGGCTAAGAAGCCCTCTCTAGCACTTAACCTTGTGACAAGCGGCTTAAACTTCCGAACTACCACGAATGGTCGAGCAGGTGGACTGCTTGCAAGGACAGTATCGCTCAGCGGTAACCCATCCAAGCAGCAGCCACGCTCGACGTTGCTTGATCTCGTTATCTCGCGATAACCGTTGTACCCGCTACACTATGCTATTGGCCAGAAAGAGAAAAACTTAGAATCCACAGAACACGAAATAACCCCAAATTACAGTGGAAGTAACTGTCAGTTCGCCCACGCGATAAGCCACGCTCTTGAGACAGTTACGAACCGGTTCCTGAAGTTCGGTGTGCAAGTGACCAACTCGGCTAACGAGAGACGCACGTTCTGGAAATGACGCTCTTGGATGAGGAATGGCAGCTCCGAGGCATTTCTTCAAGTGGCCGTGATATGATCAGGGAAATGGAACAGTTCTGTTTAACAAGCCAAACAAACTGTGAGCCCGTGTAATCGTCGGAACAATGGGAGGGTGGACTCGTGGGCCTACTCTACCGTGAACTGTAATCTAGACCCGGAACGTTGGTTTTGGAGAAGTTATGCAAGTCTCCAGGGAATGCTGTACCGCAGATGGGCGAAATTCCCATGGAGAAGACAGAGTTTGCGGTACTTTACAAGTTTGAAATTTCGGTCACATTTGCGAGAATAACAACTACAACTACTATGTTTTACCTTTTAATCGGGTATCACACCAAGGAAATGAATTGAAGCATAAAGTTAAACAAAGTAAGAAACGTAGCAAACAAATGTCATATTCCACATTCCAAACTGGAGAAATACTTTTGTTGCTTAACTTTGCAATACATATCAAGTTATAAATATCAGGTCCATTATAAAGAAATAATGTCATAAGATTCTGTGAAATAAGAAACATAAACACAGCCTGTACGCGCTTTCTTAAAGTTGATCTAAGTACTAAAGTTCGTTTACGCCCCAACTCCTTATTTTAACGGAATAATTGTTTCAAAGCGGCACACACGCATTTTAAAAATTATTTGAAGCTTCAAACGATTTGTAGTCAAATCTGATAGGAATTATTCCTGTATCGCCATCGATTGTACCTTTTTGTTTCTCTTTTCCTTTCTCTAACACATATGTTCAAATCAACGTGTATTTACTTAATAAATGTTTGCTAAGTCGGTGCAAAACTTTTAACGGGGTAATAATAATTCTGGCCCAATGTTGTGGATTGTCATCGTAAAAAAGATGGCCTACAAACATTTTAGTTGATAAAAAGTTAAGTAGAACTGGTCGATACCTGAAATTTAAATGTACGCTTACAGTAATTTGTCACTGTTTCGATGAACTTATTTGAAAATTAATAACACAGGAAAGTTTTTAAGTAATGACTGACTTTTCAAATCAATAAGTAATAAATAAATACAAACACTTACTCACAACACTTGTCAACAATTTCTTAGAGTTTTAGGTTGCCACAGAAATGACACGAACCATGTGGGAGATTTTGAAGTAACATAACGTTGTTTTACGTTAACCAGCCTTTGATCCTTCACAAGAATGGCATAACACCTAAGAGGACCTACCAAAGGTCATTTACTTTTACTATTTACTAATCGTATATTTCATTTCACCATATCTCAATGCCCAAAGTGCTACTGATAATCACCGCATGAAACAGTAATCTAATCAACTTTCTCAACATTAAATAATTTTCAAAGACAACTCGAAAATTAATTAGTTATACAGATTTTTTATTAATTATTAAGTTTTTAACAATATTTTATTTAAAATCTGTTACAATAAACATTAAGTGAATATTTTTGCGGGTTAATTATGATACGTAATTACCAAAAGTTAATAGTCTTGATGCATAACAGCGTCAATGATTAAATTGTGTCGGTTGTTTTCATCAAAACCGGTCAGGAAGGTCCAGTATGACATCTTTGAAGTCTAGTCGTAGTTATGCATTGCATAATAAATTCAGTGCCAGATGATTAGGATGATTGTATAATTTGGCTCCATATTTCTTGTTGTATCTAGTGATTTATTATGAACGAATTGGGTCCTTTTTGCTCTTCCACCTACAGATAAATTTGTATGAAGGCCAAAGAAATTTATGCCAAATACAAGTTTTTTGCTTGCTTTTACTTCTCTCTGTGCCCGAAGTACAGGAAAAATTGGGTTATAAGTAGGATAAACTGAATTACTATTGAGTTAGTACACGTGAGCACCTGTAAACTCCTAACTCTTACAACTAGTACACAGAATTATATGATTATTTACAGGAATCGACTCCTTACTTGATCTCACATTATTATTACTAGAGTTTTGGGGCAGTCCAAACTATTTATAGCGTGGAAAGTAAAGTATTAAAATATAATAAACACAAACAAAAAGGCTGTGATGAGTTAATTAAAAACATTCTTCGTGTTTATTTTTAAACAGAACTTATGCTACATAATAATGTTATTTAACTTTGAGCTTGTTCAATTAATTATTGAAATTCCATATTTAGCGAGTTAGGATTTTTTTACCTTCCAGAAAACACAACGCCATAATCAGCAATAACTACTTGAGTTCATTTATTTAGAGGTTTCTAGGTGAGGTGTTTAATCGTAATTATCTGGCTTTACCCGGATAATCAATAAATTATAAACAGAGAAGATTAACATTGATAGTAACAGGTAAAAAATTATCTTGGTTTGATTTGTCAGCGGATTCGTCCTCAAAATTTTCAAAGTGTACCACTTCAAAGTACATTACTACCCTACCCTAAACAAAAGTACATTACTAGGATAAAACTGTTCTACCGTCATTGACAAAATAATATTTTGCTAAAAATAAATGAAAGAGAAGGTGAAATGTAGGCTAATCTATTAATTAATTGACACCTGTTCAAGAAAACCGTGAAATATTTTATTAGTTCACGTGGAGTAAATTTCCTGTAAACGAATAATTTAAACGGAATTTAAAATAAACAAAATTGGAATTCCTCAGCTTTCCCATTTTCCAAAGTATTTCCTATGATACATATACGATTTATAAGTTTTTGAATTCATTTGCTATTGCAACTTTGTTAAATGTTTGTTTTTGAAGATGGTCGGATTGTGAGGGAACAGGATTTTCCGGGCATTTGGCATTGTTCAGAGATCAGTTAAAATCAGTTAAACTACGTTTCGAGATGTACAATCTGATCTCTTCCTCAGGTGGATAACTAAATACACTGATTTCTTGTACCACTGTAAGGTAACTATTGCTTAATAAGTCTTACAGTCGCGTTTATTAAAGGACCAAACATAGCTATAACATGATGATGCAACACTACTTTTATTTCTGAAAGTTAACTAACACCCTCGGAATTTTAGACATTAACCACTACCAGAAGTGGCGGTAAGGAGCGGCTGGCGGTAGCTGTACCGTGGGAGCCGCGAAGGGCGTAGATTCCTTCAACGTAAGCAGACAGTGATTTCACAGTTAGTAATCTCTTGATTGATGGAGACGGAAATTCCCAACATCCGACAACCCACAGAAGGATAGGGAAGTGTCGCTTCTTTTAGTGTATTCAATCGGACATTAGTGCGGTCTAATTCGATGTTAGTGTTCAGTTGTTATTTTCTTCAGCCGTTTCCGGCGGTTACAACAGATCATTGTTGAGCATTACTTGGAATCTTTCACTGGGCAGAGCACTTAGTTCAGATTCAATCATTTCTGAACCACCTTCTTGGAGGATGAGAAATATTTTGCAACTAATGGATAAGCTATAATAAATCAATAAATAAAGCAAAAACTGAATACTAGTTTTCATCACAGGAGCAACAGAGGCTCGTTTTCAGTACGCAATCGTATTTTACGAGAGGCGAAACCATAGTCGGAAATACGATTGGGCGCACTTCTGCTCCTCCAACGGTGTTTATCATATGGGAACAAAATTGAAACTTACGCGTTTTACGTGACTTTTACTACACAATAACTCAAAATAGTAATACTGTCACGTATATATATAAAAAGCAGGAGTGTTGTGTATTTAGTTCTACTGAAACAATACTAAAGTTTGAGGTTAGCCCACTGAAAAACTAGTAATGTGCGCTAGCTGATTTTTCAGATCTCTATTTTAAATAACGAAGAACAATCACTTTATGGACCAACTGTACCAGGTATAAAAACAATATTGTTATTTGTGCAGTATAAAAGAAAAACATGATTTAATATTAATATTATTTGATTAGTTATTTCTAAAAACCGGACTTATATATAACTGATAATTTACTTCATAACTTTAAAAAAATAAATTAACAAGTAATGAAGCTGCAAATCATAAACATTTTGTTGTATCTTTTTATGCCTCATTCTTTATGGCAATGGATTGTATCTTTGTTGTGTTCATCGGTCATCATCACTCACCTTTATGCTGAGACTGGTCCATGGGGTCAGATTCAAGCCTGAGGACGAGGGCAGGTCTGCTGCCGGCCGGCGGGGGTTGCAAGGGGAAGAGTCTGTGTTCCGAGGGCCAAGACAGGTGAGGACAGTGCTCTTCGTCCGCAAGGTGCTGAGATCCTTGGACCTGGAGAAAGGAGAACAATTATGACTAAAGGTAGGCAATTAGCACACTTTGATGGACAAGTGTACAAAACACTCGCAAGTTAAATTTTTCGAGATCTCCAGAAGGATGACGTACCTGAGGGACGAACTGCTCCGGCGTCCAGTCGAAGCTGAAGGCGGAGTGGGGGGTGTGCTGGAGGCTGACGGGGGTGGGTGGGGTGGTCGTCACGTAGGGGCTCAGGTCTTGGTGGATGATGTCGGGTACCTTCTGGACCGTGGTGTCGGACCATGGTGGGCTCGGGTTCCATTGGTCCATAAAGTCATGTGGATCCACCTGTAACAAAAAGGTCAAGTTATTGTAAGCAGAGGAACTGTGTCTAGAAGATAATGTAACAGCATAGAAGGTCATAAGAGAACATTATATATATATATAGAAAAAAGTTTCTGGTAGAAATGACTAAAACAGTGTTGTGTTTGTCAAAATAAAAGTAACGTTTTAATAAGGCACGTAAAATAATTATTTCTTTCGCTCTTAGGTTTAAATGTAGGCCTAAACAAATTAATAAACACAGTTTTACGCACTCTTTCCTACCTAACCAAGAAGTGAGTGCTTTCTTATAGAATCAGTTTCAGTAAACGTTGTAACACAATTAATACACATTAAAAAGGAACATTTTTAGCGCTCGATCTCCATTACATAACGATTTTCACTGATCAGGGAAGAAGGTACATTTAGTTCCTTGAAGACTGTCGTTACGTTCTGATAACTCTTAATACAAAAGTCTCAGAGACTTCAAGATCAAAGTAATCTACTAATTTTGGGTTCAAAAAGCCAAAGGACAGTATGTCCGCCTGACTCTTCGTCTGCGAATCTCTTCGTCTAATAGAAGTAATAGAAGAGTCCTAGAGACTTCAAGATCAAAGTAATCTACTAATTTTGGGTTCAAAAAGCCAAAGGACAGTATGTCCGCCTGACTCTTCGTCTGCGAATAGAAGTAATAGAAGAGTCCTAGAGACTTCAAGATCAAAGTAATCTACTAATTTTGGGTTCAAAAAGCCAAAGGACAGTACGTCCGCCTGACTCTTCGTCTGCGAATAGAAGTAATAGAAGAGTTTTCAAGATCAAAGTAAGCTACTGATTTGGGCTCAAAAAAGCAAAGGACAGTCCGTCCGATTTTTCAAAGCATAGTCACATTTAGTAAAGCATTTTTTTACATCACGTAGCATAGTCACTACTTTGAGGCATAGGATTTACGTCCTTAAAATAAAGTTGATTCACATTTATTTAGGCTAGGTGTCAATAGCACAATTTTAGGAATGGTTATTAGCCAAAACGTTTTAAGTAATTAGCTATCTCATGAACTGTTTAATTATTGTGTTATACAGCTAATATTCTATGCTGATCATAATTCAGCCAACCTATAATTTAAACTATATAAAAATCGTAAAATGATATAGTACACTTTAAAATATGATGAACTTGTCAAAGTAGTATAAATTCATCGGTACTGCCATATAATAATAGTAATGTCAACTACAATATCACAATAAACCAAACAAGGCTCGAAGCAATTGTATCAGAGACTGAAGTGTATCACGAGAAAGATATGTGCAGATCTAATTTACATTCGAGGGAGTGGAAGGCGTATAAAGACTAATATTATTGACCCAGTGGCCTGCAGCCAACGCGCTTGTACCGTCTAATTTAAACCCAGAAGGAATATATATTCCATTTGATTGATTTTATCAGTCCTTCAGTAGTCAGTCTTTTAACTTGAAATACAAATTACTTATGAGTTATTCATCCTAAATAATCTATCATTGTCTGACGAACAATAAATTAAGGTTCAGTGTTGATGTGAAAATATCCGGCCGTAATGTTATGAAAGTCCATAATTTTTAATAATTTTAGGTTTCACATTCAC
This sequence comes from Homalodisca vitripennis, assembly GCF_021130785.1. Lineage (NCBI taxonomy): Eukaryota > Metazoa > Arthropoda > Insecta > Hemiptera > Cicadellidae > Homalodisca > Homalodisca vitripennis. The sequence continues at coordinate 118,779,576 of NC_060210.1, read as the reverse complement.
TACTTATTTTCAGTCTGGTAATTACATCATTTCTCAAAAAAAATGATTTCATATTAAAGAGGTAAATGTTTCTCCTATATTTATGAGGGTGATTTTGAAACCCATAAGTGTAAATTGGCATGAAAAACGTAACAATTTGTCAATATAAACAACAAATTTGTAATTTGAACAGGTATCCTTATTTAGTTTTATAAAAGTAATTTCATATTCACAATCTCATTATTGAAAACACATTGATAAGAAAATGGTGTCTACGAAACAACAAGTTGTGATCATCTATTCACTTTATTCAATATAAGAGAGATAAATCAACTTTTAAATTGAACACAAAACATTAAGGAATTATATATTTTAAGGAATCATATATTTTTTTTAAATGTATAATTTGCTCCGCACGCACTCTTCTGGTGCATGGGGACTGTAAATTATCCTGTCTTATTATTGAATAAAGATTTTGTGGCCTGCGACAAAATCAAATTGATTCTGTAATAAGGAAAGAAAAATATTAAATAATGTAACTTCACCTTTACTTTTACTGTAATAAAGAAAACTGTCTGTTCTACCTAGAGACTCATATATTACCATGGGACGGTAAAAGTTAAGGTTAGTTCCAAAACAACTCAAATTTGGATTATTTATATAGTACGTATAATCTGTAATAGTATGATTCTATCATCAACGTACGCAGCCATCCATAAATATTGCGATAATCTTCATGATTAAAGACAAAAACTTCTCAATAAAAAGAAACTAATTAAACGAGAATTCTTGGTTAATTATTGAATATTATGCCATTGAAGCTAGTGATTTGTGGTTGTGCATGGGTAACACTTACCACTGTAGTGGCAGCCTTGACGAGAAGTCTGGAGCGACCGAGGGAAGCCGTGCTGCTAGCCATCAGTACAGAAGCACCGCCCTCTCTGTCGACAGCTTCGGAGCAGGGGGAAGCGCTGGGTGACAGGTCCACCTGGGGCTCCTGCTTCAGATGGGGTGACCTCTGGGGCATCTCCGGCTGGGCGGAGTGCAGGGAATAGTCCACAGGTTCTGGCTCGGTGCGGCGCCCGTACCGGAAGACCGGCTCCGGAGTGTGCGGCAGCGTCGCCTGTAACAGACCATCAGTTGAGGTTCTGAAGACATCCGCGAGATGATTCTGAACTTCCTTGAGGACACTGTACTTTACCTGTGGGTGGAGGTGGGGCGGGGCGGGCAACTGGGAGGGGGACATCTGGTGGTAGGTGGCAACTGGTGGACTGTCCTGGTAGGGCTGAGGCTGCTGGTAGTAAGGGGTTGACATTCTAGTGGTAGGGTGAGTGTCGTAGGCGAGACCGTACTGCAGCTTGCTCTGCACCATGTAGTAGTGGTACAGCCAACTGTTAGCTCGCATCACCGTGGCTTCTCGGTCGCTGGAAAAAGACAGTTCATCGTGAGAGAAATTTAATTTGTCATCCGGGAAGATTCTCAACTATGAAGAGTGGAAGAATTGGGCAGATGAAGCTTCTGTGTGAGATTGGATGGAATACTCTGCTATTTAGTTGGGGTATAGTATCTGTGCACAAATGAAGAACAAACATTCCAGTAAAGTTAGGATTTTCTTTAGGGTTAAACACCATCATATTCTTTATTGTAAGCAAACTTTTTCAATTTGCCTCGATTAGGTTCGGTATCCGATACTCACGAAGAGTATTGTGTTCGCGAGTTTTACACGATTTCTCGCTATTTGATATGGACGCATGAAAAAAGCCGTAGTTAGAGTACTTATGAGATTTATGCAGGAACCTATGTTGTATGTTGTGACTTTATTTGATATGATGAAAGTTGGCGTTAAAAGTACATCGGCATCGATTATAATGAATATATAAAATTGGGAAATATATTAGCTATGTGCTGTGCATAAAAATAACAATTTTTATAACTCACCAAATAAATTAAGCAGTTTGAATTTATTGTTTGAAGGCTTCAAAGCCTATCTGTTGTAAATATTTTTTGTAAACGAGGTGTTAAACATAAATTTTTGAATAATTTAAATATTACCATTTTATAGTGAAATTGAAATGGCTTTACCAATAAGCACAGTTTGGAACTGCCTAGTAGTATAAATGGGCGTTAACCATTGGAATCTCTTACAGTGCATTTTTAAACGTCTTTGTTAGTTTCTTGTTTGTAAATGTTAGTTTACTGGCTTTTATGAAGTGTGCAGAAACTCCTGTGAAGAATCGTATAACTTTTATTTTTATTTTTCAAGTAAAGAAATACTTAATATATTACTAAATACCTAGGCTAATACTTAATAAATAAGGCTCATTTGTTACGCTTTGGAGCAATTAATTGTTTTTTAACTTTTATAAACATGATGAAAAATTTAGCTTATTGGTTTGGAAAAACATCATTGTACTCGTATATCGGGAATTCTTATAATTTGTGTTTCTTCAGACAACAATAAAAACTTTTAATATTTATCTAATTATTTGAATCAGATTCATAGATAAAAAGAATGACCGATACGTGAAAAGGGTAATGCTAAGGTATAGATTGTTTTTATAAATTACTTTTAGTTATATTGAATAAATAAGTTTGATTACTGAACGATAAAACTTACCACATGTCAAGAGATTTTTAAAATATCACATATAAATTGACGGACTATAAAATTGTAATGGTATTAAAAAATATTTCCCGGGGGAGTGCCCCTGGAGTTCCCTTTCTCGTAAGGATATCCCATAACTCCCGGGCTCATCGGCGGACCCCCAAAATATAATTTTGATGTACGGCAGTGAGGACAGGATCAATATTGATTATGACTGCACTGACCCGTTCAATTCCACCAAGATGAATTTCCCAAGACAGCCAAATCAACTTCATTAAGCGGAACATGACGTTCCTTACAGCTGCAGAAGCTGCCAGTGCTTAGTAACAGCAACAAGAAGTGACTGACTTCTTGTTGCTGTTACTAAGCACTGGCAGCTTCTGCAGCTGTAAGGAACGTCATGTTCCGCTTAATGAAGTTGATTTGGCTGTCTTGGGAAATTCATCTTGTAGTTATGTCTGCAACTGAGCTATTACAGGCAAAATAGATCTGTTCTGAATATCAAGTCTGAAGTTATAATTCGAAACCAGCCTGAGATTGAAGTTCACTCCAACGAACGAAATCTCCATTAAACGAGACTGAAGGACCTGTTCATTCATTCTTGAACGGCAACTTCATCCTTGGGCGAGGCGGCGTCTGTGCTTAGACAATAACAGGAGTAACAGACAGCCGGGGGGGCAACAATAACTAGAACACTTCTTCAACACGAGAGTTCGCACTTGAGCCGGAGAAGAAGAAGAGTGACGCGCAGATCTGGCGCTGATTACGGCCCGACGAGTGCTGACAAGTCATTAACATAAACAATTACATATTTGACACATCTCCGGGTGAAAGCCGTTAAGCGAAAGGTTAAGCGCCTAAGAGATTTATTTAGACATATTTGAAATGCGCACTTCATATTTCACGTGCTCCAGACTTGTCGGCCGCGGCGGGGATTTACGGCTCAGGATGACAGGATGGGAACCCATTTAGGAGGCCATTTGCACTTAGATTGCTGTGTCTACAACGGTTACCGGAGGTGCCTTACCGGCGAGGTGGCCTTGTTAGGCCGGTGTCTGTCTTCGGCTCGTCATCGGCGGAGACCTCGCTGTGGCCACAGAACCACGTTGTCTCAACCATCCCTGTTGAGTGATCGACCCTTTTCATTCAGTTTACAGGTTTAGTGGGTCGTTGTAACAACGGACCTGTAAAGAAAATCTTAAATATAAAAATAGGGTCGTTTGTATTAACGATCCGCAGAGCAAACGACCCTGTCGAATTTGCTATTTTCTCAGAAAGGGTAGATCATTAGAGTCAACGATTAGTAGTCTAAGACCTACCACGGATAACTCTTACCGATTATTTTACTATATCCAGTATTTTAATACTATCCAGTTTGATGTAAATTACGCTAAGCATTTTGTTTACAATGAAATTTATTTAAGTTTATTTTTCATCAGTAATTATATAGTTTCACATGAAGTGTTGGCAAATTTGTTGCTGGCATAATCCTTATTTTAGGCATGGTACTTATTTGCATTCTCAATTATGTTTTAGAGCTTGACACCTGAAGGAGATATAAGATATAAGTTTTCGAAACGTAGTGTTTTCTAACACAAAACAATAGCCAATATCCCTTAGCCAATATCCCTTAGCAAGTATCTAATCATAAAGAAAATATAAAGTATAGAGTAACAACACACGGCGGAACCTCGCTTTACATTCAGTGATTCAGACCAAAGTTCCTAGGATTTGCTCACAAACGAGAAGAGCACGGGCGGTTCGCTCAGATCGGTGGGAATGATCGTTCACCGCATCACATTCTGGCTAACCTGATGGGTGTCCATTACCGGGACAGGCTATAATTACCATATGTACCAGGGCCGGACGAACGAGGAGGGAAAATGGCGGCCCATTTCCCCCTGAACAAACATGTGCTATTACTATCGACATAATTTAGCGGAGGTGGGGGGAGGGTGACGTAAGCTGTATAATTGGTGCGTTAGCCGCACACCGCCACGGTTCATCGAGGGTCGCCAGTAAACAACCATTACAAGACGATCGACGGATCGCGCGCGGCTCGCGAGAGGTAAGAGTACTATTGTGCGGGCGTATCGCGCATCTGCTCTTCTATATTTTTATGGGTCCGTGGTTCCCTCGCTATATAAACAGCACTGACAAACATCTCGGCCGTAACGTATTTATTGGCGGGATAAGATCGCGGTAAATCATGCACCATATCGCACCGCACCGCTGCGCATTCGAGCCGCGCAGACGTACGCGGTATGGCCCTGGCCGCTTCCCACGGTCCACCAGCCTGCAGTATTCCTCCACTTCGGGCAGTATTCCTGAACTTCGGCTAGTATACCTGAACTTCGGGTAAACGTACGCGGTATGGCCCTGGTTGCTTCCCACGGTTCACCAGCCCGCAGTATTCCTGAACTTCGGCCAGTATACCTGAACTTCGGGCAGTATTTCTGGTGATACGGAGGTGACTCAGAAGAGATCAGAAGAGATGACCGAATCGGTCAGAGTTGGAGAAACTACGTGTGGTAATCGAAATATAAAACTAAACGTCATAAAATCTGCAAAACATTACTTTATGGCATTCTAACAATCTTACTTTGTCAAGAGGTGGCCCTGGGATGTGTAAAAACTTCACTAGGTTCTTTGTTTGAAGTTTGTTTTTGACGATGGAAGGATTGTAAGGGAAACAGGATTTTTTTGGACATCTGATCTCTTCTTCAGGTAAATAACTAACCTAACACATTACCTAGTTTGTAAAAGACAGTGTTAAGTAATTTTTAAATTTTTAAGACAGGATTTGCTAAGCATCTGAAAGGATGTACCGAGCGCCAAACGTTCACTAGATTGTGGATGTAAAATGAGCATAATTATTCTAATCAGCAATAGCAATAAATAGTTAGGAACATAATATTATTAGTAGGTGAATGATGTTTACGTATATGGAAAGTTCAAAAATTAAGTGGAATGGTCAAGATCAGACTTTTGATCTGAGTTAGAGATAGCGCAGGTTCAAATCCTGTTTGTGACCATAGCACTTTAATCAGTACCATCGACCTTGTACTGTATCGACTCTCCCCCTTATTCTGTTTGATCCTCTCACAGGTCAGTGGCCCATGAGGACGGGCGGAATAAGGCTTACAAGGGAATCGGCCTCTTCTTGTATTAAAAAAAAAGAAATTTAAGAACATGAATGCAAAATATTGCAGTATGTGATAATAATTTAAATCAATAGTCTATTTCAAACAGAAATTTCAAAACATTCACACACGATTTGTTGTTTAAATACCAGCTAAAGCGTATTTTAATGGACCATACATGTTGACCAGAATATTGCAGTTAGAAAGAATTCAACAAGGCATCGTCTACTTAAAATAAAATAAAATTTTCTTCTCATCCCAAACATACGGTGGACAAACACTGTGTGGCAAATTTAGTTGACATTTTTTTCTCGATATATTGCTTTACTCGGCATTGTTAACCGGGTTACATCGACAATCCGGGTTACATCTTTAATATATATTTTTTAAGTTGTATGTGCACGCAAATAACTGACAAATAAGGGTTTCGTGTGCTGAGAAAATTCTATCTGAACTTTGTATCTCAGTGACAATAAACCAAAGCGGCCTCGAGGCTGAAGTCTGGCTTAGGGCTTAATTACAACTATTCCGTTATCTCGGAGTTTTATTTAGATAAGAAGATAGCGTTTCCCAGGAGCAAGGGTTCGCTGGCCAATTAGGTCGATAAGGGAATATATGGCAACAACTTCATTATCTGGTGCAATGTCGCCACTAATTACCAAGGGCCGGGTATATGGGGGAGCATCGCGGCAGCGGCGATCGCGGAGACCTTGGGCTGCAGTGGCGGGCAAGTCAGGTTCAGTGGTCCAAGACTTGACCTCCAATGTTGGAGCTCGTATACCTCGTCTAGATAAGCATTACTTGTTCCACAAGTGTATATAAAATGTCAAAGTTGTCGGTACTATTGGCGAGCGGTTGACAGTAATATGATTAGATTAGACGACAGTAACATGATTATATTAGACGACAGTAATATGGTTAGATTAGACGACAGTAACATGATTAGATTAGACGACAGTAATATGATTAGATTAGACGACAGTAATATGGTTAGATTAGACGACAGTAATATGGTTAGATTAGACGACAGTAACATGATTAGATTAGACGACAGTAATATGGTTAGATTAGACGACAGTAATATTATTAGATTAGACGACAGTGCCATGATTAGATTAGACGACAGTAATATGATTAAATTAGAAGACAGTGCCACGATTCAATTAGACGACAGTAACACGAGTAGATTAGACGACAGTAACGTGATTAGATTAGACGACAGTAACACAATTAGATAATAGTAACATGTTGAGACGATAGTAACATAATTAGACGATAGTAATATTATTGAAATACAGTAATATGTTTAGACAACAGTGACATGATTGGATGATAGTAACATGATTGAACGACAGTAACATAATTGAATGACAGTAACACGATTAACCGGGAGCACCAAGAAATGCCCATGGGTCCCAAACGAACAAAATCTCAAAATTCGTTGCTAATTACTAAAATGGTATTGCTTAAAATCCATCACTCCAACTTAGAAAACCCCTTTTTTCATTTGCTCTATTGGTAACTTTAGAGAAACACGCTTTTGATTTTGTGCCAATGCTATTTTTTAACTGTTAGTGGTCTAAATATGGGAAGAGTGGTTGCCCAAATACGAGAAGAATAATTGTTCATATATCGGAAAGTATCCTTTTTAGAGTGTTTATCTTTTAAACTCCAATTCTAAAGGTCTGAACCATTCGATTGAGTTTGCTCACACCAAATTTGCCTTATAGTTCTGGCTTCAAACGAATCACATCTCTCGAGGTAGTACATATCGTGTCATATCAAAATTTCAGAGTGTGAAGACAAATAATTAAGGCACTAATAATTTTAATTTAAAAGATTGAATCAATCTGCTTCCTGTATTTAAACAGTAGTCCATCTTATATTCTGAATAAAAATTTAAAAAAAAAACATAGAATAATACATTTCAGTTGAAAAAATTTAAGTGTAATTTTAAATTGCCCATAAAATCTATTAAAAATACTTTGAGATAATATTTAGTGTCGACAGGAGTTACGTAAGTTGACTTGAAACAATATTCTGATTAATCCAAAACGTGTGTTGATTTTGGGGTCTGTACGAATCCTCTCAGTGTCGTAAGCTAAACTGGAAAGAATGTTAAGTTCAGCTCCAGTTCACCTTCCAGTCACTGCATCATTTGAAGTCTAACGCGTTGACAGATTTGACTCCTGGAATCTGGAATCAACATCCATCTGAAGAGATTCAAAACAGTCGGCGACGAACTCTACATCGTTTCGACATCAGAGTCACCTAGACTCCAAACAAATGTAATCAAGGTGAAGTGGTGTTCTCATTGTCTCATCAGGTACACAATTTAAGACAGTAAACCCCACCTCATTTGACAGGGCTTGATAAAGAAAGAAGAACTGTGGAAACTAGAGCTTTCTATCCCAACCCAGTACAAAATGGTAGCTCATTGAAATGAATTAAGTTAAAAGCATGGATGGATCCTGCTTCAACTTTCAATGAGCAAAGATAAAAATATGAAACTCAGGAGACCCCTCTAGGAAACAAAAGCAAAACAAAATTTCCCCAAAATGGGATACTTTTGTTTGCATAGTGTATCCATACTTTTAACTCACACTATATATGAAAAGAAATACTCAAGAAGAATAAAAATGCAATAAAACAAAGAGAAGATTTTAATCAATTTTTAATTTTAGGACAAATTGAAACCTACTATTTCCAACACTAAACATAATCTCCAGTTTAAGCCATTTATGACTGTCTATGGGTTACTTGAAGTTTGATAAACTTGCAGTATATAGCAGTACTTGAACAATTGAACATTTTATCGGAACATGGGAACGAACTCCAACCTGTCTCTGTGTGGTTTACGATGCAATTAACTTGAACTAGGTCTGTACAACTTTCGTTGTAGTACAAAAGTTCGATTTTCAGATTACAATCAGACATGGGAACACAATTTCAACCAAAAATTGTGTGTATTTTGTACTTGCTAAAATGAATGCATTTTTTTGTTTCAATAAAATAGTTTTTTCTAAAGTGCAGGTGCTTTAAAACATTTATAACTGGAAGAGAGAATCCACACGTCGCAATCCAGGAAACCACGTGTACGATTGCTCCAGATTTCGCAAACCAGGCAATAAATGCACTTACCCTCTGCTAGACCTTCGTCTCCGAACGTCGCAGATGCCGGAGAGAAAGTCCAGAGCTGCCGGTAGTCGGCAAGACAAGGCTGTGCCGCTGCAGCCGTAGACCGATGTTGTGCAAGTACCAATTATGATCCGCGGCGCCCCGACCCTCGGCTTTCCTGGAGCGGGGGGTGGAAACCGCAGAGACGAGAATCAGTTAATGGGAGGAAAGTAGTTAAAGTGCGAATAAAAATTATAAGACCCGGATGCTGAAATTAACCAACCAATGAGTTAAACATAGCTTTTCATTAAATTTGTCAAAATATATAGATTTGGACTACGCGGTTATTTTGTAACTTTCAACAAATTCTAAATTCTTTAAAAGTTTTGAAGAATACTTGGATTGGGTAACGTTAGTGTTTATTGAGAGAAATACTAACATATTATACGTTACAGGCTAAAAGAGTCCTAATAGCAGAGCCCCACTATCCGAAATCTGTATGGATGCTAATATACTGTATATTGAAATATGTCTTTTCCTAGGTAACTAAACTTCCACAGTAAACATTTGAATGATATAGAACTTTGTGGAAAGGGATGTGTAATTTGGCATAACAAGTCCGATGGACTAAAGCAAACCAAGATCGGGACTGTCGGTAATGCTTTAGCAAAATCATCCTTAAACATCTTTAAGTTCCACTAACATCTTCACATTCATCCTTAATATAATATTTAATTTAAAATACGTTTTTAAGGATGTCGGTGTATCAGGTCGGCGATTGGTTCATTGTTTTTAAAACCAAAGCATTGATTTATTGTTTGTTACGACAACATTGAAAGAGGCTATAGATTATTGGTGAGACATATTTTCAAAACCTTCTCGTAGTACATCCATTATTATCTCCCCCTTTACTAATAATAACATTATTACCTCCCCCTTAACATACATGAAAAGAAAGCCCACATTTTCCTGTACTCAACATTGTTGAATTACAACTCTTCAGATGAATGAGCTGTTTGTAAGGTGGAAATCACATTTTGAATCAAGCCTTCCTCCATCCCCGTATTCTGTGTCCACAAGGTTTTCCAGGGGCCATCCTTCAGCGGACAGCGCACACAGTGACTAATGGGCAGCTCAGCCAAACGTCGCCTAATGGTGACTCCATTCATCGCCCTAATAGAGACGTAATCATAATAAGATGAGGGAAGGCCTAGCAGGTGTGGCCATTGAGGCTGTTCACTGTTCGAGGCCAGCCAGCTCGGGGGTTGACGGCTGGAGATAGCTTACTCTCAATCGGTTGGCATGTCTCAATAGCATCATATCAAAATAAGGTATCAAAGGTATTCGATTAATTTAGTTTTTACTCTTACTTTATACCAGAGCCTTAAGTTTTAAAGATGCTGGTAACTTTATTGAGCATCTACACAGCACGTAATTATTTTTGAAAAGCAGTTTCTGAGGAATGCAAATATTGAGACAGTTTTGCCTTTGCAAATAGTCGAAGAACATTTGACTTTGACACTTTATGAAATGTAGCGTTATCACTAGAATAATGGTATATGCTTCGTTAATATTTATGACGAAGATGCCACACAATTTAAGTCTTGTTTTTTTATGTTTCATTTGTTTAACGTTTCAATATTCATTTGGTCGAGAATCTTACGGTCAAACGATTTGTACATTTTTATTCAGCTGGTTTTAGATTAAAATTCATCACAGTACTGTATACATTCATAGTTGTCTCCCATTACATGTTCTCACAAACCGCACCTGACTTTTTATACAGAATGATAAATATTATGTGTAAATCAATAAATATTGACGGCATGAACATTTAAGTTAAAACGGTTCTTCACACAATTTCTTCAACAATGTCTTGCAGACATAAAAACTGACTTTTAGTTTTTTCCAGACCCTTGGACACATTTACTGAAAAGTAGAATCTTCCTTTAAGTAATGTCATAAGTTTTTTTTCATAATCTTACAGTTGTTTTATAAAAACTCAGATTGTGTAACTTTAAAACTTCAAATGTCCGCATTCCAACGAAACGTGATATGGAAATATGATATAAATTCTTTCTTGATTTGCATTGATTTGAGGTTGTAAGAAAGTTAATTGTACCACAATTTGAGTTTTTTTATCCATACTGGAAAAACAAAATAAAAGCCAAAAAACACGTACACACTCACAGGCAGCAAACGAAAAGAGATATACCATTGGCTGCATTCAGTTTTTAGCTCCTCTGGATCCATGGAAAAATATCCTAAAGTTTGTGTAAAGGGTTTTGTTACACCCTTTCACAAATCAAATTGTGTTATGACAATTTCAGTCAAAACGCTCGTATTTTTGAACTGTCTTGAATAATTTCCCACAGAAAGCTACGAGTTCAACTCAACTTAACTCAATTCATTTATTGTCAAAAGACATAAAATGCATGGACAATCGTCAAAATACATGTATTTATACGATGTAGTATATAAAAATAATCAATACCGAGTTACCCATGAAACCTAAAATAAGTTAAACTAATTATGGAGGTCTACATTTTTCTCTCTTCTAGGTATTCTCTAACACTGTAGTATTCTTTTAAAGTTTTAATCAATAAATCGATACGTAAGAGTACCGAAGGATCCGGAATTTTGAGTCTTCCAAACTGACTCTAACTCACTTCCGAATTAGTGGAAATAAGTGATTGATAGCTTAACTACTACTGCTTTTTGGAGTTCAAAATCAATAGATTTCTTCCTTGGCCCAAGATGAACCTACTGTATATACGAGGTTTCTAGTTTCTAGAACCTTACTATCAAGAGTCATCACTCAGACGCACAATCTGACAGACACGTACCGTATGAAGAAGCACCTGTCCTTAAGAACTGTGTAACAATTTAAATGGTTTTACTTATAATGTTTATAGAAAGTGTGAGAAGCGTCTACCGCTGCTCAGTTGACTTGGAGGAACCATGTGGACAGTGTTTGTGCGAGACTACCAAGTGATATTTATCTCTTGAGAGGTCTTGCAGAATACTGTTCAAATCAAATAATGAAGACTGCATATTACGGTTTGGTCCACCCACATTTATCCTACGGTATTATATTGTGGGCTGGCTGTTTAAATAGCGACTTCTATAGACTGTTTGTCTTGCAGAAGAGAGCTATCAGAATTATTGCTAAATTAAAGTTTAGAGAGTCGTGTAGGAATTAATTTAGGGAGCTCAAATACAAACATTGCCATGTTTGTATATACTGGAAACTACTGTACACTGTAGGTTTAAGAGCTAAATGGTTCGAGGTCGTGACATTCACAACTACGATACAAGGTATCGTGAAAATCACAGACCTGCTCACCATAGATTGAGAAGATTCGAGCAACTTCTTTCTCAAGCCGGCATAAAGTTTCTAATTGGGCTCCCTGAAGAAATAAAATCAATAAATGATCTGAATAGGTTCAAAAGTGCATTGCGACACTTTTTAGTGTCTCGTTTATTTTATAAAGTTGGTGAATTCATGGACCATCTCACTAGCTTTAATGTGCAGATAGTGCAGGGGCGTTGACGTCCAAAGTTATTTTTTATTATAAATTAATTTTACTGCTTGACAACTTTTATTGTTAACTAAAATCGATATTGTTTACGATATTTTAAAAATTAAATCGTTAGCATAAGCCATTATTTATCATTTTAATGAATGTAAAATTATTATTATGTGATGCATGCTATGCAATGTTAAAATTGTTTCTGGCAGTAAAGGTATATTGTATTGTATTGTACAGTGAATATCTTGAAAAGAAAGCAGAGACTTTGTCAGCATACGGAGATACGGAGAGGACAATTTGAGTGGCGACCGGGCCTAGAGTGTAGAGTGGGTAATGCACCCGAGTCAGTCGCGGCGCGGCGCCGCCCTAATCACACGGCATTACATTACACGGTTCTTGTGTTAATAACAACAAAGGTGGTGAGGGTAATTGTGTCTCGGCAGATGACATCGCGACCACAAAAACAAATAAATATCAAGGTCATAGAGATCCTGGAGCCGCTGGAGAGCCTGGAGTCGGCGCCCGGTCTTCCGCAGTATAACTGTTTGTCGCTGACTCAGGATCGGTTGAGGATTCTGAGAAACCCTATCTGACTGGAACGCGCTGTTTGAAATGATTCATTACATTATTATTTGAAGAATCACATCCCTCCTTAGACGCAATCTTCTCGCCTTCGTCAGAGTAATAAACTCCAAATGGACTCCTGATAAACGTTTTATGTGCTTAAACTTATCTTCATTTTTTATAACTTGAGATAATCTTGAACTCTAGTGTTTTTCAGTTAATGATTTTTTCTTTTAGTTGTAAACACAGTCTTTTCATGTTTTACTCTTGAACTAATTTTCTTGTAGTGTAAAGTAGCAACTGAGGGAAACAATTTTACAGATACTTCATTAATCTCAGCTAAATATATCCAGTCCCTCACACATCAGTTTGAAATAATCCAAGTGTTACAATTTTAACTTGCAAATAAAGTCTGGGAAAAAGGGATTGAATACTTACCGAAGGTTTCCTTTCATAGAAAATCAAATAATCAGAGAAGTTGTCTAGTTTCTGGTCTTTCCAACCTGTTTATTAACTATTAGAAGTTAAGCCTAAATATCATTACTCTGAGATATGTTTCTTTTTTGCAAGAATTACTGGGTATAAAAAAAATAAAGTATGCAATAGAATCCAGGGTCAGATTACGTTGTATTACAAGCGTTTTCTGTTTAAATGTACCACATTATCACATTATTTCAAATAGATAAGATAAAATAGACGCACCACAAAAGAATTGGTCTCTTATTGGCTGTTTTTATCTTACCTCCTGCTCATTCTTGTAGAAATGTAGTTTCATGTAAAATTTCAAGTCTACATATGAAATCTTTTCGGACTTTTGTTTATTAAATTGGTTTTCATATGTGTTTAAATAATGGAAGTGTACACACCAAGCTACTACAAAATGATGTTGTATGTGTATGAGATAGTAGCCTACATGCGTTAATGTCACATGTTTAAATCTCTTACGGTTGTATTTATTTTGTTTACAAATTTATTTATTCCGTCCTTTTTTCGTTACCATCATGGTTACCCATATGAGCAATGCCAAAATAATCGCTAACGCTCAGCCAAACTCCATGGAGTGACATGCACCATAATCGAACTCAGTGCTCCTCATATAGAAATGAAGTCTCATGCACAATTTCAAGTCTTTAGATAGATCAGTTTTTTTTTCGGAAATATAGATATAGAGAACTGAAAACTTTCAGCCCCACGAGCGATAAACTTCGCTAAAGCTCAGCCAATTAAAACGAGGGAATACTTCTTAGATTATTGCTTTATGCATTTCTTATCATTAAAGCAAATCAAGGATGTTGCCGGTTGTCTTTTTTGCGTTTTACTCGTCACCTTGGCACAGATTCAGCATGCTTGTTGGGTTTATTGCAGTTTAGTTATATTAGTCTCCGTTCCCATAAATTATGATCTTTTTATGAACATATCGGTCAAATAAAATACTTGAAGAATCATTAAAGCAAATAATGTTATCTTTTTGTCTTTTTCAGAGCCATAAATCATATGAGTTTACTGACCACTATGCATACTAGTGAGGTTCTATCTTAAAACAAAGTATAGTTTGTACTGAAACCATTTCAAAAGGAGAGTATACAACTTTATAACTTGTAATTCTGCCCACAAACGTAGACTAGTAATTAGCGTCTATTGCTTCAAAGTAAATAGATATATTTTATTAAAAAATAATGGCTATTTATTTAACTGTTAAACCTAACGTAATGTTAAAATTAAAACATCAGTTCTTCTTCTTCTATAGGGCGGCCTACTGCCTTGCACGTAAGCCTTAAGGGCCTTTTGCGCACACCGGAAGCACACCATGAGGCCGACCAGTCTACGGTTTCAGCAGTTTCACAAACCGCCGAAAACAACCTATCAGGTACTCCTGGGGAAATTCACCACCTTCGTCCAAACTACCAAAGATGGTATACCGCTTACAGTTAGTAACATCAAAGAAATCATTGAAATCAAATTTACAATTTAACGTCATCTTCTGCTTTGTGTGCTTGATGGAAGTGGTACAACAATTTGAAATACAATTTTGTGAACGTAAAAAAAATGTCTTTAAAACTACAATTTAACCATTGTTCGTCATAGTCGTTTATAACAAATTATCTCAGCACAACTTAGCGGTCACATTGGACTATTTGGAGGTACACCATAAATGAACTCTCAGGTTGAAGAGAACCTTGCGTCTAGGCGAACCTCCGTTAGCGACCCCAGAAGCCCCTGACCACGGACAGTAGCCGAAGGTGCGGAATGGCTTATCTAAGAGACAAACGACACCGGGGGCGTCCCTTATCACCGGCTGGTAATTGGACAGCAGATGGATGGTGGTAAGGCACCGGCCGCCGTACAAGGCGAGGGAGGTGAATAGCAAACATACGCGGACTGTTTTGGGAGATCGTCGAACCGACTTGTCCACTTCCTACGATGTGCAGACTGGGCAGGCATTCAGGAGATGTAGATACTTGAGAGGCTTTCGAGTCGTCCTAGAGGTAGTTGGTAAGTTGGACATGTTATTTTTAGAGAACTTGGTTTTTTATGAAGTAGTTGGTATCAAAGGAGGTTTCTGCAACATCTTCTTCTTAATCATACTATTTCAATCTGATGATTTGCGTTAAATCAGCTAACTACTGTACTAGAAGATTCAAAGTCTATTTAACACGAAACATATTATAATTTTGCTGATCCACAACATT
Source organism: Homalodisca vitripennis (assembly GCF_021130785.1). NCBI lineage: Eukaryota > Metazoa > Arthropoda > Insecta > Hemiptera > Cicadellidae > Homalodisca > Homalodisca vitripennis. The sequence goes on along the minus strand of NC_060210.1, from coordinate 118,763,945 downwards.
AGGAAAACTTAGATTTGAAATATTGATAAGTAATGCCAGAGATCTTAAGGGTCGTTAACTCGTAACAGAAGTTATTTTCTCAAGGCTCTCACCGGAGGAAATCTGCAATAGCTAAAGCAGTGCCAAATTTAGTCAAAATCTTATTTTTGAGGGACAGAAATGGACTTTCTGTTTACTTAACTCTTGACGGATAGTGTGTGTTGGGTTCTCTTCTACTGAAGTGCAGACAACTAAACATTTCATATATAATTGTCGTGGAAGGGTTTATGGTAAAAACATGAGATGAGAAAGAAGAGATTGTTGGTGCCCAGAAAGCGAGTATGGGCACTGGAAGAAGTTACGTTTGATGGTAAACAATACGCAATGGCTGCACCGGAAAGTGATCGGCAACCAAATCATCATTTCAGTAGCGGACGTAAGGTTTTAAACTTAGGATGTCTCGAATGCCATTGATTCTTCATTGAACCTTTGGAATTTAGGATCAAGATTATGCTTAGTTCTAATCAATTGCCTCTTCAGATGAATATTTCCCACAAGATGAAGCCACATTTTGAGGCCCAGTGTAGGGCCATCTTACTGTGTCATTAAGACGATTCATATATTCCACTGATCTCATGGTGATCGCATCAGACATTGTGGTGTTGTTTTTATTCGACAAGGCGGTTGCAGCTTATCTAGTGCTGATCGACTGAAGCACAGCAGCAGTTGTTCGACTCTTAAGAAGAACGCTTTAAGCTCCATATGGTCCATTAAAAGGCCATTGCCACTCGATGGTAATTGGAGCTATGCACTGAGTGGTTAGCATGCTGCAAAAGTGGCCAAGTACAGAGATAACCGTCTAGGTCTGTCTGAGAAGTACAATGTCAAGACTTATAACATCATCTCCTCGTCGAACAGACTTGACCAAGGAGAATCATAACTTGGATTGTCAAAGGCAGCTATGTGAATTTTCTAGATCAAACTAAATGATCAACAGAATTACGTAAAGCACGGAGTACTTGAACCATCCGGTGGGATGGTTTAAAGAGACAAATTAGGATTGGTCCCAGAACCCTTTTTATTGAACCTTTTATTGTTATCTCTTGTTTCAGTAAAGATAGCAAGCGACCTCGTCCAATATATTAGACCTAGTATTAGGTATGAATGAATTTTCATATGGTCAATATAAGGAGTATTTGCCAGTTGGTGAAAGTTTGAGATTAATAGCCTCACCTCAGTGACAGCCTCACGTATAATCGAACACTCAAATTTATGATTTGGAACGAGATGAATTTCCCGCTGCACGGATCCTTCATATTCGGTACGCTCGTCGGACTCGCCGATAACTTCCCACTCACCGACCATCTCCACGAGGTCAAAGTCCAACCTCCGGTGCTACCGAAGTACGGTGGCAGGCGTCGTATCCATTACCCCGAGTGTCGTGACGCCGAGGAATGTAACGGAAGCGCCGCCGGTCTCGACGCGACGGTGCCGTGCTGTGCGGCAGACGGCACGTGCTGTGGTGGTGGCTCGTGCAGCGACGGACCTGGTTACCACCGGTAATCATCAGCGGCTCACGTCACCGCTCCATCGCTCGCCGTGACGTACTCTACACGCCGTGACGTACTCTACACGCTGTGACGTACTCTGGTTCAGGATCAAAGTTACGGATCCATTAGGAACGGAACGATTCCACGTTTCAGACTCAATTCCAAATGAAGGCTCTTTGTGGCCTGGAAATAACTTGTGTCTCCTGTGATTCGGATATTAAGGTTTGATTATTGTTCATTGGATCCAATCTGCGTGTGCTGTCTGACGAACGCTCCAACACCTTGGATGATACCGCGTTTAAAATGTCAAGGTCGTTCTTGAGCGGTGAAAGGATTGCGTTAACAATAATTGTAAAATTGGCTTCAACGTCAAAATAACAGAGAGCGAAATTGTCTATAATCATTTTGACTCCGTTCTTGTTTCCCAGGTGTCTTTGGAATTTTAACTTATCTAATAGAAATACGAGTAGTATACGTTCTTAAGTAAGTTTTCCTTCATTTATATGTGTCTGATAAGGAGAGAGGGTCTTATTATGTAATTTGTTCTAGTAAAGAATCCAGTGATCTTCAAACCGCCTTTTATATGAAAGTAGTTTATCAACAGATAATATCAATACTCTAAATCCCAATGACTGAAATAATTCAACTTCAAACTCACAATGGCAGATCTGCCAGAGATTGATATGTACTAAAAACATATTAAACAAATTCTTAGTTAAGTATAATCTTAACTTCAACGTTTGCATTGAAAGTAGTTAGTAAAAGATTTTTCGTTCCTGATATAACAAAAAAACCATACAGAATATTTTAGTATTTTTTCTATTCAAGATTTTGTAAATAATACCAATGAATACAAACCTTATGTATTTATTGATAATACATTTCTTAACGATTCTTTCACACCTATAGTAAGACGTTTTTGTATTAGCAGAGTTTATATTTGTACATATATTTATAACGTATTGTTTCAAATGACTAAAAAAGGACAAGGAAATGTGTTCATTCGGTTTTCCGTAAGCAGCAAACTGTTTGAGAAGAAAACGATTGAATTATTACAGAGTATTTTTGTAAGAAATTGGAAGTATTTGCTGATCCGTAGATACTTAAAGACAAAATGGCTCAAACTAAATAAGAATTGAGGTAGTTTTATTTTCGAAAATTGATACTTTATAAAAGGTTTGAAGCTTTACACGCGTGTTAAGTCTGTAAAACACGATATTATGACACATTAAATGGTAGGTTGTTTTTGTTGTTGCTTTTGAATATCAAGCATGAATGAGTATTGAAGGTATTTGACAGAAATGGATACAGAGAAGCTGATAATTGAATAGAAAAACGACTGGCCAGAAGAGGAGATAAACCAGTCCAATTAGATGATGAACAAGACAAACAAGACAGTGAGGCAAAAGGTCAAGGGGAGTGCACCGATTGAGATGAAACGATAAGGGGCAGAGATAACGGCAGGGAATGGACAGAGGTCAAGAACAAGTTATCGTTGCGAAATTGGTGGAATCAACCATCTCTGAGAGTAAATTGTCGAGATAAGGAATGCTGGGAGAAATTGATGTTGGTGATTTTTACTGGATCTTAATTGCTCATTCTTTGCCACATTTACATTGTTATCTGCCTGCTCCGATCCTTCGGATAGATGGAACTGCACTCGGGCCAATTTGCGCAGACAATTGTAAGAACATTCGGCTAATCTAACCGTATGCTATAGTTGGATGAAAAAATGGCATTCATTTTCTGTATTTCTGCTATAAAAAAATTAATGAAATTACTTTCTACTTTTGTATCGTGAAGGACCTGACAGGCCCTTTTTAAAATCGTGTAGTTTTCACTATATCCAACCGTCTGTCTGTCTGTCCGTCGGTGCGATAACTCTTGTTGGAGAGAGATTCCAGATACTCACTAATTTGTACATAGGTGGTAGATTCTTAGTTGTGGGTTATGTCATCAAATTATTATTAAATAAAAATTGTTAATACTGTTTGACGAAGATTATTCAAAATTAAAATAAAGGAAATAATTCAGAGAGGTGGAAGTATTCCTATTCTTACCTGAGAACCTGGTTGGTGCAGACAATGACGGGCTGTTGACTATTTTCCATGTTGTCTTTGACTTGCAGGACGCAGTGAACCCATAGCCAGTCTCCTGTGCGCCGTTGTATCCGCAGGAGCAGGATGCAGGACCTGTCCTGCTCCGACTGGGTTACTGCATCACACGAAACTTATTGAAGTTATTAAATAATTATTTTTGGATGGTTAAATAAACAGTTTACACTCAGTAATGAGATTAAGACCAATAGGTCTAAATATGTAACAAAGTAAAATCCTTTCTTTTCGAACTATAAGTAGTCTGAACCAATTCTATGAAAAAGGATGAAATTGAACTGGGAACTGGAAATGTGAGATAATTTATAGAGAGAAACAATTACTAATAAATGACGTTATACAAAGTTCTTTATGATTTTATTGATAAATGTATAAACAAAGTTTCTAGTTAAGTTGTCAAATTTTATATTGTATTGAGAAGATAGAAAACTATAAAGGATCACGCAGAAAAGAATATATTAAAACGACTGGTTGTAAAAAAACTGTACTTGATTGCAATGATTTGAGAGTAGTCAGCAAATAGAAAAAAGACCAAATTAAGATCCTCATTTTATTATTCAAATACTCATGTTCAGCTAAATTGATATAAAAGTAAACAGTTACTCGTTAATATTTTTGAAATAATCAATTGCATATTATTCCAAATTATTACTGTTCTAAATGACCTATGAAATATCAAAAGATAAACTTAGTCTTAAAATAGAAGGTCGTAGTTGACATGTATGTTCAACAACAAAAAACAAAGTACCTAATCTTTTTCTTACAATGAGGTACAACAATCAGTACAAGAGTAAGCCACGGTTTACAAATTGTCCCCAGCTGTTCTAGCTCGACCATCTCTCTCATCTAAACGTCCTGCCCTTGTTGAACGCCACGATAAGTGATCTCCGGATAGCTCAATTGAAGAGTTCCTGGAAGATCATTGTTGATGGGGAGATATCCCACAGGAATCTTTATCGTTGCTTAATGTTTTTCATACGGTCATAAAACCGAATCAGCCCGGACAGTTTCTCAATCTACGCGCTGAAAGAACTGAGTAATAACATTGGGACGGCCAAAGTTGTCGTAAAGCGGGCGAAATACGAGCGCAGCGTGATACTGCCGGACTTTTTGCCGGGTTATTACGCTATATATAACTGGGAATAAAGTATGCTGGCCACATCCCCGCCGTAAACCAATCAGTCACAGGTGTTATTTATAAACAGCTGTTCACGTTATTGAGATGGCATCGGCCGGCCGTGTACTGCCATATTAGTGTGGCGTAAAGTACGGCTCTAATACGGAGACTTGAGTTATCGACCTGGACGCGTATTGTGGCCGTGGAATCGTCTGCAGGACCGCTAACCGTGGATGTTGTAATCGGGAGGCCGTGGAAACGAGCAACGATTACGTAAACGGTGCAATTAGACCAACTGTCCACCATATGAATTCAAGCTAAATTTAAATATAAAATCTCAAGAATTTATAAGCTGAAATGTTTTTGAATTTAGAGTTCTTTACCTAAAAAAATAAAATACTATTGCTCAAATATTTTCTAAAGCTTAAAGGGAAATCAATTTATACGTTTTTTGTTGAATAATTGTTCTGTTGCAAAATTTTGCACATATAATTTTCGAAATGTTCTCCGAACAGACAGACGATCAGACAAAATATAAATTTTTTATAACGCTCAGACAGAGGAGAAAAAAATTATTGGCGGCCTACTTGTGAACAATAAAAACTTCAATGACGCTCAGACAAATCCCATGAATGGCCGTTATTTTTCATCGAACTTATTCGACAAACAAAGGAGGAATGCCGGCAAAACTTTGGGATAACAGTGATATCACAATTTACTCCAGAGATATCACCCTGAATTATAAGTTCTTCTAATGTTCAGCCAGATTCTATAAAGTGGCATGATCCAGTCGAACTCGATGTTGCCCGTATGAAAATGAAGCTTCATGCAAAATGTAACGTTTGTTATCGAGACATCGTGCAGACAGACGGACATAAATGACATTTCCAGCTCGATTCCATGCTTTGCTAACGGTCAGCTGTTGGTTTTCCAGGAAAGAAGTTGTTGCCGAAGTTAACGTATAAATCTAACACAATTACAATATTGACAAAAACAATGAAGACTGATTTTCTGTAACTATATAACTAACATAGATTTGTATCGCGTCCAGATAAGCAATTTCAGGTAAAGTTGGTTGTCGATAATTCCCGGCCAAGCATCGATTACATGTAGAGGGACCGCGATGATATAAACAAATTAAATGCGTTTAGCGATAAACTGTTCAGACTGTAAACATCGCGGACGGTAAATTCATTTCCGTAATTCCCTCGTAATCAGGGGCCACCACAAATTACAAAAATCGAATTCGGTATCCCACGACCCGGGCAGATCGCAATCCGTCCTATCCTCGCACTGGAATCGACCTATTAGGATATAATTCCATTTTAATTGCATATCTTAATGAACACGTACCGCTCAAGTAATGGGGCCCGGACTGGACCCTTGTTACTAATTGTCAAATTATAGGCCAGTCCGGCCAAATTGGCGGGAAAGGGGAGGGAGGGACGCATTATCCGCCTGGGGGGCCCACTTTGACACCGATTACCATATTGTGCGACCTTGACAACAGCTGATCATATCTCCGCCTTTTTGGACCATCGAGATAGAAGAGGGGGGAGGGGGAGGGTATACCTCATTCAATCGCAGCTTCTCCGTCCGTTCTCACAGGTCGCGTGTGTTTCAGGACGCTGTTATAATTTAATTAATATATAATTAAATGTTATAATTTAATTTCTTCGCTCTGCTTTCCGTTAGTCGTTTATTATGTTACACTACTTCATACTGTACAAGGTTAAGTGACTCACGAGGTAAATAATCTCGCATGTATGCACGACTTTTAGGACGGGATGTTCAATGCATTATTAAGAATACTAGAAAACGGCCACGGTGGTTGAAATTTTCCGGGAAACTATTGACCAGGCCTTGTCATTCTTTAATTTAACGTATAATTTAAAAAAACGCGCTTGGTCAGACAAAATAATAAAATTTTGAAAGCCCTAAAATATTACTGTCATCAAAAATTATTAAGCTTACTGTTCCACATATGTAGTTTTGGCCTTTCAACCGAAACCCAAAGGAGATATATATATATATATATATATATATATATATATATATATATATATATATATACCTTCAGTTTTTACATGAGCCTCTAAAAAGTATAAATCCATCACCTGTTTATGGCAATTGTATGGAATTTGAAATTCTAAAGTGAATCTTCGTTTTATAGCTACAATGTCAAATCATATGAACAATACATTCCTATCCAGTTGCTGGGTTCATTGACTGAAGTTCAGAAACTCCACTGACAGAACCAAACATGAGCATTTGTTAAAAAATATGAATTAAAGATAAGAGTAATTTTAAATATATACCACTATTTCTGAAAATATATTTATCTACATTCGCATTTTGCGTAATTATTGTCATGGTTTCATTATGAAAATTTTAATATTTCACATGTTTCACCACGCTGAAGCCAGTCCGTTTGAGAAAAATTTAAGATTATTTAAAATAATTATATATAATATATTATCTTTAGGCTAGATTAAGATACATTGTTTTATCTATAGTACAAGTGTATAATCTTACTTCAAAGAAAATAATAAGAATCATTGTTTGCTTTGCTTTTCAAATATTAAGAAATTACCAGTGTTTGTAAATATGTGATATGTGTTGCAAAGAACGGAAATATCTCAAAGCGCGCAACATTGCAGTCAACTCCTAGTCAATAAAACATTAATACACGTTTATAATTTGCATTGCTTTAATAATCATATAAGTACTTGTGAGTTATTACCACGGAACATTCGTACCTACGCGAAACTTCGATATGCATTCCAGTAGATTTATATACAACTTTTGAACTACCGCGTAATTAGGTGCATGCCTCCGTTTATCGAATTGTTGCCAGTGAAAAAGTATTCTGTACCGTTCAGCTTGTCCTGAAGATAACATTGCCAGTTAAGCTAAATGTCCATGAAGTGTATGAAACCAACTTATCTAACAAAGTAACTTCATCAAACGTGGTAATAAGTGGCTGGGATATGTCATACAATTAACATTCTCCTATAATCTGTTCACTAAATTGATTATTGGTGTTTCCTTGTTACCAACACGGTTATCCTTAACACGAATATAATCAGATTTTGTCAAACAGAAATTAAGTGCATTTATTGATCCATACTTGTCAATAGACAAATGTATATAATTTTTAATAAAGATGTAGAGGGAGAGTTTCACCAAAAACTTTAACCCTCTAGGTTAACTCGATCGGCAGTTATCGTACATACAGGTAGAACTCGGATTACGATCTTCATAAATTCCTGGGAGAGGCTTCAATAGATGCCAAATAAAACATAGGTTTCGTCATGTTTATATGCCACCAGCATAGATGTAGCCTATATGGGGGGGGGGGCTTAAGCCCCCCCAGAAAACTGTTAAAGACAACCATCAAAATTGCACCCAGTTTGTTTTAAACTAGGTCACATTATATGAGGTCTTCAAACTCAACTTCCTGGAGTAAGATTCTGAATCCCAATTGTTTACACTTCCTAAACTACCCAGTGTCTGCCCCCCCCCCCCCCCCCCGTGACAGTTGTCTATACACGCCCCTGGCCACCAAGATTACCGAGTCATGCTGTACTTACCCCACTTCTCAACACGGATCAGAGGAAGAACAGACAGTAAACAGAGCACACAGCACAGGTCAGGAGGTGATGAGGTACAATAGAGTTTATACCGGATCTCCCGCCATAACATCGAGCGCGCGCTGTTAGCCAGTTTCCATATAGAGGCCATAAGGCACCTAATGGCCGTCCGATACGGAGGATCCTCGCCGTTTCCGCTAATCTGGAATACGAGTACATTCCTGTCCCGTTATAAAAGCCCTGCAACGTTCCGTGATTTACGATAGTTGATCTCTTTACTGGAAACTTACGATGAGTGAAGCTTTCCAAATTAGACACAAGCACTGTACTTCTAAACGCACATTCATGTTTTAAGTACTTAAACCACACATGAATAAATAAGAGTATGATTTTTTTAACAAAAAGGAGAGGGCGATCCTCTTTTAAGCCTTATTTTGCCTTCATGGGCAACTGGCCTGTGCGAGGATTTTATCAAACGAGGGGGAGTCGATACAGTCCAAAATCGATAGTACTGATAAGAAGTGCTATGGTCACAGACAGGATTTGAACCTGCGCTATCTCTAACTCAGATCCAAAGTCCGACTTCTTAGACTGCTCGGCCATCGGCTCTCCTTAATTTATTGATTCGGATTTAACAGCAACGTTACAGACTTTGGATGGAATATGTCAGGTCTTTACTACACACTCGGATAGTAAAGATTGTCTTAGTCACATGCTTCAGACACTGGTAACTTCTTGATGTATTTGGACGTGTGTTTTGAACATAACTAAACATTGACGTTTATTACTTTATTTAAAGTAAGTTTATGTATTTGTACTATAAAAAACAATGCATTAGGTTCTAAAATGCATCTAAAACTCGGTGAAAGATAATTTATTATTTATTTATATTAAGTTATTTTTAATGAGATAAAATGTTTCTTCAAATGCTTTCTAATAAACGAAAACGGTTGACTTTATCGTGGTAAAATATGTTTTAGAAATTTGTTTTTTCATAATGGAATCTATGGAAAAATTACGCTACAGGCGTACTTAGATAAGATTTCTTCAGATCTTCCCGTAATTGATTCCTTTTTTTAAAACATGCTTATATAAATGTTAAATAGAAACTAAGATTTTAAACGAATGTACACAACACAACATTTTTTATTTTCAAGCAAGAACTCAAGTTTAAATTTGTCGTTGATATTGTATGGTTTTGTAAAATTTTTGTTTTGTTTTTGATTAAAGTTGTAAATATGTAGATCAATACTCACTTAGCCTATGTTTGCTCTGAGCCTCTCTCATACAGTCCCAGTGCAGCAGCTGATACCAGGATGCTCCTTGCAGTTCCGACCTCGGAAATCCTAGATGGAACTCCCCGCTAGAACATAGAACCATGTCATTAGCATTTAGTAACATGAAATTTGGAATCAGTAAATCACTTAGCTTGCTCATACAATCCCAGTGCAGCAGCCGATATTACGATGGTCATTGCAAATCCTAGGGTAAATTCTCAGCTAGAATATAAAACCATGTAATTAGCGTGAGCAAAACAAAATTTGTAATCATTGGTCATTTAGCTTGCTCATACAGTCCCAGTGCAGCAACCTATACCACAATACTAAACATGTCTACTACCATGATAAACTATTCTTAAAAGTGTGCTCACATAATCTCGGGAACATAATGATAACAACTTTTTTGGTGTAAGTTATAGTGCCTTTATTCCCTAATATAAATTGACGAAAACAGATGGAATTGATTCCCACAAAACCTGCAATTCTCCATGTGGGAATTGTCAGTATCAGCCTACCGCAATAATCATCCTTTATAAATACTTGTTTGTAATTCCAATGACTCCGTATGCTTGTACGTTTTCGATTTAATACATTATTCTTTAACTACGATATAAAGCCTACAATATCTTTGAAAGTTATTTGTTTCATCCTTATGGAAAAGATTCAAAACCATATATCTACAGGCTTCTTGATGAACTTGTTTTTCATTGTTGTTTTTTTAAGCTGTAAAATATCCAGATGTTGTTATTTTCTTTACCTAGTACAAAGGCAGGTAAATTAAGAATTTCCTTTGACAAAATACTCTGTTTAAACTCAAATTAACGACGCTGCTGTTTCTCTCAACGCATCCTCTCCTCCCTCATTAGCCACTTTCATACAGACACAATTGTTGATCCTTAAAATTCTCAAAATTATCTTTGACGATTCACAGTCAAGTTTGTAGAGATACTTGTGTTTTGCAAGTGTAATGCATCTGCTCGCGTGGCACACACAATGTTTTTTCGTGATATCCAACAGTTTTTCCTTCTTCGGCCAGAATCCCGCTCGGCCGCGAACTGCACAAAATGGCTCAATCACTCCGGTGGCAGCCAGGCGGCTCTAAGTGCTTGCTGTACCCGACTGCATCCAGTAATGGACATGTAATGGGGTACTGTATGGTTATGTGGTGCTATCTACTGGCTAATTGTCTTCACTACTTATTTGTAAATACCAACCAAAGGTCGCGCTATCTTGCATACTTTACTCCCCCATCCTTGACTTGCCGCAGGATTGCTTAAGTAGAAGATTATTGTGGCTCACAGCCTTCTCTCGCGTTTCTCGCCGAGACTTTGTAAAACTTTGTGCACTTATAGTTCCAACAGGAAAGTGCTTCTGAGGAGGAAGTGCTTTGATATTCCAACGCGAACTACAACTCCGGATCAGAACTATTAACACAACTGAAAACATCTTGGTCCTGTTATAAATTGGAACATTCACAAGTTCTTGATTATGTCACACTGGAAAAGTGAGTACAGTTTTTGTTTACTTTGATGACACGTGATTATCGAGTTTGCTCCGGAAATAATTGTGATTTCCAAATCAATTGAATTTGAAAACTGTAATCATCGTGCTTCCACAAGAACGGAACCTTTTCTTGGTCCCTTCATAAATTGGATTGGATCTAGGTCAATTCCATTACTACAAGAACTGAATTCACTTGACGTTGTGTATCTTGAAGTAACTTCTGGGGCACCTTAAGCTTCTCGATATGGTCTACAACAAAGGGGATGATCTGTTTGTTATTTTCACAAGAATGGTGAAATAGTTACTTATTTAAAAGGTTTGCACGCTTAGAAAGTGGCCAATTATCAGTAGGCTATAACGAGTTAGTCACTGAGGCTCTGTTACGTAAAGTCAGTGTTGCCACCAATAACTAAAGCGTCGCAGACACACGGAATGTGGTAGGTAGGAAGCAAGACCATCAAGATGAGGAAGATAACAAATGTGGGCTTGAACATATAGTCTATCAAGTGGTGATTTGGGATGCCTTAGGGTAGAACCCAAAAACACGCGTAGAAGAACCGATATACGTGTCATTGACACTCAGCTGGTAAATAGAGTTCCTCTGTTAATTAGAAACATAACATAGCGATTAAGAAAACTTGCCATTTCAAACTTGCCAATTGATCATGAAAACTGAATACCTGCGGGTTAACGATCAAGAAACATCACAGAAGCCAGTAATATCAAGAATTGAGTAGGAAGATTGAACGCCTGGTGATTAAATATCAAGAAACACAACAGTAGCCAGCCAAATCAAGAATTGAGTAGGAAGATTGAACGCCTGGTGATTAAATATCAAGAAACACAACAGTAGCCAGCCAAATCAAGGATTGGAGTAGGAAGACCGAATGCCTGGTGATTAAAGAGCCAGAACCATAACATAGCGATTAAGAAATCGTGCCATTTCAAGAATTGATCATGAAGACTGAATGCCTGCGGATTACGGAGCCAGAAACATAAACGCCTTCTCGACTGTCCCAGTTAGCGACATTAAATCACACCTCGGCACAGAGTCAGGCGCCAGTGGACAATGACTAGGCGGCTGTAAATCAGACCTGACCGGACTCGGTTACTGTGTTAGCAGCACACCCTCGGAGAGCTCGACTCCCGATCTTTATTATCTTTAGACAATTTTGTCACGTGGTATGTTGTACATGTCAACCATTTGACTGAAGCATGACGGAGTAATTTGAATTTCTACTTCAAGAAGATGATGTTTAAATTATCCAGGAATGTTTAAACAGATATTGACATGTCATATTATAGAATTTTACTAGACTACCGGCAATTTGTTTGTATGTGCCATTCATTTGTACTTGTTGATGTTGATGTATTCTGTACAGTATATAAAAAAGATTAAAGGTGTAGACCCATGACAGGTAATATGGGTAACGCATCTCGGGAAGTCTCTATCTTACAACAGCGATGTTTGGGAATAGTATGCAGTATAAAAGGTAGATAATGTTGTCGATGTCATTTTCGAAGAAATGGTACCCTGACTTCTATTTTCCGACAATGTTATAACCACCAATCGTTGGTACTAACTCAATTTTATATAATAAAAACATTTAATCCAACTATTTTATTACACTCTAATCGACTTACTGAAAATTCGGTTTCGTGGAATTCCGTCAGTTTTTAACCATCTGTTTATTATTATTAACAATTGGCATGGTTTGAGTTTATTCGAATCGAGACTCGGATTTCGCCAAGAGAGTAAGTTATGAATATTCTGGTTACGAATAGTTGGTAATGGCCTATTATTGTAGAATGTACTCTAGAGTAAATTCAACAGTCGGAATGAATTTGTTTTATCTGAAATATTTTAAGATGGTGTTCATGTAGATTTTAATCTATTACGAGTAATTCTTTAGTATTATAACTGTATTATAAGCATTTTATTTGTACCAACACAATAAAATGTTCTATCCTATGCTTAGAAGCGGCTAACCAAGAAATGTATCAAAGGCATTTGATAGCAAGAAACATTTTAATCGAGTTTGGTTAGCCTATGAATTTTCTTTTCAAATTCAGAGTTACTCACTTCCCGTATTCTATACCCCGGTAGGTATAAATCGTCATCGACTCTGTGACTAAACTTTCAAGTGGTTTCTAATCGTACTTGCCAAGAGTCAATTCAAATACATCGAGATGCTGAGAACGTTGAAGCAAAGTAATCCTAACCTACTAAAGGAACACATCTCTATACGACTTTCTAGAATGCATGGCCTTATGATTCAGGTGGTTCTTTATCTTTTAAATCCCTGACTGTGCATCCACTCCATATCCAATTCTTAGAATGTGAGATCGTGAGCGTTTGATGTATCTGTAATTGGTCCAGTATTCAGGAAAACCTTTCGAAAGTCAATTTCCTGTACCCGACATCTGACTCACAAACAGAAAATAAGAGATCCAACGAGGTGAATCAACAATTATACAATCGCTTATGATGCAATTTTTAAAGAATCAGGTTGAGAAGCAGAAAACATATTATTCCGAAAATGAAGAACGATGAATACCGTCGTAAAAAACTACATAATCAAGTCTAAAAAAGAGTTCAAATATGTTTGTCAAGAAGAACATAATGTCTATTTAAACCTAATCCTCCACACCCTGATAGGATGCTGGTTTGTACGAAAATCCTAATAACCAGAATAATTCTTTGTTTAAAGTTTGTATAGAATGTTTAAATATTGATGATGGAAGGTTTGAAAGGGTAATGGAATTTCGCAAATTTGTCATCGTTATATGTTACAAAACGTTTCGGGATTGAGATCCATCCTACATCAGGCTTTAAAGGTCCTGATGAAGAAAATAAATTTCAATCCTCAAAACGTTATGTTATAAATGTTGTAACATATAACGATAGCTAATGTCCCAAATCCTATCATACTTTCAGACCAGAATAAATTACCGAGTTGGAACAGTACAAGATGGTCATGATAAAAATGTCTTAGGTAAGGAGGACTGTTTAGGATTTGAACCTGCACTATATTGCTGTAACTAAAGTCTGACACCTTAGGCAGTGCTGAAATTGGTTTTTCCTCATCACAAGAAATACGTATTGAAAACTATAACAATAAGTATTAACACCAGAAACACTAAATATACACTATATTAATTTCTTTCTATTTTACAAGTTACGCTTATATCCTTCCAATTGTCTTATAAATAAACCTTATAAACTTAGGTAAGTCCTTTCAGTCAAGTAAAACAAATATATCTGGCCAATCGAATAATAATTTAACTAGAAAATATCTTAGCTGTGGATTAGTTAGGCAATAACATTTAATAATATACAGCACAGTAATGGACATGGGTACTTTTCAAGCATAAGATGACTCAGGAATGTGAATATCGTAATCATGTAACTGATCAAGGAGTTTTTGAAGGTTATGCCAGAGCTTCAGGATAAATCTGTAAGCTACTTAGTGTTCTCCTGTAAACAGGTGTGGTATAACGAACATAACTCGTGGAAAGTGTTAAAACTGTCAGCGGCCAGGATGAAATAATTGAGTCCGCGAAACCTAACACCGAGTTGCGGCCAAGAAGCGGAGGCCGCGCCGGGGCCGTATAGCTGTAGTCGGGCGGTGATATATAGGTATGGAAATGTCTTTGTATCCAACAATCCGCAATAGTCAATCCATCAGAGTTCACATTTTATAAACAATCCGGCTTATAACGCTGGCTAATATATCTGTGCGAGCTGTAGACTGGGTACACGAGGGTATGGCAGACAATAGATCTGGTACAGACCGGCATAGGGGCGCGTGCCACCTCCTACTCGACATTACCATACAAATCACTGGGTACTTTATGGTGTCGCGGGATGAGTTGGAGGTAAGCCATCGGCGGTGGGACGGAGTTCAAGCAGTCGTCGACCAAAAGAACAAACACATGTTCAAGTACAGGTCATGTTCTGTTTGCATCAATTAGACGACTTTGCTGAAGTAGCCAATGTTGGCTTGAGCCTCACTACTTAGATACGATAACCGTTTAAGTTGGAATTGCTGACTGAAATGGCATCACGATTTAGCAGCTTATTAATTACCATGCTGATACATTGGCAAATCCTCATTATTTTAAGACGATTATGAACGATGGGTTATTACTATCGGGGATTTATAGTCTTATTAGAAGCTGAAGCGGACATTTGTCACTGGTTAACTACCCAAGAGGTTAAGAACAATGCCAAGAGGGTATTCTAATCTTTAAAAAAACTAGGCGGATTTTATGATTGTTAGAATTTGTTCCCAAAATTAAATTCCATCTCTTTATCGTCTATAGGTTATCGTCCAAGTATGGCTTTATATGACCGATTAAATTTTCATAGATGTGGAAATTAAGGCCAGAACAGAGACTCAACTGACCTTGGACCAGGCATGAAGGATTGCTCCAAATTTTGAGACCAATCTGTCTTTTTGGACATTTCTTTCACTACAGCTTTTATTACTTTTGACCAAATGTCCTCTCGTGGCCGCTTCCTGCATCACTTCAAGAGGCTGACTATGTTTAGTTCATCAGACAGGCCAACTTTGTCCTGCATAACTTAATTTTAGTAGTTTCTCTGCATGTCCAGACGCAAGCATTCCAAGCCGACCGATAAAAGACCGATCCGGAAAATAGAGTTCTCCCGAAGAGGTTAGTGCTGAAGTTTGATGACAAAGGACCAATTCTAGTGAGAGCATTCTTATATGTTTCTTCATTTTCCTGGAGTATAGGCCTACTTCAAAATTCCCAGCCAGTTAGATCTGTTTGAAGTATGCTGACAAGGAAACAACAAATCTTAATTCTAAAGGCTTGATATTTTCTAAGAAAACCCCATTGTCCTGAAAACCCAAGAGCATTTTTCAGTGAAAGAAGAGACCAACAGAGAATTGCAAAAGTATCTCTTTGTAACCTTTTCGACATTTTCATTGGTATATAAAAAAAATCACGATCGTTTTATAGACTTTATAGAAATAATATTCGTAATTTATACATTTTACAAGAAAAAAGATGTTTCAATGAGTATTAATTTTCGATCACAACATAGCGTGTAAAAGTGTTAGAGGTTCAACACGGACTTATGGAGTAAAAACCTAAGGGCGTTTCAGAAAATCTGGCTCTTAACGGACAACTTCCCAAGTCACAACTAAGATTTTTTGTTTATTCCGAACTTTATTGGCATTCTGTACAAAATTTCCATTTTTGACAGAAATACTAACATTAGAAAGAAGTGTATTAGTTCACGTCAATTTGTGGGGACCAGACAAATTCTTTCAGAATACGATAAAATGTTACATCTCGGATTTTGTCCAATTTTATGGTTGTTGGTAAATTCTTGCTACAAAGTGTTTACTGCTCTACTTGATTTGTTATCTGATGTCCTAATTCCTTGACCTGGACAAAGTATCTGACAGACTGGTCTAGAGAACCAACCACTGCCCACTTCCAGTGTCACCTCAGCTACTAAGAAACTCTACACTCAACAGTTCCAGAGTGCAGAGGCAGTACCACAGATCACAACCACAGACCTACGTAAATCTCGGGTTACTGCATCTATAAACGACACTCGCGAAATGCGCTTTGATTTACATTCACTGACGAGGTCCGGCTGTCTTTGTCACAAAGCGGTTGGCTATGTGGGTGATACGTCATGTGAGTACCGTAACGCAGGCACCGGCGTCGCCCGTTTGGCGGGACATATATCACAGATTGGCGGGAGATTTACGGCGCGAGCCGCAGCTATGTCACCAGCATGAATCTATCCTACCTTTGATTATCATTCCAAACGTTTTCGTTCGATAAGGCTACTTACGTTTTCTATTTGCAGACTTTCAAATAGTTTACATCAACAGAGTAATTTCAAAAGTGATCTAGTGAACAACTATAATAGATTTACCGTAACATGAAAAGAAAAAAAATATTTTAAGCAATTCCAAACCGAGGGTATCTAAAGAAAGTTTTTTTGGAACAATTTCAGGTAGAAATGTAACTAGTAATAGTCATATAGTTGACAGCTGACATAAAACCTTTCTCTATACTCAGCCCTACAAGCTGTGGCCCTACAAGCTGTATTTATAGGTGCAGTACTGATGTATTAAGTTTTATTGCTTTACCTGTAATCGTGTGGGAGTTACCAAGCCAGTGTGGGACTTTTTACACCCTGTATACTTTACATACACTCCTACAGCGTTACATCGCAAGTAAGGCTACCTATAATTTGTATATACCTTCTGTGTAGTATTAAAAGGTACCACATTTTTAAGAGCCAGATGTAGAGTAACGACCTTGAATTATTCCCCATTTTAAACTTCATGTAGCCTACTGCTACGCCCTTATTATAGCCTCACGGGAGACGTTCAGTTAAAAAAAAAATAAATTAATACGTATCCTAACACTAAAAGCGCCCTTTAGTTATGTAATGTGTATTCATTAAAGTTTAATTTTTATTATTTAAATGATGATAAAGTACAACAAACTTTGAGTTATTTCGGAATAACCTATCAAAGCATCGAAAAACTTCAAAAAGCATTTGGATGCTACTTAATTATATTTTTAAAATTAGACATATCTCGTAATTTTACGATAAAAATAAGGCCCTAACATCCTTAACGTTTAAAACTGTTTTTATGGGGCTAATATTAAGATGGTCCCTAGCAGGCCAGATCTTAAGATTTGTAATATTAAAACTATAATTTACTCGTACCAATTAATTAAGGAGGGGTCCTCCTTAATTACCCAACACACACACACACACACACACACAACACACACACACACACACACACACACACACACACACACACACACACACACACACACACACACACACACACACACACACACACACACACACACACACACACACACACACACACACACACACACACACACACACACACACACACACACACACACACACACACACACACACACACACACACACACACACACACACACACACACACACACACACACACACACACACACACACACACACACACACACACACACACACACACACACACACACACACACACACACACACACACACACACACACACACACACACACACACACACACACACACACATATATATTATAGTTATATAATAACTTTACAGTAATATTGTATAAATAACAAACTTAAATCTAGAACTACTTGATTTGGTTATTAATTAACAGTAGTCGATGTGAATGGACTAGTGCAATTATTCACTTCAACAGTTGTGGTTGATTTAATCTCTAGTAACTAAATCAATTTATAAACTAACTATTAAACTATTTTAATTTAAATTGACACTTGTTTGGCTTGGATTAAATAATTAATTATTTATATTAATCAATTCATTATTCTCAAACCTATGGAGAATGAAAGTGACCGTAGAAGCATCAGTATTTAATAAGACAGAATTCAAATCAGAGTAATTTATTTTAAACGATTATGACACCAAAAGCCTATAAGGTTGCCAGGGTGTGTTTCAAATTTACAGTTGAGGTCTAAAAGAACCGGAATAGAGCATTGGTATATACATTTTATACCCATATATACACATACATACAAACGCATAAGACAATATAAGATGACTAAGGTAATGTGAATGCAAGAGTACCTCTGCTGCATCTACTCCTTCGCCTATTAAAAACTCCCACCCTCCTACCGTATGCGGCGACACTACTCCCCTCAGCCTCCAATATACGATGATTGGGTAAATTTCTATAAATTATATGCAAAAGAATTTATTTTGTCAAATTAATGCTTCTGTGCTTCAAATTCGAACACTCTCCCACAACTACGGATTTCAAATTGAAATCATACAACAATTTCGGAATAGGTATTCCAATTTCTCAGCGACGATCAATCGGCATACCCCTCATTCTCTCTCACTCGACGCGCCAGCGGCTCCTGGAATTCGCACCTGCTGTTCGTGATCATAATCTCTATTATCTAATTCAATTGTAAAGCCGAAATTAACGATTTCTAGGCTGCGTGTATTAATAGATTCCAGGAGCAGCATTAGCATATCGTCCATTGTGTGTTTGTGCATGTGCGGAATGCCGGACTTGCACCTCTCCACGCTATTGTTCGGTATTGAATTGCCAGCTCGGACTTATCACAGGTATTGTTGCCGGGGAGTAGAGCTACAGCAAGGCCTAACTTGTGTATCACTAATGCTACTGTTACATAAATTATCCTTCATTGTTAAAGCCGTATACAGTGTGGTCAAACCAATAATATCTTTCTCGAAAGAGGTTTTACATTTCGTCCTCATAAGGATTCGATAGGTCCTCCCTTAAATGCTGCCATAGTCTGTGTGATAACTCTCGAAAGGAAATTCCTAGAGACCTGAAACTTGGTACTAGTTCCTTCTAGTTCAGGCAAGAACTCTTGATTTTTAAGCAAAATTAAAAAAATATCTATTGGTACCCATCATGAGAAAGAGAAATATGCAGGTTGTATAAATTCGAAGAATATACTTTTGAAACTTATAATACCGGTATACCATTTTTAATTTCGTTAGTAACGCATGTGGTGCTTTTGTTGTATTAGTTACTTTCCAAAAAATTAAACATTTTACATTAACCTGCCATGTCTTCATGTACGGAAAGATGTACTCAAACCTTTTACTGCGGATGTTCGGTAAAAATGTTTTTGGGTCCGTCTATACTACTCTGTATCGATTTATTACATTTGGAATGGTAGTAAGAAGAGTCATCGAATGTAATTGGTAGCTAATTGTGTGCCTGTTGTGTTCGTCTCAGTGTGAATTTTGTCACAAGTTGTGTTAAGATTTTAGCTGCATCTATGCCTAGTCTGCCTCAAAAGTACGATGTTATTGACGCTAATATCACGATACTATTGACGATTCTCGTATAACATGATATCGTCAGTGGCCTAATAGCTAAACAATAAGAAAGCCATACTTGTGGTTAAAACTAAACTTAAAAACTTTAAATTATGAGAATAGTTAACAGATGTAAAACAAAACAATTCTTAGGCAGGAAGGAAGGATTTCCAAATATACTGAAGTTTTTGAATGGTTTCAAACGAATAAACTTTATACCTTTATAAATAAAAAAAATGACGGTGACTTAATATACGTAATATATTACGTGAGCTCGTGGGTTTCAAAATCTGTATAGCCTAACACTGCCTTTCATCGGTTATAAACAAATAAAATTTACCTACCATTTACACGCCTATTTTTATCATTCGGTGATCACAGAAGCAAGAGAGGATCAAAACAAATAGAAGTAGAATGTATTAGAGAGCCCAGGAGAGCCCGCAGAACTCCAGTAATGGCCAGGGAGGCGAGCGGTTCTGCCCATAGCCCATCTTGATGTGGCCAGCAATAACATAGTTCAACGCCGCCACGCCACGCCGCGCTGGTGTTACAATTAATGTAGTAATGGGACAACAATGCTAGCTGGATCTGCATCGATACGGCCGCAGAGCGCTGCGTAGCCGAGCGGAACAGCCTGATCCCACAACTATGAGAAGGGTGTTGTGTGGGGGTATTACAGACCGACAAGTATCAGGAAGGTGCTGAGGGGAGATTCATCGGTCCACAACTATGAGAAAGGTGTTGAGAGAGGATATTGCAGACCGATAACTATGAGGAAGGTGTTGCGTGGGGGTATTACAGACCGACAAGTATCAGGAAGGTGCTGAGGGGAGATTCATCGGTCCACAACTATGAGAAAGGTGTTGAGAGAGGATATTGCAGACCGATAACTATGAGGAAGGTGTTGTGTGAGGATATTACAGACCGATAACTATGAGGGAGATGTTGCGTGGGGGTATTACAGACCGACAAGTATCAGGAAGGTGCTGAGGGGAGATGCATCGGTCCACAACTATGAGGAAGGTGTTGAGAGAGGATATTGCAGACCGATAACTATGAGGAAGGTGTTGTGTGAGGATATTACAGACCGATAACTATGAGGGAGATGTTGCGTGGGGGTATTACAGACCGACAAGTATCAGGAAGGTGCTGAGGGGAGATGCATCGGTCCACAACTATGAGGAAGGTGTTGTGTGAGGATATACAGACCCATAACTATGAGGAAGGTGTTGCGTGGGGGTATTACAGACCGACAAGTATCAGGAAGGTGCTGAGGGGAGATGCATCGGTCCACAACTATGAGGAAGGTGTTGAGAGAGGATATCATAGACACACAAGTATGAAGTAGGTGCTGATGGATGATATTATCGACCCATAATAATTATAGGGGAGGGATATCACCAACCTACAACTCCGAGGAATATGCTGAGGAAAGACGTCATCTACCCATAACTATGAGGAAGGTGCTGAAAAACAATACCACCAACCCACAAATAGGAGAAAGATTTTTAGATAAGATATCATGAACATGTAACATCGGCGAAGCCTGTTTCGCGACAAGTGGTATACTTTGTATTAATAAGCAACAAGAAAGAAAAAGAATTCTTCAAATTATCTTTGCTGCTTCAGAATCATGGGATTTGATATACTCCTTTACCGTTATGGTAAAAATAATGTATTATTTCTACACTTTAGAGGAAACATAAAACCTCCCACTATGGAACTTAGACGTTTTTTTTTGCTTTTTTTCTGAGGTAATATTAGTTGTATGTACTGAGTGTTTCAGAACTTCTGTTGTTTATTTTAGATCATACATGTCGTTATAGTAACCTAAATTTTAACTATAGCTAAATTTTAAAGTTTTTGGTATTCTATCTGTATGTATCTACGTGATTTTCAATTTAAACTCATTTTCTATAAAGCCCTTATACATCTATCAACCAAATGTTGCATGAATGCCACCATTAATAATGTCAATTAAACAAAATTACAATGCGAATTTTACATGTATCCACTGTATTTTGGCGGCCAGTTGAAAACTTTGACTTGAAATAGCTCTAAACACAAGCATTTAACAAATATTTTACAAGAATAACTTATCTTTAAATGTTTTACTAGAAATCCAACTACGTATTAGGTATAAGTAAATCGAGTGAAAAATAACCGAAAGATTGCGTCATTACTATAGGTAGCACACACAGGTCTCAGCGCAGCAATTAAAATTATTCAATTATCACATTTATTAAATATCAAATGTAGGCCACTGGCAGTGAGAGTTCTGGAACACTCTGTACAAAGTAGTTATATCTGACTTGCAGGCCTAGGACTGTAGTTACGCGGCGAGCGTAGCTGGACGAGCAGTGGGGGAACACCCTGTGTTTTACAGCTTGTTTAAAAGCCCTGCTATCAGAGCACTCTGCCACTCGCGGCTATCTGGCGTTGGCACTCAAGTGGTTGTCACCAACGGTTAATTCCTACGTTTGTTTTAGTTCCGTTACATATTTAAGGGCTTTTAGGGCATGTTAGAACTGTTAGATTCGTTGGCGCTGGATTATAGATGCGTGCCTCTCGTTTACGTGACGGACTTTCCAATGTTAATCTTCCGCTTTGTGACGGGCCTACAGTTGTATAAAACACAAATATACACTCACAACATGGCAATATAAATAAAAATACATTCAAGTGTATACATTACATAAAAATGCGTCAGTTGAAGTTGTAAAATGGATATAAACAATGAAATCTAAACGAGTTTGGATGTTATCTATAAAAGCTTTGATTTCCGAAAATTTAAAATGGAAATTCATGTTATGAATACGAATAATTACAGTGTATATATATATATATATATATATATATATATATATATATATAAGTGAAACACATATGTGAAAGAAACGGCCAAATACAAAATAATTGAATCGTAAAAAGTGAGGGCTCTGTGGTGTACTGGTAGCACATTCACCCGGCAAGTGAGAGATCCGGGTTCGAGTCCCGGCGTAGCAAGTACTTTTTGTGATTCAATGTTTATTGAAATTATATATATATATATATATATATATATATATATATATATACACTTAAAGGTATCATTTTATAAATCAGTTGAAGTTCAAAAATACAAAAATGAATAAAAAAAACTTTTAAATATATACGAGTTTGGATGTTATCTGTAAAAGCTGTGACTTCCGAAAATTTCAATTCGGAATTCATTTATATTACGACGAATAATTCCAGTAGCTAAATTATTACAAGTTTATTTATTTTAGTACGGAGATTTAGATACTCGAAAGTATTATTTGATACAAGTATTTGGTAAAAAACGAAAACTCTTACACTACAGATGTGCATTTTTGTGAATTTGAAATAAATCCGATTATAGAACTCTGCCCTGCAGAATTCCAGAGATCCAATGGAATTCTGATGAGTATTTTTATTTTGTTTACGACACCTCAGACAGTTATTGGCAATCCACGAATTAATTTAATATCAGCTTATTTATTTGTAATTGTTTACACATCCACAATTAAATATGATATATATAAATATCATTAAACTAAACATTTTAAAATATTCTTACTAAGGGTAAAAAAAATATTTTTCAGTAAGCTAATAATACATTATTGAAGTACTGACTATAACATAAAACTGTATGTAATAATAGCCTTAAAAATATACTAACTGAAATACGCAGAGGTTTATTAACAGAAATTCTTATTTTTGATATAAATTAATTGGTGACAATAGCTTATTACTGGTAAAAGGATTTAGGATTACTATTTTGATTTATATGACTAAAAACATCGATTATCAACCACGTTATTTTAAGTGAGGGGATAAAAATGAGTGGATATCAAAATGGTTTAATACACAACAACATTTATACTAGCTTAATACACGTATCAATGCTAGCCGACCCCATAAAAGCAGATGTTTGTCTGAAAGTGTTGACTTTCAGTGTCTTTATGTCGTAATCTGACACTGGTATGATTATAAATTGTGTGTCTTAAGAGTGTAGCTTTTAAGAGTGTAAAGCTAAAAAAAATATTTTTTGAAATTTTTAACAGTTTTCATCTATCCCATTTTCAAAAAAAAAAAAAAAAAAAAACATTACACGGCTCTATCGATTTCTAGGAACCAACAATGATTGTATAATGCAAATTGGACATCAGCTCTCAATAATTTTTCAAATAAAATAACCGTCCTTTTATCACTCAATTTTGACTTTACTTGCTTGCGCTGTTTAAAAAAAAGGGAAAGTGTTGAGAACTAAACAACCACAGACCTATATCTTTATTGACCCATTACCAAATACCACCAAGGCAGGTAGAGAATCACTGAAAGGCGAAGGTGATTTACCGTTTGAGGCCTCTAAAAGGGTTTTTATCTGTCACAGATGAAATTATGGAGATGAGGCGAGTCTGTCTGTCCGTCCGTCTGTCTGTCAGGCCGTGCTCCGGCCACTTGCATCCTTGTAGCCCAGTTGTTGATTCAGGCAGAGCAAATAAACAGCCCATCTCATCCGTCCCGCATTGTTCTGGCGGGGGAAATATTTTCTTAACCGTTCATCATTCTTGACGCACGGTCTAAGCAGTGAAAACATGTCCGAGGAACTAAACTGGTTCACTGGAGTATAATTGGATGTTTCCAACTTGTTACGTGGATATCGAACTACTAGTTAACGTCGGTAAGGCCATCGATCACAATTCTACGCTGAATTGCCAATTTATCAAACTGTGAGAATTGTCAGCCACGGGTTTCAAGTGAAATATATGACGTGTCCAGGAATTCAATATCAAACTATTTTAAACACCGTATCACGTTGTAAAATCGTGCTTGATCAAAATACTGAAAATCTTCCAAAGTTAGAAGACTCTGTAAGCTTAGTCCTTGCAAAAATATGTTAATCCAACCATTATCACAAATTCTTCTTGGAGAGTCTCTAAAAGTGACTCTTGCAAAACAAAATTGGCCAAATTAAATAATTATAAACAATCAAACTTTAACTCTAAAAATCCCTGTTGAAAGTTAAACAGTTGCATTAGAACATCCTTCTGTCCATGTGTGTTGATGGTATCATATATTGCTAAAGTCATCACAGCGTGACTCATCGGTAAATAAATGACTGGAGGATATTTATCTTATTACAAAACTCCAAACGATGAACAGTCTCCTGGTTGTTGATACTGTACTTTTTGTTACTGGTAAGAACACAGGTTACATACATTATTTTGTATACATCGGCTAGTAATAACTGCATAGAAACGTGACGAAAGTAACCACCATAATGGTGTATTTTAATTACTATCTCAGGTATTCTGTAGCTAAGTTGTTTTTTTACTAGTGTTGTTATTTATTGTATTGCCAACTTATAAATTACCGTAAGCGTTTTCTTAACAAATTATGTATTGTATTCAAACTAATCAGCAGTTTTAGGAACGACGACAGACCCTTTTTACAAACCTATGGCTATATTGTACTGCAGAACGTACTATTCATGTAACACAATTGTAATGCATTTGAGTGTGTTTCTTGCAAAATTAACAAATATATCATTTGCAAGATACAATACCGTGTTGTTTCACTTTGCACCGCTCTTTTAAAATTTAATTTACGGCTTATTCACTTTTCCGTCTGTGCGATAACTTGTTAGAAAGGTAATCGAGATTAGTACATACGTTCCTCTTGGCCCAAAGAAGATCCCTATTAAGTTTTCTGGTGAAAATACAAAAGGGCAACAAAGTTACAAGTAATTCCTTGAAGAAATGGGTTCATTCAATTAAATAAAGTAAGTAAAGTAAAGATGTATAATTTTACCACGTGAAGTTAGGACTAAGAAGCCCTCTCTAACACTTAACCTGGAGACTAACGACTTAAAGGTGACTTCCGAACCACTACTATCGGCCGGGCAGGCGGGCTGCTTGCAAGGACAGGATCGCTTAGCGGTCACCCATCCTAGCAGCAGCCACGCTCGACGTTGCTTGATCCGGTTATCTTGCGATAACTGTTGTACCCGCTACACTGCGCAATTGGCGAATGATGAATTATAAAATAATATATTTATTATTTTGTAAAACCTCCAGTTTACTTACCTGGGTAAACTATGAACACGACAGGTAAAAAATGAATGGGTTAAAAGTAATTAGAACGGTTATTGCTTTCATAACAAAAACAATCCACAATAGTTTATTAACATACTCGAGGTTGATATAAAAACCTAAATCTTCAGCTAAGACAGTTACACAATTACAGAATTTGATGTACTATTGAGGTAAGATGAGGGAATGTACTCACTTCTTGTCGATATGGACGAACTTCATGTCCATAGCGTGTATGGAGGTGAAGACGTTGGTGGCACCCTGGACAACACACTCGCGGGTCTCGGGCATGGCGACGGGTGTGCAGGTGGCGAGAAACACTGGTTCGTTGCGACTACACAGCGGCAGGAACGACAAGTAGTGTCCTTGGACTAGAACCACCTGGAGACAAAGGAGTTATACCTGAGATAGGAAGTAAGCATACATAGATTGTAGGAAAGTGGGGTAAAAACGAGTAAAGTGGAGGAAGTGATAGACAAGATGGAAAGGAGAATCAGCCGTGAACAGGATTCATAGTAGTGAGAGGTCATCATGAAGACAGGACGAAAAAGAGTATGGCTAATTCACTATCAAAGAGCATGTGAAAGAAGAGATGTGGTCTGTAACAAAAAGAATGAAGTGAAGTAACGCTAGCTAAGAACTGTGGATTGTTGTAATTTAGCACACTATTTAAAGTCAGAATCTACTAGATCTTATCACAACATGCAAGCAACACAACAACATTGGAGGGCTTCTAGAAAGTTTCATTCATTGTGTCAATTTACTAAGATCTCTCCTTTTCTTGTGGATAGCTCCACTTTCTATTCGGGTAATAATGGGGTACATGCTGTGATAATCCACTTTATAACTGGGCTGGTAAGATTCTAAGAGGCGTTCAACTCTGCAGTTGTTATCTATATAAAAAAAACCATGAAAAAAGGTATCCCACGATTACGTGTTCGTAAAGTAAACAAAAAAACTCTTCATTTTTAAAATATACCTTTTCTTAAATTATATTTTATTAAAAAAGTAATTTATTTTAGTACAAATCATGTTCCTTCCTGAAGCCGTAATTTATTTACAGACTGTACAAATTTTAAATTTTATCTCAAGTCATTTGGATTTACCTCTACCTACCAAATTGCCGAAAAATTTACACTTTTGGGCATTTAAACCTTTAATTCCTTGTGGAGGGATAAATACTCTTCTTCTGATTTTAATACCTCTAGGGAAGTTCTTAGAATACAAAGGCGTTAAAATGAAAAAGATAATTTTAACGAAAATAGATTGCACAACACGAAGCACTACGACTGGAGGCCGGGAGGAGCTTCGCAACCATCGATATGCGGCTCAGGGCCACCAGGTAATCGGGATCATTAAGCGTAATTTTTACCAAGCCACTAGTAAACAGCTAATTAAGAGGTGATGCAGTGATAGGGAGCGAACAATATCCCACCGGCCTAATGAAGAGGAGGGCAGTACTTTATGCAGATGATGACAACCGGTGACCATTAGTGCTTCTTTGATTGTGGGAGATAACCGACGTTCCTGGAACAGTCTTGTTCATTACCACCGTCTGGATGTGGGGTGTCCGCTGACACCTTGCGGGCGGGGAGGAGGCGCCTGGCGATGAACACATCAATTTTGTTGACAGCAGAAGAAACGTTTTCAACATGTCGTAAAGTAAATACGGAGATGTATATCAAGCAACATGAAGAAATAAAAGTATGATTGAAGAAAGAAATGTCGAAAAGAGACATAAAAATTGAATTCCAGGTAATAAATAAAGAATAATAATTCTAAAATATCAAATTCTGTATAGAAGTACGACTAAAAAGTATCCTAAAAATATAGCAAAGTCGGAAATAAATAGCGAAAACCTTAAAAATATATAATATAATTCGATAGCCAAAGAATACTTATATCACTTCAAATTTCCGGGTGGTACATATTTAAAAAAATCACGAACATTCTTATTAAACACTAGCCGATTATATGTATCCTCAAAAATATAGCAAAGTCGGAAATAAAGAGCGAAAACCTTAAAAATATATGCTATAATTCGATAACCAAAGGATACTTAGATCACATCAAATTTCCGGGTGGTACATGTTCAAACCAGTCGCGAACATTCTTACTAAACACTATCCGATTATGTAACTTATAATATTAGTAATACAGTTCAATTACTATTTATGATGTCCAATTAATAATGCAATGGAAATTACATAAAACTGAAATATACAACGAAATTCTTGGTGTATGGGATTGCAAGATCTGGTCGTACTTTCTCCAAGAGCACGCGGTCGCAGACAATATTTGGTATTCCAATAGGGTCTCATTAGCATGAGCTGGGGGCTAGCGTGGGAGGCTGAGTTGATCTCACATCATCAATCAACCACAGGCTAATGTGCAACAATAGCATCTTCTGCAGCATCCGCCTCAGCTCTGTACTCAACCTGTACCGTTGGTGCACTACGTGTGGATTGTTTCTTCAACAGTGTCATAACATGAGCTGGGGGCTAGCGTGGAAGGCTGAGTTGATCTCACATCATCAATCAACCACAGGCTAATGTGCAACAATAGCATCTTCTGCAGCATCCGCCTCAGCTCTGTACTCAACCTGTACCGTTGGTGCACTACGTGTGGATTGTTTCTTCAACAGTGTCATTACATGAGCTGGGGGCTAGCGTGGGAGGCTGAGTTGATCTCACATCATCAATCAACCACAGGCTAATGTGCAACAATAGCATCTTCTGCAGCATCCGCCTCAGCTCTGTACTCAACCTGTACCGTTGGTGCACTACGTGTGGATCGTCTCTTCAACAGTGTCATAACATGAGCTGGGGGCTAGCGTGGGAGGCTGAGTTGATCTCACATCATCAATCAACCACAGGCTAATGTGCAACAATAGCATCTTCTGCAGCATCCGCCTCAGCTCTGTGTACTCAACCTGTACCGTTGGTACACTACGTTTGGATTGTTTCTCAAAAAGTGTCATTGCATGAGCTGGGGGCTAGCGTGGGAGGCTGAGTTGATCTCACATCATCAGTCAACCACAGGCTAATGTGCAACAATAGCATCTTCTGCAGCATCCGCCTCAGCTCTGTACTCAACCTGTACCGTTTGTACACTACGTTTGGATTGTTTCTCAAAAAGTGTCATTGCATGAGCTGGGGGCTAGCGTGAGAGGCTGAGTTGATCTCTCATCATCAGTCAACCACAGGCTAATGTGCAACAATAGCATCTCCTGCAGCATCCGCCTCAGCTCTGCACTCAACCTGTACTGTTGGTGCACTAGTGTGGATTGTTTCTCCAACAGTGACATAGCATGAGTTGGGGCCTATAAAATATGTTAACCTTGCAATGTTTGCAAACTCTGGCTAAGCTTAATAGTCTAATCATCTAAATTGATCCTTCGTACTCGGGTTTTCTAGGGGGACTGCCAATACATAGAGCATTTACAAGATATAAATAATTTTTTTAATAATTAGTTTTGAATGTTAAGGTAATTTCATGAATATTAGTAGACAATTGTGTAGTTAAAATGAAATTCTCTTTAATATTTTGTTATTGAATCTCTGCTATGTTCTTCACTGCAGAAATCCGATCTTTTTTTTTGTTCGAGTTATACTCGAACTCTAATTCCTAATTATATGTGAGTGGTGTTTTTGAATGATTAAAAAGTTAAGAGTGGCCATAAAAGTTAGAGATCCGAAAGAAAACGCGACCTTTAATAAGCATTGACACCACAAAGAGTAGGCTAAGTTACAATGTCTAATCCATCCATGAAATTAAAAATTTTACTGCCTGAAGTAAAACGACTGCAAATTGCTTTTCGAAGAGTGGTATGGCCGGGAACCGTGCAGAAGTGCAGTAGCTGGGTATAAATCATCTTGGAGAATGTAAGAAGTTGGCTGAGTGTCTTCTTTAATTAGTCTTGAAGTAGAAGGCGCTACGAGGATAAAATTGAAATCGTTAAAAAGATAATTAAACATTTCGCATTTCAATTTTGAATCTATTTTATAACTTCTCATAATAATATAAGTAACCTTTAAGTTAGCCGCCTTTAAATAACTGAAGTTTATAAATTTATCTGTACAAGGCCTTAAAGTACAATTTAATCACACCTTAATTGTAATTTAGTGACGAATCAAGTTGTCCCTCACCGATATTCAATATTTAGAGCCAATAAAAATGTAGTAGTAGTAACTACGAACGTGTATATGAAAATTATAATCACTCAGATATTCTAATTGACAGTTCGTCAAAGAGGCCATTTATTTAAGGCTGGCAAAATGTGTCTTTTGTCTCTTCGTCTGTCTGTCCCCAGGATATCTCAAGAATAAATTTAGCTACAAACATGAAATTTTGTGTGAAAGTTCATGTCTACTTAGGCAAGATCGAATCCTATGTCCTTCAAGGGATGTTACTCATCTGGCTTGATGCCGTCAAGGATAAAACCTATGGTACTTAAATAGCGAGAGTACATGTATGTTGGATCGCTCCGGCATGATCGCAGGGCAAAGTTTTGTCCATTTTGGTGGAGATTTTAATCAATCTGAGATGTACCATCTACCAAGAAAACATCCATAACCTTAAAACGTAACGTATTCTGCTACGTACCACCTGGTCTGGCATATTTATACTGAATGTAGTCATTAGTAAATATCAATAAAGTAAGAAATTAAAAGTAAAAGTATTTTGAAAAGCAGTTTTTTCTTCTCTTCGGACAAGAAGCTTATACATTGCACTTAGTCCTCTAAAACGTTAGCACTGCTTCCGTAGTGAGAGGATATATTTAGGAAGGGTAAGGTTAGTGGGTAGGGGCCGCCTCCTATCGAGATCCATGAGGAAGAATTAGGGCACTAATCTCAAAGTCATGTCTCCCCGGAAGAAGGAGAGGCCAGCCTTTCCAGTCCAAGTAGGCAGGGGGTGGCACACCCTTGTTGAGGCTAGCAGGAACCTCTGATAGTTAGGGAACGAACCCCACCAAACTCCAGCAGTCATCTCCCGCAGTAGACTAGACCTATCAAATTGCCTTTGCACCCCCAGAATCTCGAAATTTGCGGATAGTGATTTGCCGCTCCTGGACATCCATATGGTTGCCCAGATCTAAGTGACACATCGGTTTTTGCTGTGCCCAGTGGTAGGTTCAACTGGAAGGTATAAACAAGCCAGAAGTGATCCCTGCTGGATATCTGAAAAGGGTTAGTGAATAAGATAGTTAGTAGTCAAGACACTATATAATATTTTTCAAACGTTCTTGGTATTTATTACAATTCAATGTTCTTATTACTTATAATAGCAGTATACGAGTATTTTAAAAATCGGACTTAACTGTATGACAAAATCATTGGAGATAATCACTTCACCCACCTTTTGGTCGCCGAACCTCATCTGTCTTCGCGCATTCCTGGAGACGTTCATTCTGCAGAGGAAGAGTCTGTTGTCCTCGCCGTGGGTGTTGGCGCTCCTCACCAGTTCGGTTTGTATGGCTTGATGATCTTGCTTGTCTATCATGTCGTACACGCTGTCTCCGTGGATCAGCAAGTCCTCCTGGTCACGACAATGAACACTGATCAGCAAACATTACATCTCTTTCGCTTGCAATTACAAATTGTTTATACCACCATTGATAAATTCCATTTCTTTCCTTGCCATCCTTCAACAAAGTCAAGATAGCCTTTGGCTGCAATTGGATATTTTGAGTTTCCGGTTATATTAATTATCTTTAACGAAAAAAGACTGCACGAGAGAAATTATTTTTCTTGTACAGAACACCTGTAATATTAAATACGAGTATGTTTTAATAATAAACTGTGTTAACATAATAAATTGAGTTAAGCAACTCATACTTGCTGCTTCTTGTCCTAGATTGTTTATATATGTAGATTGCTGCATGGCTTATAAAAATAAAATGGAGCTTGTTTCAGGATTTTAAAAAGGTTAGTATCAGTAAAAAAATAAGAAAACAGATAATCGTCCAGAACCTTTGAGAGTTGGAATTGCAGACTTGCCTTGCATTTATATCTATGAAGTTTTTAATATTGCAGATCAAGATGTGGTATAGTCTGTGTCAGAATGTTTACCATTTAGAAACCAAAGGTAAAGACAATTTTCAAACCCATCAACCCAGATTAACAGAAAGAAGTTTAACATATAATTACAAAATACGTTTGATAGGTTTTTTTTTTGTATAAAAAGCGTTCTTCTCTGTAGATGGCTTTATGAAAAACATTTGGGATGTCTAAACGTCATTCAGCTCACCGGCCACAAGATCCAGGTAGATTTCCGTTGCTGTTCTTGAGACTGGTTTATTGAAACTTGGGAGTACCCAACCACGTTTTCTAAAAGCTTCTATAATATAAATTATACTAAATCTGAAACACTCTCAAGTTCCGGCCTCAGGGAACTTCTGGGCCTTGATAGCTCCCAGCTTTACAAACATTAGGGACACGTGGCTTCTAACATCTCCCGACTTCATTGAACCTTTAGTTTATGAGAAATCACGACTTTCGAGAGTTCTCACTTCTAGGAGCTCCCGGTCACAGGCAACTCATAGCAACTTTAATGAAAACTTTCTGATATGTCGCAGATTCCGTCTTTTGGAAGGCGGAAATCTGATATAAACTGTTTTTGAGAGTGTCTATATAACATGTAAGACTCTTTTGTAAAATTGTTTTTAAATATGATTTACCACTCTAAAATGTATATACGAGTTACTTTTTATCATGAACGAATGGTGGTCATTTTGCTTGGTTGACCACCACTATCCTACTACCGTATGTACACATTCTATGGCCATTCGCTCATGAAAGCTAATCTTCAACACAACGAACTGCTCAAAAGCAATTATCTTTTCTTTCTCAAACCACGAGGAACATTTGTCCAAAATCATGTTTCTATGCAAAGAAGACATGGTTTAGGTATTTGTGTGGGTAGTTGAAAAATTCCATTACGTCATTTGCCACTTTTAAAATTTTCGCAAGAAATGAACATTTTGAAAGTCAATAATTTGTTATAATGACTAAAAGATCAAGTCGAAGAGTGACGTAAACATCAAGTAGCAGAAGAATGTCCACGGCGTCCTTGTGGAGGCGGCGGGTGAGAGGAGAGACCGTCCCGTGTACCAGGTTCCGTCAGCGCGCAGTATATCGACACTACAAGCTCAGCATAGCGCACACATCTGTTCCCGCGCCTGTTTATGTGCACTGGGCCGCCTATGCTTGGCACTCTGCCCACTGTGTCAGAGCCATCCTATCCCAGCTTTTTATTCCCTTAATTAATTCCCTGAAGAGCGGCTTTACGGAATTCCAGCCAATTCATAATTGTTGTTTGCCATTACCGGGGACAAGTGGAAGGCGTAATTGGCATCTGACTCTTCCGCGTTGCGGCTCCTCTGCTGTCGTTGTCGCGGTCTCCGGGGAATTTCTGGTCTTGTCCGCCGTCGTAGAAACCTAGTATTAGAAGTGCAGGACGTCTGCTCGACACCCACAGAGCGCTCCACACGGTGGTCTTTGTCTTTGAAATAGGGTAAAATTGTTTTAAAATATGTACGTAGAATAAAACTGTACCTGTTTAAACCCTAAGAATTGTAAACCCTTGTTTTGTTCAATTATGATAGGAAAATGAGAAAACCTCTCATTGCATGTCCTCCTCCTAAAGGGACGATTCCGCTGCTTCCGAAGTGTCAGGATATTCAGGATAAGTAAGGTTGGGGGTAAAAGCTGTCTCCTGTCTATATCCCATGAGGAGAGATAAAGAGCACTGTTTCAGTCTTACACCTTAAGAGAAGGAGGAGCTAGCTTTGTTCCAGCCTTTTCGAATTAAAGGAAAAGATATACTCCGTCATAGATAGACACTTAAGATCCTCTAACAATGTTCCCCACCCACTCTAACAGTCATCCTCCCTAGTAAACTAGACCTATCAACCAACATTTGGATATATGCGGTTAGTAGTGTGCTGTTCCTGGAGATCCACTGGGTCCAGTTTTAAGTGACGATCATTTTTGCTGTACCAACTATAGGTTTTACTGGCAGGTACAAGCCAGCTAAAAGTGAACTGCGTGAGTTCATTGTCACATATTTATTTGTTTTCAATTTTTTATACTTAACCATAAAGTTTTTTGGCACATGAAGATTACGATATATTCGAATCCACCAAAAGTAGTTTTCTATTTTTATTAAATTAATGTCCGAAAGCCTGTTATCCTTTTAAATTGCACGAGTGCTTCGGAGAATGCTAAAACATCTACATTTTATTAAATATTTGTATTCGAACTTGTAATATTGACAACGCTCAAAATAACTAGAGCGCTTCACTTCACATCATACCATTGAATTTCACTCTTCTCAGGTAATTAACAAAGGGTATCGCGTCCGGAAATCACAGAGTTGGATGGTTCGAGGGCACTCGTTATCTGTCGACCCTGAAAAATGGTGACACGGAGCGCACGACCTCAGGCCGGGCGCGTTCCCAAGCTCGACAGAGCAGAACAGTGGACTGCGGGGCAACTGACTGATACGGCGGGTCAACTGATAAGGAGATAACAACGGAGGTCACATGGGTCAGCTCATTCACATTTGCATGATGAAAGTTCAACGTCTTAGATGAGTTCTGTCAACCAAGTGACATTTGCTACCGTCTCAACTACGGCTATCTCCGCCGCCGTGACGTCAGATTTGGACTGCGCCAGCACTCCCGGGCCTACACTCCAGATGTTACGTGGAAGTGATAGCCTACTTTTCCGTACTGAATGTGACTATCTAAACTGTCACTCATACAATGGTAAATTTTGGGGCGTGAAAATCAAACTTCATTTTTGCACGTTTTTCAGTGAGTTTATATACCCATCAAATTTAATGAAATATTAGAGAAAAACTAAAACTTTAAAATCCATTAATAGTAAATTAATGTTGCATAAAAGTGATAAAATAAAGCTATTTTCAAAGAATGTAATTGTAACTTGTCGCATTTTCGTACGTTAAAACAATTTCAAGTATAACAAAATATTGGCTAATAGTTATGAAAAGCTTCTTGAATGATAAAAAGATTTGTTTATGTTCAGAGCAGTAAATTCCTTATGAATAACAATTTCTTCCAAAAAATATCAATAAGCTCAAAAACAATTAATGACCTAAGGACATATCGCCATTCAGGAAAGTGCGTACGGCCGTCGATAAAGTTCTGGGTTGGCATTGCGAGAATATGCATGACGTTGATTAGAATGAGGTTTTTATAAACCAGATTTAGTACAATTTCTCGTACTTGCAAGGTTACCAAATAAGACTCTACTTAAAGTTCATGAGATTCGTATATGATGCAGAAGATGGAAGCTAGTACTGGGTTACAACTACTAGACGATCTCTTGACATCCTTTTGGGAATGCTTCTTAATACTATTTTTGAGTCTATTACAAAAAGACTTTATTTAAGACAAGAAAGCGAGAAAATAAAATCGTGTATGTAAAAGAGTGAACTGTTCTCAAAAATAAGTTTTGTAGCAAAATATCCTAAATTCGAACTGCACGTGCACCAAGAACACATTATTTGTCATGAGAATCCAACAGGAAATTTCTAGTAAAACCACATCTTGATGTGGATACAGTTTGAGTTTGTTCTTTATGATTTAGCATTCACTTAAGTAATAATAACCTCCTTCTTCGAAAATAATGAGAAGATTATGTTTGTGCGTGTGGCGTGGTTTGTGTTCAAGAGCATCATTATAAATTTGAAGACAGATTTTGAATTAATCGCTACAACGTAGTAACAAACCAAGGTACGATTGTATAATGCACTTTACCTGGCTGTTGTCCCTGGATCTTTTTAGCAAATGGATGTCATTGCTGGGCAGTGATGGATCCAACACAAAGATGTTGAAACGTCGAAGATTAATTTTAGAGAGTTAAATCCGGTGTGGATGCTGCCGTAACTCAGAAGCAGACGCTAAAAGGTTTCGAGTCCCCTTCTTCACTGTTCACCAGTTCGGGTCTGTAACACGTCTGAAAGCACCTCTAATCCTACAGAGATGTAATAACCATCTCCGCGGTGGTCCACAGCCGCACTTAGCGTCATTGAACGGTATTACCCAAATATCTTCTCCGGTGGCCACGGTGACAGTTTTGTCGCGATTTGGCAGGTTCAAGCTGTTTACCATAATTGATCCTTTAATACCAATGCGTCGCAATTGCCCGTAAATGTATTTGTCTCCTTAAGCCAATCATCCACTTATCGTAAAATGTTTTTGTGCGCAAAAAACATGACGACATATAGGCTAATCGGTTGGATTTATCTTCCTGTGAAATTACTTGTAATATTTTAGTGGCACAGATACAATTGATATAACCTGTTATACAGTAATCATTGTGATTGCAGTGAAATAAAATTTAAAATTTTTGAGGGTTAATCTACTTTGTGAGCCTCTCTATACTGGCGGCCACATTGATTTTACCTCCACAATAACAATGTTAAACTGCAAACACTTTTAATATCTTAGTTTTAGTTGTAGCATTATGGGAAGATCGTAATTGTGTAAAATGCCGTAGGTTTAGAGACTTCTACGGTAGGTTTTACGGGTGTCGTAAATACAGAGAAGCGTCCTTGCCCAACAAACAACTGGCGCTGGTTGTTCTTGCGTACATGGGAGTATGGTAGAGCGAACATGGACATCCAGCAGGGATAGTTAGTGGAGACTTCAACGGTAGGTTTTAAGGGAGTCGTAAATACAGCATAGCGTCCTTGCTCAACAAACAACTGGCACTGGTTGTTCTGGATGTTCTTGCGTACATGGAGTATGGCAGAGCGAACATGGACATCCAGCAGGGATAGTTAGTGGAGACTTCAACGGTAGGTTTTACGGGAGTCGTAAATACAGCATAGCGTCCTTGCTCAACAAACTACTGGCACTGGTTGTTCTGGATGTTCTTGCGTACATGGGAGTATGGCAGAGCGAACATGGACATCCAGCAGGGATAGTTAGTGGAGACTTCAACGGTAGGTTTTACGGGAGTCGTAAATACAGCGTAGAGTCCTTGCCCAACAAACAACTGGCACTGGTTGTTCTGGATGTTCTTGCGTACATGGGAGTATGGCAGAGCGAACATGGACATCCAGCAGGGATAGTTAGTGCGGAATCTCGGCCACGACCTTTGACCCGAGCGCGTCCCGGCCACCCACGCCGTACTGTGGTTATTTATTGTCATTTAATAGCGTATCTTCGGCGGAATCGATATGAAGGCCATAACTGCAGTATTCCACTCCACTGTCCGCCATCCTCGAGCCAGGCCCTATTGTGTAATGTCGTGATAATAGCGCGAAGGTTCGTGGAGCAGTCCGCTTCTTTACGATACCTTTTTGCCTTCAGCAGCCATACAGAAAAAAGTTAAAAAATGTTATAGCAATAAACTATTATTGATGTTGGAAAACAATTAATGTTGTTTGGTATCTGAATATTTTGGTAAACGGTATTCGTTTTGTACTCAAAAGTCAATGCCCAAAATCTACTTTGGGAACTCATGACAATTGTGTGGGCTTAGACCAATCCTAAGTTTGAATTTCAGTACTTATCCACGTAGCTAACTCTAATTCTGCACAGATTGTTTGAGTGAAAAGTTTAGATAATATTCACTAAAGAAAGTATAATTAAGCGCTATATTTAAAATATACGTACTGTTTTAACATTTGCTGACTACATAATTGAAACCGTCTGAGCCAACTATTGCAACTGTAGTAGTAGTTATCAGATATTGTAAATGTAACTACAGTCATTAATTTATTGTATCCCATTTTTAATCTTTCAAAAACACTTAATAAGACTTATGCAAAAGTATTTAGTCAAAGTAGTCTAAACATAACTTGTAAGTAAGTTATGAGGTAGTACTTATCCAAGACGCCGAACACCGTGAGCGAATGGAGATGTGCGAATTATGTGTAGAATGAATGTGTTGCCCTAAATAGTCTTTTTGATGTAGGGTATTTACTAGTTAATCTGTAATGATTGTTCCAAAAGTTCACTGTAAACTCGTCCAATGAAATTCTTTATACATCAGCTTAAACTTTTGCAGGTAGGCTACTTTTATTATAATACCGTATCTTAATTAAATACAAATGTACTGCTAATTATATGTAATACGAAAAGTTTATTGGTGCAAAATTCCAGGAATAAAAGTACTATGGCTAATATTTGAAATCAAGAAACTGTCGTGTGTTGTTTAATATATAAACCTCTATAATAAAACATTTTATTTCTTTCACGAGTTATTCAGCTACAAACCACTAGCAAAATTTGTAATAGTGGTCTCTTAATCGTAATAGAACCATAAACTCGAATGGATACGTACCATGAACCGTGTAATTTGTTCAAATATATGGTATATAATAAAAATAAGAAGATTAAAAAAATAGAATGTTTTATGTAATGTTCACAAATCCATATTCATTTTAACTAATAGACTACTGATTAAGGGCTATGCTGAATCAAATATGGCACACTAATTACATAATTAGTTTCAAATGGCTATTGACAGTGCGTTATAAAAATGCATTATACATATCATTTAAAAATGTATGTTGATCATTCAGTAGAAAGGTTGCACGAATTCCTACTTCTGATGGAATCTAGATGAAATCTGTTTATGCACAGAGTGTAACGCGCGAAAGTACCGGCAACCACCAGAACGTTACGTAACTCTGAATATTCTCACCCGATTATAAAAATTAACTGCGGCCAGATCTCGTCCCGCGCTGGCGAAAGATCCGTTTAAAACTAAATATTGAGATATTAGCGATATTGGCTGGCAATTTAAAAACACATTTCATTGCCAGGCGGTGCACGTATTTCCACACTCGCGTTAAAACGACGGTTTACTGCGCGAGAGTGTGAAATCGCGGGAGCGCGCGGCGCAAGTGGTACAAGCGCGGGTAATGGCCTGCGTGGGTCGCGGATAGAGACATACAGGTCGTGGTCAGGTGGTTAGCCATCGGTCACACCCTGGTAGTGGTCTCATCGCGGGTGGTGACTTAAAGAAACTAAATATGAGAGAAACGTTGATGTGACGATTTCGTATGTCGGAAATACCTCAGGTGCCACTCGGGAACCTGGACATTAAGATGCAGACTAGTGTATTGTGAACAGTAAAGAATTACACAAATGTCATCAGATCCTGAATCTTCAACATCAAATTTATTCTCCAATAGTCCCAACTCAAGGAGATCAAGACTGTTGTATTAAATAATGAATTGAAACACACGTACGACACAAATAAAAAACCCATAACTACTGATAAGAATCAGTAGTTATAGTCTCAAAAGAACAAATCGTATTTTGTTTATTTTCAACATTTTCACGTTAATTACGACCCACCTTCAGTTTGTGCACTATACAATCGTAAGTCTGAATCTCGTATAACCAATTCAAATATGCTATAGAAATAGAACTTAAAACTAATAAAAATCATTTATAAACAACATGCTACTGAAAAATGTAATTGTAAGAGAAATTAAGAAATATTTTCAAAACCATAGAAGAACTAGTAGTTTACAAACATATTATACGTAAAATGTTAAATTTTTAAAGCAAAAGGAGGGATAGAAAAGAATAAAAATTCTTTAAAACGTAAGAAAAGTGCAAATAATGTAATTGTGAGGAAGAGATCAAGATACTCAGCACTCGAGTAGTACAATGTAAACACGTTTTGTAAGGTTGATGGGAAGACACGGTGATTCATCAGGCCACCGCACCGGCCCCATAGCGCCACTATCGCGTCCATTTGGCGGCTGAGTGCCGAGGATATAGTCATCGATCATGGCGATCCGGATCCGCCGCTCTTTTAGCCGGGAATGTTTTAACCAGTGTGATTTATTTTATCGAGGCCGGCGCGGCGCGCCGAAATTGAACAACTTTTCACCGAAACCCGGGCGAGCGAAGCGAGCGAAGAACAAGTGGAGTGAGCGACAGCAATCCTGTCCTACCTTACCTTACCTACACCTACCGTGGTGAGGAACCGTGCCGCCCGACAATTATATCATTATAAAAGACAAGAGTGCGGTACTATTGCTTTCCCTGCTTTCTACGTAATTTGGCTCTCTTTCTGAAAGTCTGATTTGGTTTAGACAATGCCTTGGTCTCTGCAGGGCTGCTGAGTGAACCTTTCCTTGTACCACACGAGTGTAAGAATTGTTGCATCATAGTCAACTCGTTTTTTTGTTTAAAGTTTGGTTTTGACGATTCAAGGATTGTGAAGGTAACAGGATTTTCCGGACATTTGGCACAGTTCAGTGATACAATACAATCACTGTTTACTTTAACCTAGATTAAACCTTCATTAGATTGTAGTCATGCATGAGTTAAGTAATTCACCTGAGGAAGAAATCAGATGGAAAATCTCGAAACGCAGTGTTACTGATTGTTTTGTATGACTGAAAAATGACAAATTTCCGGAAAATCCGGTTCCCTTCAGTCAACTCGTGTCAGTAATGATGCTTTATCTATTGTTCCTTGTTAATTCTATAAACGTTGCATCAATTTCATTTTCCATCAAGGTGTTTCTTATAATTGTTCAGTTAGTAACTGTATTGATTTGTTGTACTTATTATTTTTGTATTTAGGTAGATAGATTGCCAGTGTATAAGGCATAATCTGTAAATCTTGATCTAAAATCTTGAACGAGAATTTCCTAAACAGGTTCCCATAATTCCTCAACTCTATTTTGTGTTCTATAGATAACGCAATGCACTACATAACCTAGCACGTCTGCCTTCACTGATAATGACCTATGCCATGTTGTAATGACATTTCTTGACCTAATGAATTATCTGTGCGATTGTGTCCGTTGACTAGATAAGCTTGCTTGCTATTTTTCTAACTCTTGCGTGTATTTTACCTTGTTTATATTCCTAGAAAGTTATTTATTTGCCAAGAAAGAAATTATTATACATATACATGTCACTGTTTTGTCTAGAACTATTCGATTATAAAGTTAATCAAATACTGTGAGAACCAGTTATTGAATACAGTCATTTCTCTTATGGTG
Source organism: Homalodisca vitripennis (assembly GCF_021130785.1). Lineage (NCBI taxonomy): Eukaryota > Metazoa > Arthropoda > Insecta > Hemiptera > Cicadellidae > Homalodisca > Homalodisca vitripennis. The sequence goes on along the minus strand of NC_060210.1, from coordinate 118,722,830 downwards.
GAAGACAGTACTGCCTTGTAACGAATTCAAACCAGCAAAATCGCAAGAGTGTATGTACTCACCCTTTTTATCCGAGAACTTGATTCCTTTTTTTAGTTCAGAGATTATATAAAACCTCTTTTATGGAATATGTACAGAAAACTTGAAAATCGTTAATATCAAATTCTTTAGTTTTCGAAACAGAGGAAGATTTGATATTGGTCGATAGTTTCCTATAAGATAATGCACAGTAGCGCCGGGCGGATTCAATGACACGTTAAGCAAGTAAATCCTTTGTGCTGGATCCTGAATCGACACAAAGGACTGGTTTAGACGTCCTTATCACAGTCCGAGCTGTCAGGCCAAGGCTGGGATGCACAGTGGCGCGGGCGGAATCCATAAGACACGTATAACAAGTAAATCCTTGCTGGATCCTGAATCTACACAAAGGACTGGTTTAGACGTCCTTATCACAGTCCGAGCTGTCAGGCCAAGGCTGGGATGCACAGTAGCGCCGGGTGGATTCGTTAAGACACGTCGGCGTCACAAATCACAGCAGTTTTTGTTATTGTAATATGATTTGACCATCAGTGCGGCTGACTTGCAGTTTGCGGTACAATGCCCCAGATTAGGGCTCGCTGCCCTTCCACATTCAGCGTTGATTCCTTCATTCAGCGCTGACAAAGGGTCTAAGTATGTTATCGGTCACACAAAACTCGGTAGCCATTTCTGGGTTTTGTGCTGCCTGCGCTCACTTCTAATTAATCTCAACCGATAGAGTCTTTATCCTGCTGACGTCTGACGTCTCATTTGTCAAGCCTCTACTCGACCCAATCACTGTCAGGACGGTCTCTGCACAGTTTTCGGCGGGAACTTTTCGGTTAATTTGAATATAAATAATCCTGTCAACTCGGAGTGAGCTTTGAGCGCACAGAACCAGTTGTCCATGTTGAAATGTCCAATTTTAAACGAGATATTCAATTTCCACGGTTATTAACTAACACTGAAATTTTAACTAAATTAATTTTATGCTTCGTCATTTCATATGTCTGTAGTTCCACTTATTGATGAAACATAATCCCTTTCAACATTCCAAAATTACACATTAACGATATTAAAGCTTTTCAAAAAAGCTTAACGAATTATTTCGTAAACATATTTTATGATACAAATTATAAAATACCTGACGTAAAACACATTATTGGTGTTTAAATTTCATTTTTTATTTTTATTTTACTAAAATGAAAGAACTATTTACTGATTTAAAAAAATCAATGCTTTGTATGCATACAAATATTATAATAAAAACCAACACAGTTTTGAAGATATAAGGACTACTACGTGCTATATTCCATTGCGGTTGTTGAAGAGTTGAATTGAAGGATATCAAAAATTGTAAAATTTCCCTTATGTAAGTATTAGAGTAGAGGGATTAAACTTCATGAATTGGCTAACAATAGATAAAGGTTCGATACTGTGCAATGAACATATAACAAATACATACTTCAATATCTAAAAAAAGATAAATCTATCTGGATTATACTTGAACTCACCATAGAGTGTCCCAGGTATTCAGCAGCATTGTCTGAGATGTACAGCAGCTTCCCATTCTGAGTCATCATCATCAGGAACCCGCTGAGTGCCTGCAATCATACCATTAGTCACTAGAGTTACCTTACAGAGCGTGTCTACTTCAATTTTTTGACAACAAAAAGCTAAGCTATTCCTCAAAGGAGCTTAGTTTTTTAAAGCAGCTAAGAATACCTAGACCTGGTCCAACGCCGGGCCTTGCCATGACGAAGGCCTAGTGTTAAAACAATTTGATGGACACAGCTATCAGTTTTATACAATTATGAGCTGGATACAAAAAGGTTAATTGAATTAATATTTCGAATGAAGTTACAGACCACTAAACACCTTGCCGTTTGGACGTAGTTGTTGCAGTGGTTTCGAATCACTCTATAGCTCTAATGTCACTGCAGTTCAATACAGAAAAGAACCATTCATATTGTTTACCAGGGTATTTACAAACTCACCGGAAATATCTTGGGGAATTGTTGTTTGGATCAAGGTAAACCGAATATGTAATATATACATGGGTCATAAATTCCTAGTTTCCACATGTCTGTCTGTATGCATATGATTTTAGATCTTAATTTTATTATTTTAGGAACTAGTAAAGATAAAAATTTAAATTTTGTACGATTACTACTTTTGTAGGCTCAAATCAAAGAAAAACTAATACTACATTATTATGTCACATTTCTAGAACTCCAACGGTTGAAGTTTATAACGCTTAATATTACAACAAAAGAAGATTAAGAACATTTGGATTAATAAAAGTTGGTAAATTTTGCTATACACTTTTTGACACACAAAACATGAACATTGCTCAAGAAAAGATTTAGATGTAAGCTTATAACTGTAATGCACTGAAAAGTTTTCATTGCTTGCATGTTAACGATTATTAACTGTGAATGAAAAATGTATATTTCTGGTTCATACATTACATAGAAAATCAAATCTAAATAATAAATACAGAAAGATGGCAAATTAAGCATTTACGATGCTTATATTTCATTTTTTATGCGTTGACATGAAGAAAAAATTCCCAAAATATTATTGAAAAGTTGGTAAATATTCTGTACAAATAAACATGACTTTACCGATTCAATGAAATATAATGTATATGCCATACATACTAAAACATCTATATTGTATATACCGCTACCTTTAAATGAGTGTCTAAAAGTAAGTGTAGCAAAAACAAAAATATCACAGTTACGAGATTTTCTTCCAAATAAACCCCGCTTCTTAAGAGTAATTTCAAAATGCAAAACCACAGACACAGTCGACAGCAAATTACTCGAGCACAGCGAACACAACAAAATGCTGCGAAACGTTACTTCACAAATACCGACCCATCTCCCTCCTGCCATCAATTCGAAAAAACTGAATCCCTTCCATTATTAACGAGCTGATCACTTTAATCGGCCAGTTGTCAGCGATTACGGCCGGGTAAGCGATGTGTGTATTGTCCGTAAACACGGCAATCTCGCTGTCAATCACGTGATTAAAATGCGCGTCCGTCCGTCTGTCCATCCTCTAATTACCCACAAGGAGCATGCGCATTCCGCCGCGCATTGTACACGCGTTACTCGTGTTAATGCCACATTAACGGTGATCGCCGCTAGTTAATGTAGTGATTAACTAATAAGCAGACGGCCCGCCCCGCGCCTCAGGGTATTAGTTTTTATTATTTACTAACAGTAGGGCGGGCTCTCGGCTTGAAGGATGCTGGCTTTGATTATAGTCGAAGGTCGGGACATTTGTCGGCGCTTGACGCGGCGCAGGCAGTTAACAAGTAATAAGCACTTTTCGAGAATGGATTATACTCGCAATTAAATTACTTTGTACGTGACACGTTGAAACATTTTTGCCTTTTACTTATACATTTCACTACTTGTATAGAGTAGTCTTTGCGTCCCATATTTACATTTTACGCATAATTATACCAATATGTTTGTGAACGTGAACGATTTTGCCAAATATTAGTTACAGCTCCTTCTATTGAACTATCGATTACAGATTTAGGCTTTAGGTTTTGAATTACAAAAAAAATATACGTCGGCCCCTCTATGAGGAAAGGTATCTACAAGTTAATCCGGAAATTTGATGCCATACAATAATTTACGGGCTTTGTTCACATTTGATATATCAGAGTTAAGTCGAGGTTCTAAGGTTTTATTTGTCATAATAATGTTTTGGTGCTATATGAACCATCAAACTTGAATGATTGTCATAATTTTAAATCACTTAAAATTCTGACCCTTGCGGGCTTGGTTGGTTACGAGTGCTGCATTTTTATCAGAGAGAACCCATAGCCTCTTCAATTTTAGCGGGTATTATCACTATTACAATGCTAGAGGCAGGGCCGTAGTGGGGTGTGAAAAGGGCCTTATAACCTTTGCGTGAAACTTTATAACGCCCTGTCCACTGACATTAAAGATGGAAATTCAAAACTTGTTTTAAGCATGATTTGAAAACATTATTCCTAAAAAGGCCATATACAACTAAGGATCTCTTCATAGCAACTTAATATTATCAAAATGTGTGATTTTTTAATGTTTTTTTATTCTAACAAGCACTGATTTAAACTATACTGTAGTACTTATTACATATACGTAACTTGTAAATTAGTTTTGAACGAATAAACGCTTTCATTCTTTTGACGATAGTCAAAGCACTATTATTTAAGGGTCTAATAAGATTGCAGCATTTACTGATGGTATCACATTATTACTGCGAATAGTAATAGTGTGGGATAAAGTCCACAACAAACAGAGTACACAATAAAACGGTTGACCACGACATCGGTTTGTTGAGTCTTTGAAAGCAAATTCCCATCTTCCCAAAGTTGACCCTCTCAGGTGTTCTTTAGAGTGGTCCTATCAAAACACAAAAAGGGAGAAGAAGAATACCGGACATCAGGTGAGTATTTGCCAGCCGAGAGTGGCCTTTAGAGGGATTAACATGACAATCAGCTGATAAATAATGCATTGTGTCCGATCAAAGAAGCAGTGACAGGCCAACAACAGTTAAATATGAGCGTCCATACAGATGGTAATGTGCCCAGTATCGCTCACAGCTCGTCCAGCCGTTGGGTGCAAGCTCATACACCCAGTGCGTGGATCATGGGTTTGGTCAAAGAGCAGAAAAAATGTTACGGTGATGTCATCAAAATACTCGTACATATTCGTGGGAACTGGACATTGTAATTGATTTTTGTCACATTTTCTCTAAAATATATGTTTTTACTTATTTTGTACTTATCCAAAGTGTGGAGGTGAAAATGTTGCTATAAATAGCGTCTTTAAAAGCACTTTTAGTTATCACATGAGGAAAGGATGTGTGATATCTACATGAAATGGAGAAAAAATAACATTTTCTGTAATACAAAACTTACTTTATTAATAGATGAAAAATACTTTTTGAGGAATGTAGTTTTTACTTTTAAACTGGTTTAATTTGTGTTACATAAAGATGTCAATGGACTACTAAACTATTTCAGTTATCTATTTAAATTATTTTGTTTATTTCTATTCGAAATAGAATTAAGGAAAATTTTGTTTTTCAATACATGCAATACATACATAATAGCCATATTTACCACAAAACAAATATGAATTAAAGCATATACGTTATTTTCAAATGAACTAACAAATTTCCGATTTAGATATAAGATATAAGAAAGTAAATAAACCACGTACATAAATTTTTCCTGGAGAGAAATTTACTTGTAAGAAATTAAAACAGTGTTTTAATCAGATTAATGGATGGTACTATTATAGAGTACGTTTTAAATGGTTTTTACGAATTTAAACATTTTACTAATGATACGAGGTATTTTATGGGACCACTCGTTTGTTTGGTGTTCTCAAAGGATATATACTGGAACCAATCTTCTTCATTTTGTTAATGTCAAAGCTAATTGTAGTGCCTTTGTAGGATTATTTAACAGTAGATTATGACACAAATTATTGAAGAACCGACTTTGCGTTCGCTAATCTCCGGTATATTGACGTCGACGGTGTCAGCCAGGATTGATAATCCCCCTCACTCCCACCCACAAGTGCCTTGGTACCGGAGGTGTGCCGGAGTTGCGTGCCTAGTTAGCGGGCACCATTACAGAATATGGCCGATAATGGTAGATTCTATAAACCAATTACTAGAAGACGTCTCGGTCTCAGCTCTGCCAGTGGGGACAAAAACCCTGGTAACGAGCACAGAGCGCCTTGCCGCCTGCCTCCTGCTCAGTACTCACTTTCTAACGGTGAAAGTGCGGAAAACGCGCGCGAAAAATACGCGAGAACCGAACGGTTCCCACGACTCTTAAAATGTCGAAGATACTGTATTTGCCTGCGGCATCTTCGATCTGATATGTACTTGGTGAAGGCTTCTGTCGTCGAGCTATAATGATGGGATGGGTAGCAAAAAGTTTACTAGTGCGCTTATTATCTTTGCAGATTCAAGTAATATTGAACTTTTGAAAGCGCTACCAAATTTTGTACCCCTTAATTAAATGTATTTGGTGAATAGTGACCGTCGGATTAGCAAATTTTAAAAAATTCTATATTATTTTGTGTTAAGTATACATAAACCTATGTGAAATACTGAATAAATTAAAAACTCCGAATTATCAAGATATTTTAATTTGATTCCTTTAGAATCATCATGTTGAGGTTATTTATGTCATTTACCCTACAATGATACCTTCATCACTCCAATTTGTACAGGTTTAACAATTTATTGCAAGGGGAACAATTGCCCTAGAAAGAAAACAGGATTTCCCTTACACCCAAAACATTGACCCTGGAGTTTTGGTTCTAGTGAAATCCTACAAATATAATACCAATACTATCTTCTCCTCGACTGCTACTTAAACCTCTCACTTCACCCAGATGTCCCTGAATTACAAAGGTGTCACTGTTCCCAGGAGTCCCCGTTGTGCCACATCGATCCAGTCAGTGTTCTGTTTGACAGGCAGCGTTACCAAACGCAGCGCCCTGAGAGAAAGCGACGTTGTGCAACTGAGATGTGGAGGGTGATAAGAGCAGAAACAGATCTCTAAACTGTGAGGGCTCTGTCAGGTCGAGAGTCTTGACTGAGGACCCTCAGGGGTACCAGAATGTTCCGAGCCGTGGGTCAGATCTCTGGTCCATCCAAGTGATAATTACAGCTCAGACCATTCATTCACACATTGTTTGCTGCTGGAAGAAACTGTAATACCAGAATTTGCTGATCTTTAGATCTGCTCCAGCTATGCACTCATAGCAGGAGTCTTCTACGATATGAGTCGGGCTTTTGATAATATGAACCATCAACCTCTTCAGACACTAGAGGGCTATGATGGTAGAAAAGATTGACTATAATGATTTGGCTACCTCTCTAGGATCCAATGTGTGGAGTTGATGATTTATTTTCGCGAATCAGTTTCTTTCCATAAGGTGGCGTTCCGCAAGGTTCTATCATAGGGCCTCTTTTGTTTCTGTTATATGCACACGATCTTAACCTTAAGGACCATTTGCTGTAATACGATGATGATACATACAGTACGTTGATGTGATAATATAACTGAATCTTCGTTTGTGGTTTGAAAGACACATTCCATGCAATTTTGTTTTATTATTGAACAATAAATATTGGATCTGGTTTTATTTGCTCAACCCAAGAGATGATCACAGCTAAAACCATTCACTTATTGCTAGCAAGAAAGAAGTGGATGTAGACTGAACATAACATTGTTCCACTTAGATTAGGCCACAATAAGTCACCCGCACATTGTTCGTTATCTAGAAGGATCACGGAATGAGAATGATATTAGGAATGTAGCAGTGACAATAACACCACAAGATATTCTCTAATTCTTCATTGCGTATTGTCTGCTAGCCAAATAGCACTAGAGATACACTGCTCAGATCATGTTTATCTTATATTCGTATGACACAGCCGCCCCGGAGACAGGTAAAACGGTCAGAAGTAGTGTTTGGATTTACTTTATTTAAAAGTTCCTATTAAACAATACAAATTTTAAAAAGTCTTTTCAGATATCAATTTAAAGGAAATGGTAATTTTAAACAGTAATTGGTTCAACTATTTGTAGCTCAATAGTGCTTCAGTTTTTTATGATGTTGTAAATAAAAAATGTACCGTTTTTATACTAGAACAATACATTTTATTAAAACATACCACTTATTTTTAATAGTGTATTTATGTTTATCGTAAGGCTACATATCAGATTCACGTTACATTTTTCAAAATTTTTATTGTTTTACCTCTTTACTCGCGGTGGTTAGGTAATTTAACAATTAATTGATGTTTAAAAAAGAAAGCCAAAAAAGAATGAGTGAACAGTATGTAAGAAAACGGTCATTATTTTATAAAAAGGATTTGGAACACTGAAGATAAAATTTTATGATTATGCCTATTTTGTTAGATTTGGCAAACAAAAATCCATGGGTACCAAAAATTCATAGGGTTGGCCCTGACGTCACTAAAAGTGTGAGCCATTTATTTTTGTTTGCGTTGCAGACACTGTAGCAGAAGAAAGTACTTAGCTATAAATATCTTAAACAATAATTAATATAGGGTATAAATCTGTAGTACGTATTTTTCCTTTTGTACAGAAAAAAATTATATTGCAACAGACCATACAATGAAGTACTCCGAACTGACACAAATGCCTATGATAAGCTCGACAGGAGGAAGGACCTAACCTCAAAGTGACATGGTCACTGCTCAGCACAACAGGTTATATAACCGAACCGCTGTATTGGCGGGAGATGCTATAAATCAGCTGACTGCCCGTGGGAACAGTGCTGCCCTGTTTCCCGCCTGTAATCAATGACGTGTACACAAGCAGAAGTCTGTGCTACATGGTCTACATTCCTGTATTCTACTATTTTTACCGTCTGGGTGTAAAGGAAAGTTGTAGGGTGCGGTGGCACTGTCTTTTATGGTGGGTCGTTAAGAGATATGATACCTTAGCCATTACTTTCAATTGCCATTGCCCTTAGTATACTACGAGTGCATAGAGTAGTGACCTTTTCGTAGTGCACTGTGAAATCGTAGTGCGCTATGAAACATATGTAACGTAGTTAATTCAACATGTATTAACAAGTCTCAGCTCGATGGACCAAGACGGTTAAGTTATTAGCAGTTAATTGATTTACTTATTTGGTCACTATGGTATCGAGTCTACTCAGATATCATGATAGCATTCCCAAAATCATGATATTCATTCCCAAAATCATGATATTCATTCCCAAAATCATGAAATTCATTCACAAAATCATTATATTTATTCCCAAAATCATGATATTCAGTATTACTACCCTACTGAGCGCCAAGTATTTCAAAAATCTATTATCGGTCCATTACTTTTCCAAATAACCGTTTTCAATATTGCTCCGAACCATCACCGAGGATACCCCCATTAATGCATATTACAATGAATGTTAATGGCACCCCAAAGAGTGGCTGACCTTTTCAGAATTCTCTGAGACAAAGGTTAAGGTGTAGAGGTCGTACCACTCACACAGACTCGAGCACGTAAGCGCAGTCCCAGATTACAGGGTAAAAGCCATAGAGGTTCGATACCATCTTTGTCTCGTTATCGGCTGAGAAATTGGGCACAATTATAAGAGGTTTAAAAACAATTTGTGGCCAACAGGTGGGGGACGGTGTTCGCACCTCGCTAATAATATAGCCATTAGGTAGTCATACCAGACTATCATTAGGGGCTGCACTTAATATAGAAGCTCTCTCGGCGATGTGCGTTATTAGGGCTCCATCAGCCGGGGAACACATGCGATACAAATTGTCCTTGCGGGAAGGGATGGAAAGCGTACGGGTTACTGCCGGTGAGAAAGGTCGAAGGTCAACCACCGGTTTCGAAGTTACGGCCGTGATTGGGGTATGGCGAAAACTAAATTGTGGCCGTATCTAAAACAGGACCGGAATAGCATACAGCTTTTAAACATACTTAAGGAAACTACGAGAAGATAGTGAATTCTCTTAAACCTAAGGGTGATCCTTTTGGAAGCCGGAAACAAAGTCCTTTTACAGTAAGATTGAAAAGAGGGCAACCAACAAAATAGCATTATCAAATAAATTAGTTGAGTAGCAGTTTAATAACAAGAGCTCACCTTAAAATTATATTCATTGACTCAGAACGCATACTGAACTGATTGTAAAATGCTTTAAGCCCAGCAATAATTTTCTTGATGTTCCAGAGTACTTCTCAATGGAAATCACTTAAGCCTCTGACCATATGTTGTTTATAGATCTGTTATAGCCTTCCAATCGGCTGATTTTCCAATTTGCCCTAGAATCTAGATGATGAAGAAGATATTTCAACTTCCAGCTAAGTGACAAGATGGCACAGAATGATACAAGGAGTTATCTGGAGAGTCAGGAAACAAGACAGTACTGTCCGCTGGCCATGTGGGAGTCTCTGTCAAGCGCGGCTGGAGGTTTATTATTTGCAACATAAACTTTGCACAGGTCAATTCATCATTGGTAATGTTCTCCTGGCAGCGAAAGGCACTGGACTCTCAACCTCCATAGATCAACTGTGAAAGCCGGTGGTCCGCAGCTCCGGGCGTTTATCAAAATTACATAACTTTTATTGATAAGATCGGATATCGATATGGCGGTTAGCGTGGTAACTCACAGTTTGTGTCAAATTATCGACCAATCTCCATATTTTATTGAAGGACTGATCCGAAAATATAGCTTGTTGGTTTTTGATGGCTCTACAAAATCTTTATAATTTTGATTGCTATATTACTGATCTACTTTTGGTTCGTTAATCGTAGCCCATCCCTGCCACTTAAAGAAAAATGTCTACGCTTCATATGGTTAAAGAACCGATTAGTTGAAAATATAGCAATATTTGACCTTGATTTTGTAGACCTATGTTGGCTAAATACATTGGATCTTCAAAAAAGTGAAATAGATCTTCTAGTCTAGAGATCTTCTGTAATCTTTACCGAATTGATTATGTTGACCAGCAACGCAACGAAAAACACCACATATTGTTTAACTGATCAATGTTTTTTAATAACTCCAGGACCAGAACCTCGCGTGGACCGAGACTCGAGGGCCAGATGACCGAGTATCCTCACGTAAGGCACGTAGGCGCGCGCACGTCTAATCTGGTCCACTGATTGTGTGGCCTATGGCCGCCTCCCCCTTAATTGTGAGCAATTTACTTTGCGCGGGAACTAAATAAATTTTGAGCACCGCTCAGCCGCGGCCCGCAGAGGGTATTCATCATTGTTGGAATGTGAAGCCGATGGTTCTTCACAAGCGCTTGTTGTTGACACTTCTGTACACGGATCACGGCACTGCTATAGAAGGTTGGAATTTCCTCAACTACCCACAGACTTTCCTGAACGAAACCAAAATTTGTTTGGTTATGTTTTTTATTTTTTAATATTGTGATACCTTCAGAGAATAAAGACTCGCCTATTAATATCAGAGAGTATTAATTCTTATTGTGGTAAGGGATTGATGATTTTAACCCTAAATGTGGACCAAAATTAATTTCTTTAACAGTGATTACTTATTGAAAACATACATTTTATCCTATTTTGTTCAAAGATTTAGGCCAGTACAGCGTGTCTTAATAAGACAGAAAAGTTATTATTGTTATTTCTCAGGTAACTGTTAATCTAGGATAAAGTTGTGTTTCTTGTTGCAAGAAACGTGAACAGCAACAGTTAGTATTAAGGTGATTTAAAGAACATTGTCTTCAAGGTCGATGTAATACTGTTACAACGAGAGATATAGTGAATAGCGCGTAGTGAAATTTAACACTGGGTTTATAGCCTGTAAGAAGATTTAACTGTATGGCATTGGCCGTTTATAATACTAATTGGAGCTGAGGGGGCACGGAAGCATCGTAATTTCAAAGTACATCTTTCGAGAAGATAGTTTTGAAAAATCTGCGGCGTGCAGCCGGGAAAATAATGGAATATACTGGTTAACGTATCAACCACAACCAGAAACAAAGGTTGACAGTGCCAGAGCCCACAGGCGCGAGCGAGAGCAGGGGACGACCGTAGAAGGGAGGTTTGGGACGCAACTGAGGACAGGTGGAATGCGGGCGTATCCGATATGATAAGATAAGGCCTCTATAAATTGTGAGATCCGCCCCCAAGACGGGGGCGTCGAACAATGCCGGCCCCAGGCGCAGGATAGTCTTACAGTTGTTTCAAAAACAATTTTTAAACAACAATAATGAATGATTGTGCGAGGGTGTGCCTGCCCACGTCGCGAACAAGTGTGCATAATTTAATAAGTGAGTCTATAACGGCGGCGGACAATGAAGTTGTAATTCCTCCCCGTCCACAGACAAATATCGGCGGCCGCCTGGAGCACCAGGCACGTGTGAGTCCTCGGTGGATCCTCCAGCCGCGTCCTCTCACTGGACACAGCCCTCACATGGTCTTCTAGCGGCCACTCTTATCTCTAGCCACATGTGAGTCTTCTATGGATCCTCCAGCCGCGTCCTCTCACTGGACACAGCCCTCACATGGTCTTCTAGTGGGCACTCTTGTCTCCAGCCGCTTGTGAATCTTCTACGGACCCTCCAACCATGAACGTCCACTCTCTGAACATCGTCATATATACATGATATTCTAGCGAGCACTGTTGTCTCCAGTCATATGTTAGTCTTCTGTGGTTTCTCCAACCATGACTACTCTCTGGACATCGTTATATACATGGTTTTCTAGCAGGCACTCTAGTCTCCAGCCACACATGAGTCTTCTATGAACCCTCCAACCATGAGGCCACTCTCAGGAAATTGTCATATATTTGGTCTTCCAGCGGCTACTCCTGTCTCCAAGCACATGTCGTCTTCTTACTGGATACTATTTAATAACTAATGTTGTAGCGACTAATCTTGTCGATTTATTTGTTATAAGTATATATTTTTATTCCGCGAAAGCCTATTTACACGAGATCACTTTGTGCCATAGACGGAAATACATGTTTGTTTTTAATAAACTTTAAATAAAACTGCTTGAAGCTAGATGCTTGTCTTCTAAGCAACCAATGTCAGGTAAGGAAGGAAATAATGATTTAGTACAAATAATGGAACACCTATTGTTAGAAACACAATCTTAACAAATTGTTTATGTAGAATTAAAGAAAATATTTATCCAGTGAATTCATCTAAAGGAGACTCAGGCAACACAAGTACGAGTAGAACTTGGCCGAGTAGCGAGTACCTGACGCTGCTGGCTGTCGGAGCAGGTGCGAAGACGGAGATGAGGCGCGGAGCGGCCGCAGTAGAACGACCGGGTATAATTGCGCCGTGAACAAGTTGCACCAGATACAACGATAGAGGAGGCTGTGTTTATGGGTGTCATAAGTCACCGGTGGGAATCTGATTGAGCTACGATCCTATCTGGTTTCCAAGTCTGCCAGCCCGAAACAATATTTCACGGAGCCGCTCGATACTCTCTGTTCCTCAGCCCAATCTTGTATAGGGACATCATACTTGATTTACTGAAGTGGCAGTGCACCTCAACCCCTGCATCCCTTGTATGCTTCCATCTGTTAAATCTTGTGTAGAGACATCATACTTGATTTACTGAAGTGGCAGTGCACCTCAACCCCTGCATTCCTTATATGCTTCCATCAGTTCCTCAAATCTTGTGTAGGGACATCATACTTGATTTACTGAAGTGGCAGTGCACCTCAACCCCTGCATCCCTTGTATGCTTCCATCAGTTAAATCTTGTGTAGAGACATCATACTTGATTTACTGAAGTGGCAGTGCACCTCAATCCCTGCAACCCTCATATATTTTCAACTGTTCCTCAGTCCAGTCTAATGCAAGGACGTATCATACTTGATTTACTGAAGTGAAGTGTTGATTTCTCAAAAGTACAAAATAACGTTTGTAGTTTTATATTATTACTCAACTTAGGGATTCAGTTGCTTTAGGGTCTAATAATAATTTATATAAATAAATTAAACATATTTCCAAGGCTGTACTTTGATTTTGTAACTCTATAGTCCTAGATTCACAAAGTAAGGATGAGCCAAACTAACGGTTTAAGTCTAAAAATCGTTCTAAAGAAAACTCAGTGATGAGAGTTGATCAGCATAAAGGCAACTAATAGATACAAAGAATTTTAATTTCACCAGGTGGAATTATGGTTAAAGAGCTCTCTCTGATACAACCTGGGGACTAAAGTCTTAAAACTGACTTCCGAACCACCACCAATGACCTGGCAGGCGGACTGCTTGCAAGGACAGGATCGCTGAGGTGGTTACCCATCCAAGCAGCAGCCACGCTCGACGTTGCTTAACTCCTTGATATTTATCAAGGATAACCATGGTACCCGCTAAACTGCGCCATTGGCATACCGTTCTAATTCGCACGATATAGTCCAGGTAGTAGATTAAAGTCCTTCAAAATCGAATACAGTAGATTACTTTTCAAATCAGTTAAGAAGTGAGAAAACAGTTCTTACATATTCACAAGTTAATAGGAGATAACAAAATTAATAGATCGGGAGAAATTTTTCTGTGTCGAAAAAAACAGTTATTTGAATATTATATTTAACAGTAGAATATCACGAATCCTATTCAATTTCAACCGATATCTGTTCGGATTACTTGCTTCCGGATTAGTGTACCTGTACTCTTCACCATACTATTTATTTGCCACGCGCCAGATGTAACTCTGTAACTATAAGACTTCGAAGAAATTATGGAATGTGGAAATTATATTTGAGTTTATAAAAATATGTATACATTTTACAACCTTTCGCAGTACTATATACATTTATTTTTAAAAAAACTGTAAGGTTGGTAACCTTAATCCTTCGGCTAACGCGGCCGTTTCCATGTGTAATCATCTAGATTATCCGGCTCATCCTCACCTAAAATCTTAAAATATTTTCACTTCATTGTGGAGGTCTTAATATCTCCAGCCATGAAATTTCCAAAATAATCTTTAGTTAAATTTGACTGGAAGGTAATTCAATATACAATTTAACTTTTACTTATCTGAAAATCAACAAGACTTTTATTTTTCAACCTTAAGAATCGATACTTAGAATGTTTTATTTCATTAATGCAGAAATGGTCACTATGAAACAGTGCTGGAACCAAAGTCATCGTTGGGGTTGTTTAAAACTCATTTAGAGCTGTACACCTTTTAAAGGAGAGCATACAGAAGTAGATATTGAATAAATCATTGCCATAAAAGTAGCCCAATGTTGAAGTTAAGTTGTAACATAAAAGAAAGAGTTGGCACATCACGAGGTGAAAAGTATGGTGTTTAGTGTACGTGCCATGGAAAGTTTTTATCTCTACAATCTCTAACTTCGATTTAAAAATCTCAAACACCAATGCATATGGTAGTAATATTTCTATTGCCACACATGTGGTCCAGTACGTGATAAGAACAGTTTTTTTATTTATTTCGAAAATTGTTGAACTGTTTTAAACCAAAGTAATTTTTTTAATTTTCCATTGAATACAAACAATTTTGAATACACTAAGCTTCACTGATTTGAAAGACAACTTATACCTCTCTTCCCTCTCATACTACCCAATGGCGTAGTGTAGCAGGTACAACGATTATCGCAAGATAACGAGATCAAGCAGCATCGAGCGTGACTGCTGTTAGGATGGTTACCGCTGAGCGATCCTGTCCTTGCAAGGAGCCCGCCCGCCTGCCCGACCATTGGTGGTGGTTCGGAAGTCACCTTTAAGCTGTTGGTCCCCAGGTTGAGTATTAGAGAGGACTTCTTAACGTGGTAACTTCGCGTGGTAAATAAGACATTTTTACTTTACTTTTTTTTTTATTTTTTATCCCTTTCGCCTTATTGTGGAGTAAACAGACTTTACAGCTTAGTAAAAGTATTACGGAACTTCTGTAGCTCTTCCCTAGACACAATTTGTGTTGCACAGTGCCAGGCATATTTCTTGAAGGCAAATGAGATTATGACAGTGATCAACCATCTCAGATACTCATTATTTTCGCCCACTTATCAATATAAATCAATATGAGGAGTACAGTCCGGGTTCTCCCCAGGTGCGGAACAAGGCTGAGCAAAGTCTCCTTGAATCCTGATTGCCTCCATTAATTATCCCAGACATGATAAAGGCTCGCGGTATACAGCGGTATGGTAATGGACTTGCATATACATGGCGTTGCAACCGCGTACAACAGGGACGGCCTGACCGCCATCTTACCGGACATCGAGCTCCGGGCCGGGGCGTAGCGTGACAGAACTCCAGATAAGTGGCGTAGTTCAGTTTTTTTTATGGATTTTTCAAGATATTTGTTAAATTTATCTTAATTTTCCTATTATAACGATTCATAATTAATTTGAATCAGCAATATATATATTCAGCTCCAATTCTTGTTATTTTTTTAGCCTCATATGTGTATACGAAAAATTAAAAATTTGTATTTCAGGCATTCAGAAATTTTGAGAAGTCCAAGGGATAACAGATGTAATATATTAGTAAAATATTATATACTGTATATATGACATGTTTTTAATAATGCGCGATTTAAAGGAAACTTTTAAATAACATGTAATTTAATGTTTGTAACAAAATTTTACATATGAGAGCTATATTAAATAAAGCACGTCTCCAGGTTAAGTGTTAGAGAGGCCTTCTTAGCCCTAACTTCGCCTGGTAGAATAAGACATCTTAACTTTACTTTACTTTACACCTTCAGTCCATTTATCACATACTTACTGTACATTTATGTATCCTTGTCCAGCCGTTTTTCTATGGGTTAGTTCTTTAACATTTCTTCAGTATTTCTTTAAGTGCGTACAATTCCTCGTGAATTTACCAAACATATTTTTATTAAAAAATATTGTTCCCATCTAAATATATATATATATATATAAATTGTACAAAGCAGTAAATAAAAAATATCCACGTAGTAAAAAACTGTTTAACACAACCGAACAAGGCAATATCTTAAAACATAATCCATGGTTAAGGAACCACCGAGAATAAATTCAGAGCATAAGCATTTTGTTTATGAAAACGACTTGATATTGATATCTGATATGATATATATTGACATGTTTGCACTCTAAAGTTGAATCACAGCTTAAAAATATTATTAATTGAAAGACTCTGTTAAATGTAACAGAATAAACTTTAACAGAAGTATAAACTTAGGTTTATGACATCATAATCATATTTTTGCAGTAAGAAAATTTCCAGATATGTAAATTAAAGTTTTTGATAAAGATATACTTTTAATTGTGCATTTGAGCAAATATTAAGAATGTAGTGCTTGGTCAGCACTGTAATGCAGATATCAAGAAGGCAAAGTTACTATCTAACGTTTGCTATAAATTTGAAGAGTATTATAAAAACCAGTCCTAGTTGTAAAGAGTTAGGCTTCTACGAACTGTATATGTATGTATACGTATTCTTGAAGTTAGCAACTAGGCAAACTCAAAATTGCCGTCGGTGGGAAGCAAATGTATAAATCACTCAAACCAGAAGTGCTCATACACGTGCAAAGCCTAACCTGCGTGCAAGGACGCGGGTAACTCCTAATAATTAATAAAATGTTTTTATTCATTGCAGCGTAATATGACAAGAGAAAACTTAAGTTTGACTCTCTATATCATTAGACATTTTCACTTAACGGATATCTTACCAATCCACTCGATACGTATGTCGTTTTTTTTCTCACAAACTTTGTAGAGATCGATTGGTACCACCAATTGCTGGATAAACAAACACTTGGTTATAGTGTACTAGGTAAATAGAATTTATATTTGAAATTTGTATTTTGTTGAGTAAATTAAAGTAAATATACGTTGCATTTTCAATGTTTAATAAAAAATCTCCCATTAATTTTACAAAAAAAGTAAAGATATATAAATTTCTGGGAAATAGTTAATATATTGGTTGAAGAACTAAACATCGTTGCAGTATAGAATAACCGACAGAAAGTATCGACAGTCTTATCGACCAATTCGATAAAGTAATTTGATTTCGCATGTGTTACTATGGTCACATTATAAAATGTCGTATGACTGTATACAGTTTGATCATACATTTTTTTATTCTGCGATTTTATAGGTGCCATCATAGTTACCCATAAAAACAATGTAAAAATGTTATTCCATACTTAGTTGTAAATTTTATTTTGATCTTTTCACCCCCAAATAAAGATTTCCTTTGGTTCAAAAGAAACATACGATGTAAATTTTGAGTCTAAGATATTTATCTCATGGATGGAGGCAATGACTACCACGTGTTTTTAAGAAGGCTCTATTGAGTCCTTGGTAATACTATAAGTATCCCTGGAGGCTGTCTTAGATAATCTGGCATTGCAGCTACAAAATTAACCGAACACACATTTACTCATATTTTGATTGCAAAGTGGTCAATAGAAATCGAACCGCATCAAGTTTTCTTTTCATTTCCGGTTACCTTATGGTCCTGCCATTCTTATCAACATTTATTGTGTAGTAATTGTAATTAAACCGGCAATTCAATCTGAGGAACTGTATAACATTGTCAAGTCTTCACGTAGAACCATGCTTAATTATTAGTAACAGCTGATCCATATATGAATACTATATTCAATGTAGATCTTGAAAGTCGATATTCATGCAGATTTCTGAACTGTACAAACAGTTTATCTACGGTGACTGTCGACAAAAGGCTAATTATCGCCGAGTAACCAGCACTAGTCCCGAGCCACGGGCTGCAAATTATTCATAATTACAGCTGGAGTTATAATAACGGGTTAAAAATAACCACAATTATTACACGAAAAACCGAATTGCACCGTAAGGCCAACAATGGGCCAAAGGCGCCGCTTTCCCCATAACGTCGCAGTCACGCCGGCGGTGGGTAGCGAGGTGTAATTGTCGAGCACTAAGGCGAGCTTGTGACTAACAGAAATAATACACAATTTCGGGTTTTGGTTACGGTTTCGTACCCGCCAAAATTATAAAGAATCCCTCATCTGCGAGACAAATCAACTTAGTAGGCGCCGAAATAATGAAGTATTATTTCGGTATAAATACACGCTAATGAACTTTCTAACCCCGTTGTTGCCTTAGCGTCTGATTAATTTCGGGAATCATAGTTGTTGTTTGCGACGTTTCGTAACACTGCAATGCGTCACGGTGACAATGTAACACGACTAATCCTTGTTCGGTTATTAATTTCAAAAACCGAGTTGTTTTTAATACAAAAATATAAAACATTTTGTTTATTAAATGAGTCTGTTTACAGTTTGTTATTGACGATGCAAGGTTTGAGAGGATAACAGGACTTCGGACATTTGCCATCGTTATAGGTTATAAAAGGTATAGCACAATGTTTCGAAGATTGAAATCTATCCTCTTCGTCAGGTGAGAGAACGTCAGACAAAGAAAACGCTACTGTCATACTAGACACAGTAACGTACAAAGATAAAATTACTGAAACTTTGAAAGGAAAACAGGATTTCGGACATTTGTCTTCTTTATAGGTTATAAAAGATATAACACACCTGGAGGCTGTCCTCTTTGTCAGGTGGGGGAGGAATTAATACATACGAACAAAAAGAAGTAAAGAAGCGAAAGAAAAGGGTTCAAACATACCCAAAAGCTGCATGGACGAAGACGACCCCCTCCCCCTTGACGAAGAGGAGAGATTCCAATCCTCGAAACGTTGTGTTATACATTTTATAACCTTTAACGATGACAAATTGAGCATTGCTTACCTCACTGAAGTGATTTCTAGAAAATAAAAAAAATCAAATGTCATGATAAATCAAAGTATGAAAATAAATTTGTAACGGAACGATAAGTTCTTCAATATATGCACTGACGTGTAGCTTCTATTGGTTCCCAAGAGGCTCTTAAACTTGCGTATTTCGGTATTTTTCTGTCCTTGATGACACATGACCATATTTTGGGGTTTCACCACCCAGTCGAACATGGCGAGGGTGTTTGTCCTTCAGAAGTGGGCTCTTAAAATTGTCTAGATACGGTTGTAGGGAGCACTTTTGAATACACGGAGTCTTCACATTCCTATCTTTAAAAAATTATCACACGTTAAATTTTATCTTTAAAAATTTAAAAATATTTAAAACTCTTAATCACCCATGTTACGCCAGAAATAAAGATTTTTATGATTCCTGAAAACTTTTACTTTGCTGCTTCTAGAGAATAACTCTGTATCTAGGTTAATTTACCATTTAATATTATAACTTCCCGAAGTCTACTAACTTTAAAGAGGTCAAAAAAACTGTCTCTTTGAGAAGGCCTACTACTGTCTTGAAGAAGTGCTGTGGTTTCTAGTTTTCTTTTAATTAACCAACAAAATAAATTAATCACTTAAATTATAATATTTTTTAAGTATTTAGTGTATTTTTTCAGTGTGTAATTTTACGAGCTCGTATAAATATGGCTTGCACCCAAAAAAAAATAATTTTTCAATAGTTATGATGAACATGATTTGATTTCTTTTAACCGTCCAAAATATATTTGATCGGGCTTACTTCTTGTTTCCAACGAACTCTAAAGTGCAACTGTTGATGGCGACTTATCGCGAGCATACTCGATCCTCTCCATTTGCGCCGATCGCCTCGGACGCGACTCCTCTATTTTTCGATGCCGGCCTCGATGCGCTCGTTCTAATTCTCTAATTGCGGTCGGGAGCAGATAGTTTCCACTAAACGCGAGCCGAGGGGGTAAATTTCATCAATAAGCCCGTAAATGGAAATAAATAGGCTGGGAGGCGATTCTTCTGTCAATCCGGCCGGGATCTGTTCGTTTTGTGGCGCGCATTATATAAAATGTGTAAACGGAAGATTGACAGCTAGACAGCCCGCTCGGACACGCCGTAAAAGGACGCCATTTGAATGCGCGGCCGACCGCGTCCGTCCGGTTAATGCAATAGATGGGTCTTTGTCAGGGAATCACACGCGCTGCGAGAAGGATATGTCAATTGAAAGTCAAAAATACGCCGGTTACTTATGTCATTTGACGGGTTTATGGGAACTGCACGGAGAGGTGCTGGTGTGAGTGCTGAGGTGACGTCGCGTGCACGAGAGATCTTCAGTGGTCCTCAGGGTGTACCAATACTCTTGAGTGACTTCAGCTTGGATTCTTAAATTCAGAGTACACGTTTTCTATTGCTGGAGATGAAAAAAATAAATAGTTCAGCCCGTTTTCTCGTTGTACTGTCTATGACCTTGATCTGAGGGGTCTATATTGAGATAATCGTAATGAGAATTAAGAGAGCGCATTACCACCGACTATCATGAATGTAGCTCCATACATCTCCAATGTTAATTTCAAATCAGCCAATCCTTCAAAATTAGATCTGGAAGATACAAAAGTACTGAAGAAATCATCAAATTCAAAATATACTGACCATTTAAGTAACACCGACCATATATACAAAAACATTAATCTTTAAATTTTACACACATGTAAAAAAGTCACCTATTGTCAACGTTAGGACTTATTAAAATTTCCAAAAGTGCCAAAATTAACCCTAATGTTGTTTTAAATATGTATCATTTTATAAACTTTTAAACAATATAAATTGATCACATATAAAACTAAATACACAATTTAGCTACCAAGGTAGTTGTGTCAATTAGGTTCAATTATATTTGTCTACTTCATTTATTTACCTTAACCTACAGTACTTGAGGATTGATTCTTCGAATCCGAAATGTGCACCATAGAAATAAAAACATTAAAAGTGTTAAAAGCCGCATTCTTCTTATTTATATTAAACTTCGAAGCTATATTACTAATATGTCGTCGTGTCTTCATTTTTTATCAGATTTTTACATGTTTCACAAATTTACTGTCTTTTGGCTTTCGTAAACAATAACACTAAAACTGTATTACATACAATTTTGTGTCTATGATTTTAGTTCATTTTATTCACCATTATGTAATTTTCACATCACAATTTAAATCACTGGATTCTCTTTTACTTACATAAAGCTTAACATAAAAACAACAAGTATTTTTGTCAAATTATCTCGTTTACGTACGTTTGGAGGACCGTTTGAAATTAACATCGAATATATGGGACTAATCCCTCGATCGTCGTGGGGTGCTACGCCCTCACTAAATATTTAACATCTACTACACTCTTGACTTTCAACAGGGCTCTGTACTAAACTATGTAAGGAAACCTTTTCAAATCTATTTTTGAAACAACCCGGCTGTAGCCTATAAATTTGCACTTCCAAAGAAAAAAGGTGGACCCGAGTGAGTGTCTTCACTTTCGCCCCGTCCCCATAAAGAGTACAGAGAGGTTTACGAGGGGGAGTGTATGGTGCAGGTGTTGCGATAACGCGGAGGCGCATGCGTACTGCGCGCGGCGCGGCCGCCAGACCGCAGGCCTATCTATCACCGGCGGCCCGCACCGCTCTACATCAGCCCAGACCTAATTAACTACCCGCCTATTATAATAATAATTTCAAATAAAAACAGAGGGAGTACGGGTCAGCGCCTGACCCCGGGTTGGTTCCCACGCGTAAACTGGATGAAGATACAGCATAATCGCCCCATCCACCGGCACCTGCCTGCCTGCCTCTCCGTCTCCTTCTGACTCTGACAAATCGTAATGATAGATACTCATTAAGCATAGTACCCCCCCTCCTCCAAACAGGACCTCCCACCCCTCACCGGCTCTTGCGAGAAGTTTTATTGCCTTTCTATTTACACAATTCCATTCATCTTCATATGTTATGCATTGTCATTTTAGCGTACAATACTCTCATTTTGTCGTAAACAAACAATGCCTTTGAGGAGAGAGTTAAGGGAGTGGTCTGTTTATCAATGAGATCAGGCGTTAAAAATCGTAAAATTTCATCCACAACAAATCTTGTCTCATTGGCACTGCATCGGTTATTACACGCTGATTCACGACCTAATAATCAAATAAATAAAATTTTACATATATACCACAAGAAATGTCACTCAAATAAACAATTTACTTATACGTACGTTCATCCATTTGCCAATCCTCCCACCCAAAGCAATGGTGTCAAATCTTATTGGGCGGTCTCCCAGTCGTAGAGCTAATAAAAATAGGACGTATAGCCAATTGAAGAATAACGTGAAATATGGAAAAAAATTCAGATTCCTATCCGGTAGATGTGAAAAATATTAAAAATATCTAACTGAGCAGGCAGATTAAATATAACACGGGAATGTTGGAACAATAGTGTTGGTGTATCAATTTGTTGAAACAATTATTACATTCCTCCAAATAAAACCAAGCTGTAACGGTGTCTAAACATTTGGAGCTGAATTGAATTTCTTGGACCAGTGGTAACACTGTGCTAAGACAGGATTGAGCCTATGCTAAGCAAAGTAATAGATGGTTTGGAATTGAGCTTGAATAGTATCAGAACTGTGCTGGAACTGTATTGTGGAAGTTCAGAACGGTGTTGGAGATGTGTTGGAAGGGTGCTACGATACAGGGAAACAGAGATACCATCTTGGGATGATAAATAATTTTTGTTTTTGTATGACATTGACGAATTCCAAAACTTAACACGTGAAAATAATAGTATACCTTACTCAACCGCATTACTAGAACATATCTTTGAGGGGGGGGGGGGTAGTCTAATTGAAGAGCACAAACGCATAGGGGGAGGTGTGGAATAAATCTGAATAGATCTAAATAAAAATACGTTATATAGGCTTAAAAAAGGTAAAACGTTTAACTGCTGTATATCAGACAAGTTAAATTGCAGTTATAAGAACATTTTAAAACCTTTCTAGGGTTTTTAGGGAGAGGGGTTACTATCCCCTTCATCCCCTCCTTAGTTATGCCACTGCGGGGTCGTAACTAATAAAAAGAACTTCACACATACTGTCTCCTATTTCTTGATTCACACCAAATATCATGATCGAAATTATACAAAATTAATGTATGTAATGAAATGAAATATTTCTTTTCTAAATTAGGCCCTTTTTTACAATTAACCTCAATTTGGTATCATACCGTAAATGAGACAAGATTTTCCTTAAGCCGATTAATGGTATTCTCTTCAACTTGCCAGTTTCATCATTTCTGGTGAATTTTAAACACTCGAAATTAAGGGTTTGACCACAAATTATGTTAAAATTTTAGAAAATGACTTTGCGATCTGATTAATGACTTGATACTATGGGTTATCACTAGAACTCAGTGTACAAGTTGTATAAGTTTTAATATATCCGGTATAAACATTGGTTTACCTTGCGTGAGGAGTAGGTATGGTTCAATGATAAAATAATTGAAATAAATAACGGAAGAGATGCAGGATTTCAATCCACTATCAATCTGAATTAATGTCAATATTTTAGAGAGAATTCTTAAGTATAAAATGTTGAAGGAAATATCTAAACATACATAAATATTGTTATTACTGTACGAGCAATAATTATATTATTATAATCAGTGTTTATTGTACAATTCTACTGTTTGTAACATTGATTTTTGATTAGATAACATTTTAATATTGTGAATATTTGAGATAAATTTATAATGTATTGATTTAATAAATTTAGATGGACCATAATGAAAAGTATTATCAATTTGCATTTTGTGTTGTGCTTAAATATTTTACATACAATACTTAGGTTAGCTGTGAATTCCAAAACAAGAAAACGAGAGATTTCGTTCAAAGATGTTCGCTATCTGCCCTAAAATTAAACATAATATTTTTGTTCAGTTAAACAGTATTCGTAATATTTCTGTAATGTTTGGTCACTATAATAAATAATTGAGGGGGATTTCAAATTCTGTTTTACCACAATTAAATGAAGAATTTTCGAGTTATTTCATTACAAACTTAAGGAGTTTAGTTGTCATTTGACAATAGCGCTGTACGCTGGCAGTTTCGGTATCAAACTCAACGTCTCGATTTCCATAACGGCAGTGAGTCGTCTTGATACCCTTTGTCATATTGTTGAAAGACGATATTCCTCTGATGACGTCACCATCGTGTGACCAACTGTCCCCCTTGCCCCCTCATATGATTATACCTTGTGCCCCTCAAGCATCGCCTCGCGTGCGCCACGAAATCACTCCAGAGCGCCGCGAAGCCGCTTCCGTCACAAGCTACCAGTGTTCGGCACGTCTGGGTGCCAGAAGGTTTTTTTGGGAAATCCCGGCACGATTTAGATTTTTTTTTTAGGAGTCTAAATAAATCGAAGTCATCATACGTGAGGTCATCTCTACAGCACAAATGAACATTTTGTGAGTGAAGTCTTCTTTGCTCCCCAACAAACGGAGTTAAACTCGCTTTCGAAATATTTGCATCTTTCTCACATTGTAACTTAATCTTCTTGTTAACAATAATTCTAAATATTTTAAAATAAAATGGTGAAAAACTATGTAAATACAAGATAATTATGCTTTGCCTGTTGTTGTAAGTTGTTGTGCTACCATCACTTCATTATTTGAGTTTATTAGTTAGCGTATTGTTATATTTACATTTATAAATACACAGCTGGTGCTATTTGATCGTTTCTCAGAGTTCGCGGAGGTAGTGAGCTAGTAAACAAAACCTTAACTTAATCACAGAAGACATTTTGACTTATATGTACGTAAATAAAGTCTGTGATATAGAAGCCATAACAATAATTACTGTTGGTCATATTGTTCGTTGGTTGGTTAAGCTTATCACGATAGAGTTCCGTCACATTTAACCCACTTTACAGCCGGATATGTATTACAGTCATTTTCGGTTATTGCTTTGGACCAATGGATTTGGACCCCTTTGCTTTTTATACATCGCTGATTTAAGGGATTAAAATTAGAGTATTTACTATTATAAATAAACAGGTATTTTATAATCCCTCAGAGTTGTCTATAGCAGTGAGGTAGTGAACGAAACTTCAATTTAATTACAAAAGACATGTTGACAGATATTTACGTAAATAAAGTCTGTGATAAATTACTATTGGTTGGTTTGCTCGTTGGTCGGTTAAGCTACAGCCCTAATAACTCACTGTACAGGCGGATAGCGGATATGTTATTATTGTCAGTTTCGGTTTCACATCTGTTGACTGAAGAAGACTTCCCACAGCGAGGCCGAAATGTTTCACGAATTTAATTTTGGAAATAAAACATCCGAAAAACCTTATGTAGCTATTATGTATAAGTTTGTAAGTATAGAAATAAAATATGCCCTTTAAAAGGGATTGATTAAATTACCAATACTTGCATTTGTAAAACTGAAAAATGAAGTAACTAGCCGAAGCAATTGATGTGTATCACGCCACTAATTATGGAACAAGATGATCTAAGGTTTAGCGAACACAGTAGGCCTACTGAATTCATACGAGACACCCACGACCGGATTATAATGATGAAAACGTAAAGCCGGCTACGTTGCATTTCCTTCTTCTATCTAGGAATAGAGATCGATCGTCCAACCCCTGTACTCCCGATATCGCAAGCCGACTCCCACAATCTATTATGCATGCACAGTAATGTAATATATCCTCATTTAACATGGGGCGACCTCTGGCCCGAGCATTACCATTCTCTGATTGACTCCTGCCGATGGTCGGGCGCCCAAAGGTCACCCGGGAGGTATTTAGTCCTCGCATGACTCCCGTAAGTGAATCAGTAACCTCTCATGAAATGCCAAGTTGCAATCTCGCCTAGGACTCCTACTACCACTGTCCTTTCATGGGAGGCCACCTTCAACACCTATGATTTGTGCACGATCTTGCCGCAACGCTCAAGTTGACATTTTCGGATTAGTCGATAAGACGATTCTCTTGTTCGGTAATAGTTAAATGCCGAGTGAAGAACGGCCCTTTTACCGAAATGCCAGTCCGTTGGTAAATACTTTCCCATAATATTTTAGTACCGATTCTTCTGGAGTTTTACACCGGCCACTATAAAGGAGGTTGGTTTTCGAAAGGTTCCATTGAAGAGAACGTTTTTCGATGGGCCGATGTGGTCCACTTCGAGGAACACGAGTCAGTTGTTAACACGATCACAAAGATTAGATAAGGTTACGTAAACAAAGAAACCGGTATGATCCAAAACAAAGGAAGTTGAATTGATAACGTTATTTTAATGCAGAAAGTATTGCAGTTATTGATTTAAAATAGTCATCTGTGTTGTGATGCACGTTCAATTTTTTTGAACATTTAATTTAACATTTATCTACTGTCGAACACATATCAAGTTAGCAATGTCTCACTCATCTCGGCAATTACGCTTTTAGTTTTTTTCTCGCGCGACACTGGTAGAACTGGCAGGGTATTTCATACAGCTGTCATATTTGAGGTTATGTTATGGACGATAACGTAGTAAACACGTACTCTGGTGGCCAGTACAGGCACGCACGCACGCGCCGACACGTTACAAGACCGGTCTCAGTCCACCGCGGAGAATCTCCTCTCTCTCTATCAGATTTGAATCAATTTGCATTGCGAAAATATCTTCGTAAACTCTTAGATTTGACGGATATTTTATCGCCTCAGTCACCTTAGATTATTGGTGAAAACACATTGCTTTGTAATAAAAAGTGATGGCAACTACATTAAACCACTGTGACTGCTAAACTGTCTTGTAATTCAGCCACTATTTTAGACTTTGGGATGCTAAAGGACCTGGTGAAATCACAGGGAACCTCCTAAAGCTGTTAGACATTGGCTTGTAATTTAGCTTAAGAACCTAGAAGTTTACCACCATAAGTAAAACCAGCAGCCAAAATGTTAGAATGTTCAACAATTTGGGCCGCTTGCCAAACCAAATCCATTTCTTCCTTGTCCCTGAAGCAGTCATTGAAAACAATGGCTGAGACAATTTTATTTTAAATTAATATTTTCATACACAGTAAAAATGTTCCCACCTGAAGCTTCTTTGCTTTACAAATACAATACAAACTACAGTACGAAGCACGAGTATAATTAGTTCTAATTAGATTTGAAATATAAACTGGCTAAATATTACAAACCCTACGATACCTCTTAGAGAGAGAGAGAGGTCTTAATTACCCTCTAATTCAGTTTTGGTGTAATTATTACATTTTACTAAAAAGTTTTCGATTTTCAAAATTAGAAGATATTAATATTAAAGGCGTAAATATGAAATAATTCTGCCGTGTTGCGCCATTATTACAAAAGGTTCATATTTTCATACATAAACCAAGAGTGAATATTCAATAAATAAAAGTGCCTAATCTCTTTTTTTCCTACAGATACTCTAAACATATCAGTATTCTGATAGGGCCTGCAAGCACAGGCTTAACGTTATTTACCTACATATTGAACATTAATATTTATAGATTTATTTTAAATTGTTCGTGCCGAGATTGCACTAAAAAGCCCTTAACATTCTCATACATGAGCAATATTAAACCGTAAGCGATTTTCGTCATTTTTGGGTCGCAGAACGTTACTAAATTGTTTAGGTTTTACCATTTAATATACGTTTTCAACTTTGTACATTTTTGTAACTACGTATAGTTTTCTTTAGTTTAATAAAAAGTTAATAAAGTATTAATTCATTTTTTTAATATTGTTAAAAACTAACAAGCATTACAATAAAAAACATGTTTAATTGTTTTTATATATTGAGACATTTTTAGAGATAACATCCAAACTAAATGATCAGTTTAGAATACTTTACTTAGTAACAGATTTCTGTCCCGATCAATCCTCTGGACAAGTTATGTGTTAAGTAAACACCTTAGTAAACAAGAATATAAAGTAACGTGTTGGACAATACTTATGTAACAGCGTTGCAGGAGCTTTCCTTTTGTGAAGAAATTGTCAAACTAATTAATAAATCTATTTTCTTAGCTTTGCTCACGAATTACTAAAATGGTTATTACCTCTCACCCTTTCTGGATTTTTTATTTTGTCGCAGAAATTGATAATAAAACTGAATGAAGAATTTAAAAGCTAACGAGATTCATATTTTGAGACAAGGCACACATATTATGGCAGGACTCTATTAGAAAAGACAAAATAGATTTGTAACCTGCAATGTTTGACAGTAACCTGGGATAGTATTTATATTAGTTGCATCTTTTGTTAACCACTATAATTGTATCGTTGTTAAAGATAGATAGAATCTTAATGTTTAATTCTTTTGTATTTTCTGTCGTAATTTAAGTCTACAGATTCCCTATCTACTAATCAATCATCTAAAGATTTGTTTGTAGGTTAGCATTTCAAAGTTAAGGAATCTGTAGCAAAATAATTTAAAATGTACTCAATCAGTAAGGTTCCCATTATTTGCATTCAAGGTTTGGGCGCTTTTTCGAATACCATCTATATGGTAAATATTGAAAACGGAGTAAAACGTTTACTAGTTTTCAGCTACTGCTCTAACATTCCTGCCTATGATCGTTACTCCTGTAACAAGCGTTTCGTCCATTAAGCACTTGGAGGCTTTACTTGATAACTTTCTTGAGCCCTCAATTATGATTTCTCCAACTATCAGTACATCATCTCTCTGTTTTTGCCCTAACGGCCGTGGGAGGGCCCAACCCTTCTATCGGCCGTAATCACACAGGACCTTAAATTGTGACCCACCCCCGAGATTGCTTTTAGCCTTGCCTCTATCGTAACCCTCCGTCTATTAAACTGTCTTGTGTAAGCTACGATTACAATAATATGCCTGTAGTTCGATACATCGAACTTATCACTCATGTCCAACATTTTTAATTAGAAGACCTAATTAAAATACAAAAGCGTAATCGCAACTTTTGAAACTATTGTTCCAACAAAAACTTGCGTCTGGGTGCCAATATCTGGATATGTTAGCAATAGGTGCCACAATTCATTCAGGAATATCTTCAGGATTGAAAATCAACTAGGCAAATGAAGAACGACACGATTAAGTTGGAAATGTACTGATCTCCATAATAAACTGTATCTGTATAATCTATGTTGACATTTGTCGAGTTTTAGTACGTCTTCTTAGGTTGGGTTTTCTTTATTAACTTCTGAATGGTAGAAGCCATGACTTTATCACAGCCTCACTGTGGGAGATGAAGCATTGGAGATATTAGTTTTCTTCCGTTTACTGTTTATTTTTCAAATGTAAGGATAGCTCGCGCAGAAGAGGTAAATCGCAATATGGATGAGAAATTGACACCTGATGCACTTCAGACACAAAAGCTGACTCAATAGAAAATATTTATTGCGTATATATCTCTTGTTCAGAATAAAGCAGTCTCTGCAATATTTCTTAGCGGAACAAAGAAAAGTTAAAATATAAGAATGTCGAGGAATTATCAGGTTGAGTTGCTTAGGAGACCAGGGTGGAAGACTGTCACAGGCAAGAGATTTTAAAGTGAATCGAAACATCTTAGATCGTTTCAAAAATTGTCATTTCATCTTCAAGGAATATCGATCTTCAGTGTGAGTTCAAAATATCGAATACAGCTACAGTGAGGAGGTTACTAAAGGACTCCTGAAAATAGGATATATGCATATATATTTAAAATAATGATAATAGATTACATTACCTTGGAAAACCCAATGTTGGGGGTCGGTGGGGATGGCATGTGGTGCATCGACAGCTCGTGCCGTTTGAAAACTGAAATCAAACAAAGAATCAACTAAAGTAACGAGAATCAGACATAAAATCACACAGTAAAAGCACAATAAAATACCTCATAATTAGTCCATCACCTTATCTTTAACCATACAATCGAACTAAATAAATAATGTTCTAGATAAATAAAACAAATATAAAATTTACTACACATATATAAATAAATTTAGTTAAGATCGCAATTGAACCGGTAGATAAACGCGAGTGTCAGAATCATAAGTACGATGCTCCCCATAAATCGATGAAAAAGATCTTTCCAACTCAGAAAATAGAACCTTATCAATTGAATTCTTAAATTCCTTTGTATACTTTTATAGCATTTTATTTGATCGGTGACGTTCGAATTGCTGTACTATGCATACCGTAACCTTCAAGAGAATTGGTCCCCCTGTGTCGGTCTTTTAGTGATTACAGACATCCTATTAATTCTAGTAAATGGCTTTATTTACTAGTGGGATCCTTACCTTGGCCTCCCTTCTCATTTTTCAATCGACAATTTTTGTTTTTCAAAATAAAAATCTTTTCCCACATTTAAATCATGATCATAACACGGCACAGAAATTACTTACAGTTTTCAAACCGTTTCCAACTCAACCTTTTCAAAAACCTACAATCTACTTCCAAATGTAATCAAAATTCAAACAAATTTAAACAGTTTCTTTTATTATTTCAAAGCTCACTTGATCGGGAAGGCTTTCTACAGTCTGCACGAGGCTATCGTGATACCTGTGTCTTCATTAGAATTTTGTAGTAGGAATAACTTAAAATTGTAACAAGAATTTATTGTGTTTTTCCTTTAAATTGTATGCTCTATTGTAAACAGTTGTTCTTTTGTTGCTTTTTTATAATTACGTTTGACACTCATGTTTTGACCTGCACAGAAAACCTTTGAGTTCTATTGTGTGAATAAATTATTCTTATTCTTTCAAGCAGACAGGATACATTCCAACCGACATTGATTAGAATGTAATGTTTAGAGATCGTACGTGCACAAGAGTTAGTATCAGACATTAAAAGGGGAAGGCCAAATCGCTCCAGTCCTAAATCTCCCTTGGAATCCAAATAATCGACATAATGAATAATTTAGCCCTGAAAGTTGACCCAAATGCACGGACAACTAACCTTTACCACTGATCGGATGCTGGATGGAGCTGGAGCGATGCTATTACCTGTAATAGTTGGCGGCCCGTGGAGATATAGGGCCGCTCAATCATGGGTTGTGGGCCGCGTCTCTGCGTGCATTATGTGCTGGGAACTGTCCGAGACAGGCCGCGAGTGTTGCCTCACGGATGGGTCAATCGATAAAACAAAGAGCGAAATGTCTAAATATTAAAAATTGTTTGTATCTTCTGCTTTTAAATAATTAGGTGTGCCACTTGGACGATACATATTCGTAAATTTTATCTCTGCAAAAGCACAAATGCTCCATAAAATAATATTGTTTAAATTTAAAAATGCTAAAATACTTCATATGCATTTGTTATAGCTCTAGTTTCCTCAAAATGCGATTTGAGCCTTTTCATCTTCTTCTCCGAATAACTAAAATTATTATAATTTTTAAATAGACATTTATATTAATTTGTGGAATTAATTTTTAGATTTCCAAAAATACATATACTGTCTTCATTTATAGTATTTTTAAATCGTCTGCCAAATAAAATAACGTCCAAAGAATATTTTCCTGGTAAAACTTAGAAAGGAATGGAGCTTAGATAAATCCTAGAGGTACTTTAATTTTATGAAAGTGAAGAATTCAAAGTTCTTTGAGTTGGCAGTTTTGTAGTGGTAAAGTAAGTCATTTACAATATGGTATACAGGATGTAAACTTAAATTGTTATAAACATTTAAAATGTTATCAATGCATTGTTCTGGACCAAGTTTGAAAACTGTACGGTTATGAAATATATTCTACGGTATACGAAAAAGAAGGGGACTGTGTTAAAAAATAATGTACATGTAAGTTTCCTATTCGATTACAATAACATTTTATAACTACATTGCGAATAATAATTCACGTACTCTCGTTAATAGTAGTAAATTGATAAGTTAGTTAGTAAATTGACCTAAGTTGTCTTACAAAGAAGAATTTATACTTTCAAAAACGCTTGGAATTAAAGACATTATTTATTATTGAATAGGTTCCTCGGATTGCTTCTCACTTTCACATCTATGTAATTTTGGATAGTATGCTGAAGCAAATACTTATTATGCTGTTATAGTATTAAAATTTAATAAAGGGGTGATAGTGTAGAGTAACGAGTCTCATTTATTTCTCATTGAAATTATACTTGAGATGAAATAAAAATAAATTATTAGTTATCGATTTGGAAGAGCTGCAATTCTAAATAAATATTCAATAATGCATCATTCCGTTCCATCTATGTTTCCACTTCATTGGCAAATTCTAAAAGCACAAGCAGACCGTTTAGTCGTGTAACAGCAACGCGGATCAGTGGTATACTGTCTGTGGGAACCGCGGACCGGTGAGCGGGCGGTGGATAGCGGGCGGGACCCGGAACTGAGCTTTGAGCAAGGTCACTGCCGAGCTCCTCTCTTGTCTTGGCATTTTGGCACATTCCAACAATTGCAACTGTAACTTAGGATTGTGTCATTCTACTCTGAGACTCTTGGAATACTCCGATCATCCGGAAATTTGGAAATCGGATGTTATAAGTTGGTTTGAGGGATATGTTTTAATTTATTTCCTCTGAAAGTGTTTTAAATGGCATGACGCCTTCAAAGGCGTGAAGATTGCTCTTAGGTGGTCGTAGAATGCGTAATTAGCATTACATTTCAGGGATCTGCAGGTAAACAAAACCAATATCCATTTGGTAGGACTTACATAAAACCGTTAGACTCCATTAGTAATTCATTAAACGATGACATATCATAGAATAGAGACTACGGCATCATGAATTAAAAACACTGAAGAAGAGGACAAGACTTTGATTGGTAGAAAATGTATAGTTTTTGGGTTTTATGACATATAACGATGACAAATATCCAAACTTCTGTTATCTTTTCAAATCCTTTTTTATGCTTTTCATCAATTTTTGATAGTGAGGTGTAAGCGAAGAACTTACCTAAGAGCGATACACTATTATCATTTTACATGCGGACTCAAAGTTGCCTCATGCCAAATTACAATGTAGAAAAGAGATTAAAACATCACGCTATGTTACACCGAATAAAATATTTTTTAATTAAAACATCAAAGATGTATGAGAGTTTTTTTAATTTTTTTTGTTTGATAATACAATCTCTGAATCTTTCATTTTGTTATATACATCCCACGAGATTGTAATAGTAGGATACACATGCATGATGAATGTCTTACGATCGAAATATAATATTGTGAAATAATATAGCAATAACTTAATATAGTTATTATAAAATAAAATATATAAAGGAAAAATTAATTATATAAATAAAAATATACCCAACACTTTTGACAAATGATGACAACGCAAAACAATATTTCTCCGAAGCCATCGACTCATTACGGCTTTTGTTATTCATCATCTCGGACCACACCCAAACGTTTTATCTCGGACACAGAGCTCCGACATATTTCCTTCTAATCCTCATTCCATGCAGTCCTATCTGGTTTTTGCGGAAGTTTAACCCAGATCCAGATTCCAAGTATTCTGAGGCTAAGACCCATGGAATTGGGTCCATCAAGACTAATAGCTAATCACACACTAATCCTTCAATTTTGAAGAAAAGTTTTTGACTTACGAATTCTTATGACTAGACCAATTAACAATTTCAAGGTGGATGGTTTGGTTTCCTCCTTCCAACCAAGCCATAGCTCCTGAAACATTACTGAGCTACTTAAATGAATAGCTTCAACAGATCCATTCTTTAACCAAAACAAGTTGAGTTGTCACTTACATTACCAAATACGGGACGAGATCCGACCAGCTCCTTTGGTCGAATCCTTGTCTGGTGTGGTTCTCGGACTCTGATAATTCTGGAGGCCGATAAACGATAAATCCCCGAGCACAATCAGAAGGGCTACACGGTCAGGCACAGACACGACAACATCCCCGTATATAGCGCCTGGCACACGGCCACTTCCTCATTATCATTATCGGTTTACAACAGGCCAACGTCGACATGAACTTTGACCTCTAATAATGCATCAGAAGTTAGGTGGCAAATTGTTGCGACAGCCCCTGTTATTATTTGTCAACATGGATGAGATGAGCCGTAAAATTGTCTATAGAAACCATGTACAAATTAAATGTATGAGCAAAATTCCCAAATACAAGACATCGTTGAATCTTACCAAGGTATATCACTTTAATTAGTAATATCACAGAAAATATAGGACACAAAGATCTTACTATAGGAGGTTCCCAGCGCCATCAGACAGCCAGACCTATCAATAATGAGGTATAGCGCATCACTAACGAATTCTGTGGACGGACCTTAGTTAAAAATCTCAGTTAGCCGCTTGGCTTTGCATCCTCAGTGGCTCAGATCTTGAGGAAGCCTCAAAACGTATAAAGCTATTCAAAAATGTTTTTAGTCTTGGCATGCGCTCTTTATCCTTAACAATAATAAAATTATTTTATCTTATCAATTTGGTAACAGATTATCTTTATCTAATAAAGGTTGTAGAAATATGTCATTTATAAATACAACTAAATTTAAATTACATTGTTATTTATAAGCTTATTACCAATTATTTTATCTTGTCTTCTTGATAAAGATTATCTCTATCTAATTACAGATAAAGGTTGACAAATATGTCATTTATAAATACAATTGATTTTAAGTTACATTATTTTTTTATAAGTTTATTAGTAAAAAGTGCAAGTTTGTAATTCTTGTGTTGAAACATCTTCTACTTAACCATATTTAATGTTTTACTTTTCTCTGATTTAACTTTAATTGCTATTATACTTTTAATAAGGTGACTTTATATTACCTTTGCAACAAATATAATCATACAATATGTACTTTGGAGATTTTCCACATTAATTGGGAAACAGAATTAGTGTATTTCAACCTGCATGTAAGAATACTTCACATTATAACCAATACCACTAATATTACGAGTATTTTACGTTAAAGCCAAGCCGAATATAACAAAAATTATAATATTGATGTTCTTGTAATATTATTTCATTAAATTATCGATTCAAGTTAAGTTGTTTTAAATCCAGGTTATTATTGGTTGAAATATTTCTCGTTCAATAATTGTAAGTGGTTAAGTGGTTTACAGTAAAATTTGTAATAATTTGTTCAATAAATACCGGCTTATTAGACTGTTTATATTTAAAATAAATTTTGAAACAATCAACATACCTAGTGTATATAGGCAGTAAAAGTACGCTTTGTGGCAAATGTAAGGTGACGAATTTTGTATTATTCTGCTAGTGTTTCGCGTGCCCTAAGAACAGTTTTACTAGTTTTGTGATGCATTTTTGTGTGTGTAAATTTGTTGAATCTTCCAAATAGTATTAAAATGATAATTTACGTGTATTGCACGATTTGACTAAATAGATCTCTAAAGGCTCTAAGCATAACTCTTGAGTGTACCTTGAAAACATTCTTAGTGACCTATAGACTATTAGAAACCACAATGCAGATAATTGTAATAAAACCTATTTCTTTGGGGAACGGAAGAGATTAAACGCTCATCAGACTATTTACAGTTTTTATTACTGTATTTATCACATGTCCTCTCATTACACCGCGTTGACGTATGCTAATTATATCGATAGCCATTACTCCAGAACAAGTCACGGGGTCCATCTGGCAGTCATTAACATTCTCTAAAGTGGAAATGGATTTATCAATGTAACATTGGTGATTCCGGCACTCTAATGAGTGGGTCACACCGAGGTATCTAAATTGCAAATATCCGTGGACGCAGGATCGGAATATTAAAAACTCACTTTCGGCACTATTTAATGATATCACTGGCCTTTTAAGAAAATTGCAGGGCTGCACTCAAATTGCCGGCCGTGTGAGAGCCGGCCTTAGGCTTCGCTGTGACGTCATACTATTGTACCTTGGCGGGAAATTGAAGAGGACCTTTAGACTGTGACATCGCGTAAACTGCGTGAGACGTTGGGCGGAGCGGATAGACTATGAGATAGACGACGGCCGCGGCGGGCGGAGACTTTGACGACTGGTATGTCGTTAGTCGTCTTGCAACACGTCAGAGCAGCATATGTCCTCAGGGGTGTTCACTGTTCGTATGTCATGTGGAAATAACAATCGTCCTTGTCCTATATCCTTCACTATACTTTAGAATAAAGACAGTAAGATATGTGAGGATCGACCTAAAACTGTATTGCTCGCTGTATTTATTTGACTTGACAAACCTTTTTCATAATAACTAACAATTATTCGTTTAAGCTTCATTAAGACGAGGGATGATTGGAAAAGACAACGGACTACGAGAATTTGCCATTTATAAGATTAGAGATGAAGTTCAATGTTCACTTTAGTAATTTTACTTGTTAAATATGTTACTTTTCAAAACTACTTTGATGAATGATTTGTAAGGAAAGCTTACGGTCTGTCACTCTCATTTATTAATGATTAGACCTCTTATAGCACATACTAATTCTCGAACAGTAGAGTTTCTGTGGTCCTCGTATCTATTCAGTAGCTTTGTTATTGCAATTTTTAAATCAGGGGACTCGGTAAGAAAAAATTCAATAGTGATTTGACTAACTGCATGTCCAAGGGATGTAGTTTATAAAAAGAGACCACTCCATTAACAATCACTAAAATGAGTTCACAGTTGTACTACCATTGTAAATTCTTTTTTTAATCAAAAGATTATCAAAAACAATGAGTTGTACAACAACAAAGAGAATGTACAAACATTATACTCAAAAGGTTGGGAAATAAAACTAAAGTATAAATAATAAAAAATAAAAATAGATAACAGAGCATTATTTGGATGATCATAGTGTTATCGATATTTAAAAAACACAATTTTCAAAGATTCGTATTACTAGATTGAATTTTGTTATACAAAATGTAAAAAGGGTTGAAGAGATTTGAGATTATTATATACAGTTTTCAAATTGAAAAGCTGATATCCTCACTCTTAATAAAAAAATATTCATTCACCAAAACTTTTAGATGATCGCAATATTTCAAAGATTCAGAAACACCGGATTCAAAGATTTATTAAACCCACTATAATCAAGAGCTATCACGACCTCCGGTGACCTCATCTCACGGGTTGACGAGGTGAGGTGTTGGCCGAGGACAGAACGACGGAGGACACAAAAGAAGGATCGATGCCCGGAGAAGAAGCGGTTGCTGGCCATTGCAAGTCGCGACTGCTTGTATGTAAATGTGTGATGGAAGCTGATGCGCCCCTGTCTGTCTGTCCACATCTCCTTAATTATCTGCAGACAGTGTCTCCACTCGTCCTCCTCAGCTATCCTGCTCCTGCTCCTGCCGCAGGATCGTCAGCCCCGATCTTCTCCGCATCTCAGGATTGGGCTGTTCAGATACGCGCTCTGTTTCAATACACATCTTTCAATCCGAACTGTAGAACGTTTCTCTCAAGATACAATTCTACCGAATTCTTATTATAACTCAAGAAACTATTCTCTTTATGATATCCTTGATCTAATATGTAGTAATTAAATTCCTCTTATAACGTATCAACTTAATGCATATATGATGAAGTAGGTTGAAGACAATAAGTGTTAGTTCTCCATCTGAGGAAGAAATCGCATTGCAGATCTAAAAACATTATTACTTTTTTTGCTCCACTGATGAATGGCAAATGATCGAGAAAATACTGTTATCTTTACAAATCGTCCATCGTTCAAAAACAAACGTGTGGTGGAATCGTGGTAGAGCAATAACCATATCGGTAAGTAGCTGACATGCAGCGTTCAATGCCAAATTCAGTCCCTTCACCACCCAGAGGTCATTGAACCCAATTGGACCTGTATAATCGACATTGACCTTGAAGTTAATTAATGCCACTTTTAAAGATCAGCTACAGTAACTAAACAACTACACAAGACAAGTCACTCATACTACACACCCCATACTCACCTATGATTATGAGTGACGCTGACCTTAAGTAATGTATAAATGCTGAGTGTTAGTGAAGCTCGAGGGACTCGACAATTTTGATTTTTGTCTGTCTCTCTATCTATATGCACGAACATTCGAGATAAGGTTGACCTATAGACATCATTTCTATAAGCAACAACCAGTTCGTTGATAGTGCATATCACTCTGTGGGATTTGGCTGAGCTTTATCGAATATGTTTGCATTGCTCTTATGGGTAACTATGATAGTAACTAGAAAATCGAAACATAAATACATTTATAAACAAACTGAGTACAATCATATGCCAATTTAACATGTGACAGTAACACAAGTAGCCTAACGGAGTAAGCCATACAGTTGAAATGTTGTATGAAAACTCAGCGGACCATGTTTGTAGTGTGGGGTACAGTCCTACCTATTAAGTAAATCTCATCTGCTCCATAGAGTTGCGATCTTAATGTGTGTATATTCTTCATTGGCAGCACACGCATGCATAAGTTTGTTCCTGCGCTGATAAATTAGCAAACAATGATTTATTAGCATCTAGATCTTGAGATATTACAATAATTCGAACACTGAATAGTTTCTTTAACCAAATCACAGCTTTTTTTATTACAACACGGTGATACTACCAGGGACGTCTGTAAGTTGTAAATTTATTGCGCCACAAACACCCCACGTAAAGATGACCTTTAAGATTGACCGACCCAACACGGCATGATAAATCACACTGTCTATTTGTGAACAATTACAGTTGTAGATGCGATCTGGTGAGCCATTAGCCGGTTGGGTCCAGCCAGCAATCGCTAATACCACGTACTCCTAGATACCGTGGCCGCTTCGTATTGTTGTGGCTGAGGCACTGGGCTTGGAGTCTATCGTGAAGAGTGGTTGCGGTTGATTAGTAAGTAAGCGACTGAATGATGCTGGTAGGGAGGCTATGTTATCTTGGAGGTTAGATTTTTATGTTCTGGAGTTGAGTGTATCATGTCGTTAGGTATACTCTGACCTTGGAGGTGTCTAGATCACTGGATGGGTAAGCAAGGAAGGACCGTATTATTCAAATATGGACATCACTACCCAAACAAATATACCTAGTTCAGAATCTGAACAAGACGGCTTCCTTGGTAGGCATTACTTGTAGAGTTATCAATAAATTATACTTACTAAAAACCTATTGATCTTGGCAAGTAAGAAGTTGCTCATTCAGTCATTACTTTCCCTTATATTTGTCTTAAACACCTACATTGGTACAATTGGAGCAACATTTTGTAATTAATTTTTAAAATTTCAAATTGACAACACCTTGGATTTTTAATGATGTTCAGAAAAGGACTGGCACTTCCCTCTTTAACCAACCTGATCCTTCTTTAGCTCAGATTTTTATGTATTTTACTCGAGCTAGTGAGCAATGGTAACAGTGTTCTTGTCATCTAATTCTATAGTATGGCAGTCGCCTGTAATTGTGCATCACTTTGGTCAGCAGCAATCTGGTTAGTCATTTGTCAACAAATGTGTTGATTTTTATTTATAAACGAAAAGTTATCTTTCATTTGTTTCACCTGAGTTGAATAAATATAAATATTCTATTTTTCATTGTTAAGTTAGTACTCTCAAGTCATTCAGTACACGGTAATTGTGCTTGATTAATTTGTACTTTCGAAATAGTCTACATGTTGTTTTTTAATGTTAATCTTTTTCAACTGAATTTGACGTCATCATCATGTAATTCAATTACTATTTTGAATGGTTGACCTTTGTTTTAGAATTTGGCACCTGAAGAAGAGAGTAGAAATCAGTTCTCGAAACGTCATGTTTTTATTGTTGTAACATAAAGTTTTGACATATGCATGTGTTCTTGTTATCCATTTAACCTCAGGTAGTATCAAGACGAATTTTCCTTGACCATACTCAATCTCCATCCAGATTCGCAAGATGTATTCGGGATGGACGTTTGAGGTTGATAATTTATGATTTTTGTATTTTAAGGTTTGATACTTTAACTAATCACTCCATGGAAGTATCCATTAGAGCAGTAGACGTCACAAAAGTCTTGAATTGTCATTGTATCATCTTTTCCAAACTGTCGCAAAATTTGTATGAATATCGAAGTCAAAGAATGTTGGATCAAAGTCAATTTTTGACATGGATGATTTGAAAACGTGGAAATGAGATGAATTGGAGAGTATTATATGTCCAAATGCGCACACACGTGCACTCACCATGGCCATTATACGCGAATTGATTAGTGTCATTCGTATACCAGACACATAAATTGTGATTGTAAAACTGGGTTATAGACCAAGGATTTATGTGTCTTATTTTCCCCTACTGTTATTTTTATTGTGTACTTATTTTTTTACAGATTCAACTGAAAAACATATGAGGTTTGCAGGTGTTCAAATATGGTGCGTCTGTATGCCGCGGATATTTTTTCAGGAAATTCGCGTTTTAAATTGTTAACGCAGAAGCCAACTGCTTCTATTCTGACTCTACTCACTTAGACCGGTACTAATAGTGTACTCGAACGCTAGAACAATGCGTGCCGTAGTTTACATGTACAGTTATCATACATTATGTTGATGGAGTCTGTCATACTTCCCATATTGGCCTTACTTATTTATAGCATTAAACACAAAAATTTTACTAACGTAGTTAACACTAATACAGGCTCGTGTATTGATAATATAGTGACCTATTACACTTGCTAGACGTATTTATATTCTTACTAGTAATAAAGAAAACATATTTAGATTATATCTAATCTGCCATTCTTTTCACTGCCACACACCACTCTGCTTCTAAAGTAAAGAAAAACTTCTTGAACAACCCATTTTAGGACGGAATTCCATAAGCCTTTCATGTTACTCCTACCTTTCTAATAGTTCCTATTGTTAATGTATACTTTTCTGGATCCTTAAATAATATTAGATAAGACTAATAATTAGAAAAGTGCATTTAACCAAATGTTTGTAAACGAACGTGTACCAGGTTTTTTAATTCATATTAGCAGTTAACGTAACAGAAATTGCCTAAATGTCTTAATTCGGAACATCAGGCAAATAGAGCAATGGATTATTTGTAACCGTTTCAAAGCGTTTCTAAAATATTTTGTCAATAAGTAACATGACATCTAGTTTCTAACGTTTTTGATCTTTAAATTGTATTACCAAACAAACAGAGCAATGGAATATGTTTTGTAATAGCCTCGAAGCATATACAAACTGTTCTTATCAATTAATATGACAGCAATTTTTTAACATTTTTTTCTTTAAATTATGTTACATGACACAAATAGAGCAATGGAATATTTGTAAAAGTTTCCGAGCATTTCTAAACTCTTCTTGTCAATTAATATGACAGCAAGTTTTTAACATTTTTATCTTTAAATTGTGTTACATCACACAAATAGAGCAATGGAATATTTGTAAAAGCTTCCGAGCATTTCTAAACTCTTCTTGACAATTAATATGACAGCAAGTTTTTAACGTTTTTTTCTTTAAATTGTATTACATCAGACATGTGGTCGTGTACTCGGTGGGATGAGTAGATAGATTATTGAACAGTCCAGCGATGTTAAACGGTTGGCCAATGGTTGCACTCAGCAGTACTACAGTTTACAAAATCTGTTAGAGGGGAAAGTCTGTAGGCAGGATGGGACAGAGAACATGTGGTCGTGTACTCGGTGGGATGAGTAGATAGATTATTGAACAGTCCAGCGATGTTAAACGGTTGGCCAATGGTTGCACTCAGCAGAACTACTGTTTACAAAATGTGTTAGAGGGGAAAGTCTGTAGGCAGGATGGGACAGAGAACATGTGGTCGTGTACTCGGTGGGATGAGGAGATTATTGAACAGTCCAGCGATGTTCAGTGGTTGGCCAATGGTTGCACTCAGCAGTACTACAGTTTACAAAATCTGTTAGAGGGGAAAGTCTGTAGGCAGGATGGGACAGAGAACATGTGGTCGTGTACTCGGTGGGATGAGGAGATTATTGAACAGTCCAGCGATGTTCAGTGGTTGGCCAATGGTTGCACTCAGCAGTACTACAGTTTACAAAATCTGTTAGAGGGGAAAGTCTGTAGGCAGGATGGGACAGAGAACATGTGGTCGTGTACTCGGTGGGATGAGTAGATAGATTATTGAACAGTCCAGCGATGTTAAACGGTTGGCCAATGGTTGCACTCAGCAGTACTACAGTTTACAAAATCTGTTAGAGGGGAAAGTCTGTAGGCAGGATGGGACAGAGAACATGTGGTCGTGTACTCGGTGGGATGAGTAGATAGATTATTGAACAGTCCAGCGATGTTAAACGGTTGGCCAATGGTTGCACTCAGCAGTACTACAGTTTACAAAATCTGTTAGAGGAGAAAGTCTGTAGGCAGGATGGGACAGAGAACATGTGGTCGTGTACTCGGTGGGATGAGGAGATTATTGAACAGTCCAGCGATGTTAAACGGTTGGCCAATGGTTGCACTCAGCAGTACTACAGTTTACAAAATCTGTTAGAGGAGAAAGTCTGTAGGCAGGATGGGACAGAGAACATGTGGTCGTGTACTCGGTGGGATGAGGAGATTATTGAACAGTCCAGCGATGTTAAACGGTTGGCCAATGGTTGCACTCAGCAGTACTACAGTTTACAAAATCTGTTAGAGGAGAAAGTCTGTAGGCAGGATGGGACAGAGAACATGTGGTCGTGTACTCGGTGGGATGAGGAGATTATTGAACAGTCCAGCGATGTTCAGTGGTTGGCCAATGGTTGCACTCCCCTATATGGTGGACTTGTAGCTCTATTACTTTCTACCACTCATGTATAAGCGGCAGCAGGCTAATTGATTGCAGGACGTTTACTGCTAACCGGTAACAATTTGTTCCCCAAGGCCCCGCAACAGGTACAAGCTACTCTGTACTGCTGCACATGGCATTGTTAATTCGTTTTTATAGAAATGCTGACAAAGACAGCGTTCAGATAATGTTGCAGCGTCTGTCACACACGCTCAGAGCTACAATTCACTGTACTACACCCACCTCTGTACTTAACTCTAGAGGAGTCAGGATTAATAAATAGGCAAATAAAAAGAAACATAACATAACAGAAGTTCGTGCTAGTGGAAATATTCTAGTATTGCGAGAATTCTTGCCCACCCTGTACAGTTAGTGAAGTTCACGTTATAATCCCATTCCAATGTAATATATACGGACGATAGCTTCGTGGAAGCTGTAGATAACGAAAAGTATATAACAGTAAAAGAAATTAGTTTAGTAAATTAATCCATTTTAATAGATTTGTTTAGCCCTTTCTTGTAGTTTAGATCCATATTTTCGAATCTATCACATTTTAGTTAGTAACATTCCAAAAAAAGAGGAAGTCGATCTACAACTCTCTTAAATACTACTGGATGGTTTTAAGCATGTAACATTATGCTAAGGGCTACATAAATATAGCTTGGATATTCTACGAGCCTATATTGTTAGCGCATACAAAACTTTACAAAGTGTTATATATGAAAAGATCTCACTGTAATCGTTATCAATGCGGTTTCGTATTCTGCGGAATTAACCTACTTTTTTTAACAAGAATTGGGCTCGGGTAATTTATCTATCTTAACTTATTTTCTAATGGCTCTGGGCAACGTTGAGGAATGCGTGACATTGAGGAAGACGAAAGAAAAGCATCCCTCTTGATAGTGCCTAGGACATAACAGAATAAAATTATAGAGAATCTAATCAAAAATGCTTGGCAGAGCAATCAAATATTAGAATGTATACACACCTTTATACAAGTGTGAGTGATTTTGAATGGGCTAACAAAACGCCACCACTATGCTACTGCTATGTATAGCGGTTTTGTCAGAAAGGTGACGTATACACATATTTGCAACTGTGAGAGAACAGAAAACACATAATTGGAATCCTCAGTAACTAATAGAATATTTCACGTTTATTTTTTACTGAATGTGTGTTTGATGCACAGGATACCTTAGGATCACATTAGACGACAATTTCCCTTCACCGCCGAGCTGGTAAATTCCACAGAAGAACGACGGTCCTGACGGCGTGCACGAGGGCGAGCGGGAGAAAGGAACGTAATGTAGAAGGTGTCATTAACCGTATCACATTTCGCGGGGGAGGGGGTGTTCCCAAGTAATTAAGAGACGTAGGGGCGGCATGTGAGGGGAGGGGTGCGTGTGAAGTGCACGCAGCGCAGCTTTACGGCACCGGGACGAAAACAAATCGTGCACCGCTGCGCCGCAGTTTCGCAGGAATAAGGAAGTAGGGTCACGCCGGCCGCTGTTGGGTTAGGTCGGGGAGGTTTATGGCTCCACGGTCACGACGAACGCCACCCCGTGCCCGGGCGGCCTTGGGCAGGTGGTTCGGTGACGGTAATTGGCGGGGACACAAGCCGGACTCGGTCGTGCTGGCGACCATGCGGCTGCCGGAGTACACTGGACCTCGTGACAGAGGACTTCCCAGTCGCTTTCCACTTCCAACACCTGAAAATAAAACTCCCTCCCTAGAATGGCCAAGATTGAAATAATCTTCCTAATTAACAAAAAGAACCTTAGATAATCGTCATAGACTGTATGCAATTCTTCCTTTAAAATCTGTATTTGACGATGATGGGTTTGAGAATGTAACATAAATTTTATCGAACAATTGCAATGGATCTACACACACTTCACTTAGGATAACTAACCTAAAACTTATACTACAAACTAAGCCAAGTCAAATTATGGTTCAGAAATTATGT
This sequence comes from Homalodisca vitripennis, assembly GCF_021130785.1. NCBI lineage: Eukaryota > Metazoa > Arthropoda > Insecta > Hemiptera > Cicadellidae > Homalodisca > Homalodisca vitripennis. The sequence goes on along the minus strand of NC_060210.1, from coordinate 118,677,918 downwards.
AAAACTAATTAAACGCAAAATTCAGTAATTATAACAAATACGTTGTATGTCAAATGCCATCCTACAATCTCTAGAAACGCACTTAATACTACACAGATCACAAAAGATCTGTTCGGACTTCGGAGCAACCAACCACTGACTACTGACTTGTTAGCAAGTTCTCTAACTGAGAAGTTAGGAATATAACAGGTTGCAGATCTCGAGACGTAGTGTTACAATTTGTTACACGATGACAAACGCCAGGAAAGATCATGTTACCCTCACCACAAACAACTACATATACACAATGCAGCTTAAAACATTGAATTTCAATAATTTGATCATTGTAAACAATTTGAACATATATTTGATTTAATCAATGTAAAATATATTCAGAAAGATAACCTACCAGATAAGTGAAACTAAATAAATAATGGTTGGTCGGTTTCCATAATGGATTTATGATAATTTATTCTTGGTAATATTAGTATGAACGCAAAAGTTAGTTAAGATCTGAAGCAAACTAAAATTTATTTCCATCAAGTTGATTGTCAAAATCGAGGATAAAGAAATGTGGTTGTAAAATATCTTTTTACAAGAAGTGATAAGTAAGGATGAAAGAATAAAAAGAAAATTACAAGAAATACAAATATTATATATGTCACTCTTGGTATAAAAACCAAAAGTAATGCATTTGTTCTCAAATAACACGAGAAATATATGGGTGTTCCTTAGCTCAGCGAAACATATACATAAGAATCAACAATATACGTGAACATTTCACTTCCATACGGTAACAATGAAAAGCTGACATTATAATGAAATCGTCTTCGTACGATCATAACCTCAAAGTTTACAGCACGGACGCGGCGCGGCAATGAATTGTAATTGATATAGCTGGCAGTGTAGGCGTGTCGCTGGTTTATGCGATCAAGACGGCATAAACTCTGCCGTTGCTGTTGTTCACGAGTCGCAATTGTCTCCAGCTGGGGCGAGTCTTCTTCCTCTTCCTATACAGTGTTGCCAACTCCCCTCGTTGAATAACACCTAATCTTGTGGTATTGTTATGGGATTTATAAAGGGACTGACAACCCAATGGATTTTGCTTTTAAATCTTGCCTTTGTGAGGGAATTTGGTGGCTAAATTGAACCCTAGGACTGGATTATATTCTGTGACGTATTGTGTAATATCCAGATATAGAAAACAGGAGAAATTAAATGATACAAAGATTGCAACCCCCGTATCAAAATAATAAAGGAAAACTAATCTAATAGGTTATCATCGGAGTATTCCATGACACTTGTTTGGGAAGTTTCAAACACTCCTAACCTACTTGTTGAGAACTACGCGATCTTCTTGCAACTCCATCATCTTGTAACTCTGGTTGTATTATTACTTATCGGCGCATCTCATCTGACTGCTTCCGACTTAGATTAAATTTACTGAAAACACGTAAGTTCAAGATGAAAGCGACATCCAATTGTTACAGCACATCAGCATTGATCATCCAGACGTATAATAAGCAATGGAGATTAATCTATTATGATTTTAAGTAGAATCAAAATAACGAGTTTGGCTACTTAAAGTTTTGGATTCCAAATTCCATCCTCACCGTTTAAGATTTGTCGAACTCTAGCCTCCTTCATAACTATCCCACTTCACTGCCATACCATATCGTTTCCACTAATCACATTATAACAATTTCTCTAGCCAAACTATAGTTTCTTCGTTGTAGTGACAGAAATACACAATGGCCTAATAATTGCAACTGTTGGACAATGGTGTATTTATTTTACTGTGGTAATTTCTTTTGCAATAAGAAGAGCTCCTCCAGTAATGAAATATAGTCTCTTCACTTGAAGCACTCCAGGCTCTTCTAGCAGCTTCTTTGCTAGCCAAATTATGGCTTCAAACCATCATAAAAGACTCAGTATCAAGAACCATGCTATTTCTAAATAGATACACGTGTTTTATGCTTATTGAATAAGTAAAGTTTATGGCATGCCATTCGTAGATTCTGAAACATAGCTCTTGTCAAATCCAGTCCAAACCTTTATCCACCAAACTCTATATGAAATTATATAATATTATAAAATTATATTATAGTATATATTGGTTATCGCATGACTTTTTCAAATAACTGGCCTCAGAATAACTTACGGCAGCAATCTGTGTCACAAGAACCAGCAAGGCCTAATGAACGCAGTTTTTTTACTTTCGCGTAGGATTTGCACAGTTCATGCTTTCTATTCAAAACTAAATCAAAATTTAAGAAAAACAATCAATATTAAAATTGATTTTATCGCAAGCATAGATATCAGTTAATTGTTTTCAAACAAAAATTACAATATTATTGTAATTCTGAACATATATTTATATATTTTATCAGCAAAACAAGGACAGCCATGTCGTGAAAGTATGTGTAGAAATGGTCATAAGAGAATTAACTTTTAAGTTTTTAACTTCATAAGTATAGTGTTTACTGGATTTAGGTAGAGATTTTGTTTGGCTTTAATTTAGGCACGTCAACCATTTTGCTTTGTAATAATTTGAATATTTATTTTCATACATATAATAATACATTACGTTCAGTGTTTAATTTGTTACTTACATAATTAATTTAGAATTAACTAATACTTTTTTAGCTATTTTTCTGTAACATAACTAATAACAAAGTATTCACTACTTGTAATAAACATTACAAATTTATTTGAAATTACTGACATGATTGCAATGGGCCTACAATTTTCAATTACATTGTTATTTGTCGAAGAAAAGCTATGAAGGAAAACATGATGCAAAAAAATCAGTAACACTACGTTTCGAGATTTCCTGGTAAATACAGTTCTTCCTGTATCCAGGGCAATCCTCTTCTTCAGGTAAATACAGTTTTGACCGGAAAAAATTCTGTTTTCTTCAAAATCCTTCCATCGCCTTCAACTTCAAACTGAGAAAGGTATATTGAACAGATTAAGTTTTCGATTTCACAATTTTGTGTCATCACAATCTAGATTAAATTTTTACGGAGTCAGCAAGACGGATGAGGCACTGAGGTAAATTACTCACAACCGTGACAGAAATGGATACAAATTGAGCGTCCAGTGAGTGAGAACAGTCGACCTTGAGCAAACCCTTATTAACCGCAACCGAAGAGCGGAACTGCACGGAACGCGGCTGCAGGAGGGTGTTGAGAATGGGTGATGAGCGAGTGAGCCGATCAGTAAGTGCAGTGGTAGCAGGGCCATTAGAGTGCATGGAATTCTGCCGAAGAGGAGCACCAGCGTCTGTGAGAAGTGGAGAGAGATACCATAGCGTCCGCAGCGCAGCGCAGGTAATGCCAGTGATTACCAGGGGTGGGTGAGATCACGGACATCAAGGCCGACCTCGGCCATGCAACAGACCACTTCCCACACAATTAAACACATTATTGGACCCCTCTCAGATCCAGACCAGTAAGTGTCGCACCACTGTAATTTTGGTGTCGAGAGTGCGTGTGTGGCTGTGCGCGCCCGAGTTAGGTTAACCCAGTGTGTGCTCGGTAATTAACGTTCTTGGCTGGATTCCGTACTGGATCTTGATATGTTGATCCTAAAATCTCCCTTGATTTTGCATTACACCACGTTTGTTAAAATTTAGAGAAACCAATATTTGCCAATCCTAGGTAATCCATACACGTCTTCAGAATCTTTTTCAGAAAAACTTAAAACTACCACTATGCAAATTGAACAGTATTTCGATGTTAATCTTGAAAGTTAAATGAGACTGAGCAATTTTCGTAATAAAGGAAGAGGAAATATGATTCAATACGCTTTTTATCCTTTTCCTGACCCGTTACTCAGAGCCTAAAATATATATTGATAATTCAGAAGTAGGGTAAGGGGGGAGATGGTAAGGCCCAAGTACAATCAAAAGTGCGAGTACTTTGGTTCCAGAAGGATTTGAAGCAGCTTCACCTGTAACACTGACTCAAAGACCATCCTCGGTGGGCTCTTACAATTCGTAGCTTTGATTCTGTACTTAAGAGTTCTTCCCAATTTAAAATGAAGCCTTATCTTCCTTTAAATTTGATCTTTTAAGTTTTATTGTTTTAACACATATAAACACCTTTAGTACAGTATAATTTATAATGGCACTAATAATATATTTAAAATTATTGAAATGATGGAAATGGGTCTATAATTTTGCTATAAGTTTACCTTTTTTGTCATCCCATAGGTTCCTCCTTATTGGACTTTGTATGAATCGATATTTGCTAGTCTTAGGTATTCAAACGGTACGTTTAAGGATTTTTATTTGAGTTTCATAAAATTAGCACTGTGCTAATTACAATATATTTTCAAATCAACCTTGAAAGTTTAATAATATCGAACTAATTGTCTAAATAAAAGAGGTACTAGCCTTATTGATACCCGTTTTAGTTATTTTTCTGTAATATAACTAATAACAAAGTATTCATTACTTATATTAACATTACAAATTTATTTGGAATTACTGACATGATTGAAATGGGTTTATAATTTTCCATCATTGTTATCCCCAAGGTTCCTTCATAGACTACTGATTTATACATCCAAGTAGTACTCTACTCTCTCTGTTTTCTCTCTCTCTCTCTCTCTCTCTCTCTCTCTCTCTCTCTCTCTCTCTCTCTCTCTCTCTCTCTCTCTCTCTCTCTCTCTCTCTCTCTCCCTCTCATGGATGACTGTACTCGTAGAGCTCCGGCTCTCTTGACAGATACCGCGCGGGTGCGAGAGCGGGCGAGGGCGGCAGAGACGGATTGGCCTCATTATATTAACAACCCGCCGTAATGTAATGGGCAGGTTGCGGATAAATGAAGTGTTTATCCGGGCTGCACGATGGCACGATAATTGTTTATTATGTTGGATCGCACGCAATTATCCATTGTATTAATTAGATATGGCACATTGTGATATCGCCACGCCACGCACTGTGCGGGTATCAATGCTGACCTCGCAGATAAGTCGTGCATGGAGAATAGGATTACCTGGACTATCTGGTTTAAACTGTAATGCGTTCGTATAAATAAGTGCGCTTGATTCGACACAAGTAAATCTTATCTATGGTTTGGAAGGCGAAACGGGAGGTGATCTATATGTGTTGGGATTTCAAAACCAGGCCTATTAAAATATTACACGTACTTAATAAACAGTATTTTATTAAATTGTTAATAAAATATTTTTTATCTATAACAAAATTGATGATTTATTATAAACATTTTTATTTTAATTTGGTGCTATGAAGTAGCTATATATACTTATTCTTAAAGACACCACATGCTTCTTAAAAGCGTAAACTTACATGACTACACACACACATATATTTATTTATTGTATATATATATATATATATATATATATATATATACATATAAGAAGTAGTAAGTACTTATTTGAACACTTTATACAAATGTACAATTAAAAATTAGCAATCTTACCACATTTAATTACATTCATCTCAATGAAGAAACCAAATATGGAATATTTACACATGCATAATTTTTTTAATTTTGAAAGTTTATTCAAATTTACTAGTAAAAGTCAAAATAAATAGGGCTAGAATTAAATGGAAAAAATTACCGATATCAAAATACTATATAAACATGCAAATAATTATACTAAAATTAATAAATTAATAAAATAAAGTCAAACAACAATGCAATGTTCGCCCAACAATTAACGCGTAATTAGTTGTCAGTTACTGATTAAATTGCCATATATAGCACATGTATAATAATTTATAAAGTTTAATTCACAACTTTTATTAACACGATCGATAATTTTAATCATTTTGGTAAAATGGAAGTTTCAACAGTTTTACGTTACAGTTAACATTCATATAATGACGTTGTGATATCAAGGGTTGTTCCTTTTGCTCCAAATAACTGTATTTATTTTGCGGCCAAAAGGTCAAAGGGAGGACAAAGTTGCCCTTGGGAAGGCTGCATATACGAGAAGATATTCCGAGCTATGTTGATTACCATATCTGGATACAGTTGGAAGGTATTTATTTATGAATATATGTATATGTATGTATGCATATATGATTGGGATCAAAAGGTCGAAGTGCAGTAAAGTTTCCCTTACAGTCAGTTCGGTAAAGGCTTTCGTTTCGTTCTGTCAGGTGCATCGATATTACCTTAACGGTATGTTGAGATAAAATTTGTAAATCAAATGAGTCTTGATCAAGTTTCTCGATTGCGCTACTTTATATGGATGGAAAACTATAATAAAGATAACTGTTACAACTGGTTATTTAAATAGATACATTCGTTTGTGACATTGATATTTTCTAGGAGGTTCTCAAAGTTTTTATTTTTAGTAGATTAGTAGATTAGTTATTCTATATATAATTCGAGACCCACTGTGTGTTATACTATCATTCTCTGTTATGACTTATAATTTTGTAGACATTTCCGCATAGATCTAGACAGTGCTGAAATGTCTAAAGACAGTCACCACAAGAAACTCATAGTCATATACCTCATAGAAGTTTCACTGGAGCAATTTGTTCGTTCATAGCACAATCCAACGGCCAGGCCTAGTCTACCAATAGCATTGCACCACTAACGAATTCTGTTGATTGGTTCTTCTTAACTGTTGTGATAAAATGTATATTGAAATAGAAATTTAAACGAATAGTCCTGGAGCTGACAGCCAATTCGCACTGAGTAAGGAACAATCGATAAAGGAATGTTTCTTACGAAAGAAATCGCTCGTCAGCCCCGCTAGTATTTATGGAGGTCGAAATGAGGGCGCATCGAAAGGGTTAACAATATGAAACGATATTTTTTCATTCATCATATTGTTCCGTAGTTCGATATATTTAAAAACAGCCATAACATAAGTAAATAAATGCTAATGCAACGTCTGCTAACTATATACTCGTATAAGTGGTGACTTTCAGACGCTTTACCAATTTGTCTGACGGTAATATAAAGATTATATAAATACTGTATGTGTCAGACGGTCGGAAAAGATTTAAGTGTGCCAAGCTAGGACAATTATTCTGATCTGAAGATAAAATCGTTGTTTGATAGTTTTAACAATTTTGATACCCTCCTATTTTGACTTCCACCGAATCTAGAATGGTTTATGGTTAATTTATATGTAAAGAAAATTCCTCTATCGATTCGACGAAAAAGTAGGTTGTGTGGTTATACAATGCAAATTAGCACTCAGCTCTTAGGTTATAAGTATTTTTTGCTTTGGTGAATTTGAAACCGTTATACTGCCTATAATCAGGATTCATGGTCCCAAAAATTTCAGGTGTCTACCACATGATATCGTACATTTTCCAAAAAAAGGAGATAGCATTAGAGTTTATTTCTATAAACAAGCGTAATTATAGAAAAAACCTTGTTTTAATTTGTATATCCTGCAATAAAATGAAAAGTACCATTCGTAACTTGAACCCAAGTTCCAAATAGATTAAGTGCTTCTTCGAAATTCTTCCCTAATTTTCGGTCTATTTCTCTTCTCACAACAAAATACTAATACTAATACTAACAACACAGTTGATATTCCATATGTCAAGAATATACGCTGGAGAAAGTAATTCAGATCATCCAGGATGGTTAATTTTAAAATTGTATATTTTGCACTTTAGATTGGTAACAAAGAGCTGCCACAGTGAAATCATGATTAATGTTCATAAAAACGTCATCAATTATTTATTGATAATCCATGAGGTCTTCTCACCGACAAAATTCCCATCTAATGCACAATAACCAATCACCTAAATACCTAATATTTCTCAGAACTATAATACAACATTCTGCCTGGAAATTCGGAAATTACTACTACTAATGAACATATTTAAAGTGGCATCTTTTATAAAATCTTTATCTACTTGACAGTGCTTAAACCATTTTGATGTCTTCTCTTTCAATCCTACGCCAAATCTAGCGCGGCTGAAGATCAAATTTCTGTTGGGAGGAAATTTATCTACCAATTTAGAAAACCAGGTTGCGTGCTTAAAAAGTGCAAATTGGATCTCACCTTCTAGACTATTCACTCAATCCATTCGTGCTTTGTTTCTAAGCACTCGTCATAGCTTTAATGTGCAATAATTCATCCCATATGTTCTCATTATGAGCGACTGATCCGATCTGTGATGTGCTGATCAATAATGATTATAGTGATAGATTTAAATGTGGTACTTAAAATAATGATGTGAAGGTATCAAACCTCAGGTCTCTGAAGTGAATCTGAGAAGGTCTCCATTTAGATACAAAGTATCCTACGGTGATAGACGCCACGCTGAGATGTACACTAAATATTATCATAGAGAGTGCCAGACAAACTCGGCAGCCTCAGTGAACTTTAACGTTTCTACCAATAACAACTCAGTGAGAACAGTATCACTGAATAGAAATGATCACTGATACATTTATTATTGGTGAGCACTTGGCCACTAAACGGTCTCCCACGCCAAACACCCGCTGCCCGCTATCGCTAAGACAATAGAGCGATGGTGTGAGAGGCGCGATAAAGACGGTATTGTGATATGGCCGGGCTGGTTAGCGGGCTAGGGTCGAAGGTTTGGTTAACACTCCGGTGGTAACAACCTGGGGTCATACCGGCTCATGAAACTGCGGCCCCACTCCGCTAACTAGACGATGAGTACGCGAGAGCGGGCAGGCTACGTATTTTCAATAGGAATTCCGAACTTGTTTTTGGGGGTTTTTTAAAAGTTCCTCAGTGGGTGGGACGCATCGAATGAAAAGATTATTACCGTTTTTTATAGCAATATTTAAACTCTGTTCTCGAGCTTATTTCAACAATTGAATCTGAATATAGGCAGAATATTTTAAAGTACAATAAAAAATCTAAATAGTTTTTGTATTACAAAAATATGAACAAAAAGGTGCCTCATCAGAAATAAGCTGAGAAGAATCTTTTAACACTACTTTGTCACCAAAACAAATTTTGGATTTGAATATTAAACGAGAAATCAAAGCAATGTTTTAAGGTTCATTCTTAAAATACAAAATATTACTTCAGGCAACTAATATGTTGAATGATTGTACTGAAAAAGTGAGGATTTATCTTTTTTGGCTACGACATGTTGTGCTAATTAGAGCGTAAAATTTTAAGGCAATGGCTGGTAGTATACATAGTGCATAACTACCAAGGCAGAAAGGATAACAGGATTTCAGACATTTCCCATCGTTATAGGTTATAAAAGGCATAACGTGACGAAGAGGATAGATTCCATTTATCGAAACGTTGTTATACCTTTTACAACCTATGTTCGAAAGGTTTTTACAAAATGTTCGAAATTCCTGTCTGTTACCCTTTTGAAATCTTCCATCGTGAATAACAAACTTTAAACAAAACATAGCATGTTATGTGGAACTGTCCAGGTAGTGCAGAGTCTTATGTGCCACCAATTCAGAATTTATAATTTAATGTAATGAATTCTTTTAGGGTTGTAAAGCTCTAAAACTTCAAAAGTTTGCACCTTTTGATAGGAAGTAATCCTACAAATTTGTCACGATGGCTCTGGTATGTGCACACTGTATGTATAGTAGACAAGTACCTTAACACTGGTATCTCAGCCACTATACTTCAGATACATATATTTTCCTTCACAGTTTCTGTGATGCTCTGCACAATCCAGTTCCTGTTCTCACGGCCTAGATGCGGGTCAGTCATGCCTATGCATGCGTCTATATTCACCTTCTAGTTGAAGAAGGAATGTACGTTACATTTAATAGTAGATTGTGTTGGATTCATGATAGAAGGCAACACAGTTTGATGCAAAAGTCTGAGCCGAATTTCTTCAGCCATTCTTCAAGGCAATTAATTAATCGGCCATTTTATAGATAATGAAAACAATTGGAAGTGAATTCATAATGGGTTTTGTTACCTTTACTGACCGCATTTCTCCCTCATTAATCCTTTTCTGATCCTATTTATATTTCCACAACTCTTGACAAATTTCAGCACTCAAACTTCCTGAGATTCTTCACACCAAAACTTAACGTGGGGCTTATCTGGAAAAAGTGCATTAGGTGAGGTATTCTTTCAGGAAGACCCGCAGCAACTGTGGACTCCGGGAAAATTACATTTTATACTGAGGTAAGAGACGAAAACTGCGCAAGAAAATGTTGAGTTCCTAAATTCCTATTTACTGAGATCAGTCGTGGCCATTTTCTTGATGCAGTCAGAAACGTCTGACGCAGAGACATAATCAGTATAGTGTAACATCTTAGGATCTGGAAGCAACCATTTTTACTGAGTCGGCGTCAAATTAGTTTTGGATTCCATCCTTCCCACAACATCACTTAGACACATCATCTCCAACAACGTAATCTGTGTTTCAATTGTCGCTAACGAGATAAAAGAATCGTCACTTTGTCGTCGATCATGTGCTGCCGGAGTTCGATCTACCCATGGTTAGCAAAAAACGGTCTTGATGTTTCATCAAGATAATGATTTATTTAATTATAATTTATGGTTATTACTTAAAAAGGGTTGTTTTTGGCTAAAATATCAACAATTTATCACATTTCCTATGTCACTTAAAGGCTTCAAGACGTAGAACTTCCGAACATCCTTTTTAAAGGATGTTGTTGATTGGTTGTATGATACTTAATGAGTACCCTTTTGCAGCGTGCAACCGTTTTACAGTATAATTAAGGAAGGTCTGGATAATTCTTCTATTAACTATTACTCTACTGGAAATGTTTGGACATTTTTGACGTTCAGGTAGGGATAATCGACTTAAGGATTTTTGGAAATCGCGAGATCCGTGTTCCAAGTACTAAGAAATTTAAAGAATACCACAATTCATATCCTTTCATCTCGTGAGCACGTATGTCTCCTACACCATCAACATGTGAGTGGTCGATTTCGACTTTATTACATTTTATAAGGATTGAACATTCTAAATCTCAGAGTTTTAAAATACATTCTTCTTACTTAAATTTTGTAAAACTTAAAAACATTATTTTTGCATATATTACATGAAAAAATAAACATTATCTAATTTCTCCGCAATTAATGGATTCTTTTGCGGAATATTAATAAGAAATCAAATTAAAAATAGAGCATTCTTGTATAAATAATTTATTCAAAGAGCTAAGAGCCCAACCAGTTTGCTGAAAATTATTGTTTGAAAAAATGTTGTAAGATGACATAACTATAAATATCAGCTCCCAGTGACCTTTGACCCATTTAATCTATTTTATTCGACGGTTGCGACTCCAGCTGGCAAAATAATCCCTGATGAAATTTCTCATAACCAACAGCCCACAAAAGTTAATTACTGCAACAGCCCAAGAGAGAGCTAGTTGTGATTTCATCAACAGAAATAAAACCCTGTTGAAAACTTCGATTGTGATTGTATCGGGCAGAATTTAAGATATGTTGACAGCAGAGAAAGTCCGACACCTCTGGAAACCCAACTCGCCGATCAGTCCCATGGCGTTTACTGTAGTCGCACAATCAGTATAATGGCAGAGCTATGGAATGACCGATAATTAAGCCTAGTAAAGCACCAACAGGCAGTTCCCAGTCTCAATCCCGAGATGATTGGGGGGTCACGATGTCACGGTAAACACAGTCATCCACGTAATAACGCCGCCATTTTATTAATTCCCCGGGCACATGTTTGCTCGCCATTACTTTATGGCGGGAGATCGCCGATAAGGCCTGAGGCCTGTCAAAACTGTGTTGGCGCTGTTCCTAGATAACCCCAGTGGGAGGTGAGCCCATTAGTAGACCAGACGGCGAGGTCACCTCTTCCTTCGTAGCGGTCACTTTCGCTCGTTTGGTTGTTCCAATTTAAATTGTTTCTTGCCGTAGTATTAGCGAACATTGTTGTTTACGAAGAACAGCCATTTATCGTGGTCACAAAGGGGGTATTTTGAAAGCGACATCACGAATATCCCTCGTTTCCAAAATTATTTCATGGACTTTTGACTTCCTGAACTCTGCATGTATGAAAGATAAGGTATATTAACAAATACCAAAAGCTAGCATAGCTTGCAGAAGCGTTTCTTCAGATATGACGTCATTAGTGGATTAACTATTTGTGAGATCATTTTATGCACCACCTTTCTTTCTCTCTTTCAAAGCTTTATCACTAGAGGAGAATTTGCCTTGCAGATGACTCAATTTTACGAAACAGCATAAACTAATTGGAAAACAACTAAGATATCTGGATTTGACAATTCCTCACATGTAAAATAGCGAGGAATAGAATGTGTAGATAAAGTTCAAGGTCATCTTGTATGGGAAAATGATATCCCCATCAAGTACAGACGACAAGCGTTTACTGCCAAGACCTGCGTCACGTGTCGAGTAGTTAGTAATAGTCAGGTAAGGAGATAATAGTTCTCTGATCTAAAATTACTTCACTAGTTGAAGAGGTAGTATAAAATTTTCTTTCCAAGGTCACCTGAACGGTCCAAGAGCGTGATTGTACCGCTGGCGGAGACGATATGGTTTTCTCACCAAGGTCGTCTTACCAGAGAAAACGTCAGTAGTAGCTGGTTAAGACGTTAGTTTTTTTCGCTCATGATCACCTCGCTACGGAAAAACTAGTTGTAGATAGCTGGAATAATAGAATTCTTGACTTTGGCCCATCTCAATGTTGGAAAAGCAAGTTTCAGTTTTGTTCTTTCGGTGAGCCAGAATTAGTAAAGTTTCATTGGCTTGTACCACGTCATTGCGGAAGACCTAGTTATAGGAGTCATATTGGCCATGGTTATTTAGAAGTAGTATTAGTGGATAGAGTGTTTTTGTCTAGGACTATATCAACAGTGGAAGGTTAACAGTGCATAGTTCACTCCCTAGCGCTTCTCGCCAACAACCACCTCACTGATGGAAGAGGTAGCACCAGATAGAGTTTTCTTATCTTGGACCACCTCACCAGTAGAAGAGCAGCCTTACATAGTTCAGTCCTTTTTCTCGCCAACAACCACCTCACCGATGGAAGAAGCAGCAGTAGATAGAGTTTTCTCGCAAAGGACCACCTTACCTGTGGAGCAGCAGGCGTACTTAGTTCAGTCCCTAGTGTTTTCTCGCCAACAACCACCTCACCGATGGAAGAGGTAGTAGTAGATAGAGTTTTCTCGCAATGGACCACCTTACCTGTGGAGGAGCAGGCATACATATTTCGGTCCCTAGTGTTTTCTCGCCAAAAACCACCTCACCGATGGAAGAGGTAGTAGTAGATAGAGTTTTCTCGCAAAGGACCACCTTACCTGTGGAGGAGCTAGCTGTGGAGCGCTCCAGACGATGAGGCGATACCGAGCCTCATTAGCCGGTGGCCAAATAGGGCCAGATGGTATCACCGGGGCGCGCACGCGCACACGCATCAATCGCGCATCTCCCTCTAATTAATTAGCACTGAGCCATGCAAATCAGTGCAGTATCGTCCTCAAGTTCCCACGCTCGTGCATCTCTGCTGCGGAACTGAAGCAAAGTTACGACCTACTTACGTAAGATAAAAAAATCACTTCCAATTCACAATTGAATTGCCAATGGTAAAAATTGGTGTTACAAAAAAATCAAGATACTGTTAAGTATAATCACAATATGAAGAAATATGGATACAAAATTATTATTTACTGTGAAAAGTGATTTCGACATGACCTGGCAGTAATTAATCTCCACACGCCATACCACGTATTGTGCCATAAGGTCCACTAAGGGTGCATGCGAAAAAAGTCTATAGAGGTTTCCTGCCGACAGATAGATAATCATACGGAAAATATGTAAATCTCCAGACAAAAGAGAAATCGTCTCAACCTACCGATTGGTAGGCTTCAATGATTCTCAGGTAAATTCCATAGACATGCGCCATCCTACATCTCATTATTGTCTACGTAGAAATGCAAACCACAGATGAAATCATGTCTTGTTATTATATATTAACTTTTTTCATTGGGATTCATAGCAGAGCTTAAATAATACAATTGTTCACACACAGTCACCAAGTGATGTAGGTATTGGGGTAGTTAGGTTACATGTGTCACATGTTAAAACGTTACAGGATTATGGTCAGTTTCTTTATAAATAAATAAATTATGATATTCTCGTTGCCAACATGGTTACCAGTAAGACCAATGTAGGTTTTCACTAACGCTTGGCCAATTTCCATGGTGTGACACATCATATAAAATTTCGTCTTCAGATCACTTTCGAGATATCAGACAGACAGAAATGAAATTTTTCTTTCTTCTCGTTTGCTAACTCTCAAATAAATAATTATTATGTACCCTGGTTTGAATTTAAATCAACACTTATAAACAGAAAATAATGTAATCTAGGAAATCAAATCACAATTAAGAGGTTACGATAAGTTTAGCGTTAATACATAAAATGTTTAAGCCATATTGTAAACTTCACTAATGAAGTGGATCAGGTGTTTGAAATATAATGCACTTCGTCCTTTATCTTTATACTTTGTTTCAAAATTAAACCAATGAAAATAAATCCCATAGCATCGACTTACAAATAAGTTTGATTAAAATTAAATATCAAGTTATAAATATTTCCCGAACTAAACATTTTAAGGTAGAAAGAGATAAAAGCTTGAATTGTTTTTGTTTTTTATAGAACAAAAAACGAACTAGTTTTACTCAAATAAAAACGTTCCATGATTTTATTTAAGTAAACCAATATAAACTTATTTATATAATTCAGAAATTTGCCTACCAAATTTGGAAGTAAATTGGTTTAAAAATGTGAAAAAATGGTCAGTTTGATGGTTAGATAACCACACTTTATAAAAAGTATTTATTTATTTAAATAATACACATGTATATATGTTTTAGGTTCGTTCCCTTTGTAGCATATGATAAAGTCACTCGTAATCTTAGAGCTCCAGTGTTTTTGTTTAAATTGTCAATTAGATTGAACGGAATTAAACGGGCAATGAGACCAAGAACAAACATTTATGGAATGCATTTTAATATCCAATATCCAAGGATTGTAGATAAAAGCAAATATATAGGAAGATCAAACACATCTAGACTACAACTAAATACTCTAAACAACATAAAACTGCACCTTAAGACAAAATATCAGAGCTGCACCCATTACTAATAGACCGGAAATGCATCCTGGAAGTACATCGGAAAACCCACCATTTTATAATACTGAATGTGTAACATTATAGACTATACTGGGTCTAATATCTCTATACTGCATGTGACAACACAAAATCCCAGGTTTCAATTAAAAATAAAAATCCATCCTATATGAACACACGATATCCCTATACAGCTGAAGAACGAACATCACGATCATAATTATAGAGACAAAATTTCATACCTACACCAAAAGCGTCCGACTACACTTAAAGGCTCAAAATTCCAGAAGATGCAAAATCTTTATACTTTGGAAGATTATAGACCCAGCATACAATGACTTAATCTGAAAACAGAACATCCTAGGATTACACAAGAGTGCCACCAATTTTAGACACCAGAAGATCCAACATTTCAGGACAACTATTGAATATACAAATTCTTCTACTATGCCTGAAGACCAAAGATTCCTGGACTATACCGGAAGACAAATATTAACAGACAACATGATAATCTACGAGTACATCCTTCGACTAAACCCGAAGACCGACGTTGCAGAATTACGCTGGAAGATCCAACATCCCCGACGTATTAGGAAGCCCAACATTCCGGAGACGCCGCACCGATCTGCCATATATCAGACGGAGATTAGCCTCAACAGGGACAATTACGATGGTATTGGGAAAGTGGTCTATAACTGGACAGTTTATTGGGCCCATTTATATTAATTACAACGGAATCGAAGACCTGGGGATCACGCGACGGTGAAGAACGGTGCGGTCCTGCAGACGCGGAGTTTAGTACGCCACCGCGATAAACCGCCGGCTCTGTTATTAGTGGATGTGGAGGATGGCTATTAGATCCTGGAAAGTTATGGGACTGAGAGTCCATGTAAATGTGGAGGAGGATGGGAGCTGAGTTCTTAGACTCTTGGAGATGCGAACTAAAGAACCTTGCAAATTTCACGAGGAAGGTTTTTAGGAATACAAATCCAATATACTTTTTTGCTAATTTTTTTTTAGATATTGCCAAGAAAACTTTGTTTTTATGTTTAAGGTTACATAAATGGTGTTTATATATGTTAATAGGAATAGTTCAAACTCTGTGAATAAAGTAATTTGTAGATGGAATGTATACTAGTTGAGTTGTTTTATTATAGTGCAATGTCGCCTGATAATACAAAATCCATTAATCATACAGGACACCCCATCAGAAGTCCATGCAGAATATCTGGCAATTACTATAATTCCTTTTATTTGACATTTACATCCTCTTCTCGTCGTTCCCTTTTATATTGTTGATAAAATACAGAAAGGAGTATCAAAAGAGTTATTATTATGATTGTACAGTATTTGGTTAATGCTTGGTTTGTTAACTAACCTGCATGGTCTTTGGCTGCCTAGCCTGTAATGCCTCCAAAATCCGATGTCTCGTCCAGATTGACCATCAAAAAGCAGATTTTCTTAAATTTAATTTAAGAAAATTTTTCCTACTTATTAAATATAATTGGAAACAAAGGTGATTAAGGGTGAATATAGGAAAGAAAAGAAAATTTGGCACTATCTGTGCAACGATTCGATACAAAACTATAATTAGGAAAAATATCCAAAACTAACTTTCTTTTATTCAAATAACTAATAAAATGGATAGGATATGTTTAATCCAACCTGGTTAAAGCATTGACGAACTATTTCAGATTAGTATACAATACTATTCTATTGTGTAAGCCTGGAGTCTAAGATATGGCATGTAGCTGTGGCACAGTCTACATTGTAGAAAAACGTTTAATACCTAGACTGGTTAGTGAACAAAAGTTACACAGTTACAAAACTAAAAGTGCAATAGAATTAAAAAAAGTCAAAGAAGTTGAAAAAATCGACCTTATTTTCCAGGGACAAAGGAGAACCGTATAATTAAACAAGAAAGAAAATAAATTCAACACAGAAGAATCATCAAATTATAAAAAAAACTAACAGCCTGTAATTAAGAAACCACATTGACCGCTGGTTGAGTTTATTGGTCATTGATAGGTTCAGCTACAGCCAATCATATAAAAGGTCCGCCTCTCAACACACATGTATAAGCGGATATGTATTATTGGTGTAACGCCTATTGGCTCAAGATTTTAATTTTGTATTTCCTATTTCAAAGGAAAGGAAGGATCCCAAAGAGTTTGTTATCAGAGATAATTTATTCTAAAAGAACCTTTAACATATTATATAATATTGTGTTGTAGAGGTAGTTCTCTCATACAGTGCCATTAAACTTAAAGGGATAAGTAATTGAAATATTTTGTTTAGTAAGAGTTAACATAATTCTGGCATTTAGAGTTACGTATTAATCATACTGTGCTTGAAGGGTGATGAAAAATATAAAAGAAACTATCTTTAATTTAAAAACTTTCTACGCTTAACATAACACGCTTATATATATATATATATGAGTAGATGAGTATGACTATCACCGAAAGCAATTCATATCTATTAGCAGCGAAGAATGTAGGTTTTAAGTGGCCAAAGAAGATAATTTCGCAATGGAGATAAGGATCTTGAAAGCTTCCGAGTCTGTTAGTAAAGCCTACTATGGAAGTGTAAGAGATAAGAACACTCCAGCAGGAATCCCGTATCCAGGACCATGATGAGGTGTGGGAGAGGCGAGCTGAAGGTCGGAGCCACCGACTCCATATCATTGTCACTCCACCATCTAAATGCTAATAGAGCCAATCATAGTTCTCCATTACGCACGTGCACAATCTGTTCCTACTAATCCGACTTTCTCTGGCCGCTGCCGCTCCAGTTGGAGGATTGCGCCTGCGCCGTACCTACGTGACCTGGCCGCCCTCTGACCTCCCTACCTCTGTCCTGCACCACACAACCGAACTGTTGTCTGGCGCTGTGCAGATGTTTAGTATCTGTCTGGTGACCAACACTCTAGCAGCCATCGCTCCAGTTGGAGGATTGCGCCTGCGCCGTACCTACGTGACCTGGCCGCCCTCTGACCTCCCTACCTCTGTCCTGCACCACACAGCCGAACTGTTGTCTGGCGCTGTGCAGATGTTTAGTATCTGTCTGGTGACCAACACTCTAGCAGCCATTGCTCCAGTTGGAGGATTGCGCCTGCGCCGTACCTACGTGACCTGGCCGCCCTCTGACCTCCCTACCTCTGTCCTGCACCACACAACCGAACTGTTGTCTGGCGCTGTGCAGATGTTTAGTATCTGTCTGGTGACCAACACTCTAGCAGCCATAGCTCCAGTTGGAGGATTGCGCCTGCGCCGTACCTACGTGACCTGGCCGCCCTCTGACCTCCCTACCTCTGTCCCTGCACCACACAGCCGAACTGTTGTCTGGCGCTGTGCAGATGTTTAGTATCTGTCTGGTGACCAACACTCTAGCAGCCATTGCTCCAGTTGGAGGATTGCGCCTGCGCCGTACCTACGTGACCTGGCCGCCCTCTGACCTCCCTACCTCTGTCCTGCACCACACAACCGAACTGTTGTCTGGCGCTGTGCAGATGTTTAGTATCTGTCTGGTGACCAACACTCTAGCAGCCATCGCTCCAGTTGGAGGATTGCGCCTGCGCCGTACCTACGTGACCTAGCCACCCTCTGACCTCCCTACCTCTGTCCTGCACCACACAGCCGAACTGTTGTCTGGCGCTGTGCAGATGTTTAGAGAAACCTGCAAACGCCTTGAAAATCGAAGAGCTATACTCATAGAAAAGTCCTCGAGAAGAGCCAGAGTCTCATGAATAATTTGAATTATGGATTGTGGATTTCTTATACTTAGCAGATCGTTTTAAGTTTCTATAAGTTTAAGTAAGGGTTCATTGCTTGGACTAATGTTGTTTACAATGTAAATTAACTTTAAATGATTTTATGTTCAAATTCAAGAGAAAATCATTCGAACATGTCAACAAATCTGCTCAGACGTTTCATTGTAATTTTTTACCAACTTAACAATGTCGAATATACATAATTCAATATTTTTAGTAACAATAATCAAATTCCTTGCATAATTCTTCACAAATTATATGCTTAATTATATACTAATAATGTAGAAAGGTTATTGCACTCAAAATGTGTAACATCAGTTATCTAAACAACAAAGGAATTTATTGTTTTTAATATTTTTTATTCACTTTTCACGACATATAACAATAATATTAATATTTGCTATGTAATTTACACATAGTGGGCATGAGGGCTTTTTCATTCTGTACATACAAGAAACTAAATTTCTAGAAACTCCTCAAGTTTATTGGTTTTAAGAATTTAATTCCCAAAAGAAACCCATGTCACAACAGGATTTTCCCCCGGAACTTTGTTCCTGTGGTGGTTGAGCTAAAACATTTTCAAGGACTATTATGTTAACCGGGCTGCTTTATTAGGACTGAGAGAATCCTGTAAAAAGTATTTCAACGCTTTGAATATTCTGACGATATCCTTCATATATATTTACGAACCATGAAAGTTAATTGCGTATATGAGGTGCATCTGAATAACACGCGGGACAGAAATCGCCTACGAATTATTGGCATGTTTTTGAGCCATAACTGAGATTGTATCGTTATTAATTTGTGTAATTTTTCTAAGTTAACTACCACAGAACATCATAATATTACGTATTTAATTTTAAGGCTCCTATAGAGCGTTCTTTATCTTTTGGTACTTTTGAATTTATAGATTAATATATGGAACCATATTTGAGTGACCAAGTATATATATTTTGTATACGCATAGATATGGATAGTAATATCCTTATTAACTGTATCGCATTGTGCTATTGCTACCATGTATACAAAGCAATTGTATCGTGCAATAGGATTGTTATGGATATTGTTGTATCATGTGGTTAGTGACAGATTTGATAAAAAGTAGCCTTTCTTTACTATGACACTGTAATGTAAATTGCAAATGTTGTCATTACAATAGTACAGTATAAATATTATTGTTTGGCGCCGCTGTCGATCCAGCTGAAGGTCTGCGCATGCGCCGTGTCTCTTTGACCTTGTCAACTTGTTACATCGATATCTTGACAGGAACATAATTATTCTAAAACTTTCCATAGCCTTGTTTAATTGATTTTTAATGCTTCATTACCAATGTATATTCAAATACTATAAATTTCACATGCCTTTTATCTCTAACATATATCATCTTTGGCTATAACATATATAAATATTAGTTAGTTGGTTTAATTACTATGTTTTTCTTCTATTCTCTTTTAAAGCCTTAACTCAAGGGATATGCTGGCTTTTTCGGTTCACGGTGGCTGTTATTCTTCTCATTATTGGATCTCTCCGGGATTTGAACCTGTGATCTTTCAGTCAGAGAGCCGTGACTATATCCAATAGTCTACGGAGGAGTTACTGCGGTTGTTTATAAAAACATGTCGGGTGATTTACTTTTGTCTTATTTCTGATTTTCAGAATAGTACAGTTTTGTTTTTCTGATCCAATGCCATCATACATACGTATGTGCGATGCTAAAAATACAAACATAAATTTTATATGTGGCATGGTATGTTTCTGAAAAATATATTTTTGTGCACCTACTTTTTTTATTCTTATACTTTTTACAAAAAAAAACTTTTATTTGTTAACAACAACTCCATTGTTTATAAAAATCGTAAACATAATGATGCATGCTAATTAGAATTTAATTTTATGTCAGACGGTCAATTTGTTGTGTTGAGTACCGTAATCTCCAATTTAAAGGAACATTTTACAAATAGTCTATTGCTTGTTGGCCCATCATTTGAAACCCTAAAACTGTTAAGATAATATGGAATTTTAAATGTAAACGAAATATGTAGTAACAGTAAAATCGACGCGACATTGGCTTGTACAAATGAGACAGTGGCACAACCATGTCGGATATGAAATACATGCTTTAATTTTTTTTAGTTTCAGAATCGTTTTGAACATTTTGGGAATGGAACCGTTTACATTATTGGAATCTAACCAAGGTGGAGACATTTTAAAATTCTTCATTGTTCTATAATTGTGGTTCTCCAAGGTTAGGGCGCAGCAATCAGATGCACTGAAGGAACTGCAAAATAAAATGGATTCAGAACCACCCAATTTTGGATTATTAAAAGCAGCTTTCAATTCTTGCCTCGCTGAATACAGAATCACGTCACACATCCCAATCGAACACTCAAAGAATCTCTATCTGTGAAACCAAGGACAACTAATCAGTGAGTCCCTAGTTATCTCAAACTTGCCAAATACCAGACCTCCATCGTCCTGCAGGGTTACATCACTAAGCCCAGATAACCGGTGTAGAGATCGCTATAGCAACGCGTATATTACGCAGTATCGACTCCCGTGCTATTAATAGATTTAATCATCCTTACACGGATTCCTCGTACTTGTCGTCATCGCTATCGATACATGGAAATTGCATTGCAGGCGATGTTAATTATTTACCTGATATCCTTAAATGTTTCTTGTTAGCCATGTAAATCCTTATCTCTGATCAACGACGATGTGTTTGAAGTGAAGCAATAACTGGTGTAAAGTTGTGTTCTACGCTAGAGTTGCAATTCGTTCTTTCAAAATACTCAAAGCATTCCTGCTCCTGCCATAAAAAAGTTATACCTTGGACATTTTTGGCTTAACGTTTTCTTCTGGTCGATGACTTCAGAAAAGAGTGGATGAGTTGGAAGAACATGAAGTCGAAAAATCCCTTTGCATATCTACTACAACCAGCTTATGAAACTTCCAGACGATTCACGAAAGACTTTTCTCTTCACGGCCCCGATGCATATGAGTATCCTGGATCCAAAGGTGGCATACTGTAGACGACTTTAGTCCAAGGATCTATGAAAAATTCTGACTATGATGAATCATTGTTTGTTTGGAAAAATCGGACGATCAACAGAGTGAGACACAAGTTCCCTCCAGCTTTTGAACCAACTTTGTTTGCGTGATAAATAAAATCAATCGTCTAAGAGCAAATTAATTAGATTTGAGTGTGATCTTGTACTCTTAGTCCCACTATTCTGAACTTCATCAAAATGTCTAAATTGCATTTAAAAGAATGCGAACGAATCTTCATATTCTTGCTTCAAGACTTAAGAAGAACCACCTTACACCTGTATGCCGTAGACTTCTTCCCTTAGAGAAGGAGCTGAAGCCAAGAATAGCCCAGAGAGCCGTGGTCCGCGCTGCTGCCGCACCATATGTCGCAAGGCCATTATGTCACGGTTCGACGATATTTTGAATATCAAGTTCTGCTTTCGGCACCGCTAATATATTCGGCGGAACAAGAATCTATTTAAACTCTGATCTGTGTGGGGAGGGGCGTGCTTGCCTCTCGCATAGCCTCCAGCGGCCCCGGTATGGGCACAGAATTTATTGGGCGTGTGACATCGGTCACGCCAGGCAGTTAGGCGATTTTGGCGTGCAAGATGTCTGTATCAAGAGCCTCGTCTTGGGGCATTTCGGTAACCGAGACGGCCCGTGACTTCGGCTTTCGGCCATCTACCTTTTCTTCGTAGAAAACTGAATTTTGGTAACGGAACTAAACACAAATCGTTTTTATTAGCCAAAAAATACTTATCACATTTTGGTATAAATAATTGAGGGATAAAAGTAATCCTTGTGGAATACCAAATCCATACGTATATTCCATAATAAAAGACTGTCGTTACTATTTATAAATTTAACCTTCACACGTTATATACAGCATCAGTTGATAAACTTTACACAATGAATATATGGTTTAATTATAAAATTAACGCACAGAATTAAGTTTAGATACAAAATAATTAAAATCTTTTAGTGCTTTATACTGTTTTGGTGGTAACATTTATATTTCTATAAATGAGTAGTATCAGGCCGCTGTTAAATGTTACGAAAAAAGTATTCGATCTGCTCGAAGTTGCATGGACGAAATTATAAACAACATCCAAATGTAAATTAATGTATATAAACTATGTTTTAATTTAGACATCGTAGCACTTATGGAAAATGAATTAATGGTTTAATAAAATCATTACGAATACTATTGTAACCACTACTTGCGTGAACACATTTGTATATTATTCACAATTCAGATCACTTATAAATCAACTATTTTTTAAAATTAATATTTATTACTCTTTTATAAAGTTTTTGTTTAACAATTTATTGTGGTGTGCTGACTTATAGTTGTTTTTGTGTTGTTTTGTAAATACTAATATTAATGTTATGGTGACGGATTTCCAGAAGGATAAGTTTAACTCGACTTAACTACAGATTAACGTAAGATGAACAATTTTAATTTCTTCTCTAAAATTTTCCGTGTTTACAAGGTTCAAAACCACGGACGAAAAACTCATAGAAGAATCAGTGATTCCAAGCCACAGACAGTTACGTATAAGCCGTCCAAAAATAGACATTTGACTAACAAACCTCTCAGTTTAAAATCTTTACACGCTGTAAATTAATTATGCACGTCAATTTGCCATTTTCAGCAGAAAAGTTCAAATATAAAAGAAGACGGAATTTTTCGTTCTATTTTTTTGGAAGAACAATACAATGAATTAATAATTGCTGAAGTTACTTTTTCTCCATGTTTTACAATCTTCTTGAACCTTTCCGATCTTGAGTGTTTTCTAATCTTCCAATAACACCACAACACTGTGAAAGACGGACGAGTACGACTACGAATAGAAGTTCTACGCTTACCACATTCCTCTATTCCTCTAAGGAGGACCCAGCCTCATCAATATTAGTGGCTAGGGACGTCTTAGCATGACGGGCGCCGCCGCTTCGGCCGTTTCCAAATAACGGTGTAGGACGCGACAGTTCGGCGGATTCCGTCCACGTACCCATTGTAGAGACGGCGGCCCAACCGACATATCCGGACGGTCTCTCACAATTAAACAGATGCATTAAAATGCGCCGTTTGTATTTTATTTGACAATGAGGCCGTCTGTTTGAATTTAGAGGACTCTTGATGAAACCCGAAGAGCGTTCTGGAAGTCATATAAGACTCACTGAGGCTTTATTCTCAAAAAGTGTGTGCTGTTAATGAACCCATTTATCGCCAGGTTTACTTGATTCTTTCGGAGTTCTCACAATTCTTTAGAAAAATGATCTATTGTGAAAGATCAACATTTTATTCATGCACATATTATATTGTGTGCCACCTCATTTTCGACTCTTGTAGTATTTCTCTTTGCCAGACATTGGGTTAAGATTATAAATACTATTTTTTACACATGACTCAGAGCAATCATGGAAGGGAAGAGTTGATTAAATACGAATATAAAGTTCAGCTCCGTTACGCCTTCCACTTAGTGCAACGTCGTAACGCTGTGACAGCATTCACTCCTAGAATCTGGAATCAATCCAGCTGAAGATATCCAAAACAGGTGACGACGAAGAAACTTAGTTCTACATGCTTGACCGGTGAGTGCAGACCTATTTTGATTTGATTTCTATAGTTCAGTTAAAATAATTAGCGTTTAGTTTTTAATAAATGCATGTTTTAGAGTTAGTGTGCTGGGAATAGACACACAACATGGCAATTGCGGTTCCTGACTTGCGTGTCACAACGCTCTGGTATGTTTTGTTTACTTTCAACTCGATTATAGTATTGTATACCTACTAATACTCATTAACTTGAAGAAGAGATCAGATTGCAGATCTCGAAACTTAGTGTTACTGATTGTATTGTACCGCTGAACTATGACAAACATACCAAAAATCCTGTTTACTGACAATTATGCCATCGTAAAAAACAAACATCAAACAAAGAAGCAATTCAAATGAGATGGTATTTCATTTGTCTCATCAGGTACACAATTGAGTGCACTGTGATGTGTCTGACACGATCCCAAAGCACGGTGGAGCAACCGAGTTTTCTTCACATAACGTAGAAGAATGGTGTCACAAAAGATATGTGGAATTTAGGTACCTCGGTCTTTGTGGTCATTTAGTGTTTCCAAGGATAGCAATTACCACTCCAGAAAATGAAATGTTCATAAAGTAAAAATATCTTAAGATATATATGGGAAACTATTTTTTAATTCAATTTCAGCGTTAAAAATATCGTATAGAATCCCTTTTAAATTGGAGTTTTTCGTTACCTCCACCAAAGACATTGAAATTCACTAAATGTTGAATGTCTGTCAAAGTTTTTGTTCTGTTACAACGTTTCAGACTCATGAGACGGACTCTTAACAAGGAAAATGACATTGTGTGGTTCTGGTAAAATCTCTTAAATCATCCAAAATATTATAGGGGCCTTAAAAAGAAATCACTATTTGCAATATCTGCCAAGTCACAGCATCTCTTTCTATCTCGATTAGCTGGCGCTCCTGTATCCACTGATGCAACACCATCGGACCCTTCAGGCCGGCAGGGAAAGTAACTTCCTGTGGTCCATCAGCAGACTTGCCGCACAAAGCCTCTCGCCCTCGCCCGACCCCGCGCCGCCTGCTCGGCCGCCTGGCCGCTACCGTCGCCACCGCTGTATTAATTGTATGTAATCCTCTGGAGTGGATCCTCTCGAAGAACACTGCGCCTTTGTTCCCCTCTCATCTGGAGCCTTTCTCTCAAACTGGCCGCCATCTTGGATGCTATCATTAGGGCCAGTCGAAAACAGCCAAATAGTCTCTTCTCTCGCTCGATTGACAGCGAGTCTCTACGAAGTAGAGAGGAATGTCGTCCGAGGACTCTAACGGCAGTCGAGTGGGCGCTTATAGCATATTTTGTCCAAGAGCTTCGGCTTCAGAGAACAATTCTAATTAACGTTAGTTTGTTTGGCAAAATGAGTGAACAATTTGATAACAAGTATTGTTAAATTTACACAATCGGTTTAGACTATTTTTCACTATTCATTACCTTTCTCAATCGTGTATTTCGCTTATTTTTGCCATGAAAGTATTTTTATCTTCAAATATTGTTATAAGCTTTTCTACTCGTATATGTATGTATAATTGTATATTTAACTGTAAAATTACGAAAATGTATTGATACCCGTATTACTGTACTGATCTCTCACACGGTAGTCTTAGGGGAGCGATAAACCTAATAGTATCAAGAAAATGTGTATTCAAGAGAAATATAAATGATCTAGACAATTGTTTTCCAATTACTCTACAAGAATGGAGCAAAGTTCCATTTATAATTAAAGCCTTAGTTTATGAACACTTTTATACTTAATTTGAGTTTTACAGAAATCATTATTAAAGTGATTCGTAACATTAATGGGATCATTGCCCCAGGAGGGTTCACTTCTGGCTGGTTTATAACTTCGAGTGAACGCACACAGGGTACAGCATAAACCGATGTCACTTAAATCTGGGCAACCTCATGGATGTCCAGGATTGGCACATCACTAACCGTAAATCTCAAGACTGTGGGGCGTAAGTGTAATTCGATAGGTCTAGTCTACTGAGGGATATGATTGTTGAAGTTGGTGGGTTTGTTCCCTAAGATTCAAAAATTTTTGCCAGCCTAGACATAAGGGTGTACCACCCCTGCCAGCTTTGGCTTAAGAGGCTGGTTCAGAGCTGGCTTCTCCTTCTTTCGTACGGACATGACTTGATATTAGTGCCCTAAACCTTTCCTCGTGAATCTTGACAGGAGGCGTCCCCTTTCCCCAACCTTACCTATCCAAAATATCCTGTCACTCCGGAAGCATTGCAATGGTCCTTACAGGACTAGGTGCAATTTTGTAAGCTTCTTGTCCTAAGAGAACAAATAACTGCCACCATATCAGCTGTAGAGCAGGGTCGTGCCTACTTCGTCCATGATCTCGAGGTCCATGTCATAGCATATCCGCCGAGGAAAGGTAGACCTGCAGACAGCTGATAGCACAATCCATGAACCTATTGAAAAGGACACAGAACAAAAACATAACGTTCTTTCACTACTAATGAGACCACTCTAACGATATTAATTTTTTGCTGTACGAGTTCTGGTCTGTCTTTCAGAAGGCAAATGGCCTAATGGCTCATGGAGAGTATAATTATTTCCGACCACTCTGTAAAATTCATTTCCTATATGAAAAATAGACCAGATATTTTCAATGAAAGGCGTAAAATAAATTTTAACATTCTTCTCTGGAAGTAACGTTACATTAATTTTCTTTGACTTGTATAATTAAACTGTAAAGTAGTAAAGATAAAACATTAACGAAATTAAAGTTCTGTTTAACAATAAAAACTCGATCACTAACATAATGTAGTTATTTGTTCCGCTTAAATGAAACAACGTCGAATTAATATTTTATGACAATATCACTTCAATCTGTATAAGTCCACGAGGAATTAATATTTATGACAATATCAAGTTTACGGGATCAGGGTCAGTCCTACTAGTACAATAGTATGTTAATGAACTATAGTACTTGATCCAGATTGGGGTATAGCATAAATGACTTCATGTGCTGGAACAATATCACTTTATCATATATGTAAGAGATTGTGGTTATTAAATATATTTCAAATAATTATTAGGAGAAAGCATTACTCTAGATTTGTAGCAATCACAAAGTATTTGGAGCTGTGTAGTTTGACAAACTAGGAGAAAATGAAATATTCCGTAAGAACCTGAAGAAGGTCTAGATACATTATGACGATTAATTACATCAATACATGGACTAATTTACACTTTCAGAATTTTTTATGTTCTTGCCTAAAAAATGGCTTCAATTGTTCAAACGAAAAGGTTCACAAACTTATAGATACTAGAGCACATTACAAATCACAAACTAAAAAATTTATTTTATATATACTATTGAAAGTTATTTTATAAAAAACCTAATTATGTTTTATGAAATTCAAATGATATTTTAAAAGAAGTATGTAAAGTACGAGGCTTTTGTAAATATATTATATATTCCACCCAACATCTGTTTGCAATACAACTTATCAGTGAAATGCAAATGATATTAATAATATAATAATAATTTTATATTTTTATTTATTAATAATTTCAGTTATTGCTGTTCAAGTTGCTTCTTTTTGTATTATTTTTTAAAGTTATTTCTTACCTTTTATATTTGTAATCCATTGCATTTTTACTAAGTGAATACTGTTATTTCTGGTAATATTTTATGCATGTATACTGTTATTATAGCCGTACCCGACTCATAGTTCAGTCTAAACCTGTGCCAGTCAGAAGAGCAGTTCCACAAGGCTCGGTCCTTGGACTGATTTTATTCATATTATTCATAAACGATTTCCAAGAACATATAGGAAAATATTGTAAAATGCTGATGTATGTGGATGACACTGTGCTGCTAACAACAAATAGGAATGTCATATGTGTATTACAATTGTCTGGAAAAAAGAGCTTGTTGACTGTGGGACAAGGATGTATCCAGCGAGAGAGTCCGGATCCCCCTCAAATTTTCATACTTTTTTAGTAAACTATTATTATTATTTAAATAATTAAGTATTACTGACATGTACTGCTGAAGGATCGTTCTCAACTAAAAAACAGGTTAAGAACTTCGTAAAGAACAAAATGGAATCTTCTACGAGAAAATATCAGTTGTCTAGACCTCCTCCAAAATTTTCAATTTTGTAATTACTTTTTTAGTAAATGATTATTATTTAAATAATTCAGTATTAGTAACATGTACAGCTGAAAGATCTATCTCAACTAAGAAACGGGTCAAGAACTTTTAAGGGAGAAAATGGGACCTTACTCTCTGCCCACTAAGGGAAGATCAGTTGTCTGGACTCCCCCCTCCAAAAAAATTCTCTCCTGGCTACTTTCATGCCGTGTGAATGAATAATAAATGTAATATACTATTATTCACAATCATCCAGGGAAAAGAATTCCGTTGAAAATTCTATCATCTTCAGTGTGTATGAAGTGTTATCTGATTTGTGCTATCAGTTTATAGACCTTTATAATCCAAACAAACAGTTTTGGCATGGGCAAAGTCCTGACTTTCAATTCCGTTCGTACTACGTCACTTGTCAACAAAATTCAAGAAATAAATTTGAAATGCCAGGGAATATTAAGTATTTCCATACGTCTAAATGGACGTAAACCCACTGCAGAATGCTTATGGAGATAAAACCAATTTCGTGGTTAAACCGGGGAAATAGCGGCCGAATTCGGCGAGCGGACGGCCATCACGCTCTTCTCGGTTGGAGACCGCTGATGTCTTGTTTTACAAAAACACACGCCATCCTTCAGACGCCGGGCCGTGACGAACTGAGCCGCCGTTTAAAATGCATAGAATAAGTCACCGCGTGGCAGAATATTATAATGTGGACCGTTCACTGCGTTGCCGTTCAGAAACGCGTTACACGGTCAGTTAGTGACGGTGCGGCCGGGCGCGTCCACTGATCCCCTCATTAAATTAAATCTACATTTCCATTGTATCTGATAAAAACTTCAGTTTGATGCTGGAGAAGGTTGCGGCCTAAGTGTGACTGAAGTGTATTTTGCTAAAAAGTTATAACGCTGGTGGAAATGTAACGTAGTTGGTGTGTCTAGAATATATGATCTAAATTTCAAAATCGCATTGTTGGAAACATAACCGTCAAACTCACTATAATTAGTCTAGAAGCTATTACCAGCCTTCTCATTACAGTTATTTATAACATAAATTATTTTAACTAAAATACACCACCATTTGTCACGTAAAAGGCTTCGCTGAGATAAACTGCAAAATTTCAACTCTGTATCTCACTGTACTAGGTTTTGTGTGTTACTACTATGTCGCGTTTTAAATTTCATGTGATAGTACTCAGTGTGTTTATAAATGTATTTATTGTGTGATCTTCTCGCTTCCATCACAATAACAATGTTAAAATGTTCACTAACCCTCAACCAAATCTCACGAAGCGACATGCATTATTGTCGACCTAGATGTTGTTAACATAGAAATGAAGCTTCGTGCAAAACAGCAATTCAATTAGGTAGGGCAGTTCTTGACATACTCGTATATACAGACAGGAATAACATTTACAACTCCTCAAGTGATAAGCTTCGATAACTCTCAGCCAATGAAAACGCATACGAACCGTGCTATTAATAACTGGAAATGTCCTCAAAACTGGTAGAAAACCATGAAGAACTTTCATTGTCGTAATTAGAATCTGGAAAATTTTTTATTAGTAGAACTTAAAAATCGATAGTTTAGACGGAGTAACGTAGAGCTAGCGTTTTCAAGGAACGTTCTAAAGGGTCTTGTTTTGGATCTTCAATGGAACAGCCCTTGACGTCCAAGCTCGAAACAACAATTGGACAAATGATGTCTTGCACAAATGTGTGAAAATAAGTCAACCCGTCAAGGCTCAAATGTATTTTCACCCTCGCTGGTAAAAGAGTTTATGATACAGAATTCCTCACTGGAGCAGTGTCCACAGCGCTATCCTAAAGACCAGACGTAAAGCCTCCAAACTGTTGTACCTACTGTGTCCGTATTTGATGGTATCTTTAAAGGGCCATAAAGTTCACATAAGTTCGCGGAAAAGTGATCGTTGGTCTTTTTCTCGGGATGTTGTTATTTTATTCATGGTAATTTATATTAAAAGATATACTTTTTATGTTGTTTTTTGGTAGCATGTTTCTTAATGTTTTTTTTTCGATGCTATTTACTTGTTGTTATTGTTGTTGTATTACTGCAACTGAAGATATTTATTTGCTTATTTTACTTTTATTTCTTTACGACATTTATTTACTAATTTTAGCTTATTTATTAATTTACTTCTTATTCTACAGTCTTATAAGTCAGTTTGTTTAAAAGTTAGATGTAAATAGTGTAAATATTGCAAAACTTTGTTATTGTACTAAAAATAAATAAAAATTGAAATGGAACCACAATTTGGGAGTGCTCGCAAAACACTAGTGAAATATGTACTGGTTCTAGTTCCTGAGCTCTGTGGATGTTAGGTTTATTACTATTTATTTATTTATTTATTTACGGTAACACCATTAGTACATGGAAAAAACAATAAGATATTCTTATATCCAACAATAAGCTAATGAAAATGATCCACATTATAAATTATTAACAATGCCAAAATAAATTGCTACAACATAACATAACATATAAATAGACTATATAGAAAATAACAATAATAGCATAGCAACAATAATAAATAGTAACAGTAATTATACAATCAATTATACATCCATCTGCACTTACACATATACTACATAGGAATAATTTATTACAATAAAAGGGGGAAAAAAGAATCAAATTTATGCATGTAGAAAAGAGTAGAGGAAAAACTCTTGCAAAAAACTATTGCACGTAGTCCAAAATACAGACTTGAATCTTATACAAAATGAAGAAATTGAAACTCAGGTTTACAATTTCTACTTAATGTTGTGATCTTGGAAACTACAACTATAAAAGTTTACATTAGAAAATTAATAAATATTAAAAAGTAAATTTTTTTTGATTTTTTACATTACTGAAATATTTATAATAAAGGCTATACACAGAACATGTTTCATGCACACATGAAACGAGGAAAACTCGCCTATCACATATACAATGTTAATAAACTACCAGAACGGTGGCAAAGTAACATTGATTTTTAAGAACATTCATAATATCTAGCCAATTTAATAGTTTTGGCAAAAGAAGGAGCTTGAATGTAACCATTACAGATTATTTGGAGGCTTACTGGCAACAACTGTGCCTAAAAAGAAAGTTTTTTCACTCCCTCAAACTTGAGGATTTGCAGGACTGCTCATCAACAAGCCTGGATTGGATATCGGAGGGCCTTCACAGACTAGATTGCAGAACCCATTCAGTAGACGCCATCATGCCATAGATTGTGAACTTCACAATCCAATAGCAAGGATTCTGTAACTGGACAATTCTATGCTGGTATAAGTCACACCGGGGATTTGGCTAAACGTCATTGACGCCTACCACTGACGGAGGAGGCTGTCACAATCCAATAGCAAGGATTCTGTATCTGGACAATTCTATGCTGGTATAAGTCACACCGGGGATTTGGCTAAACGTCATTGACCCCTACCACTGACGGAGGAGGCTGTCACAATCCAATAGCAAGGATTCTGTATCTGGACAATTCTATGCTGGTATAAGTCACACCGGGGATTTGGCTAAACGTCATTGACGCCTACCACTGACGGAGGAGGCTGTCACAATCCCTCTTTTTTGTCTGCTGGGAGAAAGTAAAAATGGCTTTTCTTTATATTCACTGTATATTCTTTATATTACAATCACCTGGCTACCTAACCGTAGGACATCTAAAAACAGAATAAGCTACAAACTTGAAATTTTAATACAGCCTCAGCGAAGTGCGTTATGCGACATGTGGTGTGACGTACTCCTTGTCATAGTAAATATTGGTTTCACCTTTGGTATGTAAATAAAATAAGAGAACAATTGGTTTCTTAAAGACGAACTGTATAATTTCCTGATCGACCTGAGAGTTGAGTACAAAAACCACAACTGGAGCGACGCTACGGCAGCAGGTCGACCACACACTCAGCTCTTAGGCATTATATTATTGACCTATCAATCTTTACTGACCTTCTGTAACTGACCTGGGGCGATGCACGGTTGTGTCGGTTAGCTTACCGCATGTTTGCAGTTTGCGGGGTCGGCATAGAACTAGATACTTATACTCCCACATGTCCTAATTACTTCATTTAGCTTAGTAATGTCTATTCTGACTACTCTACTTTACACATCATATTTCAAAAACTGTTTAAGCTATAGCATTGTAATTTTATATGACTATTGGTACTATTGTTGCCCAATATAGTGCAACAAATTATACTTATCTCTGTTGTCAAACTGTGGATTTTTTAAAACTTTAGAGTAAAGATTCTACAAAATTTTCTGTCACAACAAAAAGAGTTAATGCCATAACGTAAAATATAGTTCAAAGTGTTTGGAACCATAATTTTTAACTATCAGTTGAACAATAATTGAAAACGCAGTTAACCGTTTATATGTACGTAAAGCCTATAAGAAAACTCAGTCAAAATGCATTACATATGATTGATGAAGCTAAATTGTATTTATTTTCTACACTAACAAATCTTATAATAAACACTTATTTTAGGGGAAACCGATTTACAGTCTACTTTGCCCTTATATAAATTCTTTTGATTATTGTACACCAAGCTGTTTATATTGGTATTGCTTCAGAATCGTAAGATATTTATATAAAGCTAGATTCTAAAAGTATAAACAATGCTGAACTTGATGGTCAGACGTACACGCAGGGAGAACCCATCCATGAAGATGCCCAAAATACGTTGTTGAATATAAGCGAAGGATGGTTCACAGAAAACAGTTGGAAATCGGGATTTCACACCCGAGACTACAGGAGCAAAGATGACTCCTAAACTGGAAATATATCTCTGCGTTCGTAGAGAACGTTCTCAATAGAAAGAAAATGATCGATCCCTAACACTCTGGATCTTTCCTCAGTCATTTACACATATGTGAAAGCTCCATGAGCTTAAAGGTATGAGACTCCATTTTACAGTCTATGCCTTAATAGGTAAAACCTATTAATCAGCATGAGGAGAAGGATTCAGTGGGTGCGAGTCTCACTCACAGGGAAATGTAAGGTTTCTCCCCCGACGGTGCATTACTAGCATTTTCCCTAGGAAAAAACAGCCTAACAATGACTTATGGAATATTTTCATAATGGTGCAGTGTATCGGGTACAGCGATTATCGTAAAGATAACCAAATCAAGCAACGGCGAGCTTGGCTGCTGCTTGGATGGGTAACCGCTGGGTGATCTTCTCCTTGCAAGCAGACCGCCTGCCATTGATGGTGGTTTGGAAGTCCCCAGGTTAATTTTTAGAGAGGGTTTCTTAGCCCTAGCTTCGTCTAGTAAAATACGAAATCCTTTACTTTACTTTTATTTTAACAATCTGATAATGTACTCGTACTACCTAGTATTTAACATGTTATATACATTTTTGAACCGTATAACGTAACCCGTTTATATTCCACACGTTGATTTAAACCATAGAGCAAACGCTTTTGACATTTTATTCTATTAGCTGACCGTAAGTAAAGTATTGCATTGACCATTGAATAGCTTCAATTTTCCAAGAGGAAACCGAAATCTATTTGAAACTGTATAAAGAGTGTAGACTCTATGCTACCGATTTGAGCCAACAAAATACAATTTTTTAAGTTGTGTAGAATTACAAGATTTGTAACAAATACTCTTTACCCATAGTTCATAAAAAACTGGAGAAATCACGTAGATATCTGATATCTGTTATGTTTGAAATATCACTCAAATCATGTAACGCAGCTTTGGTTGATTCAATGTAAAAGTTGAGTTTAACATTATTTCACCTTCCTCTCAGTGCAACGTCTGAATCTGACTCTGTCACAAACAAGAATCCTGAACTCTATCTGTTCGTCTGAAGAGATCAAAAAGTCGGCTACGAAAAGCTCGAAATGAACTCTTTACATAGTTCTGACATCGTCTCATTCTTTCATCAGGTGCACAATTGAGGCGTCTGATATGATCTTCAATGATGTCTTTGCTTTTGGACTGCGAAACGGATAAGGATTTCTAATTTACGTAAGAGAAATATGTTTATAACAAAAAGTGTTCTGAATAGACTTTTAGAATTTTAACAAACCACCACCTGTACTGCACAGCTGTATAGATAGCTCTTGTGTCAATTAGCTGATACATCTGCATATGGCCTTCCATTGTGCTACATGACACATTCTTCATCTCTCACAGGGACCTTCACATATCCTTTCCTTTCTTTTCATCCTCCATGTCCTTTTATCCTTCACATCTTTCAATAACTCAACATTCCTCAGCTTCTTTATGTAAAACCTGGCTTCAGGGTAGTACTAAAGTTACTCTCTGTCGGGGAATGGAAAAAAGTGAGATAAAGCATATGAGCTCGTATATTTTGTGATTTCTGTTTGCACTATCTACTAGTTGATTTATTTTAGAACACGTGTTCATTCATACATTAAAATGATAATATAAGCAATGAAATCAATAATACACTGATTTTACTAATTAGGGACTTTTAATTTACAGATGTATAGTCAAAAAAGAATATTTTATTATGATCCATTATATTTTATTCTTATAAATAACTGACCTGAAGGCTTGAATTGTTCCACAATAAACAAGAATGTGCATGAATGACGTGTCAAGATACATCGGGAAAGGTTTCATCTGAGATCCTATTACTTTTCTATGACTTCATTTCTACATAGAAAAAAATGAAGTGTACGATATGGCACATCCAACCATGGAATTTTGCTGAGCTTCAGTGAAGCCTACCACTTTAGTAGGATGGGACAATTTCTCTTTTGTTTGCCGGGGGGATGTGAAACGTTCTGTTCTGTGGTCAGTCTACCTATCCACAGCACATATCGAGAATGAAATGAGCTATAGATTTGAAATTTGTAGTGCATGCTCAGAGAAGCCCGTTACGTGACACATGATGTCGCGTACTCCTTATCTTGTTTACAACGGATGTGAAACGTTCTGTTCTGTGGTCAGTCTACCTATCCACAGCACATATCGAGAATGAAATGAGCTATAGATTTGAAATGTGTAGTGCATGCTCAGAGAAGCCTGTTACGTGACACATGATGTCGCGTACTCCTTGTCTTGTTTACAACGGATGTGAAACGTTCTGTTCTGTGGTCAGTCTACCTATCCACAGCACATATCGAGAATGAAATGAGCTATAGATTTGAAATTTGTAGTGCATGCTCAGAGAAGCCTGTTACGTGACACATGATGTCGCGTACTCCTTGTCTTGTTTACAACGTATTTTATGACTATTCCACTTTTATTTGTATTTTTCTCTCACCCTTTTTTACTTTATTTCTATAACTCAAATTGATGTTGAAATGAAAGCCCTCCCATTCCCATTTCCTTAAAAACTTTGGTATAGAGGTAAAGTATAAGATAAGACTTCTTAGTCCTATCTTCGCGTAGTAAAATCTTTACACTTTTTCTGTAAAATCCAATGATGGCCTAACATATTTAAATATAAGTGTGAAAATGTGTCACAAAACCATTAATTATCTGGGTGAGTACAAACATTTTAGAATGTTGAAGAGGATTTTTTTACACTGTCACTTTGAATTAAAATCTTGTCAAACTCCTTTGACATTTTACATTGATAAAAAATGTAAAAAATGTAAAATCATGTCTTGGCTGTCTTTTCAAAATTCCATAAACGTTAAACAATATTTTGGTTAATTCTGTCTGAAAGTGTAAAACAATTCATAATGGTAGGTATCAGAAGGTTATTAAATATGTTTTAATACAAATATTAAGAAGGCGTGAAGGAACCACTACCTGTCAATAATAATTTTCTGATCGTCCAAAGATTCATGTTTTTTTTTTAACAAGTCTACCAATAACAAAGATATTATAGGATGCTTAAGAGTTCTATTCTCTCATCTTCACCATCATACTCTCACAATCGTTCTCCCATCTTTCCTCCCTTCGTTCTCTACTCTCTGCACTCTCCTCGCCCTCTCTAATACCCCGTGAGACCTGATGACTCCAGAGGGCCGACCTCCGTCACGCCGCCATTCTTCGCGCTCACTCGTGTACGAGGCTCGTGTCCAGAGGATCCTCTGCTGATGACCACTCCGAGACCGCGCCTAGTCACCGTTAATAAACTCATTTTGATTCCAACATATCACCATTGGAGTACGGGATGATTTATTGCCCGCTACTTCAGAATTGATGCGGGGATTAGGATGTTATGACGGCATTAGTCGGGATTATCGCGGTCCTGTCACGATCTCTGTACTTTGTGGGTTCAAACCTGTCGTGCGTAGGCCCACGATATTTGTTCTTTTTTTATAAATTTCAAATCCTTTGTTGAAGGTTTTGATCCAGCAGATGAAACGACTTAAGGACAATGAGTTTTTCACCTTTTTTGTAATATTTGTTCACTTATCGTATTTCAAACAACTGCAATTCAAATACACACGTATACTAATAATTATAGGTTATTTTAAGAGGATTTACTTTTTCCCCACGTCTTCTTTTTGTTATAGCCTTCTTTATAGAAGCCGTTATATAAGCCTATTTATTACGGGATGATTTCGATCAAATGTTCAATTGACAAAAATCCTGTTTCAACAAAACCATAGTTAAAGATTTGTGGAGAATTTGACAGTGATTAGCCGACATTATGAAAATTGTTTTATGATGGTGGAAAACTTTGGTAGAAGAAAACTGCCATAATAATCCAATGACTTCAACAAAAACCCATTTTTATATTTTCTACATATACAAGAAATGTAAAAAAACCTTTGTGTACATGAACAAACAATGTTTACAAAAATATTAATATGAATATACTGGCATATTTCTCTACTGACCACAATCTTGGGGTGAATTCACCAATGGCGTTGGCTTCACAAATAAAGTTTAAAAATCAATAACTCTACATCCTAATAACACTCGTATTATAAACGCGAAACTGACTTTTTCTTTGTTTTTCTATTACTTATAAACTATTTTATCGACTGTACTGAAATTTTACATGAACATTCTTGAAGTCCTTGAAGTCTATGAATTAAGGGTTATTCGAAAATCCTTCAAGACTACGCCTAACTGGTCTCTAAAGTAGTAAAACCCTTACCGTATATTGGCCTCTAAAGTTGAAAAATATTAATTATTAGAACCTGTTAAATATAATCACATGCCCTGTATAAACATTGTTTTATGACAGCGCAACCGAATGTTTAATAAATGAAACCACTATTTTCAATTTGTTTACATTTATGATGTAAAATCATAGAGTACACTTGAACAACACTTCTCATTCCAACCTTTCCTGCAACCGCTGTTGAGCGCAGAATTTCCAGATAAGAAAATTAAAAGTTTTAGTAAAAATATACTTTTTAACAGTACTTTTTAGCAAATATTAAGTATTAGATATGAAAGACAAAGTTACTATCTAACTCTTACTATACGTTTAAAAACATAATATATTAAATCTCATCTTAGTTGTCTTTTGGCAGAAGTAGGCTTCTCAGACTTGTGTATGTATTATTTTCTTGATCGAGACACAAGGCAAAATCAACCATGGAACAAAAATTTTAAAACTGGTGAAAATTAAAGTGGCCATAAATATACACTTTTTGACTTATTTCCCTGATTGAGGCCACCAGTCAGTCTATAATGGCGTCGGAAATATAATTCACTTAAACCACTTGAGATGTGCTCATACACTTGCAAAGCCTACGATATTGCGTGGGAAGCCATGGGTAACTGGTAGTGAAAAATAATCGAAGCAGTATTTGTTTATGCCATCATACGAGTCAAAACTTGTCTTGTGGGAAACGAAGTACAGTAGTGCCAACCTTTCAAGAACGGATTGCTCACTAGGAAGCACGGGAACCATTTATAACAAAAGGAAAGGAACTTTCGCAACGAGATCAACGTAAGCTGTGTAAACGTACGCGAACGGTGTGAATAGTCGCAAAAAGATGTGAAGTCGTAGTTATTGGCGTACCGATGCTAACGATCAGCTGTTAGAGTCTTGTTGTCAGCTGGGCGGTGCGACGTGCTGACTGAGAACAGCTGATGTGTTCCAGCTGGTTCGTGTTCTGGTACTTGGGCTAGCCTACAAGTGTCAGTAGCCTACTATTTCGTTAGAAAAAAAGTGTTTTTTTAATTCTTTTAGTTTTCATAGTCTATAATGTACCAAAATAACCTTATGAAAGTATTTGTTACAGGTTAAAGAAAATTGTGATGGGTAGGATGAATAAGAAAAGAACAACATAATGGTCGCTGACGCTACAACACTGATCCTATTGAATTCACCGACTCGGATTAATCAAGCCTGTACAGCCCTTGCAGCTCTGGTAGTCATTACTTACTTATCCCCTCTTTGTTGTCCTTATTCCACCCATCGTCATGCGCCACTGGCCTGTGCGGGGATATTATCAAACACAATAAGCTGAAAAAATCTCTACACTACAAGTTCAACAGTGATGATAACTGTCAAAGACAAGATTTGAACCTGTGATACATCTAAACCAGATCCAAAGTCCAACGAGCTAAAGGCCACTACTAATTACTAAAATTAAAATGATTCCTCCCAGAACACTGGTTACCACACGAGAACTCACCAAGACCTCTGCATTAAGAGGCATTCCAAGCTAACTTCAAGTGATTGTCATCGACGAAAGGATGATGCTAGTGGCCTCAACCTTATAGCATCATCTATGGTGTGAGGAAGGCGTTAATATTACCCTAAACTTAGCCTTAGTTATCTTGATGCCTGACCACACTAACTGCGTAAGCCATTTAACCTCTGAGATTTAGAGAACAAAGGTCGTCTCATCTTTTAAAGGCCAACCTACAGCGTCTTTCTTCAGTGTCGAACAGATGCCTCTGAGCCAAAAGTTCAATTTGCATCACTTAAAGCCACACTCACTGACCACGATGCATCATACAGCATCGTGATGATTGAAGCCACTACAAGTTCTATAATAATTCTGCATCGCGTGAACATGAATTTATAACATTTGGCTTAGTGCTTAGTACTATAAACCCAAAGATCGTCAGCCCAAAGTAGCGAGTATTCTTAGTTGAGAGAAGTTGATTTCACTGAGAGGGCACTATAAATTTTCGGCCCGGGAACCCAAGCAGTCAAGGCAGTGGCAAAACCTCCCGCCAAACTGAAAAATGATCCAATTCCCAGTTTCTGTTGCAGGTACGTACAGTTCTTCGTTGTCAGCAATATTTAGATCCCAAGCAATTCATTTATAATCCCTTTATGATTGTGAAACATCACAATTTTACAAACTTCACAGCCTTTTGTTATCTGAACACTTGTCGTAAAAATCCACTTTCATCATTTCGATATTGTAAAGATACATATCTGAACTTCAGATTATTTCTAATCATATTTAGACCAAGGTTTAATCATATTTTACTATTTATCTTAACGACTCAAACACTTATATAAACCTTTAATCTGGAGTTATAAACCTACAAATAATCATTTAATAAAAAGTAGAATAAAAATTATCATTGACGAACCATTTCACACAGAGGGCGCTAAGACCATACACAAATATAAGACACGAATGCATGTAATTGCACTGTATAATGTTGTTGAAAATCTAAACATAAAATTGTAAGCTATTATAAAAACATATGTGTCTGCTATATAATGACGCTTTATGTTCATAAAAAATAACTAATAATAAAGTTTTTCATTGTGGATTCTAGTCATATTATTTCTACTTACTATATAAATGTAAATTAGAATGCCAGGACGCACATTATATAGTTATTTCAGTGTATTAAGGGAATAAATAACTATGAGATATTATAATTACACTGAAGTCCTTGTGTCCTACCTGTTCTTGCTGGCTTTACTGTTTATATTAATGAACTGTGTTTATGAAGGAGAAAATTCTCTGTGTCCTCCGAGAGTACTACGTCCTCGGCAGTAACTGCAAAGTACCGGTCGCCGGTAGCCTTGCAGATTGCTGATGTTCACCACTTCACCAGAGCAGATCGGACATTAAAATTAGCGTTTATAACGAAGAGATGGCGAAATTTCCGAAAAGAGAGAATTTGATCGTCAGCCGCGATAGTTTTAGTAGAGGTCTAAATGGTAAGGTATCAAAAGGGTTAAGCGTATAAAATGATAATATTTTTTTACATTAGCTCGACTGCTTTAAAATCAATTTAAAATCATCAGTTAATCGAATACAGTACAACCGGTCACCGGTAAGTAAGTCTTATAGATTCACCACTTCACCATAGCAGATCGGACATTAAATTAGGGGTTATAACAAAGACATAAACAACAACAAATTTTTACTAAATTCATCTTATGTTACCTAATTCAAGAAATGCTAAAGTAACCAAACTTTTTCAGCTAAAATATTTTGTCATGTATTTAAAAGAGCCTTTGTATGAAAATTCATAATCATAGAACAGTGTGTAACAAAGTTATGATACAAATAATTTATATGACAGAACTTATGTATATCTAAGCTTACCGGCATTTAGAACTAAATCATCCGATAAATTAACTATTGCTGATTGTTTTCAAACTTAAACACTCAAATCATCCAAACTTTCACCATCATATCATATGTTCTACGAGAAACATCAGGACATCTGATACTATTTCTACACAAACTGACTCGAACGATATTATCGTGCATGATATAACAGTTAAATTAGTTATTATTATAGATCTCCAGTTATCATTAAAATTACCAATTATAAACTTAAGTTATAATATGAAGGTTGAGCGTCATATAAACGTTTAACGTCCCGGCTTTGATATAGTATATTGTATGGTTGCGGATGTCTGGTTTCCAATTCCATTCATTTATCTGTACAGGCCCCAATGTCAACGAATCATCAGTGCAGACCCCATAGTCTGGGTAAAAAGAGTCAATTTACACTGTATTTGTAGAAATCGATAGCGAAATTTCTCTTGAGAAAAAACCGATTATCAGCCCTGATAACTTTGGTTTAGGTCGAAATTGAGGGTATTAATAAATATTAAAAATATGAAATGTTCATCCTTTTCTCCGAACATATTTTACCTAACTTTACATATTTAAAATCAACCATTAGATAAGTAAATAAATGTCAAATGAGTGTCAGCTAAACGTATACAAAACATTAAAGTCGGTGACTTCCAGTTTATATAATTTTTCTAACGCTTATAGAAGAGTATTTTAATATGATATTATTTATGAATTAAATGATCAGTTTTAATGTATTAAGGTAGGAAACACATAATATTATTAAATAATTATCGTTTCATATTTTTAACCCTTACAATACCCTCCCATTTCAACCACCAGCAAAACTAGCGTAGCTGACGATTGATTGCTTTCTTAGGAAAGATTCATGAATCGATTTCAGGAAAAACCGGGTAGTGTGCTTTGTACAGTGCAAATTGACTTTCCGCTCCCGGACATTTCAGGGTAACTTTTACAAATCGTTTCCAAAACCCCCTAACCTAAAAATCTCTACTAGCCGGACTAAGGGTTATTGCAAAACGCCTACTAAATGCTAAAATTTCAGTCAGACCCATAGAAACAAATCATTACCATAAGATAAATGTTAAAAATATCTAGTGATTAATTCTAATTAGAAAACTTATACGCACTGTGCTATACACTTTACATTCTCAAGGATTTAGAATTTTAATTAACATGCAGGTGATGGCGCAGAGATAACATAAAAATCCTTATTAAAACAGCTGACAAACAGGGATAATAAGATCCGCCATTAGGAGCTATATTGTTTACAGCTTAATTGAACATTTATCAGCTGCTACCTTCGCGGGTCTGCTTCAATAACGATTAGAATAATCGCAGTTGTACCAACTGCTGAGCCCGACGCCGGACGCAGTGTTGCCACATACTGCTGACAATATTTATCACTGTTTGCCTGTCTATCCGCAACTGTGACGCAAGTGATGCCAAGGTAAAGACGATCAGGATGCAAGGGTCTGCTGTTGTTACACGTGAATGGTAGGTAGCCCTTGCAATGGTAGTTATGCCTGCAAATCTTCTGTTTTCCACAATGCGTAAAATTCAAATTGCATTATACTTTATCTAAAGTATTACATAGCAATCCAGATAATTGGAGGATGAGATTTGACTACATTTTCGCGTAGTGTTTAGCCGGTCGGCCACCTTGAGAAGTCCTGTCTCATTCGCACCGTATCCAAACGGTGATTAAAAATCTGCTTTGTCACTTTGTCAATAAAGTGAGAAAAATGAGGTCGTTGGTAGGCAGCAACAAAACTACACTTGACATCCAACCCCAATGTATATATCGCCCATTTCATACAAGAAAACTGGATCTGTCCCTTTCAACAGAGTTAAAACTGCTAGGTTCATAGATAATGTAAAATTGTGTTTTAAATGCGAAATTAGGCTGGTGTACGCCACTAGGGCATATTACAATATGTTGAATCGCAATGGATTCTATATCACACGAGTCTGTTTAACCCACTGTAATCAATGTTAGAGCTTTCAGTGACTTGATCTTGGTTTGGCGGTAACACAAACAGCAATGAGGTGGGGGGCTGTTGTAAATGATCTTGTTCATATAGGATTGATAATGGTTCGGAAGTTCGGATGTCAGTTTTGACACGTGTCTTAAAAATGTTCTTTTCAGCCCTACGGCAACACATTTATCTAGTATAAAATTTGACACTCTTTATTTGTATTTATCGATACACCTGGGGGAGCCTCAGGAGTTCTAGATCATCTCAAACAGTCTGACTTAAGGATGCTGGAAGGCAAAACCGACCTTCTTATCGACAGTATTCACCTTAGAAAACCATAAATCCCTCACTCATGGAAGGAAGGGGAAGTAGTGTCATGTCTTATCGTTGAGCAAGAAGTAATAACCCACGTGACAGACAGGAATCTAAGTAATAAAGCATATAATAAAATAAATCAATCTATTCTAGATATTATTCACCATGCGAATATTAAATACAGTTCACCTTTCACTCTCACTGGCCTTCCATCCTCGGCCATTAGGGTCCAACAGCACGACGAGCCCTAGGCGGGAAACAACCCGGATAATAACAGCGGAACTAACCCGGATCCCTGCGGTACACCGTACACCGGGTGAAGGGATATCCCTGGACGTCACCGAGATATACAGTACGTACGCCTTTATCGATACCTCCGGGAACTGTCGATGTATCACCTTCGCAATTCTCCGAATTAAACTCGCGGAATCGATTGTTTCTGCGGATTCCCACGGGTCCGGATAACAATGAGGGTACCCTTGAGCGTTGTTAGGGCCAGACTCGGGATGCCCTACGATGACGGGTATCGCGGAGAGAGTGGTCACGACTGTAGAGCGCGCGTGTGCGCGTGCGAACACTTCGTGTGTTAGTGCGACATTTCCATATCTTCTGCTGACCCAGTCAACTCCCACTCCTTGTCCAGTACATTCTTGGTCAGTAATTAGTAAACATCAGCGTGACATTTCAT
This sequence comes from Homalodisca vitripennis, assembly GCF_021130785.1. Taxonomy (NCBI): domain Eukaryota; kingdom Metazoa; phylum Arthropoda; class Insecta; order Hemiptera; family Cicadellidae; genus Homalodisca; species Homalodisca vitripennis. Next base: position 118,633,933 of record NC_060210.1, on the reverse strand, counting down.
TTTGGATCCGTAATATGTCTCCAATTTATCGCATCTTTTGACTAACAATCGTAATATTTCAGACTCTACTAAATAAAAACGTAAAATAAATTGGATTTGCCTTTTACGTGCCTCTACCAATTTGAATTTAAAAACTAGTCTCTAGGAACCATGTAAAAGTGATAACACTATGAACTAAACGAAAATACTAAAACTAATTACGTAGATTATCATAACATTAGTTGTGCTGAGTTTCCATCTTTGATTAAACAATGCCTCGCCTTAATGTGTATCAGTAAGACATTATCGTGGTTGTAATACTGTAGAAATGTAGTACAGTATAAAAAACAAAATTTTGACAGCGGTAAATCTAACAATAGCATAACACAGGAGTTCTTAAAACTCCTTCGACAACTTTACATATCCTATAAAGCTTTGTCTTGTATTTGTACTTATCTTTTCACTATTCTTATATTTTTGTATCATAGTCAACCAGACTAAAAAAATATAAAAATCAAATAAAGACAATGACGTACTTTCAGAATATCTAACGTTATATGCAACAAACTAAAACTTTTATCTATCTTTAAAACGTCTTTTAAACAATTATATTAATATTATATGTACATTGACAACGAAAGTTCAAATTTTTAAAATATATTGACGATATCCATGCCGCTATGTTTATTCTTAATGCTAATATTTTTCTAATGTCATTTGGAGATCGAATAAAATGTGTATATTGTGTTGTTCTTTAGAGATGGAAAAGTTTTTAAACTTTTTAGGCTATAGAAGTTTTGTTGAAGCATTTTATTGATAATCTTTGGATATTATACGTTTTTTTCATATGACGTATCATGTTAATTATTTTTATGATATTCTTTAAAATGTGTCAAATTATAAAATATAAATTTAAATATTACTGTTCTTAATATTTTTTGCATATTTCATAAAAATGCTCATTCTCCAAAATTCGGACCATTCGCTCTTTAAAGATCCATTGATCAAGTGGCCCGACGGCGTAGCAGGCACGGCGATGCAAATTCTCTCTCGCACAACGTTTCGGCCAGGTTGCACCTGCCTTCTTCACTGTTTAATTGTTGCGGCGATTAATCTACGGGTCACACCCCGTGATATACTGGCAGTGTCGATGGTCACTCTAATTAGGCCACGAAATATGGCCACCTCGCCCGTTTACAATGGGATCTGATAAAGTCTCCCCATTATTCTACAGAGCCCACATTCCTTAATTTCTTCATTTTTTGCAGCAGACGCGCTGCGCTCTATGCAAATTCGACACGAGTACACGGCCGCGCCGACACCTACAAGTACCCGGTAAGGCGCATGCGCAGCGCATGTGGCGTACCGGCTCCCAGGCGCCTAGCCTTCTGTGGCCTAAACCAGCCTTGCTTCACTCCCTATATTCTGATAAGTGTTAATAACAGGAAATCAGTTAAATAAACTAACAAAAATTCAAGAAAAGTTTTGTTTGCCAAATTGTAAATTACGTTCTCCTTGCGACGCCCACGAACATATCCTTGGTGGATTTCACCTATCCTGAATTGAAAAGAAAGCTTAATACTAATACTATTATACAAATTGTATGAAAATCATTTCTGTATGCAAATATTCTTTTGGAGTTTATTGGCATAGGCCTAGCTAGGACTTTGCTACTTTACTACTAATTTTTACTTCATTTGTCAGGTCTAAAACATAAATAAAACGAGAATTGACTCCATTTGTTGTGATACATAGATTTAAAAATAATAAGGTAAATTTTCTCCTTCGAAGGATGTGTGTTAAAGGATTGATGATAAGGTATTTTGATCCAACAGTGGATAGCTACTATAAATTCTCATAATATGAGTTTAGTTTTTTTAAATCTTGCAATAGGTACTTATGCGTAAGTAGAAATGAAACACCACGAAACACTGCTTATTTCAACATATTTTCTTTACGCTTCATTATTAGACTTTGAAAAAAAGAGTCTGGGGATTTAAAATAATTTCTTTGCAAAACAAATTGCAGGCAATGGCCGTGGTTCTCTAGTATACGTACACTACTATACTTTAACGACCGAGTGTTCAAACAAAACACCTCATAAAATATTCCAATAACATTAACTACGATCTTCAAATTAGCAGTGAAACCGCTCATCTGCCGTAGAAAACTAGAAAATCGCCTTGCGTTAAACATAGGTTACGTGGTATCTCCGTGAAGTGTATTTGAACACTTTGCAAAAACCTGGAATAAAGAATATAATATTTTATGCGATTCAGTAAATCTGCTGGGACGAGAAGATGTGAATGTACTCACACTCGCGAAAGTAATTAGCCTTGCGCACGTAGACGCAGACTAAAGCCATGAGCTGTAGCTGGCTGAGGCGCTGCCTGGTGCTGGGGGGCAGAGGCAGCAAGTCCCGCAGGTTGGCTATCTCGGCGTTGATGAGATCTCTCCGGAGCTTGCTCGCACCCTTGGTCGACTTGGTGGCGTCGAACCTAACAAAACATCGGAATCGTTAGAAAACAGAATACATTTGATTTATAACAGAACAAATGACAAAAATCTACCATTCTACCAAGGTTATTTTCACTTGAGAAAATATATAATTAATTATTTCTATTGAAAAGTTAAGGAGAGACAGCTTTATTTCGTATACTTTTCTGGACCACAGCCCTACGTGACTATGTTTGAAGTATGAATATATATATATATATATATATATATATATATATATATATATATAGTCACTGTAGTATGAATATATATATATATATATATATATATATTCATACTACAGTGACTTTCCAAAATCCCTAGTTAAAAATGTACTAGATAATTTGATTTGTACTTTGTTTTTGACGATGGTAGGATTGTGAAGGAAACCGGATTTTTCCGGACATTTGTCATTGTTCAGTGAAACAAAAAAATCAGTAACAGTACGTTTCGAGATCTGTGATCTGGTCTCCTCTTTAAGTAAATAACTAACCTACCACGTAATTTCAAACTAGGTTAAAATAAACGAATCATATCAGTGATTCCCGGTTGTGATACGCGTAAGCCAGGAATCACAACCATCATGGTGTGTGTCAACTTCATTAACTCTAAAACTTGCACTTAATAAAAATCTAAAGACAACGCTAATTATTAAAACTGAACAACAGAATACAGTTTGTAGATCTCGAGACGTAGTTTAACTAATTTTTTGTATCACAGAACGATGGCAAATGTCCGAAAAAATCCTGGTTTCTTCGGGTAATTTTAGAAGTTGTAGAACACGTTCATGAACAAAAAGTGCATTATATCGAAGGAATGAGTCATTAGAAAAATGTAATGTTTGCAAATCGGCATATTTGTGTATCTTGTAAAATATTTTATTTCGTCTCTACCCAAACAAGCTATCACATCACGTCAATTTTTTTAGTTTATGACTGAAATCCCGCAGTTCGTTGATAAAAAAACGTACATACAGTTTAATAAACTGCAAATCAACGTTAGTGCAATAAAGTGGGAACCAGTAGTGCACCCAATCATCGAAACCAGAAGAGGTGTACCAATTATGCTAATGAACGTAAAGTACAATAATAATACAAGACAGCAAACCAACACGCTGTTTTATAACTAGGGGGTTTTCCCCATCCGGGTTTCTTCCATTGTCTTTCTCAGTTCATCATCTGTCTCAAATCTGCTTCAGCATATCAAAGCACACATGTGATGTAGAAATATGGCCGATGTAAGACGTATTAAGAATTGTTTTGTAAAATTTAAATCTTACGTTAATATTTGGATTGGTGTGATATATAACAAAAGGACAAATCAATTATTTTTTCACATTGTCTTTTATATGTTAGTAGTAATAAAAATTAGAGTATTATATCTTAAGTGATAAAAATAAACATTTTCTATAAAATATTCTAAAGGGTAAAGTGTTTTTTTTTTAATTTCAAAGTAAAATTAAAATTGAAATCGGTCTAAAGTGTTGTGACTGTTTTCTGTTTCCACGCAATCGATCAATTACTCCTAATCCTCTTTGGCAGAAAAGGACTAATGTCTTTTATATTTTAGTAGTAATAAAGATTTGAGTATTATATCTTAAATGATAAAAAATAAAAATTTTCTATAAAATATTCTAAAGGTAACGTGTTTTTTTGTCAAAAATTTTAAAGTGAAATTAAAATTGAAATCGGTCTAAAGTTTTTTGTTTCCACGCATTCGATCAATTACTTCTAATCCTCTTTGGCAGAAAAGGACATGTAACTCATTCTAATTCACTAATGTAATTGATATCTTTGTCCCCAATCAAATACTACAAAAGAAGGCTCACTGCAGTAGCCCCATTGGGTATCTATACCTCCACTATAGACAAGTAGGCCACAGCGACCCAGCTAATGAGTAACCTCGTATCTCCATACATCAACCCATTCAGATGTCCCATATACCCCGGGCTCCGCAGATACTACCAATTACACTGACTGATAGAGAAAGTCTACCGTAAAGGTTTTAGTTTTCCAATTTATCGATCCACTATTGTACTGTAGAAGGATACGGCCTTATTGGATGATACCGCGAGGTAGTCGGTATGTACGGTAATTATGTTCTCTGTTTCTACGCGTTCATCGAAAGATCTTTGTGATTGGTGACACCGCGGAGACTTAATTGTCTTGCGGACTGGTACTAATATATAATGGTCCACCGAAAATTCAAAATTATTGTGAGGAAATCATTAATGCGTGCTAACACATAATTAAAACTACGACATTCATGCGCTGTCACGATATATAATTTAAAATAACGACATATCCAAGTACTGCGCATATTGGTAACGAGTGAGTTTGGCGAATGAAAAGAGTCAGGAGTAACCTTATTTCCATGTATGGAATGACATATATCGTAGAAAATGAAAAGGCTGATGTTTAGACAAAGGTGGAATCAGAATCAGACATGACTGGAGCTCAACCATTTTTAAAAATTTCCAGTGGTGTACTCTTTGGAGCTATCTCAAACTGGATGCACTTCTTAAAAGGACAAGAAGACGCTTACAGATGATCAAACTTTGTCTTCATTCATCTTCGAATAGGAGTAGGGTCTGAAAATCTCTGGATGAAGAGGTTCGTATTCTAGGAATAGTGGACCTAATTTCAGAGCATGGATACCTGATCAGAGTTTCCACAAAGTGGGCGGAAGACAGCTTTAGGGATAGTATATTATATGAGATATGACCACTTGTAATGAAACGTTTTACCCTCTTAACATTTTGGATAAAGATGTAAGTTACCTCAGGAAAATTTTGTCTGTTATTGGTTTTTTGAATTCCTTCCAGGATTTCAAAAAGGGTCTCATGTCATCCAGGTATCAGTTTGGATGCCATGCACGAAGATCAATTTCAATAAGCCTTACCATAAACCAGTGGGCTCTGTCTGTTCGCAGTTTGTTCGATTGGTTACGCCTGCGGCTACCTAAGGATATTCCAACGCCGTTTTCCTATTGCAGTGTGCGTCCTCGTGGTCTAATTATGGTTATAAAGGTAGGCCTAATATTTTATGCATTACTAATTGTTTTCTTAATATTATTATAAAATGGTATTCTGTTTCACTATTGGTTGGACTCGAACGGACTTTGCTGCTCTCGGGCATTAGTACCTGCGGAAGAGGCTGTGAAGACCGATTATTTTATAATTCCAAGCGTGGTTTTGAACTCAAGAACTCAAACCTCAAGAGTCACAACTTCAACAAAATTATTGTAATCTGTACGTCTAGCGGCTTCATCGGGAGTTGGCTGGCACAAGTGCAGGTATTTCAGAATGCTAAACATCGCGACAAACACAATAGCCTATTATCAACAAAATAATCAACGTCCTGTTTGTTGTCAGGTTGTGAATGCTGTGGTGCATTGAGTGGTAACCAAGTCACGAAATTGGCCAACTAGGCTATCACGTTTATCAATCAATATTTAAAAAGCTGATACCATCTTTTCCTCGTGCATAATCGCTTGGCGCAGTATCTGACCATCTCAATGTGTTTAGAGTTCTGATAAGTTAGGATCTCGCGTTGGTACTTAGGCATCTCGATTCTGTGGCAGTTATATGGATTGCAGTAGGTGCAGGAAGAAGACGATCAGAGCTACAGGGTCTGCGTGGGATACGGTACTCCGTCCAAGGGTGAAGTAATATATGATAGTATTGTAGATAACAGCGACATTCATCATTCCTTTCCTCTCTTATTACTACGACTCTTCTCTTTTTACACTTTACTCTTCTCTTGGCTATTTTAAAATGTATGATAACATTTGGCTTAATTTTATTAACGTTTAAGGAGTGGTCTTGTGGAAAAACACATTTCTCTAGAATGTTTACACTCCAGAAAAAATCCGTTGGAACAATTGCAAAACTACAATGGAGAGAGTCGTGCAGACCAGCACTCAGAAATCTGAAACTGTTGACATTACCCTGCCTGTAAATTCTAGAGACGTCTCTGTTTTCCAGATCAAAATGCGAGCACATTAGAGGTAGTAACATACGCTCTTATGAGACCAGGGGTAGGGACAAGTACCGAACTGGGAGACACAGGACGGTAGTACCTGAGCGTTTGCCATCTTAGGCAAGAGCTCAGTTGTCAAAAAACTGCCAAATTTGATTAGGCCAAGGCATTTAAAACTCGTCTGAAAACCGCATTAATCCCAGATGCTTTTTACAGTACAGTAGCACATGTTTGGGTGACCACATGATTGGCTGACTGAGGTTGGTGCTAGAGTGGGAAATTCGAATCAATGCGCAGTAGGATGGATGGAACACATTGTATGACAGGAACATAAATGTCATGTATGAACCCAAAATTTTAGCCTATTTTCTTTTTTGACAATTTCTATAACATGTAACAATAATAATAATATTCTTTATTGCAGGAAACAATTAACAATAATTGTATTGGAAGCGTCATATATAAATTAAAGTACCAATTTAACTATAAGTAAAAATAATAAATAAATATAAAATTTAATTACTTTTTGGGTACGTGACACCTGTCGCTGGATATCAGAAGGGGAGTTAGAAAAATTGTTTTTAAGTGTTACTGAAGACTATCCCAGCGGCCCATCGCAAACTCGTCAACTGACTAAAATGCCCTAGACAATAGGAAATATTTTAATCGAGATTTAAATTTTTGTGGTTATTGACGCGTTCAGAGCCTATTGATCAGCCTTACACCAACCTGAGATGGCAAGCGTTCAAAAACAGTACTTCTGTGCTGTGCCATACGAAACTTGCCCCGGCCTCTAGTTCCGTATTGGTGTACGTCGCTACCCCGAAGTGAGACACACTTGAATCGGCAGTATAGCACGACGTCGAGAATAAAGAGGCTAGGCAAAGTCAGCAATCCAAGCTCCCCGAAGGCCACTCTACACGACCCTTCTTTGATTTAATTTGTAAATGATTCTGACAGCTTTCTTTTGCATTCTAAACACTCCATTAAATTTGTATCTAGAACGGCCACCCTACAATCCCATGCAGCCCCTGTAGCTCTGATAGTCTTCCTGCTGCACCTACTGCTATTCGTGTAACTGCCACAGAAGCGGGATTCGTATAGCACCTAACTTTGATGCACATGTTCAAAAGCAATACAATTGTTATTATTACAACACCATTTATCTTGGGGTTTACTTCAATTTGTCCGTGTAATCTTGTCAAAGTATGAGAATGCTGTATTGCCCAGTGGACAGTATCGTGAGCATACCACGTAAAAGTAAAAAGTAAAGTAAAGTAGTCTTATTTTACCAGGTAAGTTAGGGCTAAGAACCCCTCTCTTACACTTAACCTGGGGACCAACTGCTTAAAGGTGACTTCCGAACCACCACCAATGGCCGGGCAGGCGGTGTGCTTGCAAGGACAGGATCGCTCAGCGGTCACCCATCCAAGCAGCAGCCACGCTCGACGTTGCTTGATCCGGTTATCTCGCGATAACAGACATACCCACTACACTGAGATATTTGCGTACTATATAAACTTCTGTAAAGTATAATATCACGTTTTAATTTTCCGTGTGAACACGATAAATGCCATGAACTGATTCGAATCAAATTTAGGAGAATGAGAAAACACATCTTAGACAACAGCATTGACAGCATGATTTGAAAAACCCCGCTCAGCGGTCACCCATCCAAGCAGCAGCCACGCTCGACGTTGTTTGATCCGGCTATCTTGCGATAACCATTGTACCCGATACACTACGTCATTGGTCACCAAATACGTGCGCAACGGTCACAATCAAGGACGTTGACATACCAGCAATAACAAAGAACATAGAGCACTGGTAGCGAGAACCATTAGAGCCGAAATTAATGCCATTTAGAGCCGATGGTGTGCGGCGCGGACCCGTGCGGTCTCGGGCGTGTGATTGCGGCCAGCGGCTCGCGACCTGCGGTGCGGTGCGGTCAGTCGGATGTGGATGGCCGGTGTGGACAGATCGTTTGGCGTAATGGTGGTGACTCGTGCGAGCTCGGTCATTACACACGCGCTGCGCGGACACCACCATTAGCCCAGGGCCGCACGCCGAGTGTATGAAACTATTGTGAATGCCTCTACGAGCAGAAAGACGTGGAATTGAGCTACATCTGAGGACTAGGCGTTTCTGAGGCCTTGCACGTGGAGTCCCAAGACATTTCCAAACGTTTTGGATTTGTTAAACAAATCTGTAAATGTACAAACTCTTAATACTGTATCGGTTGTAGCCTACATTTTTTTTGAAACGACTATATATTTAATAATTTTAGTATCACAAATCGTAGCCAATTGAAAAAAAACCCACACAGAACATCTACCACTCCATCTAGCCACCGTCTCTCCTTTCATGTAAAAATGTGCATTTTCTCTCTTAAGTCAATTTAGAGATATTTTTTATTTGATCCCATTTTTTAACAGGCATACACCACATTGGAGCTGAAAAAAAGCACAATCTTGGCCAGAAAGAATTGTTATAAAATACAGTACATAATGAGTGACAAAAAATATTGTGGGTTTTATTCAAGTATATTGCAATTATTTAAGTACCTATCTACAAAAGTAATTATGCAGCCATTAGTTTCTTACAGCCGATGCGTAAACACACTGGTTTCATTATACTTAATTAATTATAAAGACCCATTTAGATTTTACGTTATACGTGTTATAAATTATACATAAACGTAATTTAATAATCAAAACAGAATTCGTTTGTATTGTAATTGAGACTGTTCCATATCCTAATATAAACAATACAGGATCAAATACAGACATTTGAACATTTAAGACTTTATATTTGGGTTAAAAGTGCATCATAATGTAAAATTTTAAAATATAACCTATAATGATCACTGCAATTCTGTAATTTTACATATGTTCTAGTTGTAATTAATTAAAGTTTTTAAACATTTGATTTATGCAATTACCAATTAAAGTCACGGAAGTGTGCAGTTTATTGTGATGGTATTATCTATGATTGTTCTGAAAATCCTTAGTGAACCCTTGTCAGTTTATACATTTTCTAAGTACACGTTATCTTGCGAACTCCAAGAAATGGAAAATCGTTTCAGGAAACCAAAGGTTCATTCGCTACGAACTCGAATGACCCGACGAAAGACGAGGTTGACGCCATTACCATTCTCTTCAAATATTTGTGTCACAATTGTCTGAAAATTATGAGAATCAGAAAGAGATTGATGCCATCAACTCATGGCCTCTCAAATTTAGTGACAAATGTTCTTGTTATATCCATCTATTTGTCCACCTTCCAAGGTACCCTCATTGGATGGGGCGGGATATTTCGCAGCCTCAACTCTAAATCATATTGATATGAAAGGATCGTTCAAAACATACAGCATCCATCGAAATCACTAACTTTTAAAAAGTCTAACCCACATCCTCCCTCCCCCCCTCCAGGCTGATTCTTGAAAAAGCGACCAATTACAAGGCAGAGTTACAGCCTGCCCACCCAGAAGCCCAATTAAAGTCAATGTTAAGCTAAAACATCAATATATTTAAAGCGGTTGATAAAAAACCTTGGATGGAGCGGTGTGTGCAAGTAGTGGCTTAGTCTCATTATCCAACGTTAATTGCACACGGACAGACAGACAGACATTAGCTTGCTGCTAGCTACTACTACCTTACTCTTACTATTCCACTAGGAAGAAACGGAACATGCTTTTTATAATTACTTAGAGTAGTTCAATTGCTTCTTTTAGACTGTAGCTTATGATCATACACTATTGTCTGTTCATTAAATAATTTACATGTCAGTCCCACACTAGCTATAGTATATACTAGTAATACGTTTAGTTATCAATCGGGCCTTTGTCTCATATTATAAATATCGAACACTACTACAGTAACTAACCTTCGGTAGCGAACGTATTACTCAATTCGTACTACTATAGCTGTAGTAAACAATCTTAACACTTTAGTTACCAAGCTCATCGGTTTCTCATATTAAGAATAAAAAACACGGTTAGGTAACGAAAGTGTTATACGAGTATATCAGTACCACATCTGTTGTATACAATGTTAACAATTTAGCTAACAAGTGGGGATGTCTCATATCTACAATAGTAACCATCGGAGGGGAAGGTGTTAACGGACTGTACTCTTTTTATTGCGCCCTTCTTACCAGTACAGACTTTCAACCGTTTTTTTGATAAGAAATCTTTCGTATTGTGGTTAAGACCGTAAACAAGATAATAACTTTACTATGTATTCTGTTTGGAACCTTTGGTGAGGAATAAGGCATCAAATTATTTCATCCTGGGTTGTCCATTGTTATAGTCCTTGATGATTAGATAACTAACTTGGAAACCCTAATACTTTGCAAATATACTACACGAAATCAATGCAATGTGTTTTTATTTAAATTGGAGCCAACAATATAGCGTATCGGAAACGAAATCGTAGTGCAAAACTAGTGTTACAGACCTATCAGATTTTCAAAAATTTCTAAATGAGGAAGTGCCTTGCGTTTCTGGACTCAAACTTTTTCCATCATCCACGAGACAAAAGAATGTCCTGGACGAGTGTAGAGTGTAACGGTGAGAGAAGGTAAGGAGAGGTTTTTGCGAGGATAGTGTGCTGGAGGTCAGGACTGGGATGCGTGGGAACGGCGGCACGCAGCGAGGCGGCCGGTCATCTTCGTCTGTGCGTACAACTCGAGCTCTGGTGCTAACAGTGAACAGTGACCTTTCTGTCTTCAACTGGTTCTCCTCGTGCTGTTCCTGCCTGTATCCATCGTGTACAATATCATTCTCCCGATAATCTCTTCATCGTGGCCACTTCCGCGCTCCTACGTGTGTGGCTCTTCCTAGTTCCCCCCTCCATGTATATTAGTTTGGTCCTTAATTTTGTCTTAATACCTGCTAGTGAAGTAGTATCTTGAGTTTAAATAGTATTTACTCCTCCATAAATGAAATATAGTAGATTAAAACTGATGTAACATTTATGGATCTGATAGAAATTTCAGTACGGTTTTTATTCCAAGATCTGAAAATATACAAATTTGATCATACTATATAATATCAAGCACCAAATGCAACGTTTAATATGTGATTGCAGTGTTTTATTACTTTGAAATCACCATTTTGATTTTGTATTCCGGATTACGTGGCTGTTTATAAATATTGAGTGACGTTTCAGTTAATATTGTTATCGAAAATGCACTTCTTTTAACAAAATGAACATACATTTCAAAATCCACGTAAAATGACAGACAAAATGTCCAATAGAAATATACAGGTGTAACCAATAAGTATCTTTAATGTACTTGTTGAGGCTTTTTATTATTCTTGCATTAATCAGATAAAACTTTTTGAAGATGTTCTAAACCCACTGAAAGAATTGAATTTGAACACAAATCTGTAAGTATATTTGTACGCAATACTTCACCATGAGCAGATAATAGTGGCTTCTCCCCATGCGAGGAAATGAGGTGTGAAGATAACAGTTAGTCAAACTGACTTACTCAAGCTAAAACTAATGATTCACAAATACCGTATCATGTGATCTATTCTTTACTCGAACATTGTCCTGAGCAAATCGCATCTTTACGTACGTAAATTTGGTTCAATATGCTTTCCAATATGAGAATGTATATTTGAGAGAAAACATGAGTTACATAAAATATTCTCTAAAACAAACTAAATACATTAACATTTTCAATATATTTCTAAGAAATTTAACGGAAATGATTTGTCCTTGGCCGATACTTAAGTAGGATGACAGGAACTCCACAAGTGCTGTAGAGCAGCGAGTCAGCGAGCACGTGGCGAGCGTGTGGCCGGTGCTGTGCGTGCGGGCGAGGAGGAGTGGACCCCCGCCCACCCTTACTTATGACACCATAAACCCGCGACTTATGGGGTCCAGTTGCTAATTACACGTCGTGTAATTAATATATACCCCATAGCTTAGGTGGACGGAGGCTAACGGCAGTCTGCCGCCCACTCACGCTCCTTCTTCTTCCTCTCCTCCGGGCGGCTACGACCGCGACTGTTTGTTTTTGCATTTCCTTGTCCGCGAACATCTTTTCCAGCTGCTATCAACTAATTAAATCATTTAATATTTTAGTATGGCATGAAATAATCACTGTCTTTCTATCCAATGTTGTTGGTTTTATATTTGTTATTCAAATAAAGGTAGTATTCTTCTAATTTGGTGTTAGTAGGCCTGTTTGTTAACTGTTTTATTCGTTTTTGCTTCTTTTAGAGTAATAATTTAATATATGAACAATATAGCCTTATACCTATCATTAAACAAATGTAACTCGTTAAAACTTAAGAATACAAGGTAGAAGTACACAACACCGTATGTTGCGTAACAGGCTTTGCTGAGGTTGCATGCAAAGTTTCTCGAAAGTCTACAGTTTATATCAATCTCGAGATGTCCTTCGGATAGATAGATAAGCACACGTCATGCAGAAATGAAATTTAGTAGGCCCGAGCTTCGCTACGCTCAGCCAATTAGTGTGTGAAATTTGATGGCTGAACCTATCAACAATTCTGGATGTGCATTGATCAATTAAAAATATTAAAATTATGAAATTAAAATCTTTGAGGTTAAATGCTGTAAGAACCCATTTCGTACTAAAAAAAAACAAATAAAGATCACTGTGCCAACCTAGACCCCCTGAGGTACTCCTAAATGAATTCTTCAACGTCCGGTTAACACTAACACAGTTACCGTCCGGTAGAAGAAGCAGGAGAGACGGTAGTCACTGATAATGAGTAGTGTTTCGCAAGTGGAGTTAGTTAGCAGAGCCCTCGAGCTACTCAGTGTTGTGGAGTAGTGAGCGAGTAGAGTAGTGGGCGTGGGACTGAGTAGCGTGTACCACGCGTGGGAACAATCCGTGTCAGTGCTGTCTGGTGTACCTGGTTGCCTGGTACAGTTCAGTCATGTGACTGTCGTACAGGCTAAGGATGGGCACAGTTATGGTTTTATTCACTAGTGTATGTAAATTTATTCAGTCATATTTTGATTATTCATTTGATCTCAAAAAGGCAAACAATAATTTAGATGAGTTTCAACGGCAAGAAAATAAATAAATATAACAATTAATAACACACACTCAATACAGAATACAAAATTATCAGCAAAAATCGTGCAATTTATGTTAGGGGATACCCTTGTACACTTCGTAGGCCAATGCCCAATACGCCTGTAAAACATCAGATAATAGTTTGTCAACAAAAAAATTATAACAATAAAACCGACTCCAAATTAATTTCTTGGATTTTCTATTAAATTATGGATTTATTCTAACCAATCATGAATTTAAATATTTCACATATTAATAATTTAATTGAAAACAGGAGTACAGCATATCTTAAAGCGCAAATGCAGCTACGATATTTGTCAATTATGGAACAGACATGATTGGAATTTGGAAAAGAGTGTGGAAAGTTGAAAACACGAAGGTGTTAACTTTAAAAAAGGATCTTGTTAATGACGTTGTTGATTGTAGTATTCATGGTTGTCATCGCAGAACAGTGGTTTACGCAGGGTTTGAGTTTGGGAGAGTCCCAAAAATATCATCTTGTATTTAACCTAGGAAGGAAGGTTGTTACAAAAATGTAGAATAAGTTCTATCTACCACTATTATAACGATTATATTAAATTATAAACAGGATGCTACGATATAATAATCATAACCAAACCCTTCCGATGTCGTAGCTGAGCTGAATTCTCACTTCCGGTAAAAGTGTCGTGAATTCCCGTTAGACAAATTGGCCTCTCTCAGCTAGAAAGAGACTTCCGCGATCTATGTCTGTAAGTATTTGATTTACCATCTTATAACAGTTAATAAGCCTATAATTTATTGTAAATAGTAACCTTAATGTTGCTTGCACATATTCAATTTGTGCCTTTTCTTTTTTGATGATCAAGGCCAGCAAGGGCATCACACTTGCTTAACCCTTCTTAAAGCTAATTAGTTTGGAGTTGTTTCAAGCAGGTTCGTGGTGATTATCTTTTCGTGGTCAACAAGAACTTTGTGGTAATCAGCTTTCGCGGAGCCAAGATTTCTAGTCTAGTCGCCTATGGAAAGGATGTTTTCCATGGAAAATTAGTGGGGAAGTTTGTGATGTCAGAAAGGACCTTTTTAGAATGTTTGTCTTCAGTTAATGCCAGTAAGTTATATTCGTACCAGATAATGGTCACATATCAGAGTACCGTAATAAATTATTATTATCAGCACTGCCAGTCTAAGATTAATGTATTAGTTTACGCCCTCCAGTAAATCAGTATATTGTACTCATAAGTCTCCTTTACTTTGCCAGGATGTTGGTGGTGGTTGGAATGTCACCTTAAAGACGTTGGGTCCCTGGTTAAGTGTTAGAGAGGGCTTCTTAGTCCTGACTTCGTCTGGTAAAATAAGGCATTCTTTACCTTTTTACTCTCTTTACTTTACCTCCTAAAACACATAGAGATTTATATCTATTAAATATTTTATAATAAACATTAGCATGACACGCCTATTATATACGAGTATGTACCAGCCAACGCACAAGGCCATATTTAAATTCCAGTGCACAGTATTTATTTTAAATTTACCCGCATTTCTACAGATTTATATGTTATTCCTACAAACATAAGTTAGATGAACAAGAAATAGTTTCAGACTGAATAAAATTGAATTAAACGCACGAGTATAAATTACGAGTAATCCACTACTTCTAAGTACCAATATTCAGTGTGCGGGCTGAACCGGTTGGAACTCAGGCATTTAGTGCCGATAGGTATCCAATGAAATTGTCATTTCTAAGTTAATATTTCTGGTCTGTAACATTTGTTTCAGTATTTAAAACACTTAACCATGAAACGCACGATTCGATTTAATGCTGGATGTATTATTAGTAACAGTATGCACTTGTAAGTTTTTTCCGGAAGTGTTCAGTATTTTTTCCAGACATCTTGGAAAGATTCAACTTCTCTTTTTCCATATACTTTGGATTTTAATATGGAAAACAACAATTTTATTCCTTATAGGTACCTCACGAAAGATTAACAACGATGCGAGTTTTTAGTCCTTGAATTAAATTTCGTATTATACATTAGCCATGTAATGGTTTTTTTTATTTATCGTGCTATTAGACTAGTATTTGTAAGATTAGTTGCGTAATTAACATTTCATCCATCGCACCGTAAATGGATGGCAATCATGTAATCAAATGTCCAAAATAGAAGTTTGATCGTCTTGATCTTGTCCCCAATGTCCTGATGCGATAATAAACAAGAAGGTAATATTTGCATCGTATCTACAGCACATTTTAAAATTAAGAGACTGTTTTTAAATCTCATTTTACAGAAAGGATAAAACCATGAACTCACAGAAGCAAGTGATTGCTGTGAATGGAACAACATAAGTCGCTGAACAGTACTATTTACAGGCGTTCACTTGTAGACTGTAGCCATTATGTACAGTCCAGCAGCAGTATGTACAGGAGGGCAGAGCTGCAGTACAGTACTAGGACCTGTGTCAGCGTAGATGCCAGATATGCGTTGACTGCAGACATGTTAATAGGCCGGCCCCAACTAACAACGGTGATTATTAACTCCTACGTCGCGATCGTTCTGGACTCTGCTGCAGCCTCTACGCCTACAACTACTACCTTTCAGATCGGACATGAAGACCTCTTAATGGATTTTCCTCGCCCTGTCAAGAACTTCCTCTTCCAAGAGGGGTTTTTGTTGCTGGTCTCTACGCCTACAAATAACATCTCTCACATCGGACATGAAACCTTTCTAATAGCGTTTCTTGCAATGTCAAAAACTTCCTCATCCAAGAGGGTTTTTCTTTCCTAGCCTCTAGGCCTACAACCACCACCTTTCAGATAGGTTATGAACATTTTCACATCCTTTCAAGAACTTTCTCTTCCAACAGTGTTTCGTTGCTATCCTCTACGCCAACGATAACCACCTTTTAAATCTGACAAGAACTTTTTCACATCCTGTCAAGAACTTTCTCTTCCAACAGTGTTTCGTTGATATTCTCTAAGCCTACAATAACCACCTCTCAGATCTGACATGAAGATCTCTTGATGTTTTTTCCTTGCCCTATCAGGAACTTCCTCTTACAGCAGAATGTTTCGTCGCAAGCCTCTACGCCTACGACTACCAACTTTCAGAACGGA
Source organism: Homalodisca vitripennis (assembly GCF_021130785.1). NCBI lineage: Eukaryota > Metazoa > Arthropoda > Insecta > Hemiptera > Cicadellidae > Homalodisca > Homalodisca vitripennis. The sequence continues at coordinate 118,617,319 of NC_060210.1, read as the reverse complement.
CTTGGATGGCTTCCTCTCGTTCTGTCAAGTACTTCATTACCCAGCAGGGGTTTTCATTTCAGCCTTCAGCAACCACCTTTCAGATCGTCCATGAAGACCTTCTAATTACTATTTCTTGCCTCATAAAAAAAGTAATATTCCATCAGGAGTTTTCGTTGCACGTTGAGTCTTCAACTATCACCTTTAAAATGGGACAGAGGCGTCCTCGGAGACTTTCATAACCGCATCTTACAAAATATCCAATAGTTTTAATATACAATATAAATATACTTAATATACAATCTAGTTCATTCTCTTTAAGATATGAACTCAACTATTAAAATAGATTTATCGAGACTACTGAGAGATTTATTAGTATTATGATAAGGTATTAAACTCTTTTCTTACACGTTTGAGATTTGGAGAAAGATGAATCAGCTAATCAATTTACATTTTCAATGTTGAAGTATAAAATCTTTTCAACATTGTTTAGGAAATTGGTATTTATGGTTCAAAATATTTGTATATCAATTATTTTTAGTTTAAAAATTACCTGGGGGCACCGTATGGCTTTTCGTTATATTTTTAATTTTGATACTAGATCATGGTATACAATACCAGTATACTGTACAAATTTTTAGAAAACTACCAACTGTTTACATAAATCAGCAGATCATCTCCAGCCATTCTGACCCTTTTTGTAAAATGTGCGTTTCTCCACAATCATATATTTACATTAAACATAGGATTACAATGGAGAAAAAATAAAAGGCTTAAACAAAAAATTAACTATAACAAATATACGATGAAAGAAGATGAGGTGCATAAAAAGAAGCCTTCGAATAAATTCATACGCACTTCTTGCTCTTGTACAAAGAGCCTGTCAGCTGATAGATAGATAGTAGCCTTTCACTGGCTGACTGGCAGCGCTCAGCGCTCCCGACGAGAGAAAGACGAACTATTAATCACGGACAAAACGCGCGAAACGGTGCAGCCGTAGCCTTTCATCGGAGAAATGTGTCTTAATTATCATAAATGTAAATAGAGCCCATTAATCATAGCGGGGTTCACACGTGGACAATACAGCTGACTCGGCTGTCACCTATAGCAACGACAAGGATATCTTCTCCTGGGGAAACGTTACTCTGGCAAGGTAGGGTTGGATCCGAAACTGATCCGACCCAAACCACTTAATTAACTTAAATTTTATTCAACAGTGATTCCATTAATAACACAAACACATATACGATAGAGCGTGCGTATTGAAAAATATGTATGAATGGATCAACAATTTAGACTATCCAATCCAATATGATATGGCGTGCCACAAGTTTATATCTTAGAATCTTTTTTTATAATATAATGTTTAAGCTACTCGTATAATGGTGCTGACAGTGTTTAAAATTTAAATAATGCATAATTAAAGTGATTTTAATATCATATCTTAATTTTTTTTATTGCCTACTTTGAAAAATCTCAATTATCAGAACATTTAGATTGAGAGATTTTAATGTGCGTTTTAAAACGCATTGGCTTTAAATGTTTAAGGCAAATTGGAATAATGAGTTAATTTATAAATAATTACATAATCCATCATATTTAATAGTTGTGGTAAGACAAAATAACAAATTTACCAGACACACAATAAGAATCGAATCGAATGTTTTGGTATGATACTGTACAAATTAAAGTCAATGTTTGCTAATCATCATCAATACTAATATAATTGTAAAGTTTGTATGGACATATACGTTTATATTATATCATATTAAAAAGGGATACAATATTTAAAAGAAACGTTACAGTTAAAATTGGTTACCGTAAGGTCCACAGAGCAGCCTAAACATTACCATTAACAAAGACATCTTGATGTAATTTCAAAGGCATTTCAAGAGTTACACAATGTTATTTGTATCGCCTGCAAGCATTAGACGCAATAGAACGTGAAGGGAAAATTGACTCTGAGTTTAGTTTGGGAAAGTTCTTCCTTTAACAAGTTGAATAAGACTATGATTTCAGTGGCATGTCTTTATCGAATGACCTTCTTCTAAAGCCGTCGGCAATTGTTAGTTGGCAATTGCAGTAAAAACGCAATCCCTGCGCAAAAGTAACTCGTTACCGGTTTCCCGCGGAGGTGTCCGCAGCGAGCAGCCTGGCGACGACATTCGGCCAATTTGCCAGCCAGAGATCCTAGACCAATCAGGGAAATGATACAGTTTGCCGATTGCACGCCAGATAATCGCGTGGGAATATGTCTGCAATCTGCAAGCCGTCGTTAGTCCGGGACTGGGACTGATCAGTCAGTACCGACTGCTTGCCACAGTCAGTGCTGGAATTTACTACTTCCACATATTATTTTGGAACAGTGAACATAATAACATGACTTGATTATTTCGTTCTTCTAACCATTTCATCCATACATATATTACAATAATAATATATAATTATTTACCATCGACTATTTTATCAAATATACCTACCGAGATGAGGAAAATTTTAAATGCACACTGTTCTTGAGAAAATGTGTTTGCCTGTTGTTGCTATATTTAAAATTGTGTTTAAAAAAATGTCACCTGCATAGAACCCTTTCCCTATTTTGCATGTAAGGCGTGAAAGCTTTTATCTCTTGAATATAACAAACATTTCGAAAATACGTATAAAACCTAAAAACATTTCATTTTCTTCTGTAATTTGTTGTAAATTTTTAATCTAAATTTGATGTATTCCATTAGTTACTTTGAAACCTAAAAAGATTTATTTTGCTAAGAAGTTATTATTTTAAAAGTGCAGTAAACTCGCCCTTTCAATGCGCTAACATTAAAAAGGCTGTGACCCCTCATTTGGACGGTCCTGATAAAAGGAAGCTGATAACGCAAACTAGACGTTTCTATCTTAATCCAGTTCAAAATGACGGACAATTTAACGTTTTTTTAAGTCAGAATTACAACCTAAGCATAAGTAACATTTTGGAGCAACTAAGAATTGTAAATTTTAAGCACCAATCAGTGACTTTGCCTTTTAAGGTATTAAAAGGTAAAAAAAAAACAAAGTAAAGTATAGTTCTAAATATCAAACCTAGCAAATAACAAGGAATGATTGGGAATTCTTAAATGCAGGAGAACTACATTCCAAAAGTTATGGACTTTGTCCAGTGTAGTAACTTTTACCAAACGGTCTACATACTGTTTATTAACTCTATAAATTCATTGTAGCGTAATTTTAAATTACTCGTAAAGCAGTTGTTGTATGTTAGAAATAAGATTTATTGTGCATTTACAAGAGAATATTTTAAAAGTAAATCGTGTGATCATTTTGTACCCGTAAAGAAGGTACTGTTAAATCAAAGCTACTTTCTTCAATCCTTATGAGTTGTTAAGTAAAAAAGTTACCACACTTTGTAATTTTGAAAACGGTAGGCTTTAGAAAATAAATGTGTGGGGATTCTGTTAATAAAAAATGCTGAATTTGTGATAAGTGATAACCATCTATAAATGTTGTGTTTATAGAAGAAAAAATAAATAAACAAAATTATCCACACATTAATCAAATATGGTCTTATTTTTTTTAATTAATCAAAGAGTTGTTTGTTACTCTTTAATGAACGACTTTCCCCTTAAATTTCGAAGCAGATCTTGATTTCTGAATAAAAATAACTACTGAAATACTGTTTAAGAAACTATTGGCCCAACAAGCGAAATTCTAGGGTTGACACAAATGCCTGACGGTATTTCTGCATCGGTAACGCAATTGTCACAAATAATGACACCAAAGTTCGCCTTTCCCTCAAGGCGGGGGGCGGGAGCGGGGGTCACTTGCCAAATTCACTTTCTAGGTCACGCCCTTAGAACTTATGGTGCTGGCACAGATGACAAGGTGAGCCCATATCTAGTTCGAGCCACACATGTTGCAGTCAGTCTGTATGTGTTGCATTCTGGAGGAATATTTCCCCAGTACCTACGATATATAAGCTAATAAATGACTATTACACAGAATAATAAAACAAATTACGTGTACTAATTACTACAGTATTTACTGAGATTCCTAATTGCTAAACATAAGAATTGCAATTAGGATAAGAATAATTGAAATAACAAGTGTTCAGGCTAGTTTAGCAACTTTGTTTTAAAAACAGTGTTTCAACAACTAATTATGCATTTTAAATGAATGGTTTGTTTAAGTAAATTTTCCCTCTAGTGAAAGACCTATTATTAATTGGAAGCATTGAAAGTGTGGACGAAGAACAATTTTTAATCAGACAATATACACCCAAATTGGGTTTGTCGTAATAGGTTTGATCATATCTCGATGATCATATTAATTGATCATATTAGATCAACTGAAAATGTTTGCAACAATGATCATCTTACAAATATGTCAACATGTTTTCCTACATAATGGAAACAAAATTGAATTAACAAGGCCTAATGGAAATGATTGAACGCAATTGTCACGACTCTTTATTTAAACCAAAACTAATTAAGATTATAATTTATATTTGCTAGATTTAAGACTTTCTGAAATTAATTCAAAAGTAGCGAGACGCAATATTATCTTAGAGAGCAGAAAAATTCGGACAAATCTGCTATCATGAGAAACTCATGACTTATTACTCACGAGAAGACCCATCCTCCAATTTCTAAGGATTGTACATTGTTCGAGGTCAGTTTGAAAGGACTTAAAAGGTGACATTTCAAGAGTGGTATAGTTTTATATGCCTTAGAAATACGTATGGCAATCTATGAAATCTTAAGAAAGGCATGTTTTGGTATGCCATTCTAACTTGGGGTGTGCTAGAAGATTTATGGTGGCAGGATTAAACCTGAAGGACGATATGATTTTTAGGTTGCTAAGGCTCGTAATGAGATTCTAAAGAGGCTAAGTTCACTTTCTTGCCCCCCTCTTTTCAATGACGTTATAGGTTATACTGCGAATTAAACATTACAGTTTTTCGCGGCAGAGAACAATATATATTTATGAGACAAAGAACAGGAACAAATTATTGGAGTGAACTTGATAAATACAACATAATACACGTACAATAAGGTCACCGGAGGCATTGTAGAATTAGAAGTAAGGTGGCCATGGACTGTCAATAGTGCCCTCCCCTTATACACGTCAGACCCATTGTGAGATATAGCATTGGAAGCCAATATTGTACCCTTGACTAGGCCCAGAACCGCTCTACCAATCTGCCTGGTTTGTTGTGCCAGGCAGAAACAAACAGTTTTGCTCTCCTTGTTTAGTACTCCACGGTCTAATTTGGTATGTTCCACTGTTTCCTCATTTTGGTATAAATGATATTCAATATATCCATTAAAAGAAGCCCATCTTGTGCAGATAGTTGAGGAAATTTTAGTCCAACTTTCTTTCCTAGTTTCCTTCCTAGCTCACAGAAAGGAGGTATTTTATAAATGAAAAATTTGGGCATGGGGGTTTCCATGAAAAAGGCGTTACAATTTTCAGTGCTCTGTCTTGGCAAGATAGTTTGGCTTCGGTTCTCATCGCCTCACGAATTATGATTATGCCACAGGCTTGGTTTGATCAAGAATGGATCTCCTTTCTTGGCGAGTGAGTCTATCATCTCATTTCTTAAGATGTCCTGGTGACTTAGGGCCATCTGAGATGGTTACGTAATGAAATTTTAAGCAATGCTTGCACACGATCCCTTCCATGTTTTAAATTTCACAGGTGTTTCACAGCTCCACTCTCTTACAGGCAAAGATATGCTTACTTTTACTTGTACGTGTTTATTTCAAGTTACGCACATCTAACAAAATTGTATAAATCTCTACAGCAATATGGTTCTCAAGTTTACAATGTTCCCGCTTATGCCGATATTCTGAGTCTGACCAAATACACAAAATCCTTATTTTGTTCTTATAAAGGACCCACATTATCTGATTTTGTGCAGGTAGTACAGCATTCTTTATCCACACCGAAGCAGGAAACTAAATAAACCAGGAGTTGTCTCCTGGATCAATGTGGATTGATAAGAAACAACTCTAACACGAGATGTGATATGATTCCCATTAAAGGGCACTGGAGTTTTCCAAATATGAGATAATATCCTAAACCATCTAGAATTGCTCTCCAGTTGCGATTGACGATCTGTGTGCCAACTGTGCTTTTTTATAAGGAGGAGCAACAGTAATGACATTGAGTAATACTTCCAGTGCTACAAAGAAAGTGCTACGAAGTATATCTTGATTCTACGTCTTTATAGGGTTTGTGGCACTGCGTTTTTTAGACCACCTCTTGCTGTACTCTGGATGGCCAGACCAAGGCACCATATACAGTATGGGGTCTGTGTGCACCTTCGTGATCGAGGAAGGCTCTACAGACCGCTGAATCTTCTAGAGGGTAATTTTACTCTCATGAGCACATTTTGAAGTTTGTATTCTACTTATGTCAATTTTGTACATATACAAAATACAACACACTCTGTCTCTGTCTGTCTGTCTCTGTCTCTGTCTTTTGTTTTGTACTTATTTGGAGTTGCTAAGGAATTTAGTTGCAGACGAGAGGCTGCTAGTTTTTTCTTCCTAGTGAATCCTGAAGATTGTTGCCTTGGGTTAATTCGGGTCTTAAGGCACTAATTTAATCATTTCAATTTATGTAATTCCAATATTTATAATAAAACTAGTAAGGTTATTTAGATTAATTTAAGTTCACCTGTCAATATATTAGTAAATATAATCCAACAAATCCCAATATTTATTAGAGAACATGAAAACCGATAACTTACTGAGGTAATTAGGTAGCCTATCAAAGGAATACTTGGCAGATGTGAGTTAATGCTCGTCTGAAACGTGTTGGTGACGGACGCCTCTTACTCTGTGAAAGAGTCCTTGGACGGTCGCTGGGAAAACTGACTGCCATTAAATTAAATCGCGGTCTGAAATAAATTGCAATCGATGATCGTATATACAATTAAGATCAATGATTAAAATGGCACTTTAACGGATGTTCGCTGAAGTGAGCGATTTAATTAAGTATATTACTTTACAAGCAGTCAAGAATTTGATAGGTTATTATTTTATTACTGATTAGTTATTATTTTGTCAGCTGGATTTATATTTAGATTGAATGTACGGCGAGCAATTAGTTTCAGTACCGAATATAGTATGATTATCATATAATATGGAAAGAAGCTATTCTAAATAATATGTACTTTTAATCCTTTTGCGTCCTTATTACGATCATACTTAGGCGGTGGTCACCTCATTTTAAATAATCAATTAACATACAACGCTTTTTAATGTTCCTCGTAAAATATATACTTTTTGAATAGTCAACTAAAAACATAAACCCTTTCTAAAAATACTGTAACCAATAAAAATGCCAAAACAAGACGTCTCCTATAGTTGTACGATCACAAATAAACGAGTAAAAGTGTTAGAGGTTTACAATTACTTTACATGCAGTAAAGAATTCGATAGGTTATTATTTTAAGGGGAGTGATGCATTTTTTGAGCTAAAAAAACAAATTTTTTTTATTGCACAAAAAGAATCTCCCGTTTTATGCTGATTAAGTAGATATATACTTTTATATGTATGTCTTAATGTTATCTATAAGAAAAAATACGTTTTGTAAATGCTTTGCATCTGTTAAGGTATCACTTGATGCACAAAACGAGCACACTGCTCAGTTAGATTTTTAATTTTTATACTTTTATATAGTCTTAGGTTACTCTATGGTAAATTCCAAGTTACTATGACTGACCACTTTGTTTTTTTAGCAGACAGTAGTGTTGTTTATACATTAGCAGCTGTTGCTAGGTTATGTTATGATTGTTGTTTTCTTTCCAATTTTCATAAAGTGATACAGATTTGTGTAAATAGTTTGCTGTTTTACTTACTGTTGTGTTTTTTTGTTTGAACTTTGGTGATCTTACAACTTACAATGCATAGAATTAGGAAGTTTAATACAGCCAATAAATTCGAAGGGAACAGATACTCTTCAATTGGTGAGTCTGCTAAGCCTAGGCATAATTCTTCCACAACTACAAATGAGAGTAGGCCTATGCCTAAGAAATCATCTAGTTCGAAGAAACTGAGCAGTAATCAGCTTCCTAAGGATCTAAATTTTGTAAATAGTGATGTAAATATAATTTTCAACTTAGACTTACTATCTAACCTTGTAAATAGTTTTACCAAAATGTTAAACATTGTAACAAAGAAGGAACTGTTTCGATACAATCTTGACAGTACATTTTCTAATGGGTTAGCTCATAAAAATCTTGATTCAATGTTCCAATTGTGATGAAAGAAAAGCAGGCATGAACTCAGATATTATAAGAAACTGTTATGACATAAATATAAGATATGCCTATGCTTTGAGATCTATCGGTAAAGGCCAATCAGCAGCAAGAATGTTTTCCGCTGTGATGAACTTAGCTCCCCCTAATGTAAGGTTTTATAAATATAATATAAAGCTCTTGTCAGCTGCCACGGAAGTATGTGAAGGTTCATTGAGAAATGCAGCAATACAAGCTATTGAGGAAAACTATGGTAGCAAGGATATCGCAGCAGCCTTCGATGGGTCCTGGCAAAAACGCGGCCATACCTCTCTAAATGGCGTTTTAAGTGTTACTTACTTCTTTTGATACTGGAAAAATTCTAGATTTTGAGTGTTTCTCAAAGTTTTGCACAGCTTGTACACACAAGAGTATAAAAAGCAACCCTGAAAAAAAAAGCATCACATAGCCCTAAATGTAACTGCAGCTATGTAGGATCCAGTGGAGGCATGCAGGTTGAAGGTGCTAAAATTTATTTGTGCAAGGTCTGAGACAAAGTTAGGAGTTAGGTATACTAAATACCTTGGAGATGGGGACTCCAAGGGTTTCATGGCTGCATTTGAAAGTGAACCTTATGGCCCTGAGGTAAAAATGTCCAAACTTGAATGTGTACAAAAGCGGTTAGGTTGTAGGCTACGGAAGCTACGCATAAAAATGAAAGGAAATAAGCTTAGCGATGGAAAGGCCCTTGGTGGTAGGGAAGATTAACTGATGGACGTATAGATAAGCTTCAGAGGTACTATGGATTAGCTATTAGGAATAATTTAGGTAGTACAGCAGACATGAAAAAAGCTATATGGGCCACCTACTTCCACCGCTTATCTACCGATGAAAACCCACAGCATACCCTTTGCCCTAAAAGACCCTAATACTTGGTGTGATTACAATAAATGTGTTCTAAGCAATACTCTACACACATATAGACATAAAAATTCTTTGCCTGAGCCTGTTCTTTTAGCAATAAAACCCATATATAAAGATTTGACTCAGCCAGAACTTTTGGATCGGTGCCTTCACGGACAAACTCAAAACCCCAAATGATAAGCTTTAATGCATGCATTTGGAAAAGAATTCCTAAAACTGAGTTTGTGGGCCTACAAAATTTAAAGCTTGGTGTGACAGATGCTGCCTTATGTTTTAATGAAGGTGCAGTGGCTAAAACTAACGTACTTCAAAGGCTACAACTAAAATCTGGCAAATTTCATGATTGAAGGCTTACAAACCATTGATAAAATTAGAATTATAAAAACAGAAAAAGGAAGCAGAGGAGCAAACCAAAGAAAGCAGGGTAAAAAGAAGACTGCTTAAGAGGCAAGCAGAAGATAAGCATGATGAAAACTACTCACCAGGAGAGTTTAAAGGTAACATTTATCTTTAATCACTGATTTCCGAAACCTTGTTTTTTTAAACACGTTGGTACAATTTTCTCCTGAAATACTGATCCAAAATCCATGATTTTTTTTCTGGTTGTTGATTACATTAGTATGAACAATATGTATTAGAATTGTTTTAATATACTTAAAATTAAAAGAGTAATAAAAAATAAAATTACTTAAAAAATTATTTTTTATTTTTACAGTTTTTTTAAAAGTGATACGATTATTTTATTTATTACTACATTCTTCTAAAACTAGTACAGTTTGTGTGTTATATACTATATAATAGATGGTAAAAAATCTCAGGACAATATGTTGAATAGTTTTTTAAAGATAATGGTACCTAAGTACATGCTGAATTTTCCCATAGAAATAGCATTGCGCTAAAAAAAGTGCATCGCTCCCTTTAATACTGATTAATTTATTTTGACAGGTGGATTTATATTGAGATTGAATGTTGTAGTATTGAGTTTGACTACCGACTATAATATGATCATCATATTATATGAAAACAAGATATTCTAAATATGTACTTTTTTATTCTAAATAGTTTACTATAAAAAGTCAGAAACTTCAAATCCTTTTACGTCTTTATTACGGTCGTACTCAGATGATAGTCACCTCATTTTAAATAATCGATTAACATACAACGCTTTTTAATGTTCCTCGTAAAATATACTTTTTGAATAGTCAACGAAAAACATAAACCCTTTCTAAAAATACTGTAACCAATAAAAATGCCAAAAAGACGACTCCTGTAATTCTAAGATCACAAATAAAGGAATAAAAGTGTTACGAGGTTTGACATTGCCCTTGTAGTGTTGAAACCTCGATGGCCACCAGTACATTCAGCTCTTAAGAGAGCTAATTCAGTCTTAAACCCAATCACCCCTATAAAGAAGACTTCTAAATCTTCTAGAATATTCTACTCGTGTTCAGGAGTGTCCCGGTACAATCTCTCTCGTGCTAACCTTGTTATCCAGCTGTGATCCGACGTGTAGCCGTAGACGCGAACATAATGATGATATAATGACAATGGTGACAGTATCTTTGTGTTGGCGTGTGCATGTGCACCAAGCATCAACATTAGTCGCCCATGCGTGGAGTATATGCTCTCATCCTTGTACAGCGAGAACGCTCTTAGTCACCTCACAGTGCCTTCTGACACGCTAACCCTACCACGATGAGGTACTTTTTAGTTATAGCTGTCAGTTGTGGGTGTCTTACACATTTCGTCATGACTTTGAGACTGGGAAAACAGATATTCTGGGAAGAATACTTATTTTACGCCAATTGCCTTAAGAGTAATTACCTTTATGGTGAAACTAGAATTAGATAAATTGCCATAACTGAGACCTCTTTTTGCGTACAATATTGTTATTAATTAACAGCCCAAGATCTAAATCCAACCCAATAAATCTTATGGAATAATTATGGATTCCGGCCTCGGGTATATTAGCAGGCTGCTGGACTCAAGTGGGCAGTTGGAAAACAACACTTCACCTCATCCAGATCTTGTAAGGACGACTGTACACACGTCCTTAGCTTTTCATCCTCTACCACCCAAATCCAACAGTTTAAACGTACCTATCCATATTCAACAATCCTATTTCAAATATCTATCCTTCACCATTCATTTTCAACCATCCTAGCTAAACCCTCGAGGATTCAACTTCAACTATCCATATTCAACCATACAACCTCGACCATCCAACTTATTCATCCATCCTCAAAATATAAGCATTACTGGACTTGATAGAACACAGAGGTTCAAGAAACGATCAACTAATCATTTACAATACATAAATATGAACACATAAAACACAGAACTCTCACTGGAACCACAGCGCCATCCTACGGCTAGACCTAGAACCTACCATTCAGTGACTACGGCTCAACACTATAAAGTTTTGCTAATTATTTTGCACTTTTCCTCGCATATGTTTTTTCTCACAGCAATACAAACTTGTTCTTTACAATACAAGCTCTATTGGCTGAGCTTTAGAGAAACGTATCATTCATGGGGCTGAAAAAATTTCATATCTGTCTGTCCGCGCGATATCCTGACCTATATACTTTTAATTGTGTCCGAGGCTTCGTTCCTATATGAGGAACACTGAATTTGATTATGGTGCATGTCACTCCATGGGATTTGGCTGAGCGTTAGTGATTATTTTTACATTGGTATTATGAGTAACCATGATAACAGAAGGAAAATAGCAGAACAAACTCAATACACCCGTAAGAGACTCAAACATGTGACATATTAACACATTAAGTCAAACTATCCCACCACATACAACATCATTTTATAGTGACTTGGTATTTCGATTTTTATTATAAATAAAATATGATATGAACCGTAAATTAATGTGGCAAGATATGTCGAGAAACATTTCATACATATAAATTTTGCATGAAACCGCATTTCTATAACAATTAGTTCTAAGATGTGTCATTATTGTATCAACTTCTTCTTTGCATGATTTTCCGCAATATCATCTCGAGATTTGAAATTTTGCATGCAACACCAGAGAAACGTGTTACGACACGTGGTGTGGAGTAGTTCTACCCTGTCAATATTCATTATATGACAATCAATGACTATGTTATGGCTAATATTTTTTGAACTTGGGCTGATTTTTCATTTTCCTGATTACATGATTATAACGGGTTGAGTAGACTTAATTGGAGAAAAGTTGGACTATTTTCCTTGGTGATATTTACAAAAACAGCATATACATAATTTTCAAATGTAATCTTTAAACTTATCAACTCCTCCAACATTACTTTAATTTATTCAATTTCTAAATCATAAATTAAAAAAATTAAACAGTTTTATCAAATGTGCCCATCTCTCTCACTTCTCATTGGCAATAATTAACAGCGTTTAGCAGCATCAAGTTTGGCGGACAGGAATGTAGTGGGGGGGGGGACTGTCAGACACTGGGTACTCTGTTATTTGCTGCCAGTTCCCACAATGATTAAACTTCGCCTACAGACAGACCAGTCGCTGTGTTTACTAACACCTTTGAGAATGCAAACTACGAGCACATTCCTCCTGCTTAGTTACCATCTTCGGTTAATGAATGTAAATTACATCGTTAATAGATTTTTATAACAATAATTAGTGGAGTCGCCATTAATTGTAAAAACTAAATGAATTTATACTATGATAGTTTTTTTTTTTTTTTTTTTCAAGGATATAAGCGATAGAGAACCTACCCACAACATAGTTCGGACTTCTCAGAAGGGTACCTTGGTATTAACCAGAGGCCACGCTGTCCCTATCTACTACTTGTTACTACTTGTTCATATACGTAGGTTTAAATTAGGTTATCATAAATATGCTACTAGTAGTACCAAAGTTAAAGTTAACCTTCACGAGTACTCCTGTGATCTGAGCTTGCGTGCTCTCTCGAGGGATGTTTTTAGTTTTTAGCCAGAAGTGGAGGTGGCAAAGAGCCCACACCGATGGCCAGGGGTATTTTCGATCAGTGCTTTCAATACCTCAGATCACGTATAGATCTGAGGTATTGAAAGGGGGTCCTCCAAGACCCCGCACTTCTGGCGAAAAAGACACCCTCCCCCCCCCCCCGATAGTACAAAAATTCAAGCTTAGATCACGTGAGCGCTCGTAAATATCAACTTGAACTTTTTTTATTTATAATAAGTGCGTATATACCTAATTATATAGCCTAATAACAAATAGTAGATAGGGACAGAGTGACTTTCCGGTAGTAAAAATGTACCCGCAGAAATGAGACGTATAATTCCTGTATAATTTATTCGGTTGATACACGTGGGAGAGGTGCAAGGACTTCTTAGTCCTGAAGCTTAGCAGGTGGTCTCTTTATTCCACCATTAAAGTTCATACGGCTACCTTGAAGGACTATAGTTGTAGCTTCTTAAGCAGTCGAAGAAGTGAAGACTTCCTGTTCATGACGACAAGATACCGCGGCAAACGCTCGAGCGCACCTATAGTGCGATGTTACAGACCTTAACATTGTACTAATGAGAAAAAGCCATCCTTAATGAACTGCTATCTTGATACTTAGTCACCTTCGCATCTTGCCGAGCACTCAGCCAGGCATTGTACTTATATCCGGGGATCTAAAATACATGACTAGAATATTGAGTTTCAGAACTTCTGTGCAGAATTTAGGTCTTCGTATAGGGGTAGTTTTGAGTTATTGAAATTCCCCAATTATTTATTTTTTCAATCCACTAAAACCTTTGAAAAATTCCAAAATCCTGACCTTCCGGAACGGTATCTCTGGAAGGTTTTTTTATATATGTAGAAACTTCAAAAACATTCCCAAGGTCAAAACCCTCTAAGGAATATCTTCAGAAACCCCAACCTCAGTCATCATCAGCCCAATCATCAGTCCCAACCTCCGATGAAAACTGTGGCGGAATTCTGCACACCTGCGTATCGCTGAAATCTGAGCTGAGCAGCCGGTAAGGCCTTCGACAGGCTGACGGCGTCTCCCTGGACTTGATGGGGACCCGAGACATGGATGGCGGGCTGGGTGCTGTTTATGGGCTCAGCACCCGATGGGGGAGTGCGTATCGGGTTCAGCCCGGGATACCCGTGAGATCAAGAGAGCAAAGCATAGCATATGGAAGTTTTATTTCCCATACATTTCCATGGCTAAATATGATGTCATAGGAAAATCTTAAAATTATATACAAATGCACAATAAGACATATTATTTAACAACAAATTGAACACAGCCACAGCTGACCTGAAATGCCAAAACAATATTCACCAAACATCCTACCACTGAACTTTCTTTGGGTTAGTGTCACGTTTTGACTGACAAGCTTACGTTTCAGTCTTTCTGCCTTCCAGAGACTACTCATGTATCCTCAAATTCAAGATAGGTAGTGACTTCACCATTTCAATGGACTGATGTTAAAATCCAAGCGTAGTGCTATAAGTGAAACTTAAATGCAAAATTTATTGCGAATTACGAAATGCGCTTCTCTTAGATGCACGGTGAATTGTGTATAGGTTTCTTAATGTAAATATTTTACCAGAAATGGTTCCAAGTATCTATCTAAAAACTCAGATGAGTCCAACATCTAAGAATCTGATGTTATGTTCCTGATTTTTATTCAGTTTATCTTATGATTGCTGTGTTAGTTACTACGCCAGTACTGCATCCATGAAGCTATGACTGTTTACAAGATTCCAGTTGATTTAGATTCTTTACTGAATCGGTGACCTACGTAACTAATAATACTGGACGTTCCTTATTACATTATTTACATGGGTTCTGACAAAATTCGCCGAAAACATTGGTAGAGAATGGTTTTCAATTGGGCTGTTTGAGGACAGAGTGTGCAGTCCTCAACCTCACTCCGTTCGTCTCTCACTCTCTGTTTGAGGTGGTTAATAACCTAAACCGCATGTCATGTATTCTTTAATCCAACTATCAAATGATCGTGTGGACATACGAGGAAAAATGCTTATCCTCTAAAAATGATCGTAGTGCGCCTGACAATTACCCAGAGTCTAATGAAGAGATGTGTATTTGCACTGACCCATGTTTTGATCCTCTCTTCTTTTTCATTTGGAACAACAGAAACTCGATAGCACATTCCTCACCACTGTCTACTTTGACACTGTCACTTGATGGAATTTGTGTTCTCCAGACATGAATTCAGATTTTGTCACGGTACCAAGATTC
This sequence comes from Homalodisca vitripennis, assembly GCF_021130785.1. Taxonomy (NCBI): domain Eukaryota; kingdom Metazoa; phylum Arthropoda; class Insecta; order Hemiptera; family Cicadellidae; genus Homalodisca; species Homalodisca vitripennis. The sequence goes on along the minus strand of NC_060210.1, from coordinate 118,601,971 downwards.
CATCCACGTTAAGTGTATTCAGCGACAGGTCGCGCCTTCTCTGAAGAAGGCCTTAGGGCAGATTTAAAATTTAAAGATGTTGATTTTTCGTGACGTTGTCAAAGCATAATAAAGTAGTAACAAGGTGGTGAAATGGAATTCAGCAGACAACCGTGGATTGGCAAGTACTCAATAAAAATGTGAAAATAAAATTTCTGAATCTAACGAAAATACCAATGAATTTCGAAGTGACGTTGTGTTGAGAGGGAGAAGAAAAGGAGATGATTAAAATATTTTGGTGCTTCCTCAAACATTAAAAAATCTCCAATGTACCTTTCTTGGGTTGAGAGTTTTAGATTTTATACGTAATAAAATAGTGTGTTCATTTATTTAGATCACATCTATTTAATTTTCTTTCTTATAAATTTGTTGTTGACAATGGATGATTTTAAATGATAGTAGGATTTTTTATATTTGCCTGGCAATTACAAACATATAACGATGATATGTTCAAAGTCCTATTAATATTTCAATTTGTTATTCTCGTAACTGTAAAACCTGTTTATTTTTTTGTAGAACAATCTTTATTAAAAACTTCTTCTAGATAGTTAATACAAATAGATTCACTGTGATTATTGTTTATTTTCTGCCAACTGTACATTTTCCTTTCAGTATAATAAAAGGAAAAAGTATCAATTCAAACATATAAGTTCATTCAGCAAAATAATAATCACGCCCAACTTACAGGAAATTGAGTGACTTTCCACCACGGTAGTGCGCTGAATGCAGAGCGTCATATGTAAAAATGACTCGACTAAAGAACTAATTTAGCGAACTAGGCAAAAAGATGGCAACAAGCAAAGATAAAAGATCTTATACCGTGCTGGTGGTAAATAGGCGTGCCTGCAACAGAACAAAGGCAAGAACAAGAGGCTGCAGATGTGAGGTCCGGTAAGGTTCAGGCTGTCCTGGCCAAGATAATGTCAATTATGACCAAGCACTGGAACTCCCTCTCGGGGAGGTGATAAATCACCATTACGATAATACGACTCCCCAGCACTCCAGCTATGACGTCATATAGATATAGCTACTTCTAGAGTGTTTTGCAGAAATGTGGATTCTTTTAGAACATTATTTATTTTCATTATTAATCTACCTTATTTGTTATATGGCGACGGCTAGCACAGAGTCTTAAACTTTTACCATTATACAATTAAAATTTTAACTAATTTCAATTTCGTGTTATTAAAATGTACAGTGGTGTCGTAATTTGTAGTAAATTTGATTTATTTGACATCCAATTTATCAGCATATAGTGAATAATCCATGTGAATAATTAATACTGTATATTGGTATATTTTGTGGACAAAATGTTCCATGTAAATTTATTAACGTTAACAAAGTTTGGTTCTAACGCTCCATTCCTGTTTCTATAGTCTGTTTTTCTTTTCTAGATAAAAGAGCGTACGATCATTTTTTTGTAATAACAGAGAGAGAAAAATAAGATATATAAAAATCATCTACTTACACCATTATCTTACTTGTTTGGTTTTCTCAGGATGCATGTTATTAAAGACATGTTTAAAGCATCTTTTTAAAAATTGAAAATTTATTTGTACTGCATATGTATGGTTTGTGCTACATTGTACCATTGGAATGAAATATGATGGACTTCCTTACTTCCTTAGGCCACGAACTGTAACTGTGATAGGGAGACTTAATAATACACTTGTTTATCTAATTATTATTTATAATTATTTTAAGAAATAACGTTATTTATTGCTATTCATGGAAAAAGTTTTGTTGCTTGAATGGTTTGTGAACTTAACACAACAATATCTTCTTTAATATTTCGATAAAGAGTGGCGTGCACTTCTTTACATGACTTGTAGGATGGAAATGTGTCTTTTAGTAGTATTGTAATTGCGTTATTTATTTGGCAGTAAACATTTCATTCAAAAGGATTCATTCTCCCTGATGGCTGTAGTCCTAATGAGTAAAATTGAGATACCTGCTTGGAGTTGACAATAATGAAAAATTAGTGATGCTCAGTCAGAGTATTTACTTTTTCTGGAGTCATGGCTCCCATCTCTTTTATCAGTTATGTTCTACATACTTGTAGCTAATGTGAGGATAGCAAACCTTATCTGCTCAAACATCTTACATCGTTTATTTGAGGTTTGTTTTTGTGATGGAAGGACTATGAAGCAAAGAAGATTTTCCGGACATTTGGCATCATTCGGTGATACAAAAAGATCGTAACGAAAATTCAGGTGTTACTGAATTTTAGTATCACTGCATGATGGCAAATCTCCGGAAAATCCTATTTCTTTCATGATACATCCGAATCTCTCTTGCCAACGAATGTTCATTTTCAAGTACGATGATCTAGGAATTTAGGAAATCAGGAAAGGATAGACGCCTTTGACTAGACAGATCTTGAGGGCTTGAGGGCAACAAACTGAGGCCTATGATTGGTGGAACTCACGTGAAGGGTCATGGGAACCAAACGCTCGAGCGAATCCCTGATTAATATTTGGAAAGCCTCTGTCATTAGGTGCTAACAGGACGGTTTGGGCGGGACAATAGGTCTGATGGCGCAGTGCCCGACTGTCTAGTGTCCATAAACTGATTGGCATGCCGCGGAGTGGGCCTATATCAGCGATACGTGGTCTGCCCTTTAAATGATGCGAATCAACAAAATACAGGGGAGAATCCAGGAATACAGATACAAGAATCTACAGGAGTTTTTCAACTCTTATTACATACGGCATTTCTTCTAATTATTATGACTCTTTGACATCACATCTTATTTAGATGAAAAAGTTATTCCACAAGCTCTAATCATACACTACGATTTTCAAGTGATTCAAATTATGACTTAACAATTTGTGTATTAGCTAATTATACCAAAAAGGTGGATGAGTAGTTTCATTCTCGTATTGTTGTAATTTAGATATTGTTAAATAAAATTAGTTGAATCTTTCACCCATGAAGTCCAGGCTTCTTTTGCTCTTCTTGTAGGATAATTTGCAGAAATCCGTATACTACCTAATGAAACATTGGTCGCTTTGTTAAGGGAAAGAATAGTTTGAAACTCATGAGTGTTTATGCCTGACATATCACGACACGTTAGCGAATGCCTGGGAAAAGTATTATTATCTTCCGTAGATCTGCAATACCAGGAATTGTATGATGCACAGTTAAAATTCACTAAGCATCAGGAAATAATATGGCTAACAATTGAGAATTACAACTTGAAATCGTGATGATGCAACTTATATCATTTGATTGGGTGATACGATATAGGGTTTATGAATTTTCCTAGAACCGTCCCTTAGAAGTGGCCCTCTACGTCTGATGTTTTAGCGAAACAGTGTGATCCTTCGCACGCATCGACACAAGAATCTTTGTATCAAAATCCTTTCAGGCCGACCCGTTACCCAGTGTCCCCGATCCTGCGACAAGACGTCCGCTGCCCGAGAGGCGATGAACCGTTCACATTGACGATGGAATGAAAGCGCTGTCCAAGTGTACAAATATTGATGCAGCCTTATTGGTCGACAGATTCCAGCCTGAGGAAGAATCGAACCCCTGACTCACCCGGGAGTGCCAGTCACTGTTGACCGTCTGCTGACATTCCTCTGTCAGATCTGATGATCGGAAACAGTTTGCTTGGAGGCTGCGGTCTGTCAGCTAGGATGACATTTTACAATTCTGGTTCAATTATTACACTAACGAAGCACATATACAGACTCTGTAATGAGGATTTACCTAGGAATTAAAATCAGCTAGTTGGCTGAGCGTTAGCCAATCCTATCACTCGAGAGGGTGAACAATGTCATTTCTGTCTGTCTTTCTACCCACAAGACAGCTGGAAAACAAACTGAATCAAACAAATAAACTGTAATATGAACAATTCTGAGTTCGATGATGGTGCATGTCATTCCATGGTACTTGGCTCAGCGTTAGCGAATATTTTTACATAGGTCTTATTGGTAACCATGTAACCAACGAGAAAACAACATAATACTTAAATTTCTTTAAAAAACTTATTTCAAACATACTAGATTTGAATCCGTGTCATTTTTATTCATAGAGTAAATTGTTTTAAATAATATAGAGCAAACTGAAAATTCTATGTGTAAAGTCTGTGACAAGATTTGATTTCAATACGTTCTTAAATAATATCCAACTTAGCTCACTGGAACTACAGTTTTATTTGGACACTACAATTTTAATGCATTGGATGGTAAGTTATCCCGAGAAAGATTTCATCCGTAGACTTTAAATTTTGCATCAAACTTCATTTTTATATTGGCAAGAATACGTTGTATGTTGGAACATGTAAAACCACGGAATTTGGTTGTGCGTAATTTCTGTGACAATTTCTTTTCTGTATGTTTGTCAGTCTGTTTATCGGCTGACAAAACACATCGAAAATGAATCGAGTTATTGATTTTAAATTTTGCGTGTAACCTCAGCTGAGTCTGTTAGGCAACGTTTCCTACCTTGTTTGTGTTGTTTGAACCCCTTATTTCTTCATTATTAAATTTATTAGTTTACATTCAATGTTCATCTAAATTTCATTGTTTCAAACATGCTTAATCTATTGGACACAGACAATAATGTATACTATTATACTAAAAGTTTAAGTAACAAGTATTTTCGTGGATTCCAATCCGTTGACAGCCATAAACAACCTTTTCATCGTGTCCGATACCGATTGTGGATTATGATTAGAACAAATCTTTAGTCTTTGATATTTAAGATATATTTTATAAAGAAAGGAAAATATAACATAACGTTTTTGATCGCAAAATCTAAGGCACAATCTATGGGCATCTTATAATCAGATAAAGAAAACTGTTGAAGAAATAAAATATAAAATTTTAAAATATTTAATAAAATGGCTGAAGGCATGTTTTTTATTCATGAAATACTCTGCTTGAAAAAGTCTTTACTCAAAAATATGTTATTTTTTATGTTTAATAAAAAACTCACGATTTCGAAATATCATAAATCATTTTTCCCAATCAGTCTCCCCTTAAGGTATAACTCGTGTACATATTGTAAAAAAGTCTAATTTTTATCTTCAGCCATTTTTATTTTTGGGTTTGATTGAAAAGTAGCTTAATAATGATTTTCTACTAAATAATTGAAGCTTGTCGTTGGAATGTAAAATACCCCTAATTATTTATTTGTTATCAGGAACGTTATGTTAATGAGCTAGGGTAAATTACAGTACACTAATCATCATATTGTTGTTATTGATTTCTTCTCCTTGAATATTCATTTTGAATTTAAAATATTATTTATGTTAAAACTTTTGTAATCAATCATTGTTTTCTAATTTGTACAGTTTATTCGAAATAAATGGGTAGGATATAAAAATTTAAGAGTTCAATTTATGAGTACAGACATGAGATATATTTTGAGTTTAATAATTTTATAAGGCTTATTAGTACGTGCTCTTAACTTTAATAGTAAATAGAATTTTCTTAACTCCATTTTGTAAAAAAAAGACATCATATATTTTATTCCGTTATAATTTACGTTGAGGAATGAAGTAGTTTTGGTTCAACTTCACCCTAAGAAACAATATTTTAAGTGGCTGTCACATCTGAATAACGAAAATAACATTTCCATCACAAATAGAACTTTTATCAAAACCTTTTTAGACCCCATTTTTATCTCTATAGTTTTAAGTTAATTTATGAAAAGTACGCGTTAATATAAGTTTGCGTACTGAAACACAGGTGTTCTCTCAGCAATGCTGTAGAAGAACAAAGCTGTTTATTTATGTTTTCTTTTTTTTAACACAAAATCAATGTTTCTTAAAATAATGCGCAGCATTTTATGCCTATGCCTCGAGTTAGAAGGTTAAACTTGACTGTAAAAATCAATATAATTGTTTTGAAAAGTAAACTATACTAAATAATTATCTAAAAAGTTTTGGAACCAAAGTTTCAAGAAATGCATTTTGATTTCTCCCCATGGAATTACAAATTTCCAAAACATTGTCATTTTTATCAATTAGTTAAGAAGCAAGTAAAGGATGTTTCGAAGGACAGTTTGATAGCGAAAAGGTTTAATTTCATAAATAAATCACACCCTTAATCATTCTATTACAACTGATCGATAAATTTCTCTTTCATCGAAATATTTTACTTAACTGTAATATAGAAAACAACGTTTCTGAATTAACAGTCAAATGATTAAGGCAAAAAAAAACGTGGTTGCATTATTTAACGCACGTTATAGACTTGGTAAAATTTTGATGTCAAGACAAATACCTTCAAAAAATGTTTGAAGCTCAAGGATACTTTTACTTCAAGAGACTTTGAAAAGTAGACGTCTTAAAACGTGACCAGATTTCGAGCTAAGTTTCCACCGTAAAAACTTCGAGTCAGAATTAATCTAAATCTCTGATAAAGCATAGCAATGCAAAAATTACACAACGCACAAATACACGTTTTAGTATCAATATCATCTAGATCTCTTGTACAAACATCGAATTTTGATGTTCTTCGTCAGTATCTAAAAGACATAGTCAAGTAGTGTCTACAGATACTTAACGTAAAAGAACCTTTGAGAGTTCCTTGAGACCAGTCTTTTTTTTGCCTTCTCTAGAACTTTTTTTAAGGAGAGGCCTACTAAACCTTGTTCTTCACGTCCTCATGGACCACTGACCTGTGCGAAGATCAAACCGAGTAAGTGAAGAGTCGATACAAGGTCGATGGTACTGATTAAAAGTGCAATGTTACAAGCAGGAGTTTAACCTGCGCTATCTCCAACTCAGACCCAAAGTACAACATCTTACACCGGATTACACTCAAGTTTTCATTCGATGAGAACAATCTCTGTCTGTAACACAAGAACTGAAGACGGAATGTTGTGTGGTGTAGGAACAAAGCAGCAGATGTGCGACTTTATGCGCCATAACCGAGGTCATAACTCGAGTTTGTTGGTGATAAGAACTACCCGTGAGTTTATGGTAGTCAAGTGATAACAGCGGTTGTCAGTCGAGGTCGCAAAACTGTTTGTTCACACTTTAACTGAGCCATTTCACCGCAACATTAAACCCAGAACTTAACTTTAAACTATTTGTCAGGTTTTGCTGAAACTCTAATTGTATGGAATTGTACACGTTGCGTAAATATTTGCTCATAGAAGCTCAATATATTCTATCAGAGAACGTAATATGGTGGATACTAGGTGCCTCATGAATAGAGCGGAATTCATATGAGTTAGAAATTCAAACACATAGCTCTCAGCCACATAAAGTTACAATTCAATTAATGAGTAAAATTCGAAATAAAAGTAATTAGGCGTCCGTCTAATTTAAAATCTTTGACATTTTTACATTGTGCACTTCCTATCTGTGTATACTTGTTGTAAATTTGTAAATTATTCTTTTAATGGAAAAGACATTTTTCATACTTCCACATTTAATTTATTTAAATAAGCTCATCAGATGCCTTAACCGGCGAAAGCGCTTTTTAAATAAATTAAATTTGGAAGTATGAAAAATGTCTTTTCAATTAAAACCTACTCACTTCCATCAAGAATACAAAGTAGTAAATTATTCTTGTTATTTTATTGTATATTAGAATGTAGAGTCATACATTTTGCATGAAACTGATGTGTGTGTGTGTGTTTTTTTTTTTTTTTTTACGAGTATGTTATTTATTAGTAACGTATACAACCTTTGCAATATCTAATTTTAAATCTTTGACATTTTTACATTGTGCACTGTGTATAATTATTGTAAATTATACTTATTTTTTATTGTATATCAGAATGTAGAGTAAATATTTTTTTATAAAACTGATGTTTTACTACAAACCTGATGATGGGTTTTCTAAGTAATGTATACAACATTTGTAAGGAAATCTTAATTTGTCGTCTACGTTGTAATTTGAAATTAAACTGCTTTTTTATTTTTATTTTGCATTAGATGCCATTTAATTTAATTTGTTAACTTTAGTTTTATACTTATGTATACATTTTTGTATTTGTTTCATATCTTTGTCTAAATGTTCAGTTGCCATTTCTCAATTCAGCTTTTTGTGCTATAAACCGTTACCAGGTTAATAGAGTTAGTTGCCTACTTAGTTTTTATTACATAAATACGATGAATAAAATACTTGGCAATGTTGTGAAATGAAGCTAACATTTCCATATCAGAACGTTTAGAATAGTTATTTATTATAATAGTTGTACTATAAAACAATGATAGTCTCCATCTTTCGATAGGAAAAACTTAATAGAGCTGTATTTATTAGTTCATATTGGCTATATAAGGCTCATCGAAGAATATTACTTATTTTACTATGTTTATAACTTGCTGATATGTTTTATTTCCCATAGTATTGCGATTTAAAACATTTTCTTAAAACAAAAACCCATTAATACTCAGTACAAGAAAAACCGGGTAGAAGTTTGGTCCATAACTTTAAAAACCTTGCCGTAAAATACCCGTATTTCCAAACTATTTAGTGTCCTCATATATGACAGTAATTTTGAATTAGTGCCATTAACAAAATGTACTGCAATGAGTTCTATAGGATGTAAAAAAATACATATTGGGGTGATGGAAATTCCACCATTTGTTTCATTCATGACTCAATACTTTGAATCTAGAGCAAAAGATAAACGGATATATTTTAATTGGTTGAGATATATGTAAGTATTTACAATTGTTTAATGGTGTTAAAATATTCCTAGAGACAGTTGAAAGAGGTATACTTCTTACTCTTTAAGTAATTCATAATAACCGAAAAAACTATTAATTTGTACTGTAAATCGGTCGCCAGTCTATACAAGGCTGACAAGCCGATCTCTGGCAAAGACAAATCCAACTCTAGAAACCTCACTGAGGTTAATACGAGGACCAGTCCACATAATGCACTAAACTGGTACAATATCCAGTAAATGCTATTTACTAGGTCTGACCTTAGGACGTGAACTGTGTTCCAGACTTTTGTGATCTATGTTTTCTGTGATCTCTCTTATTTACCTTCGTCAAAAGTAGGATATTTACATTCCAAATTTCCGTAATAGCCTCCATTTACCCCCCATTATTGGGATATTTATATATCTACTATTCAATTATATCTTCAATTATTAACACAGTTATAGAGAGCAAGACTTTATTGACAATCGCTACATTGATTCTGTCTTTTTTATCAAGTTTTAAAGTACATTAGGGTTCCTAGAGAACTCTCAATTAAGCAACTCAATCTGTTATACTTCCATAAAATATCCAGCTCATTAGTAGTTTAATATTTGCATAATAAGGAAATTCATTTGGGAAAAGGATATATGAGAGGAGAATAAAAAGAAAGAATGAAACTAGGAAGAAGACCTAAAACAGTTGATTTGAGGGGTAAAGTAAAGAATGAAGAGAAGAGTGCTAAGGATACCGGAAGAGAGAAGATAGAAGAAGTTAAAATAGACTTTGATTCAAGTAGACTCTGTTATGCAGAAAACTGTACGATATAATATCGTTTAAGACACGTTTTTTTCTGGATGTCGTCGGGGACATCTAAACTAACTTGCTGTTTGGTAAATAAAGACATCTTCCAAAGAATAACAATAAGTATAAAGGAATAAATACATAGAACTGCGATCATGAATGGAATTGATCAAACTGTTTCACGTTCTAAATTTGAATCTCATAACCATATTGTGCTATTTAACAAGAGATTAATTTTTTTACAAACACTAAAAAGCGACTGATATAATATCAGTTAGAAGCCAAAAAATGAGGTGAAAAGTGTTGCTCTGTTATCATTTATGTACCGCTGGTAGCCTATGAAATTTTACACATTCGACCTAAAGGAAATCATAGGTACCAGTTCTAGACACATCTTGTACAAAACTGTCATCATAAGAAATGCGACAACATCAGTAATGTACTAAAACAAACATCCCACTTATATTGCAAAGATTACCCCTATTTTCTAAAATATGCTGCTTTCTTCAGATCAAACAAAAACAGCATTAAAGAACATCCCCATTAGTGATTCAGGACATAAAAACCTCCAAATAAAAATCCTTAGCATCGTGACCCATTTTTTCTTAGAACCGATTAAAAGTAACCCACGCACTATTTGATCCCACCGTATATTTAACGTTTATAAATAGCACATATCGGTTTATACACGGCGACATCCTGTATGACGCCATAACTGACTCAGGCGACTGAAGGTCTCCGGGTCTCCTGACAGAACGTTCCAGGAGAGTATAGGATCACGGAACTTGTGCCCGCAGGGTAATAACGTCGCGGCGTATCTGCAGAGCTGTCTGTACAGGCGGACAAGCGGCTATCTGCCGTAATATCAGCAGATAAGTAGAGAGATTATAGTTGTTGCTTTGGATCTTGGCAATACTTATACTGCAATACTTACTGCATACTCAGAAGTATGCAGGTAAGACAGTACATTTAAGACTGCACTTTTATGAAACAGAAAACGTCCTGGAATGGCAATAACATTGCAACTGTTTAAATATAGCTGTTCCTAGATTAGAAAAATTATATTTTGAATAACCAACTGCAGGATAAAGATATACTTCAATCGTAGGACTTTTGAAATCCCCGAGCACTACCAGTCGGTCATGAAAGCCTTTGGTATCTGGTAGTACATGACGTCTTGGCCTACCTAACTTCTAACCACGCCCGGTCTATTACAGCTTGCTGTCTTTTCTATTGTTTTACCTCCGAAAACAGTCTTAAAAAATTGATACCTATCTTCTATACATCGTATATAATTGCAGTCTTAATCGTCCTTATATTCAAAACTAATTACATTTTTAGCCATTGGACTAAGTTTCTTGGACATCCACTGGATATCACTTTAAGGACCCGTCGTGGCCTTCTTCAGATAGTGGCATTGTCTATCTGTCCGTCCGCGCGATAACTGTTAATGAAAAGATTGTAGAGACTTGAAACATAGGACTCTCGGACACGAGAAAATCACACAATAACGATTTTTATAAAACAAACTGAGTACAACCATATGACATTTTATTTTGTGATATATACTAGTAACACATACAAGAAAGTTGCTTTATGGGATTGGTGGTTAAGAATTTCATTGCATTACGTTGGGCCCGTTGATATTCTGTTGTATTGGTTTATTATATCAACCATATCTGTAATTTTTAACATATTTGGTTAAAACCAGACCGTACAAACTATGTTTTGTTAAATTGCAATTACGTGTCTGTAGGTCCAGACACAGTCACAATTTTATTTTGTACTATGACTCGAAATACGAAAATTTTTTATTTGATGCATTATATTTGCTAATCGAAACTTAAGCTAACACTATATCGACAAACGTAGTTGTCTTCACAACTTCTAAACATAAGAACATAGTGTTACCAAAGCTTCAGAAATGTTACTCTCCATTATGTAACAATAGAGATCAGCTTGGTATATTATCTTTCTGTTGCATTACCTATAACTCATATGTGGTGTTAAGGCAAAACATGACACAGTTGGTATTTCAGCTTCGGAACTCAATAATCGACTGTTGCTAACAATATTTGTAAGTGTGATTTCTGTTATATCGCAACAGAGTGTAAATTTGGTAAATTATGTTTTTGGATACCTAATGGTTTAATAACTTATTATAGTCTAAATATATTGTTATTATTATTTTCTTCCCTAATCGTAATTTTATATTGATGCATAGCTATGACTTGTATATTTTCTTTTCCGGTATACACAATTTTTATATTATTATTTTAGTACCGAGACAGTGAATCACAACAAGCCAATTATTTAAACAATGAAATTAACTTTTAAATCCCATGTTCCTTGTCTGAAGAAAAAAATATCAGTGTTTTGATAGATCACATTAAATTCCTGTTTAAGTTATGATGTTGAATGGTAGACACAGAATACTATTGCTTATTTACATATAATTCATAATAAAAACAAATTAATGTTGACAACAAAGAGACTTGAATCCAAAAGAGAATAAAAATACGCTCCTGCCACCTACGTGTAAACTCAGCGTGCTGGTTCTGACGTCTATTCACATCGTTTGGGCATCGTAACATAAAATCTGGCAAACTAATTTGTTTTTAAACGCTATGTACAACTGAGACTTTGAAGAAAGTTCAAAGTATTCATTACATTTTAAGATTAGTGACTAATCCAAAACAAACCAAAATTGATAAGTTGATTGTAGTTTTAATACATAGAGTAACCTTAAAATGCAAAGTTTTTACATTACACAATACAATATTAAGGATAATATTCTGGTTCTGAATATTTAATATTATACGAAAAATAATTATATAACTCATAACTAAATCATATCGAAATATAAGATGCAGTCCAAATCTAAAAACATTAAAAAGTTTAGTGTTTATGTTTCTACTTTGATAAAGAAATCCATTACATTCCATAAACAAAGCTTTGTAAACTTTTCCCAGATGTTCATCAACACAAAATTACTTAAACTTTTGTTAAAATGTTATTGTACATAATGTAGATATAAGGTGTATATTAGTCTTGAAGATGGAGCTTGGTTACTTGTCAACTTATTTACATTCAAACACATAAACCAATATTTAAAAATTTTATTTTTGTGAGGCCTTTCGATAGCAAGGCTATCTTCGTCAGACACATTTTAATCATTTCCACCGATGGTCGCAATTCTGTTTATGGCTTATTTATTATTCTTTTTAGGATGTCTTTGTTTACCAGTATATAGACGGCATGTTAGTTTGTGTGTACATCAGCTCAGAACCAACACTCCAAGCTATAAAACATCAACTGTATATTGAATAAATATCATTTCACAAACTGTATAGATAGAGTATCTGATTTTCCTTATTTTAAAATGAGCAATAAATGTGTAAAACGACATTTAGTTAAAATGTAAACCCTTTTTCATCATAAAGCATTTGAAAATAACTTTTGAAAACATTGTACTCGCGATGAAAGTTATTTTTATTTAACATCCTATTAAAAGTAAACCATTACTATAAATAATTAAATCAAATTAAAAAATGTTTTTTATATTTCGCTTATATATACCTCTCGACTCGTTTTCTACACTTAACAGTAATTATTTTAAAGGCTCCAGTTGAAATAAATGTTCATTTTATCCAGTTTTTAATCATATTTGTTTTAATACAATGCAATGATTTTAGAAGATAGTCATAGAGGAAAGGATTACTACTTCAGTTGCCAAATATATAGTCAGTCTTCTAAGACATATATATCATCAAACTCTGATTATTATTTATTTTGGCAAGCCCATGCACTATTTTATTTTCTTGATATTTATTATTAAAACTTCCCTGGATACCTCAGGTACAACTAAATTAGTTTAATATCTCATTTTAAATATACAATATGTGTCAAGATCATAAACAAAGATAAGAGAAATAACTAAAAATAATGTAATGAACATGAACACTTTTTCGGGGAACACTTTACTATGACTAATATCATGCGGACTGAATAAGAATGAGTAAAGGAGACACGGACGTTTTAAATAGCATATACGAGACACCAGGTAAACTTACACCATTTAAGATAATTAATTATAATAATACTAAGAAATACTTATTTTGTACTTAAATAAAAATTGAATGCATGAATTCAGATATTTTACTACGATTTTCTTCCACACCTGATATGGAAAGAAACAACTTATCCCCTGGTAACAAAGATTAAGGGTTTATTTTATTCCCAGGTAAGTAAAATTCATTTTTTTTGTCAATTATTTAATTACTTTTTACATAAAAATAGGAATTGTTTTTCATGTCGCCATCAACAGATTGTTGTCCTGGCTCCATCACGCACAGTCAAACTTCTCTCTCACTGATAAAATTATACTTAACCATCATACAAAATAACAAATTTTACAAAAATATATTTGTAAGTAAATTAGTGTAATGTAACAGACTAGTATTTTTTTTAAACGTAGCCCACATTTCTTTATTGTAGACTATTGGAATGTTTAGCAGCTTATTTGAAACCTTACTAAACTATAGTTTTAAAAAATTATTTGGGGATTTTGCACTGGACTTTTTAATTACTAGACCTCTATTATTAAGGAAAGACATTTCATCATCAAATAGTTTGCACCAATGTTCGGGGGTTAAAGGTAATTTCCTATTTTAAATTCCAATCTAATTTTTAACCAAGATGATTTCTTAAAACATAATAAAATTAAAACAAAATTAACTTTACTAAATGAATACCATATTCAATTTTAATTTTACGAGGATCTAGATTTCTAACAATTTACAAACAATCAATTATTTAAACGGTCAGACATACAATCTTTCAACATGGCCAATTCTGGAGTTACTGAAACTTACATAAAAAACCGTGGGAATCCTGTGCTTTATTTAGCAAGAATAGTTGGCAGCTTTTACCAAACCTTTGAACAAACATTTTCGAAGGCAAAAAGTGACATTAACCTAATAACATTAATAAAGCACACAACTCTGACAATTTCACAGAATATAATTATGGATAGAAGCAGGCTATAACTTTTTTAGTCATTCTTTTAAGATTTACTACGTGCTTGGCCAAGTAACGGATAAAACCATTGCACGGAATCACTTGTGTATCTTCTCGCACTTTTGCTACAGCAGAAGACGTGCTTGACAGATTGCTCTGAATGATTAACCATTCCACGTGCATGAGTCATCTCTTTCTTTCCTTAATGACTTGTAATGAGTTTGTGTACTGCATGGAATAGCTTACCGATGATAGCATTCCAAGAAATGTGTATTTAGTCCCTCGGTTCTTCGATTAAAGAACAAAACGTTCTTTACCAATACATTGCACATTTTAAATGATAGCAGAAGCATTCCGAGAAATCATGTGCATGAGTCATTTCTTCCTTTTCTTAATGAATAGCAAAGAGATATCTATTGCATGGAATAGCTTACCGATAATAGCATTCCAAGAAATCGCGTTTTCAGTCCCTCCATTCTTTGATTAAAGAACAATACGTTCTTGAACAGTAAATTGTACAGTTCAAATGAACGCAAACTCATTCTGAGAAACCATGTGCATTTGTTTCTTCATTCTTTAATTAAATATTACAACTTGTTTCGTTGATTGCACAGTATAATTGACCGGCAGAAGCATTCCCTTAGCAATTCGAGTGTTTAGTCTCTTCGTTCTTTTATTAAAGACCAAGGCGTTCTTGATCAATTGCAGAAAACAATTTATTTGCAGAAGCATTCCGAAAATTCACATGAATGAATCTTCTTCTTGTTTAAAGAAGAACTACAACGTGCTTCGCCGATTGCACAGTATATAACTGACCAGCAGAAGCATTTCCTTAGCAATTCGGGTGTTTAGTCTCTTCGTTCTTTTATTAAAGGCATTCTTGACCAATTGTACAAAAATATTTATTTCCAGAAGCACGAATGAGTCTTTTTGTTCTTTAATTGAAGAACTTCAACGTGCTTTGCCGATTCCACAGTTTAACTGACCATCAAAACCACTCCAAGAAATGGCGTATTGAAACCTTTCGCTCTTTTTATTAAAGAACAATGCGAGTTTTGCGATTGCACGTAACTATCGACTGGCAGAAGACTCCAAGAAACTGCGCACACGCGTTTTCCATCCCATAAACAACACAACTTGGTCGATTGTACAGATCAAGTAGTAGCATTCCGTGAGTTCGCGCGTACAAGTCTTTTCGATTTAGCCACTCGTTGACCAAGCACCACAACCTGGTCGTCTGTGTACAGAACTGATTTAGTATTACTAAAATCGTGTAAACACATGATGGGGTTGATCTACTACGTGATGATGTGATTTCTGCATTCAGTAAAACCGAGCGTACAAGTCTCTCTGGTTATTAACTACACAGCTTTGCCTGCTGAAAATACGTTCGGAATTGAAGATGGATTTCAATACACATAATATATTACTTTTGGAATTCTTCACAGCTACGTTCTGTAAAATACCATATTCTCTTCAACTATATACAAAGATATACATGAGTATACTTGGGCATACTCCCCCACAATTGTTAGACGCTAACAAACCTGTAACCTCTTAAAGTTCCTATACGAGTTATCTATCATATTGTTGGCCGGTAATGAAGAGGTGATTATCGATTGATTATATCTCACCGCACGTTAGGTATCTATCATACATATGTGATCCAACCCTCGCTTTGAGTCTACTGCAATAAATCCTCGATCAGTAATAATTAATAATACGTCACTCATGACTATAAATCAGCATATTATTACGTCATCTCTTTTATTATACCCGTATCATATTTACCTATTTACGTACGTATACATCTCATTGGAGTTGATATAGTTGATATCATGTAAGTTTTTGACATCAACGGGTCCAGCTTCTGAATGAATTACTTTTAAATACAGAAAGGTGGCGATTGTTCATTTCCATACTGCATATCTTAACATTACAACCCTGTGGATGCTTGTTAATGACTGGTTGATCTAATCACTGGATATTTTGAATAAAAGCTAAATTATGATAGTGCTGTATTTCAAAATTTAAATGACGAATACACACACACACACACACACACACACACACACACACACACACACACACACACACACACACACACACACACACACACACACACACACACACACACACACACACACACACACACACATATATATATATATATACATACACACACACAGTTTTTTCTGTACTATTTTGTATTTTATTACCTTACTTGAGTAAATAATTAAGTTTATTTGAACGTTTTATGCTCTACAACCAATAATATACATGTCGGATTCCTGCGTCTATACTTACACCCTCTCGTTTTTAACTGTTATATGTACATTAAAAATGTTATTTTATGAAAGAAGTCAAGTTAGCGTGGACGAAATACAAAACAATCTTACCGAAATTTTGTTAAATACTTTTAAATGTGAAAAATCTGTTTTGAGTTTAGTCCCAATTCACCTACCTCCTCTCAAATTTCCAGACGCTGCACTAATTTTATCATATCCAATACACCCTTCTCACCATAGCTATGTTAAATGTAGAAAAATTTGTATTAACTTTAATGAAATTGTCAAAATATTATTAAGTAAAATGAATAATTTGTAATTTCCAATTCTCTACGATTTATAATAGTCTAGTAATGTATCAATCGTATGGTATTGGTTACCAATAGACTACGATTGATAAATAAAAAAACGTGATTGGTTTTAATTGTTGTCGAATTTTTTACCCAGTTTTATTTATTAAGATTGTGTATTTAGAATTTTCATCCATCGGAACTCAGGATAGAACATTTTATAGATATACCCTGATTTGACAAGGAAATATAAGAATTTGAAATTGGACTTATCTAAGTTTACTTATAACATTAGAATGGTTAAGACCATGGGGATGTTATTGGAGAATTGGTTCTACAACACTCCTTAAACATGAATAAAACCGAATTAAAATTCACTTCTCAGGAGTTGGCAGATATTCAAGTTCAAGATGTGTTGTAGACCATTTAATACTCAAGGAAACTGTGTAATAGAACTACGAGATATCATCACTGATTAGAACATCGTTCTATCTTAAATGCTAAATAGAATTGCTTGCTGTCTTGGAGGAATTAAAACTCAAATCATGACAATAATATTTTCGCAGTATTTCAACTCTGTCATTTTTTATTGCAGAACAAATTCACGTTTTTTCCTCATGCGCAATTGATACAATCAACTGTTTAAGAATCCAAACACATATCCCCTATTCTTTTCTCATTGAACCTTTCGATGATCATCCAACTTAAAAAAATGAAAAGTAATGCAACCGGTGCTAAGAATTATCCCTGCAAAACCCCATAATTTGAGGTTATGTACGGATCTTACTCACCGGGTGAACATGGTATGGTTATTGTTGTTACCCGCCACTTTGCCGGCTTGTCCCACTGTCAGTCAGTCACCACAGTCAACACTTCACTGTCACGTCTGTCACTTACGATCACGTCACGCGCGAGCGCACATCACGCCATCACTGATAAGACGTGAGGACGCGAACACTTCGACGACGGCGACGTGCCACTAGGCTCGAACGCGGTTGTAGGACGACTGTGGCCGAGAGCCGGGGCTCCGCCCGTCCGGACCCCGCCATTGGTCCCCGCTGCCGCTTTCCCATTGGTCCTCCGCCGGTAATGAAGAGGTGATTCTCTGTCACCGCACGTCATCCCGTAGGCCCCTCCTATCCGTCACAAGTCCGCCGTTTCGGCCGTTTCGGCAAACCGCCACCGACCGCGATAATTACATTTCGGTGTATCACCTTTGCTGGCCGGCGTGGCGGACCTCCTCCGTCCTTGCTTCGCTCTCTGGTCATTCTGTGCTCTTCTTTCTTGTCCATGATGCACAGATCCTTCAGCCACTACGTATTCCCTTACACTTTTGTACTTAGATGACTTCGATATAAAAATATCAGAAGCAAATGTCCTTTATGTACCTGTCGTCATAGTTTCGGAGTGTCATAATCTAGCTACTTGGATACCAGCTATTTCTCATCATCCAGTTAACATGGACTAGATGACTGGTTAGACCCAATTGAAAGTTGGCTATATCAATTAGCCAATAAAACCAGACCAATACCTAAGTGCCTCGTAGACAAACTTTAGGTCGCTTAGTTTCCAGGGTCTGGCAACTGCAATCTTCCTACAATTAATTATTAGTCTCCTCATATCCAAGTAAAAATTCATATCCGTCGTGAAGTAGTCTGCCTAAAGAATTGTTGAGGACAGAACACATCTAAGATATATACAACTGTCTCGACTCCCTTATTAATTTATCACTTTTAGTTAAATCCAATCTATAACTGAACAAAACTTTTTTAAGGGGGCCAACTGGGGGGCCAGTCGGGCGACTGGCCTTTTGTAAAATCGTGTCGTCTATTTATCTGCCTGTCTGTATATTCGTAGAGTTGTAGAGACTATTATAAGGCTCATGACCCAACGAAGAATTGTATTCATTGTTTGAGTATAAAGGTAAAAATTAAAGGCAGAAATGAAATTCACCACCAACACTTTCAGATTGGTCTTGTGGGTAACTATGATGGCAAAGAGAAAAGTTTAGAATAAACAATATGATTGTATCACATAATATTTCATTATGTGATAGTATTACATGTGATGTAGTTACTTTATTGGATTGGTTGCTAAGACTTTCGTTACGGTCTGTTGGGTCTTACGATACTCTATAGTATCGGCTTATTTAATGTATATAAAACTTATTTTGAGCATCCAGTCTATAATAAAATTACTATTCAAGCTAACTTCTACATTATTATTAAACATTGATTCACTTCTGGAAAGAAGAGGAATAACCAATCTTTGAGGAGAAACGTCTTCAACGTTTGGAAATAAGCCTTATGTATTAATCCCAGAATATGTCCTCTAAGTGTCAAACGTAACCAAAAGAAAATTAATTCTGTTTCTCTGTTAAAAAACACACAGCACACACACATTTGTAGCAAAGCAAATAGGAACCTCGGCATGATAATCAGGTACTCACGTTTTTTTCACGGCTCCTTTGGCGTTAAAGACTCTATATTGTTGCCTTGTTAGGTCTCACTTGGAATATTGCACAGTTGTGTGGTCTCCTAATCAACAATATCTCCAAGACAGACTCCAATCGATTCAGGTCTCGTTTCATCCGGCTTAGTTGGTTATCGCCTGGGTCATCGTTATGCTGATGTCCCTGTGAACTCTTTGGCAGCTGAACTTGGCCTTCAACCACTTGCTTTGAGGAGAAAAATTTTTGATCTGGTGTTTTTATATAAGTTGGTTAATGGAGATCTCAACTGCCCTCAGTTACTGGAGCGGGTAAGGTTCCACGTTCCTGCCAGTACAAGATCGAGTGACCTGTTTGCAAGACAGCATCACTCTACAAACTACGAAAGGAACAGCACGATGGTCCGGATCCAGACGCTTGGGAATACCCTACCACTGAAACTAGACATTTTTAACACTGGTGCTGTATCGTTTAAGAGACAGATTAACCAACTGCTCTCCATGGAAGATTAAGAAAGGAAGGCTCCATGTAAAACATGCATTGTTTTTTTATGTTCGTATAGTAGATATTTGTTATTACTATTATTTATTATTATTATTTTTAGATTTCTTTATTGCTTGTAATCACTTTATTTAACGCTTCTTACTGTTAATCCTTTTTAATACGGTATATTAACTATTTTGACCTTAATCGCGGTTTAAAATTTATCGATTCATATCTATTTCTGCTTGCTTGCACTGCTCATTGGTACCAAATTGTTCATTTGTTATTTATTTATGTTTCATTGTTCATAAATTATTTATCATAAATTATTTATCATTGTTATTTATTATAATGTTTAAAAGTTGTGTTCTTTTTTCTCTTTCGTTTGTTGATATTCTAGGTTTTGTTTTATTTCTTCATAGTCGATCATTGTTAGCTCTTTCATATTTTATTGCCTTGTTGTCTGTTAGTCATCATGTTATTTTTCATAGTTTATTATTGTTACCTCTTATTGTTTGCTAATTCATTTGGTCTTTTGCATCTTGCATGTATTAATTCATCTTAGGTTGTTTTGTATCTATTATCATACTACAGTACTTTGTTAATATTACTGTTTTGTGTTGCAGCTTATCTATATTAGCCATTGAAACTTTGTACTATATTTTGTTAAAATGGGTTGTCCGTAAATAAATAAATAAAAGCTCAGTACACTTACTAATTTAGTTGCAAATATTCATTGGCAGGCTTGTGTCTCAAAATTCAATTTATATATTTTTGATCACTTTTCCTTAAACCCATTCCTTTCCTAAAACCAATCCTAAAGAACATCTTAAGCAATTACAGTAAATTGCTTATATTATACTAAATGCCATATGGTAGTGCAATTATTCAAAACGTTCTAGTATCACGTTATTGAGTACTAGAACTTGGGATTTAACTGTCGGAGGATCTCATTTTGGACATACGTTTAAAGTACACAGAAAATATTATTTCCAAATTATTTCAGATTGGATGAAATAGAGTAATTTATCTTTACAACTTATCTTCTCATGGAATATTGCTCCACTATCTCATTTCCTGTGATATTGTAAGTGTCATTTTCCAGTTCTTCATTAACATCAATGGAGACTTAAACTTGTGGTTTGACAGGAAGAAATTTCTCCATCTCACGGATACATAGATCACTGGTTTACTAATAATATTCACGCTGTCTCTTTTTCTCGTTTATGTACCATATATTTTTACAACTATTTACACATTTATTATTTGTATTTACCCAGAAAACATTTTGAAGATACTGTGTGTTGATAATTCTATTTTTCAATGATTTGGTTACTTATTAATAATTTATTTATATAAATAGTTAAGTAACACATTTTATTAATTAATAAGTTAATTTAAAGTTGCAAATGATAGTAAATTCTAATGCCATTGGCTCAAATCCGTGCACTACTATCTCATGAAGTAATCAATGATGCAATACAACTATGAGAAGGAGCAAGAATTTAAGAATTTAGTTTTCTTATATGTATGTATTCCTCCGTACATTACATGGTTCTTAAAAATTTGATACGATTAATGATTCCAATAATGAGGCGCAATAAATTTAGAGAAACTTAGCTTGTAGCCTAACGATGACGTCATAACGCAAGTTATTGTTTATCGTTTTAATTTAATAAATATATTACAAGAATTTTAGAGTCTTCTTTTAATAAAGAGATTTTTGCACGCCTTCGTTTATGCAGAATGTGTAAATCATATTTGCTCGTGTAAAGGAAAACTCTGAAAGCCTTCAGATCCCAAGGTTGATTGGCCACTTGGCTAGATGAAGCCCTCAGTTACCAGAGCAAATTGGAAAAGAGCAGCAGCCTTTAAGGTCAAGATCCTAGACCTTAAAAGTTCTTGATTATCGAATCCCCAGATATCCAAATCCTTGATTAATCTTCAATCGATTGAATTTTAACACTAACTTCGGTTAAAATCAATAATTGAAACTTTTGGCTTGACGACAACATGTCCAAGGTATTCTCGCATGTGCTGAAACTCAATCTAGAGGCATTCTCTACATCTTTTCCTCATAACGGTTGTACTATCATTGGTCCAAGTCTATTCACTCACATGATTTAATGCCAGTTATTACTACACGAATCATTCAAAGTCATCCTGAGAATAATATGATGGATATTATAACATGAATAATATGATTTATATATTATTCAATTCAATCTCGTTTACACCATGATATAAGAAAACGTCCTCATAGGCAATAACTAGCAGTAAATAAAAGGAAAATTAGATAGCTTTAGAAACTTAATGTTTAAAAAACTCACACTTCTTTCCATCTTCTTCATTGAGACTGATGGGACGCTTGATATTTTCCTTTTCCAAAAATCCCCGCCTAATGTTTACGTTTATGGTGGCTTTCTCGGAGAAAAAAGAGTACAGAAACTCAGGTCTTTTGCCCTTGTTATGAGTCTATATAGATAAAGACTATCAGAGCACGAACCTTTCATATTACAAAATTATGGGTTTCATTTACTTTTAGAATGGTTCCAAGGCACCATTCTGGACGAATCGTTATCAGTTATAAAAGAAACCTCCCTCTGAATATGCATATAGGCAATCTAATGATGTATGCTGATTCTGTTAATTTCTTGGTTCTTAGAACAATCCATTGTAAATAGCCTTTTTGATGATCATCGCTTTAGACGGAGCTGCAATGCATTTGCATTAATAATTGTAAAAGCTTAATATTGTAGCTGAAGTCCTCCAGTATCGTATCTTTAGTTAGGGAATTAAGCTTTTATTTTAAAATCCCGTTTAAATATTTAAAGGTACTCGCGATTCTTCCACACCCTCATGACAACGAAAATAATAATTTCAACAACGACGCTCTTAAAGATCATTCCACACTGCACTTGGCTAGCGTGGCTGGACGTAAGCTATGCCGACCACGTTAGCCACGCGCCATTCCGCACAGCCGCGATGATATAGCAGCCACGTTTTCAGTCAGCTCCGACAGTCCCGTGGCTTGAATCTGGAGTTTCGTGCGGTTTACCTTGGTTTTCGAGTGGGTTTACCATCAATAAATGAGTCGGTGCATCCAATCAATAGAGAAAGAAAGAGTTAAGGCAAATACCAACACTTATCACTTGACGTGTGACCTTGAGGTAAATGATGATAAAATATTCTGTAATTCACTTATATTAGGCTAAATCAACGACGTTTTGTTACAACAGAAAACAGTGTTAGGTACTTGTAGCTCAGGTAGCACGTGGTCGGCTCACTACCTTTGCGCATGCGTAACCTTAAACCTTAACCGAAAGATCGCTCATCGAGCGACTGGTAACCACGCGTGGCTAGTGTGTAGGCGTGGCGCGTGGCCGTGGCTCTGCTGTGTGAACAGTCACATTTGATAAGCAAGAAAGCTCAACTCAATTCATTTATTGTCATAAAACATAAAATGCATGGGCAATCATCAAAATACATGTAGGCTATATTCAATGTGGTGTATAAAAGTAATAAATCAATACAGAGTTACCCATGAAACCTAAAATAAGATTAACTAATTATGGAGGTCTACATTTTTCTCTTTTCTCACGAACACTGCAGTATTCTTTTGAAATAAGGAACTTTTTAAGTTTATTCAGGACTTCCCTGTCATCAACAACACTTTTGAAGTAAAGAGGCAAAGAGTTAAAAGATGAATACAGGCATAAAAGCTCTGGTTTTCAAATAATTTTGTTTTGTGGTGAGGTAAGGTAAGTTATAATTTATAAGTTAAGAATTTTTAATTCTTAAATGGTAATTATGATTAATATTATTGGTGACAGTGAAATTTTGCGAGATATTATTTTGTAAAAGGAAAGACATTGACAAATGTAAATAGACAGGAAGGTCAGAATATTGTTTTGGCGAAAGGAATTTTTACAGGACTGCGCACGAGTTAATTTGGATATGATCCTTATAGCTCTTTTTTGCCAGGGGAAGATGTATTGAGTTTTTGTACTCTCAGTTCCCCATATAGGCAACCCATACTCAAGATAAGGATAAAACATCTATATTAGATGAGTAAAATAATTGTCTCAGTAGCAAAACGAAACAGTCTGTGAGTTAAACACAAGCAGCTGCTTAATTTTTTTGAAACTTTGTCAAGATGATCAAAAAAGTTTAATTTAGGATCAAGTACAATTTCCAGATAATTCACGTTTTGGGAAGAAAAGATTTCAGCTAAATTTTGAAATGCAGCTAGCGTAAATCTAGACACGATAGCCACGTTCAGTGGTCTTTAGCTAATGTGTACATCACACAAGTTACTTCTTAGTGTATATTTTTTTTTTTGTTTTTTTTGCCAAAATGGAATGAATTTTACAATGTAGAACACTTTTGGAGGGACTACATGTAGTTGATTTTGGGCAGTATCTAAAGTCAATAACGAGATTTCCTCCGAACCTAAACTCACTGAGTTCATTGTAATGAAGGAGCTAGTGGTGTGTTGGTTTTGCGTGTTTTAAGAGCTAAAATTATTTTAGTTTTAACAGCTCAGAGTTATTTCCCACTAATGGAAATTCCTACTTGTACTTTATGAGTGAGAGATGCATATTGGGTGTAATATCATACGCCCCAGAAGGAAATGGAAATAGGCAGGTTTGATTTTACTTCTCAGCTTTTAGTCTGTTATCACCGCACTTGAAAAGTGTAAACCAATAGAGGTTGCCAAGCCGTTATTTACAAAATTCAAATACATCTTACTATACCCATGCATTTACACTCAAGGCAGGACTACGCTTCAGACCACATTTCGCGTAACAGGCTTCGTTGAAGTTATACGTAAAACTTCGAATCTGTATCTCATTTAATTATCGTGTTGTTCTGCGGTCGGATAAACCAAAGAGAAATTGTGGCAGCCTACTGTGTGACAGACTTCAATGACGCACATCCAAATAGATGGACTTTGCACCATATTATTTAACACATTCATGTCTATGTAGAAATAAATTTTCATTAAAATATTTAAAGTTTACAAATAAAATAGTTCTAGAGTTATTCAGCGGATAGTTAGACAACAAAAATGTTCAGCCAAATTCCATGGGGTGACATCCCATCAACGTCTCTTGGTTGTCTATATAGCAATAGACCGATACAATGGATCCAAGAAAACGTAATGGAAGTCTTACAGACTAATCCAACTTCGTTGTTTCTACGTCATGTTAAAATACCAAATGACCGTACTCAATTAGTTTAAAACATTTTTTTATTTCACGATTTTCTCGTTCTCATAATGGTTTCCCGTAAGATCAATGTAATAGTTTTACTAACTCACAGCCAAACCACATGAAGTGGCATGTACCATAATCGAACTCAGTGGTGCGTGTATAAAAATTAATTTGCACAAAAATGATAATTTTAAAATTAAATGATAGGTTAAATATAGGTAAATTCATTCTCGAAATAGTATGATGACAAAAATAAAAATTTCCCAATTCCTAGAATAAAAGGCTTCGCTAACGCACAGCCAGTTAAAAAAAATTAAAGTCTTGCCGATTTTAAATTGTCTTCAATTAGTTTTGACTCAATCGATAACATTATTCCATTGAGGATTATTTAAATTAATCGTTGTAAGTCATGCCTGTTTTAAAATTTGGTTGTCGATTATTAAACTACGACTATGTTTATGCAAATTGATAATATTTATTATATTTTACAAAGTATTTGTTATATTTGTAATATTGTGAAGTTCCTACATCAATGTCATGCATAAAAATTGTTAGTATTATAATGTACTATTACCTGGAAATTTCAATGGCCGTTTTCCAATAAATAAAATAAATTACTACTTAAGATGCAAGGAACATGTTTATGATAAAATGTGTGGAGAGAATTACATGATAAATGTCTAGATTGCAACAGACAAACGCACTAGAAGAAGTTTAAAAATTTGTTTCTTATACGTTTCTTCGTTCTTATCATGGTTTCAAATAATAGTGCAGTCATTGAAGCATTATTGCTCCGAATTTCTTTACTGTGAACCGAATTGCATACAATTTTGGAATTAGGTTCATCTTACCCTTAACTTCAAAAGTGAAAATGAATTGAAATCCGCAACCCCTTCTCGGGGGTAAATTGTTTTTTTCAAAATAACCTCGGATATCGATAGAAGGCCTAATTTTAACCAAAAAAATAATAGCTTTTTAAGTTATTGGCAATTAAAAATTCGCAATTTTTTCACGTTTTTCATCGGTTTTTTTGCAAATATCTCAAAAAATATACGTATTATCGAAAAATTTTTAAAGAACAAAATTGTAGCAGGTAAAAAATTAAAAAATTGGTTTTTTATAAAGTATTCTCAGTGCAATATTAAGCTAGATATTAAAGATCAAAGCCGTTTTTTATTTTGTCTGAAATTTAATCGATGTGGTCAATGCCATCTAGCGGCGAGCAGATGCATTTTAGGCATTCTAATAAAAAAGGGTTTTGTAGTGATTGAAATAAGCTTTAAAATGAGCACTATTAAAAGTCTTTTGCACGTAAAATAAGTGAGCTGTATTGCAAATAAGAGGAGCGTCTAATGTTTTTTCTTTTAAATCAATGGGTTTCATAAGTGCCATTTCCAGCAAAATTAAAATTAATCATATTCCGCCTAGAATTAACTTTATTATGAAGAGGTAGATAGACTGTATCAGTTTGGCTGCTTCAGGACATATATTTTTCAAAAAAGTCACGATTAAAAAAATTTTCAAATAAAAAAAAAACACCTTTTTTCATAATATTTCAAAAATGACTACAGATACGTATAAAAGTTTAGGGATGAAAAATTTAGGTATTTTTATGACAAGCAATTTGGTTTTTTATTTTTTCTGTCAAACAAAAATTGACGGAGATATTATTGTTTAAATAGCGCGTGGCAGCGCAATCACAGCCTCTCTTAAGCCCTTTAACCCTTCACCGTTTTAGAAAAAGGTTTTTTACTATATATTGCAATGAAGGATGTTGTAGCTCTCTTAATTACCTTTACAATGGTTTTTATTAATTGTGATAGCATGAAAATTGATGGTCCAAAAATAGTTATGATCCAAAAACTTATCATATTTTTTTTCTACTTAGTAAATGAAAATTTCGGAGTGTGAATATTTGGAGCAATGTGACAGTACGCAGTATAATAGAGACCCAAAACTATTGTAATGTGTATATATATACATAATATGGCTCATATATTTTATATATGAGCCACATTATAAAATATAATATATATATATATATATATATATATATATATATATATATATATTTTATTTTAATAATAATAGTACAATTTTACATAATTTGTAAATATTTTATTCAATAAATGGAAATTTTTTACTCTAAATTAAATTATTTTTAAATATGTAATCATATATATTTACTGTTTTAATTTAAGGGTAGAAAAGCTTAAGAATATGATAATCATTTTCGAGAGTGTGGCATAACATTTAAATCCTTTTCATTTTATAAAAAAAAGTTTTAACAATTTTTTATCAAGGGGTAGTTTTCAAGGGTTGAAAGGGGGTTAAAAATTTGATAATTATTATAGAGAATATAAAATATTACTTACTCTATACTTACATATTTTTATGTCATACATCAGGTATTTTTTGTGATTTTTTTCAATTTAGGGGTTGTTTGCAAGGGTTGTAAGATTTTCAAGGGGTTGAAAATATATATATATATATATATATATCGTATGGGGGACAAAGGCAGCTATCCATAAATAAATAAATTAAAAATTTACAATTATTAAAAAGTACGTAAGAACAAAGTTCTTGAGTCATAAATTAAAAATAATATTAAAATCTCCCGTCACAAAAGCTAAATCCAAATTACTGAGCCAGTTTAGAGACCCATCCTCTAAACCACTCAGACCAGCCAGACCACCAGAAAACAATCGCCAAGGGCAGTCGTTTACAATGTGCTCAATTGTCTGAGAGTTTGCGCCACAATCACACGTCTGGTCGTCAGTAAATACCCCACTTGAATTTTCCAGTGATTGCTTCTCCAACCCCAGTTCGAAAACGATTCAATAAAAACCCATTCCTTTCGAGGAATTTCCAAGCCACCCGCTGCTTTCGTAGGATCGGATATCAAGAACTTGTTCCGTCCATCGAATTGATTCCCAGGATGACGCCCAGTTAGCATTAGGGCGTAAAGTTCTCCTCTATCAACTGGGATGCTGTTCGTAGTGATGGCTTGCGTGATTTGAGCCGGCTATCTTGCTGAGGAAGGTCGCGCGTAACGGGCAATTCGGGATTGGACACGATCTTATTGAACTCTCTCAGAAGAGCCTCTTTGCGTCTAATCTCAGGTGGTGCTATATTGCTCAGCACTGGGAGCAAAGGTGTTGGTGTTGCCATGAGAGTTCCAGTAATTGTCCTCATGGCCCTATTAAGAACGACATCGACCTCTCGCACATGTGCACTATTAAGCCACACAGGAGCACAATATTCAGCAGCGGAGTACACAAGGGACAAAGAAGTGGTACGCAGTACTTTAGCGTTGGCTCCCCAAGTTGATTCCAGCAAGATGCTGTACTATATTAGCCCTTGTTTTCAGCTTTGCTGCTGTCTTTTGAAGGTGACTTTTAAAAGTGAGAGATCGGTCTAAGGGTAACTCCCAGATACTGCGGATGTTCATTATGTTTCAATTTGACACCATCAAGAGTTATATTTAACTTGTAGTTCGCCAGTCTGTTATTTAGGTGGAAACATGATACTTCAGTTTTATTAGATTTGGATTTAGCTTCCAGGCTCTAAAATAATCTGCGAGGACTGAAATGATCATCAGTGAGTGCCTGTCTGTTTTCTTTATGTCATTATGTTGGTAGGCTAAGGCAATATCATCCGCATAAATACACTTTCTGGGATAACGTTGTTGGGATGTCGGCAGAGTACACGTTGAACAACAAAGGAGCAAGTACTGAGCCCTGTGGAAGGCCGTTTTTAAGTTGCCTGAAAGAACTTTCCTCACGGCCAAGGCATACTTTTATAAGCCTGTCGCTAATCATTGAATTAAGAAGCCGCAGAAGGAAAAGGGCAAGGAATTAGATTATAGAGCTTTACTAAAAGGCCTTTTCTCCAGACAGTGTCGTAAGCTGCAGTAAGGTCTATAAAGGCTGTAGAGGTTTTTGCTCTCCTTTCAAAACATTCTCAATAAAAGTTGTTAGCGCAAGCACCTGGTCACAGCAGTTACGACCAGGTCTAAAGCCAGCTTGATCTATAGGAATGCTGGCATTGAGAATGGGAAATATTCTATTATAGATCAACCTCTCCAGCAGCTTATAACACACACTCAACAGGGCTATGGGCCTATAGCTCTCAATACGCTCTGGGTCTTTGTTGGGCTTCAAAACTGCGATTATTTTAGATCTTTTAAATGCTGCAGGCAGGTTACCTGTAGCCAGTATTTCGTTGAACACTGTAAGAAGCCAGTATTTAACTTTGATTTCCTGAGTACTTTAGGAATTCTGGGAAGACATTATCGATACCGGCTGCCTTCCCAACTGACAGAGCGGACAGAGCTCTCGATATTTCCAACGGAGCTTGCCGACTGCTTTTAAATTCGTTTAACTTGTAGTTAACCAGCTTGTCAGATGGGTGGCGAACTGACTTGGACAAAGCAACAATACGCTTTGCTATTGCACAGGGTTTCGGATTGTGACAAAGAACTGTTCGTCGAAGGCTTGCCGGTGGAGAGCTTTCTCAAGAGGACCAAGCTTTACGGCTACTATGGGTGAAGTTAAGGTTTTCCATTGTGTGTACCCACTTTTCTCTTCTTGCTTTGTCAAGAGATTGTAGCAGCCGATCAGCTGTTTCTGTGTTCCCGGTGTCATTGAACTCACTGTAAAGGTCCTCACACTCTTGACTCCAACCTGGCACATAGCTCTTTCGAAATCCTCGTGGAATGCACAGTTTAGCAGTAGCCAGGACTAGCTTTGTGAACCGGTCATAGTTTCTTATCGTGGGAGGGATGAACCTGATGCCATCATCAAGTCTAGATGTAAAGGCTTTCCAATCAGCTTTGTTAAAATTCCAGCGAGGCCGAGGGAAGGATCTTACAAGAGGAATCTTGATTCCGACTGAAATAAGCACAGGCCTATGCTGAGAATGAGGAAAGGCACCAAGAACTTTCCTCCAACTGCTAAAGGCTTAAGAGAGCGGGCACAAGAGCAAAAACATAGGTCTGGAGTATAACCACGACGCCAGCGGGCTGAATAAAAAGTGTGGGCGTCTTTGGCATCATGTATTTAATATTAAGTTGTTATTTTCAGCCCAACTAGTTAAACTCGTACCATTGTCATCATCCGATGAGTATCCCACGAGCTGTGATGACTGTTAAAGTCCCCAATGTAAAGGACGGGGTGTCCAAATATGGAAGTACTGTGTGTCAGACCATTGTCTATTAGGTGGTTTGTAGACATTTACTATAGTTGTTTCTGACACTTTCACCACCAGTACAAAAATATCGTCATCCACAGCTCTTGTAAATCGGGGACACATCATCGATGCCCTGCCTAACATAAGTTGCCACTCCGTATTTTTCTGTGGCCAATGGCTTCTACAAGTGTATATCCAGGGATACTGCCTCTTGCACAGGTGTTAGAATTCTCAATGTGAGTCTCCTGGAGTGCTAGGACATCGACGTTGTTCTTTATCATAATTTTGCTTAGGCACTCACATTTAGATCTGCTCAGACCCTCGGCGTTAAAATAACACATATATTTAAAAGAGAGCCAATATTTAAAAAATCAGTATTTGGGGGGTGAAGTTGTTCGCGTCCGTAGCTTGCTACACGTGCTCCCTGGGTAACGCTAAACGAACAGCAATTTTTGGTAGCTGGACCGTCACTCTTGTGATCTCCCAGTTATGGCAGCTATCGAAGACCAAACAAACGGTCCTTCTCAGGGCAAACAAATACTGGGGTTGAAAATGATTGTGAGGTAATTGTGTTAGAAAACACTTTACAATTTCACCACTTACTATTAGACATGTGCTCTAGCGATAAAATGGCTCAATGTCAATTTTTCCATTAAGGGGTTGTTTACACCCCTTAAAAATAATAGGCGGAGTTCAGATCATTTTCACTTTTGAAGTTAAGGGTAAGATGAGCCTAATTCCAAAATTTCATGCAAATCGGTTCACAGTAAAAAAAATTCGGAGGTAAGACCGTATTTTTCGCTTCAATGACTGCACTATAAGATCAATGTAATGATTTTGCTATCTCACAACCAAATCGTATGGATCAACACGCATCATAATTGAAAAGTTTGCGTGTACAAAAAAGAATTATAACGCAAAACTCAAAAAATAGTTGTTAATTTCGATCTCGAGTAGTGTAAAAACAAAAATTAACACTTTCCAGCCCCTTGAATGATAAGGCTTTGCTAACTCTCAGCCAGTTAAGAAAATTAAAGTCTTGTTGATTTCAAATTATATTTCATTAAGTTTTACTCAATCGATAATTGTACTCCATTGACGATTATTTAAATTAATCGTTTTAAGCTATGCCTCTTTTAAACATTGGTTGTCGATTACTTAATTACGATTCTGTTCATACAATTTGAAAAAATGTATTATATTTTTACAAAGTATTTTTTACATTTATAATATTGTGAAATTCCTACTTCAGTGTTATAAATTAAAGTTGTTAGTATTTTAATGTACTATTACCTGGCGATTGCTATAGCCGTTTTGAAATAAGTTAAATAAATTAATACTTAAAATGTAAGCACATGTTTATGAAAAAATGTGTGGAGAGAATGACATGATAAAAGTTTGGGTTGCAATAAACATATAATATTATTAACAATTCTATGCATTTCATAAGTTTAGTGCTTGTTTTATGAGACCCGACAACTTTAAGTGTGCCGTAACAATAAATCATTGTTATACCTTACATAGGTATAACTGCGCTTCTTTCGCCTTACAGGTAAAATGTAACCGTGTAACTCAAAGCTTGAGGACTAAGGTGCTGGGTGTAGAATTTCCGTTTTGATAGTAAGTTACTGTATAGAAACATTCTATATATTTGAAACTTATTGTTGTTACAAGGTAAGAGTACGCTAGACGTGTTTCGCAACAGGTAAAATGTAACCGTGTAACTCAAAGCTTGAGGACTAAGGTGCTGGGTGTAGAATTTCCGTTTTGATAGTAAGTTACTGTATAGAAACATTCTATATATTTAAAACATATTGTTGTTACAAGGTAAGAGTACGCTAGACGTGTTTCGCAACAGGTATCGTTGAGGGCAATGTAAAAGATTACATCATAGTTTCTGTATTCCAGTATTGACAGATAGAACGACAGACAATCGTACAGAAAAGAAATATTTACATCCCCGGCAAGCAAAATAGAACTTGTGTCAGCCCAATGAATGATAGATTTAGACGAGCTTAGCTCAAATTCCATGATTCGACATTGTCTACGTAAAAAAGAAGTTTCGTGCAAATTTTCAAAACTACAGATAACACGATACAATCACGATTTTGTTCATTTAGTT
The DNA here is from genome assembly GCF_021130785.1 of Homalodisca vitripennis. Lineage (NCBI taxonomy): Eukaryota > Metazoa > Arthropoda > Insecta > Hemiptera > Cicadellidae > Homalodisca > Homalodisca vitripennis. Next base: position 118,569,454 of record NC_060210.1, on the reverse strand, counting down.
GGGTTTACCATCACTGTTAATAATAAAAGTATACACTTAAAGTTACCATAAAATGATGTGTGTTAGGATAGTCAGGCTACATGTTTTAATACGTAACATGTTAAAATCTCTTATTAATATATTGGAGTCTCCATAAAAAATGTTTATTCTTCTAATTCCTCGTTGCCATCATGGCTACTCATAAGACCAATGTATAAACATTCGTTAACGCTCAGCCAAATCTCATGGCTTGACATCCATCATCATCGAACTCTATGTCGCTTGTATATAAAGAAGCTTGAAGCAAAATTTCAAGCCTATACGTTAGTTTGTTTACCAGATATAGTCCGTATAGACAAACAAATAGACAGAAATGAAATTGTTCAGCCCCATGAGTCGGAAAATTAGCTATACGCGAATTTTGCGGACGCTCAGCCACACATAAAGTTTAGGATAAGCTTGCAACACATATCATTCAACCGAATATGTTTCCAGCTATTGTTTATGAATATCCGCTTGTCGGTTTCAAATCCGCTGTTTCTCAGCTACATTGAACATACGTGATCTCCTAACTACAGAATGTCATTACTGCAGAACACGTCAAACACACTGGAACATAGCGCTATCCTATGGCCAGACCTACGGTCTACCATTTACTGGATACGGTCTGGCGAATTTTGTCCATTCATCAGAGTACCAGTTTTAGTGAGGTTTGGATTTTCTTTGCTCGATACAATACATATGGCAATCATATGTCCGCGGGTTCTGACTTATATTAAACCGACCCTATTTCACTTATACAGAACCTCAATACAATACATCTGCTGGGCACTTGTCCAACATAGATGCAACTAAGTGGAACCTCAATAAAATACATATAATGGACACTTGCCCAATATAGAATTGATAATACGAGTGATTGAGACATCGAACTTTGAGTCAACTAAGTGGAACCACAATGCACTAAATATGATGGACACTTGTTGAACACAGATTCAACCAAGTGGAACCTCAATATGCAATAAATATGAAGAACACGTATTGTACTTTGATTCCACTATGTGGAACCTCAATGCAATAAATATGATGGATACTTATCGAACATATATTTAACTAAGTGGAACCTCAAAACAATAAATACGATGGACACTTCAAATAAGTAATATTAAAATTAGTCAAATAAGAAAAGATTCAAATAAGTGTATCCTGAATATGATGGACACCTGTCCAACATTGATTTGACTTAGTGGAACCTTAATACAATACATACGCTGGACACTTATCCAACATGGATTTAAATACACTGTACAATACACTTATTTACAATACACTTCACTTTTACCTACCTGAAGATGGTAGACATTCCGCACACTAGACTACGTGTGACACTCCCGGTTTATAGGCTGTTAACACTTTACTGGCGTTTACAATATCTTCTTATCACCGCCGGAGACTAATCAATTCCTTCTGCTAAACTCTGACACCGGAGCTTGAAATCACTAATATTCCTGCTTTAGGAGAGCTCCACACAGCTGATGTGGCAATTTCGTAACTTGCTAGTCAATGTGAAACACTACCAGAAAACATTTCTTCTAGTGAGTTGGCAACTAAATAAGTAAAACGAAAAATAAATAACCAAGGGTTAAAAAAGTAGGAAAAGAAATAGTAGTTTTCTTATAAATCAAACAAAATACTGTTCTCTTTACTTAAAATCAATAATGAATCTTATGGATTTATAATGGTTGAGAATGAAGCAGCACGATTAAATGACAAAATATTTGTAAAAGCCATTTATAGACCCCCTACTTACTACAATTAAAATAATAATAAGAGAATTTTTGGGAGAAGTAGACACAGAGTTAATGAAATTGGCAAGCTATATTTAGTTTAAAAATTGTAATATAATATTGTGCAAGAAAACCTATCCCAAAAGTTTTGAAACAAATGAAAAAATTTGAATAATCTACTTATAAAATTACAAAATGAATAGTGAACAATAATCAAACGTAATTTTTCAAAGAATTTAGATCAATGAATGAAAAGTATAGACTGTCTCATGATGATCTAAAAAACATCAAAATCACTGAATCTAAGAATATATGGTTTTTGTTAGTATAAATAAACATATTTATCATGAAAGGATTATTATCTGTCACTTTTCCTTATTTGTATATCGAGTTTTAATATGATTTAAACCTAAATTATTTTTTTATTTCATTGTACTTTTAGAGAAAAGAAATGTAATTGTAAATGTAAAAAAAAGATAATTCGAGTTCTCGACTATGTACTATTTATTTATTTCTTCTTAAATGGAGTTGGAGAACTAAGATTTAAAGAATATAAAAATTTATATAAATTAGAAGAGAATAAGAAATATCGAATTTTTAATTTGGAGAAAATGAATTAAATTAAAAGAATTAAGAACAGATTGAATCTTTGACAAACTATTATTTGGTTTTACGCAATTTTGTGTTAACTTTTATAGATTTGTTTATGATTAATTTAGACATTAATTTCGTTATCATTTATATTATTCCTAAAACTTGCCTAGGAGACTTATATATACAAGCAGCTACTCGCGGCTTCAAACGAATTTCGTAGGATTTGCACGTGTATGAACACTTCTGGTTCGAGTGAATTATATTTTTGACGTCAATGTTGAGTTTGCCTTGTAACCACGTTCAAGAAAATATACGTACATAAATAGATTGAGAACCTATGATAGGTTTTATAGCAACCTTTAAATTCATAGTCAAAGTTAGATAGTAAATTTGTCTTTATATCTAATATTTGCTAAACATGCACAATTAAAAGTACATTAACAATGACTCTATTTACTATATTGACAATGACAGTATAAAGTGTACATGTATGGCCGTTGTTATTTACTATATTGACAATGACAGTATAAAGTGTACATGTATGGCCGTTGTTATTTACTATATTGACAATGACAGTATAAAGTGTACATGTATGGCCGTTGTTATTTACTATATTGACAATGACAGTATAAAGTGTACATGTATGGCCGTTGTTATTTACTATATTGACAATGACAGTATAAAGTGTACATGTATGGCCGTTGTTATTTACTATATTGACAATGACAGTATAAAGTGTACATGTATGGCCGTTGTTATTTACTATTCGTTCTTAGTATTTTGTGTTCTATTTGCCTTGTTTTCCGATCAAGAAGATACATTTTCATACTCACGTCACAGAAGCCTACTTCTGTCAAATACAGCAATAGTTAGATAAGGATAGGATTTTTGAAATAATAATAGGCTTATATTCATATCAGGGACCCTAAGAATGTTCTTGTAAAACGTTACTACAAGTCGGTTGAATAGTTTAAGCGTGAATGAAAAACAAACAATCAGAATCACTTTCGCATTTATAATACTATTTATATATACAGGGTGTTCAGAAAAGGTTGTCACAAGTTTATGAGGCTGATAGTACTCATGCTTCAAACAAACACAATTTCTAAACATAAATCAAGAAATGTGTCGTTTATCCGTTAGCCACCATTTTGTATTTGTTTATAAAATGTATTATAACTACAACTAGTAATGCTACATGTACCATACTTTTAGCATAGGTTATGACAAATAAGAGTAAAAATAAAATATGATTGAATATTAACAAAATGCGATATTTTGATAAATTTAAAGTCAATTAAAAAAACAAGTGTAGTTATTAAACATTTAGTATTCATTATTTTCTATGAATTAAGTCTGTCAATGCATAGGTAAGCACGAGGACTTTAAAGGTATATTGTCAGTTGAGAGGCATAATACAATATTAAGTAGGTATGTGTATTAAATAATTATATTATAGTTAATAAAACACAAAATAACATTATCTTTTCCAAATTTTAAATTCAAAACAAATTAAAAGCCGTGTTCTGACTAGTTATTGGGTCCAACGTTAATTTTTAACTCACTTGACAATTTCTCCTTCAAACTAACTTATCACCTACAATACTATTTGTATGTTGATGCCATTGACTCATATGTAGAAATCTCATTCCACAATACAGTATAAAAGGTAGATTAAAAATGTGCTAAAATAATTATTCATAAATACATCGTAATTTATTACATTATTTTCTACAATACATAACACGCCAAACAAATTGTAAGAACAAATTATATTAGCTTTCAAGACTTTAGTGAAAATAAATCATTCAATTAGTGAACTAATGAGATAATTATATCGCCATTACAACGCAGGGTGGGCGAATAACTGAAGAGGTGTAATCACATGCTTAAGTGACCAATCCAGGTTTACGACGACTACGCCGGCGACGGGACGGTACGGGACAGGGAACGGAACAAAACGGGTGGGAACGGACCGCCGGAGGACCGGAGGATTCACAATGCGGACTATTCCTATGCTAATGCGATGTAGGAGGCAGCGACTATTGTTTAAAGTGGCGCACTTTATCGGTAGAAAGTCTCATCGCTTGGCTGAATGATACGGCTCATTTGAATTGGAAACTCGGAAGAGTAGAGACTCTTGGTGCTGGAGGGTGATGAGAGTCATCAAGTGAGGGAGACTCGGATAGGAGTACAGACTCTTGATACTGGAGGATGATGGGAGTCATCAAGTGAGGGAGACTCGGATAAGAGTACAGACTTTGGTGCTGGAGGATGATGGGAGTCATCAAGTGATTAAAACTTGGTGCTGGAGGATGATGAGAGTGATCAAGTGAGGGGACTTGGGCAAGAGTACAGACTCTTGGTGCTGGAGGATGATGAGTGTCATCAATTCAGGGAACTTGGACAATAGTACAGACTCTTGTTGCTGGAGGATGATGAGAGTAATCAAGTGAAGGAAACTCGGATAAGAGTACAAACTCTTGGTGCTAGAGAATGATGAGAGTCATCAAGTGAGAGAAACTCAGACAAGAGTACAGACTCTTATTGCTGGAGGATGATGAGAGTAATCAAGTGAAAGAAACTTAGACAAGAGTACAGACTCTTTAGGAGAAATTAGTGGGAATATGATCTTCTGCCCTGAATACTTTGGAGTATTCAACAAATGCTTTGGATCATAGGCAACGCCAGGAATCCTTAATCCGCCTGAAGAAACCCAAAACATGCAGCGTCAAAGACATTTAAAACTATTTATTTTCATAGTTTTGACACAGAGTAAACTTGATTACAAGAGGAGGTCTGTGTGGTTGTGCTTCGTGTCAGACTTCAGGCGTTGCTTCTTCAAAGTGAAATGGAGCTTAATCCAACATTCGCATTGAATCAACCCTTTCTATCATAGCTACGTTATATGCTGTTGTATGTCAAGGATTCTTCGTTGATTTGACTGAGTAGCTTGCTTTTGAAATGAGTATGGAAATAATTAAGTAATTTTAATTTATATGCAGTTTAATTCACCAGAATGATTTAGTAACTCCAATAATGTTGAAAAATACGACATTTTGGACTTGCGCAAGTACATCTGGGCTGTTCACTTTGTTAAACGTGTTGACGCAACTCTAGCACGCCTAGCTTATAAGCTGTGTCCTGTACCTGGGGAGGATGATCTCCTGCCTGGTCGTCCTCAAGCGATTCTCTTTCTCACTAGAGAGGGTTTTCTCCGTAATCTGAGTTGAGATATACTCCTCAAAGTTAAAACTGACTGCTCCCTTTAAAAGCTATTCCACCCGCTACGTAATATAGCTGTTAATGCATAGTGAGTACCACTACTACTGTGCTATGCGCTCTGGCCTTGCGTCGAGAAAAGGAGTAGATAATCATCCTAGTGAAGTTGTTTCAAAGATGATTTTTCTCTTCAGACACAGATATTCAGCAGATTTCAGCTGTCAGTGTGTTACAGCGTACTAAGCTGAAGATTGAGAGGTCTGCTCTCTCTTCTAGTAGCCCCAGCCAGTGTAGGAAACTTAACTCTGCTACTAGTTTAAAACTGTTTCAACACAATATGATATGCACTGCAGGGATTGGAGTTTAAAGCAGACGATCTCTGCATATTTACAGGTAGTTTATAATTTGAAATTAATTTCGTCTAGTTAATTAAACTGTCATTTTAAGTGGGTGTGAATATAATTAACGATTTTAGTTTTTTTTTTTTTGTCTAAGCAAGGTCGTATAGCAAGGAGGGGTGCTCAGAGGGCTTAAAAAGCCTCCCCGCAATTTTTAGACAAACATTGCAATTGCACTCAGTAGTGTGTTTTAAACCATAACACATTAATGAGGTCTTAAAGCTCATCTGAGAGAGATTCCCGTACTACTATTTTTGAGGGTATCTTATAATTCGTAATCCACCCAGTGTATCATACCACTCCCCACCCCAACTACCCACCACTCACCTGCCGACATAAATATCCACATACGCCACTGTGCCTAAGGCACCACGAAGTGATGGCAGCTGCTCCGAGAATTCTATAACTGAGATCTATGTTTACAATGTGTTTCATTACTTTTATTCGAGGATCAAACGGGTTTCTACGTAAACTGTGAAGCAAGTGGTTTGGGTCTTTGTGGCCCACAAAAAGTCTCAATTTTCCAAGTTGAGTAAAATTTAAGTGCTTCTCCAATTTAAAAAGTAAGATACTTTTATGTTAGACACATGTTACTGGGCCACCACAACTACGATATATTACTGGATATAACAGATAAACCAAACGGTTCAACGCATATGTGTTTTAGTTTAATTATACGATTTCCTGCTTATTGTAAAAGTAGGAGAAGATATAAGGACATTAACATTGAGAAACGTCTTACCTTCCAAGACAAAATTCAAGTTGAATGAAGTATTTTAACATTGGTTATGGAACAGAATCTAATCAACCTTGCTGAAAATATTAAATTCTCAGTTTGAGAAACGTCTTACCTTCCAAGACAAAATTCAAGTTGAATGAGGTATTTTAACATTGGTTATGGAACAGAATCTAATCAACCTTGCTGAAAATATTAAATTCTCAGTTTGAGAAACGTCTTACCTTCCAAGACAAAATTCAAGTTGAATGAGGTATTTTAACATTGGTTATGGAACAGAATCTAATCAACCTTGCTGAAAATATTAAATTCTCAGTTTGAGAAACGTCTTACCTTACCTTCCAAGACAAAATTCAAGTTGAATGAGGTATTTTAACATTGGTTATGGAACAGAATCTAATCAACCTTGCTGAAAATATTAGATTCTCAGTTATAAGAAAACATATATTACCAATTATTATGCCAAAAGAATAATGTCAGGTTGTATAGAGATGTGTAAACATAGATTCTCAAGACAATTCCGGTTATTTAGTTTACTTTACAGTGGAAATATTATTCATCCATTAAACACACACATAACTCTTATTATATTTTAAGGGTAGCAAATTTTTTAATATACAATAGCTTACCCACAATTTAATCATGATGTGACATAATTTTCGTAACGAAATTCATCTTTGCAGGAAGTAGCCATAATGAAAGTTACATATTCGTGATTGTAATGATTACAAAGCATGATTTTATGGAAAATACTGAATAAAATTCCTCCTGAACAAAACTGCTAAAACTTGTAAGATTAACTAACCAAATACAGGATGTTTCAGACCACCCTTTTCAAGTGTCTAGCGGTTTAACGGCGGTAAACGGCACATTTTTAGTTTAAACAGACCCCCCCCCCTCTAGATCGACGTTAAAGAATATGTTTTAAATAATTTAAACTCTTTAAAAATATAGGGTGTCCCATATAAACAGAGGTTTCCATGTTCGAATCTCAAACATTTAACATGCAAATACATTTCATGTTGAATATAAATTTAAAGGTCTTTGCATCCTAAACCTTTCGGCGAATTAAAATGTAATTATCATTATTCGTTTCAAAATGGTGGTCAAAAGTGTATTGACAACCGTACTTTTTGGTTTTTATTACCACTCGTGTTATAAAATTATAATATTCGATACGTTATAACACAAGCTTGTATATGATACTATGCATGGCTGTATTTTTCAAAATTATTCTAACATTATAAAAGTTACTTTTTTGAAAATTAAAAAATGCTAATATACCAAAACTTTGAAATGGTAAAGGGGGTATTCTGGCACATAAAATTAAAGGCTATACAAAACTGAATAACTTTCACAATCATAGAGTTCTTTTGTAAATATAACCGTTACAAAAATACGGAAATAAACTGGATTTTGGGGTAAAACGTGGAAGTTTATATCCTCTCTTTACAAATAGTTAGGCAAAGAGGCCAAAAAGTTAAGGGGTGTAAACTGACAACCCAAGCCCAAGTCCGCCTACTCTACTACACACAGTAGGTAGGCGGGTTCCGTGAGAAAACGCCGTGAATTCCTCCGGAGTCCCGCATAACTCACCAACGATGCGCTGAAATTCGCCTAGATAAATGTGCATATCTGATTGATAAGCAGAAATTGCGGGGAAAGGGAGTCCACATTACCCCCCAGCACGCACAGCCTGGCAGCAAGGGTCGGAGGAAACCTTCAATTAACGACAATTTAGTCCAATTGCAAGCAAACAGCAATCATACCAATTACACAACGCTGCATAAAAATGGCAGACAACAAGAAAGAAACGAGAGGGCGGCAGAGGATCCTCCGCTGCTGGAATCGGAACGTTCAAAGGACCATTTAGACCATTACAAATTAATGACCCATCATGGCCTGATTTACGAGGCACGAATCCTTGATGTGGATTGAATACTGGAACCTCTACTTTGGGGCTTTACCATCGATTCATGTCAATTAAATAATAAACGTCGTTTAGGTCTCTGACTCCCACTGAGTTCTCAAGACCGAGGAATGTAGAGGGTATCAGACTTGTTCATATCTGCCTCGTGTATCCTTAAAGTCATCCCTAGGCACATGTTTTCGAAAAATTAAATTATATATTCAAGAGGAGTTTTTTTTATTAGAAAACAAACTATTTACGTAAAGGAAAATACAAATACACGTGCATCGTCAGGTGTGAATTAAAACAATTTGGAACGAAATGTTTTTACAATTGAAAACTATTATCTCCTGAATAAAACTCAATAAAACATTTGTATCAATAAGAGTCTAATAAATATGCGTTTTGGGGGAAATTTAGTATATGGAAATATTATATAGGTGACTTAGAAATTGGTACTTGGTATTATTGTTCAATATTTATTGTCATGTCTTTAATAATAATAACATTTTAAATTATTGGATAATTGTGTATTTTCATAATATGTGTATTTTGGATAAATATATATCATTCTTAAATAACCATATTAAATTTTCAAAACATCCCCCAAAATTTACTTTCCTGATATAGTGTTTATATAAACGTGTGTTATTCACATTTAAAACAAACTTAAAATGAATTTTTAACCAATCATAAACTTATTGTCAATGTAATTTTCTTCTTAATATCAAACTTGTCGTTATTCGAAAGTACGACACTTATAACGAAATCAGTAATTCGAAAATGCTAAATCAAACAGATAATTTCCTATAAAAATATCTTACTAAGTATTTTACTTTAAGTATACAAGTAATATTATAAAAAGATCAAACATAATTTATCCTCAAATAATGCTGTATTTGAAACTCTAATGATCAATTTTTGAAATTTTCTCGACACATGTTTTTTAAACAGATATGACATTTTTCATTGAAAATCAAAATGTATAAATCAAAATATATGCATAAAAGTTAAATATCGAAATACTAATAATTTCAAACATCCATTGGAAATTTAAGTCGTAGTTGCTTGGATTTGAAACATTTTTATTTAAAGATGCATGTAATATGATCTTCTCATGGAAATATGTTTAGAAATAAAAGAGATTGAATGAAGAATTTGAACAGATTGGAAATGAGATATGTAGCGATTTTTTTCTAAGCGTTAGCGTCATTCCAGGGGCGGGAAATATTTCATTTATATTTGTTTGTCTGTCTGTCTGTCCGCACGATTTCTAGAGAACCAACTGGCATATAGAATTAAAAATTTGCATGAAGCTTCATTTATAAATTATCAAAATTGAGATCTATGATGGTGTGTGTGTCATTCGATGGTATTTGGTTTACGTTAGTCTTTTCAGTAACTATATAAACGCAGAACGTGAAAATCGCAGAATAAATACATTTGTAAAGACAATATTTTAACATGTGGCATAGTAACACTTGCAATAAAGTTTACATGCATATCAACGAAGTCTCTTAAGTGACTCGTCTGCGTAATATTCATAAACTACTACAACTGGTACACTCTAATGGTACAGTAACTTGCAGCAATACCAACACTGTAACAGTTTACAGCTTTTAGCAATGGTTAGCTAAGACTGGCTTTGGGATTAGTATGGAGAATATAGATAAATCATAATTTGAATTAATTTTTTTCAAATGTTTATGTGTTTAATTGAAAGTAAGACTGTTGTCTGTTGTACTTTAAACAACGATTGCTAAGATACGATTTTGTTTATTTTTAGGGCTCTTCTATCCCTCTTATCCCTTTCCATAGTGACACCACTGGCTTTCAATAAATGCTATCAAATACTCTTGTCCATCAGTAGACTCCAGAAAGTCTCTATATCTCTTTTTCTCTCCCTTGGTTATGACTTTGGATGGTCCCTCCCATTGACGGGTTTTTGTGGCAAGTTTTTTGACAGCACACCTTGCCAGGATGACACCATATTCTGCTCTATATATCTACTAAGTTTTCACCTATTCTATTTCGATATATGCTAAAGAATATTTGAAATTCAAGAACTCGCCAAACTTTCAAATATAAAAATGTTTAAGCAACTTGATTAGTTGGTCTATTTTATTAGTTCATTGCTATGGACATACCGTTTTAACCGTTTTAAAGAAGTACCACCTTGATGTGCTTGTAGAAAGCAATGAAAAAGAAGGAGTTTCCCCTATTTGACTGCCAAATAGGTCAGATGTAATGTGTCAGTAATCATTATGTTAATCTCATTACGGTGGATCAATCAATTTTTGGTTGAGAAAAATTTTCATTTTAAATTAATAACGTTTCAGATAACTTCCCTAAACACAGAGGACAAGTACATTTTTTTATCACTCGCTTGTTATTTCAAAGTTGTATGAGGTCTCTTGTTCTCGACTATGTTTGTTGCTTGTTTATTGTAATACTAGCAGTTACCCGCGGCTTCGCACGCAATTTTCTGTTGAAAAACTGGACAATATATCTATGTATTCTTTTTCTATGACATAATAAACAGTCTATAGATAATTGATAGTCACTCAAAGCTATTCCAATCTACTGATCCAATTTAGATTTAAGTTTAAAGAACAGAGGTTTGGGATCCTGAAGTCGTAAAGTGAAACAGTTTTTTATAAGATTAGTATTTCCCTTCCACCTTCCATGAGTATTGAAGTTCTTCGATGGCTTTAGTAACAATAAGAGTTAGCCTTTTTAACTCAATTACGAAAGTGTATCGTACAACTAAAAAGTTGCTGCGGGCAATATGGGTCTGTACTGGTCGTTTAAATTCACCCCCGGTGTTTTGGCATAATAAGTCGCCCGCCATTATCTTTTTATTTTCATTAGCAATGTAAACAGATGTTTCAGAAAGTCTGTCGAATTATAGCTGTCAACAGGTGTTTAGTCCCAGTTTAATTTGAATTATGAAACGTTATTACGCTTCGTTCTTATCATAACATTCGAATGTAAACAAACAAATTTTTCAATTTGAATTCGACTTTATTTGGTAAAATGGATGTGTTATGGGTGGTATAAAGCACTCTCAATGTTAACTCAGACAGCTATACCTGTTCCAAATTTCAGCACAATCCGTATAGCAGTTTCAGCGTGATTCGAGGACAAACCTCCAAACATCCAAATATCCAAACATTCAAACTTTCGCATTTATAATATTAGTGGGATTCTTTGTTTGAAGGTTATTTTTGAGGATGGAAGGATTGTGAAGGGAACAAATTTAACGTAGTTTGTAATGTTATGTATTAGGTTAGTTCTTTACCTGAAGAAGAGATCAGATTGCAGATCTCGAAACGTAGTGTTACTGATTTATTGTTTCACTGAACGATGGCAAATGTCCGGAAAAAATCCTGTTTCCTTCACATTAGTGGGATGTTTTTGCTGTTGGTATACCTTTTATTCCACTATCGTTGTTGCTCTTTCGTTGAGCCTTAGTAGAACAGTTTAAGATTTGACTTGTTTTTCTATTCGTTCAAATGTCTTGGTTAAATCTGGTAAACATTGCATGTAAAGTAAAATTTCAGACACTGGCACTGGCTTATGTTTCATTCCTGTAAATTAACTGGCGATTCACAGGTACACACGCCATGCAGTTGATAATTCTTTCGTAGCGTTAGGATTATATCGTATATAAGTTTAATGTTTATTTTAGTTGGAAATCCCTTCGTACGAATAAAAACTTCAAATTGTCCGAAACAATCCTTAAAAATCCTTTCACCTTATGTGAATAAATAAAATAAATAAAATACATGTTGAATATTTCTATGCTGGACATGTACTAAAAATGTTTTGTCCGTAGTTTAGTCAGTTCTGATTCCATAAAATTCATGTTCTAGACCGTAATTATCTTTACCATTACAGTTTTAACCAAAAATGATAATCTTTTGTTTTTAAAATCTAGACAAATCGCAATATTGGATTATGCTGTACTAAATTACTACCATACTCTAAATACTATCAAACATAATTATACATATTATGCTGTACCCCCCCCCCTGTCACTTGTTAATCAGAATATCATATTTTGTTCAGTCTTAATATTCCAAAAATTGTCTTTAGTTTTATCAGTTGGTTATCACATGCTTTAATTTTTGTTTCCATCTCGGCGTAATTGTTAAATTCTAAAAGTAATACACACTGTATTTAAAATTATTAATTAAGTTTGACACCACTATTAAACAATCACACATTTCCAAAATCCAAATATTTATTTTTACTAGCGAGGCCTTTCGAAATCAAAGTGAATATTCAGATGACTCCAAAAATAAATTAATGCATTATTTATTAACTTATTGTAGTTATCCAAGAATTATTTGGGTGGACTTCTTCTAAATTATTTTATTTAATTCTACAAAGCAAGTGTTCCTGAAGCTTATTTGCAAAAAGAGCATTAATGTTATACCATTCAACTACTAAAATAGCATAGTTCGTCAATTTCATTAACCTTTACAGATTTCAGTTTCCTAATGTAATTGTTTTCATTAGTATGTTTTTAGTTACAACAATGTAATTTCCAAGAGATTCAAATTCTATATAAGTAAACAAAAATTATTAATATCAGCTTTATGTTACTTTAGACTTATCTCTGAATTAGTTAAAGCTCTAGGCTAGGTAAGGTTTTAGTTTAGGTATTATTTTGATTTCAGAAGCCAGAAAGAGGTTAAGTAACAGAAAAGACTTGCAAATATTAACTTTACATATGTAACATAAGAATTTTATTTCATTTCAAAAGGAGGTTTGATAGAGGTATTCAAAACACTGTATGGATCGTTATTTCAAGAGAACAATAGACCATTACGTATTGAAATTTTTCTTTAAGTGGAATGAAAAATTTCTGCAAACCATTAATATAATTGAAATGTCATCTGCCATATTTTAAAATATTAAATCTACACTTCCTAATGTAATGTAAAGTAACTAACACCACGTACATTCAGGTGTGCAAAACTTTTTAGGAATATAAAAGGATCTTCGTATTTAATAAATGGCTGCCCGAATACATTGGTGAGTGTCGGTACACTATAAAATAAATCATAATTATAGATAATTATAGATCTGGTCAGGGTTGTCTCTCTGCCCCTGTCTCAAGGGATGACTCCTGTACTGTACCTAGTTCCTCTCTGAATGTGTATCTACCTGCTCCAGTTCGCGGTGATACACGCACACTCTCCAACAACAAAGTCAGGGTTGCCTCTGTGCCCTGTCTCAAGGGATGACTCCTGTATTGTACCTAGTTCCTCTCTGAATGTGTATCTACCTGCTCCAGTTCGCGGTGATACACTCACACTCTCCAACAGCGGTGGCAGGGTTGTTTTCAATAATCTAAATTCCTGTATTTTGTGTGAATTTAAGAAAACACAGACTGTATAATAAATTCTTACGAGCATTTTAAGATATAAAAGTACTACCTAAACTTAATCTCAGAAACAAAAATGACCTATTCCATTTATATAATTATAAATTTGCATTGGCCTATTACTAATCAGCACATGATGAGAATCCAATAATTAGGTTTGGAGTGACATTGCCTCCAGAAGTCATGTGTCTGAGTGGGTGACTCAGTGCACGACCTTAAACCGTTACGTTTGTGTGAGTGAGGTCGGGCTAGTCGCACTCTGAGAGGGAACGAGGTAGTAGACGCAATGTGGTAGATGAGGTTCAGGCCAAATTAAAATATATTAGCTAGTATAGTGCACAGAGGACACAATTAAACGTGTATTTTGTTTGTAAATGTCCCTAAAACCAAACTTAAACTTCAATTTTATTTCGTCTTTAGGTAGTCACTAATATCACCGATACATTTATATTTTGCGAACTGCGGCAAAAGATAATATAATATAGAGAAAAGAGTGATAAATACATTAAACCACTGTCGAGTTAAATAGCGGCAATCTTACATATTTCACAGATAACAGACATTTAATTAGGAGTTTTTGAAAAAAGTATGACATTAATTTTATTTAAATTAAAAGTGAAAAATAAGATGATTCAAGAATATGCTAGGCTTCAGATGAAAATAATTGTTGTTTAATTAGTTTTTCTTTATACTTAAACGAGATAAAATACGGGCGGCCTAGTTTTGTTTTGACATGTGCAGTAGGACTGCAAAGTAATATGTGCATGAAATCCAAAACCATATGTTTTAATATTTTAAAATTATTTACATTCAATACTCAAGGGCTGTAGTTGATCACCCCCGCTCTTGTGTGATTCAGAGCTTCTATTTTTAAACATCAAGCGTAAAATCTTGGACGTCACATTTGTTGGAGGCTAATACGATATATATTTCTCTCCAACTCTTAAATGTCTGTAAAAGCTGCTACTAAATAGTTTTGCTAAACTGAAAATGACGGTATGTCATCATTAGAAAATGGACAAATACTGAAATGGTTTTTTTCTATATAACAAAAATTAATCCAATCTTTTGTATCTTAATCCCCTTAACGTTTTCCACTAGAGAAATCAATATTGTTTAGAAAGAGGAGGAGCTCTTCTTATTGGAATATAAATTTTCTATTATTTCACAAAAGAAAACTCACAAATTGTTAATTCACACCTGATGATGGCATCTTCGATGTCGAAAGGCCTCGTGAAAATACACAAATTATTGGATAATTGTGAGTTTTCTTTTGTGAAATAATAGAAAAAAAACAATATTGTTTAGTTTGTGTCCACACAAAAAGAATTTCTTACACACGTGTAAGCAAATATTTAATAAGAACTCCAATAGGTGGTTATATTCTTACGCCCATGTTTATGAAAAGCATCACCCACTTGACTACGATATGTTTCCGAACATTACGCTTGATGCACTAGTACTGGTCAATCCTATCCCAAAATGCATGCATTAAACGTTATATAAGAGATTAAATATCAGAATAAAGACAATTTTCCCCAAAATTTTGTTCCAGGCGTGGTTCTAGTTTAGGCCAACAATTACAACATTTCCAGGCTTACTTCTGGGAACTGGAATCCTCCCATGCGAGCCTCAGACTCCATGCAATCACTGGCAACAACGATACGCCGATGATTTAGCCGCGATCTTATCCACGACCAATAAATAGCCCGCGCGGTGTTGTCCGTCTGAGCGCCTGTCCGACTGTTTATAGAGCGGGCACTCTTCCATAAAGCCCGCGATGAGCCCAGATATGCGGCAACAATGGTAAGACTCCGGCCGATATGGTTTATGCCCGGTCGGCGATGAACCGTGGCGCGCCGTACTCCAGTTCTTATTATCTGACTGACCTTTCCTTTCCACCAAATGCTAGAGTTCATTCCACAATAAACTGTTAATTATTATTTCGTATTCTCCGACTTTCTCGGAGTTATGAAGGGTTGCGCTCGGCGACTGCGGGAGTTGTTGACCTCTCCCCCGCCCGAGTCGTGTGGGTTTTGGCCGCTGGGTCTCTTATCTCTCGGTTCCATCTGCAATTTAGAATCTGAATTTGGTATAATTTGAATCTGACCCTTGCATCTATTAACGTTCCTTAGCTAACGATCTACGGTATACATTTCCTGGTAATTAAGACAAAACCTTTTAAAAATTATGGATTCTGGATCTATTTACTCGTAAAATATATGCTTACACCAATTGTTAACAAATCACACCAATTGCTTTTAAATAGACATTCAGACAGAAATTAAGGATGAAGCTGGCTTTTACTATTTACATTATTTAGTAATCAATAATTCTTATTCCACACTGTACATAACAAAATATTACACATTAATGTTTAGGTGCTGAAATCCTTTAAACTTTCAACTGTCTAATTACACATGTATAAAACGATGCAGCTTTTGAAGCTGCAACTCGTTTTTAAACCACTAAGTATATAACTTTATTGTTTCCGAGGAGGAAATGTTATGGATTTTGGTGTCAATTACTACCGATGGGATGGCGAGTGCCATATTTTAACAAAAAACTTGATAATGATTGATTTTATCGTAATTAATCGGGAATAATTCAAAATAAAACAGAGTTTGTCATTCATTTAAACAATACCATGGAAGAATATACAATTTCTATTTTTTGAAAGAATATATCCATATATCATGGAGTAACATATCCATGTTTTGGAAGCCTGTTTAAATCATCTTGTTCTAGGTATAAAATTCAGATTGCTAGTACAATTGATACAAAGTAGTATTTTTAATAACTGCAATAGGTTACATAATACATAAAGTTAAACATTTTATCTCCCTTTCAAGATATTACGACTCATATACATAATGCGAAGATTTATTGAAATCTAAATACACACCCATCTTTGTAGAAAAAGTACAAACTTACTTAAAATATATCAATTAAATGTATCTGAGCACGGTACTAAGTACGATTTGTAGGTCTACACCATAGATGTAATATTAAATACGACCTAACAAAGTTAAGAATTACTTGTGCTATTATCAATCAAAAGCTCGGTATGAATAGCTTTTACTGAAAAATGGGAATAACACAAAACTAATGATTTTTACTCATCGCAATTTTTAATAGTGGAGGATCTACACTATATAATTACAGACCCATAAGATTCATCACTCGCGAGCGAAAAGTTTCCCAAAATTATAATAGCCGGGATAAATAAACTAGCCGCAATTTAAAACGGAGTGCAGGTAGAACAGACGATATGGAACTGATTAGAAGGGAATTCTTCTCATAACACAATACCGACTATCTGGCTAATAATCAAATAGCAAATAAAGCTCACGGAACCAGCGGAGCGGCCAGAGCTGGAGAACTGGAGTGGAGGTGTCTGTGATGGGAGATTAGCAGCATGCCCTCCGACCTCAGCCCATCTGATCCAAAACCGGTCATTAAATTATAATCTTAAAGTAATTACAGGCCAGGTTGTTGGCAGACCCATCATGTTCGGAAGGTGATTAAAATTAGTGCAGTGACTAACCGAGAGGTGATCATGTTCACTGAGCTTGATTGAACAGTATATAACGAGATGATTCGTTTTCTCTAACAAGAACACTATGTTTTGTTGCTGCTTTATAGGTAAAAATACTCACGAAATGTTACAATATTTGAAATCATTTACTCATTACAAAATATATTTTTTTTGTTATGATCTTCATACATTGGAAACGAGATACTAAAATGCCTATGACTAAATTATTTTCTTCAATTCTCCTAAGTGCCTTCCAACCTTATTTTCAAAACAAATTAATGTTAAACCAGTTAAACTACTCAAATAATATAGTTTATAAATTTCCTTAGCCATTGTAGATTTTATTCTCCAAATATTATTATTGTCATATCATCGTATGACTTCAGCAACAAAGTAATATCCAAATTATTCAAATTATATATATATATATATATATATATATATATATATATATATACCAACATTACTAATATCAGCTCTGTGTATATGTACACGTAGCCTATCTCTGAATTGTTTGAACCTCAAGGCTGGATAAGATTTTAGTTCAATTTATTTTGATTTCGGACACCAAAATAGGTTAAGTGGCAGAGAAGACTTGTCAGTCTTAACTTCCATTCTGGAAGTAAGACATTTTCATTTCACTTCAAGAGATTTTAATAAGCTATATTCAAATCACCCTATGGGTCGTTATTTCAAGAGAATAATAGACCGTTACGTATTAAAATTGTTGCATAAGTGGAATGAATTATTATTAGCAAACTATTATTATTATTATAAATATTAGCAAACTATTAATAAAATTGAACATTTACAATTACAACACTTAACAATATTAAATTTAAAATTCCTAATACTGTGTAAAATAACTAAGCCTCGCATACACTGATTCAGATATACAAAATGTTTTACCAAGATAGAAAAATATTTCAATTTTGAATGCATTGGTGACTTCCGGTTAGTAAAAAAGGCTTAGCCAAAAATATTTGTTTGAAATTACCTATCAAAGAAAAAGCCAAAAAGAAGACCTAGTAATCTGTTTGAAAGCCAAAGGTATGGGCTATAAATCCTATTCATGTATCAGTAACTGAATGTAACGTTTAAAAACTTTTAACCCGAACCAGTTTAATACTTTCGTTTAGAATCATATTTTCATAAAAACCGGAAGATATTACTAATAAGTATTCGTGGGTTTCATTAGCACGTACTAGTAAATATTCGTAGTTGAGAATCAAGTCCAATAACGTATTCTAGACAGAGGATATGCTTTATTTTTATTTTAATATATTTTATTATATTCGTTCTAAGATGTAAATATCGCTTTGTGTAATTACAAGTGGCTTCTATGAATACTGATCTATCTAAAATTTATATGATTGTGTGATAAAAATATGAAATACTCTTACACGAACTCGCGGTATTTACATTATATTCCAATGCAACAAAACGCTAAAGTCTAAAAGGCGAAAGATTTATTCCTTCTGAAAGGAAACCAGAGTCAATAAACAATAATATACCAAATGTTTACATCTTTCACACTAACTGGTACATTTAGAGCAGATTATTAACAAACCCATTGTAGTGATGTAACGTTTACTTTGAACATGTGACTGAAGTTCAAACTGTTTAATCGCCAATCCATATCTTATAGAAATTCCTTTAACGTTTAAATTTTTTGTAGACTTCCTCTTTAGAGGCCCGGAAAAGTTTGGCCTTTCTGGTATTTTTTCCACAATACTTAACACTCAAGGTTTAAAAAGAATCTCGTAAACGATTTCTCGAGTTTGTTTCATTATCACGCTCTTTAAAACTATACATGCGTATTGACATATCCCTAGAATTTATATTGTGAGCATTTGTCAAGACTATCCATAAGAACGCGTCCCCTCTTAGAAGTAAAAGTTATAAAGATAGTCTCAGGTTCTATATTGATTAGCAGATGTTCTCTTTCCGATATTATCAATTTCGTACTCGGTTTCTGTTTTAATTATAATTAAAAATGAAACTATCCGAAAATTCACCTAATGACATGCTACGACAACAAATTTACGTAGTGAAACTGAAAAGAAGAGTTGAAATACCCTTCACCACCAACCATTCTCTTCGCGGAGAGCGTCTCAAAGATTCACTTGTTAGAGGGGACGGAAACAAATCGCTGTTTTCTGGAGCATGATTTATGTGTAATTTTAAAAATCCGAATTTTAAGTGGCCGAGTCGACCGGTACGGCTCTGGGCCGCGATCTCCTCCAGCCTCTCTCTAATTAATGGCCTCGTGCCCACCAACGCCAAATTGGCCTGCTTTCTCTCCATTTTCCGTTCTAAGTAAAACATAATGAATTATGTCGCGATATGCTTTAAATGCGGGTGCTGAAAGCTAAATGGCTTGTAAGTAATTTAATCGCTCTCAAACTCTGCAGTAATGGGCCCTGAGGTCGGGTGGGGCTGGCCACACCATATTAGGTCCTCAACGATAATATACAGGGTGATTCATGAAGTTCTCCCCCCACTTCTACAGCACATTGTACTAGTAAAAAATAATGAAAAAAATGTTATATAAACATAGGTCCGAAAACGCTTCGTTAGCGAGTTACAGCTAGCGAAAGATTTCGCCTGAATTCCTGGGTAAAGAGTAAAATAAAGCCATACTGAACTTTTGGAAAGGTTAATTAAGTAAGAAAATATCGTGGATTCTTATGTATTTTTACCTAATAAAGCTAATAAAATAGGTTTCAGAACTGTACCTGTAGCAGTTTTTTGAGGGATTCAGGGTTAAATGCAAAAAATTGGGGCACGAAACAATGTTTTTTTAAGTTTGATGTACAATAACTTTGTTAAATTGGTAATAAATACATAAAATCAACAAACATTAATTGTAGAGAATTTAATTCTGAGAAAATGATATAATCAAAGTCTAAAATAAAACAGAAATAAGTACGAAAAAATCGATTTTATTCAGTATAATACATTACTAGCTGTAAAAGAAATACCGTACGGTATTTAGTTAAAATAAAACAAAAACAAAATGTTTGTTCCTTAATGATGAGATAAATTGAGAAAACAAGATTAACTTGTTAAATAAATTTGTTTGTAAATAAAAAATATCATGTTTTATTACGTTGTATTTTTTTTTAAATAAAAATTTATATCAAATGTTCGAAAATAAATGAAGCAAACATTTTCCCCATTATTGTTTACTAATCATCGAAATGCTGTTTTTTGTTTTATTAATTTCTAAGTTGGTAACGCACGAATAACAGCTGATCAACAATTGGTATTCTGTACTGTTACATTAGAACTGTGTATTAGTGGTGTTTTGCAAGCTACAGCAAGAGATCGGGTTCTGTGAATCGTGTTATTAAATGCAATTTTTCTGTGAGTTATAATTCGATTGTTTATTCAGCGAAAAAATGCCTTACTTATTTACATCAGAGGAATACGCTGATATGGTTTTTTATTTTGGGTACTGTAATGGTAATGCTAGAGCTGCTGTAGAAGAATATGAACTACGTTACCCTAATAGGAGGATTCCAGATACCAAAACAATTTCAGGAACTTTTCGTACTCTTCGGGAAACAGGATCACTACCAAGTACTAGAACCAATTACGAACGAGCTGTCCAACTTGATGATGATATTGTTATTAATGCTGTTCATCGCAGTCCAGGTGTAAGTACAAGACGTATTTCTAGGCGGATAGGAGTTTCACAGTCAACGGTGTGGAGGTCACTTAATCGAAACAAATTTTATCTGTTTCATAAACAAAAGGTTCAACATCTACAGCTAGGGGTTGGTCCGCTTCGCTTGGAGTTTTGCAACTTTTTGAATATTAATAATCAACTCTACAAGCGTATTTTGTTTACGGATGAGGCACAATTCACTCGGGATGGTGTCAATAACTTGCACAATGAACACTCATGGGCAGAAGAAAATCCACATGAGGTAGTGGAACAGAACTTTCAACACCGATTTAGCGTCAATGTCCTGGCCTTTTGCACAATCGGCTGATTGGACCTTTCATATTACCTGGACGCCTAAATGCTGAGTTCTATTTGCATTTCCTTCAAGAAGAGTTGCCGCAGCTGTTAGAGAATGTTCCTTTACATCTCAGACAAAAATTTGTACTTCCAGCATGACGGAGCACCTCCCCACTTTTCACGTGCCGTTTTCTGCTTACTTAAATCATCAATTTCCTGGACACTGGATTGGTCGTGGAGGGCCTCACCCTTGGCAACCAAGATCACCAGATCTATCTCCATTGGATTATTGCATCTGGGGATGGATGAAAGACATTGTATACAAGACAAAAGTGAATTCTCGTGATGAATTTGCCCGTATTATGGATTCGGCTGTGCAGAAACAGGGAAGTCCTGAAAAATTAAGAAAACGCAACAAAAAGCAATACACAAAACGTGCTGAAAAAAATGTATTGATAATGATGGCCTCATTTTCGAACATCTATTATAAAAAGGTGCGTACGGTTGGCCCAACCTGATTAATTTTGCTTAAAACTAGTAATGTATTATACTGAATAAAATCGATTTTTTTGGTACTTATTTCTGTTTTATTTTAGACTTTGATTATATCAATTTTTATCAGAATTAAATTCTCTACAATTAATGTTTGTTGATTTTATGTATTTATTGCCAATTTAACAAAGTTATTGTACATCAAACTTAAAAAAACATTGTTTCGTGCCCCAATTGTTTGCATATTTAACCCTGAATCCCTCAAAAAATACTACAGGTACAGTTCTGAAACCTATTTTATTAGCTTTATCAGGTAAAAATACATTAAGAATCCACGATATTTCTTACTTAATTAACCTTTCCAAAAGTGTTCAGTATGGCTTTATTTTACTCTTTACCTAGGAATTCAGGCGAAATCTTTCGCTAGCTGTAACTCGCTAACGAAGCGTTTTCGGGACCTATGTTTATATAACATTTTTTTTCATTATTTTTACTAGTACAATGTGCTGTAGAAGTGGGGGGAGAACTTCATGAATCACCCTGTATATTGTTTTTGTTATCAGTGTGTTTTGGTTATAGTATTATGGCAATACATCCAGCACAGGTATTACGGGGACTTCAATCAGATCATCACGTTTTTTTATTAAAACCAGATCATACGTATTCAGATGATAAATCAGTGAGGTAAGTAACTGAGTGACCAAATGCAGTTCAAAACCTGTTTCAACGTCATTTAAAGTTAATGATCTGAAGCCTTTTTGAAATTGTTCAACCTGTGTATCATTGAGAAATTATATCTCAGTTATATCGCTAGTAGCTTTGATCACGATGACTGAGTGACCAAATGCAGTTCAAAACCTGTTTCAACGTCATTTAAAGTTAATGATCTGAAGCCTTTTTGAAATTATTCAACCTGTGTATCATTGAGAAATTATATCTCAGTTATATCGCTAGTAGCTTCGATCACGATGACTGAGTGACCAAATGCAGTTCAAAACCTGTTTCAACGTCATTTAAAGTTAATGATCTGAAGCCTTTTTGAAATTATTCAACCTGTGTATCATTGAGAAATTATATCTCAGTTATATCGCTAGTAGCTTTGATCACGATGACTGAGTGACCAAATGCAGTTCAAAACCTGTTTCAACGTCATTTAAAGTTAATGATCTGAAGCCTTTTTGAAATTGTTCAACCTGTGTATCATTGAGAAATTATATCTCAGTTATATCGCTGGTAGCTTTGATCACGATGACTGAGTGACCAAATGCAGTTCAAAACCTGTTTCAACGTCATTTAAAGTTAATGATCTGAAGCCTTTTTGAAATTATTCAACCTGTGTATCATTGAGAAATTATATCTCAGTTATATCGCTAGTAGCTTCGATCACGATGACTGAGTGACCAAATGCAGTTCAAAACCTGTTTCAACGTCATTTAAAGTTAATGATCTGAAGCCTTTTTGAAATTGTTCAACCTGTGTATCATTGAGAAATTATATCTCAGTTATATCGCTAGTAGCTTCGATCACGATGACTGAGTGACCAAATGCAGTTCAAAACCTGTTTCGACGTCATTTAAAGTTAATGATCTGAAGCCTTTTTGAGATTGTTCAACCTGTGTATCATTGAGAACTTGAATCGCAGTTATATCGCTGGTAGCTTAGATCACGATGACGGGCTGTTCCAGCAAGGGCAAGATCACTTTTTTGCAAGGTAACCCGTATATGTCTGATCATTTTAGGATGTATTACCATCAGCATAAAAATAGATGATGGAAATGGAGAGTGAGAAAAAAAACGTACTGATAAGAACATAATGATGGGTATAACCAATCCAATCAACTTGAACTATCTAACCTCAAGCAATCTCAGCAGCTGTGATTGCTTTTCTATTCTTAAAGAGGCTCTTTCATCATCAACGGCATTTTAATTGAATCTACTAAAGGTTTTTAGGGATAAAATGTCCATTTGCGCAATTTTATTGACTTCCCAGGAATCGAATGCATGGTGTCTGACGGTTTATATAATAATACTTTATATGAATCCTTTTGTTTAATGAATGCAAACAAGATTTATTATCAGTAGTCATTAGTAAACAATTATTAATTTTATATTAGTCCGTAGAGATGATGTTCAAAAATGTCATTCTTGTTATAAAAATTATCAATGTTTAGGTGTTTTATTACGTACACTAATATCATAAAACTTGATTGATTATTATGTTCTTTGTTGGACTATTTTAAGTATTAGCATGACGGTTTTTGGGGTTTCAAATTTTTATATGTCATTTGTCATATGTCAAACTTAACCCTCATTATCATGGTGCATAACTTGTTTTATGAATTTCTTTTATGGACCAAAATTATTATATTCTGTTTATAGGTTTCAGTGGAATTAATACTTATTTAGCTCTTATAAATTCAAGTTGGATTTAAAACTAGCCTTTAACTCTTTATACAGCATGGAAATATTTAGATACATGTTCCAAATGTGTCTACTGTCATTCGTGTGTCTCCCTCACTATATACTGCCAAGAAAACAATGAATGCTGTCTTTTTTATTACAAACGTCCACATCGTAGTTTTGGCCATGCAGAACATCAGTTCTTTTTTTAAAGTCAAACTTAGCTGTCTTTATTGACGTTTTTCTTTACAAGGAAATAGATTGACGTTTCTCTGGGACTCTTCCTTGACGGCTCTGACGTTGCCACTGCCACAGATGTAGAACCTCGAGGTCAGCGAACTCCACGGCCACCTTCACTATCATGCAGTAAATCAGAGGCAAGCATTTAATAAATGCTTAATAGTCCAATTAGCCTATGTGCTGATATGCTGTAGTGGCTTCGGAAAGGGGAAGGAGAAGGCTTCTGCTGACACACTGGGCGTGATATCCTATACTTGACAAATTGCCTGAAGTTATGGATGCAATAATGTACGCATCTAGTTTGAAACGGCTATTCTTGGTTTACTGTAAATTAACAAACACAATTAATTAAACACTCATAATAAAGTATGTGAGAATATCATTTCTTCCTTCTAAATACCTGATACGTAGTTGAACTCTGTTTTCTTTTACATAGAGAACCGAGATTCGTATTTGTTTCTTAAGAAATATTTCTTCTCGGAAAACAAGTTGACCCATGTAATTATTTTCATAATGTCTCGTAAATTCAAACAATTTGCGGAATATACCCGTCTTAACAAGTTTCAAATGATAAAACACTGAGCCCCACTTGAATATTTATGATTATGATGTTAACACTTCCTGTAGAGTAACACAGACAGTCAGGGTTGTTACGTTTTAATAACAACAACCCTAACTGAAATACTCCTATGCTTGCGTTGGGGGGGTGGCTCCTCTACACCCTCATCCAACTTTGTTGCCAGTTTTACGCGTATAACAAATAACTGATCAGTCTCAACATCTGGTCCTGTTGTTAGTCAGCAACGATATGGTAACATCGCTTCAAACGTCATCGGACTATTTTGGTACGGACTGCTCTAGCCAAATACACAACGTTGATTCTCTCAACCCTACGTGAAGATTTATGATTATGATGTTAAGACTTTCCGTAGAGTAGCACAGACAGTCAGAGTTGTTACGTTTTAATACCTATTCTACACCAGCATTCAACACTGTTGACAGTTTTACTTGTATGGCAAATTAATGATCAGTCTCAACATCTGGAACAATTGTTAGTAAGCAGCGATATGGCAACATCGCTTGAACCTCACTGGACTATTTTGGTACGGACTGCTCTAGCCAAATACACAACGTTGATTCTCTCAACCCCACGTGAAGATTTATGATTATGATGTTAAGACTTTCCGTAGAGTAGCACAGACAGTCAGAGTTGTTACGTTTTAATACCTATTCTACACCAGCATTCAACACTGTTGACAGTTTTACTTGTATGGCAAATTAATGATCAGTCTCAACATCTGGAACAATTGTTAGTAAGCAGCGATATGGCAACATCGCTTCAACCTCACTGGACTATTTTGGTACGGGCTGCTCTAGCTGAAATATACAACGTTGATTCTCTCAGCCTCACGTGAAGATATAACATTGTTTAACCTTATGTAAAGTGACACAGACGCTTGGAGCTGAAAGTGTTAAAAGTCAGTTATTTTTATTTCTACGCTAATATGTGTAGGTTTTTCAGACTCATCCACATTTACAAACCTCGTTACCAAACAACTAACCAAGGGTGTTTCGAAACAACTCTGGAACCCAAGAACAGAACCCTTAAAATTAATTAAGACCAATTAAACATAAGCTCATTGGGATTTGCTAAAATATATTCCAAATTTATGTTCGGTAGCTCGAAATGTTCCTACTTTATTCTTAGTATATAATTAGAGAAAGTATAAAATTGTGCCCATGAAAGGAACACAAAAAGTAATGTGGGTACATGTCATAACTATTCTAATTTCCGACAAAACTAACTGTAACTTTGCAGCTTTTTGATCTTTAACTGCAAAATAAAGAGTTCTTTTTTCGATCAGGAGGAATCTATATACCAGGTTTCAAGTCTCTAGGACCTTTCTACCAAGAGTTTACGCACATAGACTATTACACGATTTTAAGAAAGACCTGTCTGGATCCTTAAAATTAAATATAAATAAACAATACAGAACTACTGAATGTAATAACAAGCTACATGCTTTAGCTTACTGCATCTTTTCCAGTAAAAGGATATTTGTTACCATAAAAAATCATATAATTGTAGAGCTCTCTTCAGTACTGATGTAAATAATACTGCTAATTCTAATTTTAATGCTTACAGTGTTATTTATATCTAGTTTTTCTTATATCAGAACTAGGATTTTTCTGAGATTATAAATAATTTTTAATAAAATTAATTTCAGTGGCACATAGTAAACTCTTCAATAAAGTAAATCAACTTTGACAGCAGGAGTTGTTTTAATACACATGTGAATTTTTGGAGACCATTGAGATATTTAATACCCAAACGGAACTTGTTGATTAGTCAGTAACTTGAGACGCAAAGTGCTCAAACGCTGTCGTTAAAAAAGAGCTTTTTAAATCACTCTTAATCTTTAGTGCCAACCAGTCCTGTACAAGTATTAAATAATTTATGAATCTAGTAATATATTTTTTTCCAGTACTGGATCACAATCTTAACGAACTTATGTATCTCTTTTTATGCAACTTGTGCAAAAACTACTATGTTTTCTTCTAATTCCAGTTGATTTATTTTATGTCAATGCTTTTTTTCATTATTATCTGTATGTTAATTTCAATATTCTTGCATTTATATTTTTTCGCAAGTTATGTAGAACTTGAGGGTTCTAAAATAGTTCTAAAAACATTTTTTTGAATGTGATTGTTTTTTTATGTTTTTCTTATAGATAAAAATAGAAAAATACTTTCAACAGGCATAGCAACAGCTCAAAATACCTGCCAATATCAAAGGTATGTTATTGATTCAAAATTATAATACGAGTATATTACAAACAGTCAAATGTCACATGATGAAATGAATCTATTTAGTTTTAGTATTAAATGTTACATTTACTTTGGTGTTCATCTAATTGATTTATATTTAAATATTACTATCGAAACAATTGACATATGTCAAAAATAGGCGTGTCTGTGTGGATTCCACTCTGCCAATACTCGATGAAACCCATCAGATAACAGTATCTATAACCAAGTGACAATAAAGATAGCTGCATATATTCTATTTAGAATATTTTAATTATATTCAATTCCTTGTGTACTAAGGAAGTAGGTCGCTCGTCGACAGCGTTACGTTGAGAACATTCTAGTTCCCGCGCTTACTCAGCACAATGCGCCGTATAATATAGGGACACTGTAAATATCATAACAATACACAACTAACACAGCATTGTCACCAGCAACACGCGTGCTATTTGTGCCATTTGTTGTTGCGCCATTATTCTAAAATAATGGCTAACGTCTCCGTACGAGCTGGGCTTTCTCGCAGCACGCCCGTCTTATTTAAGATACAAGAAAACGGTACAGGGCTCTTCGCGTTATATATACGATTCCTTAAAGCCGAGTTCTCTTGACACTGATAGACGTGGAAAACGGTGTTATGTTACACAATCATTTATTGGGAATGAGCTCGTCCCACAGAGGGAACTCCCTTTGGACGTGTATTCATACATGAATTGTAGATTACATCTTGATGATAATTAGTCAACAATTCTTTGTTTAAAGTTTGTTATTGACGATGGAAGGGTTGAAAGGGTAACAGAATTTCGGACATTTACCATCATTATAGGTTATAAAAGGTATACCATTTATAATCTATAACGATGGCAAATGTCTGAAATCCTGTTAGTCAACTATTACATAAAAGACTATTTAATTCGCAAGCAGAAAATAAATGGCAAAAATTAAATAGACTGAGTAGAAAAATTACTACAGTAATCTTTCCACTAAATCTTGACTAAAAACGTTATTAGTCTATCCTAATTTATAATGCTAACTGATTTATTGATTTTTGAACTGTCAAATCTCTACTAGAATCACAGAGGTTAGGCATGGCCATTGGGAAAAAGTCATTTTCGCAATTTATTTCACAACTGCTTTCATGGCTCCTCATGGGAAACATCATCCGACCATAGGAATGGATAGTGATAGTCTACTACTATATAGCCCCTGATGTCGTTGAAGACAGCATGGACTTTTTTTAAACTTTAACCCCGGCTCTTTCTCTTATCTCAAATCTCCAGGACAGATACATGCATACATGTATTGCAGATTACGTCTTGATGATAATTAGTCAACTATTACTAAAAAAACTATTTAATTCGAAAGTAGCAAATAAATGCCAACATTTAAATAACTTATGTAGAAAAATTACTAAAATAATATTTCCACCTACAAACGTTATAACTCTAATTTATGATGCTAACGTGGATTTTTAAACTGTCAAATCTCTACTACGACCACTAAGATTAGCTATGGTAATTGGGTAAAAAGGTCTTCGCAATTTATTTCGCAACTGATTTCATGGATCCTGTAAAGGAAGACATCATCGGAACACAGAAATGGATAGTAAGGCAAATCAAATCAGTTTTATTGCAGCGACAATAGTATAATTGTATAGCAAAATTCCTGGATTTTAATCTAAAATTTCTTACATTCATATCACAAAATTCTCACATACAATTTTACAACTATGCAACATTCAATGTATCCCACTTTAAACAGCAGAACCAATCGTGTAATTGGGAGACCAGTTAAATGCTAAAAACTACCCTGCATTATAAAATGCATGTGACACCAAAAGGCGTTTAAGGCGCATTTTGAACGCCTTGGGCGTTAAGGAATTCTTTTACTCAATGTGGCAGTCTGTTAATAAAATTAACACGTGACTGCGAGGTAAATTGATAGTAAAGGATCAACCAAGATATACTTTAATCTACTATTATAACCCCTGGTGTCGTTGAAGACAGCATGAAATTTTTCAACTTCAACTCCGGCTTCCTATTTTGTGTCATATCTCCAGGAAAGATCCCGAGTGATCTTAATAGGTTGGTCAATCGAAGCCCTAACTTATTCCACTTTTTTTGGGTTATTTTATAGTTAAGTTAAGTAAACTTCTCTTTATCATGTGGTTTTTATTGTACTACTACTTCTGGACATTTTGGATAGAAAGATTTGTATAGAACTTTGACATCTCCTGTTCTCTGCTACAAAACTGTAGCACTGTAGTTTAGAACTGCTCACCGACCACTGATGTCTGTTAGCCGCAGCGCTCCGCACAAATGAACACGTCGCGGCCCAGCAACTTTACAACCGCTGTGATAAAGTATCTAATTGTGCGGGACTATAGAGTGTGTGCTTGTGCGCACAGACCGCACTGCGTGTCAGATTGATATTTTCACACCCGGCTGACGTGACGTGACGTGGAGGTTGTGTATTAATAGAGAGGTGTTGATGTGGTGTTTAATTGGTCGGCAATAGCGACAGCGGCTATTAGGTAGGGCGCGCTCTCCCACACGCGTCCCCTCCCACCATCAATCCATCACCTGGTTTATGGTGGCCTCTGCCAGAGGTGAGATCGCTGAAATACCGCTACATGAATCCTGCAGATATTCTCACACTCACGTGCTTCTTATCGGTGCTTTGTAGGCGGAGTCCCGGTAACCAGGGAAACAAAGGCGACTGCAATGTTTGAGTAAGGGTTGAGAGATTGGAGTTGTTGGATCGGTCTGTGTACAGACTATCTAAACCCTAGTTGTTAATAACTAAGGCTAATCAACAGGACTCGTAGGTGATGCTGTACGTCCCAGTAATTGTGGTTACTAGGTCTGGCCGTCGGATAGCGCTATGAACAGAGTTTCAGTGAGACTTTGTTGTTCTGTTTTTATAGGTCTGACTGTGTTACCTGACCACCACACTGACCTTTGAACTGACACAGAGACATATGACAGTAGTCAGGTCACCCTCCTTTGATAGTTGAGGAATATAATTTGGATTTAAGAAGCCAGCAATAAAGTTAGGATTGGAACTCCCTGTGGTTCACAATCCACATAAAAATATTAACTTCCATTGGTTCTTATTGCTTATTGGGGTATAAGTTAGATGGACTTCTTTAGGCGCTATTAACTAGGCTACTACTCCTCTTTCACTTATTTGACTTATTTTCATTGTATTAGGTTACATCAGGATCTCAGACTCTCAAAACCGTTGAGCAAAATCTCTTTTAAACATAAATGTCTATAAAACGTGAGTTCCCACTTTGTGATATTCACTGTAGTATTTAGTCTACCTGTAGTGAACACCAACTATTTTTGAAGCAGTGAAGAATATAATGCCATGGCGAGACTTTATCCTGCCCTTAAATTGGTGAATTATCAAATCTACGCCAGGAGGGTTAGACACAACCTTCCACCAGAATTCCTCCTTGGACGCAATGCTGAAAGCCCAATTAACGGGCACATCAGTCCAGTGAGGAAGACATCCAGCTGAGCAGTGAGCAGTGTCGGAGCAGCGCGGGAAGACGAGTTGCCGGTAAACGAGGATGTGATTGCACCGGCGCGGAGCCGAGTCATCCACCCTGATGACGTTCGCCCCGCGCCCCGCTCGCCCAAATTACAATAACAAAAACTGTAACTAAAGAACATTTTGGGGCAGCTGTCAGTCCGGAGTCGGCTTACTTTGTGGTAATGGGGAACGATAAGGCGCAGCGCAGGCGGGCGCGGCCTCGAGTGAAGGAGACGAGGTGGCCATGGGAAACCACATCCTTAATCCAGTTTCATGGTGGTTCCAGACTGATGGAGTTTCTGTCTTCGCCGCCCCTCCGAGGTGATAGCTGCCTCGGTGAGAGAATATCAATTGAACTTTTGACACCCGACGGTAATTTCGTTCAAGGACGTAGCCAGGAGAACAAGCTGGTTCATTCTTATATGTCATACTTTGCAACACTACTGCCTATTTTGTATCAAAAGGAGGATTTAAAAACCTTTGCATTTAATTTGGTTGAATAAGCAGAGTTGATGCGATTTGCAGTTTTATGTCTCTTATTTGGAATAGGAGCCAAATTGAACGTGATCCAATTACACTTTTTTCGTTAAAGAAGAGGACAATCCCCTTTATGCCTTACTTTGCTTGTCCTCATGGGTCACTGGCCTGTGCGAGGATCTTCTCAAACAGAATAAGGGGGAGAGTTGATACAGAACAAGGTCGATAGTACTGATAAAAAGTGCTGCGGTCACAGACTGGATGTGCTGTCCGGCGTTTTTGACCGTACGGACATCTGCACCCACGCAATGGGCATGGACATTGGCATTGATTATTCATTGGGTGATTAATATTACAGGTTCTTGATTACGTTCGTAAGTGGTCTATGTTGCGGACTGAATCATCAAACAGTTATCAACGTCCATGAATCAATCCTGTAATGTCTTCATCGCTGCTTCAGCAAAATGAGACGCCTGTCTGAAATATCTGATTCCCTCCTACTGCACCAAGTATCTCGGGTTTGTTTAACCAACGTCACTGCCGTTCACTGTCGCGACTCCCTGGCAGCGATGTGGCGGTGCCATCCATTACCACTCATGATCGAGTGCATTCTTCGGTTTTGGGGAGGCGACTAAACCGTATTGGTACGCCCCAAACCGGCTTATCACGGGGATCAAAATTTCACCAATGGGCGGGCGATTGATTTCCAATGCAGATGAGAGAGAGGCAGCGATGCTATCGGATGTCGAGAGGGCGGTACGGCTGCGGCCTCAGTGGTCGACGGGACACTGTACCTTACTGTAATAGAGGTGGTGTACCTCAAGGTCTCGCACTGGACCCATTTATTTTCCAGAGTCCAAGTTCCGCACCGCGACGTCCTCGTATATAAGCCTGGCTGTGGGTCAGTTCTTTATCTTTTATTGTAATCGTGGATTATGTCCATTAGCAATTGTTGACTTGTAGAGCGTAAAGCACAATAGAATAATAATTTCCAGAATATCAACCAATATTCACTACCTCCTCGTCTCACATGTCAGGAACAAAGTATTGTACGTTGCATTTAGTATATTGTCTCGAAATTCTTATAGATTTAATAATACAGTAATATTTCGAACTGAAACCTTAGGTAACCACGTATCAGATGAGATTCCACAGTCGACAAGTGTTTGTTTTAGACCAGTTATAAATTGTCTATGGCGGCTCTATTAACTCTAAGCCACTTCTTGTCAGTGTGATACTTTTTTTCAGCAGCTGTTTACCTAAGGGTTCCTTTCTTATAAATCTTACTTGATTACGATACACTGGCGTAATATTATCCATCCCCAGGAGGGTTCACTCATGGCTGGCTTACTCCTTCCAGTTGAATCTACACTGAGTACAGCAAAATCGAGTTGTCATTGAAATCTGGACAACCTTATGGATGTACAGGAGCGGCACATCACTAACCGCAAAGGTCACGATATTGGGGTGGAAGGGTAGATTGATAGATCATATCTACTGCGAGATGCAACTGTTGGAGTTGGTGGGCTCCCTAAGTGTTAAGGGCTGTTGCTAGTCTAGATATAAGATCGTGACACCTCATGGCTGTTTTTACTGGAGAGGCTGGTACAGAGCTTGCTTCATCTTCTTTCAAAAAGACATGACTGAGATTAATGTCCAATATCCTTCCTTCCTCATTGATCTTTTCAGAAAGCGGCCACTACCCCTAAACCTTGCCCATCCATAATAATCTGTCGCTCCGGAAGCAGCATAAAGGTAATTTTAAGACTAAATGCAATTTCTCAGCTTCTTGTCCTAAGAGGACAAGATTATCCATAGATACAATCAGATTTGATCCGAATGTTTTGATCGTATATCCATTGATGAAATCTTCTGTTATTACCAAAGGACTATAATAAAGTTTGGTTTAAGATAAAAGCCATAAGGTGAGTGAAGAAACTAATAGTTAGAGGCGTAGCATTGGAGACTAATGAAACGAGCGACCGACCTCATAACCGGCACCATCGCATGTTTGTTAACTTTTTGTGGGCTGGTCTGATGCCTATTAATAAATAATAAATGTTAAGTTAGACAAACAATAAATATTCAATTTATAGAAAACTTTACAGAACATTTTATTCATTTAAAATCATTCATGTGCTTATCTTCCATTCGTTCATATCCATCCCCCTTCAAAGCCTCCTATCAGTATACCTTAAAATTACCATTTCCTTGTTCACCTTTCTCGTTCTGTTGTCCACGCTCCAGGACTGTACTCTACAGTTCCGCCTTTTAAATGTTCTTTTAACATTGATTACTACCCATTTAGTACACAACGGGTAGTACAAAATACACTTACAGAAGTAACAACCAATCTTTAAAAACGTCCAATAAAAGAAAAGTTGCTCAGCCTCAAGAAAAAGCCAAGAAACGTTCTTCTCTGTCAACGTGATGACTTGTGGAGGACAAGGAATATAATCTGGACTGACAGTGCAGCGAGGGGTAATCCCCTCCACTACCGCACCATTAATGTCCCCTCTCGCGTCTTAATTACTTCCCCTCTCACTCGCATATTCAGTTTCTTCACACTTCAGTTGGGCCTGCCGACACAACTGATAAATGTTTCAGTTTTAGAAATACTTATAGAGAGCATCTAAACAAATGCAGGTTGTGAGATGGATAAGTTAGACTACCATCACTCATGAACAAACAAAAATTAAATTATAAAACCGATTTATATTGGATTTTCAGTTTTAGAGCCTTCAAAATTGTTTATATAATAAACTTAATTGCTAATAAACTTAAATAATATTATCCATATTTGAATCTTTGGACACAGTTCTGTGGACACAGACAGTGGAATCAGAAATGAAACAAGATTCTTGCAAAATCATTAAAGACAGTATGAATGAACTCAATTCAAGTGGACGCAACATTTTTGGACGTGACCAGAGACTTGGTACCATCATAAACTTTAGCTGCTATAATGACCATTATATAAACTCTTTTATAATTTTGAAAGAAAAGTTTAAAATCTAAATTATTTGTGTGCTTGTTAATATCGGAGAAAATAAAAGTTTTTCTCTTGAAACAAGGATACCTTTGGATACTTGCACTTTATTTCCTCGGATTTTGATTTATGTTTTTTAAGGGAGAACTCATATTGAAATGAAAATTTAAACTCTCGTGAAATTTTCTAAATTGTTGATCCAGGGGATCTATCAAATTTAGGAAGTTCCATCGTTCTTTTGAGAGAAAAGAGTTTAAAAGCATAACGCTTGTGGGCCTTGTGTCTCTGAAAGTTTTTGTACTGATCTGATCCCGTGTAACCACTAATAATGGCTTGTTGGCCATAGTGATCTGAGATGGCTGTGTTGATCACGGCAACTTGAGTTTCTGCCAATTTGGGATGACGTTATCGATTGCTGTTGCTGAGAAGCTGGCCACTCTCGTTGGCGAATAAATCGATCAGAAAATATCAAACGACCTTAACAAGTCGGCGAATATTTTTGTGAAAGGACTGTTTACATTCTAAACATCAATATTTAAGTCTCCAATCACAATGACATTTTTTCTACTTTTTGTCACTTCAGTCTTCAGCTTCTCGAGCACGGGCAAAAATCTTCGTTCCCGCTGGGAGACCTGTGTATTCCGATGACATCAATCCTTAAACCGGCAACGTCCAAATGTTGTCTGTAGGTTCAACCAAACTTTGATGAGAGGGATGAATGTGATTTTTCACAAACTGTCACACCCGCTCTTTTGGCAAAGGTTTGCAGCAATTGTTTGAAATTTGGAATTTTGGATTTTGAAACTCGCAACCTTACTGTTATTAAACCTCTGTTCGGTAACAATGAATAAATCAGGATCGAGTTCTTCAAACATCAGAAAATCTCATCCATTTAGTTAGTGGTGATCTGCGTGTTTTGATGCCTGATTTTAATTTTGTATTTCAGTTGTTTAGAATTTACTGATTTGATGTTATAGGCAGTCATTTTGGTCTCGTTGCTAGAGGTGGAGTCCTTATATTCCCTTCACTGGTTTGCCTGTCACTAATATCAATATGTGAGTACGGCACCATTTTTACCGCATCAGCAAACGTCTCATGGGGTAGAGTCTTCGGAGTCCGCAGGGCCTGGATGGCACAAGAAGATGAGGAAGATTCCTATGTGCTTCCAATAGCCGGGTCTGTAGCAGCAGCAGCATCCACTCGAAAAGGGTCTCCACCAGCTATCCAGCCAAGCGTTGCATCCTGAGATGCATACCGTGCCTCGTAAAGTACCTTTGGAATATTTAAAAAAATCCAAGACGGTGTTACCGTATCTGGCAACCAGCTCTTCTCTGAAGGCATTTACAAGGGCGGTCTCTTGGTTGATGACGTGGGAGATGGGTAAGTCATGGCGATGTGGCAGAGTGGCGATGACCAGTTCGGTGTTAGCAGGCTTGGACGTGATCCTCCTCTCGCGGCTAGTCATCGGCCACAACATCGTTAGTGCCAGCAACCTGGTTCCTCTGCCCGGTGGCTGGGAGTGGGATGTCATAATATTCGTAGTTTGGCACCCGGTTTGCAGAGTCCAGTCACCGTCACATGTCGATTCAGAAGCCTGGCTGTCATTTCGGCGATGTGATGGACGTAGCTGCCGCCCTCGATCACAAGTGACTCAAATGGAAGGTTTTTTTTATGGGTAATGGGTTTGGTTTAGATTTTGGAAAGGAATTGAGAGGTTTTACAATAAATCGATTGTTTTAAATATTGTGTGGAAGGAGGGTGCTTAATGACTCAGTTATTGTTGATGTTATTCTCTAATTTTTAGAAATGTGGATTTTTAATTTTCTTTGTAGTGGGTGTAGGTATTTTATTTCTAACTTCAGTCCATGGTCCA
The DNA here is from genome assembly GCF_021130785.1 of Homalodisca vitripennis. Classification (NCBI taxonomy): domain Eukaryota; kingdom Metazoa; phylum Arthropoda; class Insecta; order Hemiptera; family Cicadellidae; genus Homalodisca; species Homalodisca vitripennis. Next base: position 118,533,110 of record NC_060210.1, on the reverse strand, counting down.
GATGCGTTGACAGTTCCGGTGATTGTTCTTAGCAAGTGTGAAGGTAATATATGTTCAACTTTTCCGGTATATATCAGTAGATTGGAATATTTTTCAGGCGCCATTAACCAAGTCTCTGGAATGTTTTTAATGCCATTTTAAGAGTATATGCATAATACTAGTACGACCTATTATTTGGCAACAAATTGCGTCCGAGGCCGCGAGTAAGTGCTAGTAATTACTATAATAGAATACATTGCAATTATGTTATAAAGTTTGTTACAGATTTGTATTTGGTATTAACAACAATCTAACAATTTAATTGAATTTAAAGATTTCTTGACTACAGACGGAATATCTTACAGAGATCAGTCTGCGATATTTCCATTCATGATTTCATGATTCTACTTGTGTTATTGATTACGATGGATAATAGAATAAATACCACCCGGTGAGGATGATATGACAGACTGCAAAGCTAAGTCATTACAGCATGAGTTGGTTTTGAAAAGGTAATTTCCTGTATTCCCAGGCGCAGATATCAAGGAAATCCTGCTAGTTAAATACTCAGCAATTACATGGCGTTTCTTCTTCCTTCTTAGCACAATTTAGGAGACGAAGTAGGTATGCCATTGTACACAGACATATAATTTAACAACAAATAAAATTCGGAGACCACCGGTTGTAAGGTGCAATATTCAATATAAACCACATCCTACATGTTATAAAAAATACTCTTACCATATAGGTGTTCTTATATTCCTTTACGTATATTGTTCCAATTTCCTTTTCAAAATACTATTAGAAATTTTAGTTCGTCAGCTATCGACTTAATTTAAATAAAGTTCTAAAACCAATTCTGGATTAAATATAGCTCCTTTTTAAAAGATACAAAATCGTTACTACTATTATTATTGTGGAAATATACTTTATTTCCGATCTTTATTTCCTGCCTTTCAGTGTTGATTGCCTTTACAATTTCTTCATTGTCTTACAGTCCATTTACTTTTTAACAAACAACCTTGGGTTCAAATTAACAGCAGTTATCACATTTAAATAGTTTACAATAATGACTTTAACACAATTTTCATTCATTTGCTAACTTTATATAAACTCTTCTTAATGTGCTATAACGTTTTTTTTTTTATATATCTTATGTTATTTCTATTTTTAACAGCAACGACAATACTGACTCAGTTTCTAGGCCACCCATGATGTAAACATTTTAATGCACTAAAATCCATCTTACTCGACCCTTTCACTTAAAGGGCTCTGCAAGAATAACAAAAAATGACAATAGAGCAGATGTATACTGCAGTAGAACAATACATTGAATAATTGCCCAAACACAACGTTACAGCACCTTGTAGTTCTTGCCCAACGACTTCCCAAATGAGACATGGCATGAGCCATCAGAACAATTACTACGTTCTCAAGAAGCAGTGTGGCGGAGGGTTCACAGCAGGTCACAGACGGTGGTGACCCACTGAGGCCAGTTCACACTCATCCTGCCCACGCACACTCGCATTTATAACTTCTACGGCGCAATTGATAGTTTTATTGAACTGGTAGTGGTAGCGGACAACATTGCTACTTTCCCGCCAATAAAACATGGCCGCCTACGTGCCGTAGACCCAACACCGGATGCGGTGCGGTGGGGCAGTTCTGCATGCAAATCACCAATAAAAGTAGTGATCCTGGGATCCTTTACTCTCCTCGACGTTTATTGTCGTTGTAATTGGAAGGTGAAGGGGTAAGAATGATTTGTCAAACTGTAGACCTATCGCTTTATTGCTTAAAGTTTGAAAATAAATGAAAATTTTTTTCCCATGCAAAGTTAGTAACTCTCCTCTTAAATTTAATTTATAAATCACATGGCATGCATTTCATTTTTATTCTTACAAAAAATAACTTTATTCGGATTACTGAGAGACAAATTTAATGATCATGCTTGGGAAAAAAGCTAATCAAACTATCATACACCCGGGTCAGTATTATAATACTTTAAGCAAATTGCGGACATACTTCTCCTGCTCCTAGATAAAAAAAAACTCTATGAAACAATTATTAAAATATCTGGGAACATTCTGTTGATAAAATAATATTCATGATAGTCAGATTTCGTCTCTTTGACCTGCTATTTAATAAGGCAGGAGTATATCCGTAAGACCAATGTAAACATATTCACTAATGGTCAGCCTAATCCTATGGAGTGACATCTTCGAATTCAGTGATTGCTACATAGAAATGCAGCTTCATGCAAAATTTCAAGTAAACTTTTCCTGGTCAGTTCGTTTCCCTGACATCGTGATGGATAGACAGAAATAATAATTTTCAGCCCCTCCAGTAATAGGCTTCGCTATCGCTCAGCCAATTATTCCCCATCCCAACCAATTGAGCATGGCTATTTTACCATATTCTATGTATTTCAAGTATTTACTGATAAGCGGAAGGCTCAGAAATACCATTGTTTGTACATTTTTGTTCAAACTGAAATACTAATGCGTTTAAACAGAGCAAATCATTCAAATTGTCTCCACTTCACATAATTTGATGTTTAACTGTTTTACTCATTGCATTCTTACTAATACATTTATTTTTTTGAAATTCCTTTTTAATTAATGTAAATATACTAAAAACATAGCTATTACTTGGAAGCTCACGGCTGTAAATTGCTCTTTACATGTTTGTTTACTTATTTAGTCCAAACCCAAAATACAACGACTGATAGTCGTAAATGCTGTGCAATTATTGTTAGCACATCTGCAAATTATTTTCAAGGCATTCATTTATATAGTTGAAAATTAGTTAATTCCATGAATTATCCTGCCTTATTAATCAAGTAACCAAAGATCAGCTGTTTATTCCTACACAGTAAATTACAGTACCACAGAAGGACAGTGATCATTACCGACCGAGTTTTCAAGTCTCAGTGATCCTTCGAAGCGAATCAACGGTCTATCCAGACAAACACGAAGATAAAGCCCATTATTAGGTAAAAAATGGAAGATCCCGTATTGTACGAAGCGAATAGGGAATTCAGCGGTTCTGTGCAGGCGGTAAAAACATTACTCCGATGCCGCAGTTCCGGGAAAGATGTCCTGAGACGCCTAGTAAGGAGACGGCCAACAGGTCGTGGAACAATAGCGCTAGACAAGCGGAGGAGAAATGTGTAAGCTGTGACACGAATCTGTATGTACGATTTTAACATCCTGTTTGACAAAAAAAGTAGCTAACCATCTCAGTTAGTTCGAAGACCCTGCGATTTTCATCTCAAATGTATACTTTTATAATTGACTACAAACATCGCAAACTGGTATAAAACAGCATGAGCCTGCTTGTTTTTATATTATACCGATCGTAATAAATTGTAATATTGAACGATAAGATCAAACATATCGAACGCTTCCGATTTTTTACACGTGGCTTAGTAAAACACATAGACAAAATCCCGTTTGGCTATGTCCAAAAGTATTTAATTCTGCGTATTATAATTGTTGTTGTAGTTGAATAGTGCCAAGAAATATTTGTAAATAGTAACCTTAATGTGTTGTACAAGGAATGATTCAGTTCTTAAGTTATTTTCGGCGGTTAAAGTAAATAGTGAAATTCCATGCGCTTCTTCAGAACCGTTCTGGTTAAGCAGTTTTTATTTTATTTGCCCAAATTTAAAATCTTAGATTTGAAGAGGAGGGAGGTTATTTAGTTGTTACGTTATTGAACACTGTGTGGTGGGTTAACAGCGAATAAATTGATAACAATTTCATCATTATCCAGAGTTTAAAGCATACATTCCTCTTATAGAGTTCATATTCAAGTAAACAATGCATGGTTGCTTGGATCCACCTTGTCTGCTGGAAAACTACCCAAATTTATTTTTTTCGTGTTTTTAATATTCAAGTTTTCAACGATAGGAGCCATCAAATAATTAGGCTGAATGATTAGAGATATCCAATGGCCATGGACATCATCATCAGATTCAGCTTGATACCGAAAGGAACAGCAATCTTTGGCAAGCCTGTTTGGTAAATTAAGGGTTTTATTTGGTAATCATCGCAGTCTTCTAGCTAACTTTTATTTGCCATTACTTACTAGCCATTTGCTCCTAACACAATTTTACGTCAACTACATCGATGCTGAGAGTAATGGCATCGATATATCGATGTTTTGGAAAATGTTTTGGCAAGCCTGTCGGTAGTTACAGATAGTCTTGCCATTTTGGCCAATCATCCTCAGTTTACAGCGAGATAGTCTAGCTAATAATAGACGAGCTGCATTGATATTAAAGTATTATAACTCTTTTTTCACTGGTTGGAAAATCTTTGTCAATCTTGGTTAGTAATACAGGTAATATACTGATATGTCGCTTAGCTTTTGTCACAATTTCTACATTCCTTACCAAAACAATTACAGTGGGCCTATTTCTACCTGTCCACGGAGAGAATATTTTAATGTCCAATGAGCGAATTTAAAGCATACAGTTTCTATGCGCATAATAAGCCGTCCAGATTTCCATCTGCAGCATAACAAATTCTAAAAGCTTTATTATCACTTTTTTATTTATAACGATAAACAATAATATTTTGTCTTATTGCAAAAAGAACAATATCGTTTTGAAATTGTTGTGGCGCAGATGGAAAGTCTAACTCCAAATGGATAGTTGAGCATCCATTCGATTCCAGCGTTCCTTATCATAAATGATCAGCTTGTAAAACCAGCTGGGAAGGCAAAAAGTATAGAGTTTTAAACGTCTAGCTAGACAAGAACGGTACGAAGCATGCCGTAAACCTTCGGTAAATAGCAACTGAGAGGGTTTAATGGAATTAGCTATTACCGCAGTGGAAGTGAATAGGAGGCGCGCGTCTGGAGTCGGGCGGCGGACGGTGTGGCAGGCGTCATCCTGCGGCTAGACAGTGTCCTGGCCTGGCGTCATATCAGGATTATTTGCAGGGCCAGGACCAAATTGAGGGGCACCGACGCTACCGTGCTACGCGAGCCGCCCCTGTAATCACGCTAAATACCTTGCACTCACTCCCAAATTGCTTGTTAATCCGGCATTCCTCTCGGAATGTGCCGCCCCATCATAGCCACATCTGCAGCCTTCGCCATCACACCAGCTTGCTCTGAGCTCTGCTGCTGCTGCTGCTGCTAGTAGGCGAGCTTCCTAGTTTACCCAGGCTGTGATTGTTGTTCATCCACTAGAACAGACTAATGAAGATTATTTTGCTAGATCAAGTACAATGATTTCTTTAGACATTAAAATCTAAATGATTTGAAGCTATTAAAAATGCGTCTGAAATCTCCAATACATCTGACGCACTGCCACATACACAAGGAAGTAACTTCGATTCAGATCAAACCTTACCGGTTATGACTAGCATTTCGACGTCCTTACCAAATCATCTGCACATAGCTATGGTAGGAAGGGTTGGCTCAATTGAATTTTGATTTTAGCTCCAGTTCACCTTCCTTTTATTGCAGCGTCTGGTATCTGACTCGGTTACTCCACCATGGTTAGAGATCGTGTCTGTCACATCGTAGTTCACTCAATTGTGTACCTGATGAAACTAGCACTTCACCTATTTATAGGTGTTCTAATGTCGAAACGATGTAAATGTTTCGTTTTGAGCTTCTTCGTCGTCGACTTTGGATCTCTTCCAAGGAGTTAAGTCTGAGACAGCGCCAGATACCAGGCTTTACAATAAAAGGAAGGCAAACTGGAACTACACTTAAAATTCAATTAAAATCATCTGATCCTGGCCGGCTTGAAGCCAAAAATAATTTCAACAGCGGTTACAGTCTAGACGCTATGACAAATTAGGTTGCATTTCACTCTCCTAGAACTATTAAATACAAAGCACGAATGTCATTGCTTGAGTTCTACGCATTTTGCTTCATAGTTTATACCAGAGTTAGGAATAAAGTAAGAAATGTGTGATAACGATACGTACATTGGCTGTAATAACCGTTTTAAATTATTTTAATAGATCATTCTTAATTTTGTATTTTTCTCACAGAAATAAACGTATGGAAATATTGTAGCTGTCATATAATACCGTCGTCTTTTAATTTTTCCTACGAATAGAGTCCATGCTTGTAAGTTTTTTTTACTAGACTGTATCTTAGTTGGATACCCTGGACACCGAGAAAATAATAAAATATTTTGAATAAAGGGATCGAAAATTCTGATCAAAACTTGATCAATCTCACATACACATCTACTGTATAAGGACAATAAGCCAATAGTTTAACCAACATGAACGAGAGCTAGGAGTATTTACATTTACAACGAGGTGCTGCAAGACAGGCATGTATCATCGGACGGGTGCGGATCGCCAGCGCCTATGCCATGGGGCACCCGGTTGTATATGGGGGCTCTAATGCTGGACTTTATGAAACGGTGACTCTAATAAATAGCTTAGCTAGGGTCACCAGTCAAGGCTCAGACAACGCCCACGCAACAACGCATGTAACCTAACTGCCTGGTGTTCGGCGTTCCTCGGGGCGCCACTCTTGGCCCGGTGATGTTTCTTTTTCTCTATTGGAGGGTTAGCGTTCAACACGGCAATGAAGATTATTTCCATCAAACGATTAAACGATTACTTAGGTATTTCGAAATATTATATTTCGAAATCAACCATTGACCTTGTATTGTATCGACTCTCCCCCTTATTCTGTTTGATAAGATATAAGATAGTATTTAGAAACATTATATTTTGAAATCATAAATATGTAATTATATTACAACTTAATTCGTATATATAATTTTCTTTACTGTCCTTTCTAAGTGTGTAGGCCTATATTGTGTATATTCTATACAGTCATAATGTGTAAAATAAAATACATACATAATATTAAATTAAAATGCATTTATATGAATTTGTTTTGTTGGTTGATCTTTAATTCCGGAACTCATACATTAGAGAACCTAATAATTTTCTGAGACGAAAAATAATTCAAAATGTGAACGACAAGGCCAACAACAATCCTGGGCGATACTGATATTAACTTAAATCTGCCGCCACGACAAACGAAGCTTGTCGCCTTGGGGTTGTCATCCTTGAGACTGTCGACTCATTGTACCCACGCGACAGTCCAGGAGGATACGATAAGTTAGCGGGGATATACGAGTCTCTGCAAGGCTACCTAGACGTTGACAGGACTCCCAGGCAGAAACCCAATCCTTTGATTATCTGAGACCAGCGAGGGTATTGCTGCACGGACAAACTGGCCATTTTACAGTCGGGCCATCTTTGGCGCGCATGAGCGAACTCTGCGCGGTAGCTTCAGCAACTTTGTACATGAAATTTCAATACATGCGTGTAACTAGACTATTAAGGACTTTTTCATTTTTACGTTTTACAGAAACACTGTACTCGTAATCCAATTTCTTCCTCAGATGGATGAATAACAATATAACATAATAAAATTACGAATTCTGCAACAGTATAACCGACTATACATATTAACTATATTAACCGAGAGTTTTTGTTATAATCTATATTTACTTTTAACTTGGTTTTTGTACGGCGATTTCAGGTATATAAGGCTTTTATTTTATATACGTATCAAGTACCGTACTCATAGAAAGACCTTACACTATACGTAGATGTACATTTTGTGGATTTGAAATACTTCTGACTATATGGCCTAGGGTTCTATCTCACGCTTCCAAAATTCCAAATGTCTCATGAGAGTATTTTTGTATTGTTTTAAAACAGCTGATTACTAAAACACACAGATATGTTGCTCACATAGTTATTCTCAGTCTACTAACCAAATATCAGGTTATTTCTTTATGATGGTTCAAATTTGTACAGATTTAAATATACCTTCAATTAGATAAACGACTGACTCTTCTTTTGTGGTTTTGGTGAAATGTGTTGACCATTTTGAAACAGATTATTGTCATAAGATTGGTATACGCTTACTATAAGCTGAACTGTTACTGTTACTGGGCTCAGAACTATAAGTCCAAAAGGTGGCAAATCTAAAAAGTAACTGTCAGAGTGAGTAGATTGAGAATCCTTGGATTGCAAAGACCTTGTCATATACCTTCAAGGTTAACAAATCATATTCATTATCAGCAGTCTAGGCGTGTGCCGACATAATATTTCGTGTTGCCTAAGGAGATAAAAGAAATTGGCGGATGGAGGTTCTCTTATTTTGGGTATACACCAGTGTGTTATCGACTGATATGAAAGTGTATGACAAGTGATATCAGGAGTTGTAAATAATATACCCGAGTAACTAAATATCTCATGGATATTCCAATGCATCCCCGTCTCCATGACGTACAAACCTCTTAACGCGTAATCATCTCTCACTAAAATTTTGATTCAAACTTAGATTATCTGAACATAATCCATAACTCGAATCACATGCTAACCAGAGTACACCTAGGCTGTTATGGAGAATTAAAATGTCACCAACTTAAGACATGTCGAGATCGAACAAAGATGGGTAATATTCTCTTGTATCTTGACCGTATAACAAAGACATCCTTAACTCTCACGGCAGTGTTTTCATCATTTCCTTATTGGCCAGCTTTGTGTCTGGTAAATTAATTTTAGGAAAGTTGAATTTGCTAGATTGTTCTTCTTGAGCCCTGCGTTCATTGATAGTTACGGATGCACACTAAACAAAAGGAAGAGCCATGAGGAAAACCAATTCGGCTTCTTGTCGGTTTTTTCCTTGTTGTCTACAATGGATATTGGATTTGTCCTATAAAACAGATGTGCTATAAAAATGTATATTAATGTCCGTAAAAGACACGTAGGAAGCAGAACGCTCTAGTAATCATGTCGTCAGGTGGACTTCGGCTGTTTTTGACACCAACAAAAGGACAGTAAAGTTTCACCACCAGGGGCCAACAGTATCAGATAATTGGGCGTAACGAATCTCCTGTATCGCCGAAAAGCAGCAGGAGATTCTGGTGCGATAAGCTTCTACCGGCAGCCGACTGTGCTGTGAGACTAGGCGAAGGATTCTGAGCCACCACTTGCCAAGTATCTAGGTCCAAAAAAATCCAGTAGTTCGGATTTACTGTAACATAAACTATAAAAAGGTGGTAGGCCTAGTCCTATTGCTATGTTATATGTTCTTACAACATTTTATGAGTAAATAGTTCATAACTTTGTCAAAAGCCGTGTTATTTGCAACATGGCTTCTCCTTATTTTCTTGGTTGTACATATCAATATTCAACATAAAACCAATGGCGTGGTTTCAACTGAACTGAAGAGGCGTTCAAAATGGTTAGTTACCGTGCATTTCGGTTGAAGATATATTTCTTTGCTCTAACTTGTTTTTCATATGAAGTTTTTTTTAAATTTATCTCCACGAAAAGAAAACTTTTATGAGTTAGGAAGGATATGGTTTATAAATTTCGTAGTTGATTTTGAAATTTGGAGTTCCTCAAGAGCCCAAATTAGGTCCATAACTTTTCGCGATTATGGTAAATGACACTGTAAAATACGGCATCAGACTTAGTAACGGCTATACGAAAATAATTTTAAAGTTCTTAAAATATGCATAACATTCATAAGTGGTACAAATTGCAAACTCCTTAAAGCATAACATTTTTGAAAATAATATTAATAAATAATTTGTATCTTTATAATCCATAAAAATGTACAATTCAATTACTGAGTAACAGTCTAGTTTTGAGCAAGAAGTCTTGAAATATTTTAGTGTATACTCCATTCTGGATTTTTATTTAAATGTGATGGTATTTTTTATGAGATATTTGCCATTTTCCATTTTCTTTCAAAATCAAGCAACCTACTTTGTTTAGTCCTTAGGGTTATACGGCGGATGTCAAATTAACAGCTATATTTTCCACGTCGAAATACTATTGATATAATTGAAATCTTAAGACATTTTGGACTTCCTCTGGAATCTTTTACACATGAAATACAAGTGTAATAGTGTTGACGCAAGTATGCACCGAAACTTAAGTTAATAGTCAAATTTACTTCAGGATTGTTTAAACTTGTTTTCCATCTTTCAAGTGTTACAATGGAGGAAACTCGACATTTCTAAGACTGAAATTTATCCCCTTCTTCAAGTACCACTTTCTAAAGCATAAATTTAAGCGTGCAAAAAAGTATACCGTTAAACACATCACGATGAACGTGCCAAAGTCAAAGTTAGCACCAAAAGAGATTGTTTGTACGAAAATGCATCCTTGAATATTTCATTGTTTTGCAACTGAAGAAAATTGTGTATTTTACTCCTCAAAACGTCTTTGTTTATATATATATTATATATATATATATATATATATATATATATATATATATATATATATATATATATATATATAAACGTTGGTATATTTCTGTAATCCTTTTATTCCTTAAATACCACTATTGATATAAATAATTACTGTAATCGTTTTCAAAATGTAAACTATTTCTATAAGCTTAAACATTACTGATATATTTATTTAAATTATTCGTTTTGGGAAAAGACAATAAATAAAAATGAACTAAAACATTGTTTAGCCTCTCTAAATTAAGAAAATAACAATAATTACCAGTAAATAATTTAATTAATTGTTTTTTTAATACTCAATTTAAAATTTTGCATATTAGAGGCAGTTTAAATATTATTTAACTCAACCATCAAGAGAAAACAGGTCAATAAGCGTATCACAAATTATTATAACCACAGCTAGATTTTGTCTCTGACTGTTTATTTTGATCAGATCGCCTCGCAAATCCGATACACCATTAGTATGCACGTTCTCGACCAGGCGGTCATTCCTAATTAATATTCCCAGCCTTGAGCGAGTCCTTGGAAGGCCTTCCTAGTGGATCTCAGCTTAATCTTCCTGTTTGAACGGAATCGGAGATCTCCAAGGACCTTATCCATTATTTTATTCTACTTTCGTACCGCCCGAGGATAACGCTGGCAATAGGTCGGCCTGACATTCTCTGCCAAGCTCGCCACTCCAGTCCGCTCCACGACCGCCTCCACTCGTTTCGAAATGTGAGAAAGTTAGTTGATAAAAGCCCTTATACGACTGTAAGAATAAGTGTAATTTATAATATATTATATATTTATAGCTCTTTATGGTTTCAATACAACTCAGCATGTCCTGGATTTAATATCAACTAGAGGGAGGATTTAATATCCTTACCAATTCAAATGTCTTATACCATCCGTGAATTTTTTCCGTCAGGTCATACCATTAAACTATTCTTGCTCTTATATTTTGTTACTACAAATCAAGGTATGAAAAAATATTTACGAATATTCACTCTATAATTATTCTTTTTGAAAGTATCGTAAGTGTAAATTTACTTTCAACATATTTTATACGTTAGAAAAGTGTAAATAATAATTTATTTGGAAATAATCCACATACAAAAAATTGTATTAAGCGACACAATATTTGGCTAATTTCATATAGCACGTTATAAAATAAACTAATAAGTGATTTGTATGTTTAAAGCTTGTAATGGCGATGGATGATTGGAAAGGGTAGTAGGATTTCGGACATTTGCTTTCGTAAAAATGTTGTAAAAATAAAACACTACATTTCAAGGATTTGAAACACAGATATATTTTTAAATGTTGTAATGTATGTAAGTAAAAAGTGTAATAATATGACGAGTGTTTGACTAAAATATTGACAATGTCTTAACGAAATATAACAGCTAGTATAGCTTTATAATACCCTAAATTGGGAAATCGATCACTTGTATAAATAATCCTTTTAGGCACGGTGTAAAGGCGGATGTAGGTGGCTTGTTATATATTATATTTTTTTGGGTTAAAGAATATCCTCAGCCTTGAAACTTTTACGTAGGATTTTCTTGGTCCAAGGAAGAACTGTATTGATGTTGGGGTCACAAGGTAAGTTCATCCGTATGCCCGTCTGTCTGATCGATAACTCTTGATAGGAAGGTCTTAGAGGTTTGAAAGTTAGTACATACGTCTGTTTTGGTGTAAGGAAGTATTGATTGTGGGGTCAAATGGCAAAATGGCAGTTCCTCCGTCCACCTGTCTATCTGTGAGAGACTCACCGTACGTACTTAATGATACTACGATACTCCGTTTATTATGTCTGTACTGTGAATACAGCACAGGGGGCCAAACTATGATCAGCAAGTCAGGGTTTTCGTGGTACAACGAAGAACATGCTACTTGATAGTCCAGCACTATCATTACACATAACATAGATGAGTAACTAAAAATCTACGGTAAAAGATGACTAAAGTATTAATCTTCCAAATTGGGTAAAATTTCTCCAGTGAGCGTGCGTTCGACCAAGTCTGATACGATCTTCTTGAGTCGCTGAGAAGATTTGGAAGAAACAAACAAGACCTGATCGTCATAATGATAGTTAATTTTTACAGTAAGTCAAACAAAGTCTGTTCTTTCTAATAATGTAGTTTCTTTAGGTATCCGGTAAGAAAAATTCTCCCCTAGGTAATATATACAACAATCTGTCTTTATTAATCATATAACATGCAAAATCTCAAAGGTATATCCATAATATTTCATGAGAAAAATGTTCCTAGGTTAACATGGCCGAACATAGGGAACATTGTTCCCCTTAAGAAGTATTTTAGAATACTTCCTAATACTTTTCCATACACCTTTAGCCTCCCTAGTTTAGGCTTGGTTGACGGTAGTTCAATTTAGGCACTTGTATCAAATTTTGACCATCGCCTATTATTTTCGCTATACACCTCACTTTACAATGACAACATTGCGAAAATGTGTGTTTCTCCATCGTCAATATCGATGAATACTGTCAATTTATTCTATTCATATAGCAGATGTTTAAGGTTTGAATCATCAGAATAAAAAAACAAATATATTTTTGTTGGTAAATCATTATTTAGAAGTGTTGTTAAAATATACAGAAAGAGTAACATATCTAATATGGATTCAGTTACCAACTTCTTTTTTGTTGTAATAGTAATTCATATAAAAATTAGTATCTGTTGTCTAAATATGTGCTCACACATTTTAACAACTTTTTTATACCAAGTGAATTATATTTTTAAGACCTGTTGAGTGATTAACACTGACAAACAACTTTCGAAAGTCCAAAACCTCCTACTCGTGAGTCGAACACCTATAATACAGTTATAGATTCTCTAACAAAGAAACTTGCTGATGTTATTGATTTTCTATTACATCTTGCTGAATGCTATATATTTAACAATTTTGCTCCAAATATGTAATTAATCGTTTATCACCTGCATTTTCATATAGCCTACTTTTTAAATAGTTATGAACGATACAGGTCGATAGTTCTTTCGACATGTTTCGTATACCTATATGGGATTAATTTAAAAAATTAATAATTTATTTGGAAATAATCGACATACAAAAATAATTTATTGAGCGACGCAATATTTGGCTAATGTCACATTGCACTTTTTTTTAAATAAACTAATAAGTATTTATTTAAAATTAATTATTGACGATGGATGATTTGAAACATTTTAAATCTGGATTGTAACCTATCCTCAAAATGTAAGGCCTTTGTACCATATAATAATGGAATATCTCTTATATCCTGATATTCTTTCATCAAGAAATGTATTAAAACCACTCGAGTTTTAATTTGTATATAAACTAATTATGTTCCCTACTTCTTATCTATAAACATCTCTTAAAACAAATTTTGGTTTTGAGATACACAATTGGGACCAAAAAAGAGGATCTAAAGGCTTATGTGTGAATACAGTTCAGTTAAATAACCACCATGGACGGAATAGTTCGATATAAATAAATGCCTAAAGAAGTTCCTGCAAATAAATAAACGTCTTTCTAATATAAGTACGACTGAACGTCGTAGGTAGAAGATACACATTAAAAAAAGAAACAGAGAAATTGTAGAACTAACAAATGAGGATAGAAATTAAGGACTCTGAAGTTTTGTCGCGTCGTACATTTTGAAAGTGGGAACAAGATAGAAATGAATGAAATTAAATTAAATGAAAAATGTCTTTATTAGAGGCGAAGTTAGGACTATAAAGTCCTCTCTACCACTTAACCTCGAATAGAATGGTTGTAGGATAAAATGTTTTTTGAAGGCTTTGTTGATTTGGATAGCGACCTTCCATCTCAAATCCAGGGAAAAGACAATTCTGTACAACTTTTAATGTGTCCAAATGCAAATTTTAATAGCAACCTCGAGAAATGTGTTTCAAGAGAATTCGATTGGCAAAGAGTCGTGTAAATCGTCTTACCAATTCCTTTACCAAGCAATGATAATTCAAATTCATGCAATCATGACATCCACCTCATTTGCAACAAGAACTGTAAACAAGCGTAGGGGCGTTATGCGGGCCATATTGAAATCTGCTGTTATCACTCCATCTAGAGAGTGGACCCACGATCCGCTTGGCGATAGTCTAAATGTGAGCGTATTTACGCGGTCATGCTGAGCACGCGCATAATGTGAGCGCAGATTTATGAACGCTATTGTCTCACTTCCTCATACATCTGCGATGAAGGACGCTCTGCAGGCAAATACATTATGGAAAAGGTCCTGATCTGATTTGGAAAGTAAATTGCGCAAAGGGAACTCTTTCCGAAAGCATTCACCGATTGCTTCACTTACCGTGTACTCTTCCAATTTATCTCTTCATGTTACTTTCCTAGTTAGATCGGACAGGACGCGATGGAATGTATCTTTGCCATATCGAAATAGACCTGCTCGTTCACTTTTATCGAGTCTACTTCTAACCTCAATTGTGTGCGCCCAACAATTGAGCAGTAGTGCCAACTTTCTTCCCCGACAACAACAAATGTCAACAGCAGGATCGGTAATTGACGTGCGCAGAACTACAGTTAGATGCGCTTTCGCCGCGCGCACTGCGGCTCTGCGTGGTAACAAGACAGCCTACGACTGCGCAGAAGCCATACATCAGTAGTGTGGTGACACCGGCACCAGGATGCGCGCCAGTCAATTACTGCTTCACTAAGGTAATTGGGCGCGCCCGCCGCTGGATTTGGGTTAGCCTGGAGCAGTGACAGTTCTGTGGGATCTGCGGATGACCTTTTCTTCGGAGTTTTATGATGCGTGGCTCCTTTCCAATGTTTCCCGGCAAAGACCACCCCTTATAACATTTCCATAAGATTTTGGAATGTAATTAACCCGCGTTATAAAAAACTGAAATGAAGGTGTCCTGATACCAGAATTAATTACTGGAGTATCGGGGCAGCATAAAAGCTAAGTAATTCCAAAAGAATGAATTATTAGGAGAGTATGAGCATTTTGCATCTCTAAAGCAACATATCACCCACATTTTAAACAATGGATCATTTTAATTCGTGATAATTTTGTCAATTATTATAAAAATGGTAAAACTGGTTTAAATGATTAAACATATACACGTTTAAAAGGGTTGACTCTATAATGCGTCCTGTTGAACTTGACCAGCTGTTCTATACACATCATCTTACACTCTTAAAAATTGAAAATATACTTCAATGTATAGTTTGTGTAACATACATTTACGCAACTGTTTAATAGTACACACAACGTAGCTATGGTGGGAAGAGTTGATTCAATTGAATTTTGAGTTTAGCTCCGGTTCACCTTCCTTTTATTGCAGTGTCTGGTATATGACGCTGTCTCAGACTTGACTCCTGGAATCTCGAGTCATGTTCGTCTGAAGAGATGCAAAGAAAGTCAACGACGAAGAAGCTCAAAACGAAACATTTACTTCGTTTTGACATCAGAGACATCTGTAAATAGGTGAAGTAGTAGTCTCATTATCTCATCAGGTACACAATTGTTTAATACTGTATACTGTATAGTAATGTTAGTTCAAAAACTTTATTATTAAATTATCTAACAATATTACAACCTTGTTACCAATACCATTTACAATGCTTTCATAAGAATATTTAATACACAGAATGGTGAGACAAATCACAAGCTAATGAATTGAATTGGCTAAATGATATTTCAATACTAAGTCAATTACGGTAGATAACAGTGATAACACAACGTACAAAATTCATGACTTCTAAAAATGTATTGTGCGCAAAATATGGCATTGAATTTAGGGGATCAGAATGTGTATGGTAATTTGAGAAAATTAGCAAATTAAAATTTCTTTGGTTCATCTTTAGTTTGTTGGATATATTCTGTCTTCCAAACTAGTAGACTTAAACTTTAATTAGTCGTTTTCGCATTCGGAAAATAACTGTCCTTTGCCTTTTTAAGATAGATTAAATTTTGTAAAAATCTCATTAACATTAAGGAGCGTTTTTAGGGAAAACAACTACAAATGTACACACATTCCACCTGTCCACGCCATCTGGGAAAGATCGCTACTCTCAATCTGCGTTGGTGGCTAGAAAATGTTAGGTTATGGCATACTGACAGACAGACGTTATCTGCACCTGAAGTCACGCAAACGTCAGAATCAGCTGGCCCACACGGCGGCGCGGCGTCTGTCGTCTACCCACAGACCCACAGCAGCTTCCGCCACGGCTTGCCAGATCTCTTCACCTGTCACAAGATCATATTATAATCGAAGCACAGATGAAAGCGGCCGCACGCTCGCACATTGTGGTCTCACACGGACGATCATTAATAACAGCAGAAGACAGGATCGATCCCGGAAACGGAAACCAGTTTGATAAACAGTCCATTGATACTGCAACACGCTCACACTCCTTAAGTGGGTCAATAGATGCTCATGTGCCTGTCTGTTTCTCGTTACTGCTGATGAGGTAATTTAATTACGTCTCACCGTTGGACGTGGGACCTATCCATGATGCTCTATCGAAATACTTAATTTACGTTTAGGAAATATTTTAAATCTTGATTTTAATAGAGAACTTTTATCAGTTACATTGACTTGAAATGTCGAAATAAGAAATATAAAGTTTGGCCGTATTTGGTTGGATAGGTTCTAAGATTTCGATCCTTTAGCGTGCACGACCTGAGGTTGGTGATCATGTGTAACTAAAAAACGTTTATAATATAATTTTCAGTATTTTCTGAAAATCTGAAGTTCTTTATGTAAAGGTTAGTGAGAGAATTCCTGAAACCGAAATGGACAACTGTTTAAGTGATTGCTAAAGTGTAATAACAATTATTTGCAGAACTTTACGGTTCGGTCATGTTTTATATGTTAGAAGTTTATTTTACAATTTAAAAGCTATTTGAGGGAAACATAAATTTGAGGAATACACATTGTCTCAATAAGCAACAATAATCGTCATGATTGTTAATGCAAAATTTTGAGGTATTCAGTCGAGTATTTTCTCATGTGTTAGAAGTATCGATTCACAATTTCAGGTCCAGTAGGGCAGATAACAAGCAAAAGCTGGTATTTTAGTACGCATCGATGGGGCAAAACCTCTTATATTAGGGTCACTATGTTCAGTAGGCTGTCTATATAGCTAGTGAGATCATCGGGATTCCAATGCTAAGTATTTTATATTACTAAAAAACACCAATATGGCAAAACCTGCTATGAAGATTTCTATAGTGCTAAGAAACTCTAAATAGTTTTACAAACTTCTAAACTAGTACTTTTGGCTTGAGAATAGCTTAAGTTAAGTAATTTAAGTTTTAACATCTAATATTTATGACGATTTCATTATATGTTAATACGTATGTGCAATCACAGTGTTCCGCGAATCCCCACGACTGGTTATGCAATCATGTATGAAGATGAGTATAGTCATTAGAACACCTACAGGCCTGTTACTAATTGTTAATGTTTTAGATGTTTCAAAATATATGTAGGGGATATCCATATATGTAAAAATCGATATTATTCAATAGTTTCTAAGCAACCACCTTTTACCCAAGGATACACTATGTTGCATATTTCCATCCAAGGCACTTAACATTTAAGGGGAATTCGTGATAATTTAAGAATCCATTGCTACAGAATGAATTAATTGAAGACCACACTCTTATCATTGATAAAGACATTACGCTGTCAATAATATTTAGGATTAAAACAAGGCCTTTGACACTTTCGACCAGGTTCTACGTGTGTACGTGATGTACGTGTCACGGCTTTGCATTGAATTCATTCTGCTTTCCTAAAGTTTTATCGTTTGTGCAGGCCATTGATACATATGCTAACGATAAGTCCAAATATTTACACATGTCTAAGGTGTTCCTCTAAGTTCTATTTTGGACCCGCTTCTTTTTCTTGTGTGTGTTAATTAGTTACAGTATATGATATCGTAACATATAATCTAAAATGTAGAGGACACCAATGTAGTCGTCAGAAAAAAATAACCTTGTTGTCTCGAGGTTCATATTTATTTATCATTATCATATTTAATAGGGTATTTCAAAATAATTTATCGTTATAATCCATGAGAAAACTAAAGTTATCTAATTCAACCTTCACAGGACTAGTTTTTTTAACCAATAAATATCAAAAACGGCTTCACACGCACATTGAATGACAGAAACGTCAAAGACATAGCAAGCACTCCTGAGCTAAAGGATGGTCACTGGAAGATATTTCTATTTCATGATCCATTTTATAATTAGGTGGAGTACGTCAAACTACGTGTTGCCTAAAAGGCAACGTTAAGTTTCAAAACTAATATGTTTTGTTGAGATATCAACAAAACCTTGGTGTGATATGGTCCATGCCATTGTCCGAAAAGTTGCCTTGATATAACTACCGTGAAAAGCAGTAGTAATAGTTATCCTTAATCATGTCAGGAAGACTGCTCTTGGATCCTCCCCCCCCTCGTTTGAAGGCAATAGTCGTATTTGTGACGGCACCATGGCCAGATGAGGTATATCCACTGAGCCATTGTTCTTGTAAAAAAAAAAAATAAAAAACACACATTTTTTCTTGTCGTAAGTAGAAATTAAGTTTACTCCAAATTTCAAGCCTATAGCTATATTAGTTATCTAGATATTCTCCAGAGTAATACGCTTCACTAACGCTTAGCAAAATTCCATATACGATAAAAAGCAACGTAAAATGTTTACTAACGCTCAGCCAAATCCCATGGAGTGACTTGCACTGTCATCGTACTCAGTGTTGCCAATATAGAAATAAAGCTGCATGCAAAATCTCAACTCTACAGGTCAGTTCGCCTTCGAGATGTTTTGTGGACAGACAGACAGACAATTAGACAAAGTTCGGCAGAAATAAAATTTCTCCAGCTCCACGATTGTTAAGCTTGGCTAACGCACAGCCAATAGGTTCATTATTGCAAAGATCGAGTTGGACAATAATGAGCTTGTGCACGAGCGAGCGTAAAAATAATGTATGAATAAAATTAAAAGTGTGTTAATGTGAAATAAATCTTCATCTCTGTCAATGATGCTGTAGACTGTAATTTTTTGTAAACAGCTGTACACGTTTTACGACACGATTTCATCAACTGTGCAGCAGAAACAATGCCTGATTGCTCCGATAAACGTCACCATCTTCGGCGATCGGTAAGGAGATCTTAATTTCATCAGTATACCATGACGCTTTGCAGTACGTCAGATTTCAGGAAAAGCAATAAGCAAATCAAATATAATAAATATGAGCCCGAATTAGTAGTAAAACTCTTACAATGCGAACACAAAACTATGATCTAAAGGTATAATATGTAGAAATAATTACAGAAAATAAGGTAATAACTCTAACAATGAAAGCCCAAAATTTAACTCAAAATGCAAAATGAAAAGACATGTTGAACGCCGTTTCGAAGTTAATGTACAAAGTATTAACGTTAGGTTAATCCATGCTAAAGGAACTATTCGCATCCAAATCATATGTTCATACCTAACTTTAAATACTTCACAACTGTATATAGTTGATATATTCCTCTATGAGAAACCGCCATTATTACGATTTCCCACCGATACTCAAAGTCAGCTGTGGTTCACCGATCGGTCTCGGGCAGCTTGTATAGTATCGACAGGTCACAATAATGGATATTTACTCCCCCTAGACAATCGAGAAGGCCGTGTAAATATTTATGGAAGTTACGCCGCTTAGCTTCCCGTAATTATAAGTTACTGCTCGCTCGCGCCAATAAATCCGCCATTTTGTTTGTTTCACGCCATAATCCGACCGGGCGAGTGCCTAGTGTCCACGGCCTACTTGATTTACAGTGTCACACCGCAGGCCGCCACGGCCTTCCGGTTTGCGGGTGGCACTCTCCTGGTAGTGGACATATTCGATTTGTTATACACGAATGTGACAATATCGATAATTTTGAAACAACAGTTTATTACACTGACAGAAGATCTGTTTGGAAATTTGTTATTCATAGATGCAAAGTAAGTAGAAAAGTAAGTGCTTTGCTTAACTTCAAGTCGTATATTTCCGTGCTGCCTACTGAATAATTAAACAGCGTTAACTGTCCAATAAAAAACATTTTTACGAAAGGATTGTCTGTAAGTAGTAAAGAAGTCTAAAGCAAGAAATAAGTAATGGATCTACTAATTACGTTATCTGGAAGTGTACCTTTATTTATTTTACGTATAGTAAATAAAAGCGAATAGGTCAGGACGTCGATATCGCTATGTTCTAACTCAGTGGCGTAACTAGGACTAAGCTTTGGGGGAATGCATCTGATTGTCGAGCACACCACTCCAGGGGTTATAGAATAAATCTAAATAAATTTAAAATTAAGTTAAATATATTGACCTAATTGAAAGTAAACTTTTAACTAATACATTTAAAACAGGTAGAATTATTGCTAATACACATACATTAGGTCTTTAAGGAAAGTATTTCTACCCCCCCCCCCAAACTCCCTTAGTTACGTCACTGAACAGGTGATAAAGTAGAGAGCGGTAATTGATAAAGCGTCTGATGTCTGTTTCCCATTAAATTTAAATGCCTTAGTATGTAATTAGCGGAAAGAAGCAGATAGTTCGATGTTCATGACAATAATACAATATAATTACCTGTAAAAGGAAGAGCGGAGCTAGTCAACCTTGAATGGAATAGAAAACATGAAATGCTCGCTTTAAAACCTAAGGGAATGGGACTTAGTTTAATTTTATTGTAAAATCAGCAGTTCTGACAAAGTGTGGAGTATTTTACTTTAACAAAGAATCGGGAAGATTTCATACATTACGTCAATGGGATGGTGAGCTCTAAGATGATATAATAACCGTCAGAGAGGCGAGAGTCAAATTTTCATTGTGTAACAACCTTAAAAACTTTAATTTTTCATAAAATCTGTGAAGGAATTTGGCTGAAAAATGAATCGATTATCAGCCGTGGCAGTTTCTATGGGGCCGAATAGAAAAATTAGCAAAAGGTAAAAAATAGCACTAGATAAAATCTTTCTCGTGTTTTTTTTTTACTAACTTAAAACCATCAGCCAATCATATAATAATACATATTCGCATATGGCAACCGGACAAAGAAATAGATAATCACTATATTTGAAATATTCCATTTCTTGTTCTCAAGAAAAAGTAATAACAGATTATTAGTATCAGAGTGTACTTTAATTATTTTTTTGACGTAATCTATCATTAAATTTCCAACTAGCAAACAATCCACCGTCATTGCTAACTGAAGTTTACATAGGGATTCCTTATGTAAGAGATATATTGTAACATGATTACTTGTTCATAATTAAGCATTTTTCTTTTTTCATTTATTTTTTCCCCCTATTTAAATTGTAGTACAGCACTGTTTTTACGTAATTTCCGCCCAGAAAAAGGAAAACCTAACCTCACCATTCCTCAGGTACGCCGCGCCACCGTGGTATTTGCCGGTAACAGTTACGAGCCAATTTATGGCATCAGAATACCTCTCGATACCGGCGAATAAATATACAGCAAATGTACGCGAACGCGCGAGCGTAGTGGTCAGGACGTAAACACAAGTTGTGGGACCACTTGACAAGTTCCTGTGAAGTAGTATGCGTTTATACAACGATTTATAGCATTGGATGCAGCTCGCTTAATGATATAGGTGGCACTGGCAGTAGTTGACTCAAGGTCTGCCGCCAGACCAATATGGAACGATACTGTAGAAAGTGATACACCGGTGAGCGGATCAACCATCGATGTGTAGTAACTACTGGATTGTTATGTCACATACCACAAAGAAAACAAGATTAAATTAAAGCGTTCAAAATCAAATTAAGAAACATTACGATATGTAAATTGTAACGCTGGTGACTTTATACAATATTTAATATGCCAACATTTTACATTGATTTTGTTTAAATGATAATATTAGGCTACAGCAATATGTTAACATATTGTACACTATTTCATATGTAAATATATATGGGTGTAAAATAACTGCTATTTTAATAGATGTATTTTACGTTTGTTACATAACTTCTATTTAAAACCGCTATTAGTTTTCTAATTCAGTGTTTATATTTTGATTTTTTCCCTATGTTACTACTGCGAGTATTTTGCTAGTAAGAAAATAAATGATAATACATACATAGATGAACGGAATCTAAAGATAAAGTCCTTCGAAACAATAGTATGTATTCAACTAGTCGAAATTTGCAAGCGTATAACGTAGCTGCGGTCAGAAAGGTTGATTCAATGCGAATTTAAATTATCTTTTATGATTCTCTTCAAACAGACATGAATGTTAACAGATTGTTAAATATTTCACGACTGGTGGTGATGAAAAATGTTTGTAAAGTAACTGCTACTCTAGTTAATAGATGCATTTTACGTTTGATGATATCTTTGTTCGATGTTTAAAACAGCTGTTAGGTTTCTAATTAAGTGTTTATATTTTGACGTTTCCCCTATGTTTCTACTGCGAGTATTTTGCTAGTAAGAAAATAAATCGTAATACATGCATAGATAAACGGAATCTAAAAATGAAGTCCTTCGAAATAACAATATCTATTTAACTAATCAGAATTTAAAGCAAACGTATATAACGTAGCTGTGGTGAGAAAGGTTGATTCAATGCGAATTTTTGTTATTTTTTTTTTAATCTCTTCACACGGACATGACTCCAGATTTCAGGATCCCAAATGAGTGGGAGAATTTCAGTAATAAATACAATTTGTTAACAAGTTTGGACATTTTTAGCCGTAGACAGTATCATATAGCCTAATAGACCGAATAACATTGTAGCGTGATTGTCTTCTCCTCTCTAACCTAACAACCTGTTCTGACAAAGTGTGAATTATTTTACTTTAACAAAGAATCGCTGATTCGGGAAGATTTCAACATTACGTCAATGAGATGTTGAGCTCTAAGATGATATAATAACCGTCAGAGAGGCGAGAGTCAAATTTGCATTGTACAGTATAAAAACTTTAAACATTTGAATTAAGGTCTCCCATCTGTTTATTAATCACTCCCTCGTCCGTTTAATTTTTACCAACCCTAAAAAATACCACTCTGCTTAGACTTGACTTGCATGACTACCTGCAAAGGGAGATCCTAGTACAGAGTTAAAGTCTCTGAGAAAATTTTGAAAAATAAATCCCAGATTGAAAAGGTTGTTTAATAGACTAATTGATTTTGAAAACATAATATGTTTTCAAAATCAATTAGTAAAACCATCTAGTAAAATATTTTTAATATATTATATTTAAAATATTTTACTAGATGGTTTATATAAGTAAAAAAGTTAAGACATATTTACATTAGAAATACGGTTGGCCGTAACGTGTTATTTTACATCGGAAAACGCAGTGTTCCTTTTGGCAACAAACGAATGGTGTCAGAACTACAGTGACTGTTTCCTTCCCCTAGATTACAGTGAGGACCTTTTTTGAAAATCATAACATTGGTCACTTCTCTAAATCACAACGGACCCAACCCAAGTCACTTCATGTTTTATAACAATTGAAATACAATTGTAAAGTCATCAACAGGGTAAAACGCCTTTGGAACGAGGAGATTTTTAGAGAAGCTTTGTTTTGCCATTTAGTTGTTTGATATCACCAGGAAGTCTATTGATTAGTCTGATACCAACCTGAGATGGCAAACGTTCAAAATCTGCGTTCTTTGTTGTTCGATTCCAAAGTTATCCCTATGTAACTGATAGAGGGACCCCCTCTCACCACTCACATGGTACGTCGACAAAACAAGAAGACCTCTAGAATCTGGAGTCAGGGTCCCAACCTCCCTAAAGGCCCCTATGCACGACTCTCTTTGAGATTAAATTTTATAAGAATTTTGACAGATTTAAGAAAATTGTTAAACTCTTTCAAGTTTGTATTTGGAAAAGCTGTCCTTTAAGCCGCTTGACATATGTAGATGTATCAGATCATAATAAAACATTCTCAATCAAATATACATGGAAGAAAATTGTGCAAAGTTGTCCGAAGCAACCTAGAGCAAACGCTCTCAATTTGATGGTCCAATGTAAGCCCCTGGCCAAGATATATTCTAAGGAACTTAGTGGATTTAGCTCCTTCCAGAACAACGCCATCCACCGTTATCGCGGGTAGAAAAAAATTCTTGTCTTTTTTCTGTCGAAGGCAAAAATTCATGACGATTGATTTTGGACTGGCCACCTTCAAATTAATTCTAATGAAATGTTCAACGCATGAATTCAACTCAATGAATTACTTCATTTCGAAATCAAGTTTTGATCCTTGAGGAACACCATAAGGCATTTAGATCGTGTCTGACACATCACTCGCAATCTGCACGCATTTCTCTCTATCTTTCAAATAAGATGAGAGCCAGTCATGTGTCACACTGTGAATGTTACTTGTCCACAACTGGTGCAACAATGTCACGTGATGCACACTATACGTAACACTTTTCTCGCCTCTCCATGCCATCGACAACATTATGAATGAGATCCGGTAAGGCATTGATTTTTTTCTGAAACTGAACTATTCGGGACAAAGAATTGTATGATACTTGTGTGAGAATTGTGTGGTTAATAAATTGTTCAGATTGTTCGAGAAAAGCTTTTTCAAAAACAGAGAGAATGGAAATTTTGAAATAATTGCTTGGGAAGCAAGAATGTTTTTTTTTTAATTGAAATCACTTTGCCACTCTTCAATGCACACGGAAAGATACATTGTGCAAACTAAAGATTAATCAGTTTTGTAATTGGGGTCAAATGGTCCTTGAATCACACCTTGAATAACCTCACAGATATGCAAGTGAGTTACTGAACGTTTTCGGTCTCATACCCTGCACAATCCGGGCCTCACAGGAAAAAGGACCATAACATAACGAGACAGTCTCGTTTATAGCTCTGCGCGAGGGTGGTTCAAGCTGAATGAATCGTCTGGTTCAGCCACAATCGAAAGCACTTGTTGAACTCACTTGCTACTTTGAAGGGATCGTCAATTATTTCGTGTGTTGCTGTGAGTCTCGAAATCGAGAATTAAGTCTTGCTGTTTTTTTGTTGTTTGTAAAAATGTTTTTTTTATTTTTTTAAATTATCTGATTGTTTTTTTCGACATCACGTACCTTGACATTCCTTATTTCTTTACGAAGTTTTGCTTGAAATTGCAAAAAGGATTTTTTTTTTTAATTCTACATTTTCCGTCATGCCTTATATTGAATGATAAAATTTGAGCCTTTCTCTGGAGTCGAATCTAGGTATTCAGACTCCTTTTAAAACGCTATTTGTAGGTTTTGTGCGGGCAAGTGACATTCCAATCAACAATTACACGGTCTAAGAATGCGTTAAGATGGCGTTAAAGGCTTCCTCCAATCACTCTAAAGAATCCCGAAACGATCA
Source organism: Homalodisca vitripennis (assembly GCF_021130785.1). Classification (NCBI taxonomy): domain Eukaryota; kingdom Metazoa; phylum Arthropoda; class Insecta; order Hemiptera; family Cicadellidae; genus Homalodisca; species Homalodisca vitripennis. Next base: position 118,507,496 of record NC_060210.1, on the reverse strand, counting down.
GGATTCTTCCTTGAGATATTTGTTGAAAAGGCCTACGTTTGCAGGTTTCAAAATTCGTTTTATTTGCACAGAGAGAGGTTACAATTTTGGTTTGGAATGAATGATGAAATGAGCTATAGGTTTGAAATTTTGCAAGCAACCTCAGCGGAGCCTACTACGTGACACGTGGTGTGACGTACCCCTACCCTGTAATTCTAAAATTATGGGAGTTGGATAATGTTATTCAGTGAACGCTACTAAAATATTTGTCTTTTAATAGGTTTAATTATTGTATTAAAAACTATGTTTGATTTCTTTTTAATTTTAATTGATTTTAGGTATTTCTAATATTGTATTTAAGAGCAATAAAAAATGTGTTTATATATTCATTATAATTCAAAGAAGAAATACAATTTTATATACATTATTATTAGGAGCAAACAAGGCATCTTACTTCTTAAGGTGAACAAATATATTCGAATTCATGAATGATCAGAAGTGTAGTGAAAACACCGCAATACATAACATACTTGTACATCTCTTGGTTTCTGTGTCGAGTGATCGCCTTCTTTATCATCGTTTAAATCATAACTTTAAGATACAGTATGTTGGTATAAAATTTACAGGATTCTTACTTTATATGTACGAGTATGTGATATTCTGTGGATTTACGTTTCCATTTCGGTTTCGGTGTCGTTAGTTTACTTATAAAGTGAGTCTTTTCGTTCTGCTTACCTCCCTTTTACCAATATTGTAAAATCTCTTAAATCTCTTGTACCTCAATTATAAAACGTTTATATGTGTAGTGAACTTGTATTTTGTAAGCGATGTAAATATTTATATCTTAACATTGTTCATATGACAATATTTTTGGTTAATATTACAAATTTATATTTCAATGTTTTTTTGGAATGTCAAGACTGTGAACCCCAGCTGTGCTGTTTCAGTGTTGTGTCCTTTATTTTAATTTAAAATGTAGTTTTTTTTTACCCAATTAGTGGTTAAAACTATATAAAACAGTTCTTAAAACATTTTTGTTCATAATTTACATAAAAATGTTTAGATTTTTTTTCGTAATCTTTTTTTTTCCAGTACTTTTCCTACAACTAACCTTACCCGTTAACTTTAATTGTTTTCAGTGTTTGTTTACTATTAGTAGTTTTTCAAGTGAGAAGGTAATGGACAACTTAAAATTTGCCCCTTCAAACAACTCAAACTGTTTGGATTTTGATACCATAACTAAATGATCACAATTATTGTTCTAATAAGCAAACAATGAACATCATTTCAGGAAAAAACTATTTCTAATGACGATGTCAATAATCAAAACGAGTGGCAAATCGAAACAACTAGAAACAAAAGACATTTGTCAACAGCCAACGTTTCAGATGTTAAGAAACCTTGTAGACCTACAGAGTACGTTGCAAAAACTGCTAGACCTATTGAATTGCACAACAGATTTGAAATGCTGAGTAACGCCAACCTAGGCTCTGAAGAAGAAACGATGAATGACGACAAATGTAGGACGAAGGTGAGGCCTCCACCTATATTTGTCCCCAACATTGTCAACATAAGTAAAATGATGGTAAACATTGAACAAGTAATTAAAAAAGAGTCATATTCATTTAAATGCATAGCTAGAGATAAAGTAAAAATTAACACTGATACTATTGAAGCCTACCGCGCATTAGTCCAAACATTTAACTAACATGAAAGTAAACTTCCATACATACCAAATAAAGGGTGACAGAGCTTATAGAGTAGTGCTTAAGAATATGCACTTCTCTACGGAACCCCAGGAAATTTAAAACAGCTATAGAAGCTATATAACCACAAAGTTTAGGAATGTGTCGAACCTTAGAAGTAGCAAATCTAAAGATCCACTGTCAATTTTTTTTTTGTAGACTTAGAGCCAGCATCAAACAACACAAGACATTTTTAAAATTGAATTCCTACTAAATGCCAAAATTGTACTTGAGCCCCCTTACAAACGTAATGATGTGGTGCAGTGCAAAAAGTGTCAAAGATATGGGCACACAAAGGCTTACTGCTGGTACCAAAAAAACCGCTGTGTAAAATGCGGCTCAGATCATGATACTAGCAGCTGTAATAAATCTGTAAATGTTCCTCCCAAATGTGTATTATGTGGTGGTGAGCACCCAGCCAACTATAAAGGTTGCTCTATTTACAAAGATATTAAGAAAAAAGGCTTTTCCACCTCTAAGACCAGCGTTAAAAAAAGAACACTCCTCCTCCAGTGCAAGATCGAGAAGTAGATAGACCTATATCTGTTCGTACTCAAAATTCAACAGGTAATCAGTCTCAACCAGTATCACCAACCTTATCTTATGCTAGAGTGGCATCAGGTCAATCAAATGTAGAAGCAAATCACAATCTGAATCAAATAATTGATGGATTTCTAAATAAGTTCGAAATGATGATGTCTCAACAAGCCCAGCAAATAGGTACATTGATTAACCTATTGACAACTGTCATATCAAAACTAAAATGAATAGATTTTATAGGATTGGACTCTGGAATGCCAATGGCTTTGGCCCGACATGGCCAAGATATTCAACTTTTTATTTCAATACACAAAATAGATATTATGTTAATTTCTGAGACCCACTTTACAAACTTAAATTTTTTTCAAAATCCCAAATTTTACTTTTTTATTCTACAAACCACCCTGACAATACGGCGCATGGAGGTAGCGCTGTGCTAATCAGAAAACAAATAAAACATTATGAATTACCTAGATTTCAAGAAGATCATATTCAAGCTACAAGCATAGTGGTTGAGGACTGGATGGGACCACTTACATTTTCTGGTGTTTACTGTCCCCCCCGAGGCACAATATTACCAAACTTCAATTCAACGAATTTTTCGAAACTTTAGGGCCTCGTTTTGTAGCAGGTGGTGACTTTAATGCCAAACATGTCATGTGGGGTTCAAGGTTGATTAACCCTAGAGGTAGAAATTTGTTAAATTGCATGAATGACAATCACTTGAGTTACGTATCTACAGGGGAACCAACCTATGGCCTTCAGATCCCAACAAAATTCCAGATCTTCTTGATTTCTTTGTTACGGGAGGTATTTCTCCTAACTATATGGAGGCTGTTTTCATCTCTTGATTTGTCGTCCGATCACTCTCCGGTCATCCTATCAATAAGTTCATCATTTGTATTGAAAGAAAAGGCACCGTCCTTATCGAATAAAGGCACAAACTGGGTGAAGTTTCGTGAAACGTTAAATGACAGTTTAAGTCTTAATATATCACTTAAAACAAGAGAGGAAATAGACAACGCTGTGGAAATTTTTAATTATACTGTTCAGAAATCTGCTTGGAGTGCAACGCCCTGAACTTAATAACACAACGTGTGGCAATATCAATTACCCCAATATATATTAAGCAGCACATTGCTCAAAAACGTCGCTTACGAAGAATATGGCAAAATTCTAGAAATGTAAGAGATAAAACAATGTTTAACAGAGCATCAAGACAGTTAAAGATTTTGCTTAAAAACTTAAAAAACATATGGTTTCAAGAATTCACTTCAAATCTCTCCCCAACTGAAGCAACAGACTATTCTTTATGGAAAGTAACAAAAAGCACAAAGAAACCGCAAGTGCCCATTCCTCCAATATCTAAACCAGATGGTTCTTGGGCGAAAAGTAACAGAGAGAAAACTGATTTGTTTGCTGCAATATTTTAGTAATGTTTTTCAAACCATACCCTGTAGATAACAACTTTGATAATATACATGTTGTAAGGGAGTTTCTTGATTCACCTAACCAACTCTCACTACCTATTGGCTCCTTTAAACCATCTGAAATATATGATGAGATTAAAAATCTTAATCCCAAAAAGGCCCCTGGTTATGAGTTAATAACAGGTAAGATACTACAAGAGCTTCCTAGGAAAGCCATACTCTTTCTTACCTTCGTATTTAATGCTATTTTGAGGCTTGAATACTTCCCATCACAAATGGAAGGTGGCTCAAGTTATTGTTGTTCCTAAGCCAGGAAAACCTCAAAAACGAAGTAATGTCGTACAGGCCAATCAGTCCTACTACCTATACCTTCTAAATTATTCGAAAAGTTATTTTTAAAACGACTTCAGGTTTTTATAACTGAATGCAATTTAATTCCCAATCATCAGTTTGGTTTCAGAGTGCACCACTCCACTATCGAACAAGTCCATAGAGTAGCTAATATAATAAGGCAAGATTTGGAATCAAGAAAATTTTGTTCTGCAGCATTTCTCGATGTGAGTCAAGCCTTTGAAAAAGTGTGGCATGAAGGGCTTCTATTTAAAATAAAAAGTCATCTACCTCACACTGTTTACAACATTATAAAATCTTATTTAGAACGAAGGTATTTTCAAATCAAGTTTGATGATTGTCTTTCAGATCTGAAAGAAATAAACTCTGGTGTACCTCAGGGAAGTGTACTAGGACCAGTGCTGTACTTAATTTTCACTGCAGACATTCCAACTAATCAAAATTCTTTGACAGCAACATTCGCCGATGACACTGCCGTACTGGCATCCCACTCCAACCATGTTGTAGCGTCACAAATTCTACAAACTAACTTAAATTCTATTACAGTTTGGCTTAAAACTTGGAGAATTAAAGTGAATGAAACTAAATCTGTTCACGTCACATTTACGTTGAAACATGACACCTGTCCACCAGTGTTTTTAAACAACATTCAAATTCCTCAACAGAAATGAAGCTAAGTATCTGGGTGTACATCTCGATAGGAAGCTGACTTGGAAACCACACATATGGAACAAAAGGCTCCAATTAAATTCAAAATTCTCAAAACTAAAATTGGCTTTTTGGGAACAAATCCCATTTATCAATAGAAAGCAAACTGTTGTTGTACAAGACTGTTCTAAAGCCCATCTGGACGTACGGAATTCAACTGTGGGGAGTTGCTTCTACATCACATATTGAAATTATACAGCGTTTCCAATCTAAAGTTCTCCGAAAGATATTACAGGCCCCATGGTATGTTCGTAATGAAGTCATTCACAGAGACACGAATATCCCTTTTGTTACTGAAGAAATTCCAAAGTTCTGCATCAAGTATCAAAACAAATTAAACTCTCATCCTAACTACTTGGCTATTAAATCTGCTGGACAACAGTGACCATCAATTTCGGCTAAAAAGACATGATTTCTTAAACTTAGCTGATCGATTTTAAAGATGAACAATCTCTTAAATGTTTATGTTAATTAAGGTTAATGAACTTTGATTAACCATGTCCTTAAGATTTATCATCAAATTTACTTATTGTTTGTTGTATATAAACAGATTGTAAATAAATTAAAGTCAAAAAAAAAAAAAAAAAAAAAAAAAAGAAATATTTCAATGTTAGATGTCATTTTGAAGTACGTTTTAATAGAACCACGTCAGATCTTTAACAAGATGAATTTATATAATTTTAAATAGTAAATATGACGTGTAGGCCTATCTAAATTTAAACAAATAATTTTTATATTTGCAATTGTTTACAATGTCAATTACAACCCATCTTGTTTAATGACAGCAAAGTACAAATTATTGATTAATCATTTTGAGAATGTGAAAATTCTACTCTTACATACTAGTACTATGCGATGACGTTGTAAAAGATTTTTGTAAACCATCTCTCTAAAGATTTAATACGTTTGAAGACTATGCAGAGATTTGTACATGTTTTCAAATATTTTTACTATTTTAAAATGTATACATAATTTATATCTGCCTGAAGAAACGTTCCGGTAGATCTGTATTTCCCATCTGGTTCTCTGAAGAACTAATTTCTCTTATTACAGAAATTAAGATGGCTCACAAATCATATAAACAAATTTCGAGTTGTGCAGAATATTATAGGTTTTCTATGGCTTGTGACAAGTGCAAGGAAATCTCAAAAATACGTTACCAGGGTAAACATAACTTCGGCTTTTGTATATTCTCAGCCCAGTAAGTGGAAATAAAGATGACATCTCTTGATACCGGCAAGAGATGCCGATCTAATCTCCCAAGAAACTTTCTCCGAAGTACTGAAACTTGGCCATGTTTCCCAATTCTAAAGAAAGACAATCCGGAAGACATTAAACATTACAGACCGATGACATAAATACTTTTTTCTCTAGAAAAACTCCTGGAAAGTGTCTTGCCTGGACGTTTTGAAGCATTTTGCTGGTCTCATTAAAAATCCTTGGCAGCATTGTAGGATTGCTTATCCTTAAAAAAACTTATCTTAGTTTTTTAAGAGTTCATACTAGAGGCTTTCGATTGGGTAAATTAAGTAGATGCGACATATTTAAACTTCGCAAAAACCTTTTGACAAGGTGGGTTACAATATTTTGCTAGTCAAGCTTTGCAACTATGGTATAGGCAATTCTCTCCTTTCTTTGGATTGAAAGTTACTTGTCAGGAAGGCGTCTAGTGGTAAAATTCCTACAGCAGGCAATTTATTGATACGTCTAGTGCCCCTGAGGGATCGAATCTAAGATCATATCTCTTCAACCTTTTCATCAATAATATAGTGAGGGTCCTATTTTTTGGGGACGATACCAAAACATATTTCCAAATTCAAATCTACAGTGATGCTCTCCGACTCCAGTCTTTCATGATGCAATTGCATGGAGGTGTGTTGAAAACAGCAAGACTGAATGTATCCAAATGTCTGGTTATACCTTTCATCGAAGAGCTATAACTACTACCTTCGACTATCAACTTGAAGGATCATCATTGCAGAGAGCTCACTCTATTACGGATCTCGGGAATGTCTTCACTGACGGGTTGATTTTTGAAGAGCGTGTGGATTACAAAACTAAATGGGTAAGCCAACTCATCGGCTTCCTAGCAAGATCAGCCAGGGACATTAACAGCTCCTAGCACTACAAACACTTTTCTGTTCTTAATTCCGCCAGCTCCTGGAATGTGGGTCAACATTGGGGTCACTGTATCTTAGATGCCAAACATCAAAAGTTGAGGTGATAAAGAATATATTTTTTAAGGTTCTTAAAGTTCAACAAGGCATCCCGTACCGGGACGTTGATTTTGAAGCACTAAACGCTGAATTGGGACTACCTGATCTCTTGGTTCGGCGATCTGTTACCGATGTCTTCTTCCTCTACAAAACTTAAACTGGTAAAACCAATTGTTGTAAACTGATGATAGAGATTTATATACGGGTCCCTTTCCCATCTTCAACAACTCGCTTTCAGGGATTGTTCTAGAGACATCGCCACTTTAGGGCATACGCTTTCCATAGCCCGTTGGCAAGAATCCTGCGCTTGGATCAAACTATCTGCAAGGAGGTGGACTTCTGCAGCAGCGTCGAAACAATCCAAAACAATGCCTAAGTTGTTTCACGCGAGATTGAGATACTACCTACCTGCTATGTTTTTGATTTTATATAACCGTTATGTTACTATTCGGTTGTCACTATTTATTTGCCTTGTCATTTATTTTTTCGTAGTTTTATTGTCACTATTTGTTACCAACGCTCTACTTATTAACTACGGTATGACATGTATTATGTTGTTTATTGTAGTTGTCAAGGTATTTAAGTTAAGTAATTTTGATTATATCAAACAAATATATGCTTTATATTTGTGTTTTTGATAAACATTTCCTCACTAGTTTCTGGTTTGATCCACTTAGTTCCTAGTTCTTAACTCACCTATTGCTATAACTCTTTAATACAGCTTCTGGAGCTTATTTATTACTGTAATATCAATTAGGGATCGTATATTAAGATATGTTTCAGTTATGCATATGAATGTATTGCTTTATCGTATTAATTATAATGGTTTTCAGTTGAAATAAATAAAAACTAAAAATCAATTTAATGTAACTAATATTAAGCTTTTCAACATAAAGTTATCCAACATAATTGTATTGTACAAAATATAATTTCATATTTAATTTTTTTCTTTATTATTAGTTCTATTTCATTACAAATTTCCCTTTCAAAGTTATTTCAAGAGCCCTTTATATGTTCACAGTATTTTATTATGAATTATTGTTGATGTGCTGAGTAGCAGTTGGTACACAACAAATCACTTCTAATTTTGATATTGTTAATCAGCTGGTAAACATACAAGATAATAAAGCGACCAGTTGTGTTCGTCCGCGTCTTCTGCTGTTATTCGTTTAGATTGTTTACGTGATTTTACTCTTCTTAGGAGTAATTTTAAAAGTTTATTTCTTAGTACTGCTACGTGTTTCAAACCAAAAATGAATGTACAAACCTTAATATTTGTAACATTACTATATTTTTCTTTTATATTTAATAGTTCCTGTTCTGAAGAAAAGCCTGCTAAAAAGAAGTTGCAAATTGGCATTAAAAAGCGAGTTGATAACTGTCAAGTGAAATCTAAGAAGGGCGACTTTCTGCACATGCATTATAGGGTAATAATAATAAACTTAGTTTGGTAAATCAAGGTAGCTTATTAGATAGCATGTAGTAGCTATTAGAAATATGCATAATAATTTGTATCATTAAGCAATCTATTTTAATTACCCTGAATGGGTTAGGTTAGTTAGGCCTACTGTACTATACTTATAAAAAGGTATAAAACCTACAAGTTGTATACAGTTTTATTGTGAATTTATACTTAGTTAGTATGTATAAAATAACAAATCTACATTTTTATTACCTAACAAATACAAAAGTAGGTCTGCTTGAAATCTTGGTAAAACATTTTGAATTAGGCCTACCAAGTCAGTCCTTGGTACCAGAATGGCTAGTTTCATGATGGTGAGGTCAGTATATGGATAGAGTAATATAAGCAGACCCAGTTTTTTGTCCATATTCCAATTATCGATACTTATATAAATAACAGAACTATCAATCAATATCAACGTATGAAATACTCAATTAGTCACATGGGTAATTATCATATTAACCGCCGGGGCGGAAAAATACGAGTTTTGCGTTCTTAACTTATTGGAATCGTCCTATATAAAAAAAAGTATAAGGTTTGATGGGGTGGAAATGAGAAATAACGAAGTTCTAGAAAAATAAAAAATTAAATAACTTTCCAGTAATATCTCCATGTTCTACATCCACGTCTAGCGTCACGTGACCTTTTGTGGCCAATGATTGAACCTCGTGATGACGTCATCGGTTGCGCCGCCATCTTTGCAAACGTAAATGAGAAATTACAGAAATGAGCAGAATTTTGATCAAAATTAATAATGTTTTTCTTAATTTCGAGAAAAAAAATTAATTACGAGTGCCTCCGGCCATCAGCGCGGGCTTCGGCAGCACCTTCGGTGCTGCCCCGCGCTGATGTCAATAAAAGAAAAAACATCCCTCGAGATAGTACCTATCAGTAAAATATAAAATTCTAGAGGGGCTGATCAAAAATATAAATTGAAATGTAATGCAAAGGCAATTATGTAAAGTTTAAAAACTAAATAAATCATGAAAAACTCAAATATATAGATGGATATTAACAGAGAACACTTACCATTAGTGTGTGTTGGCGGATATAGCTAAACAGCAGCAACAAAAAAGTGGTCTATTACAACGAAACGACACAGTCTCCCGGTTTAAAAACACCACTCGACCGCACGACGAACAAATACACTCATTTTTAAAAATGCCCTGTTCTATTAAAAAAGAGATAATTTCGTTTCGGTTAAAACGTAAGCTCTTTACGTGCCCTACGAAACACTCCGACACACACAATTCACTAGGGTTGGTTGAACTAGTGGATGGTTGATTCATCATTGTAAACTCACTCACTCAATCCGACCTACTGAACACGATATCTTGTGCAGAACTGACCTATGCCCCGGACAACTCAGATAACAGGTATGCTATCAGGCTGCTATCAGTCCCGGCCGCAGATAATATTCAAGTAAACAGATTATCCAGACACAGCACACAAACTGAACATTAAAACATTAGAAACTTTACCACTTATCAATATACCCCCTAAAATCATGTTATTTGTCATTTGCACCCCCTAGTACTATATATATTTTTTGTTCAGGAGGGTGAGCAGAATACGTTGGTAACGTCAAATTCGTGATTTGCCGCCCCGGCGTTTAATCTTACTGGTACCGTCACATGTTTCAAATTAAGAGAAATAGTTTAAACAATTACATAATGTCATAAATAATAAAGGGACCATAGCCATTAATCAAATGATAAAACTAAGACAAGTGATAGGAAAAATGACGTTTATTTAATTAAGAAAAGGTAACAACAAAACAAACATCTTAGTGTAAATGATATTTTAGTGTTTGTAGTTTTCTAACGTTAACTATAGTTCCTTATAGAACAAATTGTGTTTAGAATATGAAAATGTGTGAACAGTTAATGCAGATGATTTAGTTATTGTACAAATTAATTACTATTGGTTTATTATATCGATAGGTATTATAATTAAATATCATTTGATAATATCAATAGAAAAACCGGGTCCGCTTATGATACTCTACCCCTTTAAATTCTCTTTATTTCTCAATTAAGCCTATTTCAAGTAAATTCTCTTATGGAGATCAAATGTCTAATTAGCTAACCTTAGGCCTAATAATTCTTTTGAACGTTAGGCTAGAGAGATTAAAAGAAGGGGAGGCGTAATTGTACGTAGATTTCATATTAATTATGAAGTATATCTAACAGTCTACCAAATCCGATAATATGTTATTTAGTAGGCTATTACTAAAATGCCAACCAAGATAATTTATTACACATTTGTCAAAATACAGAGTCTTGACATTTGTTGACTGAACATAAATCTCTATAGCAATCACAAAATATTTCAAAATTTGAATTGTTTATAGAAATTATTTTATGTGAACCAGGAAACCAAGATAATAGCCATGACACAGGTTGCGTGAGTCTAAAAATTAAAATCAGACTAGGATTATTTGAAAATCAATATGTGATTGATATACAAAGAAAATTCTACCTGTACCTAATCTATGGATCAGATTCAGGTGTTCTCTTTGAAGATGTAGCCTATAAGATTACATTAACATTACCTGAAAAGAAAATATTTTAAAGGTATGTTTATTTTAGGGTTTTTTGTTTAAATACTAATTTGTTGCTTTAGATTTAATTAAAAATACACAAGTAGACTACCATCACACAAGTGATCTACCATCATATTCAGTAGAGTTATATGTGGTAGCCTACAAGCTATACATATTAAACTAAGCTAAATCAGTAACTAACTTAGTAGAACTATAGGTACCCGTAAAAGTATTGAAGATAAACATTTTTTTAAACATATTAGATTTAAAATATGCTGAATCATATTGTTTTTATTTTGCTTTTTATTGTTCAGGGCACACTAGAAGATGGAACAGAATTCGACAGCAGCTTGTCAAGAGATCCTCTTACTTTCACCCTAGGATCGGGCCAAGTGATCAAAGGCTGGGACCAAGGATTAATGGGGTAATGATTGTAATTACTATCCAAACATGAATCATGTATGAAAACTTCTTCTCTTTTATGGGCTTTTTGCTATACTGATTACAGTGAATGGGGTTACAGGCATATCATATATCATGTTGGTGAATGTTCTGTCTTGGTTGTAAAGTAGAAATTGTTTGAAGGATGAAAGTGTACAGGGGCCACCACTAAATTATCACATTTTGTCAGAATGCCAGAACAATTAACCAATAACATGTAAACTGCTCCATTAGAAATGAACTTAGCCTTGATTAAATGTAGTTATTTATAAATTTCTTATAGTTTTGAAATGACGTAAAAATTATTGGCTCTATACGTAAGATACCTGTCAAAAGTTAGAAATTCAGGATCTTTTACAATGATAAAATATTAAACCGCATTTATAAGAGGTGTATTTCTATTTTCCCAGGATGTGTGCCGGAGAGAAGAGGAAGTTGGTTATCCCACCTCACCTAGCCTACGGTTCTCATGGCTCTCCTCCAAAGATTCCTGGAGAAGCCACGTTAATATTTGAAGTGGAGCTTGTAAAAATAGACAGGAGAGACGATCTATAGTTAAGAACTACATTTTCTGCTCAAATGTGAAGTTTTGTACTTTTGTCAAATGCTTAGTATTTATCGATGTAGTATGTATTGAAACCTGATTTTATGAACAAGACATAATATGTAAGACTTTCGTCATCCTATTAGAATGCATTTGTTGTTTTAAGTGTCTTATTTGTATTTTCGACTCCAGAGGCATTTATCTTGAAATAAAAACATGTTTGTAAATTTCGAGAAATACATCAAGATATATAGTTTTCTATTAATACTATTTTTAGTTATAGGAGCTTATTTAATATGGATTATATCTTTTCATATGGTACATTCCACTAATTTTTCTTCTATTAGAAGTCAGTTGTTAGATATGCCCTAAGTATTAGGCTACAGTTAATTCAAATTGATTTCATTGTCATAACATAAATTGTACCAAATATGAAAAATAAACACTAGCCTAATGCTGTGTATAAAGAGTGTACACATCCATTTCTCAGAAAACATGCAATTTAAACATCACTATTAATTATACCTTTGTAAGTGATATCATATTGTTCATAAGATTCATCATTTTATCCTTTCATAAAGTAAGATACTTTTCTTCAATAGATCTCAGCAGATCGATTTCTTCATTAAGAAATCTTACTTTTCTTATAAAATTTGGATTTAGATTCCTTTTTTATGTTTTCATATTTAACTTTCAGTTCCAACAATACTTTTTGTTGTGAATGCACAATCCAATTAAATCATAATATTTACGGTACTTTATTATTTTATAAGGGCAATACTAAAACTAATAATGTTTCACTTATTTATTATTTTGAACAAATATTCTCTAGTGTAGTTAATTAACTATCACAAAGTTTATGTAGTTGTATATTTTATGGTTAACATACTGAAATGTAATAATTATAAACTTGGTAAAATTCCATGAAATGCTTGAAACAAGAATGAATGTAAATGTGTGTTTTATAAAATTAAATTCATCACTATGTTGTTTCCTGTGTTTTTTATTATTATCATTTCATATTATTGAAAAATATAATACACCTACCACCAATTTGATTAGCTTCTTATTTTGTTTGACTTTCAAATAGTTAATTAACTACTACAAATACAAGGTGTGTTCAATAAGTACCCAACTTAAAAAAAGGAAAAGGTCATTCATCAATATGTTTTAACAAGAGACCTTTTTCATAATAATCTCCTGGATACTCCAAAGATCTTTATCAGTGCTCGTCACTTATGGAAGCAAGTGAAGGCCTTTTTCAGAACGGGCTTCGACTGAGTTGTCATGTTTTGCATTGTCATTCCTGGTCTCAAATTGATGTCCTTTAAGGAGGCGTCTACTGGAAATCACACAATGCCGTATCAGGGAGTGTAGAAAGCATTAAATAATATGGGATGCTTATTTTGTCAAGGTTTAAACTATGTTTAAAAATTGTGCTGTAAAATTGTCTTGAAACTGGCAAGATTTTGTTATTTACAAATCACTACACTGCATTATATATGCAATGCAGGACTTCTAATTAATATTTATAGTGATAATCTAATCACAATATATCTCTAGTGCATTTGTTTCAGTGAAAGGTAAGGACCAAATGGTACATTTACTGTATCTCTGATCACCACCTACCATTTTAGCCTGAAAAAGGTGCACAAGAAGGTTTTATTACCCTCACTCTTCCTTATCCTACCCATAAAAAATTGCATAACTACTTTACCTCATCCATCAACAACCTTTTAGTTGCACGTGTTTGATCTCCTCCCTTGAATACTTAATACTTGTTACTCCAGCAGAGATTTATCACTTACAGTATAAATACTGCCCTATACGTAAGCCTACTCTCTGAAATCCTCTGGAAATGCAATGAACGATTACAGGTATAACTGCACAGTCCTGAATTGCGACAAACCTGTTTTTGTACTCCACAATGAAGCTTTTTAACATGAAAAATGTTCACTCCTTCTGACACATTCTGAAAGTAACAGCTTGCCAGTAAGGCGAATGCAATTTGCCCACAAGTGAATTGCCAAACTCCATGACCTTTCCAATCTTCATTCCAGATAGACAATCTCACTTGCTATCTTCCCTGGCTTCATAAAAAAGAATAAACAAACAAATATTCAAAATCGATACACATTATGACAAAGACCGATTATTTGGCTGAAAATAATTGTTTAGTTTTTCTCGTTGGCTGACACTTATATATTTATTATTTGTATCCAACTGTTGTAGATGTGTAAAGCTAAAAAAATATAAGCTTTATAAAGATATTTACAATTTGAAACTTAACTCTTTCTTTAAGATATTGCTCCAGTGTAAATTACTATTTCATTTACTTTAACCTCAAAACCCTAGTATTTCTACACCATCGACAACTTAATAAATAATATGTATCACAAGTAATACTATTGTCTGAATAGAGTTGTTAAAATTAGAAAATGCAAAGACGTGGCAGAGCATTTACGTTAATTCAGCGCAAGAAGTGTATCGCAGTAATTTGAAGAGTGTTAATAATTTTAAAAGAACTATGAACCCTTGATAATTAAATTTTATAATTATAAAAGAAGTAATAGATGGCACAAAATAAACATATATAGTTATTTACAATTTCAGTACTAACATAGAGGTCTGTGCTCATAAGACTTGGGCGTAATAATAATGGGAAAGAGTAAAAAAAAAAACGCAAAACTTTATTACAAAACATGCAGTGATATGCTTTTTATAAAATAGAATAGGATACAGTGAACACAACGGAAGCTAATATTTCTTGAGGGCCTTGCGGATGAGAGCAAGTCTCTGCTTGTGGGCTTCGGTGACAGTCGAGCGTTTGTACGGCCGCAACTCATCAGTACCGAACCCTGGCAACCACATGTTCCAGTTCCTCTCTGAAAATATTAATACAACATATATAGATTATAATTCTGATTTATCTATTACATTGTTGGAGAAAATAAAATGATCAATAAAGCCAAACAAGAGGATAATGAGTTTTTGAAGCAGTTGATCAACGTAATACCTTTTCAGGAAATAAAGTAAAGTCGGAGAGATGGACATTTTCAACAGTACTTGTACATTGCACTAATATAAAACTAGTGCTCAACAAACGAAATCGTTCTTTGTATTCTTTTATTTTTCATACTATGATACTTGGAAAATCATGTGAAACAATATTGCTAAACTATTAGCGACTAGTTATTTTAAAACATTTCTCCAAGTAATCGACTAGTTACTAGTAATTTTTTCACCATTTTCTTAATCACACTTTTCATAACAGAAATGATATTTACATACTACACAAGTAATATTACATAAATCAGATTATTAAGGATATTTCAAAGTTGAATTTGATGCATAGTTTATTTAATAACAATGCTTAGTATTTATACCATAAAAACTAATATGATACTAAATTTTCAAAAGTGAAACATGAAATGAAAAACAAACTTTTCTTACATTACCACAAAATAGTGCTAACACCTCCCCTTCTAACTAAAAATGATTCCTATTGATTTTAATGTTTAAGATGTTTACTTTTATACTTGATTCTTTTACAAAACTATCATCTAAGAAAGCAACAATACAGGGTGAAGATGTTGGCAACTTGTTTGTAGATATTATGTGATAAGCATAAGACTGCTGAATATATTTTGTATGATTGTATTGGATTGGAACGGAAAAATACAATAAACTTTGGATACAAGTTATTACTTTATACGAGAAAAGCTCATAGGCAATATATAAAACATTGTATATGTTTACAAGCAAACCCTTAAAAATCTCATTTACTCTCAAGTATGAAATCTCTCGAGGCCTCAAAATCCTAGACTAAAATAGAGTTTAAAATAAAATGGAACAACCTTATACTTCAACTGACAGGAATAGGAAATATGGATGATTACTGATGGCACAATCATACATTCAAATAAATCGTGTGTACTAGACATATTGGAGTGATGCATCATCAGGTTTTAATATTACTTGACTAAATGTACCGTCATGCCTCTTGCAACCGAATAACAACAGGTTGGTGCAGTGAGTTACTGCCTACCCCACCCTTGTCATGTATCTTTAAGAAATTTTATTTAAGTACGTATATATCGTCGGTTCAACCCTAATAGGAATTAATAAATAACATCGACCGAATGGCAGTAAAGATGGACTCTATTGTGTATTTGATCAACAAGCGTTTTATTACCCAGCTGACTCGCATATTTACCTAAATGTAATTGGACATCCTTAACATCGATGGTGTTACATTTCCTGTGTTTGGCGAGTAAGCAGGCAGCGTTAACAGTGGACTCTACAAAATCATCAGCAAGCTGCAGCAAAATCTCCTCTACCTCCTCATCCAGCTGCTCTGTAGCATCCACTTCCCGCACCAGTTCCTGGAGCCTCGGCCGCGTCAGCATCTGTACAGATCGGACTTGAGTGGGAAGTATTACAAGAAACCAGATAGTGTTGACAGTGGCTCTATAAAATCACCAGTAAAGTGCTGCCAAATCCCTTTTGTCTTCTTCCTCTCCAGATGATCTGTGGCATCCCTGCACCAATTGCCGAAGTCTTAGTCCTGTCAGCATCTGCACAAACTGGACTTGAGTAAGATATTAAGCATGTGGTGTTGACGATGGATTCTACAGTCACCTGCAAAATGTAGCATAATTTTTCACGTCTTCACATTCAGCTATGCCGTAACATCCACTTCCCAACAGAAGTTCCTGCAGCTTCAGCCATATCTTCATATGCACACACAATACTTGGGTTGAAGTTTAGTAAGAAAGAAGGCACTTTTGAGTATGGACTCTACAAAGTCGTCTGCAAAGTATAACAAAATGACTTTCAAGTCTTAGTTTAGCTGCTCTGTGAAATCCATTTCGCACACAAGCTCCTTAGGTTTCGTCCATAAGTCTATCTGCAACGACAAAAAATTACTGGGAAAAATACCACTATCAGTAGCTCTTAAATATTGCACTGGTACAGGAAATTCTAATGTTGGCTCTAGGGTTAGTTAAGGATGCTTTAAATCACTCAACCTCAGGTAGTAAAAGGATTAAACAAGTCATTACACTCAATGTACACATCATTCTATTCTAACTCAAGCGTAACTTAAGGTTCGGTGTCTAATTAACCCTTTGAGTGCCAAGTATTTTTTGAGTGGGTATACTGAAAAGTGCCAGGTATTTTTCTAGTGGGTGTACCTAAAAGTGCCAGCCCTTTTTCAGGCATTTTGCAAGGTTTTATTAAAAAATTCACAGTTCGATTATTTAATAAGCTATCAACATGATTCTTTTTTTATTTTTCTCTTAAAACTCTGTTTAATTAACATAAAACAACAAAGTTACCATAACACTAAATTTAGGAATACCAAAAAATAATGGACTTACCTAAAAAAAATCAAAAATATTTTTTAATTTCAATTTTCAACCAAATTATTATGACCAAAAAAAATGTATATCCTTCTCTTAGTCCATATCACTGGAAAGTGTATGCAATCGTCTGTAAATCTTGAAAAATTTATATTATTATCTTCAATAATGAGTAAGTTATACAACTTTTAAGAAACTATTGTCACATTGTTTCTGGTAGCTATGGCAACCAAAAATGTTTATATGTGAGTTTCATAATTTAAAGTTTGATCGGAAGTGTACTATAACAATTTATTTTGAAAAGAACGATTCTTCACAAACATTTCAATATGATATTATTTAAAAATATTAAAGGTTACAATTTTTAGTGACTTTTTCCCGAACGTCCGGTAAAATCGGACGTTGGCACTTTTCGGCCAACTTTTGTTGTCCGGTAAAATCAGACGTTGGCACTCAAAGGGTTAAAAATAAAACAGAAAATACAGCCCGTCATTGCAAGAAGGTGGAAATCATAATTTAATACTGTAAATAGAAAACACAATTATGATAGCAAGTCTTATTCTACTAACAAATTAAAATTCTAACTAGAAATTATATTATCTCAACATGATGTATAACTGAATATTAAAACTTGAATTCAATCGAGTAGTAAATCATATAAACATTGAATTTGCACTAATTTTAAACAAAATTTGTATAGTAAATGTATAACCACAGTAGTATGGACATACCCCTGTGGCAAAATGCCCTTAAGACAGTTTTTTATTTATATTTTCTTTGTTTGGGGAATGTAGGGGCATCCATGTTATCCACATTTCCACTACCTGATTTTGGGTAAAACTAGGCTGTAGCAGTCTTTCGTCTGATACCGATCAAGTTAATGTGTGAACATTTTCTAAGGGGCATGTGTTGGCGGAGTGTCTTTTTGAGTGATGTAAGCAATTAGAGCTAAAATGTGTATATTTACTTTATTACACATAACGTAGATGTGGTAGGAAGGATTGATTCAATTGAATTTTGTGTTTAGCTCCAGTTCACCTTCCTTTTATTGCAGCGTCTGGTATCTGACTTGGTTGCTCCACCGTAGTGCACTCAATTGTGTACCTGAAGAGTCAATGAAATACACTTCACCTATTTATAGGTGTCTCTGACGTCGAAATGATGTAAATGTTTCGTTTTGAGCTTCTTCGTCGTCTGCTTTCTTTGAATCTCATCAGACGAACATGACTCCACATTCCAGAAGTCAAGTCTGAGATAGCATCAGATACCAGACGATGCAATAAAAGGAATGTGAACTGGAGCTGTACTCAAAATTTACTTAATTATTCTTTTTACTTCGTTTTGCTTGTCCTTCATTATGTTTAATTAGTTTGTGTTATAGTGGCATAAAAATAAGGCAGCGGCACATTATTAACGTTAAGTGTAGTCACCGTAAAAGACAAAATGTTTGCAATTTTGAAGGAAATATATACATTTAAAATTCAGAAAAACTATTTCTATATAAAAACCCGTAGGTATTAAAAACAATGAACTAAGAGAGAAACTTGCTCAAGTTTTAGAAAATTTACCCAATTGTTATTGTTTGTATAGCGGTTTATACAAGATTTGAGCAAATTGTCACAGGGGTTTTTTGTATTTGTGCAAAAGCAGCGAGCGTGTATGGATGTGTTAAAAATATTGTAGTAATTTTTTTTAATAATATGGCGCAATGAAAAACAAGAATATAAACTTATGATAAAGCCTACTTGTGAAGAGACATCGTGCTGCATCTTGATCTGAGGCGTGGGACTGGCAGTCGGGCTGCTACTGACGGTTGTCAGCACTGACTGGATGTTGCCGAGTACAGGAGCCGGTGACGCTCTCTCATTCTGCACACATCATGTCTAGGTTGTCACCTCCGTTACTATCAAGTTAACCAAATGTAAGGCGAGGTATTACTTGTGCTACTGCTTTTAGGGTTATATTCATTTTCACTCAAATTTCTTTTCTTCATAATTTTTTTTAATCATCACACCTCAAATAAAAAATAATTTATTTAATATTTTCTATTAAATTTTATTTTTTGATAATAATTTTTTTAATTCACATAAGCACAATTTTTTACGAAACCATAAATATTAATAAATAATACTTTATGCAGTTCTGTCTCTAGGCGTTAAAGCTTTTATTTTTTTCTCTTAGGAAAAGATGCTGAGAAATAGCACTTTGTTCTAAAAGGACCTTGACACTGCTTCCAGAGTGACAGGATATTCTGGATGGGTAAAGTTGGGGGTAGGGACTACCTCCTGTTGAGATCCATGAGGAAGGATTTTGGACATTAAACTTAGTCATGTCTCTTTGGAAGAAGCGGAAGCCAGCCCTATGTCACAGCCTCTCCAATCTAAAGGGGTGACACGCCCACATATCTAGGTTACCAACAGCCTTTAATACTTAAGGATTCCCCCCCCCCCCAACAACTACGTCATCTCCCACAGTCACCTATCGATTTACCCTTACTCCCCGATTTCTTGACATTTGCAGCTAGTGATGTGCCCGCCCCTGGCCATCCATAGGGTTGCCCATTCTTAAGTGAATACATCAGTTTTTGGTGTAACCAGTGTGTATTCAACCATTGAATACACACTGGTTTACCCAGAAGAGAACACTCTGGGGTTTTATTTAACCGTACTTGCCAGTAAAACTTAAAAAGTCATTTGTTAGCACCTTAGTTACTAATGTACTCAGCAATTGTGTCACGTAATGTGTGATTGTACATGCTGTTTGTTCTCTTTGCTTTAGAAACTCCTAATAACAAACTTGTTAATAAAACAAATCTTCAATTACTGTTAAGTGGAAAATTTAATGAACCATTTATTTCCCAATTTAAAACTGTTTGTACTTTTTACACCAATAAAATGTTTCCAATTTGTCTTTTCTTGTACATAGAAAATAGTGTGTATTGTAATATAATACACACTGTCCTCATTTCGGTTCTCAATCACGTACATAAAATTTTTCCAGGATTGGGTGCTACTACAAGAGTAATCACAACAGCTAATTTTCTGTAATGAAAACATCCTAATAAATTACATACACTGTATACGGTTTAGTCATTAAAATTTGTCAGTCCTGAAACGGGCATTCAAGCTTCCTGAAGTTTAAGTGTTATGATTATAAAGTAATAAAATTGTTAGTTTAATGCATGAAAAAGATCTACTTACACTGTACAAATTCATCTCTGCGTCCATGCTCATTGCTGTTGGTTGAGACAAAGAGTTGCTGGATATATCCATGATGATCACACACAGCGTACCAGTTGTTTTCTACCGAACAGCTGAAAACAGTTCCATTCAATATCACCATTCCAAACATTATGTTAGTTTGGTTCTTCTTTGATATAAAACAACAGCATTTACCAAACTCAGACAGTCCATGTGTAGTTTGCATAAAATAACTAGCTACTAAAATAGGCTCCAAGTATAAACTACCAACCAAAATCAAGACCTCTGCAAGAGGGCTTCCAATCACTAAGACCAAAATCTGGAAAAATAAATATGATTTCTAGAAGGCAATGGCAGATAGCAACACTTAGTGACCTACCAATTGCTGCTGAATAAAGAGAACGTAATTTTTATAAGCAAATATAAATAGTAGACACTAAAATTGGTCAAGAGCATACTAAAACAAAAGGACCAAGTTCTATGGACTAAAATAAATTTAAATTATAAGTAGTTTATTCATGATATTTTGGGAAGCATTCCACTAGGCATGATGCAGGCTTCTCATCACAGGCTTCACACATGTACAGGTATTTCATGTTTGTTCTTCTTTCCTCACCACTAAAAATGAAAAATCGTCATCTTCCCCCTTAGTGGCCTTCCTATGTTACCCATGGGGAATTTAGTAGGCAGATTTATCGTAACACCAAGTCTAGACATGTCAGTTGCTACGACAGTCAGCAATACATCAATCACGGTGAGTCTATATATATATATATATATATATATATATATACAGGGTGATTCGGTTAGTGTTACCGGCACTTTCTGAGCTGATTGTACTATAAAAAATAAAGAAAAAAGTTCATATAAACATGGGTCCGGAAATGCTTCCTTACTGGGTTATGGCCAATTGAAGATTTCACCAAAAATTGTGTGCAGGAGGTCAAATGATGATTTGCCGCGTGTTTATGAAGAGATATTTATAGGCGAATGCAACTTTTTCTAACGGATTTTTAGATGAGAAATTGAATAAAGTTCATCTCATAGCTGTATCTCATTTAGTTTTTTTGTTATACTACAAAAAACAGAAATAAAATAATTTTGAAAACACTTTTTTAAGGTTTAACGGACAATTATTTTGTTAAATAGGCATTGAAGACCCACATTTTTACAAAGAAACTTGCAGAAAATTTAATTCTGAATAAAATTATGTGCCACACGGCTATTAACAGCGAAGTATTAGTTTCTGGAATTTAATTTTACAACAAACATTCTACCAAGCAAGAAATACGTATTTAGTAAATAAACACCGTAATGTAATGATATAAGGTACACAAATAATTGATTAGCATACAATTGTAAATACGATTTTAATAGATTAATGCTCAACTAAAAAACAATAATACTATTACTTTTTAGGACTATCCAAATGGTTACATCATGTACCTACATATCTTTGTCACGTTAGCTTTACAGAAGGTAAATTATGTTTTTATAAGTTGGTATCACAAATCAGCTGTTCAACAATACACTGCAATTTATTGAGGAATCCAAATTATTTGTTACCAATTATGTACTAGTTTAATGAGTGCAATTTAATACAATTAATTTACTACTCGTTTGTTAGTGAAGTGTATTTTAAAGTAACTTACTATCATAATTGCAATGCCTTTGTTATTTACAACGGAAGAATATGCCGACATGGTATTTGTCTTAGGCGTTTGTGACGGAAATGCAACCGCTGCTACTGCAGAATACCGAAGACGATTTCCTAATCGCAGAGTTCCAAACCCAAAAACGATCAGTGGATCATTTCGTACCCTAAGAGTAACAGGTAAACTTCCTAGTATTAATAATTATCGGGATCGCCCTGCCCAGAATAATGTAGATATGGAAGAGGCTATAATCATGGCTACTGAACGCAGTCCTGGTGTCAGTACACGGCGTCTTTCTAGGCGATTCGCAGTGTCTCAGTCTGAAGTATGGAGAACTTTGCGCAAAAATAGCATGTTCCCTTACCATAAACAACAAGTTCAAAGTATTCAACCAACAGATCCTCCTCTTTGATTGGAATTTTGCAACTGGTTAATTAGAAACCGTCAACATCATAGAACCATTTTATTCACTGATGAAGCTCAATTTACCCGAGATGGCGTCAACAACCTTCACATTGAACACACTTGGGCAGAGGGAAATCCACATAGTACAATCGTGCGCAACTTTCAACACAGATTTAGTGTAAATGTATGGTGTGGACTCATTCATGATGGATTAATAGGACCATTCATTCTCCGAGGACATCTAAATTCCCGCATGTACCTAGAATTCCTTACAGAACAACTACCACTGTTATTAGAAGATGTTCCATTAGCAGCAAGGTGCAATATTATTTATCAACATGATGGTGCCCCTGCCCACTTTTCCCATAATGTAACAATGCACTTAAACGAGCAGTTTCCCGGGCGATGGATTGGTCGCGGTGGACCACACACTTGGCCACCAAGATCACCAGATCTAACTCCATTAGATTTCTGTATATGGGGTTGGATGAAGAACCTGGTGTACCAGGAAAAAGTAAATACACGTGAAGAGTTAATAAATCGAATTGAAGATGCCGCCGCACAAATCAAAAACAATCGTGCAGCGTTGCGGAGGATAACTCGATCAATCAGAAAGCGAGCTGCTAAGTGTATTGAAGTACAAGGACTGATTTTTGAACACCTGTTATGAAAGTGGTACGTAGTATTATAAGCTTTAGATGAAAAACAATAATTTATTTAAAACTTAATTTAAATTGCATCCTAATAAATCTTATGTGTAGGCTACTCTATGTCATTAAAATGTGGTTTTCCTTTGCTTTGGAATTTCTTGCTTGGTAGAATGTTTGTTGTAAAATTAAATTCCAGAAACTAATACTTCGCTGTTAATAGCCGTGTGGCACATAATTTTATTCAGAATTAAATTTTCTGCAAGTTTCTTTGTAAAAATATGGGTCTTCAATGCCTATTTAACAAAATAATTGTCCGTTAAACCTTAAAAAAGTGTTTTCAAAATTATTTTATTTCTGTTTTTTGTAGTATAACAAAAAAACTAAATGAGATACAGCTATGAGATGAACTTTATTCAATTTCTCATCTAAAAATCCGTTAGAAAAAGTTGCATTCGCCTATAAATATCTCTTCATAAACACGCGGCAAATCATCATTTGACCTCCTGCACACAATTTTTGGTGAAATCTTCAATTGGCCATAACCCAGTAAGGAAGCATTTCCGGACCCATGTTTATATGAACTTTTTTCTTTATTTTTTATAGTACAATCAGCTCAGAAAGTGCCGGTAACACTAACCGAATCACCCTGTATATTTAACAATGACACATTTTTTCCAACGTTGTATTTTTCTTAAAGCAGGTAAGTTTTCAGTAGGCTCATTTATATTATATGTAAAAACAACATTTTATACCATCTTATGGTCTTTCTCTCACAAGGATAGTAACTTAAGAGTTGATCTTGCCTACCTATACCACTTATGTTTTCATTATATTTTACAATAAAATTGGCAATGGTTTTTGTTTCTCTTCTGTTCTTTGAGTAATAATGAATTATCTCGTTTTTGTATTGGTTAAAAATGTACAAAACATTCCTAGAATCCGTCCGTTTCACGACTATTAAGCCTACACCTTCACGATACTTAACAGTACTTTCTCCCTTTTAAGTTTAATATTCACAACTTCCACATCAAGAAATATTTTTACCCGTGGTACAATATTATAAAAATTGTGTCCAACATCTGACAGGTCGTCCTTAGCTCCAGCATAAATGCAGAACTTTAAAATTAGGTCTCTTGGCTCAGATAGAATGTACAACTTTAAGCCGTATTTATTGTTTTTTTTAAATTTTTGTTTGTTTTTTTTTTTATGTGTATTACTTAAAAATAAGATGGCCTCTCCACAACAGTATGCTCTTGTATATATGCTTTCTATCTTATTATTAAAATAATAATCTATGATGTTTTGTAATTGACCATTAGACTCTGGATTATTCTTTGTTAAATGTAATCATCTTAATATTATCAGAAAACCTGTTCCGTTTCATGTATTCACCAAAGCATGTCAAAGCTTTTGTGCGTTTCCCAGTAAACCTAAATTTGAGGCATTTTTACAATTTTCATATGAAATAAAAGCCCCAAAATATTGTTAAATTCAGGAAGTTTCAAGTCTTCCTATTGGCTTATACAAGATTCTCTGTCATATTTGACTATAAAAAAACATTAGCATTTGTTTCATTTACTATACCGTGTAGAAAAATATCAACTAAAAGTCTTAGTGTTGGATACCAACATCATGCATACCAACACGAACCAGTTGGTTTCATGAACACAAAAGTTTTCATAACATGATTTTCATCCCAATCTAACTAAGGATGGGAACCCTTATTTAATTATATTTGGCTTGTTGAAGGTGTGACTAGTAAAGTAGTTGACTACTCACAGCTGAAGGTACGACCGTCTGGTTATCATTTACTTTATCTGAATCCACTTCAGGTACACTATCATCACTAATAAAATTACTCACTTCACTACTATAAGTATCAGATTCAGGTTTGAGCCTTTTTGTGACCTGTCTATTTCACTAATAGTTCAATTATTCTTACTCAGGTAACAAGTTTCTTTCTTATTCCATCCATTTTTACAAGTCTATGCACTAAATCATTAACGAGTTGAAGAGTGTAAAAACATAATCTCTAGGTTTGACCTCCCAAGATAAAATAATATATTAACCAACTAAACACTACCCACAATAAGGAAATGACACACTAGTGCAGTCATTGAAGCATTATTGCTCCGAATTTTTTTACTGTGAACCGAATTGCATACAATTTTAGAATTAGGTTCACCTTACCCTTAACTTCAAAAGTGAAAATGATTTGAACTCCGCAATCACCCTGGGGGTGGTTGCCACCCCTTCTCGGGGGTGAATTGTTTTTTGTTCAAAATAACCTCGGATCTCGATAGAAGGCCTAATTTTAAGCGAAAAATCATCTATAAAGATTTTCGAAAAATCCAATAATTTTCAAGATATTGGCAACTGAAAATTCGCAATTTTTTCACGTTTTTCATCGGTTTTTTGCAAATACCTCCAAAAATACGTTTTATCAAAAATTTTATAGAGAACAAAATTGTAGCAGGTAGAAAAATAAACAATTAGGTTTTTTATAAAGTGTTCTAAGTGCAATATTAAGCTAGATATTAAAGATCAAATCCGTTTTTTATTTTGTTTGAAATTTAATCGATGTGGTCAATGCCATCTAGCGGCGAGCAGATGCATTTTAGGCATTCTAATAAAAAAGGGTTTTGTAGTGCTTGAAATAAGCTTTAAAATGAGTACTATTAAAAGTCTTTTGCACGTAAAATAAGTAAGCTGTATTGCAAATAAGAGGAGCATCTAATGTTTTTTTTTTTTTAAATCAATGGGTTTCATAAGTGCCATTTCAACCAAAATTAAAATTAATCATATTCCGACTAGAATTAACTTTATTATGAAGATTGTGATAGATTGCATCAGTTTGGCTGCTTCAGGACACATATTTTTAAAAAAAGTCACGATTAAAGAACAATTTCAAATTTTTTAAAACCACCTTTTTTCATAATTTCTCAAAAATGACGACAGATACGTATAAAAGTGTATGAATAAAAAATTTAGGTATCTTTCTGAAAAACAATTTGGTATTTTTGTTTTTTCTGTCAAACAAACATTGACGGAGATATGATTGTTTAAAGAGCGCGTGGCAGCGCAATCACAGCCTCTTTTAAGCCCTGTAACCCATCACCGTTTGAAAAAAAGGTTTTTTACTATATATTGCAATGAAGGATGTTGTAGCTCTCTTAATTACCTTTACAATGGTTTTTATAAATTGTGATAGCATGAAAATTGAAGGTGTTATGGTCCAAAAACTTATCATATTTTTTCTACTTAGTAACTGAAAATTTCGGAGTGTGACTATTTGGAGCAATGTGAAAGTACGCATTATAATAGAGACCCAAAACTATTGTAATGTGTATGTATATATATATATATATATATATATATATATATATATATATATATACAGGGTGATTCATGAAGTTCTCCCCCCACTTCTACAGCACATTGTACTAGTAAAAATAAATGAAAAAATGTTATATAAACATAGGTCCGAAAATGCTTCGTTAGCGAGTTACAGCTAGCAAAAGATTTCGCCTGAATTCCTGGATAAAGAGTAAAATAAAGCCATACTGAACTTTTGGAAAGGTTAATTAAGTAAGAAATATCGTGGATTCTTATGTATTTTTTACCTGATAAAGCTAATAAAATAGGTTTCAGAACTGTACCTGTAGTAGTTTTTTGAGGGATTCAGGGTTAAATGCAAAAAATTGGGGCACGAAACAATGTTTTTTTTTTTTAAGTTTGATGTACAATAACTTTGTTAAATTGGTAATAAATACATAAAATCAACAAAACATTAATTGTAGAGAATTTAATTCTGAGAAAAATTGATATAATCAAAGTCTAAAATAAAACTGAAATAAGTACCAAAAAATCGATTTTATTCAGTATAATACATTACTAGCTGTAAAGAAATACCGTACAGTATTTAGTTAAAATAAAACAAAAACAAAATGTTTGTTCCTTAATGATGAGATAAATTGAGAAAAACAAGATTAACTGTTAAATAAATTTCTTTGTAAATAAAAATATCATGTTTTTTATTACGTTGTATTTTTTTTTTTAATAAAAATTTACATCAAATGTTCAAAAATAAATGAAGCAAACATTTTCCCATTATTGTTTACTAATCATCGAAATGCAGTTTTTTGTTTTATTAATTTCTAAGTTGGTAACGCACGAATAACAGCTGATCAACAATGGTATTCAGTACTGTTACGTTAGAACTGTGTATTAGTGGTGTTTTGCAAGCTACAGCAGGAGATCGGGTTCTGTGAATCGTGTTATTAAATGCAATTTTTTTCTGTGAGTTATAATTCGATTGTTTATTCAGCGAAAAAATGCCTTACTTATTTACATCAGAGGAAATACGCTGATATGGTTTTTTTATTTTGGGTTTACTGTAATGGTAATGCTAGAGCTGCTGTAGAAGAATATGAACTACGTTACCCTAATAGGAGGATTCCAGATACCAAAACAATTTTCAGGAACTTTTCGTACTCTTCGGGAAACAGGATCACTACCAAGTACTTAGAACCAGTTATGAACGAGCTGTCCAACTTGATGATGATATTGTTATTAATGCTGTTCATCGCAGTCCAGGTGTAAGTACACGACGTATTTCTAGGCGTATAGGAGTTTCGCAGTCAACGGTGTGGAGGTCACTTAATCGAAACAAATTTTATATCCGTTTCATAAACAAAAGGTTCAACATCTACAGCTAGGGGATGGTCCGCTTCGCTTGGAGTTTTGCAACTTTTTGAATATTAATAATTAACTCTACAAGCGTATTTTGTTTTACGGATGAGGCACAATTCACTCGGGATGGTGTCAATAACTTGCACAATGAACACTCATGGGCAGAAGAAAATCCACATGAGGTAGTGGAACAGAACTTTCAACACCGATTTAGCGTCAATGTCTGGTGTGGCCTTTTGCACAATCGGCTGATTGGACCTTTCATATTACCTGGACGCCCTAAATGCTGAGTTCTATTTGCATTTCTTTCAAGAAGAGTTGCCGCAGCTGTTAGAGAATGTTCCTTTACTTCTCAGACAAAATTTGTACTTCCAGCATGACAGGAGCACCTCCCCACTTTTTTCACGTGCCGTTTCTGCTAACTTAAATCATCAATTTCCTGGACACTGGGATTGGTCGTGGAGGGCCTCACCCTTGGCCACCAAGATCACCAGATCTATCTCCATTGGATTATTGCATCTGGGGATGGATGAAAGACATTGTATACAAGACAAAAGTGAATTCTCGTGATGAATTAATTGCCCGTATTATGGATTCGGCTGTGCAGATACAGACAGGGAAGTCCTGAAAAATTAAGAAACGCAACAAAAAGCAATACACAAACGTGCTGCAAAATGTATTGATAATGATGGCCTCATTTTCGAACATCTATTATAAAAAGGTGCGTACGGTTGGCCCAACCTGATTAATTTTGCTTAAAACTAGTAATGTATTATACTGAATAAAATCGATTTTTTGGTACTTATTTCTGTTTATCTTTAGACTTTGATTATATCAATTTTCTCAGAATTAAATTCTCTACAATTAATGTTTGTTGATTTTATGTATTTATTACCAAATTTAACAAAGTTATTGTACATCAAACTTAAAAAAACATTGTTTCGTGCCCCAATTTTTTGCATTTAACCCTGAATCCCTCAAAAACTACTACAGGTACAGTTCTGAAACCTATTTTATTAGCTTTATCAGGTAAAAATACATAAGAATCCACGATATTTCTTACTAACCTTTCCAAAAGTTCAGTATGGCTTTATTTTACTCTTTACCCAGGAATTCAGGCGAAATCTTTCGCTAGCTGTAACTCGCTAACGAAGCGTTTTCGGACCTATGTTTATATAACATTTTTTCATTATTTTTACTAGTACAATGTGCTGTAGAAGTGGGGGGAGAACTTCATGAATCACCCTGTATATATATATACATAATATGGCTCATATATTTTGAACGTTGAATACATACCATCGTTCTTATATGTATATTCACACATTTGAGTGAATTTTATATAATTTGGAAATATTTTATTCAATAAATGGCAATATTTTACTCTAAATTAAATTATTTTTAAATATGTAATCATATATATATATATATATATATATATATATATATATATATATATTTACTGTTTTAATTTAGGGGTAGTTTTAAGAGTAGAAAAATTTAAGAATATTATCAATCATTTTTGAGAGTGTGGAATAATATGTAAATCCTTTTCATTTTACAAAAAATAATTTTAACAATTTTTTATCAAGGGGCAGTTTTCAAGGGCTGAAAGGGGGTTAAAAATTTGATAATTATTATAGAGAATATAAAATATTACTTACTCTATACTTACATCTTTTTATGCCATACCAAAGTATTTTTTGTGATTTTTTCCATTTAGGGGTTGTTTGCAAGGGTTGTAAGATTTTCAAGGGGTTGAAAATGAATTTAATATGAGGTAATTGTGTTAGAAAACACTTTACAATGTCACCACTTACTATTAGACATGTTTTCTAGCGATAAAATGGCTCAATGTCAATTTTTCCATTAAGGGGTTGTTTACACCCCTTAAAAATAATAGGCGGAGTTCAGATCATTTTCACTTTTGAAGTTAAGGGTAAGATGAGCCTAATTCCAAAATTTCATGCAAATCGGTTCACAGTAAAAAAATTCTGAGGTAAGGCCGTATTTTTCGCTTCAATGACTGCACTACACATGACACAGTGAACATGTTTGTAAATTGAACAAAAGCACTATTAATCAGAAAATCCAGAATAATCAATAAAATTCATGTTTGAACTTAACAGAATTAGCTTAAGTACCTCCTTCCTGGACACAAGAGGGCAGGTGAAGTCAATTTGCTCATGTCTAATCTTTTTTTTATTTTTCTTCAATAAGAAATATTTTAGAATATACTACTTAAAATTATTTTCATATAAAACTGTGTCAATAAAAAACCTATTACAAGTACTGTACCTTTACACATAACGTAGATATGATAGAAAAGGTTGATTCAATTAAATTTTAATTTTACCTCCAATTCACCTTCCTTTTATGGCAGCGTCTGGAAGAAATCAACCCCTTCATAGCTACGTTATGTGTAGAAAACTCAGTTGCTCCACAGTGCTTAAAGATCGTGTCTATCACATCGTAGTGCACTCAATTGTGTACCTGATGAAACAACCACTTCACCTATATATAGCTCTCTGATGTCGTAACGTTGTATATGTTTTGTTTTGAGCTTTTTCGTCGTAGATATTTCGTTGGATCTCTTCAGACGAACAGACTCAGATTTCAAGAGTAAAGTCTGAGACGGTGTTAGTTACCACATGCTGCCATAAAAGGAAGGTGAACTGGAGCTAAAATCAAAATTCTACTTTACCTTTGTTTTAATATTTAAGACAACGCAGGAAGTCATGCATGAGCAAATTGCCGTATTCTTTAAGTATGTACATACAAATTTTGTTTGTACTTCAAAAGAAAATGTATCTAATGAAAGTACAAGATACAAAATTTAACTTTAATTTCTTATAAGTAACTTTATTTATAAATTTAAATATTTGTGTTCTAGAATATTGCTGAATTGGGTCCAGGTGATAACATTTTGATTTGTAAACAAAGTGAGTAAAATAATAGTGACAGATCTTAAGAGATTTTGAAAAAATATATGAGAAGAAGTAAGATGAGTTCCCAAGCTGCTGATATTGTTAATCATAATAATAATACTACAGAATTTCAAAAATTGCAGCAAACCACCGCTTCTGTGGATGCGACCTCTTGCATGTTAATATACAATGACAATCTCATAAATTATATAATTAAATTATCATAAACTAACCATAAATCTTCATTTACTTCAGCCACTTCACATTATTTGCTGTTTTTCCAAAATGAAAGTGCTTAAAAAGTAAATAACAAAATCAATAGTTCCACAAGGGCTGAAAATTCTAGCAACTAATGTACAACTAAAATTTGTTTAATATTGAAATATATTACAAAGTAAATGTGTTTTATTACATTTGATACAAATGTCAATTGTCCAATTGTATTGGATAGATGAAATAACCCATAAATAAAGCAAATAATCAAATCTTCAGTCCCCATTTATATATAATAATATAGTAATAATTTATATATCAACTTCAATTTTTTTACTATATAAGTATATACTAAAAAAGTATATGATTGGGCGTACCTCAAAAACGTACAAGCCGATTTTGATAAAACTTTGCATAAACATATCCTGTAAAATCGATATAGGTCCGGCCTTAGAATGAGGATAATAATATAAAAAAAATACAAATAATAGAGTGAAACTGAAGGAAACAGGATTTTTCCGGACATTTGCCATCGTTAAGTGAAACAAGAAAACAGTAACACTACGTTTCGAGATCTGCAATCTGATCTCTTCTTCAGGTAAAGAACTAACCTAATACATAATTACAAACTAGGTTAAAATAAACAAATCTTACTAAAGCGTTGTGGCACGCATGTCTTTAGTGTTAGTGAAGTTGACATACAACATGTAGGTTGTGATTCCTGACTCAGGCGTGCCACAACGCTTTAGTAAGATTTGTTTATTTTAACCTAGTTTGTAATTATGTATTAGGTTAGTTCTTTACCTGAAGAAGAGATCAGATTGCAGATCTCGAAACGTAGTGTTACTGTTTTCTTGTTTCACTTAACGATGGCAAATGTCCGGAAAAATCCTGTTTCCTTCACAATCCTTCCATCGTCAAAAATAACCTTCAAACAAAGGAGAGTGAAACTGCCCATGGATTTCATCTATAGAAAAATCTAATCCTCTAACACGAATCCAAACCTGGTTCGTGAACCAGTCCTTTAAAAAAAAATAATTATTCATTATTATTTGATTATTAATTTTAATTATTAATTTGAAGACAAATAGAACAAATACATAACAAAATCCATATAACTACAATTCCAAATCTACAAACACAGATTTTAATGAACAAAATCTACTTTTATTATAATAATTGCCATTCACAACGGCTATTTTCGGTACCTCAAAAACGTATGAGCCGATTTCGAAAAAATTAAATATATAAATTATACTGCATGAAAATTTGAAGTCAATCGAACAAGATTAAGTGCCTATCTTTTGCAAATTACTGGTCGTTACTCTCATTGACTAAAAAAAGACGTAAAATCGTCCTGTTGACCGAGTATTAAAAATTGAGATATCTTAATGACACTTGAAACGAAGAAATACTACCAGGTTTCTTACACTGGGCGTAAATTTGAAGTAAATCTGACAAAATTAAGTACCTATGTATGCATACTACCGGCCGTTATGCTTGTTGGCTGGGTCAACAACTGGCAAAAACTTGTTGACAGAGTATTAAAAATTGAAACTTGGGACAGTTATTTATAGTACGTACTTATTTACCTACTTATATGGCCTAATAACAATTAGTAGATAGGGACTGAATGCCTTCCTTCTCGCCAACATCACTTCCTTTTGGGAGGCAGTAAACAGGAACCAATCATCATAATGACATGTAATTTTTACAATAAAACAATTAAATTCTGTTCTTCATTCCAACAACTAAGCTGGTATGAGTGGTGGGCTTTCTGAACTGAGGTAAACTCAATACAACATAATCAGGAACGAAGATATGTCTCCTATCTTCTACATATCGGTAATTTATTCTAATGTGTCATCCAAATAAACACGATCTTTCTATAATCTAATCTACCTCTTACCCTTTCTTACTATAAATTAATAGTTTAGAATTAACACAATAAAATTCACGAGTGTAAAAATCCAAACCAAGTTTATCAAAAACATTAAAAATCATGAATGTTGAAGTGAAAATGTGATCAATATTTTTAATTTTAATTTATTACTTCTCAATTTTTATCTGATATACAGGATTTAATACCTTATTTTCTCAGTTCAACAATCTTTCAACAGCGAGCTATATACATTAATAGGCACCTTGACATATCCGTTTGATTGAGTTCAAACAGGATTTTAGTATTATATTATGTATTTTCTGTCCCAGATGCACTATCAGTAGTGTAAACAAGTACTAAAAAACCCTTCCGAAAATAATACCAACACTTCTGGATAATACCAAAGTACCTTGTATCTAAGCATATACTGTTTATTGATATAAAATTAAAACCTGGGCCCACTTATGCAATGCTATGTTTATTATTTTAAACCAATAGAATAATTATTATGCTATGTAAACGCTCACCAAGAGCTTGTTATTTAAGGAGATGATTCATATAGAATAGGCCTACTTACTAAAAAGTATCAAGGATTTAGAATGTATCCCTACCTAAATCCTGACAATCATAAGGTTAGGTATAGAAATACCACAAAAAGCACAATGAAAACTCACCGAACCACCTGACTGTTGACCTGAGGGCCAACCCCCTAACTGAGATTATTGTTTATAATTTAACTGTTATTACTGAGTAGTACTAATGGGAACTCACCTAACCTAAACTGACTGTCAGACCTACCTGTGGGCCAACCAGTTACTCAAAAACCGACAGGCCTACTGACCCAGTCTTTCTAAACTAAATACCATCATAACTCTTTTTTCCATCTTTTCTTACCCTAAATGTCCCTTTTCTAAATTAGTACACAAGTAGGATATGAATTCTAACAACAATTCTAACATTTAGTGCACAATTTAGTGAGTGTTCCTAAACTCTATATTAACCTACTTTGTTGAAATTAGAATGGTGGTATGTAATTGTTAAATCCACTGAGAATATATGTAATGATTATTAATAGGTTACTGAGTTAATATTGACAATAAGTGTGAACAAAAATAATGTAAAAATTAAGATATTTTAAAAAGAGGAATAGTTTGGGAATGTATTATAGTGTTAAGACTAGGTTTAAAATAATGAGTATAATGTATAAAATCCATTACTAACCCCTAAACACCTCCCTGATTGACATTGACAGTATACTACTCACTCAATTTAATCTCAATCATTCGTGAATTCTAGATGACACAAAACGACGGAGAAGTCGGAATCACATGTGTCTGTGTCAACGATAGACGCGGATGATTTTTTTCTGGTTTACTTGTAAAAAGAGACCTTACATACATGAATTCATGGTATTCTGTGGTGCTCAGTGATTGCTTCTATCTGAATTGAATATTGTTGAATGTGATAGGAGTGTGTGTGTGTGTGTGTGTGTGTGTGTGTGTGTGTGTGTGTGTGTGTGTGTGTGTATATATATAATTCTTGTTAAGACCTCATGTCCACATTTGAAGCAGTAATCTCTCAGTTAAGAAAGCCGAGACTACATATTTATATTAGTTTACGGAGGGAACAATTCTAAGGATGGATACAATGAAAAAGCAGGAAGTCACGATAGTTCATCTGTTAAGTGTCACTGTACAGCAGGCTAATATAAAATGAAAAACTACTCATATATAAAATTAAATCTACCTAAAAATTACCTATAGAAAATAAATTGTCATCACGAGTTCAAATAAATGTAATGGGTCTACATCACTGACACAATCCTAATTGCCTTCTTTATTCACAAGGTATTCCAAGACAGTTTTTGGTTCCTTCACAACCTACAAGATTTTTTCTAGTGAGTCTTTTTAAACTAAGAGATTATAACTAAGAGAGTATTGGTATTCACAACGCTGAACATTGTTTGCGCTATATCACTGAATATCCTAGGAGATTACCAAATCGTGTTGAAAAGATATAGCTCCAGGCAATTTCCACATACAAACTAATAGCTCCTCTTTGTCCATAAAAATTATTGAGGCTATATAACGGTGACTGTGCTGAAATTGACGTACAGCATCTGTACCCTTTGGGTATTGGCCATGATTCGGATATTAGTTACAAAGATCTACATAACAGTCCTTTCCTTTTGTGACCATTTCATTGCATAGAGCGATTCGTATCATATCAGTGTATTGATTTTGAATGATTAACGTCCACTCTACACGCAGGTTGGAGTAGCTTCATAAATTCAGACTGATGGTGGATTTACACATAGCCCATCCTCTTGCCGTGCCGTTTTAGTCGAAATAGTTATTTTGGATATGCCATTAGTTTACATGAGCCGGCAGATTCACGATTTACACATAGCCTGCCGGCCCCTGCGCGCTTTTTCCGTTTTAATCCGATCGCTCGCGAGGGTGATCCGCGGCAGGTGACTGGTTGGCGGCAGTAGCACGGCAGGGGCAGGGAGCGTGTTACAAAGATGACCTGTTGGGCGCCCAGCCGTCGCCTTACCGGCTATTTTTTTTCACCCGACACACACACACACACACACACACACACACACACACACACACACACACACATATATATATATATATATATATATATATAATGAAACTTCTAGCGCTACATAAGGAATTTAGCGAAATAGTACAAGATATACCAAAATAACAGTATTACCACCAGGCCACAACGAAAGTTATTCACAAAAACATAGCAAACAGCTTAGAGCCTCCAGGCATAAGACAACTTCTCTCATCACAATATGAACAGGAACCAGTGCTAGTTATTGGTAGTGATGAGATGACCGATTGAATTTTACGACCACCTTTTTAATCGGTTGTTTCAGCTAAATGAAACAGTTTATTTAAAACCTGTTTAGGTCCTTGTGTACTTCCGGCTTTCATTTTCCATACATACTAAATACAAAGAAAATAATACTAAGAGGCACTTATCAACTTGCCAAAAGAAATATTATTATAGTACAATTTACTGTAGGTGATGTCAAATAAATCTTCTTTGTCTTATTGACAGAGTAAATTACACGTGTTGGTAATAACAAAGTAACACCCAATAACCAATAAAATATCTTAGATAATGTATCTTCTAATTTTGTAGCTTTAATATATATTATTTATTTGGAATAAATAGCCCGAAAATTATAGCATACTAGTAACTGATGGAAAAATATCATCTTAATGAAAAATAAATAACAAGTTTAAGAGTATATAATTATAGTAAAACATCGACAGCATGCAATTGAGTGGATTCACTCATTTAGTCACTGAATGAAAACAACTAAAAAAACTAAATCAACCTATAGTCTAGCAGTCAGGTAAAGATTTCGGGGGTTACCTGGATAGTACACCAAAGTTAATGAAATGTTGGGGTATTTATTTGCGGATATATAAGAATGTAGTATGCGAGTTGTCCACCTAAACTTCCCTGTGCCACTTATAATTTTAAACATTCCCAGAGTTC
Organism: Homalodisca vitripennis; assembly: GCF_021130785.1. Taxonomy (NCBI): domain Eukaryota; kingdom Metazoa; phylum Arthropoda; class Insecta; order Hemiptera; family Cicadellidae; genus Homalodisca; species Homalodisca vitripennis. Next base: position 118,471,023 of record NC_060210.1, on the reverse strand, counting down.
GGCGGAAATTCTATTAACACAAGAAAAAAAAAAACACCATTATGTCACACTAAGTTTCTAAACGATGGGTCTGAGAAGCTATTTTAGACTTACTCACAGACTTAAGATTCTTATTAAGATAGAATCCGCGTTATCATGGCCTCTAAATTTGCAAAGTTCTTTCTTAAAAGTTACAGTTAGCACTAGCGAGTGAAAAAAAAACAGATGGATTGATAATTAGTATGGATGCCATCTTGGCTGACTTTGAAAATAGGAAGGCGTAAAAGTAATAGTAACTTTGTTTTTGATGTTTGTACTACAACTTTTTTATTTTCTTATCTGGCTAATCTCTTAATAGCAATTCCAGAAAAAAAGTAAAATAAGAAGATTTGTTAATCAAGCTTACTCTTTTCTTTCAATACTTGTAAAAAAATGTAAACATATTTATAATAATAGGTAAATTCATTAAGGTTTATTAGCATTAGCCTGTGGACGTCCGGAGGTAATGTAATAAATAGTAAAAAGTTTTGGTATTAATACATTTATCTCTTCTTTTGAGGAAAATATTGTTAATTTTAAACAAAAATAATTTCTTGCAAACCATTAACAACAACCGTTTGTTAATTTAAAAAAGATTAAATTAACATTTTCCAATACGTCTCTTGTTTTTGTTGCTTTATTGGATAGACCAGGTTTCAGCTGATTGTCAACATCTGTCTATCCCGCTGCACAGTGTTAGACGTTAGTGACGTTCTTGGTGTTCAGTTTAGAGTCAGATATTATATTAGTTCAATTTATTGTCCTATCGTAGGATGAAAAATAATGACTTGTTTAATACGGAAACGTTTTGTTTGTCGCATTTGTATTTTTGAAAATTAAAATTGTAACATATTGGTGTAATAAAACAGTAAGTTTTAAGGCGAATGATTACCGAAAACATTTATCCATCAATAGTCTAGTGATATATACTAATGTTATTTGTTTACGTTACTGTTTTTGTTAAGTTATGAATTCTATTAATTAGAGATTCAGCCGGAATCTGCACTTGTCCAAGCAAATCAAATAACCAAGCAGTTTTTAATACAATGTTAAGAAAAACAGACATATGTCTTAACATAGCTTGATTGAGATATTTTCAAAAAGAAAACAAATGTTTTATTAGGATATCCACAGACTCAAGACAACATTGTCTGTATTAAGAAGGTAATAGATATTATCCAGACCCATAATAACTTAACATGTTCATTTTGGCAGTGGAAAACCAGAAATTAAGCTTTCAGCACAGTTACTGGCTTTCAGTGTAAACATACTATGGAACTAAGCATTCCATATATTTTTAAACTTCTAACTTAATACTTAAATTAAGCTACCTGGATGGCAGTTATCTGTAATTTTGGGGATGAAAAGTCTTTAATATTGTTACACTATGTATATGTGTCCCATTCCTGTTTAGATAGAAACTTAAGTTTACAAAACAAGTCAGATATGTCAACGCTGATTAGGGAATAAGTTAATCTTTTAACTTGAAAATTGACAGTACGATAAATTCACCTTCCTCCAGTAACCCAGATGCATACTGACATCTCAACCTGGGGAGACTTTAATAAGCGGCCTACACTCGTTATTCGATTGCTATTATTGAACAATTCGATATAGTTGTATTATTCAACTTTGATATTTAAAAATCATACACAATAAGAGTTATTATAAGTTCCTTTAATAAGAAAAATCTCATACATTACAATTTTAAAAAACATAAATTTAACAAAACCAAATATGGCCTAGACTTAGATATCAAAGAAACCTTACAGTATTTATTTGCAGCTTAATATTAATGAGTAACCGCTTTTGTAAAATGGAGGAAAGAATTCTCCCCATATGTTATCAGGAGCCAAACCCACATGTTGAAGCCACTTAAACAAATCTCGTAACTTGTGAGAAATATCTTACATATTTTCCTCATATTCATTGCCATTTTCAAAGTCTCAAAATATTAGTTTTTTGTTGTTGTTTATTGTTTATATTAAAATGAATATTACTAATAAGTTGAAATCATGTGTTAAATTCAATAAATTGTAATATCTAATTATTCCTTCAGATAAAAACAATCAAACCATTTGATAATAGCAATCGAATAAGAAGTGTAAGCCGCTTATTAAAGTCTACCCCTCAACCTAATACCAATTGAGCATTAGAATCGGTTTAATAAGCAAAATTGATAGCTCACTTGTTAGTCAACTTTGTGGAATGAACCTTCTCTTTTCTGGACAAATGATCAAACTTTAGTTAGTTGGAAAACTTTGTATTAACTAAAGTATTTCCAGGTTTTATTAATAATCTGTCAGATCTTAACTTGTTATAGTTTTATTAGAAATGTTATTTTTATCTTAAATTTGGTTTTCTTGAGCCTAGATAAAAATTTGTGCCATACTTAAAATCATAGATCATAAAATGTAATGGCTGCAGTATAATAAGCAGCCACCAACACAATTGGATGATGATTATCGAATGATATGGAATCATTGATATTCATGACCACCCAAAGGACAAAACAAAATGCCGGACCAAATAATGTAATAAATATTTCAAAGAACAATATGATTTAGCTAGGTTTCAATCTTAGAAATTAATGTTTAAATATTAATATAATTTACAAATTAAAATATAACATAAAATAATATAATTACACAAAACAATAACATTTACTTACCTTATATATTTTCAAGAATAAATGTGACTGATTTTGAAACAAAGAAGACACTACTGTTCTTGGTGCTATTAATCAATAATGAAACACATGATTTTGATTTTATTTCCAAACAGGTTTTTACTTTGAATACATTTTGAATAATGTCGAACTAAATTAATTATTTGGTTTAAAAATGTTAATATAGAGAAACTATATTTTGTATGTAAAAGAAATTAATTTGTTTTTTAGATTGTATTTAAAGTACTCTTTCCATGTAGTGCTAACTACTACTTAATAGGGTAGACATGTTTGATAACATTAAAAACATGCTTGAATGGATCACCACCAATAATCATTTTTCATTGATATATATATAATATATATATATATATATATATATATATATATATATATTCTGCAAGATGACCAGCAATACACTCACTTCTGAGACAGTTTTTAGATTTCTTTGTTTGTAAAAACATTTTGAGCCAATATTTGCATATTCATAGCCAATGTTCCCGTTGTCACTTACCTTCTCTTACATAAACGAAATAGCAATAGCAAGTAATGATGTTTTTAGTCTAAACAAAAGGCTGGTAATGATTAATTATGAATATTTATAGGTCAAATGTCATATTCGATAGTATCGATATTTAAACTCAATAATCACTATCTGCTTGTGTTGGTGGCCGCTTATTATACTGTAAAACAGTTAATAAGTAATAGACTAACTTATATTGCACCATTGAAGATTTTTTTTGTTTTTGACAGATGTGTACTCCATTGTGAAGAAGATGAGTTCAGATTTAGACTTCAACATTCTCACAAACAGCAGGTTTGATGCAAAGTGGTTAAAGATAGACCTACAGGATGCCTTGAAACGGCAACAGTTAGCACAATCCTGGAATGAGCTGATCAAGGACGGAGAGATCTATGGTGACTTCAGTGAGACACTCCTGAATGGGGTCGGAGTGGCAGCTCGAAAAGGTACTATTAACAAAGACTTTAAATTAATTGATTAAATTGTAATGTTATTTTAGACTATCAAGCATGACCAATACCATAGGAGACTATTTACAAATGTTTTTTATGTATATTTTGAGTATTTTGGTACTTTGATATTATCTGGAGGCCACACTGTCCTTATCTACTAATTCTTATTAGGCTATATAGGTACGCAAATATTATATACATATGTATTATAAATAAAAAAAGTTAACATTTACAAGTACTCACATCACGTGTGCTTGGATTTGAATTTGGGAAGACATCAATGAAGCCTGCACTGATGACCACTTGTGGCATACTTGTGAAAGATAGACATTTCTGTTGTAGGGTATATACTTCTGTGAGTTGTGTGAAATAACTAACACACACACGCACACACACACACACACACACACACACACACACACACACACACACACACACACACATTATATGTGTGCAAAAGTGTGAAATATCAATTGTGCATATGTGGCATTAACAATGATTTTCATTCACTGCCCTCACCTTATTTGCTCAGCTTTCCATCTGTAACAACTGTTATAAATCATGGCAAACTGTCTGCAATACGTTGACTGATGACAATTTTAATCAAATACTTAAATGGGCTCCGAATTCTACATGCTCTGTGATATAATTTAGATCATAAAGAGGATTTCGTTTCAAAAATACTACCGATCAAAAAGCATGCAGGCTTAACAATTTTTACCTTCAGGTATTGGTAAAATGAGGGGTCCAAAGTGGGGAGTTGGCTGAAGAGATGCTCAAGCAAAGAAGGGCTATGACTTTAGACTAAAGCATTTAAGTATGGCAACCACATCAAACTACATTCCACATTCAGAAAACAAACAAAAAGCCATCTGAAATGTAATTAACCATGAGAGATGTGCAGAAACAGGGTGTATTCAACCCCCATAGAATTGGTAATAGATAAGAGGTTGATTAACCCTTTGAGTGCCACAGCGTCGCTAATTTTGACGTTACAAAAAGTGCATAAAGTGCCAGCGTCGCCAATTTTGACAATTCGTATTTCGATAATGTTTTATATAATACAAGATTATTTTTGCCAAATAACCAGACAGCTGTATTCAATAGGTTCCAAACTATCAATAAATACGAGTTTTATGTTGTTTCTCTACTATTGTATCTGTGAAACTTATGTTGTTTCGGTACTTATCAAGAAGCCACTATTTTTGGATGTGTTTTCCCTATCGGGGACAAAATAAATTCCCGTATTAAAAACAACTGACTTTATTTTACAAATTTTGGAATTTAAAAGTTATTATGACAATCAATGAAATAAAAAACTATAAGAACAACGTTTCATTATTCGAAAATGTCAGGTCATTCATGTGTCTATTTGGAGACGATTTGGAGATAGGAAGAAGAACAAGAAATACTCATCGAGTATTTTTTTATTCATTATGGAAGAAAGAACTATAATTAAGTTTATTTTGATTTCTGATAAGGAAAACTCGTCCAAAAATAGTAGGCTGTGATAATACCGAAGTACCTGTGTGATGATTCTGTCTTCCAGTCACGCGACGTAGCGGACGAGTACCGTGTTGCGTAATAACCTTTCTTGTTGTTTATGTGCCGATAACCAAGCATTTGAGTAAATACAAAATAAAATAGTAATTTATACAGTATTTTACTGTATTTCTTTACAAAAGTACTGTAGTGATTTGAGTTGTGTCAAAGTGAAAAACGTGAATTTTCAGTGTAAATATTATTAGGGTTATTATTTAGTAAATATAAACTTTTATGTAAATATGTTAGCAAGCATTTATTTCTACATTTACTAATCATATATTTATCATATTTATTTGTGTTATATTGATGTTTTATTAGATTTATTGGGAAAACTATATCATTACTAAGTAATTTCTAAACTTTGACAAATGAAGTACAGTTTATAAAATGTCGGTACCGGGCAGCATTTTGTTAATACATATAATGCCATCTTTTTAAAATTATAGAATAAGATATTACACATGGGTTTTTTTTAGAATTATAATATGGACTTTATCATGGTATAAAGAAAAAAAATCTTAAAAATACTGTATACACTCAAATTAGGTTGAAACTTAACTTTTTATACAAAAGTAAAAATCTTTTTTTATAAATACTGAAAGTTTTATATTTTTATAAATCAAATTTTATTTGTAACGATATGTATCATATTCTGCATTTAATAGGAAAAAAAAAAAACACCAACAAAATGATGGAAATCTGTTTGGTAGTTATTTTACAACAGCTTTTTTCCCAAAAGCTTACAAATATGCGAAAAACAGCGTGGCACTTTATGCATATGCCTTTGGAAAATACCCGTGGCACTCAAAGGGTTAAAGATCCTCTCCTGGTAGCACAACATCTAAATAACCATTTCAGTACAGCTGCAGATAACACCCAGAGTCACTATACAATACCTAATTTAGTAACAGAACCATTGAACTCAAAAATATGCCTGAACTCAACCACAATAAACCCAACCACAAGATCCAAAATATCAAAAGTTATCTCTGGCCTAAAATAAAAAAAAAAACCATCTGGATTAGATGAAATCGCCTCAAAACTACTTAAACTTAGCAAAGAGGGCACACCCCTTCCCCCTGTTAACATACATCAACCTAACAAAGGACTTGGGACCTCAATACCTCAAAACTACAGACCCATATCCCTCTTTCTACAATATTCAAAATAATTGAAAAATCAATGCTTGACTGATTATTGAGTCATCAAATAACAACATCCTCAGTAATCAACAACACGGTTTCCTAAAGGGAAGGTCAGCCACCACAGCTCTGACTAGCCTTGTCGTATACATTATCAATCAGATGGAGGAAGGAGCATCTGTTGCTGGGTTTCCCTTAGATTTCAGTAAGGCATTTGAAACTTTAGACCACTCTCTTCTGATAAACAAAATGAAGAGCAAAGGCAAAGCTTCAAATTGATTTTCTAGCTATCTGGCAGGGAGAGCACAAATAGTTGAACTAACACACACCAAATAATACACTACCCATATAATAGCAAGGACACCTTTACTCCCAATCAATAAAGGTGTACCCAGTAATTTACTTGAAGTTTGTACTTTCTATGTCTACATTTGTCAGCACCAGCATGTTTGCGGGTTCTATGCATGGACCTCAACTGCTCGACGATAAACAAACACACACTAACTTTTATATCATGTATGTGTAGTACTTTGTGCAGTTGTACACAAATAGATTCTATAACAATTTACATATATCAAACCATACAGTTATATGTAAATGGAATATATTCTGGAAGCCCATTTTATAAAGTACCATTTCTATTATTTAAAATCAGAAGGTAGAGGTTCTGACTTGTAGTTTCAAAAAAATGTATTCATTCCTGTGAACCTCTGCAAATTCATTTGAAGTAGCATGATATTCTTAGGTGTTTCCCGAAAGGTTAAACAAAGTTAAAAGTACAGTTCTGATGAAAGTATTTGATTTATTTTTTGGTTGTACTGAACCGACCTTGTGTACTGGCAAAATCGTAGGCTTGTAATGAAAGTTCGTGCATTACAGACCTTTGATACGCAATTCTAGATTGCAGTCTGCCCCACTGTAGTGCTGTATTGATAATTGTGTGTTTTCTTTATCTTTCCAAATCGGATACATATATTCTTCAAACATCACAGAAAGGAAAATAATTCAATCATGACATGATGTTATGTTGACACATCAAAAGACACAGAGTTAAAAACCAAGGAGCTTAAAATAGGTGGTGGCGATGAATTGTCACCGAATTTTTTTCTTATCGCTAGTGATATATTTTGCTAGGTCATCGTAGCTTTGTGGCATTTTCTGCCAATACAGGTGTTGATAATAAACTGTCACTGTTGCAATTTGTGTAAGGGTTAAATACAGTGTAAGGGTACCATAGAGTTGTTTATTAGGTTTGAAAATGGACTAGAGAATCAGAAACTTTCGGCCGAGATTTGAAAACTGGTTGTGAGTGGCCACACTCTGACTGTGTAAAGCATTGGGGTACTTAAAATACTACTAATGTCCTCAGGTCACAGCGGCCACTACTACTGCGGACTTCGTGTCCTGAGCTGTGCCTGCTGCGATGGTATCTGCGGACCTCAGAGAGGCTGTAACTGCGGTGCCTGCCAACAACTGGATCAGGAGGAAGTGTCGCGTGCCCAGACTCACAAGGCACAGCCCTCATCCCAGTTCCTGGATAGATGGGAGTGGGCCAACACACATTGTGAGTAATCAGATCTATTTTTGTTAATGTCTGTCTTTTCCAAGTTTATCAGTATCTAGTCTGATTCCGATAAAGTTCAAGCAATAATAAATTTATTATATTCTATACATTGAAGATAATAATATTGATTCATTTTTGTGAAATTTTAATGATTTGCAAAGTAATTTATACCCCCATCATATTTTTAAAGAGCGTTCATTTTTGTTTACATATAATACCTGCTGTATGGAGCTTAGGAGCTCCGTCTGGCAGGGCTCTCTGTCAATCACTTCTCATGCATTTCTAAAAACATTACGCATGATAGACTATAAATAATGTACTTACATTTTTTGATAAAATAACATTAAGTATTTTATTTGTGATTACAAAAAAGTATTATAATTTGGCTAACTATTTTATTAAATTAGAGCAATTTTATATTTGCATACTATTATTAACCCTTTCCGAGCCAATGACGTTACTAGACGTCATGCCTAAACTAGCGCTAAAAGCCAACGACGTCCACTTACGCAAAATCAATTAAAAAAAAAAATTAATTAAAAGCATTTCTGGGTAACAAACTTAGTAAAAACTGTTAAACAAGGGACAACCGTTCGTATCTATTTTGAAGGTCACGGCTCTTGTTCGAGCGACAAAATAGCGGGCGGCCGGATGTTCATAGTCTCCCGCAGAGCCAACGACGTCTACTGACGCGCGCTCAGTCTGCCTGTAGCCTTCCGTGAGGTTAGATGTTTATTCGCCCTTCCACTTTCGATCCGAATATTTATATTTTCAATTTTGATGTTAATCAATATTTTTAACCCTTTGCACGCCAACGTACCTATATTACGGCCGTCGGCTACTCAACTGAACATCGCCAACGGCCGTAATATAGGTACGTCACGTTTTTCGCCTGTAATTTTCTTATAATTCATCTGATTGCCGCGAAATTTTGACTAATCGATGGTCGATTAGTTGCTTTGAAACCACAAAGTTGTTTATTCCTTTATGGACTGTTTGTTTGGTCGTATTTGAGCTTCGCAGCTGTTGGATTGTTTGGTCGAGAGTGAGGTTATGTTCGTGAATTGCTGTGCGTTGTTTACGTTTGTATTTCTCTCATTACTATTGTTGCTAGGGCATTTTTATTATGCCCTTTTTATTAGATTTATTGGTACTTTGGGATTATACTGACCACACTCGTACCTTATTGGTACTTTGGAATTATACCGACCACACCCAGACATGAATCGTTATTTGACATTTTGCTTCTACTGATTACTAGATTAGCGTAGAATAATATTTCGTCAATGTAAAACAGGAATTGTCTTATTGCAAACCCCTCCCCATCCTCAGACAGAGGTCAAAGTCGAGCGGTCTAGTAGATAACGTGATTGCAGAGTCTCGCCGCCGGTCAGCTGGTGCGTCGCTTTGTTGTACTTCCGTGTTTTACCCCTACATTTCTACAAACACAAAATTTAACAAAAACAAACATTACCAAACAAAAACTAAACTCTTTATTGAAAAAAACACACAAAACTTGTTTTTATGTACCATGCAAAAAACTTAAATAATCATGTGATACCGCGCGGCCTGCCGTAATCGGGATTCTTGAGAAAGATAAGATAACAGCGACAACAATACCGATCACAATACCTGGAAATGCTTGTTGATTGATGGAATGTTAGTTCTGTTACTCAACTACATCGTTTTATAACGTTCTAAGTTTATTGAAAAAAGTTTAAGCGTTGTGGGCATATAACGGAATCTGACCCCATTAACAGTTGATAATCGTTGTAAGTTTGTAATTTTGTAATTAAAGAGTTTTTTTTTTTCGTTGTATCATGTTTGTTCCTATAAATTGATAGTTTTGTGTTCTTCATACTGGTATGGTCGGTATAATCCCAAAGTACCGATTTATTTTAGTATAGTGTCAAATATTGATTTGTGAATATAGTGTAACATTACATACACCGTCCATGCAACTTACAAAAACTGTGCCCGTGTCACATTTAGTGAAAAACATCACAACTGGACTTCTATATAAGATATGCTTTTGAAATTTTGTAATTAGGTTAAGGGGTAGATATAGTTGACTAGGATATAACAGGAAATCAGCAAAAATATTTTTTGAAACCTCTTATATGTGCTAAAAAAAACTTTTTTGAAAATTTTAATTTTTTTTTTCTAAATTTTTTATTTTGTTATAAGTTTAAATTACTTTTATGCCACTAAAATTTACCAACTGAACACGGGCTTTTCATAAGCAAAATAATGGTAAAGAAATCATCAATATCTGTCCAAAAATAAAAAAGTTATGATACATTTTGTGAAAGCTTGCAAAACTGCTGAAAATGCCCTTGGCGTTTCTGGGTAGTACTTTTGGAAAATAGGCTGGCGTGCAAAGGGTTAATCAATGTACAGTGTAGTTTATGTATTATTATCGTAATGTAGGGCTTTATTGTCAAGTTCTTTTTTTAGTTTCATTGCTTTTATTTAATTTGTATATATATATATATATATATATATATATATATATATATATATATATATATTTTTACTATATTCTTTATTTATTTTCTCTAAATAAAAATTACTATATGCTTGTTTTTTGTCAAATATTACAATAATTGTGTTCAACTATTGTTAATTTTATATATAAACACATAGAATGTCAAAATTAAATTTTTTCAGTGAAATTATGATTTTACCATTTTTTTGGTGTAAATTAACAATAAAGAAAGAAAAAAATATATATAGTGTCATTTTTTTACCTCTTATGTTATAAGAATTCTAAAAAAAATTGGTTTTGGTATGTGGGAATTTTCTTATTTTAAGATGTATGGCTCTTGGGAGTAGTTTTAGTTATTTATTTGTGGCTCGCTAAGGGTTAACCATATTGTTTCGTACCTTATTCATGTTTTATTTTTGTCTATTAGAGAATTTTCATTGATTAGTAATTCTAATGTTGGTAATTATTTAGTATGATTTTAACAGTGTTTAGCATTATAAGTTGTATTGTTACTTTTGTAACTATCAATTTATTTCATGTGTTTAAACTACCCGCATTAAAAAGTATTGATAACACAATTACAAAATTGTCGGCCCCCTTGAAATTTTTACCATAAATGAAGAAGTTTAGTTAAATAATAAGTATATATTAAAATAGGCACTATAAATATATTAAACGTACAATAATTATCAATACATTTTTTGAATTCCTAAATTATGAGTACTGATTAAATAATGCACAGGATTAAGTATAGTGTTAAAACGACTAAAATGATACTTTTTAGTTGAATAAGGTAAATGAACGCTGTGCGGATGAATTTATACTGGGGTAGAGGAGTGGAGTAAGTATAACAGCATATTTTTGAAATGGCTAGTTCAAGGAGTTCGCTCGAATCTACCCCCATTTCCCTCGTACCCCTCACTACACCACACGTGATCTCCCTACAGTAATACCTAGCATTTCATCACTGACTATTAGTGTTGGACTGATTGTGGCACATGTACATCAGTTTACCATTTTTATAGGTTATTTTGGTGGCATAGCAATAATGCTAAAGATGATGGAAAAGCTCACGACTATTCTTAGAATAATCATCAAATCAAATCAAATCAAATCAAAAATATTCTTTATTACATGTTCATCAAGAACAGAAATGGTGTCAGTTTTTACAATGATGTTGTACATAACTTGTTAAAACTTATTGAGATTTTTTTGGACAGTCTATCCATGTTGAAGGAACTCATTTATGGTGTAGAAAGGCCGTTCGGCCAGCCAGCTGTGGAGTCCTATCTTCAATTTAATCCCATTTCTTGATCTTAGGTTTCTGGGCAGTCGATTGAGGAATTTAATTCCTGTATACGTTGGTTTTTTCTCATATTGAGCTAGGCGGTGTGCTGGAAGACTGTAGAGTTGTGCGTTGCGGGTGTTGTGCGTGTGTATATCAGAGCCCCTTGTCATGTTTTGTCCATCAGCATGCATGACTGTTTCTTGTATGTATAGGTTGATGATAGTTAGGATTCCAAGTGACTTGAAAGCACCTCTGCAAGTGTCCAGTCTCTGTAGTTCCAGCCAGGATTCTGATGGCCCTCTTTTGTATTAGCAAAATTCTTTGGATGTTTGTTGCAGAGGCTGCTCCCAAACAGCAAGGCCATACCTTAGATGGGTCTCAAAGAGTGCAAAATATGCTGTTCTTGCTGTAGTTAGGTCACTTATGGCTTTGATTTGTTTGATTGCATAAACACTGGGAGTTCAGTTTTCTACAAAGGTTGTCTATGTGTGTGGTCCAGTTTAACATGCTGTCAAGGTTAGGCCCAGGAATTTTACTTTGTTTTCCATAGTGACACCTGGAATCTGTGGTACCTCTTGATTAAGATATCCAAATCCCATTTGGCTGGTTTTGGTGGGGTTGACAACCAAAAATCATTGTTATGGCAGTACTGGTAGGCTGAATTTAGGGATATGTATGAGTTGATAACTAGGTTCTCAGGTGTTTTATCACTTAACAGCAGGGTGGTGTCATCTGCATACATTATGGTACTGCAGTAGGTCCTGTAGATGTTGGGGCATATCATTGGTGAATAAGATGAAGAGCACCGGTCCCAAAACGGAGCCCTGTGGTACTCCTCGGGTTACCGGCAGCATGCTGGATTGGATATTTGTCGTAATATTTTTGGTTGTGTGTTGTAGTTCTACCAGTTGTTGTCGTCCAGTCAGGTAGCTTTTAAACCAATTCTTTAGCTGTACCACATATGCCTAGGGCTTCAAGCTTCCTGATGATGAGACCGTTGGCTCAGGCAATCGAAAGCCTTAGAGAAGTCCAGGAAGAGAGCAGTTGAGAGTTTTCTTTCTTCGAGGTCATCCTATCACAGTTTCTATTAGTTTTATCATTGCAGTTGTTGTTGACTTGCCCTTTGTAAAGCCGTGCTGTGTGCTTGTAAGTAGTTGTTTTCATTGCAGTATGTCATTAGCCTTTTAAGAGCTATTTTCTCACAGAGCTTGAGAAGGTTAAAATGAGGGAAATTGGTCGGTAGCTGCTGTCTGTTGCTGGGCATCCTTTTTTGTACTTTGGATAGACCTTTGAGATTTTCATGCCTGTTGGGAATTGACCTTGGGCAAATGATTTGTTAAATATTATTTCCAGTGGGGCATAGAGTTCATTTACACAGTGCTTTAAGAGCTTAGATGATATTTCATCGGTCCCAGAGGAATTCTTTGATTTTAGGTTTCTTACAGCGTCTTTTATTTCTGCTTCGTTTGTGGGGGCCATAGAGGTCAGTGTGTGATTTGTAGATCTTGGTATACGGCCCATTGTCACTACACCTGTTTTGATCATTTTCCAGAGTTTGGTCAGCAATATTGGTGAAAAATTCGTTCAGATGGGCTGCAATTTGCTCTGCATCATCGACCATTTTGCCATCTATCCGCAGTTTTATTTCAGATTTTTGCGTTTTTCTGACTCTCACATTATTAATAATGTTCCATATGGCCTTTGATTTATTGTCTGCATTGTTGATGTAATTTTCAGATGCTTGTTTCCGTAGAGATCTGAGCCTTAGGTCATAGGATTTCTTTGATTTCGGCTGCTTTCTTTTTGTGATTGTCATCACCTGTCACATTGTATTGCTGCAGTCTCTCCAGGTAGTTGTTTTTTAGCTGCAGTGCTTCTTTATCCGAAAACAGTTTTGGTTTAGGTCTAGGTTTGGGTCTTTTCCTTATCTTTTGGGCATGCTGTGTTGAGTGCCAGTGACAGTTTTGCGTTGAAGATGTTGTATGCTTCTTCTGCTGATAAGGCATGCATGACAGGTTCCCAGTCCTCTTGCTGAAGAAGGGCTTTAAGTTCATTTAGGTTTCTGTGATTTAAGCACACCTTTGTAGGATCTGTGGCCTTTGGGGTTGTTTTTGTGGATAGAATTTTGCAAGTTTGGGCAGTGTGGTCTGAGAGTCCAGTGCTTATTACATCTGTGATGATGTCTGCTGGGTCAAGATTGGTGCATAAGCAGTCAATTGAGGTTTCCCGAGTGAGGGGTTATTCTGGTAGGGGGCAAGTCTATCCTTGTCATGTCATGAAGAGCGAGTATTTCATTCAGCCTTGCTGTATTCCTGTCAGGTTTCATATTATCAATATTTATATCTCCCATTACAATAAGTGGCGAGCTCTCGGCTTTGGTATCTTCCAGTGATTGTGACAATATGTTCAGTGCATCATCAATGTTACTGCTGGAGATCTATATATTCCCATTACTTGAATAGTGAAGTTTTTTATTTTAATCTTGACAAGTGCCAGTTTCACACGTGAGTTCTTCACAGAGCTGGTGTATCTCGATTGATTCAGTATGTGCTCCAAGCCCTCTACGACATAAATAGCTACAACACCGCCTTGTTTGTGGACTTCTCTGCTATAGTGGGGCTCTTAAAGTGTAGTACGGAATTTGAAAATTTTCTTCAATTTGATCTTGTTTTTAGGCCATGTTCTGAAAAGATTAGTATCTCAGGTTTTGTTTCTTCTATTATATGAAGGAGTCTGTTTTATTTTTTTGGAGATTCCTTGAATGGTTTTGATGGAGAATAGTTAAGGTGGAGCAGTTTTTGGCTGTTCTATGTCTAAAAAATTTGAGCTTGTCTTTAAATCCTGTAATATTGACGTTTGCGGTGCTCTTAGTTTCAATGTGTGAGGGTGTTATGTCTTGGGCTTTTGGTGGAGTCTGTTGGATGGTGACCCGAGGCACAGATGGTGAGGCTGGGGAAGTGCCGTCAACAAGCACTGACAAGTCACTTTTTTCTCCTTTGTGCTTGTGATCTTTCATCATGCATTCTCTATAGTACTCTATATGCTTTACAAAGAATGCTTCATAAGAGTCCCTCTTTTGGTTTTATTATGGCGTCTTTTGGGGGTTTCTTGGTCCACTGTACTTCAGAGTTGAGGGGTTTCAATTTTGTTCGTTGAATGGTATTGGTTTTTTGCGTGGCTTTTTACACCACTTGCAAAGAAACACTGTTACAGGGTGCTGTTTGGTGCCACCTCTCTCGAGTCGTTTACCTTTTGATTGCAATTTTTTTATGTTGTCTGAAATCTGGGACATAGTTATTTGATGTTTTTTACATCCACCAAACGTCTGGGGTTTGGTCCGCAGTCGACAGTCTGGGTTTGCAGATGTGTTTTCAATTGTTCGACAGTCCTTTCCATTCTGTCTTGCCTCTGCTTTAGTTGGGTTAGCTCTGTCTGTATAGAGTTTGGATTCAGAGTTAGAGTTGATGGGATATTGGTTGTTTGAGGAGAGTCCTGTCTGAGTTTCACTTTGTGAAAACTGTTTAGAATTATCATCCAGCTTCTGTAGTTGTCTATTTAGTGAGATGATGATGTTGCCTTGTTTTTTAATTTTACTTTCAAATTCCTCAATTAGGGCTACTTGACTTTTGTCATGGTCTTCAAATATCTTTTGTATGTTTGCAAGCTGATCTCTTCCTTTTCCGACTTGGAGTTCTGTGTCTGCAATTTTTTGCTGCAGATGCTCAAGCTTTGAGATGTAGTTTTCCTCCTTTTGTTCATGTTCTTCAATTAACGCTTCAAGGCTGGCGAGCTGTTGTTTAAGTTTACCGTTCTCTTCTGTCAGTAATTTGTTTTTCCTCTAGAAGCGCGGCTCCTATTTTGGCAGCCATTTGAAGGTTGTTTTTCATCGTCCTCCAGGTTGTTTTCAAGCAAACTCCTCTCTAGTTCTTCCATCATCATTTCTTCATTTATCATTAAAATTCTTTATAAAAATAAAATTTCGGTTAAATTTGTATGCACTTGGGACTGATCAATTTCACTTTCAGAGTAACTCTGAAAAACATGCTTCTTTGATGATGAATTTAGATTCTCTGTGTTAATAGTTTTGAATGGGCATAGATCTACACTAAGGTATAAGGAAAGAAACTAGGCTAGTCACTGAAGTTTGGAACCTATTGTTCGTATAACTAGTAGGCCAGAAAGAATAATCTGAAATAAACTTAAGTCAATTCACAACATTAACCAGTAAGTTTAAATTACAAAAATAACAAAATTTACAGTAAGCATTCAATTTACTTAAGCAGTAGGTTACAACTTTGTTGCATAAGAAAAGGTACATGTTATTATGACCACCAAAATGGATAAATGAAACAAAAAAAATATTTTGTCATTAATGAGTACATTAAGATTTAAATACTCATGTTTTCTTCCAACCGGCTAAAAATGAAATTCCTTAATAAAAAATATATAAGATCCAAGATAAGTGAGATACGTTATTGATGCCTGTGTCGGTTATTCATGCCGTTTTGATTTTCCTAAGTTGGTGTCTTATTTATGAATTTAATTTTTTACTAGTTGTCTGTTTTAACTACAGTTTTTAGTATACCTCTCTCTACAGTTAGTACTAAAATAGAAATCCAGAAAAAGCCATTGTTCCATTATTGGATTGGTTGCTACAGCTGTGAAGGAGCTAGAGGCGTGTGTAGAGTCGCTAGCACACGAGCAGAGACAATTGTGCGAGAATGTGGCTGGTAGCACATTGTCTGTGTGCAGACTTCGACAACGGCTTGCTGTCACGTATCGGTACTTCTTAGCCTTGGGACGCCATATCCCGGCTGATGCTACCAAGTCAGACACCGGTCCACAGCCTACACACCCACCTACTACAACCAAAAAGAGGTGAGATTATAATTTATTAATACTAGGCGGGTTTTCAGACAAAATAATCACATGAACTTTTCATGCTAGGTGTCAGGTTATACTAATTTATAATTGGTCACTGTTGGTGACCACTTTTTTCTGCGAACATGTTTCAACCCACTCCTAGTTGTGTTTTTAATAAATAATAATCCAGTCATAATAGCATTCAGTTTTTAAATGCACGCAAACAGACTAATTGTTGAAATTACAGTATGGTTGTGTATTGTTTGACGAAAATATTGTTAATCACAAGACTTGCTGAGAGATATTTAAAGTTAATTGTCTAAAGTAATTCATATACAATGTGATATAATGTTATAAAAAATAAATAGAACTGAACTCAATATTCACATTATAATCCATCTCATTGTTAAGAGATAATCGTATGAGGTCTATCCAGTAAATACGTGAACTTAGCTAGCGGCCATGATATGGACTGTAGTCCCACCCATCTAGTTGCCTGAGACCAATGAGCTGTCAGTGCTTTGCAGATCATCGGAATTGTGCTTATGGTACTAGTTATGTTACTTTCTGTTGTCATTGTTGTTACTGTTTATCGAAAATGGAAATTAGTGAAATCACGGAACGGATTAACATCTAATTTTCGGTGATGTGCGATAAAAGTTATTAAGAAATTACTGAAATAATGATAGCTGTTTACGGTGATAATGCTGTGAAGAAAACATCTGTTTTCAAGTGAATAAAGCATTTTAAAGATGGCCGACAAGACGCCACAGATGGTGCATGGCCGGGACGACCTTCAACAACCACCTGTGTTGGTTTCCCAACATTGATCGTGTGGGTTTCTTGTCCTTACTGATTGTCGAAAAGCTCTGAATAATAGCTGATAAACCGAATTTAAGAAATTAACTGTGCACCTAATTTAACGGAACATTTTTGTTTGAAATGATTTGTACAAAAATCATTCCCAAGCTGCTGATACCAGATCAAAAGTTGAAAAGAATTAAATATATGAGTATGATTTTATGAGTATGACATTGAACTAAAGTTGTAAAGCAAGGAGTTGAAAGTAAAAGACGAACCTTGGACCAAAAAACAAGAAAATAAAAGTCATCAAAGCTCCTGGTTTTTTTTTTGCATTGTTCATCTTGAATTTCTTCCTGAAGGATGAACAGTAAATGCTGAGTTCTACCTCACAGTTCTTAAGTGATTGAAAGATTCTGTGTGCATCGTTTGCAACCAAATTTGAAGGATCTTGGATGGATCCTTCACCATGACAATGCAACTACATATTCAGCATTGTTCACCAGTTAATGGTAAAAATTTCAATCACCATCCTCTTTATTCACCAGTACTAGCCCCCTGCGACTTTTTCCTACTCTCAAAATGTAAAAATGTGATCAGGGGTCATCACTGGGAAGATTTGAAGACAATAAAGCAAGAAACGACGAAGAAACTATAAAGCATAACTGCTGAGGACTTCCAAGGGTGCTTTAAATAGTGTAAAAGAAGATGGAATAAGTGCATAGTAATGAATAGAAAGTACTTTGATGTAGGTACATTGAAAGGAGACAAAATCAATTTAGACTAAACTTTGCAAAATAAAATGTTTATGGGGTCGGTTTGTGTATTTACTGGACAGACCTCTTCCAAAAAAATTCATTAAAAAATTACAAATGACAAATTACAAATGACAAATTACAAATTACAATGACTGTAAACTCATTGAACTTTTATAAAATATTCCTTAAAGTATTATTTATTCTATGCAAGTTTTGTTAATTAAACAGACCTGTTATGCTTCCAGTGTTAATAAACTGGCTTCTGAGAATGCATCGCTTGGATTGGCTCGTGTTGGCACTCGTGCAGCACTCAACTTCTCATTTGCGTTCCTGCGAAGAGCTTGGAGATCAGGTACATCAAAATGATCGTGTTTGATTTAAGCAATGGCAGTTTGTGGTCTTGACACATATCATGGAGATAGAATCAGTTCTTATAGTATAGATAGTCTCTTGGTATCTAATAGTTAGCACTGACAGTTTGTGGTCTTGACACATATCATGGAGATAGAATCAGTTCTTATAGTATAGATAGTCTCTCGGTATCTAATAGTTAGCACTGACAGATTGTGGTCTTGACACATATCATGAAGATAGAATCAGTTCTTATAGTATAGATAGTCTCTCGGTATCTAATAGTTAGCACTGACAGATTGTGGTCTTGACACATATCATGGAGATAGAATCAGTTCTTATAGTATAGATAGTCTCTCGGTATCTAATAGTTAGTATTGACAGTTTATGGTCTTGACACATATCATGGAGATAGAATCAGTTCTTATAGTATAGATAGTCTCTCGGTATCTAATAGTTAGCACTGACAGATTGTGGTCTTGACACATATCATGGAGATAGAATCAGTTCTTATAGTATAGATAGTCTCTCGGTATCTAATAGTTAGTATTGACAGTTTATGGTCTTGACACATATCATGGAGATAGAATCAGTTCTTATAGTATAGATAGTCTCTCGGTATCTAATAGTTAGTATTGACAGTTTATGGTCTTGACACATATCATGGAGATAGAATCAGTTCTTATAGTATAGATAGTCTCTCGGTATCTAATAGTTAGCACTGACAGATTGTGGTCTTGACACATATCATGGAGATAGAATCAGTTCTTATAGTATAGATAGTCTCTCGGTATCTAATAGTTAGTATTGACAGTTTATGGTCTTGACACATATCATGGAGATAGAATCAGTTCTTATAGTATAGATAGTCTCTCGGTATCTAATAGTTAGCACTGACAGATTGTGGTCTTGACACATATCATGAAGATAGAATCAGTTCTTATAGTATAGATAGTCTCTCGGTATCTAATAGTTAGCACTGACAGATTGTGGTCTTGACACATATCATGGAGATAGAATCAGTTCTTATAGTATAGATAGTCTCTCGGTATCTAATAGTTAGCACTGACAGATTGTGGTCTTGACACATATCATGGAGATAGAATCAGTTCTTATAGTATAGATAGTCTCTCGGTATCTAATAGTTAGTATTGACAGTTTATGGTCTTGACACATATCATGGAGATAGAATCAGTTCTTATAGTATAGATAGTCTCTCGGTATCTAATAGTTAGCACTGACAGATTGTGGTCTTGACACATATCATGGAGATAGAATCAGTTCTTATAGTATAGATAGTCTCTCGGTATCTAATAGTTAGCACTGACAGATTGTGGTCTTGACACATATCATGGAGATAGAATCAGTTCTTATAGTATAGATAGTCTCTCGGTATCTAATAGTTAGCACTGACAGTTTGTGGTCTTGACACATATCATGGAGATAGAATCAGTTCTTATAGTATAGATAGTCTCTCGGTATCTAATAGTTAGTATTGACAGTTTATGGTCTTGACACATATCATGGAGATAGAATCAGTTCTTATAGTATAGATAGTCTCTCGGTATCTAATAGTTAGCACTGACAGATTAGTCCCATATCCCTTTGTTACAGCCTATTAAAACATTGTAAGGAGGCCAATTTCAAAGTGTTGGATGTCTTAGAAATATGTAATAACAAAGCATAATTATAAAACAAAAAAAGATGTAATCGCTGAAAGTGCTTTTGATTACTACTATTTACCTTTGAATAATAGACATTATTTTTGGATTAAGAAAACTTTTTTCACTGTCATGTAATTAATGGCATTTTAAGGCGGTAATCAGAAAAGACTAGGCTGAGAATGGAAATGTGGTTCCTAACTTCATTAGTGTTTGTGAAAAACTTTTCTTTCAATAAATCAGAAAGTAATTAGTATATTTTTATTACGTAAAAAATATATTTTTTTCAATGCTAAGATTTGATTTTAAATGTCAGTAGAGACATTAACTGACTTGGGACAAACACAATAGTAGCTAGTTGCGTCAACTGCAGTAATTCTTAAAATTTGAGTGAATGAGCTGTCGTTAAGCAATTTATGTGTTTCTTGTGTCAATGTTGAAGAAAAGAGAATCAATGGAATGTGTTACACATAGTCACCATGAAAACCACTGCAAATGTTCATGTGCACAGGTGGCAGGTTCAAATGGCAAGAAAAATGTAACAAAAAGTTTCCAATTTTAAAATTAAAATGCTAACTATTTACAAGTTTTTTTTAAATTTACTGAGTCATATTAAAAAATATTAATGTTCTTTTATAAATATTATTTCAAATTTGAATAGCAGTAAATAAATACATACTTATACTTGTGTGTATTGGACAGGCAAGATATTCGGATTCAGTTGCATAAGTGCAGTTTTGTAACTAGAAAATAGTTGCACTATTAGTTACCCTCGCCTTTGTTAGAGCATAGTTTAACACTGCACTCCTAGTATTGTGTTGATGCTCTCAGGGGAAGATGCAGACCTCTGCAGTGAACTACTCCAGGAGTCCCTCGCGGCCATGCAGTCGCTGCCAGTGGCCACGTTGTTCGATGACTCGTCCGTCTCTCCTGTCTGGATGGAGGTGGTTGACCGATCTGCCAAATTTCTCAAACAAGTTGTATTAGGGTGAGTCAAAATGCCTGGATATGTACATAGGCATAAGAGCATTAACTAGAGAGAGTATTAATCTAGATAGCTCAGTTATAAATTCTTCCGTATCCCTTTGAGGACTAAGGACTCATCTGTCAGCCCATTGAGGTGTCGATGATAAGAAGCTAAAAATGATAGAAACTGTCTTATTTATTAAACACTTTGAATGTGGATTCAGTAGTTATGCTATCTATAATTTTATGTTGAATCTTATATTATATGATTTGACATTTATAGTGTTGTTAGTAACACATTATTTCAAATTTAACTTGTAACAGAGGATGTTGTACAGGAAGGACAACAGTGGTGTGAGCAGCACTGTGCCCATGGCTGACCAGCATTACGCTCTGTGTCTGCTTCTTGGGTTGGCCACCCAGAGAGCGACCCTGAGCCACTTGTTGGAGGCTGTTCTGCTGTTTATTGTTGTACAGAACAGCTAGAGCCACATGTAACAGAGGATGTTGTACAGGGAGGACAACAGTGGTGTGAGCAGCACTGTGCCCATGGCTGACCAGCATTACGCTCTGTGTCTGCTTCTTGTGTTGGCCACCCAGAGAGCGACCCTGAGCCACTTGTTGGAGGCTGTTCTGCTGTTTATTGTTGTACAGAACAGCTAGAGCCACATGTAACAGAGGATGTTGTACAGGGAGGACAACAGTGGTGTGAGCAGCACTGTGCCCATGGCTGACCAACATTATGCTCTGTGTCTGCTTCTTGAGTTGGCCCCCCAGAGAGCGACCCTAAGCCACTTGTTGGAGGCTGTTCTGCTGTTTATTGTTGTACAGAACAGCTAGAGCCACATGTAACAGAGGATGTTGTACAGGGAGGACAACAGTGGTGTGAGCAGCACTGTGCCCATGGCTGACCAACATTATGCTCTGTGTCTGCTTCTTGAGTTGGCCCCCCAGAGAGCGACCCTAAGCCACTTGTTGGAGGCTGTTCTGATGTTTATTGTTGTACAGAACAGCTAGAGCCACATGTAACAGAGGATGTTGTACAGGGAGGACAACAGTGGTGTGAGCAGCACTGTTCCCATGGCTGACCAACATTATGCTCTGTGTCTGCTTCTTGAGTTGGCCACCCAGAGAGCGACCCTGAGTCACTTGTTGGAGGCTGTTCTGCTCTTACTGCACCTCCACAGCAGCCGCAGTCACCTGGACAACCGGTAAGTCAATTATCCAGCGCATTTGTTTTCTCATAATATTAATATCATAATATTTTCTAATGAGATTTTACTTGCAATTGGCAATCCTAGTTTTGTTTTAACAAACACATCTTGAAGAACTGAGAATTAATACATATTTCAATTAAAATGTTACATTCAATATTTACTTTAAATTTCATTTTAAAAATTACAACAAATGGGAACTGCCACGGTGGTCAGATCTAACCAAAAGAAAATTAGGTCTAAATACCAAATCCAATGGCCATTAGTTTTTGTTCTGCCATATTATGAAAAATTATTTATTGCACTCTTATGTTATATAAGGGCAATTTGTTTCCCAAAGTCCATTGAAATTAATTAATATAATTTCATTAAAGTGTATGTCAGATTTAATTGCAACATTTTTATTTGTTGTAAGTTTGTATTGAAAATACAACTACCGGCTTCATCTGACCATAATTTATATTCTCTATTGTAACAGAAACCACTCCTATTTTGCAAAAGTGTTCCACCTATAGAGAATAATAGGCTCCAGATCTTAAATATTTTAAAACCAATATTCTTTAAAGGTTCCTCTTTTTCTTTGAATAAAAATAGTGGAAAATTCTATTCTGACAGGATGACATACTGTAACACAGTACTGTAATTGCTGTAAAATCGTACTGTAGCTACGTTGGAAGCACTCAGTGATGACTGAAGACGATAATGCATACTTTATTGATGTACCCTTTGTTATTGATGAATGTTATGACAGATCCGATGATGCCGATGTCAACCCTCCCCTGGTACCTCTACTCCGAAGACTGGAGAGTATCCCCTCAGCCAAACCTACCACTGCAACAAATGAAGAATGGAATGATAACACCCCTTTCAGAGTAGGTGCATTTTAGTATCTGGTTACGAGTCCATTGTATGTCTGTAACTAATAGAAAGAATGGATGTAAGTTAGCTTTCTGAATTAAATTTCCTCAGATGAGTTTATGCTCTTTGCTTTCAGGTGAGTCCCACAGCTTGTTTCCTTCAGTACCTGGAGCTTCCAGAGGATGATTGTATGGACCTGCAACTGGCAGCAATAGTGATAATGGCTCATCTCGACAGACTTTCTACTCCATACTTGCCTCCAGCCACTTTCCTGCAGGTAGTCACAGATATGGTGTTTGTGTTATTTTGGTGTTAAGGGATATGGCTCAACAACAGGAAAGTTTTGATCTTACCTCAGTCATAACCTGTAAATGAAATTATTTTTGGGTAGAGTACGTTAAGCGGACCTGGTTTTCACATTGATTATTAATAAACGATATTGCACAATTACATCCATCTATATAATCAACCGATACTGATTTAATAGCTTGAGCCATATATACCAATGTAAACGCATTTTAAGATTGTAAACATGACCTATATTTGATAAGTGACTTGATTTAAATAAACGTTTTAGTTAACTTTAGAAAACTAACCAAATAGCGTTGATAGACAATTACCTTTTTTTGTTGGTTTCGTTGTATTTGTTTTGCTGTTATCATTTCTTTATTATTCAAATGAGATTTTTCCTATTACCTATCCTATTGTTGTTGTTGATGGTTATGGTTTGATTATTATTTATTATGTTGTGTCGTACGTAATGTTTTTATATTAAGTTAATCGATGATAACACCAAACGGTATGAAAACCGGGTCTGCTTATCATACTCTGCCTGTAATATTTTTAAAGGTTACAATTATAAGGGTATTGTTGAATTTTTTATATGTTTGAAATTTTCTTCTTTTTCAACACCTTCTCCAATGTGCAACTGATTTATGAATTATGATAAAGAGTAAGCTATGGTGAAACAACCTTGAGAAACCCCACAAGAAAAAAATTATACTTCAAACACTTTTACCCTTGTATTTTGGTTGTTGTTGAATTGTGGATGGTCTCATTTTAAGGATATGATAAATGTGAGTCTAATAACTTTTAATTTTCTTGTAAGCTGTATACTTTTTGAATATTTAAACATTGACATATAGAAGCATTTGAGTTTTTTTCTGAATAACTAATACAAAATATGAAAATAATTATTTGTTTGGTAATAAATAATTGTTTGGGTGTGCATTAATTATGTCTTTAAAATGAGACATTTTGCATAATCCTTCAGTAAAACATAAGGTCGTAAAACTGAAGTCTAACATTGTTTTTATGGGTTTAAAATCAAGATGACCACCAGTAGAGCCAGCTGTTAAGTAATTACTGCAGTGAATTATATGGGCTTTTCTCAGTTTATAATAAGGAATAAGTCATTAATACAGAATACGTTGTGCCATTTACAGAATAGTAAGCTGTTCCAAGATGTACAGGCGTGGGGGTGGCTGCCGTGGGACCTGGGGGACACCCCCCACAGTTGTGAGCAGATCGGAGAGTTGGGTGTGAGCAGCATGGTTTGTGGAGAGCAGGGTATCTTGCTGTTGTCTCATTGGGGGAAACTGTACTTCATGCAATACACTTCTGAGACACAGGTAGTCCTAGTCACTTGTTCACTGAGGAATAGAAGTAGGTTTGTTCCTTGAACCAATTAAAGTTGTGGACAAATATTCTGTTTAAGGACACCAATTAAACAACTGTTACTAAAATATTGTACAAACATTCCATTAAGTGATACGTCATCTTGATTGCACAATTCATAAATTCATTGTCAATATAGCTTCAATGAAATTTTAAAGAACTTCCTGCACAGGAAAGTAAATTAAACATGGCAAGTAATTAATTTTCAATAACCTCAAATACAAATGGACACATTTTTATTAATAATACAAACTTAAAATTGGTTTATTGCAGTAGTTTTCTGTGCATGGTGTTCATAACATTTACCATTACAATCTATACATATAAAAATATATTTGAAGTTTCCAATATAATTGGTACATTATGTAAACATAAAAAATTAGATTTTTTATGTTCTCGTGTTCCTCTTGTATACCATAATGAACCCTTGTGGCCAGATGATGTCTCATGTAGTTCTATGGGGCAAAATGTTTATGGTATAGGAACATGTAATTCAAAAAAAGTAATAAATATTAATTACTCTGATAAATTTTATTTCTTTTATTGTAGCTGTGATTAGGAATATTAAAAATATAATAGTTTTCGTGTAAGAAATCCTAGCAATGGTAATGTGCTAATATTTTTAAGCAAGTGGTTATAAATGTAATGTGAATAAATAGTTAATGTTGTATAATTTTTTTAATTAATACAGTAATTACAAATGAAACCAAAGTTTGATTTGAGTCTGCTCATTCCTACTTGAATTAACGGGAGACTGCAGGAATTACGTTTTGAATACTGAACATTATTATTTTATTTCTTGAAGTGATCTTGATGAACATTATATTATCCAAGGGGATAATATGGATGTATGGTTGTTTTACAATATCTACTAGTCTCAGATCATCTTTCAAATTCAGGCTCAAACGTTATTGATTACAAGATTTCTATTCCTTTCCAAAAACTTCACTTTCCTTTCTTTCAAGAAATATTCTAGAAGATTTAACAATTTTACAATGATGTGTACTATATCGGGTACATGCGATCCTTCACAACTGTCGTTGTGTACTCATCGGGTACACACTGATTTTTCGTAAAGCGCATTGTGCTTGATGGGGAACATATTGCTATGCATTTCCTTATTGCCTTTTTATTGTTTGCTTGTCTAGTTTGTTAAATTTGATCCCGCGCTTCAATAAATACCTCAGTCTATCGTGTACTCCGTTGGGCTCAAGATTGCTTAATTTCTTAGGTAAAATAATTTTTTGGATGTCCCTTGTGGTACAAGTAAAAACATTAAAAAAACATATTAAAATAATTTTTTTGTACAAAATTGTGAAGCCTACATTTTTTCTCTTTATACTTAGACATTTGACACAAAAAAAGATTATGATTTTTTGCCATTATCATTGAAAAATTCAACGGTATATAAAAAAGTCCAGAAATTAGCTGTTGTCGTAAACGTGTTAATACATTATGTAATATAATTTTCAGTGCAGATGATCTAAACACTGGCTTTATTGTCCTTTGATCTATGCAAACATATTGTATGATGGCAATCATTTAAATTTTGTTTTTTATACTCAGACCCCAGAGAAGGTGGAAGGGCTGAACAACGTAGAGGTGGTGGAGATAGCTGCACACCCTGATGCCAAGCACTACCTGGCCCTGACATCAGAGGGGGAGGTGTACGCCTGGGGCAACGGTGACGGAGGAAGACTAGGGCTGGGCGACATCAGCAATAGAGATGAGCCCACACTGGTTACCACCCTGTCAGGCCTCAAAGTCACCAAGATAGCCGTCGGCAATACTTACAGGTTAGGTGTGCATCTCTGATTCATCTCTGGCTAGTGGACAAATTGAAACTTACTCTGGGCTGCACAGTAATATACAAGACTTGCAATGATTAGAAAGAATGGAATGTGATGGTTTGGTAAGGGTTTGGAATCTCTATAGTAGGTGGAGGAGGTACGTTGAAGGAAATATGTTCCTTTCATAATCCAAATGTTTAAAGTCTGCAAAATGTGGAGGATTTAATAGTTGTATTTTAATGTGAAATTCAACATCAAATTGAATAGTCATCTGGTAACATATCTTGAATCTGAGTATCAAAAACAGAAAAATAGTGCAAATATAATTATTTGAGTATGTTACAAATAGTTTTTTTTTACATAAAAACAAAACTGTAAGCATTACAAATACCATTGTTATTAAATTAGTTGGCTTTTGTGATGTAAAATTTGATAATATTGTTCTTTGAATCTTGATGTGAAATAAAAGTTTAATGATTGAACCATACTGAATTAATCTTTTGTTATAGAATGAAAGTAAGAATTATTTCATAGCAAATTTGTTCAGTGGCTAGTCCAAAACAAACTAGTACATTAAGTACTTAAATTAGTATCTTTGATTTGAGATGAAATTCGTATAAAGTTCTGATGTTCAATGAGATGCGATGTTTATGTATTTGCAGTGCTGCAGTAACATCAAGAGGAGAATTGTTCACTTGGGGTCGGGGCAACTACGGCCGATTAGGACATGGGAGCAGCGAGGACGTCAACCTGCCTACTCTAGTTGTGGGGCTGAAAGGTTAATTTCTTTTATATTTCATTATTTTGTGTATGAACATTTAATTTATTATATTTAAAAAAAAATGAAAGTGAAACAAATACAATAGAACAAAATGGAATTTTACTCTGGAAAAAAAACACACAAGGACAAATACCATAGAAGAAGTCAAAATTAAGTCGGAAAGATTGATGGGGACTTTAGATGAAAAAGTAGAAGTGAAGAATTATTCATTACCATTGTATTAAGTAGGTATTCTATTACTTGAAGTGTTATAACTCTCATGGGAAAAAAATATTTGCCAATTGAATTTTACAAAGCCTACCTTGTGAATGAAGATGCTTTTAATATAATATTTAGTAAATAACATGTTATTACTAACAACATGTTAGACTAGATCTTAAATAAAACAGTCTATAAAAATTAAACAGTCATTTTAACTAGGACTGGTGCTGTGGGCCTGTTATTGTGATCAGCAAACTCATAGTTTGTTTTATGAGATCAATCACAGTTACCTGAATGTCTTGATACAGATAGTGAGATTCTATTGAAACTTTGTAGGTCAGCACATAGTGGACGTGGCCTGTGGCAGTGGTGATGCCCAGACTCTGGCTGTCACCGACTCTGGCCTTGTGTTTTCCTGGGGTGACGGAGACTACGGAAAACTGGGCAAGTCACAGTTATTCATCGAATTGATGTAGATAATAGTTTTTAGTTGATTTACTACATGGTCTGGAAAAGAAGGTGGCTTAAACACTGGACATTGAAGTTAGAAGACATATCAGGTCATGTCCACATAACCCTTTCCCATCCTTTGTTGGAGGTCTGCCAATATCACGAAATTCCCGCTACTATCCTTTGTCGGAGCCGTTTCACCATCTGTTGTATTATTAGCAAGTATCTAAGTGGTGTGCATTCACTTGCATCAATTTCTAAAAGTAAAACTATACATCAACTGCTTGCAATATTGATTATTGTCTGCAAACATGTCTTCTGTTAAGCCTCATTTTAGCACCCAGTAAGTACACACAATTTTAACAAAATCTAAAAAAGTGAGGTAAAAATTTAATTTAATGTATGTTGATAAGGGATGGCCCTACTTACTATAAGAAATACATGTAAAACATTACAGTATAAATTTTGAATAGTTGTAAAAAAGTAAAACCGTAACAGCAGTTAGCTGCCACTTGGTCTCTTTTGGTGGTTCCGCCAACACACTTTGTTTTTTCCAGCAGTCTCGCCAACGGCATTCCACATCCGCTTAAAAGGTCTTAAAAGGGTTTAGTATGTATTGAAATACAAACGAAAAGCTAAGTTATGAAACAATTTTGCAGGGCGTGGAGGCAGTGACGGTTCGAAGCTACCAAAATTGGTTGATTGTCTTCAAGGAGTTGAAGTAAGTTCATATTTTACTGTCTTTTTACGCTTAAAATTTGGAGTCTAATATTTTAATAAAATATAAAAAGAATTTGATTTTGAGGTTTGGTTATAGTATTATTCTGTTGAAATTGTACTTCAATACTTCCACTTGGAGTGTTTTTGATTATGGTGTATAGGTTGAGAATATTGAAATTGATTATTTAATTGATAATGCTGCCTTGTATGTACACTAATTATTTCAATTAACAATACATATAGCTAAGTACATATCAATCAAGCCAGGTTGTAAAGATGGTAAAGAATAGAAATTTTCTAATTATCTTCAATAAAATATAAAAAAAAAATTTAATAGACAGTAAAATTATGATGATAACACATCTACTTGACGTAATAATTATCCCCAATGCAAAACTATTAAATACAAGAGCAAAATATAATTATTAAAATACCTTTGGTTCTCCAATACTGTTTATAACAAGCCATTAAAAGTCATGGAAAATCATCAATCTTGCCACTCTTTACTACTAGTACCATTGGTGTTGACCATTTCACTAATGGTGATATTAATATCACTCACAATAACCGTGTGATTGTTGTAGATAAGCAGGGTTTATTGTGGTGCCCAATTCAGCCTTGCCCTAAGCAGTACTGGGGACATATACGCCTGGGGAAAAGGTGACAACTTCCGGCTCGGCCACCCTTCTGAGGAACATGTGCGCTTCCCCAAGATCATTCAGGCCATGAAAGGTACTTAGAGGAATATTACACTGGAGCTAATTTATATTCATTGCATTATTTTGGTTTTCATGATTTAATGTAAACTGTATACTACAAATCATTTTTTGGGGGAAAAATGTGAAAATATTGAGTTTTAAGAATGTATTACCAAACTATTCTCTTCAGTTAACGATATATGTTATCAGAATTGCATTGGTCTTTGATGAAGTCTCTGGTTGTAAATAAATGGAACATTGTATAAGCATTGAGCATGGTGAATGTCCCCAGGCAAGAGGGTGAAGGAGCTGGCTGTAGGACTGGTACACGTTCTGGCCCTGACGGAGAGTGGGGAGGTGTACAGCTGGGGCAAGCAGGAGTATGCACAGTGCGGAGACCCAGCACCCTCGGATGAGCCACATCTGGTCACTCCTCTCTGTGGCAAGACTATTGTTGGCATCGCCTGTGGCCCCACTCAGGTACTTTTAAAATAACAGGTAGATTAGTGTTCCTAGATTGCCGGGTATTACGTTGTAAGTTCCTCTTTTTACATTTATAACCTCCTTTTTCCTCTTTTTGTAGAACTAGCAGAGTGATAACCCAACAAGTATTTATCAATTTAAAAAATAATTAATATTAAAGGATGGTAGGATTACGACATGTGCCATTGTCCAATAAAGCAACTATCGAAAATCCTATTATCCATTCAAATCATCCTTCGTCAATAAAAAATTGTTAACCATGTACAATTAATATTGTTTAAAAGACATGATAAAAGCAAACACTGATATTGTTTTGTGCATAACAGCTATCCAGGAATATTATTGTTCTGTAATTGAGCACTTCTTGGGTAATGTACTGTTAGTATCATTGTTGTCAAGTTTTGTTGAGTAAGTGTGACTCCTTAAGTATCTGAAGAGAACATTATAGATTGGATGCTAGGGAAATAGTTTTTCTTGCCTGCTTTGGCTGGCACGGACTTGCAACGCCTTGTCTGCTGAGTTTGCAAAGGCTGAAGGCAGGTTTTTACCAGTAGTGGATCAATTGGTAAACAATTGGTTCAGTATATCTTTCTAAGAATATGTAAAAAGTAATTTTTCTTTTTCCCAAAACATGGACATTTCCTTTCTTTTTTCTCATTTACATTTCATGATTGTGCAAGTGATATTAACAAAATTGTTAGAAAAGATCACAATTTTTAATATTTCTCACCAAAGTATAAAGCACATACATCTATGGAATAAATAACCACAAAGTGTGTTGAGTGATGGATGTTTTCTCTGCAGAGTTTTGCCTGGAGCACTAGTGACAGTTGGAAGGTGGGCCTCCACGTCATGTTTGTGGTGGATATCTGTGAGGACACACTGCTCAGGCTGGAGGAGCTGCTGACCAGTGCATGTGATGACATCCTAGTCAATACTGACTGGCCACCACCTCAACACACAGGTGAGTACACCTGTATAGATAGTACACCTCTGGAGACCGCCAGACCACTCTAATAACAGCTGCTAGTGTTTAGATTTGTATGGTCTTTAATTGAGTAAGTACTTGTGATGCTATACATAATTTTGTTACTGTGAAATTATTCTGTTTTGATGTTATGTACCATGGTAAATCTGTATTAAAACTGTGAAAATTGTTCCTTATAAACTGTTTAGAAGTTTTTTCTTGTAAAAAAAAAAAAATTAAAACTTAATAAATTAGACAAATGTAATGTATTTATTAACCCTCCAATTACCTGATCAATTTGATATTCCTACATTTGAAATTTGTTATACTGTATAAATCAATACCAAAATTGGGACTCGTATATCTCTGCAATCAGACAGAGCTGTTGATTACAGGGTTATATTTTGTTTTACAGTAAGTACAATAATTCCATGTTTACAAAATACTGAATAAATGTGAAATAATCGCTTGATCATCTTGTTTGTTTTGGTCACGTTTTGGTGTTGTTTTATGTCAACTTTAAAGGTGATTATTTGACCAAATATTGATATATCAAGATAAATCCTTTGATTTATTTTTAACCCATCGATATATTTTACATTTATATTGCTTCATAGATAGCGTTATACTTGTAAATTTGTGATTGTATGAAGAAATATTAAGAAATTGTGTAATCTAGGCTAGTGCATTGTATTGTGATTATTTTAGTTAGTTTTAGGCAATAATAAAGCTATAGACATAGTTCTTGACATGTATTACATAGTAGGTGAGCAACATACATCTTGTACCAAGTTTATTGTGGTTAATGTTTATGGGAGGTTGTCACATTACAAATACAATTTACACTCTCCTCTTATTTTGTTGTAGTTCATTTACTAACTCTACCAATTTATAAATTAAAGGTTATGAAAACTCTTTACAAACCTGATATTATCCTGTTGTGCTCTCCTTGTAAGCAGTTTTCGCTATACCTGTTTATGTGAGAGTTTTTATAAAGAGGAAACAAAATTCCATATTAACATGCTGACATGAGGAACATATTAAATTTGAAAATGTGTTCTCCAGAGTACACAATAAGCCCTTGAGGTCCAATTGCTTTGTAATTATGGTGCCTTTTAGTAAAGAGAAAGAAGCAAAATTTGAAACTATTATATGACGAGAAGTAACTGGGAGCAACAACTCAATGGTGATGTATCTGACCACACTTAATTTGGAAGAGTGTTGTCATAACTCTTGCATATTCAGGCAGTTATTGTGCAAGTTTTGCCCACTTAAATTATATCCAGTAACTTTAAAGAATCACTGTATGTCTTATATTATAAATTATTTCAATTTAATGTAAGAAACTTGAAAATGGAGATATTATTTTAGTCTTTGAACAGCAATGACCATTACAAGCCTTTTGATGCTTAGTGTGATTGAGAGTCGATGAATTTTCAAACATCAATTGGTCCTATACTTTCAAGCAAACCATGCAATACTCCAAAGGTGAAATTCAGTTCTGATATGCAGAGTGTCTGATTGTGTCGACGCTGAACATCCTGCGGCTGCAACTACATGCCATGACCAAGCACCAAGTGGATCCAGCCAGTGTGGGAATGGCAGGCTCACGTCTGCACGCCTCTCTCAGGCGGCTGGTGGTGGAGTTGGCCAGCAGCGCCTTCGTGTTGGAGACTATTCAGGCGGCTGCCCAGGCCACGCTGCAGGCGGGCTGGAGCATCCTGCTGCCCACTGCGGACGAGAGAGCTCGCACACTCTCCTCCTTGTTGTCTGGCTCGGGTGAGTCACAATTTTTATGTTAATTCAATTTATTGTATTCTTGGGTATTTTGTATTTAGTATATTGTTTTTGTACCAATTTGGTATATCGTACGCCCTTGATGACTCAGATTCCAAGTAAATGTCATAATTCTTGAAACCATGTTTATTTTGAATTACACATTTGAGGTAAAACTCAAGTTACAGGGGTAGAACTTTGTTTGAGTTGACTTGTGAACAATTGCAGTTTTGCTTTAGTCTTACAGTTTTAATAGTGAACTATTTTAGTTTAAACCCTTCGTACGCTGTAAGCGGAATATTCCGCCGAGTAAATCTAACTCGAAACGTTCTAAGCGGAATAGATTGCGGAATCCCCTGACAACGCAATATATTTACGTTAGTTCTACAAATTGCCGCCAGACTGCTTGAGAGTGAATATTTGGTGTTCTAATATGACGCAATGTGATGCGTGACTCATCAAAACAGCTGGGACCAATCACAACGGAAGCTGTTTGCTTTGTCAGTCCGCGCCATCGCCAGTGAGCAAGCTATACGCTCTAAGCGGAAATACTCGCGCGTGACAGTCAGCTGCCGGCGGCCACTATGTACTGTTGTTTATTGTTTATAACCTGCTATACTGCTTTAGCTGTCTATTGTGCGAGGTTATCCATATTGATAATGTGATAAACTATATATCTATGTAAAACATGTGAGGCCAAGCCTGCCCTCCACCCAGATGAGAGTTTTGAGATTTACCACACACAAGTCCAATATTAGTGTCTTTTTTATTTTTGTACCATTTTGTGTTCTTTATATATTCTATATTTGTCAT
Source organism: Homalodisca vitripennis (assembly GCF_021130785.1). NCBI lineage: Eukaryota > Metazoa > Arthropoda > Insecta > Hemiptera > Cicadellidae > Homalodisca > Homalodisca vitripennis. The sequence continues at coordinate 118,437,507 of NC_060210.1, read as the reverse complement.
GGATTTGTTCCCTTCATTATCTACTAATTTTGTATAAATAATATGAATTACTGTTGTGCTAACTTTTGCTACTTTCAGAAAAGTTTATTGGACTTTATATACTACATGTATATTTACATGTATGTGTACTCATATGTAAATAAAATAAAAGCAATACAAAAACTATCATGTGTTTTCATCAGTTGCAAGACCAATAAACCTAAAAAAATATATAACTTTGAAAAAATAAAAAAATATTATTTTTTTTTATTGAGCATTAGAGCAATTTTATACAACTTGCTGTCAGCGTACGAAGGGTTTAAACAAAACTATGACAAATGAAACTTCAGTTTTAAACTTATGGAGAAAGCACCCAAAAAATCTTGGCTGTTTTCCTTCAAGTTACATATATAAACATTTTATTCCTCCAGTTTTAAGTTGTAAAATTGTACCTTAAAGTTACATTATTTAACATAATATCAAGATTGTCTGAAGGGAGTAAGTTATTGTTTTTATTATTATTAACTAAAGTTTTGAATTTTTGAAGGTCACTGTCTATATTTTGTTTGTTAACTTGAGAAGTGAAATACAAATGTGGTAGTGGGGACACTTTAAAACCATAAAGAGTTATAACAAATGATGAAGGCAGTAGTAAACATTGATAAATTCAGAATGAAATGTTGACAAATATGTCAAGTAGAGTAACCCTGTTGTGGTTATAGAGTGGGAAGCCAACAACCTGAGTCAAGGACACCACTTCATGACAGACCTGCTGGTGTCCAGTCTAATGGCTGATGGAGGCTTGGAGACTTCCCTGGAGGCAGCTATCAAGGGTGAGTCTGTAGTATCTCTGAGCTATAAAGATGTTTTCCAACCAATTTTGGCAAAATGTTAGTTGTACATTTTATTTGACCAGTACTGGTAGCATGGTGCTGTAATCATGCTATTTGGAAGCAAAACCATCAACATCATCATACTTATAGCTATTACCTTAACAATGGATTTGCTTTCTGCACAGCTCATTTCAACACCATCTACATCTTCTCTTCTAGCACCACTATCAGCCTCTTCTTCCACTGCCTTCTATATTCCCTGAAACAAACTGTCTCTTAAGTCTTTCTCTTGGTATCCTTTCATATTTCCTCTAATGTGAGTTTGATAATATACGTTTACCCATTTTAACAAACCATATCAACTGCTCGATTCTTCACAAGCCTTTCATGTATCTGCCTCTTCTAGTCAGTCCAAAGCTGCTAATTAGAAATCTTGCAATATTGTTTGCTCCTGCAAACACCCAAATGTCTGTTCCATTTCCCAAAAACATTGTAGTGATTTAAGCACTAAAGAAAATTTGGTATTGGTTCGAGTAGCGTGCTTGTGATAAAAAATTCAGTATTTGCCAAAGTTAAATTTAATCTCTTGGAAAAAATAATAAACAGACAAATAAAATTCTTTTTAAAAAGCTCCTCTGGTTTTACATGTAAACCCGTATATGTGGTTATATCTGGATGCCACGTCTCTCATCGTAAAACGAAACATTGATAAAAGAATAGCACTGGTTTTTATTGATTGTTTCACATAACAAGCAATCCAATTTTTTTCTTGACGGTCATAAATCAATATATTTATGCATTCCTGCAAATTTGCAGATTTTCATTAATTATAATGTATACAATGCACTAAAATAAGACAATATGGATATGTCTGTATGCCATGTTTAGCACAATTCCGATGGTATGGCATTGGTATTTGGGTTAAGAAATACCCTAAATTATAAACTTATAATCAAACTGGTTTTCAGAATGAATAAAGCCCTATGTTTATGTTTTCTAGGCCCATGTATGATAAAACAAAATTACCTCTGACCCTCTATAGCTTTGTGTACTATTGTCTTGCAGGAGAACTGGCAGAACTGAAGGACTCTGACTCAGACTCACACTTGGACTCGGAGAGTCATGACAAGTACTCAACAGCTGTTCCACTGCTACACCTGGTCAAACAGTTGCTCAGGTGTCAATTTTGTGTTTTTCTATTTTTGCCTACACAGTTTCTGATAACTTTATATGGTATTAATAAAAATGTATAGAATAATTTTCTTTTAATAATAGATTGTTCATAGTTGGTAATATTGTTATATTTTTTTTCAACATTCTGTAGATACAACAGAGTTTTGAAATCAAACAGTATTTATAATCATCCATCATCCAAGACACTTTACTCAACATTGACTCAGCTGATAAAGCCTGTTTTGTGACAGGAACTGTTTCGCTCAGAGTGAGATGTCTCTGCAGACACTGAGACACAAGCCAGGTCAGCAGCGCTCCCCAAGTCTTAATTTACTGCTGCGCTTCCAGCGATTGCTTGTCTCACAGATCTTCCCTCATAACAAACAGACCAAACCTTACGAGGGTATGTAATTTCTTCACATTAAAATGCTTTTAAATTCAGTGTTTCTAGTGTATTAATAATAATACAGATTATTTGCTCCATTTTGAAGAAGTTGGCCTTTGGATTTTACATTTGTTCTGAGGCTGATTGTTCATTATGGAGGGTGACTTTTAATAATAGTTAATTGTACAGAAATCAAAGGATACACAAGTTATTATGTTAGCGTTTACAGGCTTGTTTAAGTTACGTCTTATCTACGGTGGAATTGTTTTTTTTAGGTTATTGTAATACCATGCACTTTCAAAGTTTTGACATCAGTCATAAATTTGCCTTTATCAATAGTATCCTATAAAACAAATTACTACTCAAAAGTTATATTGATATTCAATCTATATTATGTATATCATACAATGTAATAAAATTACAGAATTTTACAATCTACAGTGAACAATCGTGCTTGAGAAATATTGTTTTTCAAAATCTGTAATATTGGAAATTAGTATTTATTTCATTACTATCCTAATTTTAACATCACTAATATCGTAAATTTAAAAAGTGTTGAAATATACCACTGTATGAAAATGAAAAACATGGTAACAAAAATGCTATTGATATATTTTTTGTTAGTTAAGGGCATAGTCAAAATAGACTCTGTTGTCGTTTACAACTGTTCTTGTTTTTGCAGATGAGAATAGCCACGGAGCCCAGTCCCTACTTCATAAATACATCGTACTGCTGACTAAACCACTCACTAAGGTTATTAACCTCGCTGCTGGATTAGCGGCTCACAGCACCAGACACTTCTACGTTGTTGCGGCCATCTTGAAGCAAGATGCTGTTGGTTAGTAGATTGTTATATTTAGTAAAATATCAGGATATAGGTTTTCCGTACTTTTTCTGTCTACAAAGACTGCTCAAAATTTATGTATTGAATTTTTAATTTCTAGGTAGCAACAGAACGATACTCAATCAAATGAAAATATGCTTTCTAATTCACTCAAGTAACACATGTGCTATAGTGGACAAACTGCATGACAGTTTATGTGCCTCTGTGTCCAATCTCAATAATGGGTTGAGTTAATACCTGGCCACTTTTGCAGTTTACAAACCATTTAACCCAGACTCGTGTACAACATTCCAAATGGATAAAGCCGTAGGACTTAAAACAAATTGGAAATATCACTTGCACAAACAGTACTTTTACTTTGCTTTTAAATACATCATCATACATATGACTCTTTATGTAGTTCCATGAGTTTTAACAGTACCTGGCAACCAACATAACATCTAAAGTATCCTTCTCTTTAGAGTGTATTCTTGTTTGAAAGTAATCAATTTGAACATGAGCAGAGTCAACATTATTCCTAAATGGAATTCCAAGGATTTAGAGCTTTCTGTTCAAGCAGTATAATTAAATTGTCCCCATTTCAAAACTGCTCATCAAAGTAAGAGTGTTCTTACTACCACTTATCCTTCAGACATTCAGTAAAGAGTTGTTATCGTCTGCAGAAATGCTGCTACCAGAGCTGCTAGTGTCCTTGGTGATGCTCCAGCAAGAGGTACCACTTCTGCTGCACAATGTGGACTGGCTCCAGCTGTTCCAGCCCCTGCTGGAGGCTTTGGAGGCATTCAACAGGCTCACTCCAGGGCTGGACAAGGAAGATGATGAGGATCTCTCTTGGCCTGGAGTCAATAGTGAGTGGGACCCTGGGCTCTTTCCTGGGAGAGCACATAGTTTAGGCAAATTTAATTGGTTATTTGAAAACACATGACCCTTGAGAGATAATATTTGAAGACAATAGACTGCAATTCATAGGTTTGGCTGGAAAACACTTGCTTTAAATAATAGTTCACCATTACCATTCTTCACATTAGAAAATGACAACAATAATAATAATTGGAAAGTTGTCTGGAATCCACCATCTATACATTTATCTATATAGTTGACACTACAACATTTAAAATTACTGTATTTTAGAACAGTTTTATTTTAAACATATTTTATTCTGTGATGCCTTATTACCAAATAATACATATTATAGCAATTAATTCATTTTTTGAGACCATATGACATAGAGAAATCCTTTTAAAAGATTTATAATATCCTGTGTAACTTTCTAGTAAACACCACCAACTACAAGAGCCCCGAGGAGATGACGCTGATCCGCAAAGCTGACATTGAGAACCACAACCGGGACGGGGGACTGTGGATTCTGATAAACAGTAAGGTGTACGACATACAAGACCTCAGGTTGGTTATATACAACATTTTTTTACAACAAACTAAGTTCAGAAATATAATGGAGAAATCCTTTAATCAGTTAGATTCCCAGTAGCAAATATTAAGAGAAAATATCTTCTCGAGGCCAATACAGTATCCAATTCCAATAGCATTAAAACTTTTTAGTTATTTAATTTGTAGACTAAAGCATAGCGCATATGTTAATTACAGCATATTATGCTTTTTCTGGTAATTTATTATACACAACAACTCTTTCACAAATTTGCAGCAAGGCAAAAAAATATTCATGTGGCAAACATATTTCATCTATGGGGGGGAGAATATTCTTATAATTTTTAAAGTTTATGTTGAATGTGGGTATTTGAAAATGAATAAAAATCTTTTGAAATTCAATGTGTAAGTGCATGTGCATGCACATGTGTGTGTGTGTGTATGTATATATATATAACAATAAATTTGTACAAATGAAGTTATCTGAAAAATGCAAATTATAACATCTTTTTCCATTATATTTTACTTTTTACACATGAAGGAAAACATAGTTAACTCTAATTTTACACAAGCAATTCAAAATTATGGAATCAGGAACAAAATATGGTATAGGTAATAACACAATAATAAGATTACAAAAAAAAAACAAACAAAAAGCAGCCACATTAAAAAAAATTAAATTGTTTAATATCTTACCAGAAAAGGCTTATATTGTCTGTAAACAAATTTAAATCTCTGATAGTTGAGATCAAGGTCTTTTTATTCAGTTAACAAACACTGATATTAATTCATTAAGTTCCTAAGTAAGTTTTAATGTTGTGATATGAGTTTAATGACGTTTTATCTAGTTGTATGTTGATATGTTTTGAGTATTTGTTATAAGAATTGATTAATGCGAATCTAGTATAGCAAATTTTAATGTACTATATAGTTATTCAAGATCTAAGAAGTTTTAATTTTGAAATCTTGCTGATCATTCATCAAATTTGTTTCTTATTGTAAGCTCTGTTACATGCTGTATGACCAACTTACTTCAGTTTGAAAGCGCACTGAAAATTGAGTAAGACATGATGTATTGTTTGCTTAGATGTGGAGGCAAGGAAGGCATTTGCCTGGCTCAAGAAGATCTTGCCCAAGCTCCTCATGATATCTTAGCCACCTACTGTGTTGGAAATTATCTTGATCCTGAGGAAGAAGTATTACAGGTACTAATTCTGTTTAATAGAAAATTTTCAAAATTGGTTATAATAATTAAAAAATGTAAATTAATTGTGTGTAGAGTTTCTATTATTTCTAAACATAGTTACCCAGACCTTTAAATTATAATCCTGGTTGATAAGTGTTTTAGTAGTAGTATGTACATAACTAAAAATATAAATATTTTTTTACATTTTTGTATATAACATATGAGGTTTTATCAAAAACTAACAGGACTAAGGTAATAACCCAAAAACTATGAACATTCTGTATTAAAATTTTGTTGTAAACTTTCAAAATACTTTCATTCTGATTGTTATACAACAATTTGATCTGTCTACCCACTTTTCAAAACAATCACTAAGCCATTCTCTCAGTGTATGTTTAGTACACCAGAAAGTGATTGGTTCAACTCAGTGTCTGATTAAAAATGACTTCCCACAAGCACCTCTTGTACCTGTGGGAAAAGGTGTAGACTTACTCCATGTGACTCATGGAGCCAGATCTAGGGAGGCATGCCATCAATGCTTAGATCCTGCATGGTATATTTTGTTATTTTCACTAGATGAGCAGATATAATTTAACAAACTATTTGTGGATTTTCTCATCAATTGATCTATATGAAGTATGCATCCTGAATCGCCTATCTTTCCACAGTATATCAATGGTGTTAATGTTTACCTTTTTAAAATTTTTATGAATGTGGCCCGTCTTTTGTCTCTTTCCATAAATGTCTTTTTCCAGTAAACAACACATGCCCAGGGCGCTCTAAATCATTTCTAAGGTATGAAACATCAGTTTAGGTCAAATTGACTGTGGAGTGTGACTGTTGGAGTGAGTGGGCTCCCTTAATGTTAAAGGTTTTAAAGGCTAAATATGAGTTAGTATGGTTTGCTCTGCCCGTTTTGACTAGAAGAGGCTGGAATAAGTCCCCCTTCTCCCGAGGTAAATGGCTGAGATAGAGTCTGTTATCCTTCCTCATCGGGCCTCAACAAAAGGCGGCATGTACCCCCCACCTGACCCAGCCTGAAAATTCTGTCACTCCAGAAGCAGCTCATAGATCTTTTTAGGACTTAGTGCAATGAGGGGATTCCCCATCTTGTCCTTGGTGAAAAACATCCCCAATTAGTCCCATAGTCTTTTGAAATGTGTAGTATCTGTAAGGTCCTTTGAATTGATTAGTAAGTCAAGATTTATGTTTTATCCTAAATAAATAGTCAGTCATTATATTGTATTCTGAACAATCCAGAATCTTTTGAAATACCAACACTCCCACATAATTCTTCAGAATTTGTAGTAGCAAAATTTATTGCAGAGTGTGGACCCTGGGGTAGTAGGGTCACCATTATTGGATGCAGAGCGGGTGCTGGGGTATTTGCTGGGTCTACATGCCCACTGGCTGGCTCAGAGCACCCCACTACAGCTGGTGGAGCAGGAGGTGAGTGGGTGGCTGGCAGCGGAACTGTTGCAGGGAGGGCTGCACGTCACTACACCCCCCAGCCCCTACGAGGAGAAGAGTGAGGCCCGCAGCACTGGCAGCACCCCTACAGACCCTTCCACACCTCAGGCCCCTCAGATTGACACCAGTCCCACCGACCACGTCAGGCTATCTGTGAGTATTCAGGCAAATGTGGCTATAGCTTGAAAACATTGTATCTATAATACCTTGTTTAGGTGGTAATGCTGTAGTACTATATATATTCAATGTTAATTTTCTCTCCTTCTGGACAGAGAATGTAATTTATGATGGCCAGTGTTGTTTTTTTTAATGTGCGCATCAAGTTTTCTTTTATGTATTTAAAACGGCAGGTAAGGCTGCATATTGTTTATCTACTCATTTTGTCAAAACTACAGTCCATGCAAAGCTCTTTATCAATTAATATTTGCCTAAACAACCTATTGTTTTAATCTTAACCATTTATCTCGTATATGGGCAGGCTCAAGTTTGCTGATTTGCAAGTTGGAAAGCATACAACTGGTTTGGTTAAAAAATTGAACTTATAGTAAAGAATGCTTACTTAAATAATGGACAGAAATATTATTGAATAAGACATAAAAATAAATTGTTATCATAAATCATTGCTTTAAGTTGCACAGTTATTACAAAAATATCCAAAAGAATTAAAGATTCATACATGCCAAAACGTAAATGTAAGAAATGATTATTTGTAACAGTATAACAATTTACATATTATATTAATGAATTTCCATCTACAATACCTTTTAGGAACCCAATAACGTTACAGTAGTTCATAATCCAAGAAAATCCAGAGAAACTATAAATACAAAGGCATTGTATTTATCATATTTATCATTATTGTATTTGTATTTATCATTATTGTATCATAAAGATACAATATATCTTTATTAATCATTAGCAACAAAATAAACTTACAATAGAAGAAGATGGAACATTGCGACAGGTATGGAAACTATACTTACATAATTAACTACCATAGATAAATAGAGAGTAATCATAGAAAATCATTAGCCCTTTGCGATCGGAAGGCCTCAAATATGGCCAAAACTTATTTCTCACACAGTTCGGATTTAGTCTCAGATGATCAGACAGTCTCAGACGTCACTTTTATTCAGATTTAAATGGCAGTATTTGACTTTCAGCTCTTTAAATGACTGAAATTAAATGAAACTCGCCAAATAATTTGCAAAGTTTATAACCTTCAAGATTAAAATTTATCGATTGGTTATTCTTTATTTACTTTAATACGAACCAAGTAATATGTTATTTAACTTATAGATTGATCTCTATTTACGGAATAAAAATACAATCCGTCTTAATTAGGTCTACAGTATCAACACAATATAAACTCGTTTCCATATTTTGAGCTCTGTTTTCATCAAATGCACTAGTATTTTAATAAATAGATAGGATACACTATAGCAGCTCCAGTGACACTGACACTCAGATAAAAAACCATTCTGAAGAATATTTACTGTGATATGTGCTGCAAGCAGGGAAATATTAATTTAGTTCCTTATTTGACAGAGAGATTACAGCACTCTCCAGCTACAACTGGATAAGGATTGATTTTATAACTGTGCAATATAATAGTGGGCCGCACTTAGTGGTCTGACGAGCTGAACGGCAAAACAGTGAGGCCACCGTTGTGGATAATCAAATCAGTTTAATGCCGATCCTAAATGGTTAAGTAATTTGGCAAGGAAAAATACAAAAACTAAAATTGAACAAGAAACATAATGAACTGGAAGACAAAATTTAAACTAATCAACAAAGTAGTGATAAATATAAATTAGTTAATTAAAACTCGAGCTATAAAACAAAAATTAAGACTTAATGGTTACCCAAACTTAACCAGATAAATTACAAATTACCAAGTGTAGCTAGTTCATGATCATATATTCCATTGAATAAGTATATAAAATATTGTTATAAACTTAATAAAAATAACAATACAGCAAGGCCAGTTGTTGGACATTATACTAGAAATCATTAAACTAAAAAGCAACCAAAACACAATACTTAGCTTAAACACCAATAAAATAGTGGTTTGTAACTAGTTATGAATCATATTTTAGAAGTGACGCCAAAAATTACTTGAAATTATTGGATTTGATCGTTGTATCAGTTTCATTTATGAAACCATTTGGATAAGCAGATTAATTGTATTACTATTTAAGTGTTTGTGTTAATTGTGGTAGGAACACTGGGTGCACACCTTGCTGACCCTGTTAGACCAACACTTCAAGCAACAGAATGTCTACCACTTCATGAGGCACATCTCCTTCGCTCCAGACCATCCGGTGGAGGAGGTGGCCAGACTGCTCCTGTCAGTATTGGTCAAACATTTGGCCTTGGGCCATCACGCCATCAGCATAATTGAAAAAGGTGAGGAATCTTTGATGGCTGGACAGATTTGTCATTGTAAGAAACCTTTTCATTTAATTTAAAAAAGAGAACTGGACTCAATGGAACTCTTGTGGATTATTTGCAGGGTCGGTGGGGAATCATGCCAAGTACTTTACCAACGTTGCGAAGGTGATCCATCAGACTAAGTGGAAGCTGATCAAGATGAGGCAAGAACAAAACCGTTCCTATAAAGAAGTCTGCGCACCCATTCTCGACAAGTGCAGGTCTGTCTCTAGTATTCATTAGTTATACTTACATGTTATCATGGTGTAAACTCTCTTCATATTGTACTCTGTTCTACGAGGGGTATTAGAAAAATAAGATTCCCTATGCCGCCGAGACAGAATGTGATATGTTGGGAGAAATCTGGCAACACTGTCTTACTCATCACCTGTCCCTCTCTCTATCCATACCACTCGCGCCTCGCTACGTCCAACAGTGCCGGCCTAGCTGCCTTCGAAGATGGAGCTCCCTATCGTTGTTACCGCCAGATGCGAAATTCGTGCTGTGATACGTTTTTTAAATGCAAAACAGATTTCACCTATTGAAATTCATCGTCAGTTAATTGAAGTTTATTGGGAAAACTGCATATCTTTTCAACACGTTCGGAAATGGTGTAGAGAATTCAGTGAAGGCCGCATGGAAATTCACGATGAAAACCGAAGTGGACGGCCTTCAGTTTCAGATGGAGTTGTTGAAAAAGTTGAGACAATATTGCTTGAAGAGTTTTTGCCTCATGGAACAACAGTAAACTCTGACAGATATTGTGACACATTAAGAAAGCTGAGACGCGCGATCCAGAACCGCCGGAGAGGAAGATTGTCCAGTGGTGTGAGGCTTCTCCATGACAACGCTCGACCTCATGTCTCACGTCAAACTCAAGAACTGCAGACAAATTTTGGCTGGACTTATTGTGCCCCATCCCCCCTACAGCCCAGACCTAGCCCCAAGTGAGTATCACTTATTCCCAAAATTAAAGGAACACTTGAGTGGCCAACGCTTCAGTACCGATGATGAAGTCAAGGAAGAGGTTACTTGATTCCTCAAAGGATTGGCGGCAGAATTCTACAACATGGGGATAGAAAAGTTGGAGCATCGTCTACAAAAGTGTTTGGACAGAAACGGTGATTATGTGGAAAAATAGCTTAACTTTTAAGTTTTAAAGTGATGTATAACACTAAGTAGAAATATAGAGCTGTCTATTTTAAAAAAAAATCATGGGAACCTTATTTTTCTAATACCCCTCGTATATGGTCTTGTCTCATTGTAATACACTAATTTATGTGGGATCTGCTAACTTTCTTTATATTTTGACAAAGCTATAGAAATGCTGTTAAGGCTGTAAATAAACAAGAATAGAAACTAGCACCTATAAATCTGCATTAAGTTTTTTAACTAGTCTGTTACTGTAAAAGACTAATAATAGATACACTAGATGTTAATAAAATTAATGAAATTTTATTTCCAAAATAAATGCACAACACGTACATTATTATAATCTTAAGAAAGAATTGTATGCTTGGAAACCATTTTAAGATTACAGAATTACAGGAAAGTAACTTAACCCTTTGGCTGCTATACAATGATATGTCGTTTTTTGTAATCGTGCCGAAAAATGCTTATGAAATGATATATCGTAGTTGGCCTTTCTTCTGAAAAATGCTATGGAACGATATTTCGTTGTTGCGAATTTTTTTTTCAGCGCTAAATATTACGTTATTTACACGTGGATTGCAGTAAATGACAGTTGAATAAGTTTACTTTTCCTTAAAAATAATAACAACACTTGTATTTGCTGGTTTGACAGCTGTTATTGTTATGGTTGTTCCGATGTTTATTGTTTCGTGTTTGTAAGGTTATGTGACGTTGTTTACAATCAAGTTTTATTTTATGGTTGGTGTTTTATAGATTTAGTGAATTATGGGTGATCAAAATCAATCTAAATTTGATTAGACTCACAGTTTTCCAGTTTCTTGACACTAATCTAGACGAGGGTAAGTTTTTTGTGTTTTTTTTTTTCATTACATAAGTAAAAATCTATATTTTTGCATGAAAATTTCAGTATGTACTCAAAACAACATGTGGTTTTAGGTAAAAATGTATTTAAAAAAAATAAAAGTTAAATTTAATTATGTTTTTCTGTGTCAAAGTTGAAAAAAATAAAAATATAAAAAAATAAATAATATTTATTTATTTGTTTACATAGTTTTGCATTTTTCAAAATGTATTATTTTTTTATTTTCTTACATATATTATACTACAAAACAAAACATAAATCAATGAAATAGGTTAAAATTTGAGGAACTTATGATTTTTTTAGTAAAACTCTACAAATTCACCATTTTAGGCTTAGCACTTTTGGGATAAAATGCGATAAAAACCTGAGCACTTTTGGGATAACATGTCAAAAAATTCTTAGCAGCCAAAGGGTTAAAAAGTAAGCATTACAAAGTAAAGCATTGTCCTGGGAAAGTAAACCTGCTTGGACTATGCTGGAGCGCATATTTAAGTTGATAGTTTTCTTTAATGGACGGGATATTAAAAATTAATAACATAAAAAATATAATGAAAGAGGTAAAAAGCTGTGAAAATTAAAAAAAAATATTAAAGTGTTAAATATCATTGAAAACTGCTTTACAATAAATTGGTTATAAGCAAAAATGAAAAAACCACAGCAGGTTAAAATAATTCTGCTGTAGTGATATGAGGGATAATGGAGTGATGGAGGGAGGGTGGTGGTACACAGGTCATACTAGCCATCCATAGATTGTCGACAGCACTGCCTCTGCATCAGTAATAGACAATAAAAACAACCATTAGTTAACTTTTCTTTTAAGACTAAGTTTCATTTAAGAAATACAGTTTTGAAACTGTTCACTGAGATATATATATATATATATATATATATATATATATATATATATATATATATACTGTATATATATATATATATATATATATATATATATATATATATATATATATATATACGAAAGTACATGAACTAGATTGTAAGAGTTGGTGTTTGAAAAGGACCTAATTAATTGCAGAAGTAGAATTCATGTAGATCTATATAAATCATTTGGTTTTGATGTAAAGTAATGGGCAATTGTATTAAGTAAGTTCACAATATGTCTTAAAATCGATACTGTTGTTTCATATAGTGCTGGCAATGTTTGGATCTTGTTGTCTAGTGATTAGTAATTTTCTGTTAACTATCTCAGATTACCAAGAATGCTATTAGTGTTATTGTAAAGTTGTCATTCAAACGGCAGAATGTGTCAGCTTAAAGAGAACTATGTGTTCAGGTACTTGCTGTACGAGGTAAGGCCAGCCACCAGCCATGAGTGCAATGCTCTGAAGCATTTGCAGCTGCTGTCTACAGAGTCTCGTTGGCAACGCATCATCAAGACTGTCATCAGGCAACGGCGAGGTTCCAAGACTGCCAACTTACAGGTGACTTGTCAAATTTTCAAGTTTGCTATTTATTTTGCGAGTCACTATCAAACTAAATAGGATTGTTTGAAATAGTTTAGCTATATGAATGTTGAGTTCAGCTTCATTTCACATTCCGCTTAGTGCAGTGCCTGAAACCTGACACTGTCACCGATTTGACTCCTGGAATCTCGAGCCCACGTCTGTCTGAAGGATCCAAAAAGTGGTGATGAAGAAGTTCAAAACGAACTCTTTGCATTGTTTCAAGAGACACCTAGACTACACAAAAATGTAACTAGATGAAGATGTGTTCTCATTGTCTCCGTCAGGTGCATAATTCAGATTTCAGATTTGCAAAAGCAGAAGGTGTAATGGAGCTGAACTCAAAATTTGTATTGAATTAATCCTACCCTCCCCATAGCTACATTATGTGTATATTTAGCTAGTTATTTAGTTTTTTTTTAATTCTTTGAATTAAAACTAAAACATACTGAGAGTAAAATGTAAATTTTCATTTGTTCCTAAAGCTTAGGCTGAATAAACTTATCTTTATTTCATGGGTGGGCTGCATTAACCTAAACCCACAGTAATCTAATGCCGCACTACTCTAATTGTTCTTTTGCCCCAATCAGATAGTATTTTTAGATCATGTCACAAACTAAAAGTCTTCTAGAGTCACCGAGCTTGTTAAAATGCATTTTATTGTGTTTGTGATGTTTTCTTAGTATTCCGATCATTTTAATAATTGCAATGTTACAACCAAAAAAATTTTTGGATTAACGCAGTGTGCCTGTATATGAATTAAGTAATGTTTGGTTTTATTATTTGATTTTTTTACGTAGAGATAAATACAATTCCAGAAATAAGATATCTGTGTTTTTACTTAATGAATTCGTTTGAATTTCTGTACAGAATCAGGAAATAAAAGCGAAGAAGATGAAGGATACTGATATCAGCAAGGAAGGACCTTCTAGGGCTCAAACCAGTTCAGGTAATCATCTGTACTTTGAGATCCATCTTAGCCAAATATATATATTAGCTAGGAACTAAATTGTAAGCTCTACAAATCAAATCAAATCTTTTATTCACATATACATTGAGTACAGCGATTGTGTCATTTGAATTACAATTGTTAAGTTCGAATTAGGTAAAAAGTATGTACAGTAAGAGTTACAGAATTTGTCATTATTCATCTTCATTGCTGAGTTCTCCAATCCAAAAAACTCCTGGACTGTGTGTATTGTTCGTTCCAGCAGCCAGTCCATGAGTCTTCTCTTCAGGGATTCTCTTCATTTCTTCTGGCAGACAGTTGTAGAAGGCAGCTCCTCGATAAGATGGTTTCTTCTCGAATAGACAGAGATGATGAGTGTTGAGTGCGAAGTTGTGCCTATGCTTGTGTTGTATGTGTGGTGGTCTCCTAATTCTGGCTCGGCCTATTTTTACTGCATGCATTGCTGTTTCAAGAATATAGAGTGCAGTAAACTGTCAAGATCCTGAGCTCCTTGAAGGCTTCTCTACATTTCTCTTGCGGTCTTAGTCCTTTCAGTGTTCTTATGGCTCTTTTCTGAATTACCAATACTCTTTGGAGGTTTGAAGCGCTTGTCCACCCCAGGCCACTAAACCATATCTTAGGTGGGTTTCAAATAAAGAGTAGTAGGCTATGATGGCTGTTCTGTTATCACTGACCTGCTTTAGCCTTCACATAGCATAGAGACCCATGTTCAGTTTTTTACAAAGTTGGGTCACATGAGGTGTCCATGAGAGATTGTTGTCAAGGACCATGCCTAGATATTTATTCGAGTTTAGTGTTGTTAGTTCTGGAAGGCCTTGGTAGTCATTGGGAAGTGATGTGTATATCAGTTGATAGGTTTTACTTTCATTCAGGACCAGATCATTTTGAAGGCAGTACTGTTTTGCCATGTTGTATGCCGCATAGGAGTTTTTTTCAAGCTCTTTGTCAATTTTTGGTGGCAACAAGTAGTGCTGTGTCATCAGCAAACATCACTGTCTCACAAAAACTCTGTAAGGTAACTTGGAAAATCATTGGTGAGAAGTATGTAAAGTACAGGGCCACAAGGACAGATCCTTGTGGCACTCCTCTTTTCATTGGGAGGGTTTCAGATTTTTACTGTGAGAAGGGTGTTGTTATCCTTGTAGCTGAGCTCAACCAATTGTTTCCTATCGCTGAGATAAACTTGTGAACCAGCTGGCTTCTTTTCCAATTATCCCAAGTGCCTTGAGCTTTCCAATTAACAGGTTGTGGTCCAGGCAGTCGATTGCCTTGCTGAAATCGAGCATGATACTTGTTGCAACACATCCCTGGTCTAGTTTATCAATAATGTATTCAATTAGTTGTACTACTACTGCAGTTGTTGTTGATCTGTTCTTGATAAATCCATGTTGTCTAGAGGTCAGGAGGTTGTGTTGCTGCAGATGTGCTATAAGTCTGTTCAATATTACTCGCTCTAGGATCTTAGAAAAATTTGATATCAGAGATATTGGTCGATAGTTAACAGCGTCATTTATTTGGCCACTTTTGTACTTGGGATAGACTTTAGCCACTTTTTAGACCTGTTAGGGAAAATTCCTTCGTCCAGAGATTTGTTTATAAGAGTTGTCAGTGGGGTTAAAAGTTCACTTTTACAATGTTTAATTAGCTTTGAAGAAATGTCGTCCTCTCCAGCAGATGTTTTAGCTTTCATTGAGTCAATAATTGTTCCTATTTCTTCTTCAGTAGCGTTGTGGTGCTGCAAGTTAGTAACAAAGTGAGCCTGAATAACATTTGCTGGTGTAGGATTTTGATTCGGTGTTCTATTTTTGTCAAGTGTCTTCTCTGCTATTCTGGAAAAAAATTGATTTAAAGCACTGGCAATGCTATTGGGAGAAATTTTGTAATTCACCTTCAACAATGAAGCTTGCTGGAATTATGGTTGTGGTGTTTTGTTTTCTTTCAGAGTTGATTACCCTCCAGACAGCTTTTGATTTATTGTCAGCCTGCTCTATGAATTCCGCATTTTGCTTCTTCTTAAGTTCTTTTAGCTTAAGATCATACATCTTCTTCCTAGTTGCTGTTTCCCTTTTATCATTTACATCTCCAGTAAGTATTTCTATGTTCAAGGCTTCTAAATATGATTTTTCGTAGTGTCTCACTTTCAGTATCCCAAACTCTTTTTGCGTGATTGGTTTTTAATTTAAAAAGTTTTATGTGGGCAAGATATGTCCATCGCGTATTTCATAACGCTGTTAACCCTACATCGGGCGCTAAACGGAGTTTTCCTCCGTGTATTTTTTTATTATTAAAAATAGTACTACTTTTCTGATGTTGGCAGTCGTTTCCCGCAGTGTACTTCACAAGCATCTTTCGAGGAAGCGAAACAATAGCCTCCCGCTTATCTTTGTCAAAAATCTGTCAGTATGAGGTCCTACTTCCGTGCGAGACTGGACGATTCCTCCGTGAGCGCCCGATGTTGTGTTTGTAGTGCTTGAACGAAATCTCCGTGAGCGCCATATAGTGTTTAGTTTTTATGGAGTAATAATCCGTGTGTGCGCCTAAATGTGTGACCTGTGATGGTTTCTTTTTAGTTTTACAATATATTTTATTTGAATTTTGTGAAATGGAGAGTGAAGACGAGAGACTTTTCAGTACAGTACCAGCGTCCTAGGGAACATTTCAGTACTGTTTATGGAGTGTGAACATCGTCGTTATAAGAACCAGAAGGAAAAATGTTTTGAAACTTTGTGTTGTGTTTAAAAAAAAATGTTTAGTAAAGAATAAATTTTGATTTTAGAGTAATAATTGACATTACAATTGTATATCTCAAGATTAGAAGTAAGTTGTTTTTTGTAAGAAGTTAAAAACTAAGTTTAATTTCCATATATTATTACAGTAGGTTAAACATTTTTACAATTAATTGCATTATTCCTTAAAATAAATCATGTTATTATTATACAATAAAATTTTTTTTAATTTTGAATTTTCTTATTTGGAAAATTCATAACATAAGAGGAGTAATTTTTATTTAATTTATAAAAATGAACATATTACATTGTAATTAAATCAGTATGAATATTTAAACAAAATGAAAAACGTTTAAACGACTATGATATCCAATTTTTCGCTAACCTGGAGGAAACCTCCGTGAGCGCCTGATGGTGTTTTTAATTTTAAGCGCCTGATGGAGGGTTAAAGGCTGAAAAAGCTGTTTCTGTGCCTGTTTTTTGAGTAACTTGTGACCAGTCTTGGGAGGCTCGGATTTTCCTCATTTCCTCTATTGTATTGTGATTGATTAGTCTTTTTTTGGATTTTGCTGTATTGTCATTTTGTAAGTCTGTCTTGATGTAGCAGATTTGCAATGTGTGGTGGTCAGATAGTCCTGAGCTGATTACTTCATGTGCTAGATGGTCCTCATTCAGATTTGTACAGATACAATCAATAGATGTCTGGCTATGATGTGTAATTCGTGTGGGAGGCAGT
Organism: Homalodisca vitripennis; assembly: GCF_021130785.1. Taxonomy (NCBI): domain Eukaryota; kingdom Metazoa; phylum Arthropoda; class Insecta; order Hemiptera; family Cicadellidae; genus Homalodisca; species Homalodisca vitripennis. Next base: position 118,419,912 of record NC_060210.1, on the reverse strand, counting down.
TCTAGTCTTTTTATGTTGTATCCCTTCTAGGGCATCTGTCAAAGTTTGGTTGTCATTATTGTTCGCCAAGTTGTCCACATTAATATCACCCATAATGACTATTGGATTGTTTATTACAGTGTATTTTGTCCAGTTCAGCTGATAATGCATCCAGTGAGTTTTCTAGCCTGCTGTGTGGTGATCTGTAGATTCCCATTAAGTAAAAGTTGGATTTTCTAAATGTTATCTTTAGTAAAAATGGCTTCACACGATAGCTCAGATGATATGTCAGAGATGGATTACTATGCTGATTGTATTTTTTAATTTAGAGCTAACAAATACAGCAACTCCTCCCTTCCTGTGGTGAGTTCTGGAGAAGCCTCCGATGATTTCGTATTCAGGTATCCTGGTGTTTTTTCAAGTGATCACTATTTAGCCCATGTTCTGTTAGAATTATTATGTGTGGATTTGAAACTTGTGGAGAAGTGTGTCAGTCTTTCTATTTTGTTTTTTAGGCCATCTATATTTTGGTGAGCTATTGAGATTTGATCCTGGGTTTTTTGTTTCATTCCATTATATTCTCTTGTCGTGTTCCTTCCTCTAAAAAAGTGTTCTCTGTGCAAGTTGTTGGACTGTTGTCTGTGGAAGCAGTGTGATTTGCAGGAAGCACGATTACTGTCGGGCAAGCTGTCGTTCAAAAATAGTTGTGTGCAGAGATATTTGGTTTATCTGTGATGGAGCATCTGTAATCCCAGCATAACCGTAGTGTTGTCCTCATATGCTTCTTGAAGAAAGCAATATTTTTTAGAAAGAAGTCCTCATAACTTTTCCTCACTTCTCTTTAACTTTGCATTTAGAGGTGGAGAGTTTCTTAACCTCATTTTTGAACTTAACTTGGCTGGTTTTTCGAGCCCTGGGCATTTGATTTTTCAGCAGCTTTTGCCACTTTAAGGGAGACACTAAAACATTTGCCTTCTTACTTCTAACTACCTGGGGGTGTATGTTCTTTTTTTTGTGGTAGTTAGGTTAGTTCTTTGTACAGGGGGATTGGCATTCCATGACTTTTTTTATGCCTTTGCAGTTTGCTGCTGCATCCTGTCAAAGTATTAGTCAGTTTTTCCTTGCAGGTTTGGCTGTCTCCTGAGGTCGGGGATGAGCTGTATTCTATCAGTTTTTTGTTGGCAAGTTTTGGACTGTCTCCTGAGGGGTAGGGTATTATTAATAGCTGTCTCCAACCGGTCAAGTTTTGTTTTGATGTCAGACATTCCTAATAGCAGGAAAGTGGGACTGTCAATTACTTCAGTAGTGGGGGTGGTTTGAGTTGCAGAATTTTGAAAAGTCTTGGTTTTAGTGTCTTGATTTTTTATTTTATTTTTCAGTGCAGAAATAGTTTTTTCAAGCTCTGTTATTTTCTTAACATAGCCATCAATTATATGACTTAGTTTGAGGGTCATGTTTCCTCGTAGATGCTTTGCGCTTCTAGGTGAAGGTTTTTCTCTTTAGTCAGTTGAGCTACAGTTTTGGGTATCAACTTATTTTTTATTTATAGTTGAATTTAACATTTTTCTACAATATGAATAAACTTAATGCATAGCAGTAAAGCTTAAAATATATAATAAGATCATATAACCACAACCTTCAGTCAGTTTCTTAAAACTAAATGTATTTTACTGGTTTACATGTTTTAAACATAAGTATTTTGTGTAAAGGAATTGATTGATGGATTAAGATAACCTTCTTGTTTGAATAGCAATGTTTCTTGTTTGAGACTTTATAACAAAAAATGTTAAAAAGGTACTCAGTCTATCAGAAATTTACAAATTAATAATTGTAAGCTTATAAAATTAAGTCGAGAGTTATTGTGTTACTGATATAATATTATAACAACCACGGTCATGTCTTCTTGCCTCCAGACAACAGTGGAGAGGTGCCAGTTCGCTGTGAGAGTGAGGTGGTTCTGTCTCAAGCGATTGCAGACTTTGTGACCCTTGGCGGAGATGTGGAGGCGCTTCGTAAGGCCATGTACTGTCAGGTAACTCCGCAATTGTTCATGTCTATCTGTCAATTTTTATTTTGTTATCGTACCAATTTTAGTTATCAATGCTTATTTATATAGAATTCAGTTCCTTTTGGGGCTTCTATGAAAGCCTATGAATATTGTTTAAAAGATGATGGGTCCAAATTCCAAAATGTTAAGCTTCAACACTTTTAGAATTTTGGCAATATTCCCTACAAACAAGAGTTATGTGGTCTAAAAAAGGTTAGTATCATTGTAATTTTACAAATACTAATACTGAATAAGCAATGTACCTGTACCATATGGTAATTAACTAATACTATGCTATAACTGGCTCTATAGTTCAGGATAGCTGTGATTTTTTGTTGCTTCTCCTTAATGATCTTCAATAAACTATTCATTGTGTCCTTATGAAAGTCCTTTGTTTTATAATGTCTTCTTTTATATTTTAAAGCTAAATTGTCAGTAGGCTTATATAGTCCAAACGAAGTAAGTGTAAAGGAGAAGTTCAGAGAGATTACCAAAATCATGCGTTTTGTATGATTATCTGAAATATAATTTGGTAATCCTTTTTAATTCATGTATTATTGATTTCTTCCACCAAATTGCCTCAATTTAGTTCTCTATAGAAATAGTTTTCTCACATGAAATTTTTAGTGAGCAAATTCAAGAGATTAACATTTTTTACTTGCTGGAGTAATATATTTTACTGAACATTTAATAGTTTAGAGAGGAGTGGTAATTATTAGCTATCTTACGTCTAGTTCACCAATAGATAAAATAAATAGCTAGTGAAGAAAATGTAGTCAGTGTGGAAGTTTATCTGTTTCCTTGGTAAATCCAGGTGGAGAGAGCCAACCTGCGGAAGAGTGGGCTGCAAATGATGCTGCAACTGGTGAAGCGAGATCAGCTGATCCCCTCAGTCAAGTATTACTTGCTGAATGGCTGGCTGGGCCCTGCCACCCCACATCACCCCCTCCAAGCTCGTGGCAAGGTTTCCCATTGCCTCACTGACATCCAATTAGTCACAACCTACCAGAAGGTAAGAACAGCTCTCTATGGTCGTTTAGTCATGGTCATAAATGTTTGTAAGAATTTAATTAGCGACCACAATTAGTTTAGTGGAGTCATGTTAGCCTCCAACACATCGAAACTGCCTGAGTACTGTTCATTGAAATGTTATCTTCCTGGTTCTTTGCGTATTTTTTTAGGATATTATTGGTGGGTGGTTAATTAGGACAAATGGAACTTAATCCTGACATGGAATTCAATACACCAAAATACAGTTGGGACAGGGACTCACTGAGATCCAAAGTGAAATTCAAACAATCCAAAGTGCTCTAGCCTGCCACTTATGCTGGTAATTATCTGGTCTCCACCATTACAAGTGCATTCCAAGTACAAATAATTTGCCTTTGAACCTACTTAGAATGAGACATCATGTAATGACCAGAAATTATGACTTAAACAAATCTTGTAAGCTTTCAAACACCAAAACAGGGATGATGCTTCCAGACAAGGGATGCCTAACTCACCATCATGAGTCACTTGTTTTGTGACCATTTTTGGAACTCATCAGGAACACAGCTTGTGCTAACCTTGGTGGTATGTACAATCTCATGCAAAACAGTTCTTGAAATTTGGGAAATTCATTTGAAAGTGTCATCATTGTGAACTGTCTTCACAGATATTTTCATCAATTTTCCTTACCAGATCATCGTTGACAACAGAAGGCGACCGCTCCTCATCGTGGACATTAGTCATTGAATAATCGAACCCACTTTCTCACCATTCCACCACTTATCCCGTCTTTACAGTAAATGTTTTTAATGTGACGATAAATTTTAGCTGGTTTCACTTTAATTGCTTTCAAAAATGGTATTACAGAACGAGTCTTACAGTCAGCGGGATCAGTAATTAATTGTCTTAAACATTATAAATGTTCACAACAATCAAACCAAATTGTGTTAGTTGAGAGCCAGTGGACAATAAGACATGCTCTCGTGTTGAACACCAAACCGCAGCACTGTACTTACTTTCCTAATATGCTTTGTACAAAGCAAGAAATGAAAACTGAAGGCTTGAAAGCATTCAATAAATAACAAAAATTGCTTGATTCTATAAAATTAAGTCAATGGTCTAAATTAAAAAGGTGACCCTAGGATGATTTTCAATATCCATTTCTTTGATACATAGTGTATGTGCTAGGTGGAGGTCCTGCTGGCACAGGCTGAACTACTACAGTGGACCCTCCAGAGTCTCAAAGGTCTGGTGTTGCAGTCGGAACACTGGGCTAAGTGGCATGGCCCTCGTACGTCTTTTAACTGTCTGCGCAAACTGGCCTGGACTAGGTAGATTTTCTCAGAGTTAATTCTGTTACTTCCAGAATACATTGTCATTGTACAAAAACATGTTAAGCTGCAATGTTTGATCTCAGGACATCTGAGAAAAATTGTGACAGATAAATATCCATATGTTTAATACAGATTTTATAATACAGAGAGACTAATGTTGGCTATGTGCATTGTTCCTTTGTGAATCAATGCTAACAGATGTGTTAATTTTGTTACATTTTGTTTCTAGACTCATGAATATCATACGTTTAATTCTGTTTTATTTGGATGTATCTAAAAAATCCACAAACAGATTATTGTTTTTGATAGTAGTTGAAAAAATTTGTTGCAGATTTTTTATAGCTAGTGTGTCCTATTAAAACCTTCCATCATTAGAAATAAATCGTAAACAAAGGTTAACTAATGAGTATTATCTTAAGACTATTATAACTCGACTAATAAAAAGACTCAGTGTGATCCTGCAGTTCAGCTAAGTAGAAATCGCGTTTTCAGACAAAAAATGATCTTGGATGTTCTGAAACCTTGAGAAGATATCCAGATTTCCTTTAAATGAGAAGAAGGAATTTCATACTAATTAATTTTCAGTTGCTTACCATATCCAAGATCATCATCTCCCAATGTTTGGATTTTGTACATGTTTTAAGTGCACTCTATTGTCATAGGTTACTAGCCTACTATTAGTGGTACTAGTCAAGGAACCTGTTGATTTTAACAACTAAATAGTTACACTTACTCCTCATTCAAATTGATTTAAAAATACAAATCTGAGTGTCTTAATGTCTCAAGTTGGTGATCTCTTGTCTGATGCAGGTTTGTGATAGTGCTTACTGGGATGTTAACTCAGGCTCATCATGGCAATGAGCTCAGTCTCATCATCAACTCTGGACTGTTTCCACTCATGCACTATATCCTCAAGGAATCTGGTGTGTACTGAATTTTCTACTATGTATATGCATATTTTTTTCCATTAATCCAGTGAATCTTGATGTTTTATAATAGAAATTTATCTGGAGTGTACGAGAGTTATTCTGAAAGTGAGGTCTGAATTACTGTAGATAATTGAAAGTTGTGCACGTACCAATTACTGGCATGTCTGTCATGCACATTAAATGATGCCTTATGATTTGGTATTTTTTACTATACTGCGTACAGTGTCAGATAAAAATGTTTAACAGCAAAACATGCCGATTGTAAAAAAGTTCGGTGATTCGGTTTGACAGCATAATAATTTTTCATCAGATAAATAAAGTGGGTGAACAGCCATTTGAACCCCTTCTATACAAAGGGGTTAAAAAGGTGGTGCAGCGGTATGAAAATTTTTTACAAGTAAACGGTGATTATATAGAAAAAAGAAGTAGGTTTCTAGCTAACTCAATGTGACAATAAAATTTGATTCTTAATAATTTATTTTTTCCTGTGACCAACGGCCCTTACTTTATAAATACGAGTAAGTCTTGTATTTCCCAAAGATCATGCAGGAACCCACTATATGCTAAATCTAAACATCCACCAACATCAGTGTGGGAATTCCCTTCTTTTCAGTATCATTGATGAAAAGTTTTATTTGTGTTATCTCCCAGAGGTGGACAGAGCCATGCAGCCAACACTGGAGAAGAAGGAGGTGTATGTGATACTGGAGGAGCAGAGTGGCAGCTACCGGCCGGACCTGACATCTCTCACTGGCCCGGAGATGTCCAGGTTGCTTAAGATAGGCACCAGAGTGGTACGGGGCATCGACTGGAAGTGGGGAGATCAGGTCAGAGTAGAGAATATATATAGAAGATTGCAGAGTTACGATACACTTGTTTGTAAATAAGATGTTTGACCGATTATTACATGACCGACCATCCGGATTGGCTATGGAGATGGAAAGTAGACCTTCCGAAACCATTGTCAGGAATTCATTGCAGTCTACCCAGTCAGTGAGTCACAGTACTCTGCTTGTATATAATTGTATGTGCTTGTGTCGTATTTCAGTATGACTGAACACTTTGGCAATGAGTTTGCAGAAACTTGACCATAGTGGTTCAGGATATTCAAGATGGCCGCATTTGAGTGGAGAAGAGTGATTCGTGATCTAGCAGGATTTCCGTATCAAAATTCAAAAACAAGGTTAAATTTTGAAATTTTTGTGTATAATTTCACAAACTGTAGACTTTTAGATGCCAAGATCTACTAGCAGCTCCTGTACAGTCAATGGATGTTTTTCATTGATTAACACACAACACATTAACATTCATTGTTTGCAAGATTTCTGGTTGTTACAGACCTGCTGAAGTCATTCTCTGATTTACAGTCTGCTGATTCAGACGCAGGTCGTTCTCTAATCAAATGCAGACATCTTTTAATTGCTTAAACCATTCTTTTATCTGACTTGTCATGAAAAGCTTTATGTATCATAGGGATTATATGGTATCTATAAAGCAGAATAGCCAAATTTCTGGCAAAACCTCACGCTAACTCTGCTCAGGATGTTCAGTTATAAGTGACATGTGACACAAGCACATGTAACAAAATAAAAAGCTATGACTCACCAACTGGACAGACCGGAGCAAATTTCGGGTAGTAGTCTCGGAAGAGTCACATAACCAATATGAGACGGTTGGTTGTGTAATAATTGGGAGAAGAGGGAGGTTGCATATTCTTCTAATAGGCCTTGTAAGGCTAACTGGATGATTAGAAGTTTTGATTTTCTCTTACATTTTGGGTGTAGCAATTAACAAAATAAAATTAAAAAATGTCTATATATAATAAATTTGTTTACACCACTTACATTGGTACACATGTTAGTTCAATTACCATCCAAAAATTATTAATTTTGATAAATGTATATGTTCATGTGTAAAAGATACAATGATTAACTTGCAGGACGGTCCACCCCCTGGTGAGGGTAGGGTAATTGGAGAACTAGGAGAGGACGGATGGATCAGGGTGCAATGGGACAATGGTGCCACCAATTCCTACCGTATGGGCAAGGAGGGCAAATTTGACCTGAAGCTGGCAGAGCCTCCCTCCGCTGATGACACTGAAGACCCAGAATCAGTTGTTGACAACAAGCTTGGTGAGTGGAGATTAAGATTAAGGTGCACTAAAAGAAAATTACACTCACTATCATTTGATCATTGATCCTCAAATTTAATGGAATCTGGAAGAATAGGAAAGGGACATCTGATTGTACGTCTTCATATAAGTTGTAGCACAAAACCCAAGTGTACAAGAATTTCAGACCTAACATATACCAACACTCAAAATGTTGTGTTTCAGTTTTTTTCTAACATTTAATCTTGAAAGATATCTGTAGTTCTGTTATCCGTTTTAACCCTTTCAGTCTCCTTCCCAACGTCCTATTACTAGGACATTTGACTTCCTCCCCAGAAATGGTAAAAATCCTATTTTTTTAGAATAATCAGTAAATATTTGTTATTTATTAGTAAAATAATTGTCTTGCTTTAATAATCTACTATTATAGTTAAAATAGAACTTCATTTGATTGAACAATTTTTTAAATATTTAAATGTCAACTATACTTAGTAAGCTTTGGTTATAGCCATTATTAGATTATTATTTATCAGTTTATTAAATACCAACTGAGTTATGAGTTCCCATGCTAATACACCTGTCTTGAAGGAAAAAGTAAAAAACTATTTTTATTTGTAATAGTCACAAAAGAAGGTGTCACTATTGGATAAAAATGAAAGCTTTACAAGTGAAATTTTGTTTGACTGTTATTTACGTGTCCTTTCATTATAGAGTTAAAATTTTTTGGTATTTTTTATTCTATTTAGTGGTAGAATATTTATATGTTAGTGAATTTTAAAAATCACTATCATAAATTTAAAAAATACTAAAAAATAAAAACATTACTTTATTATATGACCTGTATGTTTTTCAATTCGTACAGAGATTAACTGCATATATTTAACCCTTTGCACTCGAGAGTAAAATTTTTGGTCACTACCAAAAACTCGGGCTTCTATTCAACAAGTACTGGCGAAAACCTCGGAGCCCTTTTTATCAATTTTGTAAAGGTTTTGTTAAAAAGTTGTAACTTTTTTATTCTTGCAGATAGAGTTATAATTTTGGTTTTGTTTTATTTGTCATAATATTCTATGTTATAAAAAAATATATATTTGTAATTACCTTATTTTTAATACCTTTTTTCACTTGTAAAAAAAATGTTTTTGTAAAAATTTTTACAAAAATTAACATTTAGCTGTTATAACTGAAAAAAATTGCATTGACATTATATAAACTATTATTATTTCTAGGTTCCTTACATAATTGTAAACATGCACATAAAATTTCATAAACTTACCTCTATAAACAAAAATGTTGTAGGCAGTTTTGTAATTTCCGACAATTTCCCCAAATAGTGAGTTATTTGTCAAATGATTGAATATTTACTTTTTTATACCTTTTTATGCCCGTAATACAGGTACTTTGGGATTATACCGACCGCACCAGTATGAAGAACACAAAAATATAAATTTATAGAAACAAACATGATAAAACGAAAAAACAACTCTTTAATTACAAAATTACAAACTTACAACGATTATCAATGGGGTCAGATTCCGTTATATGCCCCCAACGCTTAAACCTTTTTCAATGAACTTAGAACGTTATAAAACGATGTAGTTGAGTAACAACTAACATTCCATCAATCAACAAGCATTTTCAGCATATTGTGATCTGTATTTTTGTCGCTGTTATCTTATCTTTCTCGAGAATCCCGATTACGGCAGGCCGCGCGGCATCACATGATTATTTAAGTTTTTTGCACGGTACATAATTGCCTTTCCATTGCAATTCAATTTATATTTCTGATCAGCCCCTCTAGAATTTGATATTTTCTTATAGGTACTATCGCGAAGGATATTTTTCTTTCGTTGACATCAGCGCGCTGATAGCCGGAGGCACTCGCATTTTGGGTGGCGGAGTGTGATCAAGAATAAAAACAAGTTTTGTGTGTTTTTTCAATAAAGAGTTTAGTTTTTGTTTGGTAATGTTTGTTTTTGTAGAATTTTTGTGTTTGGAGAAATGTAGGGGTAAAACACGGAAGTACAACAAAGCGACGTACCAGCTGAACGGGCGGCGAGACTCTGCAATCACGTTATCTACTAGACCGCTCGACTTTGACCTCTGTCTGAGGATGGGGAGGGGTTTGCGATAAGACAATTCCTGTTTTATATTGACTAAATATTGTTCGACGCTAATCTAGTAATCAGTAGAAGCAAAATGTCAAATAACGATTCATATCTGGGTGTGGTCGGTATAATCCCAAAGTACCGTAATACTTCCCTCACTTTCACTTTTGGCATCGTCAGATGATTCCGAATCTGATATGTTACTGACAAAAATATCACTCAGATCGTCAACATAACCTTATTGACTGAAATAATTGATCAGACTAAACATAACAATGAAGAGATCAGCTGTTGAAGTTGGGATCAAATCAGCTGACGAAAAAAGGTGAAGTTGACAAACCTCTACAACACAATGTAAAACTGCAAAATCACCGCTATATAGTATAAAGGTTTACTACGTTTTTACAACCAACAACTATCCAGCTTGCTTATATCGCAAATGCACCGCATTTGGATAATTTATAAAGCCAGTATAAAGGATTTACCAAACGTCCGACATTTCGGACGTCCGAGGTTTTGGCCTAAACAGCAAACGTCCGAAATGTCGGACGTCCGAGGTTTTGGCCAAAACAACGATGTCCGATATTTCGGACGTCGGAGTGCAAAGGGTTAAATATATTCTTAGTTTTATATTCTTTTTTTAATACATGCTTAGGTTTCAAACTCAAAATTGAAAACAAATTTGAAATAAATAAATTAAAATCAAATCTTCTAAAGATGTGATGTATATTTAGGTTACTAATTAATTACTATATGTTCTGGTAACATATTGTTACAGGACAGTTACAAAACAAGATAAAAATCATAAGTTTATCTGAAGGAACGAAATATTGGCTTCAGTAAGCTTCTAATTAAAAACGTTCAAAACAAAACCAGGCGTATTTCGCTATGGTGCTTCTCGATATGCCACGGCACTAAGCAACTGGTACTCGAAGGTTATGTTATATCCAGCGCTACTAAATTTGTTGTGTACAGCCACCCTGAGTAGTGAGGAGGCACCACCAGCTGACCGGCTGAGACAGGTGGTGGTCAACCTACTCAGGACAGTCACCATCTGCTGTGGCCTGCACGCAGAACACATCCAGCCCTCGGCCATACAGTCACTGACCACCTTGCTGCGGAACATTGTCCAGGTACGTGAACTGACAGTTGTGTTAGGTGCAACAAATATGAGGACATCTGCAATGTTACTTGCTTACTTTGAACGTTAAAAAATATTATAAATTGCACAATACGTTTTTATTCAACAAGTAAAGTAAAAAGTGTGTGATTCTGTCAACAATAAACTCTAAATGAGTTATTTAATTTACTATTCACTTTTGAATGTTTAAATCTTTTAAATTTTATGATAGTATATTTTTAATATGTCTATTATTTATAACAGCATAGATCAACACTAAAATGTTTCATTTAATGATTTTGTATGTGTTTTAATAATATTGTAAAAACTGGAAACAATTAATTTTTCTATGTTTGTTGAAAATATTAACGGTTAACATATGGAAAAAATTATTATACCAGATTGTAAATTTGATACAACTATTTCATACGAACATAATATGAGTATTTTTTCTTTAACCCTTTGCACGCCAAGTAATTACATATATGTTTTGCCCTAGCGCCAAAATACTGAATATTTTAATTTTTTGAAAACTGTAAAGCCATTTTTTTATTTGTTTAAGTAATTGATTTAAAGAATAAAAAACCATGAAATGCTTTTATGGGCATTTTTTAAAACGAAATATAGATATTTTTCTATTTTAAGTACCAGTAGTTATGAAATGAATGAAAACGTTATTTTGATAAAACTGTATAATTTTTACAAACTATACAGGTACATGAACTAGATATGATGTGTGATAAGTAAATAAATACACATTTTGGAAAACAGTAAAAAGATATCTTACAAACTGTTTTCTGTTTTTTTTTATGAATAATCGTCCAAAGTATGAAACGCCTCAAAACAAACTTCTGGGTGTAACGCTGGATTGTCTGTACATGTCTTGCACGAGTATACAGTTTCTTTTCTCAAGCCCTTTTTGAGACAAACCACACATCTTGCTCTTCCTTTTGGTCTCTTCTGAATAAAATGTGGTTTCTTGTTCAAACGTTCAGCGGGTGGTGTTCCTTGACCATATATATATATATAAGTAGATATGAATGTGAGGGTTCTAGCTCACTTTTGGGACAGTCAGAAAATCAACGTAAAATACTGTTTAAAGGACAATAAACTAATCTGTAACTCACGAATGAAAAATTAACCGAATCTATAGCTGTTTTACTGTTCATTGTAGGCTTCTAATTTCTTAAGCTGTTTTAATGAAAAAATCCAGAAATCTTAATGAAAAATCTATAAACGGAAATAATGAAATTTGCTAACATTCGCTCAACAGAAAATAAGACGATTTTTACTGAATTTCTTTAATATCGTTCTTAATCACATCATAGGCTAAAAATTTCTCAGAAACCACAACAACATAACAAATCGCGTTTGTAACAGCATTTTGAAAATCCATATTGATAATTATATCGTTCTTTGAACTAGAAATATTTGTCAAACTCTTTGTTGTATCAATGACATAAATGGGTCTATTTGCTATAAATTCTTTGGGGTTGTAATACATTTCCATATTTTTGTAGTAAACTTTCTTAAAATCTTGATACATCTGATACATGATTCTGAAAAGACCACCGGAAATGTTTAAATTTTGTAATTCATCTGGATAATAAGAACCATTCAATTTTACTCTGATATTTTTCACATTCAAACTATCGAACTTTGAAGGATTTTTTTCTTGATTATTCTGTCTATCTGTTTGAAAACCAATGATAACGAACTTGGGATTGAAGATATTTCTATAAATATTTGTGATATCGAACGAATAAGTTGTTCCGGAAATACCTTTTTGCTCAATACATTGCCAATCTAGAAAATTAAACGTGATGTTTTGAGATTTTATAATTTCATCAATCAACTGAATTTTACTCGTGGTTTTGTAATCAATCATCGGAACTCTAATGAAAAACTCGTTAATTGTAATTTTGCCATCAACAGGCATAACATTTCCAGTTGCAGTCTTCAGAATCACATCATCATCTTCAGCTCTTATGAAACTAATGTAAAATCCACCTTTATAGATTGGAAAATTTACATTTTCAAAGAATCCTAAGCCGAAATGTGCTAAATCACCGACCGCTTCAAATTGTCCAAATTTAAAAGTTGATTCAAAACTGTTTGAAAATACATCACTTTTGGAATAACAAATAGTTCCTTTAATTGTGCTTAATTGGCCACAGTTTTCGACTTCTTCTATCAATTTATTGTGTTTTCTTACTTCAATCTTAGAAAATAAAAACGGTATAAAATTATCGATTAATCTAACATTATCAGTTCCAAGATATGCTTGACCATCTTGTTTTGTTAAAGTTCCAGAAATATAAAACTGGAAGTTAAACGAGCAAAAGTTATCTCCAAAATCAATATTAAACTCAGTTCTTTTATTCGGTTCATTCAAATGTTGTTTACTAATTGGATAGAAATTTTTAAACTCCGCCCTTTCAATATCACTAGCATATTTTCTGTAGTCCGCCATTTAATAAGAGAAAATTTAAACATCATGTATAAGAAAGATATCATTTTTTCATCGATCTAATGTACGTTTTTATAAGAAAAGATATAAATTTTAGTCATTTTTAATGATCTACTTCGTCATATTCGGGATTCTCTTCCTTAAATTTTGCGATCTCGGTCACATATTTCAATAAAATTTGCACAGGATAGTAACCGCTATCTATAATATTGTTCCAATCAACTGTATCTTTATTTTCATCCAAAAATTTTATACTCAAGTGTTGATAGAGACAAAGAACAGACATATGATCTTTTAATTGATAATGTATATTTTCTTGAATGAACTCTGATGATAAAGTTTGATATTTAGCAATGTTATACCAATTCAATTTGTTTACGTATAATCTCATCATATCTTCGGATAATTCATATTTTTGAGAAATATCATCCCAATGTTCTTTTTTCAAATCTCTTTCGTGTTGCATTATAAAAAGATCGAAAGCACTGTAATGTCCCGCCATCTCTATTTATTAAGAAAAAATTTCAAGTTTTTATAAATTGGCTCTTTTTAGCGTTACATTCAGCACATTTTCCAGAAATTCTCTTAACTCCATTGATATTTGCGTAATATTTTATATCATTTGTTGCAGTTTTTTCTTTACATCTCACACAATATATGAGCGCCATTTATATAAGGAAAATTAGTCATCATAGCCGCCTAATCCATTAAATCTGTTATCAATATTTTCAAAAGTTTTATTAACATCTTCTTTAAATTTATTAAAGTTTTCTTCTAGTTTATTTACTTTATCGAGATATAAATCGTTGTATTCAACGAGTTTATGATCAATATTCTCAAAAGTTTTTGTGGCATCTAAAACTAAACTTATCAAAAGACTGCTTATTTTTTATAACTTTTTCATTAATTTCGCCAAAGTTTTCTTCTAGTTTAATTAATTTATCATGAAGTAAAGATTGATTAGTAACTACTCTTTTAAAAACTTCACCATTTTTTCTATCGGTTTCATTAAAACCCTCTTGAAATTTAGCGAAATGTTCCAAAAAGTTTGTTATTTTTCCATAAAGATCGCCTTTATATAGATTGAAATTTTCCTCAAAATTTGTAAATTTTTCATCACAATTTTCTATAGATCTTCTATTTCTGGCTTCTAACTTGTCATAGACTTCTGTTGTAAAATCTTTAACATGCTGTTTATGATTCTCATAATTTTGTTTTAGTTCATTAAACATTTTAATAGGATCTTCTAATTGAATCATTACAACAACATCAAATGGATTAATTCCTTTACTAACACCGCTAATTCTTTTTCCTTTAAAATCTAAGGCATTTTTAACATTCGGATCATGTAAATCAACAATATCGATGTTTTCTGATAATTTTAGAGGTTTTAAAATTTGTTCTTTAACAACAACATCATGTTTGTCAATACCAGGTCGAACACCGACAATTCTTTTTTTATTAGCCAAACTAACATAATTCTTTTCAACTTTGATCGCTTCAGTAATTTTATCAGCTTTTTCGATATGAGACATTAAATTGGTAAATAATTTTTCTGCACCATCTTTAAATTCTTTTTTCAATGTTTTTATTTTATCAGCAACTTCACTTGAACTCATGAAATTTGCAAGTTTGTTATCATATTCTGCTTTAAAATCTTCAATCTCGACAGCAAACATATCTGAATCTGGAAGGTTTTGTAATAAATTTTCTAACTTGTTATCAAACTCATTTCTCAAACTATCAAAATTGAAACTATTATCTACATTTTGAATAATTTGTGTTCCAAATACGTCAAAAATATTTTGTGAATCCATATTTATTAAGCAATAATTTGTTAACAACTTCTTTAAAATCTTTACCAGTACTCAGTTCATTCAAAACAAAAACACATAAATGACCACAAATTGGGGGATATTTATAGTCTTGAATCTGAGAATCATTGTAGTAGACGCTTGATTTTTTCAAATATTTAATCAATTCTATAGGTGGTTTGTCCTCAATTCTTCCATACGAATCAAAATAACATGCATTCTTATCATTTTTATAATAACAAATCCAATGCGTTCCACTTCCCATAATCGAGTCTAAATTCACAATTCCACATTCAAATTTCTTAACTTTTTCAGGTAATGTATCTCTCATGAAGATTCCTCTAAAATGTTTAATATTTTTGCAGATTTCTTCCAATTCCCCGAATGTTAAAGGTTTAAATTTTTTTTTCAATGTTTGATTTCACGTAATTCAAAGTTTTTTCATCTAATCCAGATCCTGTAACATCTTCCAACTCTTTATCTAACCAATTTAAAATGTTTCGAACAATAGGAATCACATCCTTTTTAACGATTGGAGCAGCTTTACGAACATAAGGAACAACATTTTTAACAACTGGAATATTTTCTCCAAAATCTAATAAATCTTTCAAAAGTCCACCATTTTTAAGTTCTTTCAACTGATTATAAGAAAATTCTATTCTGGTTCCTTTATTGTTTTTCTTATGTTTTTCGAGTTTATTGTATTGTCTATTTGTTAAAAAAATATCTCTTATCTTCGCCATTTTTTAGTTGATCTATTTTAAATTGAATACTAACGGGTATTTTCTTCTTAAAAGCGGATTTTATTTTTTCTTTCTGATTTTTGCTGAAATTTACATTCACCTCCATTTATATAGTTAAAATTTCAAGTTCTCTTCGATTCCCATTCCTAGTTTTCTCTTCAAAAACATTGCTCCAGCTGTTGGAAGCGCAACAAATCTTTCACCTAAACTAGCATCTTTTGATAAAAATCTATCCATTGCCTTATCTTGCAAAACTTTATCTGCTATATGTCTGGAATTTGTGTCTCTATGTTTTGCATAAAAAATATCGTGTTCCATAGCAGCTTGATCTAATTTATTTATACCAGGATCTCCTCTTTTTAGTCTTTTTTCGAGTTTTGTGCCAGGCCCCAGATACTGATAAGTTGGTACGTGTAATTCAAAAGGTAAATTGTTGATAAAATCATTCAAAAGTCCACTACCCTCAATCATAGATGAACTTATTGCCGGCAAAACTCGTTTTAAATATTTAATTCCATCAGGTTTTTCAATCATTTCATCAAGTTTGTTCGAAATAAAATCTTTAATCGCTTTCTTTTCGTTCAAAAAATTGTTGTTTCCAGCCTTTTCTTGAGCATAAATATAATTAATAATTCCATCGAGTTTTGTCAAATCGTCGATATATCTGTATTCAATCTTATTATCACTGTATTTTCTCACACCTGATCCTTCGATTCTTTTTTCCCAAATTGGTTTAATCAAATTGAGATATTTTTTACCTTTACTTGACTTTGGTTTCTTAGTTGATGGATCATTATTTTTGTAAATTGAATCAGATTTCCATAAAATTTCAGTATACTTTTTCAAGTCTTCTTCAGAATATAAACCGTCTTTTGGAACATCAGTGCCTGTTAATAATCTCCATAAACCTTGAGTTCCTTCATATGTTTTTTCATTAATAATGATATCATTATGCTCAAAATTCACGGGCAAATTTCCAATCATAAAACTTTTCTTTTTTCTGTCCCAATACAAACCAAATTTATCATCCTTTGCTCTAGGAAGAAATTTTTTACCAATTTCACCAATTATTATATCCGTCGTTCCAGGACTTATTGGTTCAACTATGGTAGAGTCTTCAATGATTCGAGGTCTAAATGGTGTTGAAGATGGTAATTTTGGCAATTCAAACTCTTCTACTTCAGATTCTGGAATCGAAATATCGGCAAATTGTCGTACAACTGGAACCAAATTCATTAAATTTTGATTATCGCTTAAAACATTTTCAATTTTGCCCTCAACATTTTTTATTGCAGAAGTTACAGGTTGATTAATTTTTTGAATAAGTTCTTGTTCTTCTTCATCCATTCGAATCTGTTCTTTAAATTCTTTGATTAATTTCTTTTCGATTTGATCAAGTTTTTTCGCTTCTTCAGAAGTTACGTTCGCCATTTATTTAGGAAAATTTTGAAACGTGGAACGTAAAACGTGAACGTGGAACGTAAAAACGTGAACGTGGAACGTAAAAACGTGAACGTGGAACGTAAAAAACGTGAACGTGGAACGTAAAACGTGAACGTGGAACGTAAAAAAACGTGAACGTGGAACGTAAAACGTGAACGTGGAACGTAAAAACGTGAACGTGGAACGTAAAAAACGTGAACGTGGAACGTAAAACGTGAACGTGGAACGTAAACGTGAACGTGGAACGTAAAAAACGTGAACGTGGAACGTAAAAACGTGAACGTGGAACGTAAAAACGTGAACGTGGAACGTAAAACGTGAACGTGGAACGTAAAAACGTGAACGTGGAACGTAAAAACGTGAACGTGGAACGTAAAACGTGAACGTGGAACGTAAAACGTGAACGTGGAACGTAAAAACGTGAACGTGGAACGTAAAAACGTGAACGTGGAACGTAAAACGTGAACGTGGAACGTAAAACGTGAACGTGGAACGTAAAACGTGAACGTGGAACGTAAAACGTGAACGTGGAACGTAAAACGTGAACGTGGAACGTAAAAACGTGAACGTGGAACGTAAAAACGTGAACGTGGAACGTAAAAACGTGAACGTGGAACGTAAAACGTGAACGTGGAACGTAAAAACGTGAACGTGGAACGTAAAAACGTGAACGTGGAACGTAAAAACGTGGAACGTAAAACGTGGAACGTGAACAGATTTACCGTTTTTCTGTTATTTTCATAATGTAAATAAAAATTAAAGATAATATAAAAATAATTGTAACAAATATTTTATCAAGTAGATTTGTCAGACCACTAAGCAGCATTTATATTAGAAAATTTATTCAAATATTTGCCATTTTTAGGCTTCAAAGTTAGATTAATAGTTAAAAATCCGTAGTCTTCCTTCCAAATTTTATCACATAACTCAATAAAGTTGTTAAAACTCATATCAGATCCCACATAATTGTTATAAATCTTTCTCGAATAGTGATCGTCTTGCTTAAAAATACACAACATATTCAGGTTATTTCTAATAACTTGTTTATCAACCTTTGAAAAGCATTGGGAAAGATAGATACAAGATATGTTTTTGTGACGAGACATTACGAAATATTCCTTAATAACGTCTTGATTTTCTAAAATACAATCATCAAAAACGATTAACGAATTGGGTTTACATTCGCTTAACGGAACTATGTCCTCAGAAGCATTATAAAAATGTGATATTTTTTTGTTTAAGTTTTTCTCAATATTTTCAAATCTTTCTTGTAATTTTTTATAGGCGTCTTGTTCTAAAGATTTACTAAAAACATACAAATTGGAATAAGGAATCAACCTATTGTAGATAAAATTCAATAATAAAGTTGTTTTTCCACATCCACTTGAACCAACAATTAACAATCTGATTGGTTGATCTTTCTTATTTTCTTCAAACGTTTGAAGTTTTATCTGATCTTTTTGCTTTAAAAATTTCTCCATTTAAATAGAAGATTTTCATCTTGAAGCAACGCTTGCGAAAATGAAGCTGTTCAAGTTGACTTCAGAAAGCTCTAAATTAGTTTTAAACTTGGAACATCCTATACACTTAGAGGAAGAATCAAATTATTTTATCGGTTTAAGCGGTTTTTATTCTGACAATTTTGTAATAAATATTAGTGAAAGTTCTCCTTATTGTATAGGATTTAGTGAGAAGAACATAACAAAATATTATGGTTTAAACAAAGGATATTATACTTTCGATCAAATTAAAAATTCCCTTAAAAATTATCTGAAAACATTCAAACAATCAGATAAATCTTTAAACTTTGACGAAAACAAGTTTGAAATGCAAAAAAATTATCTTTATAATAAAATTCAAATAAAATCACCAGTAAGAATAATGTTTTCAGCAATTATTGTAGATTTGTTAGGGTTTGTTCAAGAAACTATTGAGCCAAATCAGGTATATTTAGGAAATAAAACGCCAAAATTTAGACCGTTCGATGTAATTGAAGTGCACTGCAATCTCGTTGAACCTAGTTTTGAAAATCATACCGAACATCTTCACAAAGAATCTGAAATTTTGTACACATTTTTCCCAAATGTTGCTTATGGATCAAAAATCAGTGAAAAACCGAATGAAATCGATTATATTCCAATTAGAAAAAATATTAAAAGAATTCAAAAAATCGTTCTAACTATACAAGACTCTGAGGGAAATTTATTAAATAATGAGAGTAAAACAACAATATATTTAAGATTGAAAAAGGATTAAAATGGACCCCAAAATATAAAAAAAGCTTCGAAAACATACATTCTGAAGGTAGGGGTGATTCGCCCCCGCCTTCAAACTTTCAAAAAAACACTGTTTTCATTAATGAATCTGGGCTTTATTCTCAAAATAAAAATTACTAGTTAAATTTCTTTTCTATCTAAATGGAGACAGTTGTAGATCCAATAAATAATCAACTTATATTCAATAATAAAGACATTGTAACGATTGTAGACGAAATCAATGTAATCTGGTTTAAGGCTAAAGATGTTTGTGAAATATTAGGTTATGAAAAAACAAAAAACGCAATTAAATTAAATGTTGATGATGATGACAAAATTCAATATTTTTACTTAAAAAACAAGGGGCTATTCGAATGGCCCCTTAACAATCTTCATCCTGACACTGTTTTTATCAATGAATCTGGACTTTATTCTTTAATTTTGAGATCACATAAAAAAGAGGCAAAAATCTTCAAAAATTGGGTTACAAAAGAAGTTTTGCCAAGTATTCGTAAATTTGGTGAGTACAAACTTGAAAACAAGATTAAATATTTAGAGGACGAAGTTAAACACTTGCAAATTTCAGGTCAAATGAAATCCTTGAAAATAGAGAATCAAGAATTGCGAATGGAATTAATGAAGAGAGATATGATATGTAAAAATTTTGATAAGAAAAAGCACCATGTTTTTGTATTAATTAAGAAGAATCACATGTGGGAATGGCCTTATTACGTTATCAGAGCTCAGAAACGAGAAATACCAAACCGATTAAAACATCTAAAAATAAATTATCCTGAATTAGAGATTTTGTTCATTGATGACGAACCAAATTCTATCAATCTCTACAACCAAATGAAAGAATCTTTGAATATTTTATACAACGGAAATCATTTTACTACAAATATGGCAGAATCTCGACTGATTTATAGAATATCTAAATTACACGATGAAAATGTTAATAAATTTTATTAAACTCTCGAATTATGATATTTTGTTTGTAAATGTTTTTGAAGATAAGGTAACCATTGAATGATTCGTCCACACTCGCAAAGAGTCGGTTTCTTTTGACTTTCTCGTTTAATTCTTCTAGCACAATCTCTACAAAAAGCCTTCTTGTTATCTTTACTATAATGCCAATCGTAAAATTTGGAAATATCCTTAATTTCTTTACAAACGCAACATTTTTTCTCTTCTAACGTTAATTTTTCTAATTTATCGTATAATTCTCTTGCATATTTTTTATGACAATCCTTACAATAATAGTATAATCCATCTTTGGTATTCTTATTTTTATGAAAAGCTTCAAAATCTTTAAATTCTTTGCACCTTGAACATTTCTTTTGAGCCTCCATTTATATAGAAAAAATCTTTGACTTTCTCAATTCATATTCATAAAACTTTCCGGTTATTTCTTCATTATTTAAATCTTTTATACTATAAGTTACAGGATCTGTGTTATTAATTTGATAAATCACAAAGATTTCTCTTGACCAATTGTTCTTATATTTGTTCGAAAATGTTTGTTTTTTACTAACAATTCTTACATGATCATCGACTTTAAATTTAGTTTTCGTGTGAATTTCAGGTGGAACATACTCGAAAACTGTCTCTAATAACTCCTTTTCGGCATCCTTATCTACGTCTTTAGGCTTCATTTTGATTGTGCTGTGAACAGTATCGTTATATTTCTTTACGATTTCTTGAAGAATATCGATCCATTTAAAGTTTTTATTGATCTCAAAAATTACTTTCATTCTCTCATTTTGAGTTCTGTTATATCTCTCTACAATACTTGATTTCTCTTCGTTTTCAGTATGATAAATCTTAATGTTGTATTTCCTCAAAACATCGTTAAATTCTTTATTTTTAAACTCTAAACCCTTATCTGTATGAAGTAGGTTAGGAGGTTTGTGATTGATCCTTATAGCATCTTTTACTATATCTTCGAAAGCTTTTGAAATATCCTTGCCGTTTTTTCTTTTGATAGCTCTTGACCAAGCATATTTTGAGAAAGTATCAATAACATTTAACATATACTTAAATCCATCATTTTGATCTGAATAGTTAGACATTATAACTAAATCTGCTGCCCATAAATCGTCAATTCCTAATGTTATAATTTTTCTCTTTTTAAACTTTTTTCGTACTGGTGCATGAATTTCTCGAGCTTCAATCTCTATCTCATCTTTAGTCTTCAATTCTTGCTTAACAGGTTTTGGATTTGGATTCTTTATAAACTTACTCTTGTTTGTCTTACATTTTGAACATTTTGCAGCAATTCTATACAATCCATTTTGAGTTTGAACGATTTTAGAATCTATATTTTTCGTTTTTTTCTTGCATTTGTGGCAGTGAATCAAATCATCTTCCATTTACATATCAAAGTTTCCAAGTTTATTTAATTCGTCTAATATATCAGATTTTGCTTCATTTTTATAGCCATATGGTACTGTATCGATCTTATTTTCTAGGACAATTCTCTTATCATCTTTAGCGTTCAGTGCCAGCTTGTTTATGGTAACAGTGTACAACTCATGTTTATAACTTTTGATGACTGTCATCTCCCTAAATTCTTCTTTATCTTCGAACAAACATCTCTTCAAGTTTTCGATATTTATTGTTTTATTTACAACGCTTCTCTTAATTCCTTTACACCTAACTGGGTTTTTATCTAGATATTTGTACGAGTACATCTTAGACCTTAAACCACAAAATTCTTCTAAAACTTCGCTATTTAACTCATCTTTGAATTTCCCTATTACCTTCTTATTTTTAGTAGTGAAACATTCATGATCTTTTGGATAATCACTTGTATCAAAGTCATCTATATTTTCTTTAATAATTTTAAAAGGATCTCGTTTCAATTCTAGAAAATAACTGTCTGTATCCATGTAACACAGATTCAAATCTGGATCAAACTTCTTTAATTTGTTGTAATAAAACTCGTACATTAGCAATTTTGAGAGGTCGAGAACTGAAAATCCTATGTAAATCGGTTTGTTAAATTTAACCTTTTGTTTATACATGTGACTCGCTATACAGTTGTCGTCAAAGATGTTAAAGCATTTGAAATTTGTTTTCTTAGCTTGTTTCATTGAAAATTCTTCATTTCCAAGCTTAATATCACATCTATTTCGCACATTTTCCATACTTTTTCCAAAAACAGAGTTGTTCATTAACTTGTAAAAGTCCTTTTCAAAGTCGCTTGTAGCTTTGGTTCTCATGTTTGTGTTAAAATCAATGTATTCTTTCATAAAAGGCTTCTGATCGAATGCAATAACTCTATTCACATGTTTCAAAATCATACCTTGTTCCAAATAGAACTTCAAATTTCTCGAATGAACAACGTATTCAGTTTTATCCAGTAGAGTTGTGCAAAGTTTGTTTTTAAAATGTTCTGGAGCAAGAGGTAAATCCTTGTGATGTTCGTGTAAATTCGTTGGATATCCAAGATCAACTTCGAGAATATAGCCATAATCTTCGTCGCCAGTGAGTTCCAAAATTGTTTCTTTCCATTCTGCTGTTGTATACGTTTTAGGATCCATCCACTTGATTTCGTTATATGGTAAATTTTGCATTAGGCCATACCCATAAAGGTTATTAGCATCAACGTATAACAAATAGTTTTCGGGCTTTGTCTTATCAAAATCTTTTAAATATTTGTTATTTGCTTTCACATATCGTTTAATACATTGAGAAATGCCTCCGCGAATACCTTTTTTCGATCATCAAATACATATTATAATCACTAATTAATTGTAATTCTATCTTCGTTAATTTTAACATAGCATCCCATGCGAGACTGGGAGCTGTTAGATAGTGTGCTGGATCAAGCTTATAGCAATTCAAACAAATATTCCTAAAATTTTCAAAGATATCAGCGAGCAATAGAACATCTTGAATGTTATAGAGATCGGAGTAATTTCCTAGATTTTTTACTTTTAATTTGTTCCATACATTTAAGTAGTGTTGAAAATCTTTCTCAGATATGCTCTCGTCTGTCAAAAGTGAATAGAAATCTTGAATTCTCAATTCTTCTGTGTAATCAAGTTTTTCAATACTGTCGATAAATTCGTAAGGAAATATGCCTTTTCCAGATAGAATTTTAAAGATTTCTTCTTCGTCATTTGGTTGTCTATCTAGAATTGCGTTCAGACCATCTTGTATAAAATGATTTGTATGTTTGAAATCATCTTTTTTGAGGTTTTTAGCTAACTTTTCTATAGACGATGCCATAAATCTGAACGTATCTACAAAAGAAAACTTGATGAACTTTCTTGGTTTATCATCTTCAAACTCATACCCATATCCTGAATTTACTGAATAATTTATATATTTCTCATCTGTGTTTGCGATCAAATCAACATTACCATACTGTTTTGCCAATTCTTTTATGTACAAATGAGTATCGTAATTTGACATATTGTGGCAGAAAACTGGAATATTTTGAGGAAATTTTAGATTCAAGTTACAAGATAAATGAGCTGCCCCTCGAAATTTACCTGTTAAATGACAATGATCTCGTACTTTTTTTCTTGTTTGATTATCAAAACCCTCACATTCACAAATATGACAAAGACTGGAATTTTGGTACGCTAATTCTTCTTCTTCGGTCAATTTCATAGGTATTTTATTTTTAGAATTATACTTTTTAGCTATGTATTTCGATAATTTATTAAGTTCTTCAAACAATTTTGCAGGAACATTTGGCAAATCTTCTTCATTTTTTGCTCTATAACATATAGGTTTGTACATGCGATTTGTCACATTTGACACTAAATATAGAGTAAAACCATAAGGAATGTGCTTCTGAATCTTGGTTGTAATCGATCTTTGTGGATTGTTCTTGCATGTCGGAATTTTTTCTAATATGCTTTCAAAATCCATATAAATAACGTAAGGATGAGAAAATTTCTTTTGATAATTAATAAATGATGTTGTTTGACCTGGAAACGGCATAATTGGCTTACAAACTTCGTGTTGCTTGCAATTCTTCTAAATGATCTGTTAAATCTCCAGATTTGTAGAAATGGCTTAAACATCTTCTGCATAGAAATTTTTTATTTTTACACTTAGATAACTGAGAGAAAACGAGCTTATTTAAATCTGTTATCAAAACATAATGAGATTTGTCATCTTGTTTAACATACAATAAATCGATTTCTAACTCGGCATCATAAATTTCTGAAATTTGTAACGGAACAATATTGAGTTTTTCATCAAAACTATAGACATTTACAGACATTTTCGGATAATTATACTTTGCTTTACTGCTTCGTTTTTCAAATAATTGTATATCTTTTAAGGACATTGGATACTCGAAACCTGAAAATATCTCGTCATTTACAAATTTCTCGTATTGCTTTGCTCTGTCAGCATTCTTTTCAGGTTTTTCAATAGCGCATCGGATAGAATAAACAAAACAGAAATCATCTTTATTTTTGATATTTACACAAGCTTTCTTATCTTTGATTTTCTTTGGCAAATCGATATATGATCCTGCGTTCATTATTTCGTGTTTATTAAGGCTCAAAACTAGTTGTTTGCAGCTTTTAAATGTCCATCCAGAACCCTTATTTGGATGATTTGTCTGTTCTCGATGTGTTAATTTATTAAATTGCTTAGTAATAAAGTCGTTTACATCAAAGATCTCGTCTGCTTTTATAGTAAAGTACATTGGACAAGTTTGTGTTTCACCGTTCACTAAAGTTCGTTCGTATTCGCATTCTAAAGAGAGATATCCTTTACTATTTTTCACAGTTTCTTGAAATTTTTCGATTAAACTTTTAATTTCTGGGCGCAAAATAGAAAGATATTTGTAAATTGACATGAAATTGTCGTTCAAATTTGTTAAAATGTATTGCTTAAATAGACCATGTATTGAGGATAAAACTTCTACATCAATGATATTTTCAGGTTTCTCATTAAGAGTTTTGTCAATTTCTTCGATCATTTCAGACTTAGTTTTATCGTTTGTTTCAATGGACAATTTCTCAGCGATTGATTGAATTTTTTCATCTTTAAATAGATTGAGATCTTTTTTACTTTCCTTAAAATTTTTCTTTAGTTCACGCAATTTTTCTATATTGTACATCTTCTCGTGACCATCGATTTGATTCTCTTTAGCCCAAGTCCTCAAATAATTTAGTTCTTTATTATAAATTTCTTTGTTCTTCAAATGATTTTTCGACTTATAATGTCGGGTAAAATGATGTTCGAAAACATCTTTTTTGCAGTACGGGCAGGATATCTTTTTCCTCTCCATTTAAATAGGGAAAATTTGAATCTGCCAAGTTTTACTTTTTAGTAAAATATCTTTTTATTAAGCTGAAAAATAGCAATAATTCAGTAGATTTCTAAGGATTTTTTCATTAAAACAGCTTAAGAAATTAGAAGCCTACAATGAACAGTAAAACAGCTATAGATTCGGTTAATTTTTCATTCGTGAGTTACAGATTAGTTTATTGTCCTTTAAACAGTATTTTACGTTGATTTTCTGACTGTCCCAAAAGTGAGCTAGAACCCTCACATTCATATCTACTTATATACATACATATATATATATATATATATATATATATATATATATATATATATATATATATATTCATTCAAATATATTCACAAGTTACGTCATAATAATAAATAATAGTTATTACTATAGTAATAGTTTTAATAGTTCACAAGCACTAAACGTAATATAAACTAATAAAACTGTAAAAACATAAACTGTCAGTGAGCAGGAACACTAGAGATAGAACTTCACGAAATGGCGGCGCTTCATGAAATGGCGGCGAGTATAATCGCTTTGGGCGTTTCGAGAAGTACGGGAAACAAACATGAATAGAAAGAAACAGCTGTTACCGATTGATACTTCTCAAACGTTCAGTTGGCACGTTGGCTAATGGCATTAGGCAGCAAAAGTGACTTTCTCTACCATCTAGCAGCAAATTCGAAACTATTAAACTATCTAATAGTTGTAAAATGTAGTTCCCGGTATAACTCGCTATGGGCGCTGTACGGACTTTTATGCATGCGAAGTAACTCGCTTAATATGGCGTGCAAAGGGTTAAGACAGACATAATATGTAGTCTAACATTTTTGTTTGAATTCTAAGCAAAAAAGCTAATTTTTGTAAACTTGAGTCTTTATCCTTCATTATCCTTGTGAACTGCTTTCAATATCACAGTATTTTCAGCATCCATGTTTTTTAAAATCTAAACAGAGAGTATTTTTAAGCAGCATGCTCTTCAATTAAATACTCTTTGACAAAATAACAATGTAAGGATAACTGCTAATAAGGATAAATTTGAACAATCCAACTAATGTCTGTACTGAGTTCTAGACAAGTGGCAAGACAGTCTCTGTTACACAAGATCTACCTTGCTCGTGGCTATTCTGGGAAATATAAAGCACCCACTGGTAATATAAACTGTAAATTCTCATTCTGATGAAGCTGAAATGTCTGCAGATGAAATATTTGACGGGGAAACAGCAGAGGGACTGGGCGACTCTAGGGTTCATCCGAGCGATCTGTGTGTCCAGTCCTCTGTGTCAATCTCTCAGCTCTCCGCCATGGTTGGATCTACTCTTCACCATTGCTTCGTCCTTCGAGTCACCATTAGTCAAGCTTCCTACTCAGGTGATTACTTCTGCCACTTGTCTTTTACATAAAAGAAGTATGTAGCATAAGATGATTTTTCATGAAGTAGGATTAAAGAGAGCAAAAAGCCAGGTTTTTAAATGAGAGATTAGATAGTACAGGAATAGTAGGCTTGTCTTTACCAGATTGGAAGGTATTTCCTCTTCTTAAAAAAAAAAAAAATTTAAATACACAAATAAATGGAATTTATCATGCTTACTGGGCAATTGATAAATCAATATGCCCTGTGAACAGTATTACACAGTATTATGTTATTAATTTAATTACCATAGCGGAGAGATACTTAGTATTAATTCTTATCTGACCTCGAGTGGTGTGTTCCCAGCTCCAGACATTCAGGCTGCTGCGAGCAGTTCTGCCAACTGGTATTACCAACCAGGAGCAGCGTTACACTGTGTTGCAGAGGTTGTTTCACCTGCTCGGGGTCTCCGCTCTTACATGCCAACAAGACGTCAGTTACTACACAGGTCAATGTGATTTTTGGTTTGATGAAGTTTTTATGCTAACAGGAACACTAATTCTAACCTTCATTTTTGTCGTTCTTTTTGCAAAACTCCAAAGATTTGAAAATACAATTAAACCTATAAAAAGGTTAATTGAAAATTTCCAAATTTCCAAATCAAGAATCAAGATGGATGGTTAGTTTGAGAATGTTGGTTGTAATTTTATAAATAAAAATGAATGATGAAATGTGTTGATAAGCGCTAATCTTGATAACGGCTGGACCAATTCGGTTAATTCCTTATGTAAAATATCCATTGAAATCCAAGGAAGGTTTTTATGAAGAAGAAGTTAGGAAAAGTTACCTGGAATATTTTGGAATTCAGAAAAAATCTTAGTGTTTACGTTTCATAATTCAAATTAAACTGACACTAAACAGCTGTTGACATCTATAATTCGACAAACTTTGTGAAACATCTGTTTACATTTAAATTTTATCAATAATAAGTAAACAGTGCTTGATCGATAGTGTAATGCAGATAGTAAATAAAACATTAATATATACATTTTACTCCAGATTGTGCCAGTGACGAATTAAAATCATCTAATGCATTAAATACTGTTATAAAACTAACCTTAATGAACAAAGTTATGAATGTTTTCACATAAGTTACTTTAAAATGGTGGGATATTATGATATTACATTTTAACAATGGCTTATGGAAAACAGAGAAATGAATACTAACGATCCATTCTTTCCCTGGCTACAGTCCAAAAAACAAGTGTAACGCAAAACTTTAATAACGATTATTTTGGAATGTTGCATAACCTTAATAAGGATTTTCCTCTTATACCGAAAGTACATAAGAAGTAGGTAGGACTTCCCCCTAGGTTGTAATAGGCTTTTCAGTCCTACTTATGTGTGTATTTTCATCATTAGGACCATGCACACTCAACTATGTCAACACGATTTGACCAAAATAGATTTCCGAGAACTAGGTAATCGAATATATATAGTATTTTGATCTAGGCAACATGGCAAGCTAAACTGTGACATAGTAGGTAAGTGAATTTAAACGGTCTTAAGTAGGCACTTTTTAACCGAAGTATGAGGCATCTCAGTCCTATGTAAGTATAATATATTTTTTCTTCGTCAGAACAACAAGGCAAACTCTACTATGGTACTGGAAATATCTTAGACCTGAAATATATGATAAGGATTGGAAATATACGCTTTTTGACCGAAGTAAGTTTCTGAGACCTGTGTGATCCGATATTTGTTTTCTTGATCGGGGTGACAAGGCAGATTCAGCGGTGATGTTATGTATATAATTAATTAGAACCAGAAATGCTCTTACAGGTGCCAAACATGATATAATAATTAAGTTAAACTCTGATACTATTTACCATGAACTTAAATAATATCTACCTGATGTATGCCTACTTATGTTTTAAAGTTTTTATAGGACTCCCATCATAATTGCTTTTACTAAGTAATATAAGGACTTCGGTTCTAAAGATTGCGTGCGAAGCCGCGGGTAACAGCTAGTATGATTATAAAGATTTGGATAGGTGAAGAAATTTTATAATATCTAGAGTGATTTTCATTCCCTTTACCTGGGGTAAATGGGGTATGCTGATTTAGAAGATAAGACTAATCAAATTCATGGATTTTCCAATATTGCCATAGAAAATTCTAGTGGTATCATTAACTTGAAATTTTAAGAACCCTGATGTGAAAATTAAATATATGCTTTTGATCATATGGACCATACAATATGTTACAGGCAATCTACGTCCTGTGTTCCTCACTGCTTCCCAGACAACCACTGTTGTTGAGGAATGTATCACACTGCTCCGCACCTTGTACAATGAGTGGACCCAGGTTTTCAACTTGGTGTTAAGTGGTACTTTGGCTACAGCTAGTGACCTTCTCTCTCACCCCTTACTTAACCTACAGGCAAGTCTAGTACTGATATAACCACCTCAATGTTGTCTACAGTTACAGTAACACTGACAACACAAATTTGAATCTTTTTCAGAGCCAGATGTCAAACTAATAGTTATTCATTTATTTGGATAGACCTGCAATTGGAATTGTTTGAGGGTTTTTAGGAGGCATAGAGTCCTGAATTTTCCAAAATCAGGCCAAAAATCTTTGGAATTTTGGAAGTTTTTGAAAATTACCCTTTGGGATCAGGATAGTGAAATGGAGTTAAACTAAGGACAGATGAGACCAATGTCATGATCCAGCTGCTAACTGGAGGCAAAGAAGCTCCTAGTTGCTTGGTTGGTAAAGTGCAATCTATCAAGAGTAAATGGCACTGAATTCAACGTTACAAGACTGATTGATAATGGTGAAACAGGTTTTGTTGTTGCCAGCAGAGTTGCTGAGTGCAGCTTTTACATGGAAGGAGTGGTGGTGGCAGCGTGGGGAGTATGTTAGGATAGAAGGATGGTGACTAATCTACTCACAGTACAGTTATGATTGGTTGTACGACTTGTGGACTCGTGAAAGCTCGAATGGTACTAAGAAAAGTTTTTTATTGCTATTTTGTGTTCTGTCAATATACTACTGGGGTTGCCGCTTGCTCAAATTATTTGTTCCTTCTGTTGCTCCTCTATTCGATGCTGCTAGAACTGTTTCCATTACTTCTCAAGTCGTTTCCAATAACCTAGGTTTCCAATAATGAAGGTATTATTGTAGTACCAAATTTTAGTCTATAAAAACTGTGATTGATAATAAAACATCAAGTTGTGTAGATACAAGAGATGGAGAACACCATGAGTTCTAGTTATACAGTAACAAAAAATGTACTATACACATATTGCACAGCTAGAGGGGAACAAACCATCCAGCGTCTCACTGAGGAATTACAACACTTAAAAGTTTAACATGGTTGTAAATGTTGACTTAATTTAATCCAAATATTAATAGTGTGTTTGTTATTACTTTTTTAGCATAAGTAATTAGCTTTTCTTGTGAAGTAAACTGTTTTTTTTTTTTCAGTATAAATGTGGTTCTGGAAGAAAATGTTATTGCTGTACCCCTTATGTATGTGGCTATAAACTACTGTAATTAGGAATAACTTTACAGAGTAAAAGTAGGTTCTATAGTTGTATAATGCATTTTCATTGTAGTTATGAAATAGTATCATGTAAGACTATTTGTGGGACGCTGTAAAGTTAAAAACTCTATGGTTTTTAATTTAATCGCTGACATGTAAAAATTACAACAGGAAATTAAGTTAATAAGCTCACAATTATGTAACAGTTTCGAGTTTTGCAGAGGATTATATTAAAACTAGAGATTGGTGTTTAAATGCAGTAAGTGGAACTTTATTATTTATTTGTTGTTGTGTTGGCAGAATGAGTCTGAGTTGGACACAGTGTCAATGCAGTCTGGTGCTATGGCAGCCCTGCTTGTTATTGGAGGTATGGATTCTCGGCCTCGCATCGGAGGAGTGGTCTCTGTGGATAACTGTGGTGAAGGTAATAAGGCTGTGTTCATGTAATGCATAATAATATAGGATTTAGGATTTAGAGTGAACATATAGACAATAGACAATAGACAATAGACAAACTCTTTATTAACAAAACATCAAGAATTGCAATGGCGTCAAGTTTTACAAAGTTGGTTCTTTATCTGCCATCCTGTTCTTCTCCTTTCCAGTTCATGAATTCATCCATGGAGTAGAATGGTCGGCCGGCCAGCCATCTGGTTAGTTTGGTCTTCAATGTATTTCCTTGTAGCATTTTTATGTCCTCCGGAAGGTGGTTGAATAGTCTTCTGCCAATGTAGGATGGTTTCCTCGTAAACAGAGCAGTGCGGTGTTGTGGCAGGTGGAAGTTTAAAGCTTGGCGCGTGTTATAGTTGTGAAGGTTGTGGCCTCGTTGTAACTCCTCTTTGACAGCATGCATTATGACCTCTCTAATGTAAAGGCTAATGATCGTTAAGACACCTTCATGAATGAAGGCGTCTCTGCAGCTTTCCCTTGGACCGAGACCTGACATAATTCTGACAGCTCTTTTCTGTAACAGTAGGATTCTTTTTACGTTTCCTGCTGTTGTGCCTCCCCAGACCACGAGACCGTATCTCAGGTGTGACTCGATCAGAGCATAGTAGGCGATCCTTGTAGTTGCGTCATCACTGGCACTTTTTACTCTTTTTAAGATGTATAAACATGTGTTCAGTTTTTTTGAGAGTGTGTCAAGGTGATTGTTCCATGATAGGTTGTTATCAATGGTCATCCCGAGGAATTTGGTTTGGCTTTCCATTGATACATCAGGCAGTGCGGGAACGTCCTCTCGTCTCCTTCCAAAAGCCAGTTGTTTGGTCTTTTCAGTGTTGACAACCAGATCGTTTTCGTGGCAGTATTGGTATGCTAAGTTTAGCGCAGTATAGGAGTTGACTGCCATATTGTTAGGTGTTGACTCAGACATTAAAAGTGTTGTGTCGTCGGCGTACATCAGTGGCGCACAGTATGTGCCTAAGTACTGCGGCATGTCATTAGTCATGAGGATGAATAGGACTGGTCCGAGCACTGAGCCCTGAGGCACGCCTCTCTTGACAGGCAGGGGGTTTGATCTCAGTGTTTGTGAGAGATTTTTGTGTCTGCATTGAATCTCAACTGTCTGGCTTCTCCCCTCCAGGTAGCTCTTGAACCACTCTTTAGCATGTCCTTTAATTCCAAGTTGTTCGAGTTTGTAGAGGATCAGCTCGTGCCCCAGGCAGTCAAATGCCTTGCTGAAGTCCAGCATGATACTTGTGACTATGTTTTTCTCTTCTAGGTTGTCGATGATAAATTCCGCAAGTTTAATAATGGCCGATGTTGTGGACCTTCCTTTAATAAAGCCGTGTTGATTGTCTGTTAAGAGGTGGTGTAGCTCACAGTGGTCCATTAGTCTTTTCAGAACTACTTTCTCGATCACCTTAGAGCATGTTGGGATCAGAGAAATGGGCCTGTAGTTAATGGCTTCTGTGTGGCTTCCAAGTTCCAAGTGGCTTATACAAGTTGAATTGGTATAACAATAGCCTAAATGAAATGTTTTGAGGGTTTTAACAGTGAATATTTGGACACACTACATTTTTAATTGTATTTGGTATTGCTATGTGTTGTAAGATAGATACATATTATATTTTTGCTATAATTACATTGTATGTGCAGGCACAATTTGTCGCTTCAGTCAGCACGGAAAGTTGGTGGTACAGATGCACGACAGTAGCGCTACCAAGAAACTGACTCTGCATTCTCTGTCAGTATCACCAACCCCTGCCTTCAACCTGGATAAGATCCATATGTCAGAGTCCGTGCAAGACACATGGGCCACTCTGCTGTCCATCACCACACTCAGCCACACCTTCAAGACCTCACCAGGTATAGTATGGGGTCTCACATAAAATTGGTTGTTAATAGGAACTATGTAATATCCATAAAACTAGTGCTTGACATTAGGCTGAACACACTGGAACAGTGTTCCAATACCTGTATCTAAATAAAATGAGCATTGTTGATTTTTGTGAATTCTTTCTAGTACACCTCGAAAATGCATTATAGCACTATTTTCAGACCTCATATTTACAAAATTTTCTGGAAAGGACTCCCGAAGCATCCTTCTTCTGGGATATATTCAATATCTTCAAATCCCGGAGAGGTAATAAGTATACCACCTTTAGTTCTAGAAATCAAATACTGCATAAATATAAGACCGAACCAGTGCGACTTTTTTCTTGGAAACATTATATAAACAATTATTGCGTACTATGGCCCTGAAATTGAAGCTACAGTTGCTACTCACTAAATAACCTTAAAAGACACAACGTAAACATTTGTCTTTGAAAAATACTATAGTTAAAAATTCTCATTGCAGGCATTATAAACATACCATTACTACGTAATCAACAACAGCTGCTAGTTGCCATCAAGGCAGGTCGGGTATTGTTGCGCCACCAGAGTAAGCTGCGTCGTGTGCTGCGCCGCCCCACACTACCGCCTACAGCTAGCCTCGAGGCTCTCAATGAGGTGGATGACCTCGAGTCGGAGAGCACCTCGCTGCTGCTACATCACCTCATCGCCAACGCTGTCCAACCCTCACCCCTCAAGTCGGAGTACTCTAGGCAAGAGCTGGAGGTCAGTATTAGCAACTCATACGATGTTAATAATATTTTATTCTCAGATGAATTTATATGCTTTTACAGCACAATAAAAGATAATTTTTTATTATTATTACAGCGATAACAATGTTCAACAACAAATTGAGTGTGAAAGTATGGATGGAGATAGTTTTGTGGGCTAAGATTAATTATCAGTATTGAGAAAGATGGAAGGATCTCTGTAACTCCAGCTCTTAAATATGATATTTCCATCAATCTGCCACATGCAATTGGTGTTCACACATCTTATTGAGTTTATGAACCACAGGAGGCAGCCATCTGTGTGAGTCAGTACCTGGCTGCTCAAGTGAAGCAAAAGACTTCGGACCAGCCCGCCTCTATGGTTGAGTCCTGTAATAAGATTGGTCGATCTAAACGAGTAGCCAACCTCACATCCCCCTCTCCTCCCATCAGCCTGGTCACACAAGTCATGGAGATGGGCTTTGCCAAACGCACAGTCGACGCTGCCATCAAAGTTCTGGGTGAGTCATCATGTACAGTATTGTTGTAATCTAAAACAAGGTTAGAAATTATTTTAAAAAAATAAATTTTAATTCACACTGAATTATTTTCTCTTGGAACTAACGGACAAATTTGTAACTTTCAAAATACAATGTTGATTTAATGTCTCATTATACTGCAAAATTCTCTCTTGTGATCATCAAATTTAAATAGCTTGCATTTATGTAAGATATCCAGATCAATCAATCCCTATTTTATTGTCAACGAGGGTCACTCTGAAAGTGTTGAGACACTAGCCGAAAGTACATACTGCAATAATCTTATAATTCTTATCTGATTGTTTGAGTGCCAGTCAGTACCTTATTCACCCGATCTTGCTATGTGAGACTTCGGATTATTATTCAATCTGAAGCAACTTTTATGTGGTCATCACTTTTCTTTGGAAGCCAAAATTGATGATATTTGTAAATATTTTGACTCCATTCCAAAATTTAGTGGTTGGGTGCTTTCAAGGAGTGGAAAATATGACTAAAGTGCAATTATGCTGGAGAGGATTACATTGAACACGCCTAATGTTTGGTAAATTTAGCATAAAACTCTTTGAATATCTCAAAACTTTCAGTGACTCTTGTATCCCTCATTAGCTACAGCAAAACTGTACAGAATATTAAATTCATTCAGCATTGCATCTCAATTGTAAATACCTTTAATTATGTCTTGTGATTTTCAGCACATGGAAATTTTCTTGGCATTTTGCTGTACAAAGCCTCAATTTTTAAACAGTTAAAATTCTTATAAGGACATTTTATAGTGATTACACCTCCAACAGTTATATATGTTTTTGTTGTGCAGATAAAATAATTCAACAGCTTTACATAATATCTGAACTGGATCTGACAAATGATGGAGAGGGTCAGTTTCAAATAGATACAATTTCGAGCTGAAACACTGTATGTACGTAGTGGGCTACACAACGATAACAGGCAATCCTTTTGCCTGAAATATCTGTGACATAACTTGCTTAAGATCACTGTATTTCGGGTTGATACACTCCCACCTTCAATATGGGTTGCAGTTTTGGGGTGACACATGATAACTTAATTAAACTTTTTGTGACCCAAAAACACTTTGGCAGAATTATGCTTTTTTTAAAACAGCATAAACACAGACTATCTTTGCAAATTTTGCCCATAAAAAACCTTTTTGTCTTTAAAGTTCTTCGAGCACTTTTCAAAAAGAGCAATAACAGTGGAACTGAAAATTTTTTTTATTCTACTTAAAGCACAGTCCGCCTTTTTTTTAAGACCGAAGGTAAACAGATAACTTTTTGTAAAAACTTTTGTATACTTAGGCCTAAATTGCTTCAATATTTTACCTGATAATATAAAAAAAATTGCTAGCCTTACGTTGTTTTCCAAAAAGGTTAAAATTTGGCTCAATAATATTGAAAATTTAGGTATTTTACTGTCTATTGTTTCCTAACTTTGTCTGTTTAGCTTATGATCTAATCTAGTATTAATCTATCTTGTTATAAATTGTATTTCTTTAATGTATGCATTTCAATCCTTTTCTCTCCAACTGTGCTGTAACTGTAAAATAGGTGTAATTATTAAATATGTATTTTTTTCTCTTACCTACTTATTTTTATTATTATTAGTTTGTATGCGAAAACTACTTAAAGTTGTAATTATACGAGGTGTGTCCAAAAAGTATCCGACCTCGACGTCTGGCATGAACTGACGTTACTCGGCGGCAATGGCAATCTGGTCCCCTTCAAAGTACTCCCCTCCACAAGCTACTACCTTATTCCAACACTCATATCACTTCCGGAAACACTCCTTAATTTCATTTTGCGGAATGGCTAACAGGTCCTTCTTCTCATTTTGTTTTATTTGTTCAACATCATCAAATTAAAGGAATTTTTCATTTCGGAAATAGCCAGAAGTCACAAGGAGCTATGTCAGGACTGTAGGGAGGCTGTAGTTGTTGGTTGATGTTGTGTTTGACCAAAAAACGCTGAATAAGATTTGAGGAATGAGCTGGCGCGTTGTCGTGGTGCAGGATCCAGTCACGGCTTGTCCACAGTTCAGGTTGTTTCCTTCGCACTGCATCTCGTAGCTGCCTTAGGACCTCAAGATAATACTCCTTATTCACTGTCTGGCCTCTTGCAGCATATTCGTGATGAATAACGCCGTCTTGATTAAAAAAAAAAAAAAAACTGTCATCATTGTCTTGACATTGCTTCGACTTTGTCTTGCTTTTTTCGGCCGTTTCTCTTCGTGAGTTTTCCACTGTGAAGATTGAGCCTTTGTTTCAGGGTCGTAGCCATAAACCCATGACTCATCACCAGTAATAACTTTTTTAAATAGCCCTGGGTCACTTTTGATCAAATCCAGATTGTCCTGTGCGATTTCAAGTCGACAGTTCTTTTGGTCTTCTGTCAGCAGCTGATTTGCGAAACAAAATTTGCGAAACACGGTTCATTTTTAAATCTTCGTATAAAATGTTACAAACTGACGATTTTGGTATTCCTAAATCTACTTCCAGCTCTCGGACAGTCAATCGACGGTTTTCATTAATTGCTACACGAACACGTTCAACATTTTCAGCGTTTCTGGCTGTTGAAGGCCTGCCAGATCGGTCATCACTCTCTACTGATATACGGCCATTTTTAAACCGCCTAAACCACTCTTTTATTTGTGTATCGCCCATAGACATGTCACCATAAACTTTCCGTATCATAGTAATCGTCTTTGATGCTGAATGGCCAAGTATTTCACAAAATTTAATGCAAATGCGCTGCTCAACACGTTCAGTCATATTGAAATGCGACGCACACACACGGCAGTACTGTACTCGAACGCTGTGACTCACTGAGTGACCGGATCGTATTCAATGCCTAATATGGGAAGGAGTAGGCTCGCCCCTCCCCTCCAATAACCAGTTCGAGCCGGTCGGTTACGCCACGGCCGCCTACTGGTCGGATACTTTTTGGACAGACCTCGTATTATAATTAAATTACTAAAATAATCACCGAATACTGGTAAATGGTGGTTATTATTTTTTCCAAGTTGTAATTTTATTATATAATGTAAATGCAAAAGATGGATTGGTATAATGCATGAGGCATATTCATAAAATAAAGATACAATATGTTTTAAGGCCAGAGAGAAGTCGTAATCTTAAGAGTTGGTTGCACCATTGCATGAAGGTGTAGGAACATGTTATCCAACCTCAGTTTTACTAGAGTTGTGTGACATTGAACATGTGACTACTCAACCTCTGCCAACTCCAGTACAGATTACGTAAAATGTTATTCACTAAGTTTTGTATGAAAGTCGTTCCTCTTCAGATGTTCATTTAAGCTCTTTTTGATATTTATAGAGTGTGAAGATGTGTTCTGAGGTGTTAAAGAACAATTCTGGAACATTGGATTATCCTAGAAAATTTGTTTTAAATGTGACAAACAGTGCCAACATTGCTCATTGGTCAATCCCATACAACTTTTGATACGATAACTTGGATAGAACGATTTGGGTTGGTTGTTCTGTTCCAGAAATCTGTCACACCAGGTCTCACATCTAGCAACTTTTACTTGTTTAAAACAAAATTGGATTAGAGTGGAAAGCGCCTCTCCGATGAATGTGAAGTAGAAAAGTTTATAATCGCTTGAATGCGTGAGTTTAAAGTTTTTCTTTAATGAAAGAATCCAAAAACTCATTCCAAAGTGCACAAAATGTTTGGACTTGAAGTGTATAAATATGTAATAAGTTAAAATACAATTTAAAATATTTCACCCCAATAATAAAGAGGTTTTACTAGGTATAATTTACTTCCGAATATACCTAATCAGACTGTGTCTGTGGTTGTAGGAGAGACCAGTGAAACCCCACTGACTGCAGAGAGGCTGGTAGCTTGGTTATTGGAACACCCAGAGGAGTGTCTGTCTGAGTCTGCCTCCCTGTCGTCCTTCGAGGCTCTGTCAGACAAGGACTCTCTGTCTGACGAGGTTACATCTTGCACAGAGGAGGTAAGCTATGTTTGGACGTTGTATTTTGAATTTTAAATCTAATTTGAGTATGTGAGGTTTGTTCAAACAGTTCAAATCAAATTTTAATTCAAAAACTTACCCATATCATTGGTAGTCAGGTTACCTTCTCAGTACTTTCTGCTACAAGCAATTTTGGCTTTCCTGTGGAAAAAGCTTGCATTGAAATATTTTATGGAGTCATAATTTTATTTTACCTCTTTTATTTCCACCCAGACAATTTTTTAAATTCGTAAGATATCATAAACTACAGGTAGTTTTATGAGAACCTTACAGAACGTGAGAGAGTTGTCAATTATTTTAGATAGCATATTGAAATTATACAACTTTTCATTTTTTTAAATCATTGTTTTGAAATAGATAATTGATTTTTTAGGTAAATTTCTATTGTGATATTAGTCTTGATATGAAAAGTTTTCAAAATATGAAGTACTATTATATGAAAAATAGACGGCTAATTTTTTATTTTTCCCTTCATTTTATGAACCACGGGTTAACACATTCTGAAACATCCCACAGCTTTAACAAAATATTTGAATGGGTTTGAAGGATTTTAGTATATTTTTAATAATTTTCTTATGAAAAAGCTAAACGTTTACATTTTTTAGATTGTCTATAATTTTTTCATCCATAAAATGTTACACAAGTGTTCAAAAGTACTTGTAGTTAGAATTGTTGGTGTTGACAGTCGAGTTCCGTGACCCATTATCACAAACGCTCGGACTTCTTCAGCCATGACGAGTATGCCATGTACGTGAGAGACTATGTGGCCCCAGGCATGCTGGTCCGATGCTGCAAGTCTGTAGATGAGGTACACCAGGGCGAGATGGGCAGAGTCCTTACCATAGACCATGAGGGCCTGCACGACTTAAATCTCCAGGTTAGTAGGAAGATAATATAGACAGGGTGTTCATGAACATGTTTAAAACCTCTCAGGAATCATAAACACAACTGACTAGTGTCCAAAGTGAACCTAGTACATCATCTTATTTCTCACTCTAGGACTTTTCTGCCAAGATTTTATCTCACTAAAATCTCACTAAGGTAGGATTATTTAACATATTTGGCGGTGTGTACTCATGATGCACAACTCCACTGGAGTTAAAGAAGACTGTCAACATGACATTGACTTGGCTGCGAACTTGCCATGCTTTTTTTGGTCTTGGAGATGTGTATTTCCACAGCGATGATTGCATCTTGGTTTCTGGATCATATTTATAAATATAGGATTCATCACCAGTGATCACTGTGTTCAGGAAGTCTAGGTTACTGTTTTTACTGTCCTTCATGTCTTGTGCAATTTCAAGGTGAAGTTGTTTTTTGCTCCATTGTCAGCAATTTTGGAACATATTTTGTGGACACTTCAATCCTTGGTTAAATTTGAATGTACTGACCCAATATTTACTCCAATTTCTTCTGCTTGTTCTCGGTCTGTAATACAACGGTCCTCGGTAACTAAATTTCGCACTTGTTCAATAACATTCTCATTCCGACTTGTCAATGGCCTGCCTGAACGTGATTTACTTTCTACTAATGTTTGACCATTTTTTAATCGATTGTACAACTCTTTTCTTCGAGTACTGCTCATGGCAGACTCCCGAGAAGGCTGTTGTGGATTGCCAAGCTTTTGGCAAAATTTAATACAATAATGCTGCTCAAGTTTTTCTGTCATTTTATAACTTGATAAAAACTGCAGAGAACAACAGAGAGGTCTACACTACTAGGCTGACTGCTGATGACTGAAGCTTTGTCATGATATGAAACAGTACATGAGAGTCGCCTCCACATCCCCACTAAGCTTGGCCACCAGCGCTTCATTCCTTTAACCCTTTAAGTGGCGGTCATTTGTGGTCTCAGTAGCAGGCCGTTTTCGGGTAAATTGCCGTGATCGTTAAACTTATTTTTAGAAAATATTGTCTAAGTGATAACCTAGCAACATTATATATTTTTGTTTTCCTTATGAACTATAGAATAAGAATAAATATGATATTTGGTTCCTTATTTTTATTTTCAGATGAATATCATTGTAGATGTGTAAAGATTTTCTTTTAGAAAAAATAAGTTCTACTGTCCGTCACTTTGAAACTACTGGAGCTACAAAATAATGTCATATTCACAGAATATACACAATTTTATTCTAAACAAATTACTTCATATGCATTTTTTTCTATTTACAAGAACAAAAAAGTTAGATGGGAAAAAATTAATCTATGTATACAAACTGTTGTTTTTTGTTTTTTTTTTTTCCCACTAGAAGGGGCTTGTCTTTTCCTCCCAGTAGTGTAGGGCCTATAACAGTGGCTTAGTTTGTCATAGCACAGTATATTTCGTAAATATAAAACAGGAATTGTCTTATCGCAAACCCCTCCCCATCCTCAGACAGAGGTCAAAGTCGAGCGGCCTAGTAGATAACGTGACTACAGAATCTCGCTGGCTGTTCAGCAGGTGCGCCGCATTCTTGTACTTTCGTGCCAAAGTGTCTGTCGAGTGCGTTGCTTTGTTGTACTTCCGTGTTTTACTGTGTGTGTAATAGTGATGGGTGACACTATGAGAATTTGGGATTTACCCAGGAGCGAAGAGGGGACCATTAGTTTTTTACAAGATCATGACTAGTTGCCTAAATCTAAAATATTCGTGGCGGTCGGCAGTTGCGGCTGAAGGCGGAAATCCACTACACTCACTCATCCTTGATATTGCTGCGTTCTGGGCGTCACAGGAAACCCATTAACAATTAATAATCGTTGTAAGTTTGTAATTTTGTCATTGAAGAGTTGCTTTTTCGTTCTATAATGTTTTTTTCTATAAATTTATATGTTTGTGTATATACTGGTGTGGTCGGTATAATCCCAAAGTACCCCAACATTTTCCTTGACGAACGAATAACCTAAACATTTACCGGTAACACAAACAACGCGATAAACAATAATATACTGACAATAACAGTACGCAAAGTCGCCAAACAAAACAGTGACGAGATGAGTAGACAGCTGTTCTCTCGTCTGCCGCCAGGTCAAACGAAAACTGTTGGATTCATTTAAGCCAGCAAATATTAGTAACATGAATACACACTATACTATATGATATATATAGGAAATTTCATGGAGAATACGATAGTTCAAACTAGGCCTAAAAATAATGGATGGTTGCGGAGCAACAGCCTTAAATGTAAAGCGACGGCTGTGACGGCGCTCGCCACTTCGCGGCGGCGTGAATCCCATACGGTCTCAGACGGCGCTTGCCACTTATAGGGTTAAGCAGGAGGACAGAAGATCTGATACTTTTTGAATAGCCCTCGAACATATCTATTTAAATAGGTAAGTTGAAGGGGACAGCTGCACTGCAATTAGTAATTATTGACAAATGTGTGGCCAGTATAATCAAACCGTGATCAATATGGAGTTATTTTGCATCTTGCATAACAACAATACAGAACCAAGGTATTTAGACTTAGGTGCTTCAATCTGTAAGGGTTGACAGATTGGAAAGATGCATGCTCAACAATCCAGAATTTCCACAAACTGTGTTAATACCAACCTTGCTACCTTGAATTGTTCATGATTAAACTTGGTCAAAATTCACCCAAGTTTGCAGTGTTTTGTTAAATGATCGTCACGTTGTTGGACGTGTTGTGTCTTGTCAGGTGCTCTGGCAGGAGAGGGCAGGCCGAGAGCAGAACACTCTCTGGGTGAGGTTCATTAATGTCGAGCTGCTCGGGTTCTCTGCCCCGTCCACTGTGTCTCCCGCCATTAAGGTTGGGGACAGGGTGAAGGTCAGGTCATCTCTCGCTACACCCCGTTTCAAGTGGGGCTCCATTGATCACAACTGTGTCGGAGTTGTTACAAGTAAGTGGGCGGACAACCTTGTCGATCGCAATTACTGCATTAGTACAATAACAAAATATTTGCTTTTCTTTTGTAATATTTTAAAAGAATGTAGATCATACTATCAGAAAACTATCAAATTTTTTTTGGCATCTTTTATGTAAGCTATAAATTATGTAAAGTATTGTGAAGTACTTGCACTTTCTCTCTGTTAAGAACAAGAACTCTGGGTTTTGTGCAGTTTAACTATTTTATATTTTCAGAATCAGATTTTTGTACCAATAACGGTTATATATTGGACCTAGGTGAATTATTGACTTTACTTAAGTGTGCATTGTGAGATGTTACAAATCATTTAGTTATATCAATCGTACAAATATTGATTTATAACAGTTAACATGAATATTGTTGTGTTAACAGTTAACATATATATATAATATATTGTGTAATTGTAATAAATAAATGGTTTATCTTTACTTGTCTTCATTCTTGTGTAATTTTATGAATCTTATCACCTGATATCTAGAGGGTGTGTGGTCTGCTTCACGGCCAAATTCAATTTTCAGGTGACACAAAATTTATTGAGATCACAAAACAAATGTTCATATTCTTCTACATTTATTAACTTAATGTGGTTTGATAATAAATTAGAAAACACAATGCTTCGAGATTTGTATCCTACTGAAGTGAGACCAGCTAACTCTCTTTTGTCTCCAGCTGTGAGCGGCCACGGCAAGTACGTCACTGTGGACTTCCCCCAGCAGATCAACTGGACTGGAGTGGTCTCTGAGATGGAGGTGGTGCCCTCGTGCCACCTCAACATCAGTTGTAATGGCTGCCACATGTTTCCTCTTATTGGCCCTCGCTTCCGCTGCAAGGCATGCGATAATTTCAATTACTGTGAGAACTGCTTCTACACGCAGAAAAACCACAGACACAGCTTCAGCCGCATTTTTGAACCAGGTTCTGTTTCCAGTTGTGAAGTTCTTTTGCAAAAATTCAATGTATTACTTATAGATAAATATCTTTATTACAAATATTAATTAATTTATTTAATAAATAAAAATTTACTGTTTTCTTCTTAGTTAAAAAATAATTTTTTGTTTGTTTGTCTCTAAGTGATTTAACATGCTGCTTTACAATCACATTATGTTAATTGATGTTTATAGAATACACACCATCAGTCTGTCTTGTGGTTTTCTATCTTGCGGCCAATTCTTGAATTATTTTACTAATTAACCATTATAGAACAATGTAGACAAAATAAACAAACATGTTCAAATTGAATTTAATATAGTTATTTTATTTCACTGAATGTTGACAATTGTTGATAGACTTCTGTCAGCTGATTATAGTTACGAGGGGTATCCAAAAAGTAAGTTTCCCTGTTCTGTAAAAAGACGCGTACGTAACACAGCGTGCAGCTGTGGGCGGGGATATGTAGCGCGGTTCGGTTGGCAACAGGTGCGCCGGTCACTGGCCTATTGTCACGCTTCTCAGTCAGTTGCTGCCCAAACATCATGGAGACTCCACTGCGTTCTGCCGCCAGTTGCGAAGTGTTATTCGTTTCTTGACCGCCAAAAACGAAACTGCCGTTGAAATTCATCGTCAGTTGTGTCAAGTGTATGGTGAACATGTTATGTCCGTTCAGATGGTCCGTCGTTGGCGTGCAATGTTTTTGGAAGGAAGAGAAAATGTTCATGACGATGAGCGTAGTGGCCGACCGGCCAATTCTCGGCAACCTGACGTCATTAATGCTGTACGAGCAGTTATTGACAATGATAAGCGAGTGACTCTCGATGAAATTATGGATAAACTGCCGTCAAGTGTTGAAGTTAGCCGGTCATCTGTGCACAATATCATGACAGAAGATCTTCAGCTTGCAAAAGTGTGTGCAAGATGGGTGCCTCGCTTATTGAGCAATGCCCATAAACAACAACGAATGGCTGCTGCCCAGTCTTTCTTGCGATTGTTTGACGATGAAGATGAAAACCTTTTCAGTAGAATAGTCACTGGTGATGAAACATGGATTCACCACTCAACTCCAGAGACCAAACGCCAGAGTATGGTGTGGCAAAAAAAAGGAGAGGTAGCTCCTCAAAAAGCCAAAGTTTTTGAGTCGGCAGGAAAGGTAATGGCTACAGTTTTTTGGGACTGCCGTGGAGTGTTATTGATTGGCTATCTTCCTCGTGGCGAAACCATAAATGCAGAAAGGTATTGTGAAGTTCTCACCAGACTTCGGCGGGCAATACAGAATAAACGGCGCGGACTTTTGTCGCGCACGGTTCTGCTTATTCAAGATAACGCCCGACCACACGCTGCTCGTGCAACAATGGAACTTTTGAGGAAATTTAAGTGGGATGTTTTTGGTCATCCTCCATACTCACCAGATCTTGCGCCTAGCGATTTTCATCTGTTTCCGGAGCTGAAAAGACACCTTGGCGGTCGGCGATTTGCCAACAGCGATGACCTTCAAAATGAGGTGGATACTTGGCTTAAAAATTTGGCGGGTGAATTTTGTGATGCTGGAATACAAAAAACTACTTCCTAGATACCAAGAGTGCTTAGAAAGGGATGGTAACTATGTAGAAAAATAAGGTATGATGTAAAAAGTTGAATAAATGTGTTTCAGTTATTTTTTGAGTCTTTTTAACTTTTTCATAATTAATGGAAACTTACTTTTTGGATACCCCTCGTAGTTGTGGATGTAAA
Organism: Homalodisca vitripennis; assembly: GCF_021130785.1. Taxonomy (NCBI): domain Eukaryota; kingdom Metazoa; phylum Arthropoda; class Insecta; order Hemiptera; family Cicadellidae; genus Homalodisca; species Homalodisca vitripennis. The sequence continues at coordinate 118,375,269 of NC_060210.1, read as the reverse complement.
AAAGTGGCAAGACAATGTATTTGTTGGATTTTTACATTACTGAAATTGAATTGTTCTTGAAAAGTGTTTGGAATTTTATATGTTGTCTCAAAGTAGTGAAAAGTTGTAAAAATTATAGCTTGGGACAGCAAAATTGATTGCTAGGTGGAAAACTTTTGTGAAATAAACATACAGCTCTGGTCAAAATTAGCTAAGATATTGTGGCTTTACTAAACTTCTGTGTTTCTATACTAGCTTCTATAATAGTCTCACCATGCACACTAAAACAGCCGTGTCAAAGGGTTAATGAGTACTGCAAGAAACAAACGTTGTTTCGAGTTATTCATAGTAAATGTGGTCTATTCTGTTACTCCACATTTCCCCCTAAAATGTTTTAATTTATTTTAAACCTTAAATTGTTTATTAGAGGTAGATCTGGTCTGAGATGTTGTGGACAAAAACCTATTGATAAATGCAAAGTCTGTAGAGAAATAATTAGCTGCATTTCAAACTGTAAAATTTAAAGGTACAATTGTATAAGGAGTGTTTATATGTGTAGGCAGTGCTGCCGTATTTGCTGGCAAACCTGGCCGGTTCAACCGACAAGACATGGCGCCGGAGGCTGACAACATAGAGGACTGGTCTCAGTGCATCAAGAGCTTCTCTGTCAGTTCCAGAGAGAGCTGTGCTCACCACCTCATCGATCCCTTCTCTGACATGTACTGGCAGAGTGCTGGCTCACAGGGGAAGGTGAGCTCTAGACTATAGATGGATTAGAAAATGTGTAATCTAAGTTGTCTGGTTTACACTGTGTCAACAGAATTATAATCCAAAGATTGTTCAGCCTAACTGTCATGTTTTTATTATTTAAAAGTTTTTCCATTTTTTGCTAGTTTTTAATTCTTATTATCTTTACAGAAATACAAAATAAATACATTTTCTTTTTGAATAATAGTACTGGTGATGAGTTGTTGGCATTAAATTACTTTTTAAAATATCAGAAGAATGTTCTCTTGTACTTGTTAACGTATTTAATATGTAAGTACTGATCCTCAATACTTTCTGGAAGTGCTACAATAATACTCATTTAATAAACAAGACAAGTTTTTAGAAAAATTATTTTACAATTTCTTAAATTTCTGTTTTGTAAAATCCCTTATGGATTATTCCATGTACCTAACAGCAACACTATTGTCACCCTTCTTCCTGACTAAGTTTTAACACACAATATATAAGGCTATCACTTTGTGCAGCATTGGATCAGGCTGGAGATGCAACCAGACATCATGATTCAGTCCCTACGGATGAAGGTGGACCCCTGCGACAGTAGCTACATGCCGTCCCTGGTGGTGGTCTCAGGAGGCAATTCGTACACTGCCCTCCAGGAATTGGCCACTGTCCATGTGCGGAACACCAACACTATTGTCACCCTACTGTCTGACCTCAAGAAGGTACGGTTCACAACATTCCAGTGTGTTCAAGTAAGCAATGGATTTCTAATAACATTTTTGCAGACATTCCGGAATGGGATGTGAGTTATTGACCGGTTAGGTATCAGAACTCTTCAAAGTTGAATTTTGAGTTTAGTTCCAGTTCACCTTCCTTTTATGGCAGTGTCTGGTATCTGACGCTGTTTCAGACTTGACTCCAGATTCCAGGAGTTATGTGTCCAAAGTTATTGATCCAATAACTGTTGACGCGTTAAATAAATTTCCAATCGAGTATTCAAGTTATAAGAACCACAAGTTCATACAAGACTAGGTATCAAAAAAGCCTAGTTTTGGATGAGTGCCGGAAGGTATGTATATGTCTAGATTAAAAAATGACTCAAATATGTCTGGGTACCCAAATTAATATAGATATCACCTACATACCAAAATGGCCTGGAAACTTTCTTGTACCAAAGGGTCAACTATGTCTATACCTGTATACCAGAAATGAGTTCAGTACGGGTATCAAAAAATACCTAGATATGTCTTGCAACTTCAAATTGGTGTATAAAATTTGTATATTAAATCCTCATATATTGTCTTAAATGGGTCAGAAAAAATTTCAATCATTAATTTATTTAAAATATAAAGTTTGTCGCAACTGAAAACATTAAAAAGAATAGAACAGTATGTCTGCAAGTCAGAAAGCAATGTAGGGATTTATGAGACTGTTCAGTTGAAACAATTACAACATTTTTAATGATGACTGTCTAATAAATGGAATACTTTGACTTCATAAAACTGAATATGAATGATTTTGATGTAGCACTTGCAGTAATAAATAACAGAGTCTGTCTGTTGCAGTTTTATCCATACATTGAGATTGCCATCAAGCAATGTCGCAATGGTGGTATTGACTGTAAGATTCACGGGCTATACATCAGTGGCCGGAGGAGGTCTCCTTTCAGTGACCTTCCATCATCAGTCTCATTCCTGGCCTCTGATTGTCCTGACATCCAGGTATGTAGAAAATGACTTGAATACTCCGACATAGAGATATATATGAACAAGTTTTGTTATGGTGGTTTAACTGTAAGATTCATGGACTCTACATTAGTGACCTTCCATCATCAGTCTCATTCTTGGTCTCTGATTGTCCTGACATCCAGGTATGTAGAAAATGACTTGAATACTCCGACATAGAGATATATATGAACAAGTTTTGTTATGGTGGTTTAACTGTAAGATTCATGGACTCTACATTAGTGACCTTCCATCATCAGTCTCATTCTTGGTCTCTGATTGTCCTGACATCCAGGTATGTAGAAAATGACTTGAATACTCCGACATAGAGATATATATGAACCAGTTTGGTTATGGTGGTTTAACTGTAAGATTCATGGACTCTACATTAGTGACCTCCCATCATCAGTCTCATTCCTGGCCTCTGATTGTTGTGACTTCCAGGTATCTAGAGAATGACTTACATACTCTGATATAGAGATAGATATCAACCAGTTTTTTATGGTGGAATTGACTGTAAGATTCATGGTCTCTACATCAGTAATCCTCCAGGGGCTCATAATCATGTATGAGCCCATGGGATCACTCGGGCTGACTATGTCATTATTTTCGTTTACTTGTGGCATGCTCCCTCCATGGTATTTTATTCATTTCTTATCAAAATGCGATCCCACACACTTTCTTCTTTTAACTGTCCTACTTTGGCTACCTTCTTCTACTTCTAACACTGGAAAGTCTTTTCTCCTTCTACTTTTCTTTTAACCTTCTGTCTTGTTTACCCCTTCTAGTGCATAGCATGTCGAGTGTGCTTAAGTCTGCGATGGTAGCCCTATCTAGTGCCGGTGAGAGCTGGTGTAAGCTTGTATCTCTGCCAAGGCGTAAGTCGTATACTGATTTCAAAAGTCAGCTGCTTCAGTCCCTGGTTAGGAAGTGCTTAGTAGACAGGGGTGTCGTAGCCCCTGTTACCATGAGCAAGCCCAAGTTATATGTGCATTTCTCGACTTGGCAAATGATTCAAACCGGACCTCGGAGAACTGGAGAAAGGAACCGCCAATGGTATTACAACTTTGATCAGATCAAAGCCACTGAATGTTAAGAGAGGAGTCCCCCAGGGCTCGGTCTTGGGTCCAGTGCTGTTTGCCTTGTTCACAGCCGATCTTCCAAACCATGTCAGCCGGTATAGCAAGGCCATCATGTTTGCCGATGACACCATGCTCCTGACTAGCGACAAGGCGGCAGAAGCACTGGAAGTGAACAACTTCATTGCTGTGAGCTCAGCACAAGACTACTGCATCAACAATGATCTGGTCTTCAATGAAGAAAAAACTACACAGTTGATTATGGGAAAGCTCAAAAATAAGGTCACTGGTCCTCCTAACATTCAAACCCTAACTTCAACAAAACACTTAGGTATAGTTCTTGATGATGAGCTGTCTTGGAACTACCATGTTGACTCTCTTTGCATGAAGCTGAGCTCTTCAATTTTCGCCTTGAAGCGTATTCGAGCCATCAGCACGGCTGAAGCAACAACAACATGCTATCATGCCCTCTTCGAGTCTCACCTCAGATATGGTATAATATTCTGGGGTGGGGCAAAGCAAGAAAACTTGAAACGAGTGCTGGTGCTCCAGAAACGAGCTCTTCGATCCATGGCGGGTCTTCAGCCAAGAGAAAGCTGCAGGAACTCCTTTCAAAGCCTTGGAATTTTAACTGCAGTCTCATTATACATCCTAGAGACAGTTGATTTCGCTCTAAAATCACCTCTTCCAAGAAACAGAAATTTTCACAACTACAACACAAGGCACAATAGCAACTTTAATCTTCCCATCCACAGAACTTCTATTTTCTCAAAGAAACCCTCATACGCTGGAGCAAAACTGTACAATATGCTTCCACAGTCAATAAAAGAAGGCACACCCTCCACGTTGAAGAAGAGGCTCCGGCAATGGCTGCAGACATCCCACTATACAGCATGGAGGAGTTCATCGCTCGCGTAAGACCTGACGTCAGCAGTGCTACTTGACACTACACTACAAAAAATAAATAAATAAATTATAATTATAAAAATTTTGACACCATTCTGTGCTTGAAGCTCATGAATAAAGTTATCTGTATCTGTATCTGTATCTGTATCTGGGGTAGGGTTGTCTCCCAAGCTAGTTTTTTTGACACCAGAGGGTATGTTCTGCTCTTGGTTAAGCGGTCCGCTCTATTTAGTACAATGCGGAGGTAAACTTCTTTTTTTAAAAGCTCACCCACCCCATTCTCTGGGCAAAAATTAAATCTTCTCAAATTCTATTTTTAATAAATCAATTCCCGCTTCCCACATTTTGAATACCAATAGCATTTTTAGCCTAAGTATGATTAAAAATAAAATCATCATCAATCCAATTTCTGTAATTCTTTAACCTCTAGAGACTGTTCGATAATATAGTTTATGTGCTTAATGTAATCACAGCCTCGTATAGAAATGAAATTTTTTATTTCCCGTATTTAGACTGCTCGAGCCACAACTACAGGGAATTTCATGACTCTAGGTGTGTACAGTGGAACAGTTTCCTTCTCTGGCCTAAAACAATTCTTCAACATAGATTTAATTGGCTCAGTTAATAGTTCTATTTGATCGTTTGTGATCAATTTATTATAATTACAAATTTGCAGGACTGTTCTTATTGTTTGTAAACTACACGAAAACAGTTTTAATCTTCTTCTGATAGAAGCAGTGTAATAGGTTGAATAATAGTACTTCCGGTTTTAGTAATAACTGTTTGTTGAAATCGCATTTATCAGTTACAGTATGAGTGGTTGATGTAGTTATCTTGTTCCAGTCGTACAACTATGTGTCTGAGGTGGAGAACAGTGTGGCATCCAGTCATAGCAAAGTGTTTGTTTGGGGACTCAATGACAAGGACCAGTTGGGTGGTCTTAAGGGCTCCAAGGTCAAGTTCCCCTTCTACTCGGAGGTGCTGTCCTCACTCAGACCCACCTACATCGCAGGCGGCTCCAAGTCCCTCTTCATCGTGTCGCATGACGGCAAGGTTAGTTCAATGTCACATCCTGTATTTCAGGAAAATATTCTCAAAGTTGGGATGTTGAAAAACACAATTTACTATTTCAGAGACAATAGACTATTTAGTTGCACCTTCTGTTATGCATCATACTTAGTCATAGTCATAGTCATATTGCTTTATTAACATATTCTTCAAGAACAGTAATAGTGTCACAATGTTAACAAATTACAGAGTAATGTCAGTAATAAATAAGAGATGTCAGGTGTCATGTCAGAGCTTCCAATCTTCCTTATTTATTTCTGTGAATTCTTCGATGGTACTTCAAACTAGTATACAGATTTGATACATTTTTAAATGTTTATACCTCTTTGCATCAGTTCAATTAAACCATTAAAAAAACTGTGTATTAATGAAACTAAACATTCATTCTGAACTAAATTATCCTAAATATATACCTAATACAAGTTCAGGGTAGAAAATCAAATTTCTTTGTAAATTTCATAAAAAATATTTCATGCTAAATTATTAATTTTCTTCGAACTAGTCCTAACTTATTTTAATGATTTTTCTGAAACAGAAATCAGATTCGGTTCCAGTGCAAGATCTGGTAGATCTGGAAAACTGAGGATCCAATCTGTACATCCCTAGAATTCGTAAGAGCGTAAAATTGTTTTAAGTACAACAGGGCCTGCAATTTTGTTTATGTAATTGCTGTTTGCCATTAAAGACTATGAATAATTTATATTGAAAGTTGTTTATTAGGTTTTTTCAAGAAATTATATTAGTGAAAAGCGTGTTACTATTGATTTATCCGAATGAGGTTGGTTTAAAGAGCTTGGGGCAATGCATCCAACTATCATTTAAAAAGTATAGAAAGCATACAAAGACAGACACTTAAATTATGCCAAATAATTTGAAAGTTTTACCAGATGCTGATGTTTTCCAAAACTTAAATCGATTACAAATAGACAAATTGTTTAAGTTTTTAATAATTAATGATTATTTAAGAGTTGACACTTATAAAATAAAAAACACATCCTTACTCGGTAAGAAAAAAAGCTATCTTGTTGTACCTAAATTCAGCAACAAATATGGAAGTAGAACTCTGGAAGTTTATGTACCTACAGTTTTTAACATGCTTCCAAACAATGTTAAAAATGCTAAGAGTTGTAAATTGTTTAAAGTTGCATTAAAAGAGTTGTTATGGAAAAATGAAATTTTATATTACTGGTTGTTGTTGTGTTGTTTTGTTGTTGATAGTTTTGTTACGATTGTTATTATAAATGTTGTTGAAAGTAATTTTCAAATACAATTAAGGTAACTTATATATATTTATTTATTTGTTGTTCTTTGAATGATTTTATCTGAGCTTTAAACATGTTTTTGGGTATATTGTTATTGAGTTAAATTATGCGTATTTTATATTTGTTTCTTCTGTTTGTTGTTTTTGTTATCCTTGAATATTTATTTATTGTTGTTAGGATTGAGTTATCTTTTATAAATGTAAATTAATTATTGCTATTGTTTTTCTTGAGAAATTTTGGTATGTTAATTTGAAATTTGTATTTATTATTTTTTATATTGTAACTGCATTATTGGTGAGGTGTTTACTCTTGTAATAAAACTGCATGGACTTAACCACAAATTAATTTAAAGCATAAAATAAGTAATTAGTATATTTAGTGAAATGCAGACAAACCCAATAGGGTTTTTGCATTTAAGAATAAAATGATTTGTAATTGTTGTCATTTCAAAGAATAAATAAATAAAAAAAATAAAAATAAAAAAAATAGATTTTATTATTTGATTTTTTTTCTACTAGGATAGATTTTAAGGAAGGGACCTTGTTTAAGGAATGGCAAACTTCATGATATTTAAACAACTATTTTGGTTCTGCTGAGAGAGAAGCTATTCTTATATATACTTATCTCAGGACCTCATCAAAGTATCATGAATGTTATATAGCAAACTATACTTGTAATTCCTTGATACTGTACCAAATGGATGAAACACATGGGGTTGGATACTGCTGAGGTCGTAGGGGTGGGCCTAATGGTTCCAATGTTCTATGGGAATTTTGCATACAAACTTAATAATTATTAAAACTTTAAAATTGACTTCCCTTCATGTTAATTTCGACTCACGAGCATCAGCATCTTGGCTCGACATTACAGCTGTAGTCAGAAACAGTGAAGATTAGTAGACTAGAACTCTAAAACATGAATGCTGGAAGCACTCGAAGTTGTACTCATAGTTGAAATCAAACTCAGAGACTCGAAGTTAAAATCAGAGATTCGAAGTTGAAATAAGAGACTTGCGTACAAGGCGTATGAGATGTTACTCTGCAGCAGGAACGGCAGCTACAAAGTTCACGAGAGAAAAAATTAATACGCGTGCCAATTAGGTTATTAATCCTCCCAGAATTTAGTTCCAAGAAAATCGGATATAACTTATATTAACCAGTAACGAGTAACAGGGTTGCGAAAATATGTATAATATAAAATATAACTAAACAACGGTACAATACTCACCATCGGTTGTGCAGCTGTTTGCCTGTGGAGAGAGTACCAACGGTCGACTGGGGCTGGGACACAGCAACAATGTCTCACTGCCTCGACAGCTGACCTCTCTCAGTCAATATGTGGTCAAGAAGGTGGCAGTCCACTCCGGCGGCAAGCACGCCATGGCTCTCACACTAGATGGAAAGGTGTGTCCCATTGGAATTGAAAAATATTGCTGGTCTGTTCAAAAGTCTTACTAAACAAAACCTAAATACTCAAATTTTAATAAGTTTTTAACATATTTTTCTTGAAGTTCCTAAAGTTAAATGCAATAACGCAATCTAGAAAGTAAATTTAGAAGAAAGAAACACAAAATTGACAAATATTCTGATTTGTTAGACTTATATTACAGCTATATTACTTACATGATAAATAAGAAGACTAGATTATGACATAAAAACACAATTTGACTTCAGATTGAGTGTACTCATGTAAGATACTCAAACTAATACTATCAGTTAAGTTAAATAAATCACAAGCTATTGTATAAATAACTTGTAAACACTGAACAGTTATCTAAAAGAAGAATAACGCAGACCCAACAAATGTTTAATAATTTAATTGTTTATTTACTTAAATACATTTAAATTTACACTGTAATTCAAACTTATGCATGAACAGTTACATGGAGTACCATTTACAAAAACAATACTATTAATTGACTAGGAATATGATATTTCATGAATAGGAAATAAATAAATAAGAAAATATATTTGTGATCCTACAATATGTTGAAAATCACTATTTAGCTATAATACTAATCTTGAAGAAAGTAAAAGATTCTATTGTTACTCCTGTTTAGTAATGCATGGCTAGTGATGACTATGGTAATTTTTTAATAAAATGTACCTGTGTCATGAGAATTTTCAACCATTTGAAAGTACGAATTTGATAATTTAAAAAACTTAAAATGACTGTATAAAGACAACAACTTTATTTGATAACCATCATTGGGGTCATTGCCCCATATAATTTAGGAGTTTGTTGATCATTCAATTATTGAGTTATTTTTAAGACTCCCAATTATACCTAGAGACTTCGTTATACCAACTTATTATACATGACAAATATCTAATCACATTGTGGTATTTAACGTTGTCTAGGTGTTCTCATGGGGGGAGGGAGACGACGGAAAGCTAGGTCATGGCAACCGCACCACGCTAGAGAAACCACGACTGGTAGAGGCGCTCAAGTCCAAGCGTGTGCGTGACATCGCATGTGGCAGTTCGCACAGTGCAGCCATCACCTCCAGCGGTGAACTGTACACCTGGGGCCTTGGCGAGTACGGTAGACTGGGTCACGGGGACTCCATCACACAGCTCAAGCCTAAACTGGTCAGTGGTTACCCCTCATTGTTATCCTCGTTATTTCAAGATTTTATTAATTATCATAACAATTTGTGAATATAAAGTAATAGTGTTATATTCTTATACTTAGCAAAAATGTGCTAAACAATCGTAACATTTTCTTCTACCTTATTTTTTACGTATTTGCAGACTGACTGGTCTAATTGAATTTAAACATTTTCTCTTTGTCTGTATATGCTTATTTTATAAATATTTTCAAAAAGAATCAAAATTTGATCATTTCTGTTTTCTTCTCTACCTTCTTTAAACAATGTACAATCTAATATATATATATGTACAAATATATATATATATATATATATATATATATATATATATAATGTACAATGTACAATCTAATATATCTAATATATATATTAAATATATATATATATATATATATATATATTTAAATGAGCTCTTCTTAAAACAGGTTAAAAAAAATTTTTGTTTGCATATTTCAATGGCATTGCAATTAATTGTTGAAATCACAAGTTTGTATCTTTCTCTTTGTAATAAAAGTTTATACACTGTATAGTATTAACACCTATTTTGATGCAACATTGATGCATTGTGTAATTTGGCTGAAATATTACAATGTAACAAACTAAAGTAATCAGTGTAGTAATTAAATTATTTAAAAAATCTGTACATTTTAAATACAGCTTTAATTCAATTAAATTTTTAAAATTAAATATTTACATATTGGCCTTTAACAAATTGTAACAATTTTTAGATGGGTAGTTTTATAAACCTTAAGTACTAAAAAAATCTACAACTAAGCTAAAGCAATATTATGGGGTCTAGGTAGTGAAACAACATAACTGCTAATAAGCTATTACCAAAGTTGTAAGGTGTCATTTACAAATCAAGGTGTTAGAGAAAATAAATATGCTTTTAGAATAGTAAGAAATACATAGAATCAGTGGAACATTAAATACGAAAAGTAACATTAATTAACTAAGAAAAAATTTGACCCAAACTTGACCTGTCATTGTCCAGGTGAAAGCCCTACTGGGTAACCACATAGTGAAGGTGGCATGTGGCTCCCGGGACGCCCAGACCCTGGCCCTCTCCACAGACGGGATGGTGTTCTCGTGGGGCGACGGGGACTTTGGCAAGTTGGGGCGTGGGGGCAGCGAAGGCTGTGATCTTCCTCACAACATCGAGCGTCTCAATGGTCTCGGCGTTGTCCACATCGAGTGTGGCGCTCAGTTCAGTCTCGCGCTCACCAAATCTGGTCAGGTGAGTCACAGGTCTCTTTTTGAGGTGTAGTTAAAAACATCCAGTACTAGTGCTTGTGTAACCTGTACATGTAGTAATTTAATGGCCTCATGAATTTTATAGGATATAAAGGTATCTTTATATACCTAAACAATAGTGGAGGATGTACTGACAACTTGTGTACGATTAATTCTTAGTTCAGTTAATTTTTGTTTTAGGTCCACCTCATCAGATATATGTATGTAATAAATACTCTATAGATTTCTCATACCAAGGTTCCATATCTCACTAATGATGTTGGTCACCTTATTGAATCTTATAACTAACTCCATGAAGATTATTCTAAAAGTATTTTTTAGTATAGTTTTATAGAACTATACTAATAACCATGTGATTGACAGGAGGAATGTATATAGTAAAATGTATGTAGTTGTAGTAAAATTTGCTTTACTCTTGTGTTTGGTATTCCTAAATAATTAATTAATATTGCTAAAAACAATAGTCTCATCTTTGTTTTTTGTTCAAATTCTCAACTTAGCAAAGTCTTTGTTTTGGTTGAGTAAATTGTAGATGCCAACTTTCTATTTAGAAATGTTGTAGATGAAGCTCTGTAGTGAAGGAAACTACAAGGTAAAAAGAACGAGATTGGAAAACCAAGAAAAAAAACCTGAGAAAGGTCCTGTCAGAAGTAAATCCGGAATAATCCCAAGGCATATTTTTAGAAAATTCAAGACAATTGAGTTTTGATTGTAAAAAAGTTTGGGAACCAAATATGGATCCTTGTGGTATACCAAAATATGTGAGTTTAGTAAATTCGTTAACCATTTCCTTAGGTTTGGACTTGGGGGAAGGGAGACTACTTCCGTCTGGGTCTAGGGACAGACCAGCATGTCCGTAAGCCAACTCTAGTGGAGGCCCTGAGAGGGGAAAGAGTGGTCCATGTGGCTGTTGGAGCCTTGCACTGCTTGGCTGTCACTGATACTGGTCTAGTGAGTATTCCTACTAACAATTACTAATTCAGTTGAAAAATAACTTTTATTATTGATATTGGTAACTTCGAAAAAATTACGTATATTAATAAATTAAAATTTATTTTTGAAAGTGGTATTAAGAATCAATGATTATTTGTTTATTTTAAAATTAACTTAACAACTATTTCTTGTAATTTCTATGCCTTTATTAATGCATGTAGATGGAATATTATTATAGAACTATACAATCATTAACATACATAAAATAATAGTTATCACTTTTGATACCAACACCCTCTTATACGAATATACATAACATGTTTGTTATAAATTATAAAACGTACACAAAATTTCACTTGTGTTTTATACAGACTTGTTATTTTTAAATCAGTTGTGTTCTAAGTTATATGTTTTGTAATTAATTGATAAAAATATACAATAAGCTAAGCATAGCAACTTGCTGCTTTTAGCCAATCAATTGTGAATATATTGTCAGAAAGGAAAAAATAATTTTGAGTATGGCTTGAAAATGAGTAAGACAATGATTTTTCTCAAACTTCTGTGAAATAGACTAATTATAGTTGGGATTTTTGGTAGGTCCGTTATAAAATGTTTTTAATTTCTTTTGGTAAATAATCTTTAATAGACATAGACAAAATTTATTTGCATATAACATCTACAAGTTACATTTATTATATGTAAAAGAACAAGTGCATTTTCAGATGCATTTACACAACAATAAAATATATCTTAAATCTATCATAACATTAAAATAATTTAAGACTATAGATCAGGTGTCAAAACAATTATTCCCAAGAGACCTGTCATAAAAATGAAATAATTATATTAGACAAAGATATCACCCCCCCCCCCCCCCAGTTCATCTGAAACCCGCAATATTAACAACAGAGTATAAGGGTGTCATCAAGGTCCTTAACCTTTTGAGTACCAAGCGCTTATTGAGGGAAAAGGGCGGTCTGTGCCAAGCACTCTTTTGGTGTTTGTGTAGTGTTTCACAAAATAATTCACAACTTATTTAAAAATGAACATAATTGGGTAGGATTTGTGTTTTATTATGTAGGGAAAGTTAGTTTGTTGTAGTTACAATATGTATTTCAATGATAAAATCGATTAAAACTATTCAGTAAAATAATTAATACAGAAACATTAAAATGTTTTGAATTTTGAAAAACACAATTACTAAAACTATACAAAATAATTATCTGTATAGCTGTTTTTTTGTTTAGTTTATAAAGTACATTAGTGCAAAATATTGAAAATCTGCAGTTGTATTTGTCGACTCTCATATTTGGTAAATTGCATTTACCAACCATAACAAATCAAATAAAGATAAACAACGTTAATTTGACTTATTATGTATAAGTACAATAATTGCATATGTCAAAATTTGGCAACAGTAGAATAAATAATTGAAAAGCTGATTTAGTCAGCTCTTGGCACTTTTTGGACATACCGGCGTGCTGACCTCATTGGTTCTTGGCACTTCTCAGGATTATTTGGGGCTGACTAAATCGGCTCCTGGTACTCATAGGGTTTAATTTAAGACAATGTTGTGGAAAATCTTCTGGTTTTATGTGTTTAATTTATAATTTTCAAATGTATACTTCTTCAGCACAGTTTATTTATTTTCATAGATCCAACAGTTCAAAAGCATACATTTCAATTAAAGTTTATAGTTTTTAAAATGTTTTTTACAAGAACTTGGTGGATCAGAATTAGTTATGAGTATTATGATTCATTTTTGTAGCCTAAAGATTAAATTAATATCTGTAGGTACCCTACAAAACATGCCATATCTTAATATTGATTCTTAGCATAACATATCATCATATTAGTTTCAAATGGAGCATTATTTCTTTAATGTAAAACTAAAAATGAAATTTATCAGTTTTTGTTTGACATAATTTTTTGATTTTTACGACTCAAATTTTAAGCCAATAATACACCAAAGAATCAGAAATATGATACTTAATTTTTTTATTTATTCAATTTGAATTATATCTAGTAGAAAACTTAATTGAGTTTTATCAATACTTTTCTTTAAACCATTAGCTGCGAACCATAAATCCATATGTTATAAAATACATGGCAGGTATAAAAATAATTAATATTTACCTTGTGTGTTGCAGGTCTATGCGTGGGGTGACAATGACCACGGACAGCAGGGTAATGGCACCACCCTGGTGAATCGCAAGCCAGCGCCAGTTCAAGGGTTTGGAGAGGTACAGGTAAATCGAGTGGCTTGCGGTTCATCCCACTCGGTAGCCTGGTGTGCTTCAGACCGCAAAGCTCGGTTTATAGCCGATCCGGTGCTCTTCAGCCAGGCGAAGGACGCCCTGGGTGCTCATATCATGGGTGAGATATCACACACGTGTTGCTTCTTCATCCTTATTGTTTAAAAATACCATAAAAAAATTAAATATAATGAAAAAGTCTTTCACATAATAATTTCTGATAATGATAGCGACTCAAGTGAAATTTAAGAACTATTGATCAATGGTACATCAAAAAAGAATCAAGTAACATAAATTGGACCTTAATTTTATGTTATAAATTAGAGCTGTAAGATCAAACTTATACATAACTTACAACAATAAGAATTGGAATTGAGTTAACAATTTTGAAATCAAATTTTTTTTAAATCGGTGCTAAAATTTAACCAGTAAGCTTTGAGTTTATACAATGGAGGAAATGTATGTATAGGACTAGGAGAGGCCACCAACTACAAGGACCTATACACAGTGGGGCCATTGGGCGCTAAGGAGTCTCTGGCTCGCACAATCTTGTCACTTGAGTCCAACGTAGCCAAGCAGAACGCGTTACAACATGTTCTCAATGGTCTGCGGGTCATGTACGCCAGGGACGCAGTCATTGCTGCACTTACGTCCAACAACAAGGTCGATGCTCCTGTCACAGGTACACAGTTACTTGTATCTACAAATTTAGTTATAATTATCTTAATTAAAAATATATAATTTAGTTATTATATGTAGTTTGTCTAAGTTTATAATTTAGTTATGAAAGATGAGGAAACTGATGTAACTAGTAGATTTACAAATGCTACAATATCTTATGATTGTAAATATTTGTATCCGCCAGATTTTGCCTTTAGGGTTTAATTTTGGTTGGTTTGTACCTGCAAGTAGAACTTACACTGAGTACAGTAAAATACAATGTGTTACATAAATCTGGGCACTCCAATGGATGTCCAAGAACGGCACATCAGTAACCGCAAATATCGATTTAATGGGATAAATAAAGCTCGATAGATCTAGTTGAGTGCGGAGGATGGTTATTGAAATGGATGGGGCTAACAAGATCTTGTGAGATCTTGCCCGAGTCCTCATAGGATGTCAACAAGAGGCAGTCCCTACCTCCAACCGTACCCATTCTGAATATCCTGTCATTACAGAAGCAGTGCAAAGGCCATTTAAAAATAAAGTGCAATGAGGGTACCATCATCATGTTCTAATAAAAAGAAATCTCTTTGGAGACATTTATTTCTAGCAAAGTAAACAAAATCTTAGTGTGTTGAAGATCTTGAATTGTTTTTTTGGCTTGTCCTAGTATTATTATTTTTCAGAATAACTAAACATTCCAATTTTTTACACATTGTTAAATGTATGTTTGGATATGATTACATTGTTTAAATATTATTCAGTTTTTTGTATTATATTGATTTAAAATAAATCTTAATTACGAATAGGCTTTTTATTAGTGTGTTTTTAAAAAAAGAATGAGGTACAATTTGCGGTTGAAAGTAACGGAATCATGAATAATTTATGTTAGGAAATGTTGTCAACAGATGACACTGTGGAGACCCCTGACACTCCTCTCACGCAGGGAGGACCTGTGGGTGCTGAGATAGCGCAGGGAGGGGGAGAGGCACCAGCCTGTGAATCTGAAGTGGCTAACATTGTAAGTTGTGTGAACATAGTATTTCAGTTCCATGTGTAGAAAACATTCCACAATACAACATATTCTTTGGTGTTATATGCTGGATGGTGTAGATGACATACTCTATCATTAAAAAATCGATACAGTGAAGTATCGCAGGACACAACAGAACATAGTGGAAGAGTATTACTTACAGTAATTTTCTGTAACCAAATTACAGGGTGGCGCAGAGAAACTGGAAATTTTGAAATAATCCTAATAAACCAACGAATTCTACAAACAACTTTTTAATGCTTAAAATGTGTTAGGCAAGAGTGGAAATTACATGAGAAATGTTGGAAATAACAATAAAGTTAAAGTAACTTTTTAAAAATAACATCAGTTAAGTGCTGTCCATTGCGCCTAACACATTCATTCTATCGATTTTGAAAAACTTATCGTTGTGTGACGCAATGTGTTCTCTGGGATATTGGCGATGTGTTCTTCAATCTGAGTCTTGAGCTCAAGAAGATTTCTTGGCCTAGTCTGGTACACAACGCTCTTTAGATGTCCCCATAGAAAGAAGTCGCATACTGAGAGGTCTGGAGACCGTGGAGGCCAAGTAACGTTAGCGTTCTTTGAAATTATGCGCTCCCCAAACAAATGCCTCAGTACTGCCATTGACAGATTGGCAGTGTGTGAGGTGGCTCCATCCTGTTGAAACCAGGTTTACTGAATGTCAATATTTGGAAAAGCATGAAGTCGTGGAGCAAATAATGTCTCCAGCATATGAATGTAACATTCAGATGTGACAGTTACAGTGGAACCATTACCATCCTCAAAGAAGTAAAGTTCAGTTATCCCTCGACAAGACACTGCACACCATACAGTAACTTTAAGGCTGTGTAACGGACGTTGATGAAGTTCACTGGGATTTCTGCGAGCCCAGTAACGTATATTCTGCTTATTGGCATGCCCATTTAAATGAAAGTGGGCCTCATCAGACATCCAAAGATTTTCAAGGAAATTTGCGTCCTCATTGATTTTAGTCAGTAGCTGTTCTCAAAATTGTAAGCGCAACTCACTGTCATTTGGTTTTAGAGCTTGGAACAATCTGAAGCTTGTAAGGATGAAACAGCAGGCCGTGCAATATTCTTTGCACACTCCGATGCTCAAGTCGCAATGATGAGGTGTTACAGAACAACGCGTACTCCTTTCCACTGCGACTCGCATTACATCAACATTTTCTGGAGTTCGAACAGTCACTATACGGCCAGGAGGTATTTTCTTTAAGGCTGTACCAGTCTTCAAAATTCCGAACCCATGATGATATGGCATGTGAAGAAGGAACTCGACCGCTGGGAGGAATATCATAATGGCATTAGAACACTCATTGTGCAGCTGTTACACTGTCGCCATTTTTGTAATACGCTCTCATGGCAACAGCACACTCCGCACTACTCCACTGCTCCATCTCAAGTAAATGATCATTACTACTTGGCGTCATGACTTCCGTCCCCCACTCCTATGAGACTTACAGGTGTACCAACAACAACTTCAAAATTTCTTGTTTCTCTGCGCCACCCTGTATATCACCTGACAGATCAAGCTATCTGTATTCTAGTTGTAACTTTACTTATGTATAATCCTTGGTATTTTAAGAATTAATTTTTTACAGAGCACCAAGTCATCCCCTGAGAGTACTGACAGTCCCCTGGCAGCCTTCCCCTCTATGTCCATGTCCAGTTCTGCCAGTCTGTCCTCCCGAGCGTCCAAGATGTCTGCCAGCGCCATGAGTGTCATCGCGGCCACTATGAAATGTAATCCTCAGGTAGGTGACTGCAACTGTTTTAGCAGGGTGTCCGCATTCCTTGAAAATCTCAAAACCCTGGTATTTCATGATGTGCTTTTAAAAAAGAAAAATCATAAAGACACAATAATGCTATTTTAGGCACTTTGTTGGTTAAAAAAAGAACAAAATTTTGTAAATTGCAAAGTTTCAAATATATAGCTCCTTTAAATTTAAAAATGTCTTCCAGACAAATAGACAGTCAGACAGGAAAGAAATATTTACATCCCCTCAACAGACAAAAGATAAATTTTTTCAGCCTACTTAGTGATTGGCTTCACTTATACTCAGTCAAATTTCGTGGTTGGACATGTGCCATTATAGAACTCATTCTTGTCTGTGTGGGAATGAAGTTTAATGCAAAAGTGAAAGTCAACAGATGAAATCTTTCTCAAGATAATTTGCCATCTGATATATTCACATTTTTGTTGCAGTAAATTAATTTCTATGGCAGTGTTCAAGTAATAAATGTTCTGGTAATCTCGGGAGGGTACTACAACACAAGAGTGCAGTGAAACCAAATCTTGTCACCGACTTTTAATATTGACTTTCCACTCTATTATTTTTTCTCTTTACTCTATAAATAAATGTTAAAATCCTGCATTATTGTATCAGTTTATGTGCAAATTTATCTACTCTGCTGTTTTTTCGTTGCCATTAGGTTTGCCCATAAGATTATTGTAAAAATATTTGGTAACCTCAGCCAAATCCTACAGGGTCACATGCACCATCATCTAACTCAGTGTTGTGTATGTAGAGATGAAGCTTCATGCAAACTTTCAAGTCTGTAGGTAAGTTTGTTTTCTAGATATCACACAGACAGACGGACAGATATGAAATTGTTCCAGCCCCTCGAGTGATAGGCTTCACTAGCGCTCAGACAATTTACACACTACTTTACATCCTTTCACAGAATACTATTTGTCCTTATATATCAATAATATTTTTTATGCTGTAGATGGAGCTTATATTGGTCACTGTTAAATTACATTAAAATACAAAACCCAATATTTAATACATATTATTGTGAGGCCTTTCGATATCCAAGATACCTTCATCAGGTATGCCGTCGCACACCACTGCATCAATACCGGACTTACTATATCACAGAAAAACTTAAAACTATTAAAACATGTTAACACTCCAAAATATTTAAATGCATGGGAGTCATATTACATAAATCAAACAAACACAGAAGATCTATTAAATCAAGAAGATGGACCAATTCAAAATTCAATATTACTAAAACGAAAATTACAAAAATAACATTCAAAATTTATATAGTATAATACCAGTAATAATTTAATTATATTTACACACTACGCCACCCAAGACAAATTATTATTAAATCACATATGTTAACTATTATTAATAATCAAATTTACTTTTTGTATTTATTTTGTGATGTGTCTGATGAAGGTATCTTGGATATCGAAAGGCCTCACAATAATATGTATTAAATATTGGTTTTGTATTTTAATGTAATTTAATATTTTTTATATTTATAAAAAGATTTTAATGGCAACATTATTTGGTAGCAAACACACTTTTTAAAACCTTTACTGTAACGTGATACATGTACTGATGGAAGGCAGCCGCAAGTAGAGCTTGTTGTGTCTGTCATGATCAATGTATTAAATAATTAAGATTAATAGGTCATCTGGCAAGCTAGTAATGCACCACTGCAAATGAAGCTGGCAAGAAAAATGAGTTGTTGGGACCTTAAAAAAATCCCTGAAGTTGTATTAAATAATTGTTAGACACCTTTGGTCAACAGTATACTGTGATGGATTGGGTGAGTTGGCATATTTTCTTTTGTGTGCCACCACTTGAAAGTTTGACCGCCTACCAAAATTTTGCAGGCTCTAGGACTGGGAGAGGCTTCATCGAAACCGGTATCAACACTTGACGATTTTACATCTCTGCTGGGTCTGAATGATGCTCGCATGTTGGTAGACCTGCTGAAGCTGGCCGTGGCCAAGAGAGTTGGCCCTGCTGCCAAGGAGACCATTGCAAGTGTTCTCGTCAGTAAGTATTTAGTCTGAATTCTGTATAAATCGTGGCAGTGTGTAGATAATACATTATTACATGAGTTTTACTTGTTGTACACCTACTAAATTTTCATTTGCTCATAAAATTTTTATAAAAAATAATGGGTTAATCAGGCCAGAGATGTAGAAAACATTATAATTTGGATTGTTATCTCTAAATGAAAGATGACCGTGTTAAAGTATTTTATTTCATATGTTAGGTTCAGTTTGTAGGTTTATAGTAGGGTTATTTATCCTTTTAATGTTTGGCTCTTACAACTTTTTGGCATTGAGTTGACATTGGATTTATACCCCAAAATGAATAAAATAAAAATTGCTGAAATTATTTATTCCGATTATTAATTCCTAATACTGGTTGATTTTTTCCTATATAACCTAGTGTCTGTTGTGGAAACAAAATCTATGGAGCTCAAAAAATCTTATCAAAATATTTTGTTATTAGATAATTATAGTTATTTCATTAATTAACCATTGATTGAAAAATTTTCACATTGACACTGTCCATAAAAGATTTTTCTAAATCCTCAAGAAACCAATCTATTGAAAATAATTGGGTTTCTTTTTATTGTTCTGTCCCTCCCATGCTCAGAAAATCAGTATTTTCTTGATTACATCATTTTAGTTTTGAGGACCAAAGCTCCCTCTTCTCTTTACAACACAAAATATATAGAATACCCTGTGAGCGATTTACACTTTTGTTTTTTTTTCCCCAAAAAATAAACTACAAAATCAGGTTAAACTATTTATTTTGACGTGACAACGTCTTAAATTAGGTTGCGGCTCGGAGTCACTCATTAAAAAGTGTAACGCCCGGTAACGTTACGATGCCCGTCCAGTGGGTCCACCGCACGGGATCCGCACGGGATAAAGCAGATAACTGTGGGTCCGCCGCACGGGATAAAGCAGATAACTATGTTTATTCGTGAAAATGTGGAGTGCTTAGATTCGTCATTTACAACAACTACAACAATAAAGGTAAATAATTGCACACTGATATTTCATTATCGTAAACTATGATTGATTGATTAATTGTTAGATTGACACAAAAGTTGAGAAACTGAGTTTATAGGTTATGTCATACTATTGACAAATGTTGATAGTGTTAAGTAAATTATTAGTTTAAATCACTCTGCAATCAATCGTAATTCAGTCGATTGAGAAGAAACAGCGCGTATTGCTAGTCAAACATTTAAAATAACAAATTATAACCTCTAACCTGTCATAACAGTGCGACCAAACAAACGAACTAAACCGACCAATCACCACGCGCGGAGTTAGAATTTAACTGTGTTTAGCAAGAATTTCAAATTCCAATTTTAGTAAATGTTTTATTCAACTTTACCATTTACAATAACAAATTTTAATTAATTTCAAATTATGTACAATGTTTTAGTAAACAAAATATATTTCTATAGTTAAAATTTGTGCAATTCTTATTTTCATTCAATTCCTTGTTCCTATTGTGCAATTTAATAATATTCATATCAATAAATATTCTACCGAGAAAAAGACGTTGTCACGTAAAATCTTCACCCGTAAAACCGACTTTACAGGCAACCATAATTTTTTATAAAGCTTTTTACTAAACCAACTAATACAAACAAATAATATAATTACATGTAATAGTTAAACAAGTTTAAATTTGAATACAGTCGAAAAACTTATGTCTTTATACAGTACCAGGAAAACATAATACTAATATTTTTTCCTTATTAAATAAGGTTGCTTCTGACTGTTCAATTACTGATCAAGTCTCAAACATTGAACAATAATCTGTACTTGGACTGCAGGCATGGCGACCTCTCTCACATCAGTAGCCGGGATGTTGCTGGAGCTGTGCATCACTGAACTGGAAGATGTTGCCCTCAACAACAACAACATCAACGCCACCCCCATACCAGTTATACAGGAGAGCTCTCACCCGTACATAGACGATATTGCGCTGAGCGGACATGTCAAGATACCAGGTACTTTAATGTATTGAATTCTTAAACTGTGTGACACTGAGAAAATTGTTATTTTATTGCATTAGTAAAACTCTTAAATTAATATATTTTGCATGTTAGTTATACTTCTTTCTCAAATCCTTATCTATGGCACTAAAAATATGTTAAAATCTATTAACTACACCAAAGTTTTTATCATAATTATTCTGAATTCCCAACAACATGAAACCTTCAAGGAATAACAATTCTCTAAACTTTGTATTTTAACAGCCCTTGGCTTAAATTTTGTAAACGGTTTTCTTTGTGGTTGGCAGGCTATTTAGGTACTACTATTTTATGTACTATCCAATCATCCATCAGAATGATTTAGAATAAAAAAGTACATTCTCCTAAATGATAATTATTTACAATAATTACAAGTTTATAAATATTACACAGCATATAATATGTCGGAGCAGGTCAGACAATGGATTGTGGTGTTATGAGATCGCGTGTACCCAATCTTTCATACCGAGCTTTCCTAATGTGCATCGTGCGCCCGATGGAGTACACGTTGTTATTCATTTCCTTATTGCGTTTGTATTTTTTGCTTGTTTTGGTGGTTTTTAAAATTAATCCCGTGCTTAAATAAATATCTCAGACTATCGTGTACCCGCCGGGTGCACAAATTCTTAATTTTTAAGGTAAATTAATTTTTTTTAGTTACACCTTGGGGTACACTGAGAAAAATTAAAAAAAAAAACATAATAAAATAATTCTTTTGTCCAAAATGGCGAAACCTACATACCTTTCTCATTACACTTAGATATTTAACATTAAAAAAAACCATCATGGTTTTTTGTCATTATTATTGAAAAATTCTATGGCAAATTAAAAAGTCCGGAAAAAAGGCATTGTCGTGAACGTGTTATTCATGTGAAAAATATTTATATTGTATATAAGAATTATTTAGTTATAAAAATATTACTGTTATGCCTGTTTGTGATTTTGGTTTATAACCAGTAATTGTTGTTCTACTCACCTTGGAGCTAACATGAACCTATGGTGGTAATGGCATATCATTGTGGATAAAGTGGTTAATATGCGATAACTGAGTCAAGGGATGACGAGCTTGGCTGCTCCATGGATGTGATTGTATACATCCAAGTAGCCCACTTGACCAGTCCTTTTTTTGTACTAAATTTAAAAGGTTGTGCTTATATTAGCAGATAATGAACGAAACTGTTATTGATTGTAGGAGCTCTGGTCCTGCGAGTGGAATTTGATCGACAATGTTCCACAGAACGCAGACACGACCCTCTCTGTATCATGGACGGCAGCGGGAAGACCATCTGTGTCAAATCAGGTCGAGACTGGAGCGATTGGTGTTCACCTGCAATTATACACGGTTTGTTGATTTTGATTGTCACCAAAAGAACTAATGAACACCAAAGGTTCCTGTATTGCTTGGGAAAATGCAGGAAATATCAAGGAACAATATATTTAACTCTCTCTCACTCACTCCTTCACAGTTTTATTTTTTGGCAAATAATAAACAACATTTATTGCACATAATGTTTTCTCATCACAATGATGTAATTGAAAACAGATGCAAATGTCATAACGTATATATAGGCATATGGTATGAAACATCATATTGTTGCCTCATAGAATTCATCAGAATTCCCCCAAGTAGTCATGCAAATCCAAACGACCCAAACTGTATGGCCGGATCATACACTAAGTCATCATTCACTCTGGAATGGCTAAATTCTACACTAAATGATCATCCACTTGGATATGGTAAAGTTCTACACTAAGTGGCCATGCACTAAGATGGCTAGTTATTACACTAATTGATCCTGAACTCTGAGACTGCCAGATCCTACATTAAGTGATCATTTACTCTGAAAAGATGATAGTATTGACCTCAGTATTGTACTGTTACCTTAATGGTTGATCAAAGATACTTGTCACCTTTGTGAGATGAAAATTATTCTACGCTGGAACCACAGGTCACTGACGCGTGCACACAGATCTTTGCTTTTTTCACGAATTGTTTTGGGATTATGCTGTACATCTTTAGTACCAAACAACCAGTCCTTTGTCACAATCTAATTAGGATAAAAGCTACAGTCACCGTGTTACATGCAGCATCAAAAGTTGACCATAACAAGCTTATAAAAAACCGGTATTCCAAGGGAAGATGGTAAAGCAGTAATATTTAAGCTCTTATTGAGTTAAATTCTTTCATTGATGTGTGAACCTTTTACTAGGAGGTTCTTTTCAGAATATAAGAACACATAGGTATTCTTTTGTGGATATATGTGAGAATAGCATTGAGGGCATTAGTTTACCTTTCTCTCCTCCAAACACATATGATACTGTATGACTAAGATAACAATGTCTACGAATTTTTCTCTTACAGGAGATGAATTACGGTGGAAGTTCTCGAGTGATGGATCAGTGAACGGGTGGGGCTGGCGGTTCACAGTGTACCCTATCACTAACCATGACGGTCCCACGGGCTCGGACAGAGACATGCTTTCTAAACCTAGTGTGGAACTAGTCATGTCTCTGCTGGAACCTTGCCTCACACTTGCGCCTCACCGTTCCCTAATCACACGATTGGCTGCAGCCCTCGCCTCCTGCTCCCAGCTCAGCTCGCTAGGTAAGTTATAGCGAGTAATTAAAATCATGATGGCCAGCAGTATAGCATGAAGTCTTATGTAAATGAAATTTAAGTTCTAAAATGAAACTTTACAATTACATTATTAATTTAAATCATTTTGATAAGGGTAAGAAATATAAAATCAGTGTAATTGACCCTGTGAGGATAAGGAGATTTATATATAGTCACCAGTGTTTTGTGAGTACCAAAGCAATTATCTATGACTCTCCGTAGTTTATTTTGTTATATTAGAATTTATATTGTGTTAATGTTGTAACTTGTATTTCCAGTATACCAAATCTTTGTACCAAATCAAATTAATATTTTCTTTCACTTAAATGTGTTTAAATTTTTTTTATCTCTACTTGGAAAACATATTTTTAGCACCAGCTATTACATCACATCTGCAGCTGATGTGTTGTTTTGTTTTACTATTCATCATTGTCTACTCTAGTGGATTGAATTGGTTTGGTTAGGTTGTACATGTCCGGTAATTTCAACATTTATATTCTGTTTTATTTGTGTTTTTTGTTTTTGTCTATGTATTTCCTTTGAAACTGGATACAGGACCAAATCAGGGTATATCTACCTAGGCAAAAATCTTAAACATTGTAATAAAAAATCAAATTTCATAAAACTTTCAATAAATACACCAAATTTTGCAAAATTATTTTTTAAATGATGTCTATAAGAATACAAATGACTGATATTTTGTGATAATTGTAATATGAGATAGGCTGCTATGTGACTGTTCACACTGATGGTAATTCCTGGTTGGAAAAGTTGTGTGAAGGCTCTCTTGTTTATACTTGATTTGTTTAAATAATATGGTACTTTATATAAAAATGTAAGACAAATTATATCCGTTTCTCATATACAATTTGACAATATAATAAAATTTCTTAATTTACTGTAAAAGGTGGCTTTATACATTATTTTCATTATTAAAAAATAATTTCCCTAAGTAATTCTTTAAACTTTTCAGGCGGTTTTATGATCAAATGAATGTTTCATTACTAAAAACTGGAATTTCTCATGCTGGTACCAAATGTCTTAGTAGCAAAACTGTTAATTTGAAGGTGTAAGATTTATTTATTTCATCTTTGGAGGACTCAGTAAAAGTACATATATACAAGAAATGTTTCCATAGTAAAAATTTACTTGTACGTTTAGAGAGCAAGTCTTTGCTAGTACTGAATATGTTGGTATCCTGTAAGTTTTTTGCTTAGGTTCATCTCTTTGTACTATATCACTGGATGTCTTATTTGTTTAAAGTTTATTTTTGATAATAAAAGTTTTGTGAAGGTAACATTCAAGTATGAGCCATGTTTTGGAATTGAAATGGTCGTAAAACTGCACCTTGAGGTGCACCATAACAGTTTTAAATGTTTGACAGGATCGTCAGAGCGCATGTGGTGCCTGGAGACTCTGCGAGAGGTTTTGTGCTCCGATCTCGGCAAACTGTTAGATCTGCCTTCTTTCCTACACACGGACCAGGTGGACTCTGCCCTGTCCAGTCTACTGAGGGGACTACCCCAGGCTCTGCTCAGACAGTATGAATATGAGGAACCCTCTGTCAAGGCTGGTAGGCAGCTCATGCACAGTCCCTTTTTCAAGGTATGATTTTTTTCTTTATTCTTGCCACCAAACCAATGGAAATGTTTTAAAAGTATTTTCATAAACTGTTACAAACTTTGATTTATACAGTGTACTCATCCTAAAAATAGTAAATCTCTCAATTTAATTGTTTAATTTTTTTACATAATATACTCTAGTCCACTAAGTCCTCAGAAGTTCAGTTGGATTAAATTTTGTCTAAAGTTTTTTAAAAAAAGGTTCTAGCTTGTGAAGATAACACAATAGGTAAAATCCGTTTGTTCTAAATATAATATAGAAAAGAACCCTTTTCATATCACACAATTTTCAGAATAATCAATTTAATCACACAAAATTTCAAAGAATATTGTTAAAAATTTATTGTCTACTGCCTCTGTGTGTTTATTGTCGACTGGAAATTGGTTTTAAACAATAGAAATTTGTATGTTTCCTTAGGTATTTGTCAGCATTCGATAATATTGTTTAACAGCAATATTATGAGCCCTCAAAGTCGTATCTGTCTCATTCTCAGTATTAAAAAGTGTCTTATTCTCATTATCAAAAATAATAAAAGAGCCCAAATTTCAATTAAAATATTGTTAACTTTTCTTTAATATTTATTTTTACCATCTTTAGTTAACAAACTGTTGTAATTCATTAAAATTTATATTGATTATTTCTTGATTTATTGTCTTTCTGAATGTGTTTGAATTGAGTGGATTTTAAAATTATTGAGGATTGAATTAACATACCTCTACTTGTAATTATCTTATATAGAAGTTTTAAATTAGTTATGTAACAGTTTTCCAAGCACCCTCTTTGGACTCTCTTGTACAAGCAATTTTGGATGAGTTGTATACAGTGATATGATGATGCAGGCTCTGGTAGCTCTGGCCTGTGATCTTAGCCTGGACTCTCTCACCTGTTGTGCTGACAACAAGAAGTGGATGTGGTTTAGACGCTACTGTCTGGCCATGAGAGTGGCATCATCACTGATACACAGGACGCCTCTTCCACAGACCTTCTGCCTAGAGGTAGTTGCCAGTTATTTAGCTGTAAGGTACGGTGTATTATGTTCATAGCCTTGTAAATGTCTTGCCATACAGGCCATGGGGCAATATTGATTCCTCACATTAATTTCTTAACAGCTGCACCCATAAAAACCAAATTCAGTATACATTTGAAGGGTATAAAACTCTATTTAGGGTTTTGGCTAGTTAAGTAAACATTGTAATTTCTTTTTGGTATAAAAAGTTCCACTACATTAAGTTACTTTTCATAAAAGTGGGAGTAAACTTTCTTACCAGTTCAAGAAATTCAACCACTTATCTCTATATCTTGCTTTTTGATCACCAATTAACAGTTAGGTTTGTAGTGATTACAAAATTTACAATAACTGAGCTTTTTCAGTTGTCACTTTGTACAAAACTACCCACGATGTCTGATGTGGAAATTTTGATAATACAAATAATTTTTGCAAATCTTTGTGGAATTGCAAAGTAAAAATTTGGTTCATTCTTCATCATGGAAATTAAAAATCCATTTTGAAACTAAATTGTAATAACACTCATAATGTTCAATTATTGGTGAATTTCAAGACTGAACCTTGAGGTACTCCTGTTGAGACAGATATCTCTTATTCTTTGGAAATTTTCTCCACCCATGGCAAGAGCAGGAGTTAATTTCTCTCTGTTCTGATGCAGGTCCAAAAGGAAATTTCTGAAGTGGCAACCCGCAGTGGAGACCACAAGAATGACCACGAGAACCACGAACTATTCAAGCCCGAACATGACGAGCAGCTGCTGCTGTGGGTTAACAGGTGTGTGGTTTGTCCAGTGAAACTTGCCTTCATTGATTGTTATATAATTTTTAATTAAGGGTGTTTAATTGTGACTTTTCCTTTTCAAGCTTACACGAGCCTAAATATTATACAATATCTGTTAATAGTTCACTTTCTACAATAATGGTCAGCTTACTGAAGTATAATAAATTAGCATTCTCCAAATTAACAATTTTGGTCATAATAGAAAAAGAAAGCATCACGTAAATATTTTAAAAAAATCAATCAATAATCAATAAATGCAATTAGAGATTTCTAACTCTTAGTCAATTACACAAGAGTGATATACACACTGATTAATTTAGTAAATTGGCTGAAAACTAGAATCACTAAGCAAAGATAACATAAAATAAAGAATGGAATAAAAAAAATAGTTGGAGAGAATATGCGGGTTGAACAGAACTAGTTGTTTGTTGCCTGTTATGGGAATGCAACTGAAAATTCATTCGTCATTACAATTAATGTAATAATTTCCATGCAAAAATATTTATAAAAAATAAATATTGATTTTTTATGTAATTGGTTTAACCGAAAAATTGGTTATTCAAGATGGCTGCCCACCCTCATTATTTCGGTAACTGGGGTTATAATACACAACATTTTAAATCTTCAACTTACCACACGTTAATTTGTACTTCAATAAATTATTGCAAAGCAGAACTATCTGTTTTAATTGTAACACAAACATTTTTAAGCATTTAGCATAAGAATAAGTGTCTAGTAGCATGAAAAGATGGCAAAAAATACTGTAAGTTTATAAAAGAAACCTGTTTTATTTTTGCTGCTTCAAAGGACTGTGAATAAAAGTATCAGGCTCTGTTATCTGAATTGGAGGTGCTGCCAATAAAAGGAATTATATTTTTAAGAAAGGTGATTGTCCAGTTGGTATGATCAGGAGTACAAGGAAAAAATGTGCTGTGAAAAACCACAATGAAGCTTGTTGAGGAAATTGCGTTTGAATCAGCTGAACATCAATGTGGTTTTGGAGTGTTAAGATGAAGCTCTTTGTGTTGCAGACAACCGGAGGACTGGAGTCTATCATGGGGAGGAACCAACACGATCTACGGCTGGGGACACAACCACCGAGGACAGCTGGGAGGGGTGGAGGGGGCCAAGGTGAAGGTGCCAGCACTGTGCGAGGCACTGTCAGCTCTGAGGCCTGTCCAGATTGTGGGGGGAGAGCAGACACTACTAGCTGTCACTTCTGATGGCAAAGTCTACGCCACTGGTAAGTGTATCCCTAATAATTTTTTTCTCTTTCTTGTTGTAATCCTTTTGTAATAAGTCATAATGTAGAATCAAATCTAAAAAAAATAATAGGGCAGATTTAGCTTACATTGGAATTCTGCCACCTTTTATATTGTCGCTGCAACTCCAGAAGCATAAGTGGTGTGATTTTGTGATGTGAAATAATTTCATTGTGGAGCAACAATGGAAATATTTTGTTCAAGTTATTTAATCAGACCAATAAATGATGCATAATAAACATTGGTGATCCTTGGATGTTCTTACAAATTTTCTCCATATTCTTTGAGCTGAAGAAACAGTTTTTGTTGTTGTTGTACATTCTCCTCTGCAACCTGGGCAAACAAGTGCTAAAAATAGAGCAAATATCCATATTGCTGGATACTCTTTTCAGTTCCCCCGCTTCTTGGTTTTTTTTAGTTTCTCTTGTAAAACACAAATAAATTAGCATGACCTTCCGGATACAACAACTAATTTATCAAAAACTTCAAATTTGTTAGGAGTGCTCAAAAATGGTTGTAATTCACTCCTAATGTAAACACTTAATTTCATACTGTATAGTAAAGAAGAAATATTTTTATTTTTCGGTTATTGCAAATTTTGAAAACAACCATGGTTGATTCAAATTGATATTTTCTTTAACATATCCCATAATATTACTGTTTGTAACCATTTAAGTTGTAGCAAACACAGTTTGATTGATGTTAAAGTTTTTCCCATTATTATATATATATATATATATATATATATATATATATATATATATATATTACCCTGAATATTACATGGTATATGACATAGCAAATAAGGCAATATTGAAAAAAAAAACCATTTCATGCTAACAAAAAATAGTTTTTACGAAGAGCACAGCTTTGCATCGCCACAAATTGGAAAAATTGTGAACATTTTGTGTAATGTAATTTTTTTTACATTCTTATTCACATTATGTGGTTTTTTTTATGCGTTATTACAAAGGAAATAAAGTTTTGTTTCAGCAGCTTTGAGTTTTTTGGCCAAATCTCAGAGGGATTGTGTTGCTTACAAGGAAATGTTTCACAAATTCTCAATTTTCTCTAAACGAAACATTCCAACCTCATGTGTATTGGACAAAAAATGTTTGTATTCATATCTTCTATCAACCCTTGAAAAACTCTGCACTTATCGGAATCACCCAGTATAGAAAGCTTTTAAACAGACATATGTTTTTTTTTTTTTACTTTACAACTGTTAATTGTTGGATACGTTTTCATGTCATCAGCTGGTATGCCAGTGTAGATCACATTATAATAACTTTTGAGTTGTATTATGAATTGTATAATCAATAATTATATCATTTGAAGTTGTGTGGTGAAAGAATTTTAGCAGCCAGTTTTAAAAATACTGACACTTGTTGATTTTTTAAAGTAAACATGATGTAGCTATGGTGGGAAGGGTTGATTCAATGTGAATGCTGAGTTTTACTCTATTTCACCTTCCACATAGTACAGCATTTGAAATCTAATATTGTCACAGACTGGAATCTGAGTCCACATCCCTCTGAAGAGATGCAAAAGAGTCTGTGAATAAGACGTTCAAATTGAATTGTTTTCACTGTTTTTAAGTGTTGCATTGGTGTTGCTTACACATTGCTGTGTTAGTGACTATCAGCATTGGACACTGCACTTAGGAACCAGACCTTATTTGCAGATGTATTGCAAATTAACTGCCTTTAATTGTAGATAACCACTGTGTCGATTATACATGGAGGTTGAGTGTGAAATTGTTTCTAGATAGTTAATTCCCCGTAACTATTTTCCAGGTTATGGAGCTGGAGGCAGACTAGGGTTGGGTAACACAGACACTGTCACCACCCCTACTCTCATTGATTCTTTGGAGAATGTCTTCATCAAGAAGGTAACTATCAGATATAGGACTATTCTTTGGAGCATCATTGGTTTTTCAAAATGTTGGGTCAAAGGATTCATAGGGTACACGTAAATTACCTGAGCGTCTCATGTAGTTACTTAAAAAGGTGTCAGGTAGCTTTTAGGTCAGATCAGTCAACCAAAGATTTGTTCAGGAAATTGTTAAAATATATATAACAATGAACTGTAACTTTAAGCTGTATCAACAAACTGCTACATACTTCACAGTTCTTTCTGTTAGTCAAATGTAAATGAAGCTAACTTTGTACTTTTTAAAATTTTATTGCTTTGCTTCTTCTTTATCTTCCTACTTTCTATTGTGGCCTTTTAGAATGTCAAACAAGGTACATACCATAGTTAAAGTTTTGCACCTCTGCCTCTCACAATATCATCAATCTTACAGATACATTTATTCCAGAAAGTGACTTGTCAAAAAGTGCCAAATCAGTTTTTATTGTATACTTAGCTTAACAGACCTACACTATCTCCATGAGTTTATATTTTCCTGACCTAGGTGGCTGTCAACTCTGGGGGCAAACACTGTATGGCTCTCACGTTTGATGGAGAGGTCTACTCATGGGGTGAAGGAGATGATGGAAAACTGGGACACGGCAACAAAGCGTAAGTTACACTACTCCTTCAATAAGTACTACTTAGAAAATAAAAAATATTTAGCAGGTTATTTTGTGGGAATTGTTTTGAGTTAAATTACTGGAAGGACGTAGAGAAATGAAATTCTATTGTATCTATAAAGAACAGTATTATTATCGACACCTTAAAACCTAAGCTATTAATATTTTGCTATTTCTAGTTTCTTATCACCTCATTTTGTTGGAACCATAACCGAAAACAAACAATCTGTTATAAAACAAGGAAACTTATTTGACATTGTGGTTTGCCAGGATGTGTGACCGTCCCACACTGATAGAGGCACTGCGGGGCAAGGAGATCGTGAACATTGCCTGTGGGGGCTCACACAGCGCAGCTGTCACAGTGCACGGAGAGCTCTACACGTGGGGTAAGGGCAGGTACGGCAGGCTGGGCCATGGAGACACAGAGGACAGATTCGTGCCTAAACTGGTGAGTCCACAACAGAGAAAATTGTCTCTTTCAATTGATGTCTTTTCTCTTATCCAGCTCTACGAGGAGTGCAATAGCTCAAATTAAATGAATAGTTGACTAACGATTTATCAAAATGTCTATCGTACAATTATTTATTGTCATTACTTTAGTAAAAATGTAGTGAACAAAAAATTAAATTGTTTCCAATACAGTATTATGATGATCAGTCATGTATAAACCAAACTTCAGTTTCTGTGACTGATATACTACTGAGTGAAGTAAATATGTGTACGGGTGAGAGTGATGTAAGAATGAGATGAACCGTGTAGCAGACTAGTACAGCGATGTTTGACGACACACAGCATTTTTATTGTCAAACTTTTAATTAATGATGGCTCATTACTGAAACTTGATACCTGAATTCTCAATACCACAGCTGTTTTTACTCAATTTTAAAATCATGGTTTGAGTTATATTTTAAAGTTTAGATCAAATCAGTTATAAATAATTATTTTCTCAAAGTGGTATGACACAGTGATTTCTTTTTTACAATATCATGACCAATAATTACAGTTGCACTACTTACAATGATAATTTATATTTATAATATAATATTATATAATATGTGAATCAGCCTTAACACTTTCGAAGGAGCATTGCGAACTGCCTTGGACATATCTTGCCCACAAAGGAAGAACAAAAATAAAATAAAAAGCAAGCCTATTGACTACTAAGACCGAGAATCAGCTGAGATCAAAGCTGCCTACTTACGGGCCCTGAAAACCTATGAATTAACTGGAAAGGCACAAGACAAAGCAACAATGGTAAACATAAAAAAGACGTATGACATCACCCTAAGGACATTACAGCAAAATGCTAATGCACAGAAAATAATTACCTCTAACAATAAGTCAAAAGCTGTATGGGATCTTATAAACACAGAAAGAAATGCCAAACAACCTAGTCAAAACTGCCCTAAGCTCAACATCAACAATACAGTTGTTGACAATCCTATTCAGGTAGCTGAACAATTCAACACTTACTTTACTCAGATAGCAGAAGTAACAGTTCAACAGAACAATCAACAATTGGGAGGCTGCAGACTGGAAGAGGATCAAAACCCTTTAAACACTCCTTTAACACAATCGTTTCATCTGACTTCCACAACATGCAAAGAAGTAAATAAAGTCATACATAGCTTGAAAAACAAACCATCCAGTGGCATAGACGAATTCTCATCAAAAACCGTAAAACACTGTGCAGAAGAATTAACCACCCCTCTCACATCCATAATAAATAAATCTTTCTCATTAGGGTAGTTTCCAACCAAACTGAAAGTCTCCAAGGTATATCCAAAGTATAAAAAAGGACCAAAAACCAACCCAAAAAATTACAGGCCCATATCATTAATTTCAACTTTTTCAAAAATTATAGAAACAATAGTACTAAACAGGTTAATGACCCATCTAAAAAATCAAGCCTTAATTACTGACTGTCAGCATGGATTCCAAAAAGGAAAATCAACTATTTCTGCCATCATAAGCCTTGTTGAGTCTATAATCGACAGCATAGATGAAGGACAATTTGTAACAGCCTTATTTTTAGACTACAGCAAGGCTTTCGACTGTTTGGGCCATGAGCTGATCTCTAAAAAACTTATAACTTTAGGAGTAAGAGGCTTAGAAAACAAATGGTTTGTCAGCTACCTTAAAGAGAGATCCCAAGTTGTAGACATCCAACATACTACAGCTGGCGTTACTACCATGTTCAGATCAGATCCTAAACCAATGACAAGAGGAGTTCCTCAGGGATCCATGCTGGGACCCATTCTATTCATTTTGTTGACTAACGACTTCCCAGCTCTAATTCACAACTACAGTACCAGCTGCATAATGTATGCAGACGATACAACCCTCCTTTCAAGAAATGACACAGCTCAAGAATTGTACGACAACTCTGTTGCATCTCTTCAAAAAGCCATAGCCTACAGTAAACAAAATGATTTAGCAATAAACCCTGACAAGACAATACAAGTACATTTTAGCAGAAAAAAAATTCTACCCACTAGTATCCCCAATATAACAGTGGCTGATCAGATTAAGTTTCTAGGAATAACTCTAGATAATGGACTCACATGGGCAAACCATGTAAATAACATCTGCAATAAAATCAGCACTGGTGTCTATGTTGTTAAACGCATTAAATGGGTTGGCACTCAGGAAGCTGCAAAAATGGCATACTACGCTCTAGTAGAATCTCATATTAGATATGGTCTTACAATCTGGGGAAGCTCCTCGGGAAATCTAAAGAGAGTACTTGTACTACAAAGTCTATGGAGCCATTTTATATGCAGACCCACTAAACCTGCAGACTCACATGGACCTTCACAGCTACCCCACACGCCATGCCTCTAGATTTGTCCTATCCCAACATAGAACAGCCCTCTTTGAGAAAAAAAAACCGCCATACGTAGGCCAAAAACTGAAAAACCTCCTTCCAGACCACCTCCGGAACCTGACTGGCAACAGACTGAAGAGCTTGCTTAAAGAATTCCTGTTGAAGAATCCTGTGTACAAGATAGAAGAGTTCCTGGAATTAATGAACACATCTCCTTAATTCTACTTATTGTAACTTGACAAATTACTGTTCTTATTGTTCATGTAATAAATAAATGAATAAATAAATAAAATAAATGTTAGCAAAATAGATTTACGATACATTTTCTTGTGAAAACTTCGTCTGATTAACTTGTATCAGAGATTGTAATCCACAGCTGTACTATGAAAATTTGATTGGGTAAAATCGGAAAAATGTGCACACATCACAGGTGGAGGCTCTGCTGGGATACAGTGTGGTGGATGTGGCATGTGGCAGCGGAGACGCCCAGACTTTGGCCATCACAGACGATGACAGCGTGTGGTCCTGGGGCGATGGAGACTATGGCAAGCTGGGCCGAGGTGGCTCCGATGGCTGCAAGGTGAGGAGTGATGACTGCTCAGAGTCTTCTGAGGATTAGTCAATGTGGAGATAAAATTTTTGTTAAATATTTAGCTTCAAACTGGAAATTGGTACTTTAGTTCAACAGAATTCCTTAATCTGAAAGAACTTTAAAGGGTAAAATCTTTAATATCTATTGTGTTCACATTTTTTTCTTTATAAGTTATCTTTTTAATGGAAAAAGCTTATACTAATCCTTCTAGCCTGAATACAATATTTATGCAGGACCCATCTCCTTGTAATAAATTCAAATGAATATTCAAGAGAATTCTCAGTTTTATAAAACTCACTTATTTTTGTAATT
Organism: Homalodisca vitripennis; assembly: GCF_021130785.1. Classification (NCBI taxonomy): domain Eukaryota; kingdom Metazoa; phylum Arthropoda; class Insecta; order Hemiptera; family Cicadellidae; genus Homalodisca; species Homalodisca vitripennis. The sequence continues at coordinate 118,340,383 of NC_060210.1, read as the reverse complement.
TGTTATTGAAGCACTCAATTACTAATTAGTTTTACTTCTTTGGTAAACTTACTTAACATTTTTGTATTACTTATTTAAAATCTTAACCCTTTACGGATGGCCAAAAATTAGCAAAGTACGTCTTTTTCACATTTTTTAATAAAAACCTGTTTTTCTGATATATTTTAGTGTGTGATATTAAATTTACACCAAATGATTTTTTTGACAGTTTTATGCCAAAAAGGGCTTGCTTGTATATAAAACTGCAGTATTGCCAAGGCATGACACAAATCATTAAATTCGTGTTTTGTGAGATTTTAATTATTTTTCATAAATTGCTTCTAATAAATATGGTTTAAAACAGTTTTACATTAGAAATATTTTTTGTTAGTCCGATTTTGCTGATATATATGCAAACTGTCCGTGAAGAATATAACTGCAAGCTGATATATCCGCTAACCGTCGTTACAAGCACAATTTCCATTTATAAAAAGCATGTATGTCTGCATCTGTCCACAAAGGATTAATTTTTGTGAATCGAGAGTTGGCAACGACAGCTAGTCATTACCCAACTAGTTCACAGAATCCATGTTAAATTTTGGATTCTTAATTTCTGTAGTTGCTGGAATATTTATTTATAACTATTTTTAAGGGTCATAAAGATAGCAACAAGACTATGCAGCATATGGAGATCTACAAAACATTTATCTCATTACTGTTATGACAAGACATCTAACATCTTGACGGGTAAATAAAAATAAAAATATCCCACTTTAATTTTTTAACTAACATAGTAGTCCTGGTGTTACATTTAATTATTGTGTAATATATTTTAGGAACTCTCATCCTGTACTCACTCAGTGTCTCTCTGTTCAGGTGCCAATGAAGATAGAGTCGCTGGCTGGTCTCGGAGTGGTCAAGGTTGAGTGTGGGTCCCAGTTCTCTGTAGCTCTCACCAGATCTGGTGCGGTCTACACCTGGTCAGCATCAACTCTGCATTATTTGTGTTTGTTGTCTTTGTGTGTGTGTTACTTAATCACGTAAAAACTACTGGGCCAGGAGTACTGAAATTTTACACGGACATTCTTAACGTCCCTGGTCAATATATAGGCCTATTCCTATTTCCAAAAGCTAAGGACTTCGACTTTAGCCTCCCTTTACACTTAGGATATCTTCACGCTGGCCTGAAATAGTTCAATTGTTACTAAATTTGTTGGAGCTATTCAATAAAATTACATGAAATATTAAAGAGAAATTAGAGAAAATTTCAAGGTAATTGCGATAAACAGTTCCATTCTCCGATTTCAAAATGGATCAAAAATGGATTGGAATATCTTTCAGTGACTATTACTTATTTCGGGACTGTTTTGAATGCCATTTTAAAAGAATATGCTCATGTTGTCCTTGTTTTCAAAATTAAGTTGCAACCAAGGCCACGGGTAACTGCCAAGGGGACTTATTTTTAAAGCCCCAAATTTATCAAAATTCTGAAAATGATTGAACTAAGTTTATCTGTTTATATAAGTTTTTCTATTTATTTAACTTAAGTAGCAAAATTAGTCTTTGCTCGTTTCTACTTTTCTCACTTGAAGTAATGTTCCAGGGGCAAGGGAGACTATCACCGACTAGGCCACGGTACAGACGATCATGTGAGAAGACCAAGAAAGGTGGCAGCCCTGCAAGGGAAGAAAGTCATAAGTATTGCCACTGGTTAGTTTCAATTCTTTCTTTTTCGTTATTTAATTTTAACAGAGTGTCAGGTAATCATTTATCTGACAATACATGAAACACAAATTCCATGCTGTAGTTAATAAAAAAATTTTACTTTATGGTATGCTAAGTGTAATTTTACAAATCTTAAGCCTTTAAAAAGTGTTGATGTACTCAATATGTCTTCTAATGGATTGATAAATAAAATAATGTTTTATCAGATCACACTCAACCAATTTAACATTAGAAAAATAACCAAATCTTTTAATTCAAAATTAGGACTTTAATTATTTCAGAAGAAAACTATTTATACTAAACTTGTTGGTTAAACACTAATACAAATTATTATTTAGTTATACATTTATTTATTTTCAATATATTGTTAGATTATATTTGGTAAGACATAAAAACATGGAACAATGCAATAAAACTTGTGAGCCTTAGGTGAGAATTAAAGAATTAATAGCATTTTATATGACTATACTTTCATTCTTGTGAAAAATTAACCTTAATGACAAATATTAAAAAATACTATATCAAAGAATTTTATAAGTTTGAAGACTGAGTAGTAGGATCTCAGATTTTGATCTTTTAAGTCCAATATCTGAATCATTTGTAGTATAACTAGTTTGTACAAGATTCTTAGTCCTAGAAAAGAAATCTGTAAAGTAAAAGTATAAGTACATTGAAATACAAAGTCGTATTGAGATGTAAATTATTACCCAGATTAATAAACTGAGGTAAGGCTAATGTATTGACGTGATATCCAGGTTCTCTGCACTGTGTGGCCTGTACGGACCAAGGAGAAGTGTTCACTTGGGGAGACAATGATGAGGGTCAGCTGGGAGACGGTACCACCACCGCTATCATGAGGCCCAGACTTATAGTTGCTTTACAGGTGAGTGTTGTATGAGATTACACCCAAACTATACCTTAATTATCAACACCGTTTTGTAAACTCTGTTAAAACTTAATTTTTCCTGTAGTTTGTTTTATCCTTAGGTACTCTCCATGTTCCAGTCCTTGATAAACTTATCCCAAAAGTTAAAAATACTTTTAAATATAACCAAGTTGTTTCCCGGCCTTAAAAAAATTACATTATGTAGAAAATGTAGAAAAGAAATTACAGTTTGTGTTTCTGCTTATCTTATATTTCATTCAAAGTTTATTCTGAATTTTTCATTGCTAAGATTACTTTATAATAATTACATTTAATGTTGGAAATATTCTCGCTCATGGATTAAGTACGGTAGTTATTATAATTACTCTTGTCACTTTTTGTATGTGCCTTGATGAAGGATACATAAGGCTGTCAATTTTGTTATGCAAAATCAAGAAAAGAAATTGGTTAACAAATTATTGTATTATTTCCAAAATATTGTTTTAATATCCTTAAAGATTGTTTAAGTGTAATAAACAGTGGTACTTTTGTATCATGAATGACCTGAATACAGTAAATTCTGTGACAATATGAAATGAAAACCATTTATAAGCCTATCAAATTATTTGCTATCAAATATAAAGATGTGTTATGAGTTGAAGATTAGATATCTTATTAATTTATGAATGAAAATTAACTGAATGAATAAGAGATAATTATGGCAATGTAAGACTAGTTTTAAAAATTATAGCTTTTAATTCTTCATAAAGGAGTCTCAATTGTCTTTAACCAGTTAATTGTTCAGGGTAAGAAGATGACACGGGTGGCATGCGGTTCGGCTCACACGCTGGCGTGGAGCACAGACAAGCCATTCGCTTCCACTGTGCCGACTCGGGTACCGATGGAGTACGATGTGCTGAAGGAGTTACCCCCTGCACTTATACGCAACCGACTCGTGTTGTTGCTACACTTCAGTGATCTGCTGTGTCCCTCGGTGACCATGTTCCCCCTCACTGGGGATGTAAGTCTAGACTCCCTTCGAGGCTTCCTAGTATACATGGTCAAGGAGATCACCTTCCGCAAGGTACAGTCTTTTATACCTCTACTAACGATTGTTTTCCAAAATTCACCCTATCCTTTTCTCTTTCTGTCAAATTGTTTTTAGAACAGAGATAGGCCTTGGTCTATAAATTACAAGATGCTTGTACAGCAGCTGATCACCACTATGAATGGAGACATGTATCTCTGGTTCATTAGCTCATACATAAGCTTAAGGTTGTCACTATGACAGTATGCAAACTCTGGCTGATGTCACAGGAATGTTATCGTTCTATATACGAACAGTGGGAAAAGGGTTCAATTATGTTCAAATATATGTATAGTGGATTTGTTTGTATATTTATGTTCTTTTCTGTGTGTATGTGTTAAAAATTCTACTAATTTCTTAAATTTGAGTTATGATTGTGTTAGTTCATTTTATTACATTATTTTCGTTTCATTTTTAAAATATTAATTATAAAATTTATCCAACACATTATTAACTAAAAATAAAACATTTAAAATTCTTACAACCTGTAATGTACAATAATAAGTATAGCTTAAAACTACATCAGCAATTTTCCCTTTGGGCTTCATAGAGGCAAGAAAAATAGCACACCTATCGTGACAGGCTTATAGTTAATTATTGTAGCTTATCGTTGTGTGCCAACAGGTGGTTCAAGCCACGATGGTGAGAGACCGGCAGCACGGCCCAGTTATCGAGCTGAACAGGATTCAGGTGAAGCGCTCTCGCAGCAAGGGAGGGTTGGCTGGACCCGATGGCATCAAGTCAGTCTTCGGCCAGATGCTAGGCAAGGTGCAGTTCCTCACGCAGGAAGCCCTGTTCCTTCCTCACCGCGTCTGGAAAGTCAAGTTTGTCGGTCAGTTCTCACTTACTTCTTGTCCTCTGTTTATGCAATGAGTTTCTCTCAAAGAGAGTGAAGCTTTCAAATCCACATCTAGAGTGTATGAGCTTTAGATTGATACCAAATATGTTAATAGTGCATCCTGAACAAAAGTTCTGAATACAACAAAATTTATGAGTCGCATCTGGCTCACAATATGGTATTTAATTCTGTTTTTCTTAAGGGTTGATTTATTTGTGGTGAATAATTAGATTAATCTTCAAAACACTAGGAGCATTTTATTATGGATGATTACATTAAAATGTATTACAAACTAACAATTTTGTGTTTGGTAGTTACATTTAGGAAGGATGTCATGTGGGAGAAGAACCTAATAATAACAAAAAAGGATACAGCTGCAATCTGGCACTCGCACTGATGCAGCTCTTGCCTGTTACTAAAACTTCTCGTTCACTGTAAGATCAACTTGTGCACTGTAAGAATGTCTTGATTTCTCTCCCAACACGAAACCTCTTGCAAGTCATAAAATAAGTACCATTTCCAGTTATTATTAAATGAAAAATATTTTTTATATACTTTCCTAATTTGTTTGATTCTATAAATACCAGATTAACTGAATATTACAGGGTCTAGTTGGAGGCTTTTCCAACAAATTGATAGTCCAATAAGATTTAACTGAAGACCACTGAATTTCAAACAGCTAATTTATAACATTTATTTGCGATCTCCAATATTATAGACAGTTTTAAAACTGTAGAATAATAGCTGAGTATTGCTTTACATCCTAAATATCATCTATCTTAACAACTGAGTGTTGTTTACAATTCTTTAGGCTTGATTGTGTTGACTGTTCCTTCCTTAGAGTTATTTATTCTAGTTTTTTTTCTTCTAATGAAATATTATTTCATTACTTCAAGCAAGCATATAACAGTTGTCATTGAGGATCTGCTACAGGATGCCATATGATACGTATTCTTGAGTTAACCCACCATTATTGATCTGAATTAATTTCAATAGACTTCTCCAAATCGTAATCTCAAGAGGCTATTCAGCATAATGGGCCTTGGAAGAGATTCAGAAGTAGAGGGGATGAGGAGGGGAAACAAAAATATCTCATTACCAGATTGATGCTTTTGTATCTTATTAGTATGTTTCAGCCAGGTTTATTCTCACTCAGAATATATTCAAAAGGAAGAACTAGAGCTCTTGCAAGACTACTGCCTACGACTGTAACTGACTGGTATTGTTGTTACACAGGTGAGAGCGTGGATGACTGTGGGGGAGGTTACAGTGAGAGTATCGCAGAGATGTGTGACGAGCTACAGAACGGTTCCTTGCCGCTCCTCATCCCCACTCCTAATGGTAGGGACGACACCGGCACCAACAGGGACTGCTTCCTGCTCAACCCATCGGCCGCCAGCTCCCTGCACCTTACGATGTTCAAGTTCTTGGGTGAGTAATAAACCGCTGCTGCATCATTACTATCCGAGTAAGGGGTAGTATTTTCATAGCATAATATGATCAGTTATCTAAAACATTTTTGCAGTTAGAGTCTATTCCAATCTTTATTTTTTGATCCCATTTACCAGTAGAATAATCCTTAGCTTGTTTGCTATTTTAATGGTTTATGGAAGCGACTAATCTCCCTGTTATGTAGTGTGTGTGTGTGTGTGTGTGTGTGTGTGTGTGTGTGTGTGTGTGTGTGCGCGCGTGTGTGTGTGTGTGTGTGTGTGTGTGCACAGAACAATGTGTAGAGATTTTTGTTTACAGCTTGTAAATTCAATTGAATGCTATCGTACCATCATCTTTTCATTTATTGCAGAAAAGGAAATCATTATACATTGTTCTCCTGTACTTATTGAATTAGTCTGTAGAAGTTCTTCTTCAACTTTAAACGTTATGGGTCTAATTTATTTGCAATGTTTAAATCTGGGGCTACAAAAATCCAAACTTAAATTATTGTTCATCTTCTGTATTGGTGCTCTTGTGTGTCATTCTTAAAATAAAACGAAATACAGTATTTGAATTCAGTTAAATTCTTGATGCAGTTAAATGCATCTAGGCTCAATTATTACTTAGTTGATTGGTTTGAAGTGGCCGTTTTCTTGTAAAAAACTAAATTACTAATATTTTGACCCAATGAAACATATTTTTTTACCAATTAATATTCTGATAACCTTAGGCCAATTTCACATTGTTGTTTTTTCTACAAAAATGTACCATGTTATGTTGTAAAATATACACAGAATTAAATGTTTATCCAATATTAAACCTTATTTTGTTTACTATATGGATCCGGAAATAATGTGACTGTTTCTTTGTCTCAAACGGAATATAACATTTCAACTGCAAAAGTTTGACTTTAAAAATACGTGAAAATTACAGCTTTTTTTAATTCAAATGTATAAATCTTATCAACGTATTGTTTATTTAAAGAAAATACAACTTTTTATTAACCGATCTGTTAAAATGATGTAAAATATTCACCATACCTATTAAAATACTTTTTTTGACTTTTTGAAGGATAAAAATATTTCTCTCCCCTTTTTCAAAGGGGAAAAGAGAGGGGTCAAATTGTAACCCCTATCTTGTGACATGTCGTTTGAAAGTTAAATTCAAAAGAAAAACAATAACATGAAAAAAAATCTCTATGATGAACCTAGCAAAAGTTATGGGCAGACAACTCCTTACATCTAAGGGTGTAAATTAAGTCCTGATATGCCTGGATATATTCCAAACGGATTGAGATATCAATGTACAACCTTCACCAGACTTATTAAATTAATTTTTTGGATTTTTTGAGAGTAACAAAAATTGTACCCCTATTTCCAAAGGGGGGTAGAAGGGGGTAACTTTAATTTTTCAAATTGCAACCCCTGTCTATTTAAACAGTTGCTAGATTGCCAATTCAGTGCCACAATCTTTTTTATTTTGTATTGATTTTCATACATGACTGTCAGTGATGTTTTCTATTTTTATTATATTTTTTACTTTTAAGTTATGATTAGAGATTTAATTGATTGTATGATGAAGGATAGATTATGTCAAATTTATTGTATGAAATGGTTAATTTAGTTTAATAGGTTTTCTTTTTCTGAACAAGTGTATATTGGATATCGTTTTCGTAAGGGTTTATTGCAGAATAAGGATATGTTATCTATTTGTGTACACGTTCTAACAATGCACATGTGTCTGGTGTGCGCAGGTATACTGATGGGCATAGCAATACGCACTGGTAGTCCCTTGAGCCTGAACCTGGCTGAGCCGGTGTGGAAGCAACTGGCAGGAATAGCTCTCACTCCATCTGACCTGCAGGAGATCGACAGAGACTATGTTCCAGGTGAGGTACTAGTCAACTCTCGTGTTAGTATTATCCTTCTCAGAGTAATTATTAAAAGGTATTTTATAAAATGGCATTTTTGCAATTCTGTTAACCTTTAAAATTATTCATCATCAGTAACACTGTTTTGAACGTTAGTTATTGTTAATAAATAATTAATTATGAATTTTAGTGAAAACTAAATGTGTGTATTAAATTTCATCCAAGAAGTTTGAATTAAATTCCATCTAAGAAGTTTGAAAATATCCTCAAAGATCACATTAAAATGGTTAAGATAGTGATGTTTGCATTGATTAAAAATCAAGTACTTATTCATGTAACATTGCAAATTATGACCTACATTGAATCAAGATATTGCGAGAATAATTCATACTGGCCTAATGAAATATGCTTTAAAAAATATTTAAGAGTATTCTGGCCCATCTGAACTGTTTCATTTGTTGGAGGTGTAAGAGGAATAATTATAATACATTAAAAACCACCACAGGCGAGAATATGATTCGCAAATTGTTTTTAGGTAGTAATCATTACTGTTTTTGAAGGATTGAAAAATGAAAATTAAAAATTGTTTATTTAACCCTTTTAACTCCGGCTATTAAATCAAGTGATATGCCAGAAATCCCAAGCCGTTTTCAGACAAAATGTAAGGGTTTTGTAAAAAATTCATAACTCAGTTATTTTTTAAGATATTTAGGTAATTCTTTTTTTGTTTTCCTTCTTTATACATGTAGCTTACAGAAATATACAAATAAAATTATTATTTTGAAAGTTTTTTTTTTTTACATACATATACATATATAAAAAATAAATAAAAATGAAAAAATTTCAAGTTTGATCATGGAAACCATACAAATAAAAAAATATTTGGCACAAAAATACCCATTTACTTTATGATATATTTAATCCTTAATAAAAGGAAACAAAAATTATAGGCCTACCTTATTTACAAGTGGAGTAACATCATTTTTTGTAAAGCCGTGTAAATTTTTCTTTTTGCCATTTCTGGGCAAGGCAATGTAACAAGACCTTTGAAATTCACAGTAATTAAAATAAATATAAAACCAAAGTTATTTCTGACAAAATAACTAAAACTGTTCATAATATAAATTTAAAAAAGTTTTAAAACTGTATTTACATCACTACAAAATGTAAATTTTCAAGATATCCATCACTCAAATCGTCGTCACTAATCACATCCACACCATTTGCAACTAGGTTACTAATTAGTGTATTTTCACTTACGGGAGACTTTGAACGATGTCTTTTACTCATTTTGAAATCAAACAAATAATAAACTAAACTTTAACTGCCGTACTTTACACTGCTTTAACCTAAAACTGTGAAGAAAACTGTGTGTTTATTCACAACCACGTGATATACAGCTGTCTGCAACAAGCGTGAGCAGTCAGTCGAGACGAACTGCAATTGCTCAGTCACAGACTGACAAAATACGAAGTCAAACCATTACAAACTAATATATTTCGATGCAAAATATCTTTGTGCACAAGTCTGTGGAATTTCAAAGCATTTGGTGAAATAGGTGGCCAGTAAAGTAATAAAAAGTGCACGTCCGTACTATACGGACGTCGGGAGTTGACGCCATTTTTATGACGTCCGTATAGTACGGACGTCGGGGTAAAAGGGTTAACCTGTTGGGGAGTACTGACGGCTATAACCGTCATCCTACCTAGTGTATACTAGAGTAAGCAAAATTATCCTTAATGAACTCCAGGGAGTAAAGAAAACATTTTTGTTGTTTTCATTCAAAATGTATTGAAACCTTACAAAATATCATAATAATGCATTTTTTGGATCTACAACTTGATAAATTCATACATTTTGTTTTTTTTTTATAATTTTACAAACGTATGATAGTGTTCAAAACACGAGTACACACAAAGTGCTACTTCACATTTTGTGCACTCATAAGCAGTGTCTTTCCTTTTACGCTCACCCCGTGTTGTATTTGAACACACAAAGCAGCGTTTTAGCTTCCTTCGGCCATTTTCCTTTACTGGTAGTGGACGGGGGAAATGGCGACCTGACAAGTGTAGCGGCTGCTTGGCTCCGCCCAACGGACGCGTCACAGCTGCGGCCTCTTCTCTTGGTGCAACATGTGCTTCCAGTATCTGTGTGATAACGTTAATTCAGAAGTCCATGATGTGATCCTTAGCATTTGGGTTTTTTGATTCCATCTACTGCCTATAAATACCAACACATATTGTAGCACAAATAGGTCAGTACATAAAACAAAACAATCAGCCTATAAAAGATTTGGCGCGAGAAAATGACAGAACAATTAGCGGCAAAGCCCTGATTTTATATTCTGTCGCTAGGAACCAGCGCTGCACATCAATGATCAATGAATTGCAAGAACCGAGAATAGCCTATAAATGGACGTGGCGCGAGAAAATAACAGAACATTTGGCGGCAAATCTGTGATTATGTATTCTGTCACTAGGAGCCAGCACCGTACAGCAATAATTACTTTGAACATTTCACAGTCGAAATAGTATGTAAGAACACCACTAGAGTGCATAAACAGTTGCAATATTGATTGTTTTAGCAGCCCCGTCATGGACGGTCATAACCGTCAATACTCTTTTGGGATCAAACGGCTATAACCATCTGTACTCTTTTGGAACAACTTTCAGCTACTCCTCAACAGGTTAAACAGGCAAAGTTAGGGCCTCATGGCCCTTTCTTACACTTAACCTGTCTGAACAATAATTATTAACAAATATTAACCAAATTAATATTAACACTGATCTACTTTGCTAAAGACAAATGTTTAGATTAAACATTAATCTAAACACTAAAAATTATAAATATGATACTTCTAAAAAAAATAAAAATATAGTTATACAATCATAACATAAAATAATATTACAACTTCCATTTTTAATAAGAACCAAAAACTATTAATAATACCTAATAACTAAAGGATTCAGTTGCAACACACTCTAGAAACATTTATATTGTCACTTTTCTGGAAACTTACATTAAATAGACAACAACTAAGGTACAAGCAGATCTTAGCCGTAAATTACACACAAAAATACGTGAAGGTTTGAGAAATACTTTTTTGTTAAATGTGCAGGTCTGCTGTGTATCCGAGACATGAACCCCGATGAGAAGGAGTTACAGACACTGGACATGCCGTTCTCCACCCCTTCAGCCACAGGGGTTGATGTCCCCTTGTCCTCTAGTCACCGTAAGGTCACCGCGCAGAATCGTGAAGAGTTCATCAGGCTGGCCCTCAACTACAGGTATATCACAGGGATGTAGCTTCGTAAAGGCAGAATCAAATGGGAATTTATTTTTTCTTTCAAAGTTCAGGAATAATATTGGACATTTGCTCCCACTTATTAATTTCTTAAATCTTTGTTTCCTTAACTGAAAGCATGGACTATACATTTGTTAAGATATACACTTTTATTGAAATAGTGATAAAGAATTAAATATGTTTACAGATCATTAAAATTATATAGTGTATAAAAAATAATAACTAAAAATTGTCTTTATTCGACTTTAATCTTGTCATAATCTTTTTGCCACAGGTACTTCATGAAGTATAATCTTTGTATCGTATAAAATTACATATTTACTCGTGCTTCTAGTTTATACCTTGTCAAGTTGCATTCGTACCTTGTTGGTTTGGGTTTTTGTTTATGCTGGTAACATTGTGTCCGAGTTGTTCTACACCATTGTTTTTGTGCCATGCTGTGTTGCGTACTCTGTGTGTTTTATTGCAATAACCAACAAGTTATTTTCAACAATCAATTTTATGAATAGTGAATTGGAATCAAGAATCCCCATTTCTAGAGCTAGGTATGAATTGATTTACAAAAAAACATAAGTGTCTAAAAATGTTCTAGTCCAAAAACATTCTGTAGAAAATCATATTTGACTACTTGGAAATTAGACTGTTTGCTTCTATTTTATTTCATTTTCATTTATTTATCTCATTTACATATAATACAAATATAGTGATAATAATATACACGAGAAGGTACCCACAAGGGCAAAAGCCTGTGTGTGAGAACCAAGTCCATCTTCACTCGAGTTTGCAATCACAACAATTCTAATATACAATGTAAATTTTAGAACAAAATTAAAATTGTATGATTTAAAGATAACTAAAAATAACTAATAGTAAACATACTCTGTTTGGATGCATATTAACTAAATTCAAGCAGTGTAAAAAGTAATAATTTAATAAGTTATGATAATGGAACGACATGACAAAGATGCAACAAATTCTAGTATATGAAGTTTTATTGCTATAAGATGTAAGACAACATGCGGGATGAGCTTAAAGAGTGTATAAGAAACATTATTTTAAGAGCTATAAAAAAGGAAAAGAATAGAAAAATAAAAAGATAAACAGAAACTAATCATTTTATTGTTTTCGATTTCTAGAACCTACACTATATCGAAATTAATGCATTCCTTCACAAGAAAAAAAAACACACACGCACGCACGCTTTAGCGCTCTCGCGCATACATCCGCAACGCATACAGACAAAAACTCAATGCATTGATTAAGAATGCTCGGTCCGTCACCACGGTATTCACAAACTATATATAAAATATCATCGCAATAATTATCACTTGGCACGACCAAATCACTCAGAGTAGATAGAAGTGAGTATAGTGTTTGCACCACTCCTCCCCAATGCAATTAACCAGTTCATTAACTTCTTTTTGTACGCTTCGACTTTAATGTTCCAATTTTCTCTTAGTTCCAATAGTAAATTTTGATAGATTGTGTGTAGAAGGTAGAAAGAATTGTTTTATTTATAGACTTAGTATAACGTGCTGTGGTGATACCAATATTTAACCTATGTCTTGTGTTGTATGCATGTTCCACTTTCTCTAAAAATTAAAATTTATGTTTGAAACCGTACAAAATCAAAACTTTTAGGAATAGTTGTCTAATATCAAGAATAATAAATAAACAAAATAAATTTTCTGATGGGAACCTCCTTGGTTTTTTGAGACCAGCTTTCATAATAGACTTTTGTGTAATTTGTAATGGTTTTATTACTGTATTAGAAGCCCCTCCCCATACTGAAGGATCGATTGAACATATGCGTAATAAACAATTTTGATATGGCGGAAATTTAGCACACGTGATAATGTAACGAACATATAAATGCATTTTCGTAGTTTGCTATTGAAATAGCTAACATGGGCTGCCCAAGCAAGTCTATTATCAAACATTACTCCTAGATATTTTTAAGTACTAACACGATACTATGACACTGACAGGGTGTCTGGCGGCCACCGCACTGCCCATTGTGCATCTTCAGCTCTAGACCCACTGGGTCGCGGGTTGCTCGCAGGGACACAGCCATGTGCTTCGTCTTGCATATATTTACAGTCAGTCGATTACTGTCAAACCACTGTTTAATGGTGTGAAGTCCTCGCTCAGCATTCCTATAGACTTCCTCCCACATATGACCATCAAATAACGCTACTGTGTCATCTGCGTACAAGTATAACGTACCGTTATTAAGAATGATCTTTCCTATATCATTTGTATAGATTAAGAAAAGTAAAGGTCCAAGTGTACTTCCCTGGATAACCCCAAAATTTATTTGCTTGGATTCGCTTTTTATACCGTTAATTTCAACAATTTGCCGCCTATTACATAAATAACTTTTAAACCACTTATTCAATCCTGGATAACAACATACACTGGTGTACCACCCTATCTGAGTTACTTGTGTGAGGAGTTCACTCATCAAGGCGCGGTTAACCAAAGAACATTTTCACGTCATGGACAACTTCAAATTTGTATTTACTCAGTTCAGGTGCTAATTGTACCTTGCTTTTGGTATACAAGTAGGCTGCACGTGACTAACAGTTTCGATCCTATATTGCATTTTGAAGCTTTTTTTGTATAGCTGCTACAGAATCAAAAATATTCAGCAAGGTTGAAGTGTGTTGTTACTAAAAAATGAGTAGATTACATCATCATGCTATAACTCAAAATGACAGAAAATGTACTTGCATCTTTTTAAGGGTCAGGAACACTTTTTCTGGTGGGGTATTTCATTATGTGACAATGAAAATCTGGACTATAAAAAATTAACTTGCAATTGTTGAACTTATTCGTCATTGCATCAGTTTTAAAATTATCACTACTGGTGATATTAATAAATGTAAATAATACATATCAATCCAAATTTATTTATTTTTCGTGCGAGGCCTTTCAAAACCGAAGGTTTCCTCATCAGACGACTCCACAAATAAATATTTACATAATTTTTACAATTAAAATACCATATGGTGTAAATATGTAAATACAAAGATTTTGGAAATATTTCAGCCAGTATGAAAATTAGATATGGCTACGGTGTTATTTTTGAATAAATTGAGAAGATAGAAGACTGGAATTTTCAATAGGGCCCTCTTCATTGTTTATGAGTTTTTCTTTATTTATGTTTATGTGTAGTATTTTCCAAGCATTTAAGTTCAATGGTTTTGTTTGGCTTGAATTGGCTTAACCTTGAAATAAAAAAATCTTTACTCTAAACGAGATAATCTATCACTACAAGCTTTAGAACTACATTTAGACATAAGTAAAAACTTATCAACAATCTATCATGAACTTTTTCAAGAAAAATATTGTAATATGCTTAAAAGTATTGATTTTAAATACAGAGAGAAACAAAAAAAGCTATAAAACAAATTTAAATTACTTCTAAATTCCAATGAGCCATTTATTCATCAAGAAACCAAATATCCTATCAAAAACCATCAATTAGTGTCTAACTTGTCATCAGAAACATTTACCAAAGAAAAAATGAATCTTTTAAACAAAGGTTTAAATTTTAACCTAACAAGTAGAAATTACAGTGAAAATGTAATTGTTGATATAGAAAGTAACATTGATTAGAGCTGACATATACTCTACCTTTTCCAAGAATCTAAAACAAAGACGTTCCTCACATTTACATAACACACAATACAATAACACAATAAAAAGTCTTAAACAGAAGAATGTATTTTATTTAAAGGCTAATAAAAGTAATACTATTGTCATTATGAACAAAAAAGAATATCATAAAAGAGTTAAACAAATTTTAAACACTGGACAATACAATATTCTTCAGAAAAATCCAATCAGTATACTAAATCTGTAACTGAAACTGTAAACTGAAGTAACTAAATCAGTATACTAGATTTACATCAGTATGTAAATCTAGTATACTAAATCAGTATCAGAAACTTTAAAAAACTGTAAAAATGTAATTAATAACCAATTATATAAAAAAAACTTATAGTTCCTAATCCTACCATTCCAAAATTGTACTGCCTACCAAAAATACAAACCAGGGAATGGAAAGCAACCAATTGTGTCATGTGTAAACTCCACAACATATTTTTTGTCTTAGTGGTTGTCGAAAAATCTTCAAACTTTAGAAGGTTTTCCTTCATTTTCCATCAAGAACAGATACGATTTTATAGAATCAATTAAAGACATTGTTCTATATGAAGATGAATATCTCGTTTCTTTTGATGTAACATCGCTTTATCCTAATGTTCCAATTAAGGATACGATGAAAATAATTACAGATTGGTTAACTTCTAAAAATGTACAAAAGGAAATAATTGATGAATACTCCCTTATGCTAAATTTATGTATGAATAAGAGAACATTCCAATTTAGAGAATCTTACTACACCCAAATTGATGGAACGGCTATGGGAAATCCTCTTTCATGTTTTATTCCCAATATTTTTATGAGCCATTTTGAAACTACAGCCAAATCTAAAATGACATATTTCCCAAGAAAATGGATACGATAAGTTGATGATGTATTTACAATATTTAATAAAAATGAAAACCTACAAGATTTTATCACAACTCTAAATTCGTTTTATACTACTATAAAATTTACTTATGAAATTGGACAAAACAATAGTATCCCATTTTTAGACGTATTGGTGATTAGAAATGAAACAAAATTTGAATTCGATATCTACAGCAAACCAACTCATACAGATAGATTTATCACCAATGAATCTAATCGTCCACCTGCACAAAAAAGGGCAACGTTTAATTCTACGATCTACAGACTTTTAAATACACCACTTTCAACAGAAAACTACAATAAAGAACTAAGTTACATAAGAAATATCGCTATGTTTAATGGTTACACTATGTAACTTATTGACAATATAGTAAAAAAAAAACATTGAAAAGAAGAACTAGAAAACATAAGACAACATTAAGGCTACCTCAAGACACAAAACAAGAATTTATTTGCACAACATACAGCTCTTTCTCGAACCAAATATGCAAAATTTTTAAAAAAACATACAAATATAACTGTCACTCACAGAACAAGCAACAAACTATCCCAAATTTTAGGAAACCCTACAAACAAAATTTCAAATGACAAAAATCAGGAATTTATGAAATTGATGCGATGACTGTGACAAAATTTATATTGGACAAACAAAAAGAACAATAAAAACACGATTTAAAGAGCATTTATCGCACACAAAATATGGAAGAGTTGAAAAATCTGCTGTAGCCAAACACTGCATTGAATCAGGATACAGAACATCAATTCAAAATCTAAAATTAATAAAAGAAGTACACTACACATAAACATAAATAAAGAAAAACTCATAAGCAATGAAGAGGGCCCTATTGAAAATTCCAGTCTTCTTTCTTCTCAATTTATTAAAAAATTATACCGTAGCCATATCTAATTTTCATACTGGCTGAAATATTTACAAAATCTTTGTATTTACATATTTACACCATATGGTATTTTAATTGTAATAAAAGTTATGTAAATATTTATTTGTGGAGTTGCCTGATTAGGAAACCTTCGGTTTTGAAAGGCCTCGCACGAAAAATAAATAAATTGGAAATTATATGTATTATTTACATTTATTAATATTTATAAGTTTTTCCAATTGCTCCAAGAGTCTTCAACTACTGGTGATGTTTACATATAATGTAACATTCCAGCTGAGAAGAGAGTCAGTCATTCATGGAGTTTGATTAAAGATGAACCAAATTGAACAGTGAAAGTAATGTCAGTAAAATTTAAAATGATGTCCAGAAATTGTGCAGGAGCATTGCAAGTCTAATATTGCAACATGAAACTGCAAAACAGATGTTTTAGTTTTAAAATGAAATAGCTGAACCTCATGGATCCCAGTGTAGATTTTGGGTAAAATTGTCTGGAATCACATTATTCAGATAGAACTGAGAAAGCGAAGGCCATGTACTTGACCTTGCTATGATTGATGGACATTCTTCAACAAAAATACTTGTATGATTGTCTCTTTCCATTATAAATTACAATCAATAACATGAGTATTTTGACACGATTCTTAAGTACCTGAGACATTTCACTTGATCTTAATTTTTTAACAGATGATAATTAAAAATATAATAAATCAAAAAAGATTTCTTATATTGTAGACATTTTAAATGATCCTCACTGTAATTTGCTACTTCTGAATGTGTGCAGACTCCACGAGTTTGACGAGCAGGTGAAGGCAGTGCGGGAGGGCATGGCCAAGGTGGTGCCAGTTCCTCTTCTCACACTGTTCAGTGGATATGAGCTAGAGACTCTGGTCTGCGGTTCTCCAGACATTCCCCTGGCCCTCCTCAAGTCTGTTGCTACGTACAAAGGTCAGTCCTCACTCTAAAGAATTTGCATCATCTCTGACCACTTTAAAAACAAGTTGCTTGCAGCAGCAATAACATAATAAAGCATTTCTTTTTCTCTGTTTATTTTTTTGTGTTTTTCCTTGTGTTTACTATAACTGTTTTAGGTTTATGTTTAATATTTTTCTCCTAAGAGCGTTGGTCATCCTGTTTATGATATTTCATATGACATCAAAATTTAACCTTACTAGTGACTGTAGATGAACTTTCTGCAATATTTCCGCAAATCTCCAGAAGTCTGCTACACTAAACCATCACAGAAACCTTTATATACTGGAAAATGTTTGCAAGATGGGTTCAAAAACATCGCTTGATTTATTTTTACTATTTTCATAGTGCCATCACCTGATTTTTCAATCAATTTAAATACAAATGGTTTGACATTTATTATTGTGCGCAAGCCAACAAAATCAATACGTTTCTGTGTTGATGTCTTTTTTTCTCCAGCTGAGGATAACATAATTGTGGATCATTCGAAAAAGTAAAATATGTTGTAACTTAAGAACCAGTTGTTTGTTTTTTGCATTTTTGAATCATACAAATTATGTGTATAAAAAACATGAACAAAAATGGGGGTATTTTCTTGGAGAGATTTAACCTTGTTGCAGGTTGTCAAATTTGAATCTAGAAATTGATCACAGAATATTTATATAAAAATTTATTTTCCAACGATAATTTTTTACCCAAGTAATCATACTTATAAGCATATTATAAATATAGAACATATTGTAGTTATGTAAATCCAAAGTATCCGACCTGGATCAAGTAGGTTCAATAGTCAAGACCAGTTTGTCTGTTGGACAGGAGTGGAGCCAGGAGCACCTCTAGTCCAGTGGTTTTGGGAGGTGATGGAAGAGTTCTCCAACCAGGAGAGGTCGCTGTTCCTCAGGTTTGTGTGGGGCCGCACGCGGCTGCCACGCACCATCCCAGACTTCCGTGGCCGAGACTTTGTCCTTCAGGTGGGTTCAGCAATGTTCTACACAGTTCATGATCAAAAATAACCTCATTAGCCATTAAATCTCGGAATGTAGGTGAATTGTGGATAAACAATTGCTTTAACCCTTTCCGCTCGTATGTCGGACGTCGTCCGACATTGCTATTTTGCCGTTCCGCTCGTATGTCGGACACCATCCGACATTGTAGTGACGTCAGCTTTACTTTATTTTTAGCCGGCCTACGATGTTTCCGATTGGTGCTGCGATCGCACGTCATTCTCAGAAACTAATAAATTACAGCTGAACTACGATTGTTCGGCTGCTGATTTATTTTGCTTTGTCATTGTAGTCACGTTTCCTAACCAATTTTCAGACGCGTTCGCATTAGTGACTCGATATGTCGTTACCAAGTACCTCTTTTCTTTCTGATTCAAAAGTTATTGCTGAATTACTTAATTAAGGCAAGGATAATCAAATAAACATACAAAAGCCAACAGTTATCTGTCAGTATAACAAATATATGGGTGGCTTGGACCAAGCAGACCACTATATTGCTTCCTACAAATTTCCCCGTAAATCTCTGAAGTAGTGGAGAAAGCTATTTTTCTGGATGTTGGAAGTGGGAATAGTAAATAGCTTTCTCTTGTTCAACACGAATAAACAAAACCATGGAGAAAAAACAATTCAACACAGGAATTTCAGAGAAATCCTTATCACTGAACTTGTAGGCCATGTCCGTAACCCTATGAGTTTGAAGCGGGGTCGTCCTTCATCAGTAGAAAAAGAAGAAAGGCTAAACAAACAACCTCACTTTCTTGCAGTTCATCCAACAAAAAAAACTAAAGACTGTGCTGTTTGTAGCAATAGAAAGGTGCCAGGAGGAAGAAAGGAAACACTTTACTATTGTAAAACCTGTTCAAAAAATCCTGGTCTTCATCCTGCAGAGTGTTTTGAACGATACCATACCATGCTAAAATATAAAACTTATTAGTGTAATTATCAAATTTTATATCTCTAAAATATAAATTAGAAATAAAATAAAATTATTATACAATATAATAATGTATATACTTTATTGACTTCCAGTTTGCTAAAAATGGGTTTTTACTGAAAATATGCTAAAATAAATACAAGCTGAGGGGGCAGACTAGTGAAAAAAATCCGAGTGGAAAGGGTTAAAGAAATATATAAAAAATACAATTATTAATAATAATATTAAGTATATACACGACTAATGACTGATTTATTACAGGTGTTGGATAAGTACAACCCTCCAGATCACTTCCTTCCAGAGAGCTATACGTGTTTTTTCCTGCTCAAGATGCCCAGATACTCAAGCAAGGTGAGTATGTGCCAGGTGATTGCATTGTGGCTGACATTTTGCATTATCTTGGGGAAATGTATGTTATTGCTAACAAGTAAAGTGAAGGCCTTTATTGAAATGGAGTTTGAATATTTAAATGACTTATGTATTGGTAGACTCTAAAAAATAAAAAAAATAAAATATAGTAACTAGTAATGAGGTTTGGATTTACTGTGTTCTTAGATCTTGCCAATTAAATTCATTTTGGTTTATCAAAATCGCACTTATTTCTGTTTTATTTTTACCCAAAACTGTAGGGAGGAGTTTAGTTAGGTTGTTTACACTGTTATAGTTGCTATCTTATTTCTCATTAACTGTGATCACCTCCTGCTAGTTTTTTCTTATGGTCGTCAGGCTTAATTATTAGTATTGCAATAATCATCATCAACTCTGTATCGATGCTACTATAGTCTGTTATATCTAAAGAAGTAGTCTACGTTTCTCAATCACCTCTACTATATTTGAAAAAAGTTCCATCGTAGTTTACATTTCCACAGCTGAAAATATGAACCATTTAAAAAAACATATAAACAATTTGACAATTATCAATAACAGTACAGTGCCGAAATCTGAATCAATAAAAAAAGGAAGTATGTTAATTGTTGGACCCTTGAACCACACATTCACTTGAACTTTTTTATTTCTTTTTGAAAATTAGTATTATTTCCTTGTTGTTACATGTATCTTATAATACATTCAGTAAATATCTCATGAAGACCTGAACAGTCCACCGCCCAAGAAAAATTTGACTGCCATTAAATTTAGGGTTAAACGTGAGTGCCCAAATAGCACATGGTCACAACTGGCAGTTTTTAATCCAAATGATTTTTCTTAAGTCTGAACAAACTTTGATGTACGTTTAGTATTGAAATAACGTATTTACGTTTCATTTAAACAACTTGACTCTATTTGCTGTGTTTTTTAGATGATTCTGCGAGAGAAACTGAAGTATGCTATCCATTTCTGCAAGTCGATAGACACAGATGAGTACGCTCGTGTGGCGATGCCACGGTCACTCCATGCCAGCTCCAACAGTGACAGTGATGGGCTTGAGAGCATTGCCAGCGAAGAGATCGGCTCCACGTAAACATCAGTGGACTAATCAACTACACTTGTAGACTACACCATCTCTAAACAAATTTTCTCTTGTTTTTCTGTATGTATTCATTTTGGAACTATGATAATGTTATTTTCTTAGTATGTACTTGCATCATTTTGTATATTTTGTAAAAATTATTGTAATTGTGTATTTATATTTGAATAATTTTTGTACTCAATGTTACCATCTGTTATTGATTTAAGTCTGTATTCATGTATTAATACTTTCTTTCCTAAAATGTGTATGTTTTGTGTGTTTTTGTATTAAAGAAAGTGAAACATTTTAGAATTTTTAGGCCTGGTTGATAATTTGATTTTATTAGTCTGTAAAGTATATTTAAAAATTGTATACAATTGTAAAGTTTGAAATTGTCTATATTTATTTTATTGAAACAGTATTACAATTTTCCCCTGTTTGGTATTTGAAGGCATAAACAGTAATACCTTCATATTAAAGACTAGTAGTACAAAGTTTACACTAGTGGTATTACATCAACAAAGTTATTTCAAAATTAAATAACCTGCTATTCCCTATAAAATACTAAATATAAAAAATTCTCCTTGCATAAAAATTCCATATAAAATGAAAAATAATGAATAACCATTGTCCACTGAAATTTAAGACAAATTTTACTAGGGATGGGTAGATTGTATATTTATCACTCCTTTATAATGTAACAATCTATAATCTTACCTTATTTGTTAATATTTTTTACTTTCAATCTTTGATATCATATTAATATTGTTAGTGAAAATAAAATACAGGGTCTGTCCAAGAAGTATTGAGACTGGTTCAAAAGTCAAAATTTATTGCAGGTATCATTACAATTACTTTAATAATCTGAAAAATACATTCCTCCTGCATCAATATACTTAGTTCGGTGTGTCTGCCACTTGTCAAAAGTTCGCTGGAAATCGGTTTTCGAATACTGCTGAGAACCTTTGTTTTTGCCTCTTGAACCGCCTCAATGGAATCAAACCGATGTGCTTTAAGCTTCGTTTTCATTCACGAAAACAAGAAAAAGTTTAATGGAACCAGGCATCGTCATGGTGAAGTTTCCAATTCTTCGCAATGGCTTTCGCACGTGCCTTACACGATTTCTCAGCTGTGTCAGTAATTTTTTTATTTTGACATCCAAGTTTTTTCTCGGATGCGGGAACATGCATGTGCCATTCTGAACTTTGACATTTTATTTCAGGGTCGTATTAAAACACTCACGAATTATCAGCAGTAATAACTTTGTCGAGGAAATCTACGTCTTCCTGGATGCAGTCCAAAACTGTTGTGAAATTTCCACCCGCAACAGTTTTTATTCCTCGCCCAAGACTTTCGGCACCAGGTTCACGCACACTTTCCTCATCGCAGGATCCTCACTTACAATGGACGGTTCCAACTAAAAGGCCGTTCTCCTCAATAGTAAGGGCAATGATAAAGTACCTGTCAAGAGTCTAAAACTGATTACACTTTGGCCACCTGAGCATCGGTTCGAGCGGTTATTGGGCGCCCAATGTGGTGATCGTCTTCTAATAGCTCTCGGCTTTCCTTAAACATTTTGTACCACTCAAAAACTCTTTTGCGGCTTAAGGCATCATCCCCATAAGCCTGTTAAACCCTTTAAGGAGTATGGATGTCATATGACGTCTTCTTTTGATAGGCTAAAATGAGTAATGGGTGAAATCCAAAAAATTACCAAAAGGAGTAAAAAATTAAAATCTTTAAAATCTCTTAAAAAATGTTTATTTACATTTGAAAGCCTAATAAAAAAAAGGACTACATGTTCTACAAGTCAGTATTTTTCAAAATCAAATGTGTTATTTCCTTACTACGGCTGACTTGTTCAATATTGTTTGCCATTTAGACAACAGTAACAAACTAGATGGTTGCTCAACAAATATAAGTCACTCTCACAAGATAAATATGACCACAGTATGCAGTATACAAGGAATGGCTAGTATAATGTAGCGGCATATTCTGACAGCAAAGCGATGTGCTTGCAAGCCAGAAGTCAGTGACTTCTACCAGTTGGTAAAATCTGATCTGGTGGTAAAATCAGATTACAAGTGAATGCGAGCACAAACATGGAAGTTAAGTATGATGCCGATAGATTGAACCACTTTACAGACTAATCTACTTAAAGGCAATCGGTAATAGCAATGCATTTACGATAATACAAAAATGCAGAGGCTAAACGTCATATGACGTCCGTACTCTTTTGGGCCACTATAAGAATATATGTCATATGATGTCCTTACTCATTATGTAGAGTTTATGCGCACTCCTTAAAGGGTTAATGTGTTCAGGGGGTCTTGGATACAGATTTCCCGAGTTTAAAGTAAAATTTCACAGCATAGTGTTGCTCATAGAGGTCCGCTCCATGCTGGCAAAATGACACCATAAAAAATCACACATCACAAAAATCCACCTTCTGTCTCAACGCATGCCCGCAGGCGACTGAATTAAAGTGCACCTGAGTGGTGAGGGAACCCTCTATCGAGGCCGACCGGTCGGACCTCCTCCGCCACTCCATTGAGGATACAGCAAACCAGTTTCGATACTTATTCAACAGATCCTGTATTTTTATTTGTAAAAATCGGTTGTATTTTGCTACAAAAACAAAAATATTAAAGTAAATAATTATGGGCTACGTTTTTGTTCAGTTCTTCTAGTGATTGTATCGCTAAAATTATGAAATATCAATTCTGAACTAAGTGTTTTACCATTATAATTATTGTAATTTTGGCAGTAAAGACATTTGTTTTATATTGGTCTAAGTATTAAATTCGTTATGAGACATTTAAAATATTACATTAATCCAATAACGTTAATGATACTTTTTTATTTATTACATTATTGACAATTTCTTATAACATTTTTTCACTTTATACATTGTTAAAGACAGGTGTTAATTTTACCCTGGTATTATCTAAGAATATTATTTAATTTTTTAACATTGATTAAATGTATTTCCTAATTTTAAAATAGATGAGACAGATATTGTTATTTATATTTATTACAGTACAACCTGTCATATCCTGCTCTGCAATGTCAACAAAAATCATGCTGACTGTAAGAGCCCAAGTACACTTATTTTCTGGATAAGCCTTGTATCCAGTTTGAACAAATTCAAACTGTGTATACAAGCTACATAATTGTTATAATAGTTGTAAATGTCATTAAAAAAACTTACTAAAACTTTCCATTTTGACTTATATGTTTAATATTTTGGTAAGTAGCTATATGGATACATAGTAAATATTTATGGGTGTAATGAACAAAGTTTAGAAAAAGTCCTCATTGTATTCTGAAGAGTTTTTTATCTGAACGTATCTGTGAAACTATTTAAATGCAAAATTTAATATCCAACTTGAGTCTGGATTAGACTTTTATCGATCCACCCACCCCTAGTGTCTGTAATAGTTTCTGGTGTTAAACCAAAGGGTTTTCACATAAAATCAAAATAATGAATGTCAAGGTAAGGGCTTTAGTTACATGGGAGTTACTTATTTGTATGATCTTTAAAAATCAAAATGAGAAATGCCAAAGATTTTGTTTGCTCTAATTTCATTAATGTGACCTGTAATATAAGTTGGAAAGAAATATTTTCACACACAATGACTGTCAGCTGTGCACTATAGTGAAGCATTTTGTGATTATTTGAAAGCGGTATTTTCGTTTTAGAAAACGTTGCTTCTCAAACCATATTGCTTCAGTATAGATATTTTATATGTGCTGTAGAATCATTTAGAGGTCCGAAGTAGTATAATAGCACTGTTTAGATTCATCTATCTGCATTCAAATCTATGTGATAAAATACATGTTTATTATAATATTGACTTCAATTTATTTCCTCCTAATATAAACTTGCATGTTTTTTGTTATTAAATAATAAACTTAAATGTAATATCTCTGGTGTGATGTGTGATTCAAAGATAATCATCGGATCAATTAAATACACACCAGACTTCGAGTCAGCATGGGAGACTTCGCTTAATGCTTCACAGCGGACAATATCCTGGCCCAGAGAGTAACATCCAATGGAACTGTGTTTACCATTTTAAATTTCAATAAGGACATAGTTGAGGTGGATTTTTACATCAAATTTAAGCCTTCTTAAGTTAACTTTTTCAAAATTTATAGGTTAAACATACATAAATCTGACATAAACTTGTTGGAAAGTACGCTTAACGTTCAGCCAGTTAAACTTTGTAGTGGCTAATTTTAAATGTATGAATACATTTTAAGGGCACAACTCTTGATTTTACACTTGCAATTTTATCTGAACTTTTTCTTGTACGTCTTATGTATACAAGTATACAAAAACCAGATTCATTTGCTTGCAAAATGATGAAAACAAATCGAAATTGCATTATCCAGTAAGGAATATCTGAAATTTAACAATACAAAATGTAACATTTGCTCCATTATCTTTTGACCAACCTTATGGAAGACAACTAAAATGAAATCCTACACTTATTTGTAAAATAATTGTTTTGTCTTTAATCCTGTTTGAAATTTTAGTGGTTTTCAATAATTATTTTAAATCCGTATTTCAAATAACATAAAAATGTACCTTCTTTACTTTAATATTCATAATAAATATTTAAATATTAAATATATACTTAAAATATTTAAATGATTGTGGATAGTATATACAATATTCAATTTCAGTTACAATTTCTAAAAATTTTAAATTTTTAAATGAAAAATAGGGTCTGGGTATGCCTAATTTAAATCCGATTCTATTTTAAAAAGAAGATAAATGTTAACTTTTTAAATTGCTACAAAACTTAAATAATTATTTTTTTAAAGACAAAAAATATATAATTTTATTTTAAAAATACGTCTAAAGAATGTAAAACAAAAACTTTTGCACAGCCTTTTTTATTTATAAAAATTGCATGCAATATTAAATGGCAGTCAATAAAATAATAAGAGAAACAAACATTTAATTCAAGTTTGATAAACATTTTATCATAGCCATCTACAGAGTAAAACATGTTGAACTATATCTGGTATTATAATAGAAGATTCGCTGGTTGTATTGGTTGAAGTTTTGAGAATTAATTTGGATTGTATTAGCACACAACCTGGTTCTTCTTGAAATCTATAGCGGAATTTGTCCTAACAGAGGAATCGATCGTCACTAGTTTTGATGGTAGTCAAAATGTGAAAATATCAAAAGCGTTAAAATTATAATTTTTCCCAGATTATATTGTCCTCTTGATATAAAGCTCATCGTCAGATACATAAATAATATATCACTTTCAAACAACTAGTATATTAGACTGAATATATATAAGACTATACTAGACTGAAAGTCGCCATTTTTAAGCTCTGTGTATGATTAGACAACGCTGTTTTAACATTTGTTTATGTGTCTGGTCATAAGAGAGTCAAACTAACAAAAATATGATGTACAAAATTATTGTTTCATATTTTTTAATACACTCCAATTACAAAATCTAACATGGCCGACAATACATTATTTCTTGGAGAACATTTTCTATTGATTTCAAGAAAAACAAGGTCATGTGTACGTACATTTTGAAAACTGTATTTTCAGCTCCTAGAATAAATCTTTTGGAAAATTATTCTATTAAGATACACAATGTAAGAGAAAACAATTTTAAAGGATGATTAACTTTGGCCGTATAGAAACCCTTGTCTGCATAATTAGAGTGAGCAGAAACTTTTATTGGACAAAAGGGATTGTACCCTAGGTCCTCAGGATGTGTAGACTGTTCAAAGTATTAAACTTAAATCAGATAAGCCATGTATGAATGGGTTAGATTAAAAATGAATATTCTCAAACTGCATCAAGGTTCCTGGAGCTAATTTTCTGGATATTTTGAAAAAAATATAGAATTTTTGATTTTTCTTCATATTTTATAACAATTTACACTAAAAATAAGTTTTCTTTCTGTTATATACTGCATAAACTTAAAATTTGTGTTTCTGTTTAAAATAGACGGTTCTTTCATTGTTCTTGGTTTCGTTTAATGTAAAATTGTTGAATACTTTGGGCATTGCGTTTTCAGGCTTCAAAAAAAGGCAATTAGAATTATTGCAAAGTTGAATTACAGAGAGTCGTGTAGGGACTCTTTTAGGGAGCTGGGTTTGCTGACATTGCCCTGTCTCTATATGTTTCATGTGATCCTGTACTGTCAATCGAAGTGCACTTTAGTCCGGGGCAGGGACTTTCATCAGTATGAGACTAGAGCCAGGGACAACTTTAGAGTCCATAGTCATAGACTGGCGGTATCTCAGCATTTACCACATCAGGTTGGCGTCGGCTTAATCAACAAGCTCCCTGAAAGTGTAAAAAATGCAACTAATCAAATCCAATTCAAAACTCGTCTCAAATGCCTGTTGGTGTCAAAAGCATTTTATTCGCTAGAGGAGTTTATGATGAGTCGCTGGGATATCTAAAAATATCTTAAATTACCAAAATTTAAAATCTGGATCCAAAGATAGTGTGAATGAGTGAAATGTAAGTCTGACTGTGTGTGAGTGTGTAGAGTATTTGCTGTTTGAATATATGACGACTGCTATACAATGTTATATATTGTCTAAAAGCAATAAAGAAATGATTTGATTTGATTTGATTTGATTGTTACTTGAAATTTCTAAAATTCAAGGTAAAATTTTATTATTTATATTTATAAGAAATAGTTTTGTAAATAAAAATTTGTGTGTGTGTGTCAAAAAATAATGAAAAAATCACGAATAACAAAGTTACATCATTTAAAAATAACTGTAAGTGAATTTCTATAAATTGTATGACATTTTTGGAACCACTATCCTTCACCCCCAGGCACTCTTAACTAATATTCCAAAAAAATATGGCACTGAAAGGGTTATGTTGTAAATTATAATTGTGTTATATTAAAAAAAGTTGGCATTCTTAGCATTCAGAGATGTCTTTAGAACAGCCCATCCAATAATTTAAGACTTGTATGTCAATATCGACTTGCTTTAAAAATTATGGCTGCTGATGCAGGGGGCATTATTATTATCTATTGGGCCAGTGATGAATGTAAGTTACACCTTGATATCATATTATTTTCCTATGTTTCAACAGCCAGGACCAAGTTCTGAAGTTGCGTTGCAGTGGATTTCCTAATCCAATTAGTTAATCATCTTGCCCATAAAATTTAGTGTTGATTCTAAAGTATATTCAATCATTCATAGATGAGCAATAATTTTTGTCACATTATTTTCTTAATTCAACATTTTCCTATAACATTGTAACAAAATTAAAATGTTATAAAGTGAGTTTTGTAGCGCACGACATGATGATCAACAACACAAAGTAGGCTACAGTGGAAGAGCTCTGGAAGTACACTTACAGCCTGCTACAAAGTGGAAGGCCTCATGGGAAGCCTCTCCTCACCTTACAGGAGCTGCTACAGGAAACTTAGACAGTTTTCTAAGTGATAAACTCACTCTAAGGTTTGTGCCCATTAAGTAATTGCTCTGCCCCCACCCCATCCACCCACCTTTGGTCCCTCAACACCTTGCCCAATCACTCGGCGCGCTCACTTGCCTTCGCTCACTGTGAGTTCATCCCCAGCCGCTCTGCTCACAAGTACTTCTACTTTTGTAACTAATAGATTTAATTTTAGCCTTTTAGTTAACTTTGCGTCAAGTTAATTTTGTAATCGGTGCCTACTAACCAGCATTTCAAATAAAATTAAAAAAGAATATAACAAAAATTATTTTGTACTAAATATCTTTAGTTTTGTTAAAAGTTTTGACAATTAGTTTTTGTTCATAATAATAATAATTTTTTTATCAATTTATTAAAACAGTTAATATAGAAACTTACATGAGAAAATCGGTAAAAATGTGTTAAGAAGATACTTCACCAAGCTGTACTTGTATTAAAATTTGCTAAATAATATATTTTACGTATTTTTTATTTAACAATATTTGTTTTATAATCTGTAACATACATTATTTTCTTTTCATACACCTTGAAAAGGTCTAGGTTGTAGTAAAAAAGGATAACTTTAATTTTTCCTTTGTGATATAGGAACATTGTCTTAATTCTGTATAATTTTAACAAAATGCAATGATGAAATTAATGCGGATAAGAGTTTGGAATTTTACAGAAAGTAGAGAAATCGGTTTTACTTATCTCTCTTTCTTGTTTGTGTGGTCCATAATAGTTGTAAATGTGTACAATTTGGCTATACATTATTTATGTATTTGTTTATCATTTAGAGGTTTTTTAATCCAGGACTATTGCAGATAATATTGTGCTGCCATAGTTAAACTTGCTTGAACTCTGTAAAACAGATATGTTAGAAACTTATCTGGTAGCTGTTAAAAGATGTTGAAAAATATGCACATCCAAATCATTTTACATTATATACAGTACAATGGAACAAAACTTGAACTTATTTTATATTTTCATATTAATAAAAACGCTTTTAAATTTTTCATGAGATGAAAGAATGAAAATATACAGTTTTTATGTCTCTCTTTTTTTCTGTTCTATATGATTACAATTCTTTAAAGCAACATATTTTTAAAACATGTTTTAAATTTATGAAATAATATACATTAATACATTCTGTGTATATTTAGTGTATCTACTTAAAACTACATATTTTGTACACACTGAACCAAAATATAATTTAAATAAGTTTTAGGGAAATATCTATTGCAATCACTCAAGTTAGCATTTCTGAAAAAAGTTTCCTCAGGTGTACTAGTTGTGATCTTAAAACCAACAAACTGCATTTTTTATTGTTTAATTTGTGTATATGGCGCTTTATTGGAGAATAACACAACCTTATTCTTATCTTGTTTAGTGAATAAAAAAACAAACTTTCGGAAACATTTAAATGGAATAAACACACCTAAAGTTGAGGATTAGTGACAACACAGATAGGTATTTATAATAGCAATGCTCATCTTTGGAACACATCATTGAGTAACATGTAACTACTTGTTAACACCACATGTACAATAAAGTCAAGTTGTCTCTATTAAAACTACCTCTTTGAATTTGTAGTTGTACATATTTTGTAAGTAAATAGATTAAACATATGTTTGTATTTTACTACATATTTTGCTTAACTTTTAGATTTATAAAAATATTACAATAAATTTTGGTGAAGTAATGTGTATAAAAACTCTTCGCACTACAGCATTACAGTACATTAGTTAGATAACATGGTTTGTTCTAAATAAAGATTTCTTGAGGGAAAAAGATAACATAAATATAGATAAGATAAATAAAGATACATTTATTGAGGGAAAACATTTTTTAATGTAAAGAAAATTTAAAATGTTATATTCATTGACATGTTGTGTTTCAAATATATAATCAGCATCTGATTCGGAAAAGAAAAACGTATTGATAACCTTATCATAAAATTTTTATCACATACAGAAACATTGAATTACAGCTAACAGTTCATAATAATAATAACTTCTTTTTGTACATGAGTACAGAGGCAAATTAGGGCTATATGTTCCTTTCTTACATTTAGCCTATAAAACCAAGTAATAAACAAATGCATAACTCCAGTTAAAACATTAATCAACTTAAATCTGTTTATACTGTTTTTTAAATCATTTGAAAAATGAAGTAAAAAAACCTAAAATTAGTATTACTTTGTATAATAGCGTATATTACATTACAAAACTTCTTTCTGCCCACTCAAACCTGTCTTTACCATCGGGTCCTGGCAGTTTTTATTCTAAAACGGACGTTTGATTGTTTTTTAACCGCAATATGTGATTATACATTTTAAAATGCTGGTACTTTGTGTAAGGATAGTAGCTTTTTTTTAAATATTAATGTGTTTAGTTTTGAATAAAGTTTGGGGAAAAGCTACAATATTAAAAGCTATTTCAATACTAATTCAAAATCAGCCCAATGAATATCAATCTAATTTGAATTTATATTTATTATTAAAAAAGTTAAAGGTGTTTAGGGAGAGGTCATTTGTTTTTACCTTGCATGTTTGCCTTAGATGAGTTTGGGACAGTTTGATCTCAAACTATGAAATGAAAAATGCATCACTTCCCCCATAACTAATTAGTCGATTGTGGTGAAATGATCTGGAGTTATTACCCCTTTAAAAAATTATAAACTTCAGATATTTTTATGTTAGTACTTGTGTTTATAGAACTATGGTGAGTGTTCTGAAGATCTTATTTAATATGTATCCAAAGTACTTTAGTTTTTCTTGTAAAGTATATTGTTTTTTAATATTCCAACAATAAGTAAAAAAAATTTATTTTTTGTAATTAGCTAACAAAATATTAAACAACTAAAAAGAGCCTGGATGCGTATCAGTTATATATTTAAAATGAAACGTTTTCCATAATTCTACAATTTAAAATAAGATCATAAAAGTGTTTGAGGTTAAATATCTTTTGGGGTTAAAACCAAGATGGCTGCCAGGACAGTCTGTTCCTAACTTTTGAAAATGGCAATATTTCTGTCTTTAGAGAATATGATAAACTATCAAATTTATACTAACTTTATCAAAAACAAGTTTTTAAACCTTTCAGTCTTCCACGGCAGCTATTCAAATACAGCCAGGACAAACTTGTAAAGAACTGTGAAAGTGCAGTAGAAGCGCATGCGTGGGCGATACGATAATGTTCTCCCTTAATTAACTTCTATTAACCGGTCTAGAAGATATGCGCGCTCAAGGGTGGCCTGAGATATAAACTTAACCAGTGCAAGATTATTTCAACACCCCCCCCTTCAAAATCTGCCACATCTTTATCGCTTCGTCAATTTTTATATCCACTACGTAATGGTATCTATTTCGTACTGTACTTGCTATTTTTATAATATATTCGCTCCATGATGACCACACTACCGAATTGCGTAACACTATTAGTTAATTATGTTTGGAAAACAGGGAGGGAGTTTACTATGTTACAATTACACAATAAGCTTATTGAGGCTTCTTCAATCGTTATATGTCATCACCATCATTATTAAAAGGCACGAAACTGGGTCTCTATCTATTATGGGGAATGGGTAATTTGAAGTACGGTAACAAACATATTTACTTTCCCTAATCTCAATATCAGTGATAGTGGGCTTTGGGAATATTTCCGAATTGGAAATCTAACTACAATAAATTCCTAAGCTCGATTTAACACATATAAGTTATATTCACCAATTAGGTAGGTACTGGATAATGCAAAATTCATTATGATGTATAATTGTAGGCCTATTCCTACAGATTGCTATTATAATTGCAAACATGTTAGGCCAATAATAAAACTGGAAACATTAACTGGTTTATAGTAAAATAATCAAATTTTCAAATTAGTACTGCCCAGATTAAGCTTCAAGATTTTACGATATAATGCGGCATTGTACCCATTGTAACGTACCTCCGTCAAATTGGAGCTTTATTTGGAACTAAAGTCAGAAGGAAATAACTAATGCAACTTTGTCACTCCTAAATCGATATTACAGAGGTAGTATTTATTAAAACTAAAATATTTAAAATGCTCCCTTTATTTCACGCTAATTATAAATTTGGTAGAGGATTGTTATTGCTTTAGGTTTTTTTAGTAGTATGGGGAGATCCTCTAGAGTCCTCAAATAAGCCACGGCAATAAGTAGTTTGGTTTTAT
Organism: Homalodisca vitripennis; assembly: GCF_021130785.1. NCBI lineage: Eukaryota > Metazoa > Arthropoda > Insecta > Hemiptera > Cicadellidae > Homalodisca > Homalodisca vitripennis. The sequence continues at coordinate 118,307,846 of NC_060210.1, read as the reverse complement.
TTGTCAGTGTTTTAATTCACTCAACTTCGGAACGACTGACATGGTGCGGGCGGGAAAGGAACATGGCAGTTGCGTTGAATCACCAGAAGAATGCCTTTTAAATTCTTAGAAAAATCTGGGAGGAAAGTATTGTCAGTAACGCAGAAACTACCTGAAACCCATTAGATTGGTGATACTATGGAACTAATCAACTCATGTTATGTTATCATTGTGAAGTACATTTTTAAAGGAGTGCTGATTCCCTTTTAACTAATTCTGCACGTCCTCATTAACCACTAGCCTATAACGGGATCTTATCAAACATGATAAGGGAGAAACATTCATAAACTAACATTAATAATAGTAAAATTATTTCTTATATAACTTTGATAATTATTCCAATATGCACAGGGACAGCTTTAGGTCCGTGCAATAGTTGCCCGTACAATCAAAAGGTATATAAAATATACCCTATTACAATTTATTGTAATGGACACAGGCCGTTGACCGAGCGGTCCAAGTCGCCGGACTTTGAACCTGGTAGCGCAGGTTCAGATTCTTTCAGTGACCGTAGCTCTTTTTATTGAAAAACTGCATGGGTTTTATTTTCATATGCATTTAAGATTCATGAACATTCTTGTTCAAAATATCTCAACAACTTGCATTACTTAAGTAAACATTTCAATATTTGGTAAAAAGGTAGGCCTATACCTAATTAGTTATGAATATTTACAAAATTATTTAATTTTAAAAACCTGTATAAAATTTTTGTCCAAAAACATGTTACAATCGATCTAACAAGTTACACCAGACCGTTTTGTATGGCGCAACAGTCTTGGCTAAGGATAGAATGAAGGATATCCCACAAAAGAACATGCACCATTGTCGAAACCGACCCTGCATTATGTAGAAAATTTGTTGCAAATTTTCACATTTGTAGCTTGTTCAAGATAATCCCCTAACAGAACACCCCTTCGTTAACGCTAAGCCAAATCTCATTCAGGGGCATGCATCCAGCGATCATAATCTAGCTCTATCTCGAAGAATTGACTTCCGCCAGGAACAAATTTACTCGAAATCTTCGGCTTTCAGCTTCAATCTACCTTGAACTAGAGATGGAGAACTATCAAACCTCTACTATAGATTTCCGTATTGCATGTCTACAACTGATAAGGGAAGAACAGACTATCAAACCATCCAAATTGACCAGTTCGTCAACAGGTTCTTCTTTTCCTCGCCTATTTTTTACGTATCCAATTTAATGCTAAAACCCGTTGAGGAAGAAGCACTACCCGGTCCAGTAGTCGTATAACAGTAGTTCAACTTGTTTGAAATACACCAGTAAAATATTTTACTTTGAATTAGGCCTATCTAATGTATGCAAATTTACATTTCTTCAGGTTTACTCAATTTCATCTGTTGTGGCTTGCTCTTTAATCGCTAAGTTTTAGTTAAGCCACGACACCGTTGCGTCGGTTTATTTCTTTTGATGAGCCGGAGGGTATCCAAGACCAATCCAATTGTCTTCTGAGTTCTGGGATAGAGAAGAAATATGTTGCGCAGAAAAAGGAGGTAGCATCATATCCAACATTTATGATTGTCAAACAGTATATAAATACCAACAAAAGTAAAACTTTATTTTTTTAATATATTATCTCTGAAGATCTGAATTATTGAACTACTTATTGATGTCTGCCATGAACTTGTATAAAACAAAATGCTTGTGGATTAACCAAGTACAGTTCAAAATCCTTATGTTGCCTGACGCCCTAGAATGAAAAACTGTTCAATAAAATGTGGGAAGTAAATAATAATAAAAGTTCAGGAGAGCACAGCAGGCGATGAAAGAAATCTCTCCAAACAGAGACGAGTCAGACTATTTTAATTTACCGACATCCTCCCCGTCTAACCTCTAGAGACAATCTTGTATTACGCAATATGCAAGCGGCCGCGACTAATCCAATCTATCTATCTGTATTTAAGAGATTAGCCCTGTAACGTAGTCAACTAAAAAATGCAAATAGCACGATAGTTCATATGGTTATTAGTATGATTGAAATTAATTAGTTACAAATTATTCCAATACTTTGGAGAATTGCTTTAGAATTATCTAGTCACACAAATGTATTTTAACCTAAATGTGTTTTAAATGGTCTATTAATACCAAGACCTTAACGAATGTTATATAGTATTTGGCGTAGCTAAAATAGTAGAATTTATTCGGTTTTCATTAAAATATATTAGAGATAGTTTAATCATTTAGGAGAGGTTTTGGGAGAAAACCATTACAAAACCATACATGGGAAAAGTGTATATTTTCGATAACAACGTTTACATTTACGTCGAGAGTGCCTGCTGCTTAGATGGGTGACCGCTCAGCGATCCTGTCCTTGCAAGTCATCTTTAAGCCATTGGTCCCCATATTGTGTTAGAGATAACTTCTTAGCCCTACTTCGTCTGGTAAAATAAGACATCCTTCACTTTTTTATTTTGTGTACAAAGCTTTTTATAATAGTGGTGCGGATATAATATTAAATATTGTAAATTTAATTATTATTTACGTATCGGTATGGAACATCATTGTACAAAAATTAAGAATTAAAATGAATACAAGATCTAGCAATTATTATGAACTTTGTTGTCATTAGTTAGCCAATGCGCATAGAGAACAACTCATTGCAATTCAGGTAGTATTTATAATACTTTAAGCGCCTTGGTCATTTTGACAGTGTATACCTTGCACAGTTATCTGTGTATTACAGATTGCTATACTTTACTAATACACTGTATTCAAATAATTTTATAATCACAATAATCTAAAAAATATTTGTCAAAAAAGTCAAAACACGGAATAAATATTATCTGTTAAAGTAGAGAAACAATGACTTTACAAAAGTCACAGAGTTTCACATATATATGTAACTTTTACCATTTATTACGTAAATTGTAAATTAGATTAATTTTACGTATATTTTTAGTGTGTAAAATTCTTAGTAAAATGTACGGAATTAAATCAGTCTATGTACATCGGGAACAGGAGCGGATCTAGTGCAAAGTTTGGGGGGGGGGGTCTTTACTGGACCTGCCAATGGAATAGAAATGTAAAAGAAACATACATCTTAAAAATATTCTTCGCATTTTGGAAACTACAATTTACTTTTTTACAAAACTAAAACTAAAAAAAAATGGGAAATTATTTTGGGGGGAGGGGTGTAATGACCCCTGTGACCTTTCCCCTAAGTTCGCCACTGATCGGGAACATTTTCGGATTGTCAGGGATGCTACAGGTCAGGGAAATCAGGGAAGTCAGGGAAAAAAACAGGACTGGAAATCAGGGAAAAGTCAGGGAATCCGGACTCAAGTCAGGGAAAAGTCAGGGAATTTCGACGTTGGTCAGGGAAAAATATAAAATCCCTTTACACAAATAAACTTACTGCCGCCGCGCCGAGTCCAAGCCTGCAGACGACGCGGCGCATATTTTACTTCTGTTTTGTAAAAGATCATTTAAGTCAATCTTTTTGTACGTATTAAACTGTGTTCACTTTATTTTTTTCTTTTTTATATTTGCCACCCTGTTAGCCTCAACACCGCTTTTTTCCACCCGTTAATTGCCAAAAACCCTGGGGATTGCGTCGAAAAAAGTCAGGGAAAAATGAAAAATTTGGTCTGGAAATCAGGGAAAAGTCAGGGAATTTCATTATTGGACTCCTGTAGCAACCCTGAAGTGAGGCGCGTACGAGGCTGTGGTTTCAGCTAGGGTCCGTACGCTTTGGGGGCTAGGGTGTGTACGTGGACAAGTCTTTCTACAATTATACTAAAAATATATTAAATTACCCGTACAAAATTTAAAATTTGGTGGATAGCCACGTCAAGTTTAGTTAATAAATGCAAGAATTAAAGAATATGATTTTAAAAATATAAAATGAAAAATCTGTATTTTTAACAAGCAACGCAGGGCCACGTGGCCCTTTTTTAAACTTAATTTGCGTTATAATAAAAAAAATAAATAAATGAACATTGCGCTATAAACTAAAAATAAATTTAATACCTACTTAAAACTAAAACTAAACATAACAAAAAATAAACTAAACACTCTTTTACATGACATTTAACATTAATCTACACACTTTCACTCTTGTGTATAGGCCTACATATTTAACTGCTATTAAATTGTAGTTAGTGTAATATTCACTCGTGTGGAGAACTTGTAAAGATTAAATATTTATATCATTCAAAGGCTAAAACAACAATTTACTCGCATCACTGGGACTTGAACCGGGGTTTCTCACTTGCGGATGGGAGTACTACCTTACACACAGACTCCTTTATTTTTTTATCGTTCTGTTATGTTTTATTGACCTGTTAATGTCACACATGTGTTTATATGTAATAATAGTTTTAACGTTTCTGTATAGATGCGGTTTTGTCCTAACTCCTCTGAACATCTATTGATAAAAAAGTGATCACACAACTTCTCTCATCGTCAACATCCAAATTTACAATTACGCGTATTGTAGGAACTGCAAGTCAGAATGTATTAAATAGGAAGGGATATGGGTGTGTAAGACCAAGAAAACTGATAAGAGCACATCTAAACACGTTTCGAAAGATCTTTCTGAAGGTTAATGTAAAAACTAGGCATTCACAATTGCGGTGGTTACTATCGATCCGTCACTGGTAAAAGAATCAAAACATTGATTTAGTGCATAACTAGTTAAACACGCAATGTTCGGAATTTCATTTGCGACCTTCTGCTTACAGTACTTTCTGATAACACTGAAATAACAACATGAAGGACCGACTGTAATACCAACAGTTCAAGAAATAGTCCTATTGCTAGAATTAATGATACTGAAACTACACACTGTGAGCATTCAAGAGAGTTAGAAGTGAAAGTGGAAAGAACTCGGAATGAAGAAGAGAGGTTCGACAGAACTTGAAACATTCTAACTCAAACAACTTCAGACACTCGACCTGAACTGGAACACTTGACCGATCGATGTCCTTACAAGAAATGGAACAAGTTGATATATTGCATTCAAAGTAAAAATAGCTTTTTATTTACTACCTAGTTACACCAAAACAAAACTCTAAAAAGCAGTCATAAAAAGTTACTGAAGCTATTAGGTTAGTTAGAGTCATCAATGAATATCAGAGGCATTCACGGTACATAATAATGAAATATTATGTAAGTGTACATACGATTAAAAGCTGCATCGGCGAACAAATTATTCCTATGCTCTTATGGAATTTCTCGTCACTTTACCTTAGGCTTCAATTCTATTTACAATGCAAGCTTAAATTTCGTGTAGGCTAAACGTAAACTACTTAAACAAAATCCAATTATTGGTAACACATTTCATTGTATACGACATCAAACAATTAAATTATTTGTAATTATTAAATTGGGACTTTCAAAAAATCTTTAGTGTTTTCAATTTAATATAAAACTTCCCTAAAACAATTGTATACAAGAACACTCTTTCTTGGTGGAAAATTACAGTTAAACCTACAAGTACCTGGATATAGGACACACAACTTCGAACAAAGGCTAAGTGATGTGTTCACTTTGAAACACCTGAACGCAAAGGCTTAACCTCAACTGTTTGAAATGAAGAAAATTATTTAAAATCACGTATGGAAAAGATTATTGGGTCCCAAATAGATTAGTGCCTCATACAAATATCTTTAGTATTTTAAAAGGGGCGGCCATTAAAACTTTATAACTTTGAATTCTTAAAAACTGGCAAGTTTTTCTCAAGAATGATAATACATTTTAGAGGATCTTATAACAAAACTAATGATACCAACAGTATTTGAATCGAATAATAAATAACTAATTTAAAGCAGTGTTAATGTAAGGAGACGGCCGGTATCAATGTGGACCATTTCTTGTCACAATAAAACTGCTTTAAATCAATTATTTATTATTCGATTTAATAATTGTTGTATTTTTTTTTTGTGTGTGTATCCCTCTCGGGATCCTGTGTTGTTTTCATATCTGTTAATGTCTTAGTACATTTCATAGTCTGTATTTACTCGAATCTACCAGCATTCGAGATAATTATTGTTCTTTCGCTCCAGATGCTAGTCTCTGCGGGCAGAGATATTCATGGCTATAAAAACAAAAGGGCCACATATAACTACAGAGTTGCTTGCCAGACTGTCAGTTCATATACAATCTACAAGATTAGTGTTAGATCGATAAACTGTCTCCTTCAACAAAATAAATTAATCTATCATCAGTCCAAAGAAATTTACTTGTAAGCTCAAAACGTATTTGATATGTATAAAATGCGTTATATTCTTTAGATGATTTTATTGTCATTGGCGAATAGTGCTGATAAGGAGTTAAACTTAACGTTCCTTTTATTAATTTAGTGTACAGTGAGTCTGTAAATGTATATAATGTTTTGTTCTAATTTATTAGTGAATTATACATATTTTACTTTATTAGCTAAGGTGATTATTATTATTTGTCTATGAAAATAACATTTGCAAATAGATTGTATTTTTTAAATTTAATATTTGATGGCTAATATATTTGATCATAAACCTATTCCGATACAAATTAGTTTTGTTCTTATTAACAACATTCAACTGTGTGATTCCTTATTACTTTTCTGTTTTAGTTCTTGTAACCACACTGAGGTTTCATGGTGACAGTTCCAGGTCGGATGGCGGCGACAACGCAGCTGCTGGTGGCTGTAGCAATGCTGGCAGTTCTGCGTCCTCTCGCCAGAGCAGACAGGTGTAGTGAGATTTGTCAGATGGTAAGAAACATAACCAGTTAGAGTTTGTTAATATGCTATGTACGTTATCCACACTGTCAATTACAGCTCCCCTTTCTATGGAAGGTAGAGGCTGACCATTCAGGAGGCGTCAGCGGTCAGCCTAGGAGGCTAGACTTAGAGTAGCGCCACTATTAATCATATTGCATATACAGAGTGTCCCGCGCAGAGGTTTAAAAGTTTGATTTTATGTTACTTACCCATCTATGCATCGAACATTTTCAAACACTACATAATTCATTAAATAGGTTTTAAAAATATTCTTTGAAAATTTCAGCTCTCTAGTAATTGTTGAACTAAAATGGTGGCATTTTGGAAAACTATACTTTATAAACAGTAAAAAAATAAGTAAAAAACTGTATTTTTGGTTTAGTAAAATTATTTATTGTCATATTCTAGAGAAATAAAGCATTGCAATTAGAAAATTAGAATATATCCTATTAAAAAACCTACAATTACAGTCCACAATTATTCGATCTGTAATCCATCCACACTGATAACAGTGCTTAACAAATGAATCGTAAGCTCTTACAAAGAAATTCTGCAGTATCCGGAGAAGTTCCTCTTCAATTGATTGTTTTAATTCCTCATCATTATTGAACCTACGAGTATAAACTTGTTCTTTTAAGTAATCCCATAGAAAAAATCACACACAATTAAATCTGGGGATCGGGGTGGCCAATCTAAAAAATAATAAGACGTGGCCCACATTGAGGTTCTCAGCGAATACCCAACAATGGAAAACTGAAAAACGGTAACTAACAATGTGGGCCATGTCTTGTCACAGTAAAACTGCTTTAAATCAGTTATTTATTATTAGATTAAAATAACTTTTGTGTCATTAGGTGTGTGGTAAATCCTCTAAAAACTATTATTTTTGTAATTATTGAGTAAAATTGCTGGTTTTAAGATATTCAAAGTTTAATGGTCACCATTTTGAAAATACTAATGATAATTGAATAATGTTTTAGTAACTCATCTCGTAATTGTAAACACTTGAACCAAATTTGGTATAATTTAATTTATTATTTTTTAAAGATATTTACTTTTCATAAAAAAAAACATGCAGATTGGAAACTAAGCATCAGAGGTCCTGTTCATTAGGTGAAATATGTTTGTCTTAACCTGAGAAATAACGAGGTATACCTTTGTCTAGAGTGTTACGGGACACTCTGTATACGTTTGCATTACAATACAGTGGCATCTAATTACTAAACATTGGAATCTAAATGATAACCTTATTACTAATTCTCAATCTTTAATCTGTAAGATACGTTTTCTAGCTTTTAATAAACCACATTTTCCATTTCTTTAGGCCACCTCTGTAATTTTAAGTGTTAGCTTTTAAAAAACTAACAGGTTAACATTATCGTAGAGACCTACTTGTTTCCAATTTTTCCCATTACATTACAGTATGTTCTTTCCCATTACATCTTTCTAAATTAACCCATAAAGTACGTTATAGACAAGCCGTGGCTGCTACACAACAAGGCTATATGATGATGAAACAGTTTTCTAGTTGTGGAAAAGATTGTAGAGTTACTTATATTTAGTCGTGGTTCCGTATCCAATATACTAAAAATATGTTTATTGTATCCCATAAACTACATCGCCACTATCCCCAATTTGAAAGTCAATGAAAAATGCAAGTAAAAAGGCAATAATTGATTTCATTTATATGTAAAAATTAAAATACCATGTTAGCTTAAGGTTTTTAGTTAATATAGCTTTACCTAAGGAGATTTATATCTTGCTGGTAACGGGAAGTGAAAAATAATTTTAAAACAGTTGAATTGCAGGCAGCGAACTCTATAGACTTAAATCATGAGTGTGACTGTGCCTTTAAATCCAATTAAATGACACTAACACAATATTTGTTGATCAAGACGAACTCGTTATGAGCCAAAAAGATAAGGTTACAACCTATTTCTCTTTTAATCTAAAATGTACATTCTCTTGGATTCTGGTTTCAACATGCTTCATTTTGCGAGGATAATTATCTTACAAAGGCTTCCGGTTTTAGTAAAATGTGCATGAATATTTTTCAAGGACTTTTATTTGCCGCAGGAGAACTATGCTGATCAGTGTCGCACCTGCTTGAACCGTCCTCCCGTGCGATTCGGCAAGCGTTCTTCTTCTTCTCCTCCGGAACACGCAGGCCATATGCACGAATGGACAGGCCTGCCTCCAAGTCAGCTGTTGTATCTGCTTCTTCAAAGAGCAGTTCGGCTCCACGGCCGTAGTCCTACTTCCAAGTCATCTTCCCTCGTCCTACCAAAGTTACATAACAAATTGGGAATGTAAATTACTTCTAAAAATAAAATGTGTTTAAATACATGGTTTCTTGTAAATTGTCAAAGCATGTGCTCAATATATAAGATTAATTTCTTGTAGATGATGCGGATGTTGTATAGTGTAAAAAGAATGTTTATTTGTGAGACTGAAATATAACGGTTTTACAGGTCTTGTTGTTTAGTGATACATTGAATTATAAGCACCGCATTAACACATTGATATTTTATGTTTTAAAACTTTAATATTGATATCTAAATCCTTGTTTCGAGTTTCTGTGATACGCCATTACGGTAAAACTGTTTAATTTATGAATGATGCAGTTGTGTCATTTTACATGATGGGTAAGGTTACAGTAATTATGTTAATAAAAAGGTGAAGTTTTAATTGTTTAATTTTTAATCCCTTATTCCTTAAATGTCAAGAAGTAACAGTAATTAGAACTTTGTGTTACTTAGTCCTGCTAAAAAGTACACATTATGTTATCCATGTAAAACTACGAGAATGTTATCATTTATAAAACTTTGAATAGCCTATATCAAGATTATACATCAGTTATGTAATGGGCGTACATAACGAAGAGGAGAAGTTGACAACTGGGCGAATCCTTCTGGTAATATCCCGAGCTCTGTAGAAGTTTAAGCAATGTGTCAGGATCTATTCACCCGGTCGAACTTTCAAGCTACCGAACTATCAAGCGGTCGGGCCGGATATTTGACGTTTTTGTACTTTAATACATATGACCCAACCCTATATAAAAGTAATTATCATACACAGCAAAGAGTAATGTAATCTTTTATTCACTAAAGTTAAATAAGTGTTGACTAGACTTAAAGTTTTAAATTAATAAAGTTCTAATTCCTATAACACCACACCTTGTTGTGTTCTCCCATTCAACTATCATTTTAATACAGTGAATTTTAGTTATCCAGAAGAGATTAAGGTGATTCAATCAGTATACAGCGAGGGGCTTGTTATCTCCTTGAATAATACTATAACGGTGACCTGTCATTCTGATACGAAGAAGGTAAGAGATTTGACCAATATATTGTTTAGCTTATATATTATGGTGCTTGAACTACAATCAATAGTTAGTTTAATTGGATACGTTTTATTGGGATATGTTACTGCTAATATTTTGACTAGAGGACATAATTTTGCTTGTACCACAACGTGGTTTTTGACAGGTTTTACAACCGTTAAATTTTGTTTCCCCCGATTTTTGTTTTTAAGATTGGTTTGGACTTACATAATTTTAAGATTTGACGGTCTTCTAAAGATGACCCTAGGTGGTTTTGAGAATATATTTTTAGTTTACGATGATGATTGTAAAATATGAAAAGCAGTTGTAACTATAGGGTTTAGTTTGTTAAGTCCGGGGTAGTAAATTTAGGTTCATCTAGAGGAAAAGATTTGATGTAATTAAAATTTCTTGTCCTATTAATTAGATTTTTTACAAGTTTGTTATTATAAATTAAATTTTTGAATGTGTTGGTTAATTTGTTAATATAATTTGTGAAATCAGACTCTTTGCTCCATAAATGGTTTGCTCGAATGGTTAAACTTTTTTGAATACTTTTGTTACATCTGTAGGATGGCAGCTAGTATAATTTTAGTATTTCAGTGTTGGTATCTTTAACTTGAATTTTTGTTTTAAGAAAGCCTTCTTCTAAAAACACATCAACATCTAGGAAGACAATGATTGTGTGGGAATACTTCCAAGTGAAATTTAATGTTGAAAATTTGTTCAGGTAATATAGAAAATCTTAAAGAATCTTAAAGGTTGCCATATCAAGAAAATATCTTCAATGTAACGATACCAGATCTGAGAAAGCTTATTTTGGGAATTTAAGAAAAATTGTTCAAATAAGCCCATAAAAAGATTTGCATAAAAGGGTGCTATTCGTGTTCCCATGGTGGTACCTTTTATTCGTAAATATAAATTATCTTTGAATTTAAAACCGTTCATTGTCAGGATAAACTCTATTAGTGTTAAAAAGAAAGGAGTAGAGGACTTTGAATGGCCTAGCCCGGAACCATTCAAATTGTCCAAACTTTCAAGTTTAAGAAGGAAAATAGTTGAAATAGTTGTAATTTTGCACAAAGATTTTATGAATGAATAGCTTATATTGACGATTGATATTCATAATTGTGAAGACACTGCTTTAGTGACCTGTCCAGGATTAATAATTGAAATTGATTTTATATATATATATATATATATATATATATATATATATATATATATATATTAAATTGTATAAATGGCAATATCATTATTTAATTTCAATAAACATTGAATCACAAAAAGTACTTGCTCCGCCGGGAGTCGAACCCGGATCTCTCACTTGCCGGGTGAATGTGCTACCATTACACCACAGAGCGCTCACTTTTTCCGATTCAATTACTTTGTATTTGGCCGTATCTGTCACATATGCGTTTAAATAAGGACATTTGCATATGTTATCTGCAAAACACAGTACATAAAATCCACATTGAGAAATGATAATATGTAAACTAGTATTTACAAAGGAAAATTATTCTTGCCTTCTGAGCCATCTTATCTAGTACTTTCTCTAGATAACTGATATTTTCCCGTAGTGAACTGAAAGTAAGGCAAGTGCAGTCAACCGCTCCTTGCCCATTGTCCCTTAAAAAGTTTTTGACCAGTTTCAATGACGAGAACGATCTATCAGCAGTACATGTCAATAATAATGAAAATAAAGTAAATGATTTAATTAATAATAATAATCGTTTATTAAAAAACTATTGACGAAAATTGAAATTTGGTAGGCCCGGACCCCTTGGAAGCTTTCGCTGGCAACATCCTTGGTTGTGGTGTAGAAAACAAAAACATTGACTTACAAAACTTGAAACCTACTTTTAACACATACAAAGAACTGCGGTGCGTTAAGTATAGCTAGTCGTGTTGTACCAATCTAAGAAAAAGAAACTGAACTAACTCAAAATTGCTAGAAGTTGCTCTTGCTATTGGCATGTTATTTTTCAGCGCTTAAGGAAATTAAACATTTTAGTAAACATATACTTTTAAGTGTACATTTGAGCAAATATTGGGTATCAATATGCATTTATTTTTTTATCTCTACAGGCGAACATGACTCCAGATTATAGGAGTCAAGTTTGAGACAGCGTCAGTTTCCAGACGCTACAATATGAGGAAACTGAACTGGAGCTAAACTCAACAGTCACGCTCATTTTATTTAGAAAAAAAATATTAGAAACACTTTGTTTACTTTTTACCTCGAATAACTGGTCCTAAGCTAAAATACTTTTAACCGAGTAAAACCCCTTTACAGTCTACATTTATATAAGATTATTGCAATCCATTTATGAATAAAAAATGGTGAAAAAATATTCGTCTTTAGATTGGATTGAACAAATCCTGCCTCTTTCGATATTTACCTTATATGTCATTCGAAAAGCCTGAATACATTGCTTTGCTAAAGTTTCACTTTTCAGTAACATTTTAATCAGTTTTAAGCTGTTGTAATTATTACAACTAAACACTGCGTAATCAAACATTATAAGTTTAAGTACATTTTGTTTTCAGTTAATAATTACATAAAAATTATACTATATCGAAAGATCTAGCCTAAACAGTACAAAATTATAATAAACTAACTATCCTGTCTCCTTACACCATGAGAAAAGAAGTTAGCAAAAAATCATTTTTCTGTTCTGTACATCCAAGTTGCTGTCGACGAACGCCAATATTCAACTTGCGTTCGGAACGCGAATAGAAATATACGGAACTTTACGTGCAGGGCTTTGTTATTTTTGTTTATCCTCCTGAAAACGATATCAGATTTCACCTATTGAAACGTCGTGTTTGTTTTACACTTATACAACAGCATATGCCATATTGTAACAATTTTGTTGCAATTTAGTGTAATCAATAAATCGCAGATTTTGAAATATATATATGGTATGGAGGATGCTGTCTTAATGGTTCAAATTTTCACCCAGGATAGATAGTCCACACAAAAATTATTCCTACTCTGAATAGATTGCTCTGAAGCACGCAATGTCAGTGAATAACTGAATCAGATAATACGAAAGTTTACTTCACCCATATGCTATCTGTTAAACAGGTATTTTTGAATAGTTTCAATTGGATCGTCTTGCTTTTACAATTTATAGTAGAGAATTTATAGCATGACCGGTGACTTCGAGATGCGCCGTAGGCAAAGACGGAACTAAAGTGGTGGGGGGTGGAGCGGCTCAGTCTGTTGCCGTATTTAGCCTTGTGAACTTCGGTCTCCAGTCTTCTATACGTGCCGCCCAAAAAACATTCGCTTGTGCCAATTCACGAGTTGTAATACAATTTGTGAATTAATTGCGTTGTGCTCATTACGTTTTAAGTAAAGAGTTTGAGATGGATCATAATGTAAAAAGTAAAATTAGAGGTAGAAAGGTTATACACGGCCAAGCAAGAGAAGTGCTTCCCACTTTATGAAACGGGAAGCAGAAACCAACACACTTATAAATTTGAAGAAAGTTCAACAGCGTGTCGTAGAGGCAACTGGAATTTCTGAAAGTACGCTGAGACGAATTTTGAAGGAGGAAAAAAATAAGTCCAATTGGCAATTCTTTTAGTACGCCCAACAAAGTAAGAAAACGCAAACATACTAAAAGTAATCTGGATTTTGATTTGGGTGTAGTTCGAAGAACAATAAATAATTTTCATCGACAACGGGGTTTTATTATGTTAACTATTGCGTGTGGATCGTTGGCGTTATTGTTATTTTAAGTATACATCATTAAATTAACTTGATACAAGTTGGTAGATAAAACTGAGTTTTTTCTTATTCTACTGTGTATATTGACAAATTAGTTTAACCAGTTTTATATTAATTTTTAATTTAGCAGCTAGGCTATGTCAGTTGAAAATTTTGTAGTGTATAATTGTATCTACTATCGTAAATCCTGAAGCTTACACGGTTAGTATATGATAAATTGAATTTAAATGGCTAACAAAGCGTAACAATTACAATTCTGAACTGTTGTCGTCGTTGGAGATCAAGAATAATATAAATTCCTACCCTTTCCCAATTTTTGAGAACCCTTTCTTACCACCAGGTATCTCTACTGCGAACTCATTAAGAAGGGTGAGCTATGAACACAATTTCGGCAGAACATAGTCATTGTTAAGATCACGTACATCCGGTCCCAATATTTCCAAGATTTCCTGTATTGAATTCCCCATCATAAAAGTCCGTCGCCGTAACTTCAAAAGAGTCTAGAAATGTTCAAATATTTTCAAGGGCTCCTATTGTCCTATACTAAATTGCTCATCATAAAAGACCACCGTGGTAAGAACATAAGGGTCTAGAAAAGTTGGCAAACACTACAATATTCGGCTCCCGCCACCACTATGAGCCGGGAGCCGAAAACTCTCAGTAGGGTTAGTAGCACCGTATTCCCTCCCCTACTTTAGATTGTGCCCCCACGCGCTCAACTCCTCCACTCCTCACGAGCATCCCACCGGTCATGCTATAACTTCCCTAGAGTACTAGCTGTTACTCGCGTCTCCGCACGCAATTTTGAAGGGCGTAGCCTTTTCAGTGGTAAAATGTACGATGTAATATGATAGAGCCCGATTATAGTTTTCAAACAGAAGTATAAATATATCTGTTACCTATTATTTTAGTGATCATAGCTACGTGATTCGTATAAATAAAATTTTTACAGGTTCATATTTGATACCTGGTGGTTTATATAGGTGGTTCGTGCGTCTACAAATACTTGCAGGTGATTTGGCGATAAGAAGTATGTACAATGTTACATAATTATTTTTTCATTCAATACAATTATTTTTGAGTAACCTAAAATTATTTAACCTGCTATATTTAAGAATTGCCCAAAAACTTGTATGACTTTAAAATCCTTTTTCAAAATTGTTATTGAATGCTTATCTTTGGTGAGACTTCTTGTAGGCCTACTATTAGACCAGTCTATTTGTACCCTTAATTCACCAACATTATTCATATTCTTGCTGGGAACTAAACAACGAAATGCGATAGTTTTTTAATGATTTTCCATTAACCAAGACAATACATTTTTTAACGACGCGATGCTATAATTTATTGTTATTAGTGAGACTCAATATATTAGCTCACCTACTTTACCAGATAGTCTTTAAACCCAGTGCATTCTGAGCACTCACCTGAATTCGTTAGCTGGCTAAACTTTACATAATAAAATCGTAAAAGATGTACAATCAATCACAAAATATTGTTTCCATGGTAATCAAAATTTAAAATTCATTCTAAATTCAAACCTGGAGCATAAACATGCTATGAAAATTAGGCGCGACTTAAACTCATAATCCCAGCTGACCAACTTATTTTGAATTGCCTTCCATAAGGAATATTGCCTGTTAATGTATGCAGTAAAGAGAAGGATGTAGCATAAATCTTTCGGCATACTAATGCTTACTGCTGAACCCACGGATACTAGACTAACACAGTCTAGTATCCGTGCTGAACCCATCGTAACTGGATAACAGAGGTGAGGAAATTCGCAGTAGCAGAACAAATCTTCAGTCAAGCTTACTGGTAAACCCATCGTAACTGGATAACAGCGGTAAGGAAATTCGCAGTAGCAGAACAAATCTTCAGTCACGCTTACTGCTGAACCCATTGTAACTGGATAACAGCGGTAAGGAAATTCACTGTAGCAGAACAAATCTTCAGTCATGCTTACTTCTTAACCCATCGTAACTGGATAACAGCGGTAAGGAAATTCGAAGTAACAGAACAAATCTTCAGTCAAGCTTACTGGTAAACCCATCGTAACTGGATAACAGCGGTAAGGAAATTCGCAGTAGCAGAACAAACCTTCAGTCACGCTTACTGCTGAACCCATCGCAACTGGATAACAGCGGTAAGGAAATTCGCAGTAGCAGAACAAATCTTCAGTCACACTTACTGCTGAACCCATCGTAACTGGATAACAGCGGTAAGGAAATTCGCAGTAGCAGAACAAATCTTCAGTCATGCTTACTTCTTAACCCACGGATACTTGACTAAGACAGTCTAGTATCCGTGCTGAACGCATCGTAACTGGATAACAGCGGTAAGGAAATTCACTGTAGCAGAACAAATCTTCAGTCATGCTTACTTCTTAACCCATGGATACTTGACTAAAACAGTCTAGTATCCGTGCTGAACCCATCGTAACTATATAACAGCGGTAAGGAAATTCACTGTAGCAGAACAAATCTTCAGTCATGCTTACTTCTTAACCCATGGATACTTGACTAAAACAGTCTAGTATCCGTGCTGAACCCATCGTAACTGGATAACAGCGGTAAGGAAATTCGCAGTAGCAGAACAAATCTTCAGTCACGCTTATTGCTGAACCCATCGTAACTGGATAACAGCGGTAAGGAAATTCGCAGTAGCTGAACAAATCTTCAGTCACGCTTCCTGCTGAAGCCATCGTAACTGGATAACAGCGGTAAGGAAATTCGCAGTAGCAGAACAAATCTTCAGTCACGCTTACTGCTGAACGCATCGTAACTGGATAACAGCGGTAAGGAAATTCACTGTAGCAGAACAAATCTTTAGTCATGCTTACTTCTTAACCCACGGATACTTGACTAACACAGTCAAGTATCCGTGCTGTACCCATCGTAACTGGATAACAGCGGTAAGGAAATTCGAAGTAACAGAACAAATCTTCAGTCAAGCTTACTGGTAAACCCATCGAAACTGGATAACAGCGGTAAGGAAATTCGCAGTAGCAGAACAGATCTTCAGTCACGCTTACTGCTGAACCCATCGTAACTGGATAACAGCGGTAAGGAAATTCGAAGTAACAGAACAAATCTTCAGTCAAGCTTACTGGTAAACCCATCGTAACTGGATAACAGCGGTAAGGAAATTCGCAGTAGCAGAACAAATCTTCAGTCACGCTTCCTGCTGAAGCCATCGTAACTGGATAACAGCGGTAAGGAAATTCGCAGTAGCAGAACAAATCTTCAGTCACACTTACTGCTGAACCCATCGTAACTGGATAACAGCGGTAAGGAAATTCGCAGTAGCAGAACAAATCTTCAGTCATGCTTACTTCTTAACCCACGGATACTTGACTAAGACAGTCTAGTATCCGTGCTGAACGAAATCGTAACTGGATAACAGCGGTAAGGAAATTCACTGTAGCAGAACAAATCTTCAGTCATGCTTACTTCTTAACCCATGGATACTTGACTAAAACAGTCTAGTATCCGTGCTGAACCCATCGTAACTGGATAACAGCGGTAAGGAAATTCGCAGTAGCAGAACAAATCTTCAGTCACGCTTATTGCTGAACCCATCGTAACTGGATAACAGCGGTAAGGAAATTCGCAGTAGCAGAACAAATCTTCAGTCACGCTTCCTGCTGAAGCCATCGTAACTGGATAACAGCGGTAAGGAAATTCGCAGTAGCAGAAAAATCTTCAGTCACGCTTACTGGTAAACCCATCGTAACTGGATAACAGCGGTAAGGAAATTCACTGTAGCAGAACAAATCTTCAGTCATGCTTACTTCTTAACCAACGGATACTTGACTAACACAGTCTAGTATCCCTGATGAACGCATCGTAACTGGATAACAGCGGTTAGGAAATTCACTGTAGCAGAACAAATCTTCAGTCATGCTTACTTCTTAACCCACGGATACTTGACTAACAAAGTCTAGTATCCGTGCTGAACCCATCGTAACTGGATAACAGCGGTAAGGAAATTCGAAGTAACAAAACAAATCTTCAGTCAAGCTTACTGGTAAACCCATCGTAACTGGATAACAGCGGTACAGAAATTCGCCGCAGAAACGCCGTAGAAAAACCATTTTCCAGTCCTACACACTGATGTGACAAAGCATCCTGACGTCCGACCTGAAAATTCCATGGTTCTTACTATTTTCTTTACATATTATGATCAGCTGGGTCCTTTAAAATTGTCATCAAGGAGTAGTCTTAGTCCTGTAAATAACACATGACTAAGGGGTGGCGGAGGGCTAATGTCCATTTAGCTATGGGTATCATAACTATTGTAAAAAAATTAGAAACAAAAAACCACACTAAATTTTGTACTTCGTACTCTAGTGTTACCTTCTAAAAAAAAGTTTTATGAGTGAGAGAAAAGTCCACGCACAAGATTGTTTCAGTAGGGTAAAAGCAACAGTCATACCTTTGTTAAACTGGAATTTAGTCTAATATTTGAAACAGAAACATAAAATTGAATATGAATTGAATATTTAATTAACACTGTTCAATTTTTAAACCACAGCAAAGTTAATTGAATTAAACTTTTTGGTATTCTGTTTGAAAACTAATTGTAGTTATATGGTCTTAACATGTGACAAAAGTTGTCTAATTACCGGAAAGATATCCCAGGAAAGATTTCATCTGCATACTGTAAACTTTGCAAGAGGGTTCATTTCCACATAAACAAGAATGCGGTCTATCACAGTGCATGTAACTCTGGGATTTTGCTGAGCGTCATTGTTACATAGCAGGCAGCGACAATTACTCCTATATCTGCCGGGCGAGATTTAAAAACTGTTCTACATCGCTGTCTGTCTGTAGGACATCTCAAGATGAAATGGACTATACACTACAAATTTATTGTACATGCAACCTCAGTGAAGCCCGTTATACGAGACGTGGTGTTGCTAATCCCTCACATGGCCTGTGTGGCATTCATAAAAGAAACATTTCCCGTCATTTTCAACTATGTCTAAAAGAGTGAGAAATCTGGGATTGTGTAACTAAATCTGGATAGTATAGCTACCATTTTAATCACTAAATCGATATTTATTTTTATATACTGCAAATTTATTTGTTACGCTATGTTAAAATTTTATAACTAATTCATTTTCTACGCAAATTTACAAGAAGTATCTACCTGTATTCCGACTGTTTAAATTTACTGCATGTCTAATTTATTTATGGTTTCACGGTTGAGTTTGCGTTTTTGCACCGACTAAGAACATATTGGGTGGCGCAAAAAGGATGGTCGGATTTGAACTGCGTAGTACCAGTGGAAGGTGAGGAGGGGGACCACTGCCGGCCGTCTGCAAGTCGGCCATTACACCCAGTTTGCCACGAGATGGCGCAGTGGACGGTCGAGCATCGTGTTTTTGCTGTGGAACAGTTTTTTCAGAAATAATTAATCTTTTATTACTGTGCAACGATTGTTTCGACAACGTTTTGGTGTAGCGCGTGATGAACCCATTCCAGATCGCAGATCCATATCACGTTGGGTGACTGCATTCCGGACAACAGGGTCTGTCATGAGTGGTAAATCTACTGGGCGTCCACGTACGGCAGTTACTCCACAGAACATTGAGAATGTTAGAGCGTCAGTGCTTCACAGTCCGCGTCGTTCCACCAGGCGTCGTGCTCAAACTTTAGGCCTCAGCCGTCGTTCGTTGCAGCGCATTTTAAGCCGTGAGTTACAGTTTCACCCATACAAAATTATTATCACGCAAAAGCTCTATGATCGTGATTTTGAGCACTGAAGACGATTTTGTGAAACAATGTTGGACATTTTGTACTCTAATAATGATGTTGTGCTTTTAATGTCAGATGAAGCCCATTTCCATTTAGACGGCTATGTCAACAAACAAAACTGTAGGTATTGGGCAGCAACTAATCCCAGAGAATTCCACCAAAAGCCTCTTCATAGTGCTAAAGTAACAGTCTGTTATGGAATGTCAAAATTGGGGATTGTTGGTCCTTATTTTTTGAGGAGAACAACGCTACAGTCACCGTGAACTCGAAACGTTACGTTAACATGCTACGTAGCTTTTTGGGGCCGAAACTGGGAGAGTTACGTGTAAATCGAGATCGAATTTGGTTTCAACAGGACGGGGCCACGGCCCACACAGCCAATGACTCCATGTGTGTATTAAGGCGGATGTTCCCCCACCACATCATCTCGCGTTTTGGAGATGTCCACTGGCCCGCTAGATCACCTGACCTCTCAGCCTGTGATTTTTTTCTTTGGGGATACCTAAAGTCAAAAGTCTACGTAAACAAGCCCCGAAACTTAATTGATCTGAAGGAGGCAATCAGTGCGGAAATTATGGCTATTCAAGAAGAAACTGTAGTGAAAGTGATGGAAAATTTCAAGGAAAGACTTGTGGAATGCATCACCGAGGAAGGACACCATCTTCCGGAAGTTATTTTCCGTACATGAATTTTGGAGGTTATTTCTTGTAATTGGGTGCCTGGGAGCATTTAGTTACGTAATTGAATAAAATTAGTTTGTAAAACTGATGGAGTTATAGTTATTTAAAATCCGACCATCCTTTTTGCGCCACCCAGTACATATGTAGGTCTCGGAAACCAATCTGGATTAAAAAGCGTCTACTTTTGGTCTAATTGTATCATTGATTTTGATTGTTTACTCTGATCAAGAAAACTTAAATAGGCTACTTAGGTAGAAAAGTATCTGCTTACATCGCTGGTGTTCTGGTTCCAGTGTAAGGGAAAGAGTAGAAAACCCTTAAAACTAAGTTCATTCGACCTTTTAAAACAAGTTCATAATACGTTTTACGTGATAGAAGTCTTGTTTTTCGGACAGTAGTCTGGGAATGAAATGATCATAAAGGCTTGTTTGTGAATATCTTCTTGTTGTTTCCATAAGGCACACTAAGAATATCATACACAATTTCAAGGGAAGCTACTATTTTTTTTAACTAATGTGCTAATTGCTAAAATGTGCTAATGTGCTAACTAATTCACTGCTTCATTCAGGTAGGTTGTATAACAGAGTTGAAATTTAATAGTAGGCCTATGTCTGAGTTAAATGGTTTTAATTTGTCACTAGTGCAATCTGTAGTAAAATTAGGTTATCACTTCATCTAAAAGTGTCAACAGCTGTTTACTGCTAGCTAAATTTTTATTGTTTCGTAAATATTATAATTATATTTTCAGATTTATTAAATATTGCGGGAAATTTTCGGATTCTTCTCTCCATAACAACTTCAATGACTTCTTCTCTTGGACTTAAACGAATATTAAAAAGACTTAACTGAATTGTTCCAGCCGTTTCCGAGATCAGCGCTTAGTAATAAGTTTTCATTTTTATTTATGATGTATCTGTTGTACAAAAAAATGTCTCTTCTCAAAAACTCAACTATCATTATCTATCAGAACACTTCAGAACAGTTTTACAATCGCCAGTAGGACAAATATACGTTTTTATAGTTTGAATTTAGTCAGTCTTATCTCGTAATCCTTTTCGATATTTGTTTTTTTTGTCAATTTGTAATGATTTACCACTGATCATTTTAATTTTATTATTTGATTTTAATCAGAAAAGTTTAGTACAGTGTTGTATCGCAACAAAACGAACAAAATAAAATACAACACGCAACAAAACTGAAGTGGATCGCGCTATAGTACTGCACGTAATTATTGTTGGCGAGAGAAAAGAAGAGACCTGGCCCGTGCCGGCGCACAGCTGTGTACTAGTGTGTTGCCGCCCGGTAATTTCAGGCGCTTCGCCCCACAGCCAACCCTGCGAATTGTTTATCCTAGCAATGGAACAGTGAAACAATAATGGAATTACGAAACAGGGCGCGGCAACATACTAGTAGTAACGCCTGCAAATTTCAGATAGGCCAGAATCCAGGTCTCTTCTTTTCTCTCGCCATCAATTCTGGCGCAGTATTAGATTTTCTATATTAGTATTGCCATATTTAGTGTTACTAATTTATTTCACTATTGAAATAAGTATCTTACAAAAATTATGGTTCTGCATCTTCAAGCAATAGAATTTATTAGTGTTGTGACACGTCAAACTGCAAAGAATTACATTATTTTCAAAACATTGCTGACAGTATTAAAAACTAATGCAACAACATACACACCAGTATAACCATGGTATTTTAGTATGCAATTAAGAAATGGTACAAATATTCTGTTAAACTTGTTTAGGTTGTAATCAATCCTCGTTATCTCTTAATTTTTGAACG
The DNA here is from genome assembly GCF_021130785.1 of Homalodisca vitripennis. Taxonomy (NCBI): domain Eukaryota; kingdom Metazoa; phylum Arthropoda; class Insecta; order Hemiptera; family Cicadellidae; genus Homalodisca; species Homalodisca vitripennis. Next base: position 118,285,791 of record NC_060210.1, on the reverse strand, counting down.
ATAATGCATTTAACTGTTCACTACTAGTCTTGTTCTAAAATTCATAGTCCAACCTTTGTGTCATATTCCAGATATTATTGTTTAGGTAGGGTCAAAAATAAAATATTTTGCGAGGTTATTTTGAATCACTTCACGTTTTTTAATATTCCATGAAATTTACTATTAAAAGAGTAAATATATTGCTATGAAATTTAAATTGAAAAATAATTTTCTCTGCTGTACAAAAACTGTTTTGTTCTCACTCTGCCTTCAGAAAGGATATATTGAAGGATTGTGACTACAATTTAATTTCCTAACTCAAAAGCGATTACACTACCTTAAGGTCACTTATAATATGTGCACCGATGACAGTGCTATACACTAAATATTTTTCAACAAAACACGTACACCTTGGTAAAAACAGAACATTTTCAGGTGTCCCATTTAATTATTTTCTTATTTCGACGTTCTGAGGCTTTTTTTGTTAGGATAACGGCAATTAGCATATATACGCAGGTTAGCTATATAATCCTCAATATGTAGTGTTTCTCCAAGACCTCCAAATTATAACAAAACTCGAAAAGGTTCCTATGACAATTGAAATTATTAACTGAATTTTCACCTTTTAAAAATAAATAAATATCATGAAATTAAATGTGTTAGAAACTATACGGCACCATCATTAGTTAATCTTGGGCATTAATTACCATGTAAAAATATTAAGGCTTTTAGACATGGTCTTAGATCGAAGAACTCAAAAAAGTAGATTCAAAATAATTATTTTTAGTAGTTGCCTAAACCGCTTCCATAAATCTATAAGTTAAACTTTCTTTCAGTGTTTCTACAATGATGTCCTTTCTTTTAATGACTACTAATATAAAAATTTGATATTTCTTAAAATGTTGTGACTTCAACAAAATTAGTTTAATTTCTTTTGTTTGGAGTTTGTTTATGACGATGGAAGGATTGTGAAGGAAACACGATTTCCCAGACATTTGCCATCGTTCAATGATACGATACGATTGTGTGTTACTGATTGTGATTGTATTAGTTTGGTCTTTAATTAATTATACTGATATTAGGCTAACAAAAGAATTATTTGTTCGAATTGTAACGATTTGGCTCAAATGAATTATTTTGTTGGAATATCTGCTACACCTGACTAAAAGATGAGAAATGTTTACCGAAAACATTTTGAAATCTTTTTCATTACTTTATCAAAATTGTATCTCCTGATGTGCAATGCAAACTCCGCACTTACTTTCTTGTCATAATTTAATTATTTTTCAATCTTTCTGTGGCCTTAAAAATAAATAAAATATCTAAATAGCTTATTTTTTTGTTAAAATTAAATTTGTAACATATTGCAAAAGTCTTAATTATGTGTGTTACATGGAGGTTGAACAAGTTCTTTGCTTACATTTAATATTTTGATTAGAGAAATAAAGCATTTAAGTTAAATTTACTTTTTAATTAAAGTAAACCATAAAATTCCAATAAGCATTTTTATTTATACGTTTGAGTAATCAAGTTTAACCACCTTTTGACAAGGAAATGTGTTGTTTTCTGTGATTGCGCAAGATAAAATCAGATGAAGAAGAGTGAGAAAAACAACGTGGGATTCAATACGTTCTTGCATTAGTTTATTACACGCCAATACTTCATCAAAGAAATTGGCACTTCGGGCTCATCGGAGAGAACTAAGACGCGTGGGTGTTGATTAATAAAGTTGATGGTTTTTACCAGTGAACTTTTGCGTTCCAGTAGTCTATGAGATGAACTGTATCCAATTATTGCTTCTATTAGCTGAGCGTCAGCGAAACCTATCACATGATGGTCTGGAAAATATAAGTTTCTGTCCGAATATCTGTCAGTCTATCTGCACGATAGCTCGAAAACAAACCGACCTGTAGACTTGGAAATGTGCACGAAGGTTTATTTCTATATAGGTAGTGTTTGTTGACCGAAACTTATCTAGTGTGTTACTCTTATAATAAAGCTATAACGAATTACATAACTAATAAGGCCAAATGTTTGCTAGGCCTATATATACCTATAATATAAAAATAAAAATGTTATCGAATAAAAATATTCGCAAATTATTAGCGCGCCTGTTACAACTATTGTAATCTGCATGTGACTTTTCTTGCACCTTTTTAATGTCGATACTTGTCACACAAAGTTCGTGAGTTTTTAGTATCAAAAGCCTCAGTTATTCTTACAGTACTATTGTCGTAAAACTGATGGGTGGGCCCGAGCCCACCCTAGATTAACGATGGTTGGCCTGGGTGGAAGGTGACCGGGATCAGTGTTCTTGTATAAGCGTACGGTACTACACACAAAACACCCGTTTCCCATGTTTTGTTTCAACTAAAAAAAAAAAAAAAAAAAAAAAAAAAAAAAAAAAAAAAAATACAAAAACACTTAATTTGTGTTATTTTATGTTTTGCAAGGCATTTATTATTACATTATAACCATAATAGTGGCTTTTAAGATTTTAAAAAACCGTATAAACTATACCCAATATGTCGTAACGGTTTCATGTCCACGTTTAGTAACAGAACATAGTAGAAACCACGTGTTTAGACCTTTACTTATAACAATATCTTAATTATAATCGGATTGTTTTGGCTCTCTCTAACAAAATCTGATTGTGACTCATTAATGTAGGCTATTTCTTGTTCAACAAAGCAGTATTCCTTCTTAAAGTTTGAATTGGTGGTATTATTTTGTTCCCTGTTCAGATAAGATTAACCTAATATTTATAGGGAAGTTGCGACACGTTTCTTCTTCTTCTATGGCCAGAAGATTAGTCTAATAATACACCAACAGGAGCCACTGTAAACTGACCTCCGATCTAGTTTATATACGTACGTTCTCCTCCGTAGACTAATGCATATAGTCTCGGCTCTCTAACCAATTGAATCAGTAATTTGAGAAACACCTTATGTCCATTTTTTAATGTTAGTAAAGTTAAAATCAAAAAGCTCATCAGTGCATTTTTTACATTAACCTAAGTTGCAAACTCTAGCCATCATTGAACGGCTGTCATTTTTGACTCGGTTATCCGTTTGAGGTCGGGTTTGCAGCTCTGTCCTCTACTAATATAGACCTTTAATTTGATATGCATATCAACCTATGCTTACATTTAAGATTTTCTTTTGACTCCTAGCGGGCCGCCCCCCTGAGGAAGTAGCGGATCACTGAATATGTGATAAAATAGATATTTATGTCCAGTAACTTTGTGTAAGGTTTTATAGCTCTATTTTAAATATTTTGAAAAATATTTAACCGACCCGGGACTTTTTGGACACCCTGTATAATCATCCTATGTCGGCATTGTTGGATTAAATTACTGTATCGCATTGCATGAATGCCTTTTCAAAGCTTTTATTAATCATACAATTGTTACGCTATACTAATTAATTTATTCAGCTATACACGTTTGAATAGATGAATATTATGTACTGAGACGATCGCTTATCCTTGAGTGTATTACAGATTGCAAGTTGCTGATCCATCAAGTTTAATTTTTAAACAAAATAGATTTATATCCTACCGTCAATTCAATCCAAATAAATGTGGTCTTATGGTTATGGTGACATGTTTGGAAGGTTAACCGTCATCCTCAGACCTCAGTAGCCGTGGTTGTGGATGGCTTTGTCATAAAATCTAAATAACACAACACAAAATGCATATAAATAAATATCACTCGCACATAGACACAAACATGATCGCATGATCGCGCGCATGATGTTTTTTGCAGGCTGCACCCATTCACAACCATGGCTAATCAGGTCCGACTATGTAGATATAACATTCTAAATATGTCACTATAACCATAAGACCACATGAATATGAATTAAATTGATGGTAGGATATAAAACCAATATTTTTAGTCATTAAAATCGGTCCTTTGCTAACTACAATGAATAATAAGTTTCATTTATCATTATCGTATAGTACACCCTTCCTCTACTACATAACACTTACGCAAAATGTAACCAAAACAAACTTATTCTCAACCTGTATTATAGCAAAATTTTTACGTTATCTGGATGAATATGATGTTAAAACACAGTAATATTTAGCATAAATCTAGTAACTTATAGCCTCACATACAAGTAATTCATCACATTATAATAGATAATTTCTGTATTTATCAATAAAAATGAGGATTTGAGAAGACATAGGCAAGATACCGTAAAATAAAGATTGTCAAGGGCTCCACTTTAAGGTGGTGAGATCCTCCGCTAAGGCCTTAAAGCGTAAAGTGTAATCTGTATTACAGCAATTTAGTTATATTTTGAACGGGATCAAAACATTTTCTTGAGCGGTATTTTATTCAAATGTTACACTTTTCTAAAAATTGTTTTGACTATGTAGTTTCTAAGATTTCAGACAAATATAACGCATACTACGATTTTTATTTTATATGAAAATATTCTAATCTATGCGCGCAGTTTTGTTTGAGTTGAAACTAAACTAGTGAGCATACCTTTATAAAAAAACCTACAACTAATTGCGTAACTAAAAAGGCCAAATGCTTTTTAGGCCTACATGTATACATGCCTATAATATAAAATTGTTATTGAATTGAAATATTTATGCATATTATTCTTTTCTTCTCTTGTAACTACTCTTCATATGGCTTTCCCCACAACTTTTAAACGTCAATACTTTTCACACAAAGGTTTGTGAGTTTGTAGTTTCAGGTATGCTTACTTATAATATAACAAGATAATATATAAACACATTTTCACTATTTTTCCTTTCATAAAATACTGCTAAATTATAACTATGTTATGTTTATCATATGATTGTTATAAGGTGATTTGTTTGTAAACTTTCAACAATAAGGAGTTACAGATTTTTGTTAAAGGTATTCGTTATATTTCGTTATTCAATATTAATAACAATATTATCATGTATGCACACAACAATTTGGCGACGAGGTGTAATTGAGGATTTTGGTCCGTTTTATTCTTTCTTTGCAATTGTTGTAATAATTGTATAACATAATGGCTTATGAAAGTTTTAGTTTGTAGGCCTACTCAAGCAATTACTGCTCTTGTAAACAAATTCGATGCTGTTACAACAGCACAGGCTACCTCTACGTCAAGAATAAACGATACAGGATTATTTCATTTATAAAACACTAGCTGTTTCCCGCGGCTTTGCACGCTTTTCGTAAGCTTTGTCCGTGTAAGAGCATTTCTGGTTCAAGTAAATTATATTTCCATCGCCAATGTAGAGTTTGCCTTGATGTCACGATCATGAAAATCGATCAAAAGTGTATTGTACACGTACATGTCCTTTATTATAAAGTGGTCTAACACTCAACCCTTAAGTTCAACCAGAAACTTATTTTAAAGACAAATATACATCATAACTTAGCGCCTTCAAATAGTATTTGGCAGTTAAATATACGTAAATGCCTTGCATATTGCAGTTTATAATGTGTAGGCGATTTGAAAACTTTTATCTTTTGCAGCGCCGTCTGGTATCGAGTTACATCAATGGGCGTAGCATATAAACCTTCTCAGCGGAAAAATACATATACATACAAATTTTCATAATGATCGGCCACATAGTTCACGATTCTATAAAGGACAAACACACAAACATTCATTTATATATATATATATATATATATATATATATATATACTAGCTGTTTCCCGCGGCTTCGCACGCGTCTCTTAAGCTTTGCCCGTATATTTCTTTGCCTTCAAATAGTGTTTGGATATTTTAATATACGTAACTACTGTGTTGTAATTGCAGTTTATAATGTGCAGGCGCTTTGATAACTTTTATATCTTGCAGTACAGCCTGGTGGTTAGTTACATCAATGGGCATTGCGTATAAACCTTCTACATAGAAAAATACAAATTTTCATAGTGATCGGTCCAATAGTTTCTGAGTCTATAAAGGACAAACACACAAACATTCATTTTTATATATTATGATTGCAGAAACAGTTTAAACAAAATTTGTCGTTTCTCTTAAGCTTACTCTATGCTTTAAAACTATAAGTGTAAAGAAATTTATATATAAATATATTTTTTGTCGCAATATATATGTTTACAAAGAACAGCTGATTAAAAATTTGAAAAGACTCTTTCACTTAATAACATATGTTTGCTGCAATGCATTTCTTACGGGTATTTCTGTAACCAGTGGGGCGGAATCCTGAATCGGGAAAGGGATAAAAAGTATCCTATAACCTTCTACAGATCAAGACGAACAAATTAAAAAAAAAATTAGGCGAATCCGTCCAGCCGTTTGTGAGTGATGCTGTTACACACGAACAGTTTCATTTTTATATATATATATATATATATATATATATACAGTATATATATATATATTTATAGCCATTAAAACTTCAAAGTTTATCTATATATATATATATATATATATATATATATATATATATATATATATATACAGTATATATATTTATAGCCATTAAAACTTCAAAGTTTATATATATATATATATATATATATATATATATATAGATAAACTTTGAAGTTTTATTGGCTCAAAAGTAACTTTAACGTATTGCAAAGAAAGGGTAGAACACTGTTTTGAACTTAAACTTAGTTCTGAAATAGGAAATAATGATTAACTGAAGACTCCCATACTAATTACCTCTGTTGGAACTAAGTATTATCGACTGCTCTTTAGTATGAAAGTTCTTGTTCCATGCACTACTAAATCATATGCTGAACTTGTTGAATTACTGGAACACCACTTATGTTCTGCCCCAAATGCTTACACTGAACAGCATAATTTGTTATATTGTGTACAAGATTCAGGTGAGTCTATTGCTGAATTTATTGCAGTTCTTCGTAAATTAACCATTACTTTGCAATATAAGTGTGAAAATCAGGAATGTAAAACTGAAAATACCAATTAATTTCTCAGGGCACAATTTATTAGGGGCTTAAGTCATGTATACATCAGAGAAAGGTTGTTACAGGAGGTTTGAGCGAGCTTGCCAAATTTCTCTTTAGAAGCATATAAATAGGTAACTAACTAGATATCTTCTTCCTCGATTGTTACCTCAATTAATCAGGTATCTAGGAATAGCATTTAAATTAATCTTAAAATATCGGAGAAAATCGAAGATAAACGTAAAATTAAGTATGAACCAAATGGACGCTGTAACCGTCCGGATATTTAAGCTCTGTGTATTAATTGACAACATGTGTCTACCAACGAACTATACTACTGCCCATAAGCCACATGTTGTGTTTTCCAGTCGCACACAGCTGTGCGTTACTGGTGTATCCATGGACTTGCAGGCGCTGAAAGTGGGCAAGAACTCGCTGAGTTGAGCGGCGATCGACGGGACGATACGGCATCACGCCTTTTCATGCCGAAACACAAATCATTGTTTTTATTTGCATTGTTGGCAACTCTTCCTGTTTATTCCGTCAAGACGTCTGATCTGAGCAACTCAACTAGTTTGTTTTCCTTTTATTTGTTAATGTTAGTAATGTTTGTTATTTCGTGACATGGTGAAGAGTTGCTCTGCGTACAACTGCACGTCCAGATGGACTAAAGGCAGCCGCATTTCTTGTCACGAGTAAGTTCTTACTATATCAACCATGTCATTATTTACTTTTAACTTCCAAAATAGTAATTTTCACCAATATTATGTTCTGTAATGCCAAATTATTAACTGGGTTATCCAAATAATTAAAAGTTAAAAAGGACTGTTAATGAGTACATTAATAAGCTATCGTTTTTATTCATTACTAATAATTATATAGTTAAATAAAACATGCTTATCACTCAATTATTTTATCCGCATTGATCCAAGATATCAATGTTGGTCGTTATATCACTTATGAATGCATAAACTTATGTCATTGCTAAAACAGTATATACTGACCTACTCTACTTTATAATTATGGGAACTTTGTGATTTTCAGCTACCTGTATTTTATTATTTGTTTGTTTGTTTTGGCTTTCCATTGAATGATGTCAATTTACTAAAAAAGTGGATTCCTGCGACAAAGAGAACAATTTTTAAGCCTACAAAACATACTGTTTTATGCAGTAAACATTTTACAGAACATGATTACCATTTAATTTTGCCAAAAACACTACGAAAATGTCTCGAAAATGAAGCAGTTCTAACAGTTTTTTATTTCCCATCTCATATACAACAGCCACTGGAGAAACGAAGGAGGATTATTGTCAGAAAGAAGGTGTTTTCAAGGGCGTTTTCAAGGGGCATTTAACCTATGACGAATTCACTGGAAGCCACGGGTTATTTTTAATTAAAACTGTAATTAAGCTATTTTTTTAATAAATATCTCATCACATCTCAAAACAAAAAACTTTTGACATTACAAAACACCCAACTTAGGAATAAGGCAAAAGTTGTAAAAATAATTTTATTTTCTAACACGTAGATTAAGTATGTCATGTTTGTAAATTTTATGTAGTTTACTTTGAAATAAAATACCATCAATAAAAATGTTGTTTTTTCACTTGGGAAATATTTTAATCTTTGTTTTACATCTTTTACAGACATCTTCGTTTCCAACTTTATAAGTAAAATACCAAGTCAAAATCTCAGTTATTTTGATATTGTACAAAAATCTGTCCTTTAAACTAAAAATAAAAATCCACGGTAAAAAGCAGTTATTAACATTTGTAATAATAAATAAATGGTGGTATCTAACAATATTATTAAGTCTAGAAGTGATGTTAGATCATTACTATAATGCCTGCCATATGGGCGGAGTGAGTTCTTGCCCATTTCCAGCGCCTGCAGTTTCGGAACGCAGCCCAGGATTTCGGCTCGGTTTCTCCGCCCCAGAGCGCGTTCCATTGTTATAGTTCGTTGGTGTCTACACTGCGGATACACAAATCGCTTGTTAGCAGTTGTAAACGTGACCATTATTATCTAAATTTCAGTTCTTGTTGCCACATCGACCGTGTATCGAAAGCGTGTACTAAAACTCTATCCAAAAAGCTTAAGCCGGTAAATTATAACCACAACATTAGACAATTACTGAGTGGAGACAGTGTATTTAAAGATCATGTTGATGATTTTGACAATAATTACCTATTAGATAATAGTATTAAGAAAGTAATTAGTATATTTTACAAGCCTAAATAACTATTCTAAATTTATGGATCCTGTTAAGGTTGGTTCAAAAACAAAACTTTTTGAAGTTGATTCCGGTAGTCCAGCTAGCACCATGACTCTTAAATAATACAGTGAGTTGACATTGGGTCAAGATTTAGAACCCACTATACTGTACGTTTTCGCACATGTAAGGCGAAGGATTTACTCCTCTAGGAGTAGTCAAGTTTCCTGTCCAATACAAGATTGTATCTAAGGATGATTTTCATGTTGCTAATGTTCATCAGATCATATATGGCTTCGTAATCTTAACATCAGCATAGCACGGTCAACATGTCTTCTCCTGAACTAATAAATAGCTCAAACCAACTCAGAAAAGAAATCTGTCAGTCTTTCAAGGATATAATTAAAATTGATTTTATTCCCAACTACAGGTGTAGCCAAATCCAACTTTTGCAAAAACGAGACAAGTTCTGTATACATTGCGGAAAAAAGTGGAAAAAGAACAGAACAACCTTGAAAGTCAATGAGTTATTACAAAAGTAGAATATTCTGAATGGGAATCACATCTTGTAGTTGTACCTAAGTATGATGGAAAGTACACATATAGTAATTGAACTAATGAATCGACTTACATTTTGTATTAAAAGTGTCCCAAATGAGTTTCAAAAGTTCATGAATGATGCTACTTTAGATCTGTAGGAACAGCTGCATATTTTAATGACACTAATAATCTAAGGATCAACATTACAAGAGTGCAAGAACTTAACCTTAAAGTGTTTACAGCGAATAAGTGGATTATATCTTAATTTGAATCTCGATGAATGTAAGTTCTTTGAACAAGAAATAAGTTACCTTGGTCATGTAATTAGTGCTAATGGTCCGAATAAATCTTCAGTTAAAGTGCAAGCTATAACAGAGCAAACAATATCGAGGAACTTAGGATAATCCTTGGTGTAACAGTGAGTACTACTCAAAGTTTATTCCTCATGCATACACTTCTACAGCCTTTAAACCAACATTTAAAGAAGAACTCCAAATTTAATAATGGAATTCAAATTGTGAAATTGCATTCAACAGTGTGAAACACAAAATAGCAAGTAATAAGCTGCTTATTCCATTTGATCCAAAAGGAAGAACTATAATATAATAATCTCTCCAACAAAAACTTCATCTGAACAATATTTTGGGCAAAATGTTCGGACAAGACTCGATTTAATAAGATCATAAATTTGTGATAGAAACAAAACATTTCAACCCTATTGAGAAAATTCGTAAAGTGTGGGAGAACGGGTGCTTACACGAAGTTATTCTCCTTCAAATTCTTGGCTCTACGGTATAGTCGTAGAAAAACTGAGGAGACTCCATTGTATTGTTGAGCTTGATAGAGGTTAAGCCATAAACAGACAAATATACCAATTACAGAAACGGGAAATGGAGTATCAGAAAACAAACATAGACTCAGCTACAAAGATGTATTCGACTTCTCTATACATTCAGCCATCTATTTCTAAAAGCAAAGAAACCAAGAAAATGTTATCACTATTTTTGAATGGACATTGCACTACTTCAGAAGCTATAAAAGAGACACTAATTACAAATCAAGATACAAAAACCCACTAAATTCGACTACTAATGTGTTGAAGATATACATTATATATCTTTATTTAATATTAATAATTATTATCATGAATAGACACAACATTTACATTTGAATAATAATACTGTATAAAAAAAATCAAAATTGTTTACTTTAATTGAACAGATCTAAGAAATAAAACCACTTTTCTTTATCTAAAAGATTCAAGAAGTGCATAACAATTTGTAATGTCCTTTAGTATGTAACATCTTTTAAGATCTAAAAGAATAAAAACAATGTTCATAATTGAAAAATACATACTTTACAAACCCCCTTTTGTAATAGGAAATTAAAAACATTAAGGAGGGCCATATCAAATACAAAACCAGGGGTTTTAACAACACATTTACATACACTCTCAATCTAATTGTATGTTTGTGAAATACTGTAGTAGCATACCCCTATCTCTCTGATCACGACACCTAACATAAGAAAATAAGTCCAAGTAGGGTAAAGTTATAAAGAACACCCGCAATCCAGTTAAGACTACGCAGGAGGTTACAAACAGATGAAAACTATTAATTTGCCAAGGAGGGAGAAACAGAAGCACGAGAGAAAATAGTTCATGATCCACTAAACTGTTTTGAGTTATTATTAGTACTCTAAGGAAGTTATAGCATGACCGGTGGGATGCGCGTGAGGAGTGGAGGAGTTGAGCGCGTGGGGGCACAATCTAAAGTAGGGGAGTGAATACGGTGCTACTAACCCTACTGAGAGTTTTCGGCTCCCGGCTCATAGTGGTGGCGGGAGCCGAATATTGTAGTGTTTGCCAACATTTCTAGACCCTTATGTTCTTACCACGGTGGTCTTTTATGATGAGCAATTTAGTATAGGAGACCTTGAGAATATTTGAACATATCTAGACTCTTTTGAAGTTACGGCGACGGACTTTTATGATGGGGAATTCAATACAGGAAATCTTGGAAATATTGGGACCGGATTTACGTGATCTTAACAATGACTATGTTCTGCCGAAATTGTGTTCATAGCTCACCCTTCTTAATGAGTTCGCATTAGAGATACCTGGTGGTAAGAAAGGGTTCTCATAAATTGGGAAAGGGTAGGAATTTATATTATTCTTGATCTCCAACGACTACAACAGTTCAGAATTGTAATTGTTACGCTTTGTTAGCCATTTAAATTCAATTTATCATATACTAACCGTGTAAGCTTCAGGATTTACGATAGTAGATACAATTATACACTACAAAATTTTCAACTGACATAGCCTAGCTGCTAAATTAAAAATTAATATAAAACTGGTTAAACTAATTTGTCAATATACACAGTAGAATAAGAAAAAACTCAGTTTTATCTACCAACTTGTATCAAGTTAATTTAATGATGTATACTTAAAATAACAATAACGCCAACGATCCACACGCAATAGTTAACATAACAAAACCCCGTTGTCGATGAAAATTATTTATTGTTCTTCGAACTACACCCAAATCAAAATTGTCCAGATCACTTTTAGTATGTTTGCGTTTTCTTACTTTGTTGGGCGTACTAAAAGAATTGCCAATTGGACTTATTTTTTTCCTCCTTCAAAATTCGTCTCAGCGTACTTTCAGAAATTCCAGTTGCCTCTACGACACGCTGTTGAACTTTCTTCAAATTTATAAGTGTGTTCGTTTCTGCTTCCCGTTTCACAAAATGGGAAGCACTTCTCTTGCTTGGCCGTGTATAACCTTTCTACCTCAAATTTTACTTTTTACATTATGATCCATCACAAACTCTTTACTTAAAACGTAATGAGCACAACGCAATTAATTCACAAATTGTATTACAACTCGTGAATTGGCACAAGCGAATGTTTTTTGGGCGGCACGTATAGAAGACTGGAGACCGAAGTTCACAAGGCTAAATACGGCAACAGACTGAGCCGCTTCACCCCCCCACCACTTTAGTTCCGTCTTTGCCTACGGCGCATCTCGAAGTCACCGGTCATGCTATAAATTCTCTACTATAATACAGATCATTTATATGTATAACCCAATCAACCAAGTTCTTCTAATTGTATAATGCATCAAATTAGACGATCAATTTCCTTTAACACAATTAACACACAAAAGATGTTTTTTGTATTTTATTAACATTTTAAATTTAGCTCAAATTTTATTAATTTAAAACAAGAAACTGAGAAAACCTTTTTGCTCGTTTCTGTGTGAAGAGAGTATAACAACGCACGTCAATCAAAACTATAGCATATAGTTCAACAACTATTTTATTTAGCAATGTTTTCCAGATGATTCTATTTTTTTTCGATCAAAGAAGATATTCCTCAGGTCACTGGTCACTCTCACTCTTACAGGCTGTCATAGTTATAGTGGCAGTGGTTTGTTTCCATCACTTATAGGTTATGCTGTTAACACTGAGAATTGGAATTTAAAATTTTACTGATATGTTTAGTTGTTAGCCATAAATTCAAACACTGATAATTATTAAAAAAATGTAAGTAGAATTAATTTATTATTTTAAAGCATCTTTCCTAGACCTAGCCTATTATATTCGTTTTATAACGGGCAACCTTAGGTGAGTTCAATAGGGCTAATTAAATTGGTTATATGGTTAGTCATAGGTGAAGAATTTATGAAAGTCGTGGTCAGTATTTGTAAAATCATCCATATTTGATCTTTTTACGTTTTCCTTTAAAGATTAATTTCCAAATCACCAGGCTTATGGAGGTTGAAACATCATGAAACAGCATGTTTATTAACCTGTAGATGTTATTAAGTTAGCCTATGAAATTAACACTTTGTTCCTTCATGGTCATACATTCTAAATTAATGAAAGACCTTTTCTTTATAAAACAAAGAATTATAAGATCAATAAAGCTTACGACTATCTTCAGTTATTGATTAATGATATCAAATAGGCTAGATGTAAACTATGTAAGTATAATACTTTTGTAATTTGTAGAATTTTGTATTCACCAATGTGTCCAATATTTTCCTTCTAAAGCCAGTACACCTTACAGATTGATTGATTAAGAGTGGAAGTTGAATTAGAAAAATATTTAGTTATTATTTCTATATTAGGTATTATATGAAATTAAAAGTCTCCTTTACTTAAATTCTAAATTTTACATATAATATTTATCATCTAAGCAATTTGGGTACTTTGCTATTATCCGGAGGCCACTATATTTGGAAAAGTTTTTCTTACTAGGAACCGAAGTAAACAATATTATTAGAAAGGGGGAGACTTTAATAAGCGGCCTACACTCGTTATTGATTGCTGTAATCGAAAAATTCGATATGTAAAAATCGCATACAATAAGAGTTATAAATAACCGTAATAAGAAGAATCTCGTACATTACAATTTTAAAAACATATATTTAACAATAAAATTACAAAACTAATTAAGGCCTAGACTTTGATATCAAAGAAACCTTACAATATTACTTGCCTAGCTTGATATTGAGTAACCGCTTTAGTGAAATGGAGGAAAGAATCCTCCGCTTGGGTTACTAGGAGCCAAATCCATATGTTGAAGCCACATAAACAGTCACTTGTGAGAAATATCTCACATATTTTCCTCATATTTATTGCTATTTTCAAAGTTTACAAATATTAGTTACTTCTTGCTGTTTATTGTTTACATTAAAATTACTATAACTAATAAGTTCAAATCATATGGTTAGTTAAATCAATTGTAATATCGAATTATTTCTACGGATTAAAACAATCGAACCATTCGATAATAACAATTGAATAACGAGTGTAGGCCGCTTATTAAGTCTACCCTTAGAGAGAACAGACTTTATTCGACTTACTGTGATAATTACATGTCATTATTACGATTGGTTCTTGTTTTCTGCCTCCCACGCACGTATGTATAGCCTAATAAAAATTGTAGATGGGACCGAGTAGCCTCCTCACAGACATCACTTCCTGTTGGGAGGTAGAAAATTTGGACAGATTTTCATAATGACATGTAATTTTCATAGTACATCAAATAAAGTCTTTTCTTTCTAATAAGTAGTTTTTTAGGTCTCCAGTAAGGAAGAATTTAAAAAACAATGCCCTCCGGATAATACCAAAGTATCGTACTTTGTTAACAACTTAGGATTGTAGCATTGAATAAATATTTTGGATAGCTCAAGCCAAAATTAATTTTTTTCCTAAAGTGAATTGCAAAACACCCACTGAAAATTTTCCCCGGCATTCAAAATTTTGTTATTGCTGGAAACACTTTAAATTAGTGCTAACTTGCAGAGGGGCAAGTACAAACTCTACTACTTTGCTGATGTACTCATCATTGATAAAGGTTTATTTAAGTTTGTTTGTTGGTTTGTAAATTGTTTTCATTTCATGTGAAAATATGACTCAATAATTTATTGTACGGATAGGCCATTTCATCAAAGAACTGAGAAGATTATCAGAAATGGGTGACATTTTTTTAGGTATTGACATTAGTTGATAAGACCATCTAAGGTGTCATCAGGTTCTCATTCAAACATTACCAAAGTTTTTAAATGTGCTGTTCAAGCTCTAAATGGTAGAAATAAGTTTCATAAAAATCAAAAAGTGTTAAAGACTTAGCATGTACTTTTAAAACTGTGTATTAGTTCTTGTCTTATAAGATATGAGGTAAATGTGATGTTGGCCTTATTTAAAGGTTGTTTTCAAAATAATTTTTGATTTTATCTTTGAGCTCAAAAGTTGAAACACTCCAACCTTATAAGTTTAAAGTTTATTGGTAGAATATAGCTGCTTGGCCATGTACAGCCACAGTTCTGGATGTTCATGTATTCAAATTGGTTGTTAGAACATCAGGCCATTTAGGTAAGAACAAGAAAGTAGGTACTGTACTCTTTAAGTGGCACAAGCAACTTCATAATATTCTATACAGTCGGCACCAGTGCAAGTCTTTCTGTAACCCAACATTGTAAGATAGCCCATTGAACATCAATGCTTTCATCTACTGGCGGGTAATTAGGTGCACTTAATAACATTGTTAATAATGTGTGATAAATAATTATTACCCAGAATATCTCTACCAGCAAGCTGGTTCAATATGTGGTAGGTATTCTCTTCACTATTTTGAGCCCCACCACTGAACATATTGGTTGCTATCACTACTGAAAGAAATTACTTTGTTTGTTAAGTTACGTTTCTATAGTACTTCCTTTAAATAATCTACAATGATGAGTTTCCTGAGGCTGAGACAGACTATGTAATGTCTTGACTTTTATCCCCTCAAACTAATAACATATCTCTTCAAAATAAAAAAGTTTTTTGTGATTGCATGCGTCTGTCATCACAGAAAAATTTCTGTTTTGCAGCTTGTCTTTTAAGTTTATATTTGGTGAGTTTTTCAAATACTTGTCTTACAACAGCTTATAATTTTGTTCTAGTGGAATGGAATTTTTGGATCATAACATAAAAATTACTTTTGAAACAAAGTCAAAGTGAAAGTTGTGGTTCTCTTGAACAGTGAACAGTGTGGTGGCCCCAGATACCCTCGACAGAGTTGATACTTTGAGGTCTTCTCTCTTACCATATAAAAAAATAATAGATTTGCTAAAACAAGCCAACTTGTCTGTAGCTACAAGTTTTTAGGATTTTGAAGTATTTTTGTACTTCACATAACTGTCATGTGAATCATCAGAATACTTCAACATTTTGTACAGGCATGGAAACGTCATTATTAAAGAAACACATTTTGAGCATTGCCACATAAAATATTATACAATTTTGTTAATAAAAAGAAATCATGGCTTGTTGGCATCCTTCAAAAGAGCTCTTTTTGCCCGTTGCAATGGAGTGCTGCACAACGATGACATTGCCATGCCGCTGTTGACATTTATTTATTTTACTCTTGTTACTTTTACTTGTCACTTATTTTTAACTAATTATTTACTAATTTGCTATAATGGTTGTGATCCGTTGGAAACAAGTGAAAATTTCACAGTAGGTAAGAGTATGTGGTAAGGTATATTTATCATACTGTAGCAATAAAACAAACGACTAGTGTCGTTTTGGGCCCAAGTAACAGAGTGTGTAAGCACATGTGTGTCATCCACTTCTACTTCAATTTTTAGTGGCAAATATTATCTCAACAAATCTAATAGTTCTAATATTGTACTTATATTAATATAGTATTACTTATATCTTTATTACGACTGCTGGCACTAAACCATTGCACTATTGCATTAGACATTTATCCAATCCCCATTTAACTGCATAGGTGAACTTAAACTTGATTAATCTTTAAATTTATTTCATAGAAAATGGGACAATTGCCTGCCCCATATTTCTTGCGGATAGCGGAACACAACTTAAAAGCGGGACTGTCCTGTCAGAACGGGATGTTTGGTAACCTTAACTTTATCCCATTAATGAAAATATCTTGTTTTCTATTATAAATCCAATTTGAAGTAGGATTGTAAGGTTTTATATTTTGAATAAGTTAAAATTCATTATTATAACCAATACACGGTTAAGTAATATGGAAATTACTGTTGCTCTTCAATAACCTGATACGAAAATAACATGGTTATTTAGTAGGAGATATTAGTAACATTACTGTGGTGGTAAAATGTCACCTATTTCAGAAGTTCTGTTTGTTCAATATTTGCACTGTGATGTTAATGGTCTTGAATTGACGTTAAGGAACCGTAATTAATGTTATACAGGAAGTATGTTTTTAGAACAGCAGACGCATTGAGAACATTTTGTCTGTCAGTTAGCAGGCTAAAGTGAGCTTAACTGTTTTTCAAATGGTAGGCTTCTTATAACGTGTTATGAGATGGTCACAGGATAATCACTAGACTAGAGAATCCTGTTAATGACTGTAATCTAACATCCTTTTCTTTAATGTAGTCTAAAGATTTCACGTAATTTTCTCACTTTCTATCATAGCCTGTATAATTAGTCACATTAATCTATTATATAGTAAAGACTTAATTGTGGGTTTTCTGTATTGTCTTTATTCCTTGAAATATAGCACTGCCTTACAACAAAGATTTCAACAAGTGATTTGTTTCATTGAAATTATTCTCTAATTATTCATGTATTAGGTTTTTGTTTTAATAAACAAAGTTACAGAAAACAAATTTGTGACAACCAGAGTAATAGATAGTTGCCACTGACTGGTTACTTGTATTATAAATTTGCAAAATTCATTCAAATTCTTAAACTACCTGGAGACAGTTGGAAGTATGTTTGATTTTGTGTAATTATTTTAATATATATATATATATATATATATATATATATATATATATATATATATATATATATATATGATTAGTTAATTATACGCTTGTAATGGGAAGCAGTCCAAATCCATCTATAAAATCCAATGATATATGGTAAATTAATGACACAAAATCCATAACTTGTTTTTATGTGATGATTGTAACTGTTTATATATTTTGTAATGTGGGATGTAAAATACACCTTAGTGTTCTTATAAACACCATGGTACCTGTCAAATAATTAACCTGTATTAAAGTCAAGTGTCAATATATTTTGTAATGTGGGATGTAAAATACACCTTAGTGTTCTTATAAACACCATGGTACCTGTCAAATAATTAACCTGTATTAAAGTCAAGTGTCAATATATTTTGTAATGTGGGATGTAAAATACACCTTAGTGTTCTTATAAACACCATGGTACCTGTCAAATAATTAACCTGTATTAAAGTCAAGTGTCAATATATTTTGTAATGTGGGATGTAAAATACACCTTAGTGTTCTTATAAACACCATGGTACCTGTCAAATAATTAACCTGTATTAAAGTCAAGTGTCAATATATTTTGTAATGTGGGATGTAAAATACACCTTAGTGTTCTTATAAACACCATGGTACCTGTCAAATAATTAACCTGTATTAAAGTCAAGTGTCAATATATTTTGTAATGTGGGATGTAAAATACACCTTAGTGTTCTTATAAACACCATGGTACCTGTCAAATAATTAACCTGTATTAAAGTCAAGTGTCAATATATTTTGTAATGTGGGATGTAAAATACACCTTAGTGTTCTTATAAACACCATGGTACCTGTCAAATAATTAACCTGTATTAAAGTCAAGTGTCAATATATTTTGTAATGTGGGATGTAAAATACACCTTAGTGTTCTTATAAACACCATGGTACCTGTCAAATAATTAACCTGTATTAAAGTCAAGTGTCAATATATTTTGTAATGTGGGATGTAAAATACACCTTAGTGTTCTTATAAACACCATGGTACCTGTCAAATAATTAACCTGTATTAAAGTCAAGTGTCAATATATTTTGTAATGTGGGATGTAAAATACACCTTAGTGTTCTTATAAACACCATGGTACCTGTCAAATAATTAACCTGTATTAAAGTCAAGTGTCAATATAATATCAAGCAGTGCTCGATTTCTAGAATAGCAGTGACAGAACTATAACTCTCAGGGGTCTGGTGGTATGGAATCCCATAACATGTTGGAAACACAAGTTCTTAAAACAATATTGTTGGTGTGCAAGGGGAAGTTTTCCGTTAAAACCAAAATGGCATATTTTTCGTAGAGTGGGTAAGCATAAATATATTAGAAGTAACGTTGATTAGTTTGTAAGTAACCACCAAAGTTTGGGGAGGAATATATCAATTAACTATCAGTTAGTTCTAAGTTAAAGACCTGTATTGTTATCAAGCACATTTTTGACATTGAATGATTTTTTTCTGAATTCATTTCAGTTGCAATGTCACTAGTAGTGGGTGGAGACAGAAGCATACTCCAAAACAATACCAAAGTATCAAGCTACAACCCTCGTTCAGTGGAAGTACAAAGACATGTGTCGGACTTTGCCGTACAAAGCTCTCCTCTCCGGGGTAGAAAAGCAAAACGAATCAGGTTCCTGTGCAACGGGGATAAATTCTACAAGGGAGTAGTGATGGCAGTGACACCTGAGCGGTACCGATCGTTCGACAGTCTTCTCACTGATCTCACCCGCGCTCTGTCGGACAACGTGAACCTGCCCAGCGGAGTCAGGATGTTGTTCACCATGGACGGGCGAAAGATATCGCAGCTGGAAGAACTGGAGGACGGGAAGTTATATGTGTGCTCAGGTACCGGTGAGACGTTCAAACGTGTCGAGTACTCTGTGTCCTCGTCCAGCATAACCAAAGTGAAACCTTCAAGATCTCTAACTAGACTCTCGCCGTGTTTAAACAGTGCGAGGTCTACGAACAATGTTATCCGTCCTAGAATAATTGTAGTTGTTAGAAACGGAACGAGGCCTAGAAAAGTATTAAGACTTTTACTAAACAAAAGAAATGCACCGTCGTTTGACCACGCTCTCTCAACAATAACTGACACTGCCAAATTAGACACTGGTGCTGTGCGAAAAGTATTTACTTCTTCTGGTGTACCGGTAAGTGACATTGTTTTCCTGATTTGATTTGATTATCATTCCATAGATATGATTTTTCATTTATTAAGTAATGATAAAGACAGAAAAACTTTTCATTTATTAAGTAATCATAAGGCAGGAAAACTTTTCATTTATAAAGTAATGATAGGACAGGAAAACTTTTCATTTAATAAGTGATGACAAGACATGAAAACTTCTCTTTCAACAGTCTTACTGAATAAGGTTCAAACTAATGATATAGATCAACTTCTGGTGGTAAAACCAAATCAATGTTTCTATATACCCTGCAAATATAATACCTGAATATTTTAGAAAAAGATTTGTGAAGAATTATCACACAATTTGTTTGTTTGTATTCAAAACAATACTTTGTGTAAAAAGGTAAAAACACCATAATTAGCCTATAAAAATGGATGGTTCATAACCAGTCTAAACTAACATTTTTAATTAATTTCATCCGTTTATAAATCTTGTGGAGTGGGTAACATACTGTCCATAGTAGATGCCACTAGCTGTGGTTTTATCCAATTGTTAGTACACTCATTGTAATTCATGTACCAAAGTGGCAGTTTCAACTTTACTACATAAACTCTAGAATATTGTTTTAACATAAAAAAATAAGGTAGTTTAATACTACATATGATCTGAGGTTGTTGTTACTACTAACTACTATATCAATGTATGTAACTCATTCTAAATGGTAGTCATAGTAAATGCTGCAGTGATCAGAAATAAACATGAACCCACACTAATAACATTTTAGATGGAAGAACTGATATCTGCGGAGTCTTAAAGCTTCAGATTTGGTTCAGAGTTATATATACAGATTGGTTCTGGTGACAGATCTGAGCTTTTTTTTACCAGTAACTATCACCTTCTATTGTTCAGAATCTGTTCCTTAAATTCTGTAGGATAAGATCTTTCATAGGCCAGTGGGCTAAAGAGAACAATTACGTTAAGTTTAAAAAGAAAATAGGCATTTCTTTTTAGCACAATGCCTTTATTAAAAAGCTAAAGACAAGATTTTTGGATACCAGTAAACTTTAAAGCATTTTGTCATACTTGATACACAGCTGCTCTGCTGCTTGAGTATACATTTTGATTAGCTTACTATGTCTCTTGTGTTAGATTAAATATTTACCCTCCTCTTCAGATTACCTTTTCTATTATATACTACAGAAATCAAAACAGGTAATTTTGAAATATCAATCTCTGTGTGTTTGTTTTTTTTTCTTATCTCATTATAATGCCATATGTTTATTATTGACAATGTCCATTGCTCACAAGGCTTAAAGACAATAAATATTCTATTCTATTCTTTTCTAATTAATAACGAGGCCCAGTGAGTGCTCCATCACCATCCATCACCAATTACTCCACTCCATATATATTCAGTTTCTTCACTCACCTTACATCCAGGTTTTGTACAATGTTTAAAATTTTATACATATGTTACATGTAATGTAATATAGTAAAAGTTTTATTTATTCTTTTAGGTTGTTGCGTTAGAAGATTTCTTCGGTGAAGATGATGTGTTTTTTGTGTATGGAAACGAACGTCTAAGTTCTGACGATTTTGAGCTGGAATTTGAAGGTAACCAAAGAACTATTTTAAAATTAAACAGCAGTAGTTTATAAATATTTAGTAATACTATAAATTTAGGTTTTTCTATTTATCCAATAATACTTATATTATTTTATGTTTTACAAGAGAAAGCTAACTACATTTTGATTTTAAAATATTTATGCCATTAAAGGAAGATAAAGAATAAATAAAATTCGTAATGATTGTTCTTAGAATATTAAAAATTGTTTAGAATACTCATTAACCCATTGGTAATAACCAATACCGGTATATAACCAATACCGGTATATAACCAATAAATATATTAACCAATGACGTAAAGCTCATCATCAGTTAGCGTCGGCATAATTACCTAATTACACAGCACTGCCCCATCATGCTGTTTATAATTACACAGCACTGCCCCATCATGCTGTTTATAATTAGACAGCACTGCCCCATCATGCTGTTTTTAATTTTCGAGTTGAAAAATATTCCTGATATTGATTATTTTTGTATTTGTCTATATTATTATATCAATGGTCAGAAGATGTTCGATTTAGAGCAGGTTGACTCTCTTGAAATCGATTTTTGTGTACCGCTTCATTAAATGATGACGTTGCGGTAAAATAACGTAGTTATTTTCTGAAAGTTTTAGTGTGGGAACATACTCAATGAAAGTAAAAATGAAGTGAGTGATGGAAACTTTAATGACAAAATCTGGAGTGAAAGTGGCCATGAAGAAATGAAAAAAGTTTTGTGAAAAGGCCTAACTTTCAAACTTGGGGATTGGCCAAGGCCAACTAAAAATCCACATAATTCTATTTTTAGTGGTAGATGATCTGGTATAGATTCTATTGTTACTAGACAACTAAATATTTAAAATATAAGATAATAAAATACAATTTTAACATGCTATAAGGCCGTTTAATATTTTTAACTGACCTAAACACCCACACGATTTCCATTGAAAAGTGAAAAATTAATTCGGTACCTGAGAGTAAAAATATTTGAATTTTAATTGGTAGTCAATGGGTTAAAATTTATGTAAACTTTATTTGTAACACATCTGTTGTAATATATTTCTTTTAACCGTTCACTCTTAGAATGTTAGATACTATGCCACTTGGGACTCGTTAATAAAACCATTTCAAGCTATTTTCAAGATTAATAAATCTAGGATCTATGAAAGAAAACAACTGCAGTGATAAGAAGTCATTTGTCATTTATTAGGTGGGTAGACCAGAGGAAATGAATCATTGACAAATGTGATAAGCATTCTCACTAATGAATTAGTAGTGAATGATGAAAATAATGTTGACGTCAGGGTATATACTAATAACCAGTTTATTGTACAGTAAATTTGTCTTTGAAAACATTTCAGTATATCAATGGTTAATATATTTATAGGAAATTGACTGTACAAGTGGAAATTCCATAGATGAATAGTCATGTTTAGGCAATTCATATGGTATCAGTACCTGTTAAGATTTATATGACTTTTATATGAATATGGCACTATAAATAAGAAACTTTCCACCACATAATTTTAATATTTTTGGAAAAAAAAAACAATTACCGAAAAACTAACTTTATGATAAAATTGATGAGGTTTTAATTTAGTAAATGAAATTAGTTTTTTTTATAACGTGTTTAAAGCTCTCTTAGAAAAAAATATGGTTTTGGTGAGATGTTGACCAATTTAGAGAAATAGGTAAATAAAGGCTAATTTAGGATGAATTCAAACCTATTCGCTATCACCATTGTTGACACTGCACAGATTCTCATTATACAATATGATAGTAGGGAATTTCAATGAGTAATCAAAATATTTGACCTTTAACTAGGCTATAGTAAATTTCAAATCGGGCATTTATTGTTAACGTGTGCATTTATTGAAAGCCAGTCTCTTGAAAGATAACACTGACAATTGATAATCAGATGATTAGCACCTGTGGATTTAAAATAGTACAGTATTGATTACACTGGAACTAATTTTTATTATTATTCTCAATTTCTGTCAAATTATTGTTTGGTATCTTATCAAAGTATGCATAGCATCTTGAAGAGCAATTAATAGTTTTATTTTCCTCTAAATTAAATTATTTTAAAAGTCATTTTCTTTTATAAATGTTGAATCTGTACGATTCACGGATTCTACTATTAAAAAAGAACACATTCAAAAACAAGCAATAATCTCCATTTAATCCATACATTTAAAACCTAGATGAGTGGGAATGTAAATTGTACGAATCCTTCAGGATAAGTTTTAACTGATTGTCTTATGTGAATATAGGAAATTATTCTCAATCCATTTCTTTCACAAATCAGCATAATATTTGTTTAAAAAATCGTAAATCCAAAGTAACTAACAGTAAAGATCTAATCCTCATAGTTTTTGCTAAAAATAATAGATTATATAACATTTACATGGAGGATTACATGGAGAGCAGTACTTCCTAGTTACAAAATCTTCATTTATAATTTTCCAAATAGGATATTTAAATATAGAAGCCAATTTGTCTGTAATGCTGTTGTTATGAGAAAAACAAAAGTTTTTCATCTAGAATATAAATTAATTGAAATTGATGTGGTTACTTGCTCCATAAACGGTGCAAAGTTTAGATAATGTAATTTGTCAAGCCATTGACCTACATGGAGCAATGCAAACTATGTATGTCAGAGAATACCTGGTGGTTTTATCTTGTCTGCAGACACTGCATGTAGCTATTAGTTTCTTCACTAAGTCACAGCACTTGTCAGGGAGCTTAGAATTATTGATTTTCGTAATGAATTGAGCTAGATTTTCATGCAACAGTTGGCTATTATGATTGTTTGAAAATACAGTAACTGAACATACAATACAGCAGAGTTTTGAGGCTTTGTAAACAGCAAGGTGGATTATGCGGTAGTGCAATCGAACTTTACATGGAATATGATGGACTTTCTTCCTCTTCAATTGAAATTAAATTCAATGATCGTGTTATTACTACTAGTGGAATCTCCAGGAGGGTTCACTTATGGCTGGTTTATACCTTCCAGTTGAACCTACACTCGTATAGCAAAAACCAATGTGTCAAATCTGGGAAGCCCTATGGATGTTCAGGAGCGACACATAACTAACCGCAGGTCCAGATTGGGGTGCAAGGGTAGATCGATAGCTCTATTCTAATGCAGTGGATGACTGTTAAGAGTTGGTGGATCCCTAAGTGTTAGAGGCAGTTTCTAGCTTCTATCATAAGGGTGTGCATTCCTTGTCTGCTTTGACTGGAGAGGCTGCTATGGAGCTGGCCTCGCCTTTGTCCAAGAAGACATGACTGAAATTAATACTTGAAATCCTTCCTCTTGACAGCTGGCGGCCCCTACATCCAACCTTGCCCATCCAGAATATCTTATCACTCCGGAAGCAGATCAAAAGTTCTTTTAGGATTAAGTGCAATTTCTCAGCTTTTTGCCCTAAGGGCACAACAAAAAAGTGGAAAACAAGAATAGTTTCAGTGATGATCTGAGCCCGAGTAAAACAATCAAGCTAGAATTACACAGTATGTATACAAAAACATAATTGAAGTTAATTTGTTTAAATTAGTACAAAATCCTCTAAAAAATTGGATTTCTAGGTATATGCAGTTGGGAAAGATTGTTAGGTCAATGTGTTAATATATACATAGTTAAAATGTTATGTAAAGAAGTTCTATAATGAACACTCTTTTTCAGAACTGAAAGCAATTCAAGCGCAACGCAAGAGTCTGAGACGAACTGGCGGAGAACTGAAGTCAGGCACTCATTGCATCGATGAATTGGGTAAGTTAAGTAGATCTGTTATTTTATTTAAATTGTTTGTGTACTACTTAGAAAAACATGAACATTTAAACAGTGCCTGGAGAGGGGGAGTAATTTGATACAGAATTAACTTTTATAAATCTATTATTCACATTATCAAAATAAAAAAAAAAAATGTTTTATGTGTTCTATTGTTACCAAGAAATTTTGGTATTAAAACAATTTTAGACTTAATTTCAAGACACTATACTAAAAATCGAATTACTTTAAATTTGCGTAAACACTGGCTAAAATAGAAACTGTAAAAAATAAATTTTATAAAAAAACACAAAGTTTTGTTTTATTCATCTTACTTAACGTGAAAACCAAGAATTACTTTCATACATATACCTATTAAATTTAAACTAAACTATTAACTTAACCCTTCAATGAATTGCGACGTACGTGGTACGTTTACGTTATTCCAATGAGCTCACACCGCGATGTACGCGGTACGTTTTGTGACATTCGATCGTTCGTTCAGCAAATAACCGGTTATTTTTAGACTAATATATTCTAAACACATACTCGTTTTAAAGCTACTGAGTTGAAATATCGAATGGTTAAGTTATATATCGATTTATTGTTATCGATTCCGTTTAGCAAAACAATCGATAGTGGGTCAGCTGATGACAAACAGTCACTGCACAGTTCGAGTGCCGCCGGCTAAAATAGTCGTCCCGCGTGGTTTGTTTACATCATGTATTGTTGTAAAAAATATAACAAAGAAGTATTGAAACCTGCAGTTGTTGTTGAATACTTACTTACTTACTGCTGTGGCTCTTGCTACCCAAGGTGGTACTTCGCCTCGCCAACACACTGCCTCCAGATCTCTCTATCCATTGCCTCTTCTTCCCTTCTTCCCAGCTTTCTTATGTCTCTTCTGATCTGGTCTCGCCATCTCAACTTGGGCCTTCCTGGTGGTCTTCTGCCCTCCGGATTGTTTACAAGGACGTTCTTGACTAAGGAGTTGTCCTCCTTCCTTAGTAAATGGCCAGCCCATCTCATTCTCCTACTTCTCACCTCGGCCACTATGTCTGGGTCCATATATAGTTGCCTCAACTCTACATTATGTTTTATCCTCCACTCTCCATCTTCAAGGGTTGGCCCATAGATTTTTCTCAATAATTTGTTCTCAAATACTATCAATACTATCAAATACTATCAAATATCAATACTATATATATATATATATATATATATATATATATATATATATATATATATATATATATATATATATATATATATATATATACATATACTATATACTATTAATACAAATACTATCAAATACTTTTGTTGTTGAATACAACAAAAATATGGGTGGAGTGGACTTAAGGGACCAAATGCTGGAAAGTTATTTGATGGAAAGGAAACGGGGCACAAAATGGTATCTGAAAGTGTTCAAACGATTACTAAATATAACAATTCTGGAAACACATCTGGAAGGCCAAACATCCAAACAGAGACCATCTCTCTTTTAGATTAGGTTTGATCAAAGAAATTATCGAAAAATATCAACCTGGTTTTCCTAAACAAGTACATGGTAGGCCATCAACCGAGCCACCTCCGTCTCGTCTTACAGAAAGGCATTTCATTGAGAAGATTCCTGCTACTGGGAAAAAATTCAAACCTCAAAGAAGATGTGTGGTGTGTAGTAAACATGGAAGGAGGAGAGACACAGTGTATTGGTGTCCAATTTGTGAGGCAGGCCCATGCCTTGAAGAATGCTTCAAGGTTTACCACACTACCACTAACTTTTAGTGTAAGTAACCAAGTTTTGTTATATCTCGGTCAGGATAAATAATTAATTTATTTTATCACTAAATAGGTTTTTTCTGTTCATAGTTAATGTAAAAAGTTATATAAAATATCCCTATAAGAGTATTTTATAATTTTTATTTTCCTTATAGTAAATAGAGTCAAAATAAAAGAAACCGGGTAAAAAAGTGGTGCAGACTGGGTTGGACTGGACTTTAAAAAAAAATGTGTTGAAGGGTTAAAAACACACAAAAAGTAAAGTAATGAATAGATTTAACTAAATATTAATATTAAGATGGTTGCTCTTCCCTCCAAACAAATACATCAAAATTTTCTTGGCTTTGCTATAATAGTGGATTTTTGAAACTGCTAGGTATATTCGAAAAGGATAATACAATCAGTTATATGGCTGCGGGCAATTTTGAATAATTATTTGTTTTGCATTAAATGTTTAATGCGATGTCTAATTTATCTTACTATGCAAGTTTAATAAATTATATAATCTTTTGAGGGTAACAGGCTATAAACACCACTATAAATTAATGACTTGTTTGTAAGCTATAGAAAATAACAATTTAAACAGAATGGACATATCCTTTTCCGTAGGCTAGACGTTATCTTTTTACATAGTTTTAAGTAAATTAATAATTATTGTACTCATTTATATTTCTCATTATACTTATTCATTAGTATACTTATAATTGTGAAGTATTATAAAAGAATATCTAATTGAAAATTGGATACTATGGTGTTATATTTGCCAGAGTTTTTGTTACCGGGGGCCTAAAATGACTACATTAATAAAAAAGAACTGACTTTATTTGACTTAATATAGTAACGATTATTTTAAAGACAGTTTTATCTTGGCTTAAATATCAAATAGGTATAGCTCTTATCTGGTGAAGTG
This sequence comes from Homalodisca vitripennis, assembly GCF_021130785.1. Lineage (NCBI taxonomy): Eukaryota > Metazoa > Arthropoda > Insecta > Hemiptera > Cicadellidae > Homalodisca > Homalodisca vitripennis. The sequence continues at coordinate 118,257,642 of NC_060210.1, read as the reverse complement.
TGTGTGTTTTGTGATATTATTGACAAATGATGAAATGAAAACCTTTGAAATGGAATGGAATGTATCATTGTTTATATTTCTTTTAGATGTTTGTATACTAACATACCTATGTTCTCTAACTTACAGTAAAACAATGTTAGAGAATATTTACTGCTGATGATGAAAAACCATATTTTTTAGAAATTTTAAATTGGTGTATTAATGCAGAATACTTATATTTTGGGATACAGTGGGATATAAAACTGTATCAAATGGTTGCAGTGTATTTGTATTATATTATCATGTTTCTGTTTGCTGTAAAAATATTAATATCATTTTAAGGTTTTAAAGTTTTTTGTAATATTCTATTTGATATTAACAATGAAAATCATATGTTTATATATTATAGTTCAAACTTCATATGTAATAAAAAATCATTTTTAAATATTTCTAAATTTTTGTTATACATTTATATTCTTACTAAACAATTGTAAGATTTATTCTATTTTCTAAGATATTCCAGAAGAAAAATATACATGTGGAGATTGATTGAGTTATTAATTATTAAATATTTATAATAATTTCCCCTCAAAGTAAAAAAAGAAATCAAGTAGGGCCCTGTTTTACGTTTGGTAAATACTACAATAAATGTACGAAAGAGAATAATGGATATTTTAGCAGCAATTACTTTCAATTAATTTAGTTCATTTTATAATGCAAAACAATGCAAGATTGAATCTAGAAAGTAAATATCTGTAGCATTGCTGTTGGATGTTAGACAATATAAACATGAAGTCGTTATAGCAAACAAGACCTTAGTCACCACCCATGTGCTAGCTAGACTTTGTATCTGTAAGCATGGCAACCTGTTTGCTCCATTTATAGTCACTAGCCTATAAAACCTGTTATAAAAATTAGTTGGTTACATAATGCTAACAGTACTTCCATTTTAAACTTACAAGGGTTTACAATTTGTACTAATATAGTATTTTATTTGCAAATAGTTTAAGGCAATCAAGGCAATGTTTAAGGTTGCATGTACATACGAGTACATGTACAAGGTTGCTCGTACTATCGTAGTAATTCTACCAGATTGGGAGAAGTTGGCCTGAGCAGTTTTTGTATATAATTGAAAATAACTATACAATTAACTGTAGATGGTAATAATATCTGAGTTAGGGCTTGTTTCATACTGATTTATATTTTCGCAAGATATTTAGTGCAAATTTTTGTCCTACAACAAGTTTTTGTAAAGCAATTTAAAATTATCTTTCTAATTATGTTTAATAGTGATGTTACCTATTTAGGTCATAAGATTTCAAAATATAACTCTTAAATTGTATATAACCATAGAATTTACGTTTAACCTTAAAGAAATTTGTAAATATATAAAGTGTTTCCTAGTGAGGAAACTTTTAACTTTACTTTTCAATTTTTTTTTAACTTTTCGATTTACTTAAATTACTTTATTGGCTGAGTGTTAACAAATCCTTTCACTCAAGGGGTAGTAAAAATTTAATTTCTGTCAGTCTGTCACACGATGTCGAGAACAAACTGACCTGTAGTCTTGACATTTTGCATGACGCAACATCAAGTTCAATGTTGGTGCATGTCACTCCATAGGATTTGGCTTTTTACATTGTTTGTTAGGGGAACCATGATGGTAATGAGAACTGCACAATAAATATATTTGTAAATAAATTGAGTACAATCATATGACATTTTATGTGATTTATTAAAAGATGTAGTTAGTGACTTGAAATGCTTTAATAGTGGTTTTAAGGGTAAATTGAAAGACTCAAGTGATATATAACAAATTACTTCAGTATAACAGTTTTAGTTGGTCACTTAAGTCTTTTGTATGATTGTAGGTCGAGGAGTGCCAAAGTTACCAAACAAGACAAAGTCTGTTAAAGGATCCCGTAGACAGGACTCCAACCCCAGCATTCCAAGCAAGGTGCTCAGCAGGTACTCTGTGGGGCTCATCATCGGGGATGGGAACTTTGCCGTCGTCAGGCGTTGTTTTGACAAGTAAGTTTGTTCCTATAGATCTTATGTTAGGATGAATAGAGAAATTGTTGAAGCTTTACCTAAGTTAATTCAGTTTGAGATTTAAGAAGCGTAAGTATGTAAGATTAGCAATCACAAGGAAGGACTATGTTAATTCCTTCATATTCGAATAACGCTTATTAACGAGAATTTATCACAAGGAAAGGTGACATTGAGATGTCCAGTATCAGACCGGTTGTCATGTTTATCACAAGAAAAAGGTGACATTGAGATGTCCAGTATTATACCGGTTGCCATGTTTATCACAAGAAAAAGGCGACATTGAGATGTCCATTATCAGACCGGTTGTCATGTGTTGGAGATTTGTTAGGAGACAAGCAAGATGGTTAGCGGGTGAGGCAGATAATTGTCTATCTGGTAGTAGTTGATGGAAGAAAAATTAGTTTTATAATATTTGTCATCTAAAAATTTCACATTGACTGGACTAATTGTTCCTCCTCATAATTCAAACCAGTACCAATTTTATTTCTTCTTAGAAGTGCAGGTGATCACGTCTTGTCATTTACAAAATAGTTGGATACTATAAACACTGTATTTAACTATGTTTCTGCAATGCTGAAGATGGAGTTAAATTCGTTATTCATCACCAAAACAATATTTAGCACTTTTTTATTAACAGCCTTGCCCTTGAAATGGCTCATGAAATAAATTTTTCAGTATTGGTTTATTGCGATGATTAAATAAAGTAAGATTTTATCATTTATACTAGTTTAGAAATATTTATTCTATAAAAACACTTATGCACCGACATTATGCAAGTTTTTCAATACTATATCATTGTTCTTCTATTTGATGGTGTTTGGTTCAGTTTATTATAAAGTACAGTAAAACCTGTCATGTCCGATATGGTAACAAAAAAAAAAAAAAAAAAATTTGTAAGCGTGAGCTTTATGAGCAAGGAATGCCACATGGAAAGCTTGATCACTTCCTCCCATGTATGTTGATGTCAACTTGGGGGGGGGGGGGGAGGCAGAAGGTGAAGGTGAAGATCTTTGTTTTCCCATAAGAAGGCATTGCCCAAGCTATATTTATAAACAGTGATCTTGTAGAAACTGTGAAATCAGTGTTGTTATATCAGCTTTTTCAAATGTATGTTTGTTGTGTGGTAGAATTGTTATTTTGTTATTTCAGTAAAGTTAATTTCTAATTATTGGTTTTAACTAAAAGAAAGTTGTAATTTTTTGGCACACATATAGCCGTAAAAAAACAATTCAGTGCATTAGTTTAGTCACAAAGTTTTTGAAAGAAAAAGCGTTTTTGTATGATTTATTTATTAATGTCACAAAAAACACTTTGAGCGCAGTATTCAACATTTTCATAATTTTGTAGTGCCTTCAAACTGTAAACTGCTACATCGGTGCATTTACTATTAATAACATAATATGTTTCTCATATCACAATTACATATCCAGTTTAATGATAGCCAGCCTATCACATTGTCACATTAAGCTGGTTCTACTGTTCTAAGTATGGTATGGCTCCCATATGTAATTGAGGCATTACACTGTTATAATAGTCTTGTCTATATTAGTCTGGTAAGAATGAAAATATCCATGTACAGCAAAAAAAACCCACAGATATTTTATGAAGATGCAAGTCTCCAAGTTCAAAAGATTTATTATTGTTATTCTAATTAAAGTATACTATGGTTATTGGTAGGCCTACAGTTTTATTTTCATCTTCCAGAGTGAAGGGTGCAGAGTTAGCGCTTAAGATCATTGATAAGTCTAAGTGTGCCGGGAAGGAGCATATGATCGATAATGAGGTGGCCATCCTCCGCAGTGTCCAACATCCGAACATCATCAGGCTGGTGGCGGAGCATGACACACCCGCCGAACTGTATCTCGTCATGGAACTTGTCAAGGTAAGTAAGATGACTTGCTTTACCAACATTGTCAGTATACTATAGTTTTACATCCTCATTCTAATTTGCAATTTAAATAAATAAAACAAAATTTACTTGAGTTAATTAGACACTAAATATCATGTTCAAGCCAGTAGGAATGGACAACAGGAACAGTTACCGTTGTTAAAAACACTTTTGGAACATATATTTTAAATGGTGTTCAGATAGAGCATTGCATTCTGTATGATGGGTTTCCTTTATTTAAATAAAATTCCTTTCATAGCCATTTTCAGTCACATAGCCAAAAAAGTCACAGAGAACACAGTGAACACAGTTTCTAGCATATGTTTGGGGAAAAACATATGCTAGAAACACAGTGTATTGTGTTTTGTGCGGAAATTCTGTATCAGATTAACAGATTAGGCAGTTGTGTTGTCATGGTGGAATAAAAACCCTTTTTTGTCCACAAATGCACTGTACATCAGAGACAATGAAAGGTTTCCAGGTCCATGTTTGGTGTAATGGTGTTTACTTATACTCATGATTCCCACCCAAGTAAAAAAAATGGTCATCATGACCTTGCATTACTTATGGATCTGCTCTGCTCTTTTAGGCTCAAGGATGACAGATTTTTCCACTGTGATGACTCCATCTTGGTTTGTGGATCATACCCATTAATCCATCACCCATCCATCACCTGTTATCAGATTTTTCATAAAAAATTAGTGTACTGTAACTGTTTGCATTACCCAGCATTCAGTATTGCTTCTGTCAATTGTTAACAGTTTCTGCACAAATTTTGTGAACACTCTCGTCACATCGAAATCTTTAGTCAAAATTAAATGTACCATCATGTATCCATATTTAATCTGCTAGTTCTTGAACTTTAACACTATGATCCATTGACGTCTTCATTATGATTTGTAAGAATCTGACTGAATGTGGTTCACCATCAACCGATGTTTGGCCATCTTTAAAGCCGATGTGCCATGAGTTGTTCATCGCATTCTCCTTAAAAGCCTGATGAATCATGTGAATGGTTTCCACTTTAGTATCATGTAGCTTTAGCAAAACTTTCACTTAGATTTTCCATTGTTTTATTACCTACTGAAATACAACAAGCACTATCTACGCTTCCTCATTATTAGTCCAACTTACTCTTTAACGTCAATGGCTGACGCTTTCTGCTGGTGGGAAACAGTGCGTGATTGTTCATGGCTGACCTCTCACACCTCCAGTAAAATATGCCTCTCACAGTTCACTGATTTAAGCGAGCAGAAGTACGGTATAATACTTTTTGAGAACATTCCATCTCTTATTGTATTTAAAACGATAAGTCCCACAGATTTGATGACAATTATCAGTTGGTTTTAATATTCTTGGATTCAAGAATTTTATTACTGAATTCAGAATTATTAAATTGAATATTTGTTCAGTCAAACAATAAATGCAATATCACAATATGGTAGTGGTAATTGAATAAAGTTAAGGAGGTATTGCCCTTGTGCAAAACAGTTACTTTACAAAACAAATCTCATATACTATTAAACTTTAAGTTAATATGGGATATGTTTAAAAATGCAATGCTTTTACTGTTAACATGTCACCTAAGTTGGGAACCTCTAGTATATTGTAAGTATAAGTGAAAGTGGTGAATAAATTTTATATTTTTAATCTGATTTAAAAAATAACTTTTCTAAGAAAGAATTTAAGAAAAATAACTAGTTTTCACAACATAGGCTATTAAAACACGTCACAGAAACACACATTTTGTACCTTTATGATATTATTCTTGTTTTTCTTTACAATTGATCGAGAAACTATTCACCATACTAATGAGGTTAATAGAAGCAAAATTGTTGAAGTCTACAATTTAAACTTGAGTGACATGGAAGTGAGAGTTGAGTGTTAGCCAGAAGCCTGTAAGCTGAACAGTTATATCTGCAAGATCATTAGCATCTAGCTGTGTTACGTATCTCAATTAGTATGCTACTCCTGTGGGAGCCTCATTAACATTCGTTGCCCACTCGGTGTTAACTGAGCTGGACTTGAGCCAGAACCACTTGAGACAATCTGTCATCAAAATGTTTCAGTCACTCGCTTTCTTTTCAATCACTGGTTGAGACTTGTACAAATAGTTTAATAACATGCTATGGCAGTATAATTATAGTTGTTTCTAGCTGAAGTTTAATTTGCTTTTCAGAGAAGCTTGTTAGATATAATTAATTTATTAACATAATGAACAATGAATTGGTTAACAGTTGGATTTAATTTACTGCAAAATTATTCCTCTTTCTCTTGATTCGTTATAATAGAATTCAGTTAATCACACTAATTGAACACTATTGTTCCATCATGTTTATGTAACAAACTGTTTTTGTATAACAAATTATATTGTAATGCTTCAATTTTTAATTTTTATTAAATGTGTCACCAATTATTATAATGCTACACAACAAAACTTCTAAACAGTGGTGAATTAAATGGCAAAACATTTTTAGTCCTGAGTATTATTTTGAAAACATATTTATTAAAATAAAACTGTGAACTTGAACAAGTTTTATAACGAAAATATAGATTAACCCTTACAAAAAATTAAAACAGACCTCTATATTTCTTCTCATATTTTTTCTTATGAGCTAGAGTTTTAGATGCTGTGTATCACAGTAAAAAAAATACATAACATTTAGCTGATGTTAATAATTGTCTGGTTGTCCAATAGTTTTTCAATTACATAAAATTATACAATATATTTATTCTTATTGTTAGTACAAATTATTCATTAATTTCATGTATAATGTGTTTTATGTGATAAAAACACTGAGTTAAATACATTACAGAATCTCTTTCCCCATCCCTACAATCTGTCCTGAATGTCCAATCAAATATATTTTTTGTTTAAAAAGATATTATTTAGGTTGCAGTGCAAGTTTCGTCAACTTATTGCCAATTATTAAAAAAATATATATTATAATTTATGTTGGGCTTAGCACATCAATAGTAATTTTCTTCTAAATAACAGTACAATATTATTAATTCTTAACAAGTTTTACCATTTGTAGAAAGTGACTAAGGCAGTTACTTAAAACATAAAAACAATTAATGTTTATGTTAAATTTGTTATAAACATGAATACTATTGTTGGTTAAAACAATTGAACAGGGTGTTTCCAAAGTAACACTGCATCATAAGAGAAGGTTTAGAACAAAATAAACAACACATTATCATGTGCCCTATCTGCTTCGTTTAACATTCTCTATCTGTGGTGCTGTTTACCTAACATTCATAACAACACATTGGAGATAAAGTATTTAATTTTACATAACATTTTGTCTTATTGAAACTAGACGAATTGTTTTTATTGCTTTAATGTGGTCCGTTTTAAAACATGGGGATACAATTTGGTGAAAACTTATACTAGAAAACAAATCATGATACATAAAAATAGCTATATAAAGTTCATTTTCTTCTTTGTTATAAATCAGATAAAAAAATCAAAACAATCTATGTTAGTTAATTTTACGACTTAAAAAACTACACTTGTATTTTCTCAGTTTAATTTGGTGTGAATAAACTAATTAGATTCCAAACCTGTTTTGCTATCTCACACAAACAACATTTACTTAAATATGCGCCATTATGATTGCTGTTGAACCGACAAGTAAAAAGTGAAATAGGAATGAAAAATATTAATTATAAGGCAAATATAAGACCACTTGACCATTTTTACGCTTAACCTGATTAAACACTGAAATCATAACTAAATATATCTGAGAAAAATGAACAAATGTAATAAATCTTATATTGAATGTATCTTTACAACTTCATACAGGCTGAATAGTGAGTAAGATTAAAGCTCCTCTTTAAGAATATACCAAATTATTAATGACCTCAATTCAAATTTTTAAGTAAAATTATCAATTTTTTACACACAAACTGATATAAAGGTAAGAGCTGTACTAGTAAACAAGGTAGAAGTACACCAAACCTCATGTGAGATAGCAAGGTTCGCTGAAGTTTCTTGTAAAATTTCAAAACAAGATAGTTCATTTCATCTTATAAACAAATGGATGATATCAAAAAATTTTACTATCCCCTTTCACTAACAATCTCCCAAATCCTATCTAGTGACTTGTGTCATCTTCAAATGCAATCTGGACTGTAGAAATGAAGTTCCATGAAAAATGTCTAGTCTATAACTCAATTTGTTCTGTAGGTATCGTGTAGATAGACAGACAGACAGAAGAAAAAATGTTGCCTGCTCTCTGAGTGATGGACTTAGTTAACACTCAGCTGATAAATATAAATATTAACCCTTATAACGTCAGTATATCTTTTCACGACTTCCAGCAAACGGCACAATATTAAAAAAAAAAAAATTTTAATGTGTAAAGTTCATTTTTATTTTTTACTTTCTATAATTATGGTAAGTATAAAAAAGTAAAAATTTTAAAATTATCTTGTACGTACATATATTTATGGGACATTAAATTGTAGATATAAATAAAGTCAAAATAAAAGGCACACAAAATTTTATTAGCTAAACTATAAACATTACCAGACAATTATATAAATTACACTTGTGATAAATATAAAAAAGAAATGCATGATTGTAAATATACAACTAACCTAATAGTGTTCTTTTATATAAACAGAAAACACGACGAAGGAAACCGACTCAGCGATGGTTAGACACGCACTACCTGAAGCCAAACTGCAAACAAAAGCGCGCGCGCTGTACGGCGTCTGTGCCGTGTGGCGGGGAGAGTGTCTAGACACCGCGTCTATTGTTTCAAACAATGTAACGCGACAGCTATATTTTGACGCTTGACATAGGTCAATAACCCACACACATGGTTGACGCATACCGTTAGTGACATTGATCGGATTTAAAAGGAACTTAAATTTGCTATAGACGCAGTTTTGTGTCGATGCGCCGTACCGCGTCTTTGCCGTTTGGAGATAGTTTGTCTATGCGCCATACGGCGTCTGTGACGTTATAAGGGTTAAACAAAATAAAATATAACTTGACTATGCAGATTTGTGAAGATGCACAAAGACTTTAAGGACCAGTATCAAACCTCTTACAATGTTTTATAATTCACATTTCATAGAGGTGTATTTGGTGAACTATTAGTTTTTAAATTCAAGGGATCTTTTAAAATAACCTGTATAATTTTTTTGTATCACTGAACAACAGCAAATTTAAAAAATCCTGTTATGTCTATAATTGTTCCATAACCATAAACATTATAACATTACAATAAATAAAGAACTGTATAATTTAAAAAAAAATATGGAACCACTATAAATATAGAAAAGTGATTTTGAATGAAATGATTGTTTTTTTTTTTTTATAATTGGTAGAGGAATGAAAATAAATATTTTTTGGGAAAAACATATGGGGAGTTTACCAATGTTTTACTATCAAGATAGTTCAAATTTTAAATGTTGCCCTTAGCTAGAAAATTTTCCATACAACATGATTTTGATCCATCTACATTATGCTGTCATGTCTCAATTGACTTCAGCACAATTTGCTGCATTTAATATTAGCCAGAGAGCACTTTTGGAAGGTTTATGCCATCCATAAAAATCAATCCTCCTGATTATAACTTTATTCGAACATTCTTAGAAGTATTTTTGGAATGTCCTTTTAAATCCAGAGTTTTAGTCACATTGTTCCTGAGCGCTAATGAAATTTTAACTGTCAAAACATGTATGTGTGGAGATAAAAATCCAAGTGCCATTCGTGTTCATCATTTCTAGAAACAATTTTTTGTGAACACCTTGGCTTGCATTGTTTAAAATAATTGCTTGTCAGATCTTACGTCCTCTTTCAACTGTGTTTCCCTTCTTAACACTTTGTACCCTGGGCCCTTAATACATGTTTCGGCGTGGCTCCCTGGGGGTTTTATGATGCTTTTAAAAAATTCTGTGTTATTACAGTAATTATGTTATAAACTCATACTATATATCTTTTTAAAGATAGAGATACATATTTTTTTTAAATGTATACAAATATAAAGTTTATTTTCAAAATAAAATTATTACATACTATTGAATGTTATGTAAAAAATACAAAAAAAGTTTTTGCTACATAGCTTGTTAGTTCAGGTAGTTCGCCTGAATGTGGTAATTTTTAAAGCACAATGGTCTGAATCAAATACAGGATATCGCACATTTTCGTTTAGATCGTTCATAAAATCAATATTTGGTCCCAGGTGTGTATCAAAATCATCGTCACTTTCCGACTCGGAGTCAAACAAAAGATTGCGAATTGCATCACTTTTGATTTCATCACCCATATTATTTAAACTCGAAAGTAATAAGTAAAGAATATAAAAGAAAATCAACGGAAAGTCGAGAAGAAAGAACAAAGCGTGTGTAAATACAAAACACACGGATAACCTCACATTGCTTACATTTGCCTTTACTTCATTCAGTAAGAAACTAAAGTTCTGATTATTTACAAACAGTTAAATTCACATTTAGAATACATTATAATAACATTTGCTTCAGTATTTGTCGGCAAGATTTGTAGAAAACTTCGTAAGACATCACTAAGACTCACAACAACACACAACGTGAAACACTACAAAGCAAACTGACAGTACCGACAATCAGCCGCGGCGCCTACGATCAGCTGTCTAGACTCGCTTGTAGTACGACGATAAATATACTTATTTTGTTACTAAAACGTGACCCAGGGATCTCAAAACCAACAAATACGAACTTAGACAACCAATGAACATAATCAAAATGTTTGAATCCAAAAATAAGATGACTGAGCTAAATAATACAATTTAAATAACACAACCCGAGCTATACTCGGGCGCCGGTAGCAGGCGCTGCATACGCGGCCCGATCAATACTTGGGCTCAGGGTACAAAGTGTTTAGAGTTGCGTATTCAGGTATAATACATTGTCGAACGTGGTTTGAGCAAAACAAACAACAATCTGGCACACTAAATATAACTGGTTTGCGATTTCTTCAGCCAACAATATCAGGGAATTGAGAGAAATGGTACCATATGTACCACGCTTGAATTATTTCTATGGAGCTGCCTGAAAGACATAGTTTACATGGCACTGGTAGAAAATACCATACAACTCATTGTGTGGATTGTTTGTCACACCAGCAGAATTCAGGAAAAAAATCACAAAAATCGAAAAATAATACATGTGAATGTTGCACAGAGCTCAGCTTTGCACAACACAAAGCAGCTACATGTGAATAAGTTCATTACAAATTAACATGCTTGTTAACATCATGTTTTTGTGTTTTTCTTTTTCTGATCTACAAGAAGTTGTGGGGATTTGTAATTTAACAAACACCCTGTTTGTACAAGTTTGGTTGATTTAGTGAAATGCAAGTTTATGTACAATGTTTTCTAATGCAGGGAGGAGACCTGTTTGACGCTATAACGAGAGCAGTCAAGTTCCCGGAGAATGACGCTCGGTTGATGACTCAGAACCTGGCCTCGGCACTCGCCTACCTCCACGAGCAGAACATTGTGCACCGGGACATCAAACCTGAGAATTTACTGGTAATTAAAATACTTAATTACATGGATCTTTTTTACGTTTAACTTCATACATTCTGCACATTCATTCATTCGTTTCTTGCCACATTTTGTTTCATACATGTATAAATTTCTTATTCCAAAATGGTTTTTATTTAGATTAAAATTGTAAATTAATGTTTAACAATAAATCACAAACGTTTTTGATGATAAAATCAAGTGAAAAACATTGCCTTGAACTGTTCATGACCGGAGTAATCACTGTGTTTGTTCGTCTTTGCGGATGTTTTGGGCAGGATGGACCTAATTCTAAATGTCATGGACATCCATTCCTCTGGGTGTAGGCTGATATTGCCTAGCCACTTTTGTATGTGAAAGACATGTAACATATAACACTATAATGTTTGACATTAGTATTGTTAAAGTCTTCAGCAGTATATACCACATCATCATCCTTATTGAACAGCTTGGCAAATGCAAGTTTGCCCTTGTCCTTGATTGACATCTTCTCTCAATTTTGTTTCATCAATATGATGTCTTGGTCTTTTGTGGTGGATTGGTGCAATCAGGAGACCAAATGGAATGCCCAGAAGATCCAGAACCAGATCCCTCCTGCCCAAAACGTCTTTAAAGAATAAATGCAGTGATTACTCCAGGTGTGAGCACTAAAGCAATGTTATCACATATTTTTCACTTGATATTATCATTACACACATTTGTGACTTATGGTTAAAGATTGATGTACTATTTTAAATAAAAATGAAAACCATTTTGGAATAAAGAATGTTTTGTATTTAACAATTGCCCTTAATTTCCATTTTTTTCTTTTTTCTTTCTTTTGATCCTAACTGAAGATTGTACAAGGGGTTGGAAGTGCACAAAAAATAAATTTCAATTCAAATTTGGCCATTCATTGATTGGGATACCGTACAGTACCTTGTTACTATCATCTCAGAGAATAAACAACTGAGATATTATGTCCTAATACACCAAGAACTCTGTATTCTGAGAAGACTAAACCTGTGCCTAGTGATATACTAGAAGATAATGTTATTAAATTAAAAATTATTTCTGAAATAGCTTCTAGATTCTTGATTACTTAGAAGAATGAGCTATTGAAAACACAGCTATTGTCAAAGCAATGCTGGTGCACAACGATTACACCCTCCTTCTGAAGGTGCTTAGCCAAGCAAGATCTTTTGAAGTGTCTGGTGCCCAGTGATGTGATACAGGTGGTTCAACAGTAGATCTTTTAGAAATGAAAGTTATCCTAATAACCAAAGAATTGTCAAGGAAAGCTTCCAGAGCCAAGAATGATGTTGAATTAAACAGTAAATATTGAAAGCCTATTCACTGCCTCTAATGACCATAAAATCCAGGTGTATATGAGGGAATAAGTCAAAATATTTAATTTGCATATCACCAAACCCCACCATTTTTTCTTCTTGACTCTCTGCCTCCATGATTCCAAAATCATAGGCACACCAAAACATGTTTTATGTATATAAACTTTTGACCTTTAAACTTCCAATTCACTCTTGGTGGTTACATATCAACCTCTAATATATTAATGTATAATTTACCAGTGTCACATTAGCATTAATTAATCTGCCATAATTGCATGGCATTATTTATGTGAAGATGCGGATTAATGATGTGATTTCTAGAACGGCTTTAATGTGCAGGTTGAGTTTGAGGGAGAGACTGTCCGAACGTTGAAGGTGGGTGACTTCGGCCTGGCGCAGAAGGTGGTGGAACCACTGTTCACGGTTTGTGGCACGCCAACCTACGTGGCTCCTGAAATACTGACAGAGGTTGGCTACGGCCTCAAGGTAACTGAAATTTTGACTTAGACAGAGTCATGTTTGTTCAAAATTTTTGCCAATATCTAACAATACAGTTAATGGTCATGATGAGTGCTTTGTTTAAAAAACTTAACAGTTATGAAACCAACTTTGTATTTTTTTTCCACCTGAGGGAAAGGGATGATTGTCACCGCACTTAGTCCTAAAAAGGACCTTTACATTTGCCTTACTTATATTTGTGACCTCAGAACTTTGTATTAGTAATAGTCTATGTGTCTGATTTCTGATTAACGGAAACACATGGTTAATTGAGGCCATTTCTTTTTTAATTAATAACTTGTTAAGGAATTGCATACAAATTAATTTCTGTTTTTGATGTATGTGGGCAAGGAACACTGTATGGCTCTGCTCGCTTTAAGTCAGTTAGAGAAAATAACACAATTATTATAAAAATGTTTCTCTTATTTATCACAACATATGTGCAAAATTTGGTATCTGTAAGTTCAATAGTTGTTCAGATTTAATTGTTTTAGTAAAAATACAAATTGCGGCTAGCGGGTAATGCACCTATTAATTACAGCTGGGTTTTCTATAAAATAAAATAATTTATTTTATAAACTATTATTGATAAATAATAGTTTCTTATTGATTAATATAAATTGTTCTGTAAATTAAGATATTTTATCACTATCTCCATATTATCCGTGTTTTTCCAAGAGGTAATTTTGGAACATCATGTTTTCCTACAAACTCAATATGAATCAGTATGGCATTCTATCACGCACAGGTGCAGTGAACCTATATGAGGAATATTTCTTTAGCTATTTAGAGTACAGTCTTATCCGGCTTCCTTGGATATACTGTACATGCTAAGAGTAATGACTGTCAATTATTCAAGATCTTCTTGAACATCATCTTGCTCACTTCACTTGGTTGTTGATAAAAGTATGAGTGACAGGGACATTTTACTTATCCTCTTTTGTGGGCTTTTATTGCAATGACCAGAAGTATCATCCTACAACTGATTATTTGGTTCTAGATTGATGTGTGGGCAGCAGGAGTGATCCTGTACATTCTCCTCTGTGGGTTTCCTCCATTTGTTAGCCCCAGCAATGACCAGGAGGAATTGTTTGATGATATTCTCAGTGGCCAGTACAGCTTCCCTTCGCCCTACTGGGACGACGTGTCCGAGCTTGCTCGGGACCTCATCAGCCATGCCTTACAGAGTAACCCCGAGCTCAGGTTCTCTGCTGAGGATGTCCTTGATCACCCTTGGTTCGAGTCCAAACTCGAGGAATGACGAAAATCTTAACGTCTTTTAGTTGTCTGACAGAAAATTGTTTGTTTGCTATTTATTATTTTTATTAGCACATCTAGTAAATTTCCTCTCGTAAGACAAGATGGTGGTATTTATTGTAGGTAAGTTTTGGTTAACTTCATTGTTACATTTTTTGTTTGTTCTTTTGACGTTGGCTACGGTGTATAGACAAACCTTAAGACTAACTGATACAGTAATATAATTTAACAAGAAGTAATATAAGACATTGTGTTCTATTCACAATAAAGAATCATGTGTTCACACAAGTTAAAGTAATATTTTTATGCATAAATCGTAATACTTTCCCTCTTATATCAAAGTATTTGTATGTGTATATTTAAATAAATAATTGTAATGATTGTATTTTCTCTCAAGAATGCAACCTCAAAAAATTAATTTTTTCAAATAAAACAATTTTACATTATCGTATTAGCATTAATTAATCTGCCATTATTGCCATTATTACACGGCATGATTTATTTGGAGATGTGAATTAATGATATAATTTCTTGAACGGCTTGAATGTGTTGGTTGGGTTTGAGGGGGACTGTCTGAGCGTTGAAAGTAGGAAACTTTGGCCTGGCGCAGGAGGTGGTAGAACACTTTTCAACGGTTTGAGGCACACCAACTTGCGTGACTCCTGAAATACTGACGGGGTTGGTTGCAGCCTCAAGGTAACTGAGATTCTGACTTAGACGATGTTATTTTTGTACATCTGGATTGATTATATAAACACCAAAACACAACATAAAGACACTAATTGCAGGTTGCAGAAAAACGTTCCTCATAACCATACAAAGAGGAAACATGCTTCAATCAGCAATTTTTTTTTTATTTGGTTGAATGATTCTTGAGTCAGATAAAAACATCCAAAATACACAATAAATCACTATTTCTTAAACATCTGCTTGGTGCTGGAGCATTGTCTGGAGTAAATCGCGCTTTGCGCCATACATACAGGAGATGCCAGTTAGAAAATTAATTATATCTTATTTACGTATTCAATTTTCAATTTTGAATATTGGAAAGTCAAAATATTTATTCAGATGTACAATCATAACTCCATCTAAGTCAAAATTTCGGTTACCTTGAGGCCATAGCCGTCAACCTCTGTCAGTATTTCAGGAGTCACGTAGGTTGGCGTGCCATAAAAATTTAACAGCGGTTCCACCACCTTCTGCGCCAGGCCGAAGTCTGCCACCCTCAACGTTTGGACAGTCATTGTTCCTAAACCAAAGCAATAATCTAGAATATCAGCTGGTAACGACATTATTCAATACAAGTTTGAAACACAACACAACATTACAAAAGATTGCAATTGCATGCACTGCCAACATACGCTCAGCTGTCCAACAATGCTCAGCTGTTTATATATCTATCTCGATTCGTTCTAGAACAGGGGTTACTGAATTACACTTTAAAACACTAAGTTTCGGATGTTATCCTAATAATAATGTACCTATGTCACATACTCCTCCTCAAACCCAACCTGCACATACAAGTCGTTCAAGAATTCACGTCATTAATCCACATCTCCTAATAAATTATGCCATGTATTTATGGATACTTAATGCTAATACGACACTGGTAAGAATTTTGTATAAAAAATATACATTTTTTGAGATTAATTACTTGAGAGAAAATACAAACATTACAATACTTTTTTTTAAATATACACATACAAATACTTTGAAATCGGAGGGAAATACTACAATTAATGTATAAAAATATTACTTTTTCTATCTAGTTTGTCGAAAAATGTCATATGACAGCCATACTTACTCATTTTGTGAACTGTTCATCACTCTACAAAGGACTAAGCATTTATAAAATGTACACCAGTATTTTATGTGTTATGTAGCATCATAAAATAAAAAGAATTATTTGATGTAGAATACTGTTATTTTTTTCTGTGACGAATGTATAAACATGTACCGAATGTAGCAAAAAGGTTCTTTTTCAACGGTAAAAACTTTTCAAATCATTATACACAATCACCAGTATTGTGTGTGTGTGTGTGTGTGTGTGTGTGTGTGTGTATATATATATATATATATATATATATATATATACACACACAATTTAGACTCTCGTACTGGATGATGTTTTGTAACTTTATAATATTTTGTGTAAATTTAATAAACCAAATCAACTTTCAGGGGTCTGTTTCAAGTAAACCGATATATTGTATACCGTTATATTTTCTATGTAAAAAGTTTCACCAAAATAATTATTTCAAAAGTGACTACAACTGTGTATTTGTTTTCTAAATCAAGATTTGTATAACTTTACTAACCAAAATGAGGGATCAAGATGGGATCAATATCCTTGGAAATTATGCTTCTAATTATTTCACAGATATAGAGTTAATCACTATATATCACAACACTAAAGTGTTCTTAACTAATAATTATTAATTTTTTTCAACCACTTAATGTATGAGGACTGTCCAGAAAGTAATTAGACGTTATGAAGTAAAATAATGTAGCCAAATGAAAAAACCAAATTTTTATATAAAAATTTGGACTATTTTAAAGCCTTTTCTACACAATATCTAATCAAATTAAAGTACTTTTTGTAATATTATTTTTACCTGTTTTAAACTATTGTAAATTTACTCTATATAATATGAGGTTGAGAGGTAGAGAGGGCTTGACAGTCCTAGCTCCACCTCTTTAAATAAAAACATTTTAAAATTTAATTTAATTTTTTTTTATAGTGTCGTCTCCAGTTACAATATGATATATTATTCTATTTCTTCATCAATTTGATGGTAAATGTATACTGTAGTATGTACACTAATAAATAGTCAATCATTGTTCCTCTTTCTTCATAAATTTTATGATAAATTTGTACTGTAGTGCAGGGGAATTTACACCAATAAATAGATCTAAATCTTTCAAGGCTGATAATAATCATTTATCATAATGCTTTGATTAAAATACTGACATTCTGTCTAGGGTGAATATTGCTGACTGACAAGCTTTATTTAGAAAACATAGTCCTAATTCTGAATACTTTGTTTCTAACATTGCAAATTACACAATAATTTTCCACATTTAAATACTCCCTTTTCAACTGGACCATGAATCTTGGCTCTACAGATTCTGATGAATAAGAAAGCACAGAGACAACCACCACAAAATTTTGCAACCATGAAACTTTACATCCACTATGAACTTTTGTCACCACAAAACTTAACAACCACTATGAACTTTGGCCGCCACGAAACTTGACTCCTGAGAATTGTTGCCACCACAAAACTTACCTACCACGAACACATCTAAACAACTCCAAACTAATTTGCTTTAAACCAAGCCAATAATTTACAACAAATTAAAATTCCTTCACCAGATGGTTTGTTGTGCAAGTATACAAATTATAATTTAATAAACCAAATAAAATTTTACGGGTCTGTTTCAATTAAACCGATTATTTGCGTCATGCTTCATGAGGCGGTTTAAGCATATGCAACTTCACTACTGGTTTTAATTTTATAAAAAACATATGTATGAACTGGATTACTTTTATCATTTACTGTACAATATATAGAAGAGAAGGTGGTTCCTGCTCTGTGCACCATCATGATAGGCTAAGATGTACGTTACTTTCTAGACAGTCCTCATATTAAAGATTCTGTTTGGGCAACATATAGTCTACACAGCAGATCTGTTATGTATGCGTATCTCATAAAAGCAATTTGTCTGGAAGAAAATCTGTAATTTTTTAAAATTTATTGTTATGGTAAAGAATACAGAGTTACTAAAAAACCACTTAATAATTTTTGTTGAGACAATTTTGTTGTTTAGTAGTTAACATGTTATTTGTTTGCATACTATTTAACATGTTTGTTTCCTAAATACTATTGTGAATTGTGAACATTTATATTTATAATCATTTTAAAAATAAAATAAGATGTGTTCTATGTTTGTAAAGAGTTAAACTTAAATTATGTACTTTTACTCCACTAGTTTAAAGATAGTTATTTATTAAGTAACATTATGGGAATGTTCGCAAAACTTTGCATAACTTAAAGCCATATTAAAATGGTGTGTTTTAACTCATATATGTTCTAATATTGAATATGGAATTGACATGATTTTTGATTGCGTTACATAGTATAAAAAATGTGTTAAATATCAAATTTGTTTTAGAGACATAAAATATGAATCCACTTTTTGACATGACAAGCTGTAGAAAAGTCACGGATGTTTCTATCTTGTCAGCACTCTTAGGATGTATGTTCAGTTGTGAACATCCTTGACAAAATGTGAACATTAAACATTTGAAATGTTAACCAACTATTGCAGGGTTTAGGTTTTCAACCAATGCCACTTTTAATCCTCAGCACTAGCAATGAGGGTTTCTTCTCTACGGTATTCCCTCATTGCCATTTCTCAACGATTAATGAATGTGCCTCAGGGAACACGTGTTGGCACTACTCACAACACATTTTTCTTTTTTTTGAGAATTCACAATCCCCATTTGCTAGATTAGTCACTAAAAAATTTCTTGCATTTGCAAAGGTACTCTACCGAATGACGTAAAATGTGTACTGAATTCATTTTAATTAAGATAATCATTTCATAATGACTTCTTTTAACTTTTTAAACAAGTTTAGTCTTTTAGTAGGTCATATAGTTTTTGAAGAGAAAAATGTACAAGTACCAATTCTCTAAACAGTACTCCGTTATTTCTACTTGATAAAATATACTATATTTACAAAATATGAAAATACTGAATTGTGTGTGTATTTTGTTACTAAGTTTTTATTTTAAGTTATGGATTTGTGTTTTGGAATCAACTAGCATCAAAATATCTATGAAAGTAGGAAAGATATTTGGTTTTTAAGGTTATTTGGTGCTGTAGAACAACGGAACTCTGCTAGATTTGCAATGTTTGGTTTTCAGTACGGTAACTTGTGTTTTCTTGTAGATAGAGAGTATAAAGAAAGCGGAGATATTCAGGCACTATTCGTTCAATACCAAATGCCAGCTTTAATATTACTGTAAGTATGTGGCTAATTTATTTTTTTTAGGATGTTTCCTAAAAAAGTAGGCTTCCAAAAATGTGTAGTATTTTTGTATTGAGTGCTATTAGATTTAAGGCCATTAGAGTTTAGCACCAAGTCGGTAGATCTGTACATAAACATTACATTTTTGTATCCATGCATATTTTACACGTTGCAATATTATAGTTCTAGCCTTTAGTTTTTTCGTTTAACCAATCAATGTTTTTTATAATTTTATTTTTATAGAACTAAGCAAAGGTAGTACAAATGAAAATAAAGGGCTTTTTGAACATTATCAGCTTGAAGCATTAAGATTGAATAGTAAAATTAATGTTTGGTGAAAACAAACTGAAAATGTTGACTTATGTGTAATCTAATTGTAAAATCTTAGTTTTATAATCTTCATAAAAGAGAAGGTTTTAAACACATGGTGGTGTTTAGTGATGGAATTCTCTCCCTGACAAAATAAGGAAACGTTTTCTATACTTGCATGTGACTAAACATAAATTATTGAAATAAAAAATGGTTTTCATTACTTATTTAAAATTATTTAATGATACATTATTTACATAATAATAAACAGATTCTGGATACACAAGTAAGATATGTCTTTAAACTGACTTTCTGTATCATGGATTAAATATAATCCACATTGTTGTAATTGTGATGGTTAGGCTGCACAGGAGATAAGGTGTCAAAGATATTGGTAACTCTAACGTATTCTTGTATGTGACATTTTCTTTGGACTGGCAAACTTACAGAATGGCATTACAGTGGATCCACAATATTGACAAGTATAACAATATTTAATTCACCTCTAGTCAAAAAAAAAAAATTTTTTATAGCAGTTTGCATTGTGCGATTTGCATTTACCACTCAAACTACTAGTTTTAAATCGGACTTATTAAGGTTCAGTCTATAGTTGTTAACATTAATGAAATTATAAATGTATTTTTTTCTTGAACATTGTGTTCTCACCAACAAGTCATGTTAACTTAATTATACTATAATTGTAATATTTTGTACTTAATAAATTCAATTCAATATCTTTATAAATTAACAATTCACTTTTAAAAGATTACGTGTACTTGTTAATTTTATTATATGTCTTGCTGAAATAATAGTAAACATGGCGATAGTGAAATACATTAAGCTATGTTTACAAGTATGTAGGAAAATCCGTTATCTAACATCTGCGATATGTAGCTATCCAAGATATAGTTCCAAATATATTACTCAATTTTATTAAATTGTTATCCCTGAAAAAATATCAGTTCTAAATAATATAAAACGCACCTTGATCAAGGAATAGAAATGTTAAACTTGAATCGAAAAGACAGGAGAAATACTAAGACAGCCGAGTCAAACACAGATTTTGTGTTGAGCCATTTTAAGAAAATTTTGTGAGTTGAAAGGCAAAATTGATGAAGATATGTGCAGAAGTTTGAAGCAGCTGATGTTCATGAGCAGTTAAATCAAAACGTTGCTTCATTCTTATCTGTTATTTGATTCAACTGTTATTGTTATAAATCCATCCGTATTAGCCATTATAACACTTTACTGTTTAATCCTTAAAATTTTAGTTTTGCAGTTACAGACAGCAATGTCACACTTGTCACAAAGGACTGTATGGTTGCTAATCTCTTTTATATCTTATCTCAGGTTGCACATGTTAGTCTTGTGGTAACAAAATAAAATTTGCAACAATAATTATATGAAGAAACGTGAAATGTCACAATTCTGTGGGGGATTGTGTTTACATGAATATAACTTTTAAATATCATTATTTAATTTATTATAAGAAAATTTGTATGTTTTAATAATTACTTTGTTATTGTCATAATTAATTATAAGTACTTACATTACAGTTTATTAAGTTGCATTATTAATTGTACCTTTATCCTTTGGCTATCCCAATTTTAAACAGTACTTATATATTAAAATTGATGATAAAGTTTTGTCTATGTAATCAAAAATATGAGAAATAGGTCAATGTTATAACATAAGTAAGAAGAGCTACAACTTTTTAATTTGTTTCATCTTATGAAAAGTTTAACTCACTGTATAAAAATGCAGTATTTTTGTTTTTATAACTCTGTGAAATATTTCGATGCTTTTTAGGAGCAAAAACCTATTTCATGTGCATTAGAGATATCTGAGAAAGAAGTTAGAAAATAACTAAGAGCATTGCTTTATGTAAATAAGCAAGTTGTGACAT
Source organism: Homalodisca vitripennis (assembly GCF_021130785.1). Classification (NCBI taxonomy): domain Eukaryota; kingdom Metazoa; phylum Arthropoda; class Insecta; order Hemiptera; family Cicadellidae; genus Homalodisca; species Homalodisca vitripennis. The sequence goes on along the minus strand of NC_060210.1, from coordinate 118,235,869 downwards.
TAAAGCTTGAGAATCTATGTGTTATTGATCATAATAGGCAGAGTTTGCATTGTAAGGTAACCTTTTTTACTATGATCATGTTTCTCAAACCAGCCATGGAATAACACCAAGATAATGCTTTGATAAAAGCAAACATTTGCTATATTGGATATGTTGGATATAACAACCTTATACCCCACAATTAAATTAGTTTATAGGCAGCAAACCTGATGTAATATAAATGGAAATAAACTGGGAATGGGATGAATAAAGAAGAGAATGGTTAGGAAGAGCTTTGGTACACAAAATACTGACCAAAGTGAATGTTGAGTTTAGCTTTGGTTCATCTTCTTCTTAGTGCAGCATCTGGAATGTGATGCTGTCACAGACTTGACTCCTGAAATCTGGAGTCATGTTCATCTGAAGAGATCCAAAATAGTGTCGTAAGGATGTAATAAGTACATTTTAAGCTTCTTTATCACTGACTGTTTTTAGATTCCAGACGCTGCACTAAGAGGAGGGTGAACCGAAGCTAAACTCAACTTTCACTTTAGTCAGTCGAAGTCAAAGAAAGTTTTATTTTACCTGGCAAAGTTAGGGGTAATAAGCCCTCCCTAACACAGCCTGGGGACCAACGGCTTAAACCGACTTCCGAACGACCACCAATGGCCGGGCAGGCGGACTGCTTGCAAGGACAGGATCGCTCAGCGGTCACCCATCCAAGCAGCATGCTCGACGTTACTTGATTCAGTTATCTTATAACCGCTGTACCCGTTTCACTGCGCCATTAGCAAAGTGCTGTATTTGCCATTAACAACTGTGCAGCAGACTTTAATACAGTCTTGGACAGGATGTCCAGTTCCATCTTAAAAGATTGTAGTCTGTTTTACGTAATTAACTTGAATAATGATGTTCAGCCATTTAGCCCTCGGTATGATACGTGACTAACCCACTGTGGCGTGATAAGATCTGTGAGAGGATATTCGATCAGAGCTTTTGCTTCCATCCTGGGTGTAAAAAGCTATTTATGGTTTTAGGGTCCAACTTTACTGGATGTAACAGCAGGATTACTTTTCACTCCCCAACAGGGTTTTATGTGCCTTTGGCTACCTCTGCCATGGATAGAGCATATGCAGCACCATCTTTTTATCCCTTCTCTCAGTAAGCTATACAAATAATCTTAGAATGCATTATAAAGGATGATGCAGCTTCTCCCTTATGTAAGCCATTTTATTGGTGGCAGTAGTATTAGCAGGTAACTAAATTATACAGAACTGCTGCTATGATTATCTTATTAATTGGAGCTATCTTTTTACAATACAAACAAGGTGTTATGAACAATTCATAACCAATTTTACCATATTTACTGTATGTCACTGATTTTATTATGCATTAGAGTAAAATTCAAAACCATTATATGAATAAGTAACAAATAAACTTGCATTGAATTGTTGAAAGAAGATGGATGGAATTCAAGGTGTCAAACCTGTATTAATGCTGGTGGTTTGTTTGTTTTTGGAATTGTCAGTTATGATGAAAGATTTATACAATTTTGTAACAGTCATAAGTCATGTGGAGTGTTATGATTTGAGAGTTTGAAGACAAACTAATGTTAGTATTAAAAAAGTTATAAATGAACTAAATTATGCACTTTTTTCTGTAATTGTGATTCAGAATTCTTCAATAATTTAGCTAAAACTGGGAAAAAATTGGGATCTAATGCACTGATAACGTTCACACACAGAACCCACTTGATCTTATTCTACTGAAGATCTTTTGGATACTCTTAAAAGATCAAAAACCTGACAGCTGTTGTTCATAATTTAAAATATATCTATGATTTAAGTATTATGCGAGTTTTATTAATTTCAGTTGGAAGATACTTGTATGGTAATAATATGTTATTTTTTATTATTTATAATGTGTTTAATTTACATATGACTATTTTAAAAATACTATTCAGTATTAACTATTATGTTTAGGATTTTTTTTTAATTTTCTAATTATTATTTAAACTGGTAATCATTGAATTTTTGATTTTTCTGAAATCCTTAAGTAGAACATGTAATATTCTTTATTTATAAAAACACCTATGACAATCGTGTTCTATTGTTTGAAATCCGGTTAACCATATAATTATTTATTAAATTTGTTGAAGCTCTTTTGTTTAAGTCTGGATGGAGTTAAACAAATATAACAATAATAACAATAATATAACAATATTAATACTCCACCTCATGAAGTATTAAAATGGATTATTTCAATAATTACAGTATTTTATTTTATTTAGCTGTTTTATGGGTTTTGTTTGATTAAAATATTCTGAAACCTAAATCAATCAAATCACATATTTTCTGCTTTGTAATTGATGGATGATTTTGTTTGATTTGTTATTATGTAAGTATTGTAAATATAACCAGTGTAATAGTTTACTTTACATATTGCAACCAAACATCTTGTTATTGTAAAGTATAGAATTAATTATGAACACAATAAAGATTAAAATTCAATGTATACAATTAATGAAGGTTTTTAAAATTCATTATTGTTTTGTGCAATCATTGCAATTTAATTGCTTTGTAGCTTATGTAATGTACATGCAATAACATACCAGAAGATTAAGGTTGAATGATCAAAACACTAAAATTTGTTTACATTTTTTGTATTGTTAGTAAAAACTGCCTTATAACATTAATTTATTACTATATTTTCCCTCAAAATATCTTGTATAGAAAAAGAACCTGGTAATTTAGATTTTTAATGTTATTTATATTACAATTACAATTTTATAATATGTAATAAGAAAATGATCCAAGTTAACCATGTTATCACTTATAAGTTCCTCAAATATAACAATATTTATATAATATGCAATTATTTTACCTCATATAAGTATTTTCACTTCTATATAAAGCATTTTTATTCCTAAATATATGTACCGGTGTGTTTTTAAAATGAAAGTATATGCAGCATTTCTCGTTGACCATTGTTAAATTATTTGCCGTCTAATAATTTGTCTTTAACCATATTCAGATTTTAGTCTTATATCATAGTGTATCATATTATAGAACTACCGTATGTTATTTGTATATTTTATAAATAGTTTACGATAAATAAAGCTATGAAATTAATTTTTGTCGTTTTTGTACAATTCCCTGCCATTTCTCATTATTGCCAGACTAATATAATGCTCATTTTATGGTGCCTTCGCAATTGATCTGTGGGGAAGGGAGACGTGGCATTCGGGGAATTTCATCACCACATTCCTTCTGTTTATTGTTGAGGCGGTCTGTCTGCCTGTACGACCTACAGAGCTCCAACGTCACAGTTCTGTGACTGATCAAGTATTATTCAAACTAGTTATAATGACGAACTTAAGATTTATGCAGAGTTGAAATTATTAAAAAAAAAAAAACTGTGGCAACAGTTGCGTTTTAATTTGATTTTTACTCCAATCAGTTACGAACCAAAAGTTATTAAATTATTTAGAATTGAAGCATTAATTTTGACAGAAAATAAGAATATTCTTTTTATATAGCATGAAAGTAATAAAATTGCCAGGAAAACGCTGTTTCTCTAAGAAATACATTTTTTGTGTAATGGTTTCCATTTTAAAAACTATTCAAGCATTTAGTTGATTTTTTTGTAAACTGCAAGTATATATTCATGCAATAGAGCTAAATATTTAAAAAAAATTAAGGTATACATTGAATAAATTTAATTTTCTACTTACTTGCAATTTACTATTATTAACATTTTTTTTCTCATTTCCAAAAAAACTTTTCTTGCATGATCTAATCCTATGTTGTTTTTACGAAAATGATTCATAACACATTGATTTAGTTAGAATTTAGAGATATATGATGTAAATAATTTGTAAGGCATGTGGCTGATAGTCAAATTTCTAGTGCAGGATTCACTAATTTACTGTATATTACTTTCAGTCTTTCTTTCTTAGCTGTGATTTCTTCTCTACTGATGATGATAAAGTGAAATATTCAAATTATTACTAGGCCCGTTTCACAAATTGTAATATGTAACAATTGCAAAGCCGTATTTTAAAAATATAAATGTAACCTGCATAAAAAGATAAAAACCGTCTAAAAAGAAATGGAAAATACTTTTAAAAAGGGATAATTGTTAAATAAATAATAGTATTAGATAAATAAATATTATTTAAAATAGTAAGGGTATTAAATAGTACTAAATGTTAATAAAACAAAACTTTCCAACATGGTTTATTTTTTGATCGAGGCCTTGTTGCTTGATGATAAAACCTTTGGTTTCAAAAGGCCTCGTCCAAAAAATAAACCATATTGGAAAGTTTTGTTTTATTAACATTTAGTACTATTTAATTTTTTTTCCAATTGCTCCAAGAGTCTTCAATAGGAGGGGCATTGATTTTAAAATGTCTGTTTTCATAAATTTATTAAAATGCCATCAACAAAATCTTTATGAAGCAAGAAAATAATAATTATATAAATAATTTTAACATACTGCAGTTTTTTTCAATACAGAGGTTTCTATTTTTTATTATATTATTTAATGTTCCATTGACTGAATAAACAATTGGGTTTCATACAACAATCGTAACAAAACCAATAATACAAATGAACATTTTAAATAACTGAAAGGTGAAGAAATATCCTAAATGTAAGATTATGACACTGGCAGATTCCAGAATTTTGTCATGTGTGACCCTTTCAAAGATTTAATTTTGTGCTATACTTAAATTTTACATCAAAGAGTAATAATTACAAAAATACTTTAGGAACACAATTTTTTAAATCTTCATATAATAGTAACTAACCAACATATGTGATTAAAAACAATAAATTGAAAGATTTACTGTTAAAAAGGTAAACCTTTGTGACACATTTCTATAATGCACAATGTTCATATAAAAAGTCAAGCTTTATAAATTGATTTATTATCCCAATAACAACACCTCAATACGCGAAATATAGCGAAAAAACCACACAACGTCTCAGGTACAGGTTAAGACATAAAACTGGGATCAGACAAACCTGTCAGACAAATTGTTTCACTATCACTAATGTTTTCACAACAGTAATTTTTAGTAGCCTCTTCAGTAAACAAGATTCAAATGTATCACCAGCCCAATCCTAGTTGGTGCAGAATTAACAATCTTCTCCCCATTTTCATCTCTCCCTTCCAAATCCAAGATCGCACAATTATCACTTGAATTGAAAAAAAACTTTTTGTTCATCAAAGTATATTATAACTCTTATAAACCTGTCTACAGCAATCAGTCTTGTGTCAATGCTTCTAAATAACAAAAAAACAAAACAAAAACGCTGAATAAGACAAGATGCAATATATTATATAAAGAGGTAAGGGAACATTTGTGTTAATTTGAAACTATTTCAAATGTACCTTAGGTTTTGGTCGAATTTTCAAACAGGTTGTGTACTTTTAAAATTGTTTGGGTTGATCCATATGAAAAAACTAAAAAAATTTGATTGTTTTTCATCAAAAAAATATACATCAACCAATATTATGGTTGGTTTTCTTCTCATTTCATTAGTTTTTTTTAAGGATTTTCTTAACTTATTAAGATTAGAGAGGTGTAATATGTTTACATTAGCTAACGTAATAATACAAGTATTCAGCTTCTCATACAAATTTTGAAAAAAAATAATTAAATAACAGAAGTATTAAAAGATCTTTTCCATAGATATATTCGTTTAAATAGTCAAATGTAAATATCTTGGCATATTGTTAATCTTATTTTGTATTATTTTTCAGGTTTTTTGACTAGTCTTTGTTAGTTTTCTTCAACTCAATTTAGGATGCAATACACGTATAGCAGTGTAAGTTTAAATTGTTGAGCTTTGTTAAATAAATAAGCTAAACACAAAACATTTTAATGAATGGTTTAAATGTGTGTTTAAAATGGGTTGATGGCTCCATGATAAACCTTGATAATCTTAGATTCTCTTCATATAAGATTTTGTGTGGAAGGAGAAACTGAAGGGGAGTTGTCACCCCTCCACCCACAGAATATGCTAGGGACAGTCAGTTCTATTCAAAATGTTCATTGGAACACTTCTCCTCTGCCTTCTTCTCTCTTCAGGTACTAGTTGTTGGACACAATTTCTGTCTAAGAAATTAAATGAAAAACAATAAACTTTTAGCAGACTTAGGTATAATATATAACATATATAAACAAAACATATATATTCCTTCTAAAATATTTATTTATTTGAGAGACCAATAATAATTTTTATGCATTAATTAATTCTTGAATGCATGCTGGGCTGCTACTTTATAAATTGTTGAATATTTGGTAATAATAATGTTTTGAGAGATTTAGCGGTTATAGAATAAATTACAGTAAAAGAAAACTATTAAAATTATATTTTATTACTAACAAAAAATTTATACTTCGAAAGTTATGTAAGAAATTACTAGATAGATGGAAATGAACACTTTTATTAGCTTGTTACATATAAATGAAAATGTATTCAATTTTAACTATGATGAGATTAAATTGAAGGATTTTTTTGGTGTTCCAAGTGATAGCAATTACTTAGTTTTGTCTGTTCAAAAATAAGTAACAATCTACTTATCAATTACTATTTGTTACTTAAAACTAAGTAATAGGTAAATGGTTTAGTAATTATACTTATTTGTTAGTAATATGGTTTGCTGAATGAGGATTAGGTATCACAAAAAGAATGTTTTAATATTTTATATGTTGGCAACAAGTTCATTTATTTGTTAGGATATGAACAAAGTTAAAGTAATGACTAAGTGTTTAATATTGTTATTTATCAAACACATTAAATTTTATAATATTTTGTGACTTATTTGAGATTAAGTTTCTATGTTAGCAATTTCCAGAAACCTTTGCATTATTTTATAGAAATTTTTGGAGTTTGTTTTATACTAGCAGTTACCCATGGCTTCACATGCAATTTCATTTTGGAAATCAAGGACACCATGATAGTCACTGGAATATATTCCAATCTCTCAATCCATTTTGGGTTTAAGTTTAATGATGGGGCCCTGAAGTAGGAAAATGAAACTTATTTATGTACTTAAATTTCTTGAATTTTTCTCCAATACTTCATATTTTATTGAAATGCTCCAACAATTAAACTATTTTAGGCCAGTAAAAACTAAAAAAAGAAATCCTAAGTCGAAGTTCTTAATCTTCTTACCCACTTTTACAATGTAATAAATAATGTAAATTTACTGTAGTTGATTAAATCTATATATATAAAAGAAAGTCGTGTTAGTTTACACTATTTATAAGTCAAGAACGGCTGATCCGATTTGGCTGAAAATTGGTAGGGAGGTAGCTAAGAACTGGGAGAAAGACATAGGATACTTTTTATCCCGTTCCCGATTCAGGATTCCGCCCCACTGGTCTCTAAAAGTTACGGAAATACCCGTAAGAAATGCATTGCAGCAAACATATGTTGTTAAGTGAAAGAGCCTGTTCAAATTTAATCAGCTGTTCTTTGTAAACATATATAATGCGACAAACAAATATGTTTATATAATTTAATTACGATTTTAAATTTCTTTACATTTATAGTTTGAAAGCATAAAGTAAGCTTAAGAGAATCAGCAAATTTTGTTTCAATAAAATAAAAACCATACGCAATTTCGTTTAACATCTGGAGCTCATAATCATTAGACTGTAATAATATGTACCTAATATATGCCTATTTTCGTTTCAAAATTACATTGAGCGCCATCATTTATTACATCGTATGTGTGCAAATGAATTTGACTTTTGACTCCTGTCCACGCTGGGCTAATATAGTTCAATTGTATACAAAAATCATAGAATATTAGAGAAAAATTCCAGTTATTTCACAAGTGCATATTGAGACTGTTTTAAAATTTAAATCTTAAATAGTTCATGAGCTTGGAGTATCCTTCAGTGACTATTTATCTCAGAATGGTAATAAGGACGTTCAAAAGAAATATGCCTCCTATGTCCCAATTTTTCTGCAGGAAATCGCGTGCGAAGCCGTGGGTATCTGGTTGTAATTGGTATTTTATTGAAAATCAAGAGTTTTCGTTATAAAATACTACGAATGTATTGACGAACTAGTTGTTACCCCCGCGGCTAATCGCGCATAATTGCTTTTTACTAAGTAATATAAGGACCTTTCTAAAGATTGTGTGCGAAGCCGCGGTAACAGCTAGTTCCTAATAAAAACAAATCAAAACAAAGAAAAGCTTCTACATGTAACATGATATTTGTAAAGTATCCATAAATATAATGGATAATAAGAGTATTAAGGGGGTTTTCAAGACCAGTTGAGCATAGTCCGGAGAGATTTTCAAAATAGGAATAGGCCTGTATGTCAACCAAGGAACCTTAAGAATGTCTATGTAAAATTTCAGTACAATTAATCCAGTAGTGTTTAAGTGATTGAGTTGCAAACACACATACAGACTTTATTAGATCTTTATATAGTATGGTATGGATATTTATAGCAGGTAGTGGTATTTGTCATCAAATTAAATTTAGTTGCTGTCCTGTTGATTTGAAATTATAAATGTAAATTAATAATCTATTTAATTGTTAAAGAATTTAAAATGATATTTAATAAAATAATGATAGTATTTTATAGCATACACTTTTTATTAAGTACATAATGCATTTACTATTTCCAATAAATTATTAATAGGTATTAATTAATTTTTGTTTTTCTATATAAATTAAAACCCTCCTGAAAATTATGTTTGCAATTATTAATGTCTTCAAATTTTGAATTGTATTTCAATATGTGTGATCAGTATGTGTATCATATATCTTTATCCTATCTATTTCCTCTCTTGGTTTACTCTTATCGTTTTTCCTGAAATTTATCTTAAATACTTCCTACAAGTAAAATCAAGGCGGTTGATGATTGATATTGAAACTTAAATATTTGCATGTTAAAAAATACTGTAATGTTCATGTTTTTTCCTTGAATATTGATTGATATAATTATTTAACACCAAAAGGTTACATGTAAATTCTCAATTTTTAAACATCCTGTGTAGGATACTACAGTTTCAAAATTCATGCTTAGTTGTTAAATCCTGCAAGTGAAAGTACAAAAACGTTTAAGAACCAGCTGTATTTAAACAACCTTGAGTCTTATCCAAAAAGAGTAATGATAAACCTCGAACTCTGTTAGACCCTTAGACAAAGAATCACGGCAGATTTCTCAGTTTAAAGGTGTGGTTAGTATACATCCAAATCCTTTTAAGATTTCTTTTAAAGTGTGTACTTTTTGAATATTCAAACGAGAAACTGCAATAAAGTTAAAGATGTTTTTCTGAATAACCATTAAAATATTTAAAAAAACCAAAAGAGATTGAATGCATATTAATTAATCTTTAAAATGAGACATCTCCAATAACTTTTTGACTAAAAATAAGAGCATTAAAGGATTCGAGGTTAAACATTGTTCTTATGGGGCTAAAATCATGATGGCCAGCTGGTACTGCTAGCTCTTCACCTTCACTGTGACATGAGATATGGACCAATGTTAGGACATGCAGAATAGTAGTAAGTGCATCTGTTGCAGTCAATATGTTGAGCATTTTTAGTGCTTGTTAGATTTAACAATGGAAGGATGAATTATGTAACTACCATACAAAAGACTGCAGGTGTTCTTTAAAAATCTAAGGATTGATTTAGATATGTAACTTTTATTGCTCCTAAAAATACCTCTTGTTACGAAATTGTGTATGCTATATTAATATTAGCAGTTATAATGAAACAATTGGCCTACCTTTGGGGAATGTAGCTTTGAAAGAAGAGGTGTACAATTAATATTGATACGGAGTAAAAGTCTTCTCTACAAAATGTTTCCAAGAGATTTGATATGTTTTCAAAATATAACTCTGTGTACTCACTATAACTGATCTAGGTCAGTCCAAGACTCTGCCTCCTGGAACGTTTTTTCTGCCTCTGGATGCCAGAGGTGCTCATACCCTCTACTGGAGACTGGACTACGATGATCGGACCGTCTCCATGGAGCTACACTCCCAAGTCCCTACAGGATCTTGGTTGGCTCTTGGCTTCTCCGATTACGGGGACATTGCCAGCGCTGATCTATGCTTCTTTTGGACTGACTGGCGGGGGCACACTCATCTGGAGGTAAAGGACTTGTAGGTTGCAGTGCTGTGGGGTTTATTAAAGTTATAAAGTAAATACCAGTAATTACTGAGTAGTACAATAAAGGTGTACCAGGTCACAATAAATAAAAATTCCGTAGAGTTCTTTGATTCCTAAATTAGAGAGGCTATACTGAAAAGCTTTGCTTGCTAGTACAAAAATGGAAATAAGTTATTCTTTAAAACTGGTTAGTATAACTACAACTAAACGTCAAATGTTAAGAAATAAATGGAGACTCAACATTTACAAGGTGTTTCAAGAGGAGCCAAAAACTATATGCAAGCAATGGTCTATCTCTTTTTGTTTCCTGTCTCTCTATTTGTGTGATTTAATTAAAACATTCTATTTTTTAAACTAATCATCCAACTTTAACCGAAATTTTGTAAACTCTTTGTGTTAATAGTTTCTATCAAAAAAAGTTTGGTCGAATTGCCAAGTGAAATTTAAAAATTAAAGTCATTTAAAATATTTATACTAAAATATCTAAAAAGTACTAATTTTAAAAGAAACAGACACAAATAACTTTTTGTAGAATTTATTAATAAATGAAATTACATTGTGCTTGTTGAAATTAGATAACGAACAACTGACTCACTGCAAGTTTAGTCTGACAATGCATGTCTGATCTCAAGTTTCTTCACAATGGCAACAGTTCAACAATAGAACAAATAACTGTGAGTGTCTTAATTTATTTACAGTGTTCCATCATTTTACTGTTATCTGACTACCTTAAGTGTCCCTACAGTGATGATAAGTAGAGGAACAGATAAGGAGTCAATATCAGTGCAAAAAGGCTTTGTTCACAACCATTCCCAGTGAGGAGGGTTTGTTCTTGATTACCAAAGAATTCAGCATGTCTCAAGTAAAGATAGATGCTAAATGCTAATAGAAGTAAAGATAGTACTATATTATCGTATGGTATAAATCTATGGGGGAACAGCTGTGGGGTTCAGAGAGTTTTGATATGGCAAAAAATGGCACTAAGGGTTATCAAAAATACTGGTAGTAGAGAACACTGTCGTCCTATTTTTAAAGAATATAAAATAATGACTGTTATAAACATGTATATTTTCTCTGCTCTAGTCAATGTTAGGGAAAATATTGATAATTACCAGCTAAGACAGGACATACACAATTATAATACGAGATCTAATTATAAGCTAGAATTACCATTTGTAAGGCTCAAGAAAGCCCAGGTCAGCCATTATTGCATGAACATTGCACTTTTTAATAAACTGCCAAAGGAATGTTGGTACCTTGAACTAAATAAATTTAAATTATTACTCAAGGGTTGGTTGGCAGAAAATCCATTTTATAATATTGAGGAGTACATGACATGTGACACGAACGCTTTAGCAGGATCAATTTTACAAACTTGATAATAACTGTTAATTTATTTTATGTAATATTTTATAATGTCTGTGTTATATGTGCTATTTATTTTTGTGTGTATCTATATGTTTATTTATGATAATGAACAATCTTGTTTGTAGATAATAACAAAATGTAACTGACGATGCCTATTGTAATCACTGTATTACTTAATGGAAAATAAACGATCTTGTATCTTGTATCTTGTATCTTGTATCTTGAGATAGCCAGGCTGAAAGTCCCCATGAAGGTTCACTTCTCTGTAGTTTATTCCTGAAAGTTCCATGAGGGTTACTTCCCGCTAGTTTATACCTAAAAGAAACAGGATTTTTTGGACATTTGCTATTGTTCAGTGATACAAAAAAAATCATAAATACTAAGTTTCAAGATCTGCAATCTGATTTCTTTCTCAGGTGAAAAACGAACATAAAATATCTACAATCTTGTGTAACTACAAGTTATGTGTTAGATTAGTTATTCACCTGAAAAAGAGATCAGATTGCAGATCTTGAAACATATTGATGTTGATTTTGTGTATCACTAAACAATAGCAAATGTCCGGGAAAATCCTGTTTCCTTCACAATCCTTCCATCATCAAAAACAAACTTCAAACATAGTTTATATATGTCAACAGAACATAGACTGGATAGAACAATAAAAAATATTGTCACTTATATCTGGGCAATTATATTTACAGAGTAAAATATACATGAGTCGTATGAAACATATTTTTTCTAAAATTTTTATTGCACTCTGTTGTTTATTAGGGAAATTAAAAATTGAAAACTGTGAATGACTTCGATCTATATAAACTGCAAACATAATGTTGTGTGTGATACAGGACACTTGGACAACAGAAGATGGGAAGCTCTACCGTGACGCACAGCAAGATTGTCACAACTGGGGCTGGCAGAGGGAGGGGGATGTCATCAAACTCGTGTTCTCCAAGAAATTTGACACTTGCGATGACTACGACTATGTTATTGAGGCACGTTATACATTTTCTTTTGTTCTACATAAATTGTTATTATTAATAAAAGTGGTGGTGACTATTCATGTTCACCCCCATGTGAGGATTCAGTCAGAATATTTACACATACTTTTGAGTAACAGTGGGGCTGAATGTGAATAAAATGGTATTAGTGAATTGATTCCAACGTAACCAACTCACACGAATGTAGTGTAATGGTGCAGTAAAGCAAATACTTTTCAATATCCGCTTTTATAGTCGAGCCAGCTGCCTTTTGGTATTTTTATAGCAGATCGTGACTCTGTTAAAAGCAATAATTATAACTGGCATCAACGTGTTTCAGTTTTTAAATACATAATTATATTTTTTTATAATAATTATATTCTATTTGTAATATTACCATCTCAATTTATATATTGATGTATTATGAATTTAAATTTATATAAATTTATTGCATTTTAATTTTAAATTGGTTTAAAATTTAAATCAAATAACAGTTTTTAAATGATTATTAATTTCGTATTTTTAAAAGTTTTTATAACTTATATTTATAAACAAATAGTTTTAGAAAGAGTCTAATTTGTAACACAGTCGTAGAAAGACAAAAATTAGGTTTACTCAAAGTTAATTAATTTGTAAATAAATAAATAAAAATATATATTCAGAGACCACAATTCTTGCCATATTCTTATTTATAATTTGTTCAGCTGTGCTTCCTACCAAATGTTTTATATATATATATATATATATATATATATATATATATATATATATATATATATATATATATATATATATATAAAACAATATGTAAATTTCAATAAACATTGAATCACAAAAAGTACTTGCTCCGCCTTGACTCAAACCCGGATTTGTCACTTGCCGGGTGAATGTGCTACCATTACACCACAGAGCCCTTATTTTTTATAATTAAAATTTCCAAAAAACATTTTTTTTAGCACAAATAAGTGGTTTAAACAAAAATGTATGCTGATTTCCTGTTATATCCTAGTAAACTATATCTAACCCTTAACCTAATTACAAAATTTCAAAAGCCTACTTTATATAGAAGTCCAGTTATGATTTTTTTCACTAAACGTGACGCGGGCACAGTTTTTGTAATTTGCATGGACGTTGTATGTAATGTTACACTATATTCACAAATCAATATTTGACACTATACAAATCGGTACTTTGGGATTATACCAACCACACCAGTATGAAGAACACAAAAATATAAATTTATAGATATATTATAAACAAACATTGTAGAACGAAAAAACAACTCTTTAATTACAAAATTACAAACTTGCAAAGATTATCAATTGTTAATGAGGTCAGATTCGCTTAAACTTTTTTCAATGAACTTAGAACGTTATAAAACAATGTATTTGAGTAACAGAACTAACATTCCATCAATCAACAAGCATTTCCAGGTATTGTGATCGGTATTGTGGTCGCTGTTATCTTATCTTTCTCGAGAATCCCGATTACGGCAGGCCGCGCGGCATCACATGATTATTTAAGTTTTTTGCATGGTACATAATTGCCTTTCCATTACAATTAAATTTATATTTCTTATCAGCCCCTCTAGAATTATATTTACTGATAGATACTATCTCGAGGGATGTTTTTCTTTCGTTGACATCAGCGCGAGCTTCGGAAGCTCCTTTGGCCGGAGGCACTCGCATTTTGGGTGGCGGAGTTTGATCAAGAATAATAACAAGTTTTGTGTGTTTTTTTTCAATAAAGAGTTTAGTTTTTGTTTGGTAATGTTTGTTTTTGTTGAATTTTTGTGTTTGGAGAAATGTAGGGGTAAAATACGAAAGTACAACAAAGCGAACGGGCGGCGAGACTCTGCAATCACGTTATCTACTACACCGCTCGACTTTGACCTCTGTCTGAGGATGGGGAGGGGTTTGCGATAAGACAATTCCTGTTTTATACTGACGAAATATTGTTCTACGCTAATCTAGTAATCAGTAGAAGCTAAATGTCAACTGTCTGAGGATGGGGAGGGGTTTGCGATAAGACAATTCCTGTTTTATATCGACGAAATATTGTTCTACGCTAATCTATTAATCAGTTGAAGCTAAATGTCAACTGTCTGAGGATGGGGAGGGGTTTGCGATAAGACAATTCCTGTTTTATATCGACGAAATATTGTTCTACGCTAATCTATTAATCAGTTGAAGCTAAATGTCAAATAACGATTCATGTCTGGGTGTGGTCGGTATAATCCCAAAGTACCAATGAATCTAATAAAAGGGGCATAGTAAAAATGCCCTAACAACAAAATTAATGAGAGAATTACAAACGTAAACAACGCATAGCAACACGAACGTAACCTCAATCTCGACCAAACAATTCAACAGCTGCGAAGCTCAAATACGACCAAACAAACAGTCCATAAAGGAATTAACTACTTTGTGGTTGCAAAGCAACTAATCGACTATCGATTAGTAAAAATTTCGCGGCAATCAGATGAACTATAAGAAAATTACAGGCGAAAAACGTGACGTACCTATATTACGGCCGTTGGCGATTTTCAGTTGAGTAGCCGACGGCCGTAATACCGGTACGTTGGCATGCAAAGGGTTAAATTTTTTTTCTTAATTTTTAACTTTTTTATAAGTTTAAAGTACATTTATGCAACTAAAATTTACCAACAGAACAAGGGCATTTCATAAGCAAAATAATGGTAAAAAAATCATCAATATCTGTTAAAAAATAAAAAAGTTATGATACATTTAGTGAAAGCTTGCAAAACTGCTGAAAATGCCCTTGGCGTTTCTGGGTAGTACTTTTGGAAAATGGGCTGGCATGCAAAGGGTTAAATTATTTTGTATTTGGTTATATCTGTCACATATGTGTTTAAATAACCAAATAACATATGATGGGAAGACCAAATACCTGTCAAACGTCTTTTACATTGAATTTTGTGATTCAATGTTTATTGAAATTAAATTCGCCTATTGTCATTTATACAAATTTAATTAATGTAAATAAAAGTTGTTTGACAGGTATACAAATTTTGCAAATATTTGCAATATACAATTCTTTTATGCTATACACAGAAACAACTATTAAGACTATGTTAACATTTGCATATACTTCCTTTAAATATTATATTTATTAATGATATACTGTACTGCAGTATATCAGTAAAAATACTGCAGCAGTCCAAAAAAAATGGACAAATACAACTCTTTCACACATGAGACATCACATCCACTGTGTGGACATGAGAGATTGTCAAAATTCCATGAAGAAATAAGATGACCTTATAAGCTGTTAATATTGACAGTCATAAAAATATTATGGAATTCCAAAAATTGCAGTGAATTGCCTTGGGTCCCATCTCTTGCGTGTTAACTGATGATAGGTTTAGAATACAGTATTTACAAATTGTTTAGTAAATTTTAAAAAGGTAAAAGACTTAGATTTGAGAAATAAACATAAGTAAGAGTCCTTTTAGGACTAAGTGAAGTGTCTGAGACAACCGTCAATAAAAAAGTTTAAAAAATGTGAATAAAAAGGTTACAATAAAAAATTTAATTAAAAAATAGATTTTCTGACTAATACCCATATAAGTATTGGTTTTATAAATAATGTAATTTATAATTTGTTTATGTTTTAACATACTCTTACCGTTGTGCAGGAAGGCACAACACATGTGGTGTGGGCAACCGGTCCAGGTCCACTGTTCCAACTGAAGAGACTTGACATGACCTTGACAGATCACGGCTTCCAGCGGACCCAGCTACTGAAGAACCTGGCTTCGGTGGTCCAGATGGCCTCGGACGTGTGGAGCCTCACCGTGACCGAGGACAACAACCAAGTGCCAGGTGGTGATACTACTTACTGGTGCAAGGTGGTGAGGCTGGACGAACGTCTCTCCAGAAAGCACCACATCGTCAAGGTGTGACTCCATTTGTCATTATGATGTCTGCTCAATTTTGTATACAAAATCAAATTTCTAAAAAAATGTTCACTCCAGCACTACCAGGTGTCACAAGAGAGCCCCCCTCCAGCCCCAGTAGCTTTTGAACAGAAATACATCAACTAATATAAATATGAGGTTATTAAATGGTAGTTACATAACAAAATATATTAACCACCAATTCCTCATTTAGGGTTGGGACTTGAAGTTTTTATAAATCTCAAAAACACCATGAGTTTTATTCTATTAATAACTCCGCTCATGGATATTGGTTAATATATATTGTGTTCAACAGTAAATAAGGTGGGAGGGGGTGTAAGACTTTCGAGACACATGGTATATATTGAATGATTTACACACAGTCATGATACAATCTTAGTGTAGATTTCCATAAGGTATTAACTATAGACATCGTGTCATTGTGTTCATGAAGATGGGGAATCTTGAACATTTTATGTGCTGTTTTATTTTTCAATGATAATATCCAAAACCCAAAATTTTTTATGAAATGTATTATAATAATAAATATGTTTTGTCCATAGTACTTTTACATCTTCAGATATGGTCAGTATTTAAAGTTTAAGAGCAATAAAATATATGCAAGAACATAAATAAGAGTCCTTTTAGGACTAAGTGCAGTGTCTGAAACTCAACCCTCCATAAAAAAGTTTTAAAATGTGTATAAAAAGGTTACAATGACAAATTATCCATTTAAAAATCGATTTTCTGACCAGTACTCATATAACTATTGATTTTATAAAATGTAAGAATAATATCCTATTGGTAGTGTAAGAGTAATATAATCATGTAAAATTATGTTTAGTCAAAAACTCCATTTTGAGCATTAGTAGTAGTAGTACAGTATAATTATTATGGGGAAAGTAGGTGTTTGAAGTTTTACAAAACAGTTTAATAAGTTTTTTTAATGTTTGTACATATAACTCAAGTAGTTCAGACTCATTACGCCTAGAAGTATTGCCCTCTGTTCTGACACAACATTCTGAGACATTTCTGCAAGCGTTGGATGATATTTCTCAAATTGCATTTCATGCTTCACTTGCTGTATGCCTTTCAAGCAATATTATAAAAGAGTTTTTGTCAAGTAACTTAATTTACCCTTTTTTCATTTTAGTTTGTAATTTCTGAAACAAGGCTTGGATTCTTTTAAACACTTTGAGGCTTGTTGGTGATTCTCCACATAATAATCACCCTCTTGGTGCTTAGGACTGTGCACATTAGCTGCACAAGGGTTTTGAAATAACACTTTATTCAAAACGTAGGTGCGAAAAATTATACTTTTGTTCTCACCAATTGACATGAAAGATTAATACTAGATAATAATTAATTACTCTTTTTGTTACACTGTGTATAGTGTAGGTCTTATGGTGATAAAATAAACTATAGTAACCTTTAAATATCAGTTATATGTCCATAACACAAAATCAAAATTGTATCATTGTCTTATTAGTACATCAATGTGTATATATGAACATTAAAATTGTTCCTCACTAGTTACTTCTAGAAATCTAAATTACATTTTTATATTTTCAAATAAAATTTCAGATTTTCATATCTTGAAACCTATTGAAAATTAAATATATTTTGTTTTTAAATGGAAATAAAGAATAATACAGTACATAGTTACTAAACTAAAATTCTGGAATGTTAAACAAATTTGAATTAGCAATCAGTATTTTCAGATATATAGTCACTTTTTCTATAGTGGACTCTATATGTATCTACTTTTAAGCATTAAAACTAATGAAGCGGGATGACTACTGATTTTTGAGGCACAATAAATTTAACCTTAATTTGTTTCTTCTATATCTGATAAGCCTATCATGTGTTTTTTATCAATTAAGTTTTAATTCCAATGGTAACCATCCTTAAGAGATTCTATCATGCCTTCATAATTTGAGCCAGTGCGCCACACAAGACAATGCACCACATGGATTTGTTCCACTGCGAGAATCCTGCAGATGAAGAATTGCTCCACTGTGAGGATCCTGCAGATGAGGAATTTTTCCTGTATTGAGGTCCTTGTGACATCAAGGACAGACCAGAGTACACCAAGGTCTTGTATCTCAAATGGTAATTATTCTTGAGGGTTTCTATCATACTGTCTGTCATAGTTTGAGCCAGTGATCACACAAGGCAACGAGCCACTGGTTCACCACATGGAATTGTTCCACTGCGAGGGTCCTGCTGATAAGGAGTTTCCGCTGTACCGGGGCCCTTGTGACAGCGAGGACAGACCAGAGGACATCAAGGTCTGCAAGAAGGTGCTGGCTGCGTGGGCCATGGGAGCTACACCCTTCTACTTTCCTCAGGTGATGGTCCTCCAGTTATTAAATTGGTGACAAAAATTGAATTGTAACTTGATATGTCAATCTGGGACATTGGTTGAAGGCAATGTAAGATAGCTAATGCTGTTGTCTAATTTAACATTTTACAGTGGAATGAACAAATAAAAATCAATAGCAAAGTAGGTTGATACAAGACTGACTGAACATATTCTTTGAACTTTCTTGTATTTGAGTATTGTTCATGTTTGATCCAGCAATGGTCACAAGCTAAGGTACAATATGTGACTGGATCTTTGTCACACAACATGTGTGTTGATTTGAGAAGGTCAAGGGAAGTCATCTACACATGAAAATATCTAAATTGGTTTTATACTGAAATTAGTATAAAGTATGTTTATCTTCAGATATCTTTAAATCCACCTCTCATCAGTAAGATTCACTTCATCATCATTCACTCTCAAATCTCTTTTTTTAGGGTTCCACAAGGTTTTCTTCTCAATCTTTGCCTTTTTTCCTCTTTATAAATAATCTTCCAGATATTACGAGAAATAAAGATGTCTTAATGTTTGCTGACAATGTTAAAACTTTTCTCTTTTCCTTCTTAAGAGGAGGATTGTGTAGAAATTCAAATTAATTTTAATAATTTGAACAACTGGGGTTTGCAAAATATAAGAAACTGTATATGTACTATTCTTGGTAAAATGAAGTGAACTATCATGATGTATGAAGTGCACCTTATATGACATCATAAGATGACATATGGCATCTTATTGACACCGTCATTGAATCCTGAATGACATCATAGCATCTGTAGAATAGCAAACAAAATGTTTGTCTTCGTAATATAAAACACTTAGTAAATTTAGCTACTATGAAGACATTTTACTAAACTTTAGTATCTCAGATTCTTGAATGTGGCTCTCCAGCTTGGAACTCGTATCAGAGGTATCTGTGTGATGAATTTAATACCATTTTATTCGGTCGTTGGGTGTTAAGATTGGTTTGCTATACCAGTTCCAATTGAGAATTTATTTCATGAGCTGAGTCTGCAATCCCTTAAAATGTGCAGGTGTATGGCTGACCTTGTCTTTCTCCACAAACTTGTAAATAATGAAGTGTATTGCTCTGGCATACTTCACTTGATAGTCTTTTCTCCTCCCCACACTGTTTCCCTCCCCAGACAATTCACTTACCTACAAAGTATAGTAAGCATTCTGAGCATCCTTGACTCTAGGGCAGGATACGGAATACATGGACCTGGAGTTGACATGGCTGTGCCCCTAGGAAGACATGCCAAGGTTTTTCAGGCGGAGGTCATGGCAATAGACTCATGTTCCAGAAGACTCATACAAATGAGGACAAAAGGATTATCATACCTAATACTTTCTGATAGTCAGGCTGCACTGAAGGCACTTGATACCTGTTCGTTTGATTCGAAAGCGGTCTGGGAATGCAGGAATGCTCTAGCAGAGCTGGCAATGAATAACAGAGTAACACTCGGTTGGGTCATGAAGGTATTCATGGGAATGAAAAAGTGGACATCCTCGCCAAAAAGGGAGCGGAATCCACATTGGTGGGGCCTGAGCCAGGTTGTGGGATAGCCTTCTCCATCATTAAAGCTCTGGTCAAAGATTGGGAAAAGAGGACAAGACACAATAATTGGAGTAGAGCCTCAGGATTAAGACTATCCAAATTGTTTATCTCTCCTTACGTTAAAGGGTGGACAGCACCCTTAACCATTCTGGGCTCTCCTAGACCAGAATAAGGAGGATATAAGATTGATATTAGGAATGTTGACAGGACATGGCCCTCTGAGGAAGCACCTTATGAAGGTAGGCCTTAGTCAGAGTAACGAATGTAGACTCTGTGGAGAGGAGGAAGATGCATAGTATACATGCATAGACCATAAACAAACCATTATCTCTCTAAGGTCTGAGGGTAGAGGAAAATGAATATTTTGAAAATTTCCCCAACTTTTGAAGTGAAGTTATTTATAATTTCCATAACTTAAAATGTTTTACTTTTGGTATTAATTTTCACTAATAATACAATGTTTATCATCCTTTACAGGTGTGTTCAAAGGAGTAAATTTGTTAAACATTGGGTCTCACTATTTTCCCCAATATATTTTCCTGAAGCACTGTACTAATCCCTTTTACCTTGCAGGAAGCTGGGCTACCTGTGGGGGGTGAGGGATACAACCTGTACGCCATGTTGGAGGTGCATTACAATAATCCTGAGCTCAGAGAAGGTTAGACATTACTTTAAGTAAATTAGTTGTCAAATCACTAAGCTATAATGGTATGAGTAATGCTGTACAGAATTAAGAGTAGATTTAAAATACAATAATTCACAGAAATTATTAATACTACAGCTGTAAACTTTGTTGACGCAAAAACTAATTATCGTCTTTACACATCATTTAAGAGCCAGCTGTAGTAAAATTACCTTGAGTTTACCCCATAAAAACAAAGTTTAGTTTCAAACATCATTACACCTTTATTTTTGGTTTTAGAATAATGGGAGATGTCTCATTTTAAAGATATGCATAATATGCATCCAACGGATTTGAGTTTCTCTTGTAATGTGTATGAGTTTTAAATATTTAAACTATGAAATGCAAAAAAGTTGAGCCTTCTTTCTGAATACCCAATAAAAAAATTGAAAAAGCATAAAGCGTTTGGATCCATATTAATGATATATTTAAAATAAGATTTATCCCATAATTTTACAAACTCAAAATAAGGGTGTGAATGCGTTTTAAGTTTAACATTGTTCTTATGGTACTGAAATCAAGATGGCCATCATTACTGATGGCTCTTAAGATACAGGGAAATTAATATGCTATTATCACAATTAATATGATTTGATATGAATATTGAATTTAGCTCCATTTCATCTTCTGCTTAGTGAAGCGTCTGGAATCTGACATTGTCAGAGACTTGACTCCTAGCATCTGGAGTCAACGTCTGTTTAAAGGGATCCAAAAAGTCTGTGAAAAAGATGTTTAAAACAAACTATGCACCGTTTTGACATCAGAGACACATAGTCTACAAAGAAGGTCTGTCTGGTCTATCCAGCAATCCACTGCAAACTAAAGGTGTTCTTGTTCTCTCATCAGGTGCTCAATTGAGTGCACTCATTGCTCTGACAGTGCTAGATTTCAGACGCTGCCCTAAGTGGAACGTAAATGGAGCTAAATACCTTTTTCGTTTTAAATCAACCCTTCCTTTCGTAGCTACATAAATATGACTTTTTGCTGTGGAGGTTATTTAGCTGTACACTTCAAAAACATTTTATGAGCCTTTTCAGCAACAGCTGTATTAGCTATATAAAACTCCTGTTAATTACATTTTTTGTATGAAACAACTTAGAAAATTGTAATGGTGGCAGTATCGTAGAGGCTGATTAAGATTATTGTGTTTATGGAATCCAGGAAATTTTGTGTTTATTCAAACAGTAATTTTGTAAAACTCCCTGAATTCATGAAAATATAGGGCAAAGGCTTGATTAGTCCCATAACAATGGTAAAACGTGGTAATATATATATTACAAACCTTGTTTTTCTTTAGAATCAGACCTCCTTCCAGGCTAATAAAGCTTGTTGTTAGGTTCGAAAAATGAAATCTTCATCTGAATGGTACATAACTGGTTTAATTTTCCATTTTAGGTAATCTTATTGTTACACTACGTTGTCTTAGATTCCTGGTAGATACTGATTATAAAAAATTTTGACGAAGAATAGGCCATCTCTTAGGGCTATTCATCCCATACCATACAGTAAATAGATTTGTATGAAGAGTTTTATTAACAAAGAAGTACAAGAGCCAATGTAGTATGAGTGAGGTGGATAGTACTGCAATAAGTTGTCTGATCTAGATTGGTTAAAACTGTGCTACCTTTAAATCAAGTTCAAATCAAAGTAAAGTTAAATCAATATTAATCAAAGTTTGATGTCTTAGGCTTTTGGAACTTCTATTAGGTGTATGTTACATGACAGGACATAAAAGCGTAAAAAATATTGTAATGAAATCCCAGGATGATGTGTAATTCCTCCAGATGCTCTTTACCAATTTTACTACAGAGAACATTCAACACAGAATCTCTCTGAAACACAGTTAACAGTGACATCCTATGGCTATAACTAGAAACTACCAATTACTGAATTTAGTACAACTCTAGCGAATTGTGTTTTTTAGTCCTAATACTAACTTGAGATTTCAAGTTAGTATTAGATTTCTTGTTTGGGACTGTTGAACAACCTCACGCTTCACTTGGCTCTTTCAACAGTAGCACAACAGTTGACTAAACAGTTGTAAAGTATATTATAGGAAAATACCAGAGTCATTTACTTTGCAGTAAATAAAACTATACAGATTGTCTTTGCAGGCAGAATTGTTTACTATACAAAGTAGGGTTTTATTTTGTGGGATCATGTGGAATAGTGGCAGTGGCGTAACTAAGTGGGAATGAAGGGGTTAGAACCCCCCCTTCCCAAAAGCCATAAAATTTTGAAAACTACCAGCAATTTTTAACAGAAATTAAACTTGTTTTAAATACAGCAGTGGAATGTTATATTTTGAAACAGGCCTATCTAAATTAATTAATCACGTTAGAGTTTGGTATGCTCTTCAATAAGATTCATTTCCCCCAAAGCCATGTCCTAGTTGTGCCACTGTATAGGGGAAGGGAATGAAACATAAAGAGTAGAGGGTGATGAAAAGTTAAACGTGATTTCATAAATAATAGGAATCTAGAGTATCACTGCTTTAATATTTGCAACAATATGTTAGAGACCTTTGTAAGTCTTAGTAGATTCCCAGGAGGGTTCACTTCTAGCTTGTTTATACCTTCCAGTTGAACCCACACTTGGTAGAGCAAAAACCAATTTGTCACTTGAAATTGGGCAATCTTATGGATGTCCAGGAGCGGCACATCACTAACCAAAAATGTCAAGATTCTGGGGTGCAAGGGTAATTTGATAGGTCTAGTTTACTGTTTACTTTTTCCTAAGAGTCCATGGTTCTTACCAGTCTAGACATAAGGGTGTGCCACTCCCTGTCTGCTTTGACTGGAGAGACTGGTTCAGAGCTGGCTTCTCCTTCTTCCTAGGGGACATGACTTGTGATTATTTCCCTAAACTTTTCCTTATGAATTTCGGCAGGAGGCGGCTCCTCCTCCTAACCTTACCCATCCAAAATATCCTGTCACTCTGGAAGCAGGACAAAGGTCCTTATAAGACTAAGACAAATTGGAGCTGTGCTTAGTTACAAGCATTATAAATAAACAGCGAATTAAGCAATAAAAGCCACAAGTATCCTGAATTATAGTAATAAAACAACCTAGTGATCTGCATACAGTAAACGCAAGGTTAACAATGACTATCTCTTATTGTAGACTGGATCGACAGCTCTGGGCTGCGAGTGTACGTGAGCCCAACCCTCCGCCAACACGATGCTGGAGTTATAGAGTTGGGCTTGGAGTATATAGACAAGATGGCGATACCTCCAGGACAGCCTCATTTCCCACTCAGTGGCTATTGCATCTCAGAGTGCACGGGGGTGGTGAGTGTGGAGCTAATGCGAAAAGGAAAAGGATAAAAATGGTGTAGTAATTCTAATAATTGTGTGAACAAACCCTTTTATTTTTACAGAACTAGAACCATTTCAGGAAAGGCAAACCCTCAAAACTCGCTGTACTTTAGTTTATTTAAACTGTTGCTCACTTTTTTAACGTAAGTTACTCTCACTGTACTCTGAAGCAAGTTAAAACAAATGTAAATTGACTAATAACTACTGATTGGTGACTGACTTAAGGCAAGCAAACTATTATTGAATAAAATGAAATAGTCTATTAATCAATTACATAAACTGATTGTACATATTCATCCTTTTAAATAAACCGATTCCTATTCAAAGGGTTTAATTGATTAAAAATTAATTTTGAGCATAAGATGAGTGTCACACTGCAAATAAGATTGTAATCAGGATAGGGGCCATACTCTTGCCAAAATTTTGAAAAACAAATTTTTTATAAACAAATCTTAATAATTAATCTTATAATTAATCTTTTGTATTGAAAGGAATAAAATAAAATGGTTAAAACCATAAAAAAATAATAATGTAACTAATGTAATTAATGAATTAAACTTGAGTATTAGTAAATTTATTTCTAAACTTTTTACCTTTTTTTGTATCGAAATGCAAAATAACCTTTTATAATAAAGATAATGGTAGACTATAATCAAGGTGGCACCTCCAAAATTCAATACTGGATCCGTTCTTGATTGTAATAAAGTTATTATTGTTATTCCCATACAAAATATAACGGATCAAAACTTTCTTAAATTTCTAAAATACATGACATTTGCTTTACAATTAAAATACTATTTTAAACACATTATTTACTAAATGTATTTTTTTTAATCTCAAAAAAGTCTTGTTCATTCAAATGTCCTTGTCATGTATTATGTCAAATGTAAATTTAATATTTGAATATTAATAAAACAGACTGGGTAAAACGTAACACTTTTTAGTTCCAGAATGTAAAACCTCCAATTTATTTTCACTACTAATGTTTGTTACATCCCCAGAGTATTCCTCCAGAGGGTATCACAGTGTTTGGGTCCCAGCTGCACACGCACCTGACTGGCATTCGGGTGATGACTCGGCACATTCGGGATGGTCGGGAGCTTCCAGAACTTAACCGGGATAACCACTATAGCACTCACTTTCAAGAGATTCGACTGCTGAAGCGAGCTGTCAAAGTTCTTCCTGTAAGTTACTGTATATCTGTGTTTATAAACGTGTAAGAAATTTAAACACCTTTCCTGTCCAGCATGCTGAATGCGTGTCACCCCTGTATGGCAAAAGATTAACAAAAACTAATAATAATACTAAATGAGGAGTGAAAGAGAAAGGGAGATATTGAAATTGCTAAATAGGCACGATTTTTGTAGAATGCTCCCTAGGATCCATTTTAGGGAGCATATAAGTACCTTCTTGCAGCAAGCCATGCAACTACTTTTGAAGCATACAGCATTGCCTGGAACATGGAGTGTCTTTTGTGCAATTAAGTGCAAGTAGCAAGATGCATGGAAACTCAGAAAAATGAAAACATTTCTGGACGATCAAAATATGACTAGTAACAAAATTAAAAATATGTTCAAGGGTGATGCTCTGATTACGACTTGCTTGTACAACACAACCGGTCGCCCCAACATAACGCTGGGAGGGTTTGCCATCACTGATGAGATGTGTGTCAACTACATCTACTACTACCCCAAGACTTCTCTGGAGGTGTGTAAGAGTGCCATCAGTGACCAGAGTCTGCAAACATACTTTCGACAAGTCCATGAGTAAGTAAGCAGTACGGTATGTACAATATGATGGGATGTGTTATATACTCCATAATATGTTCTGCAAATATTTTAAGAGCAATAATATTCTACTTTTTACTTTGTATTATCATTTTAAATTGATATTTTAACAATATTATTCCAAAGCATTTTAGTCAATAATTTTACAAATTGTAGACCAATAACAATAATGGCAAATTTTCCAAAATTTGAGTACTCACTGAAATATGAATTCCAATAAATTTTAAATACATGGTATCACATGGTAGGCATCAATCTTTCAACAGTAGATTTATATAAAATACTAGCTGTTTCCCGCGGCTTCGCACGCTTTTTCGTAAGTTTTGCCCGCGTATGAGCATTTCTGGTTGAAGTAAATTATATTTCCAACCCCGATGTAGATTTTACCTTGATGTCACGATCAAGAAAATATGTCAAAAATGTATTGTACATGCATAATGTATTTTATTACAAAGTGGTCTACCACTCAACCTTTAAGTTCAACCAAAAATTTAGTTTAGACAATTATACATCATAACTTAGCGCCTTCAAATAGTGTTTCACTGTTTAATATACGTATCTATCTCGTAATTGCAGGTTATAATGTGCAGGCGCTTTGAAAACTTTTCTTCATTTTATTCGTTTATATTCACGACATAAGCGAATAATTCAGATAATAACTATCCTATCTTCTAAGTTAGACTAAATTACGGATACATGTGAAATTTGATTGAAATTGGTTCAGTCGTTTTGGAGTTTATTGGCAACATACATCGTGACTCAAGATTTTTATATATATAAGATTTATTTATCACAAAAAAATTATGACCATTTTTTTAATAGCTTCACCTGCAACTCTATCATTAATCTCAAGGCCATATAAGAAATATTGATGATAGACTCACAATATTTATTGATCACGTAAATACCAACCATATCTCATCAATGTGGCATTGAAAACACATTAGCTTCGCCAGCCACACACCCAATTACACAGTCACATTAATTCAATTTGAGCTTGTGAATTCTCTAAAAGGAAATGAAATCTAATCACACAGTATCTTGAAACTGTACACTGGTTGAGCATTTGTTTGATGTTAAGTACATCAAAAGAAATGAGGTTTACGTCAAAAGAAACAGTTTAGCACTGCAGGCAGGTAATGGGGTGGGGGGAGGTGGTAAGAAGGAGCGGTGTCTTCTATTATCCTATATTTTATTTGCTCATATTATACACTAGTTGTGTGTGTACCACAAGCTTGCTTTCTTTGTCATATTTCACTTATTATTGTATTTAGTATTTGTTTGAGACTGATAAGACTTTTTTTAACAGGATATTTTTTATTTTTACTGTATATCATTGGTGTTAATTGCTATTTTCAGCTTTAATCCAAATGTCACTACTGTGTTGATATATTAGTTTCAAAATGTATAGAAGTTGTATTTTATTGCTTGAACTTATTCCTTTAGAAAGTTGAAGATAAACAAAGAGGAACAGACAGCACACAGAAAAACTTTTTGAAACCTATTATGGAAACTACCTGCAATAAATGAAAATACACAGTATAGTAACAAAAGTGTAGTGCATAAATTATTTTGGAACTGTTCTCCAAATATTCAGTAAGGTATATGATGGTAATATAAACATATTTCCCTACGGTTACTTTTCCTTTCTGAACTCCTGTTGATAGTTTATAATTTACTAGCCATAATATTCTTGGAAATGTTACCATAGTAAATGTTTAGGTATGTGATGGCTAGATTGAAAATGGTGAACATTTAATACAAGTTCTTGTATAATGAGGAAATTTTGAAAAATTCTGCTTGTTTGAAAAACATGGTTAACATCTTCACTTGGCTCTATACTGAGTGGATCTTGATGACTCATGGTCAGAGACCAATAACAGAAGTATCAATCATATGTTGAAAATTGAAGCCTGGTGGTGATATCAATAAATGTGTAATTATAGTTACTAATACCAATTGATAGCACACATTTTACCTTATCAATAATAATTTTACTCTTAATAGTACAACAACTAACAGTAATGATTATTACAATGAGAAGTCTTGTAGGTACTATACAATACTGACACAAAATTAATTTCTTATACATTTAACAGAGTTTGTTTCTGAGAGCAGCATCCTTAATTATTTTAGATCTCATGTCCCTTTTTGAATTCTTCAAGATGATATCTTAATCTGGGGTTTTATAGTAAGGTGGTTTGTCCACCGATCTCAAGGATGAATTAAAATGGGAGGCTAATGTGTGAACTTAGTCCCTTCCTGTCAGTTCTTTCCTCATGTATTTACTTTCCCTTTTATAAGTTTCTTTCTTTTTATGTTTCTAGTAATGTAATAGATTTGGTGACTACTATTGTTTCTATATGAAATAAAATTATATTACAATATTTTAATACCGCTCAATAACCTTACACCTCTTTTTTGTTCTTCTTAGATAAATTTGTCATCACAGAAAATATACATAGTCATAATAAATGTGGAAAAAGCAAAATTTACATCCTAATACATAGTTTACAAAGAATGCCAAATCACACAAACTGTATGGTATTTACATTTTTTCGATAAATTGCCACTATCTGCCAAAACTGTGCCTAAAAATATGCGTAGGACTAGAATGTACAGCTGGTTGCTTAAAACTCCATTTTACTCTATAAAAGAATTCTTGGACTGTGAGATTACTGTTCATTTTAATTAGGCTAATATAGTTTTACTGTTAATTCGAATTAGGCTTGTATAGTTTTATATATTTTAATTTTGACATTTATGGACAAAATCTATTTCAATGGTTAATAAAGACTATTTGACCTCTGTTCTGTATGTAAAAATGCAATTGAAATCTCTAGATGAATTTCTAATCTTGAAAAATAAAAATTCAGAGACATGTATTTTAGTGGTTAAAAATGGATAAAAGTGAATGTTTAAAATGGTTTTTAGATGGGAGAGGCAACCAACATCGCCTCATATGGGGATCTCAGACAACTACAGAGCTATAGACTGGAACCCTGTGAGAGCTAGTGTTCTGCATGAGTTGTATCTGCAGTCCCCCATCTACATGCAGTGTAACCAGAGCAGTGGAGAGAGGTTCCCTGGGGACTGGACGAGTGTTCCGGTCACGCCAGTCCTGTACCCGCTTCCTCCCTCCCCCCGGATATGTGACTAACAGCACAAGACCTAATAGGACATATGCATGTTGAAATGAAGGATACTCATCATTCCAAAAGAGAGCAATTCATATCCTGCTTTTAAGTTTAACTAATAGTAAGAAAACAATATTACCATAAGTTTCTGTTTATTGAAAATGAACTGAAATTGAGCATGAAATGATCATGATAAAAATAAAGGCAATGATAATAACAAATCCTCATTGTACTTTTATCATTCTCATTCCCAACAAAATTCATGTTATTTCCATTGCTATTCATTATGAGCTTTAAGATCATACAAAAATACAGATCTAGGGATCTACTGATCTAGGTTAGAACCGGGTCTTTTACAGTTACGTTGTTGATCACTAAAGCGCTAAGCTCTTTGTTCTATTTTTCCAGGAGGATTCACTTCTGGCTGGTTTATACCTTCCAGTTGAATATATACACAGGAACAAACTGATTTGTCACTTAAATCTGGGCAACCCATTTGGATGTCTAGGAACGACACATATTAAATGCAAATGTCAAGATGTTTGGATGTAAGAGTAGGTCAATAGGCCTGGTCTACTGAGGGGCATTACTATTGAAGTTTGTGGGGCTCCCCAAGTGTTAAAACAGCTGCTAACCTGAGCATAAGGGTTTACTACCCCTACTCGCTTTGACTGGAGGGGATGGTACAGAGATGACATGACTCAACCTTCTTCTAAGGTGACATGATGGAGATATAGTGTCCAATTCCACCACATGAAGGTCCTTTTCAGACTAAGTAAATGAGAGGTTTCTCAGCTTCTCACCCTAAGAGAACAAAAAAGAGTTTAATTGCTGGAAATTGCGGGTCCAAAACACTGTAGTTTGTAATATTACATTAAGAATTTATAATACAAGGTTTGGCAATTTATTTTATTCAGAGTCAGAACAGCATAGTTTGAAAAAATGTTTATACATAATTTGATTTGGTTATAAAGCAAATAATCTTGTTAACATATTACATTTATGTTACACATAATAATAAAATGTGTACAAATCATAATTACACATTATGATAAATAATTTTGTAGCAGTGTCAACAATGTACAATAAAATCATAATTTAGTAGGTGAAATCATTTCATAAAAATGTAAGAAACATGGTTCTATTAACTGTTGGAATACAAAATACAGAATTTGAATTGAATAGAAGAAATTCATTGTTTGTAGAAATATAGCAATTTTTCAAAATCTCAGAATGAATTGGATATAGACTCTTTTCATCATCATGTAGGATAATGTCTGATAGATCAGACACTGGTCCTCATAGGATTGAGTTAACTCAAAACATTTCACATATTGTTTAAAACACCTGAAATCATATCATGAGATGAATTATGTGTATAATGATTTGGGTACTAGATCGTTAGTGGTTTACTATAGGGTAGAATGTAGCAAATTTTCTTCTCAGCATAAAACCAGCTGGGATAGTGAATAATCTCATTGCTTGCACAGAACAGTAGCAACAATACGCTGTTGATCCAACACATATTGTATAAAACCACTTCTGAATTTAGGAAAGAGATGTAATGCTCTGCATGTTTATTATACGAGTATCTCACATCTTTATTGTCTTCAATCCGTAAGTGAAACATAAGGAATCCGAACACGACTGTAACTTCATTTCGTATTATTGGTTAATTCTACTTAAGTAAATCACTGAAATATCGATGGAATGGTTATGCCATGCTAGTATAGATTGAATGCCTATTTTTGATATCCCATGCCTTATCAGGGAACAGTTTAGAACAAACATTTTTGTGAAATAGTGATTATTAGCGTAATAATTATAATTTTGCAATCTTTGTCATTAAAAAATATCTACATATATTGATTATTTTATAACACAGTGACCGTAGGTTACTAATGTAACATGGGTTCTAATTATTTAAAGTGTTTTCAGTAACCAATTAAAATCTCTAATTCAAACCCCACACTCAGTGGCATATCTATAGGAGACAATAAGGGGATTAAACCCCCCAAGTGCCTCCTCTCTCAAAATGTGTATACTAGCAATCCAACTTGTTTGAATTACAGCAGTTAAAAGTTTTACTTCAAATTAGGCTTATCCAATTTATTCAAATTTAAAGTTACACCTTTATGTCCTAATACTCTGTTTTTTTTTTTATCTAATGGTAGAACTTTCATGTTTGATTTTATATTCTTGTTAATACAAAACTAATAATACAAAGAAATAGAGTTTTAGGTATCACTATTACATTATGAAGTTTAAGTGAATGTCAAAAGTCATCATACATTTTGTCAATCAGCTAGGGATGCTTATTCCATTATGTATAAGCATTTTGAGTTGTTCCGCATTCTTATTTCTCAGTGATGAATAA
Source organism: Homalodisca vitripennis (assembly GCF_021130785.1). NCBI lineage: Eukaryota > Metazoa > Arthropoda > Insecta > Hemiptera > Cicadellidae > Homalodisca > Homalodisca vitripennis. Next base: position 118,204,251 of record NC_060210.1, on the reverse strand, counting down.
AATGGAAGTCGTATTAGACAGGAATGTAGGAGACTTATTTTTTTAACAAATGGGTTGTCTGATTTAAAATTTGGATTGTCTTCAATTCCTTTATTTTGTATCATGGTAATTTTGAAACCTAGCTTACACATCTTCTCACAATGTAATTATATTATGTCTCAGAGGATATATCAGTTCTTTCTATTCAACAAATTTACTGTCTCTAAGATCTCAATTTGTGATCTACACAGTTTTGAAATGAAATGAAATGAAAAATGACTTTATTAGAGGCGAAGTTAGGACTATAAAGTCCTTCTCTACCACTTAACCTCATAAAAATTAAACTAACAATATATATGAATACATTTATATAACTAAAACTTAGTCTATTTATTTACACTATATATTAAAATGAAATCTTAAAATAAAAACAATCATCAATAATTAGTGTAACTATATACAAATTTACAATAATATCGCAAGACACACACTCGCATTCATTCAACTTGCATGCAATTGCCCTAAGTACCGCACACCAAAGCCGCCAATCGCTATACCTCCTGAGCCCCCAGCATCAAGGCCCTGACCTCCGCCCCAGAGCGCGCTTATCAATGGCTCTGATGTTCACGGGTAAAGCATTCCACAATCGACAGGCAGAAACTGTAAAACGATTTGCTAAAGGTAGTTGTTCGATGAATTGGGATAGATAATAAGGATGTACCCCTCCTTGTACTTCTTTCACTTATTTCAGACATAAATCGAAAGTTGTTTGAAAGATAACTAGGACAATTTGTATTTAAAAGAGCGTGCAACAGAATGAGTGAGTGATAGTCTCGAAGGTCTTTTTAATTTTAAGATAGATAATTGATTGAAGTAGGGCGTTACGTGATCATCACGTCTGAGATTGAAAAATGAACCTAATGCAAAAGTTCTGAGCACGCTGGAGTCTATTTGAAAGCTCCACAGTCATGTCATTAATGACTATGTCACAGTAGTTGAAGTGAGGCAGTACAAGAGTCTTTATCAGCATTATTTTAACTTGCTGTGGTAGATATGAAGCCAGCCGCTTAAGGCAGTGAACACCGGCAAAGACCCTATTACATGTCAAAGAAGGCCTGTTCAGTCCCATCTCAAGTGTTTTGTCAATAATAAGTCCTAGATTATTTAACTTTCTCTGAGTATTCTAGCTCTTGATCATTTAGTTTTAATTTGGGAGCCGTAGTAAAGTCAATTTTACGAACAAGCTTTGGATGACCTATCATAATACACTGAGAGTTTTGTCTACGTTTAATTTTAGTCCATGTTTCCAAGTCCAGTGAGTAACAGCGTCAATATCGGAATTCATGAGAGTCACACAAGTTTGCATTTCTGTTAAGGAAAAGTGGCGGTATATTTGTAAGTCATCTGCATATAAGTGAAAATTGGAATGGGTTAATTTGAGTAGTAATGTCATCGATGTACAGTGAAAATAGAAGTGGCCCAAGGACTGAACCCTGTGGAACTCCACGAGTGACTGGTCTCCATCTCGACTGCTTCTCACCTGATCTGACACACTGGCGCCGTCCCGAAAGGTAAGACTCAACCCACTTGACACTTACCATCAGAGAAACCATCCTTCCTAAGTTTGATGAGGAGAAGGGGAATAATAAACACAGTCAAAAGCCTTTGAAAAGTCGAAAAGGGTTTAAAAATGGTTACCTGACTCTTATCAATTCCAAGGCGTATATCATCAACTATTTTTAGAAGTGCAGTAGTAGTGCTGTGGTTGGAGCGAAAACCAGATTGAAAATTTGATAAAATGTTATTACTTTCTAGATATATTGAAAATTGCTGATGAACAATCCGCTCCAAACACTTTGATAAAGCAGGGAGTATACTTATTGGCCTGAATTGTGAAGGATTCAGTGGAGAGGAACACTTCTGAAGTAGGCAGTTTTTAGTATTTGCCTAAAAAACTAATGTAAATTCAGAAAGATGTAACCTTCTTGATTCAGTTAATAGAGGTCGTACACAGTTTTTATTGACATTCCCATAAAAGGGAACATAATCAAGCTTGGAGGTCAGGTCATCACTGAGGAGGTTATTTCCTTGAAGTCATGGCAGTTTAGAAGGCAGACAGTCTTGGAACGGGTAAAACATTTGAGCAAGTAAGGAGTGAACCTTGCAAACTTGTTGAGGACACAATTTGTTATTCAAAGATCCTTGTATGAATAATTTTGACAGATCCTTTTTTGTATTGTTTTAATGTACTGGTCACTTAAGTATTTTTTATGTACTATGATTATTAAATACAGGAAGTTACCTATATATGAATTATCTCAAGCCCTCTGAATTATCTCAAGAGAGCACACATGTTAGCCATTGGCTACTCATCTGTTGCTGTGCTTTTCATCATTTTAATGCCATAAGCGAGTTAGTTCATAAGCATTGAAATTATATATGCCAAAGGTGAGTTTTCTCGCAAACTATGTTTTAAAATATTAGGAGTCATTATAGTAGTTGAATTTGCCGCTAGATGGCCGGACATGTAAATTTTGATGCCTACTGTCGTCTGCTAATGTCCAAACTGAACATCAGAGTACCAACTGACAATAGATGTTTCTTCGTTTTGTTCCATGTTGGCTGTGCTACTTGGCATGCTTGGCTTGCTCATAGCAAGTATACTCGCTTTCAATACTTAAAATTTGCTTGGCACTCTACATTTGTTGTTCTTGCTCATTGGGTGTTTTCTCTATCAGTTTTTATTCGTTAAATCAACCATTTAAACAAATAAAAAAAACTTTACATTTTAAAAATTAAAATATCGTATAATTTGGTGCTAGGGAAAAATGCATTTAAAAAAAGTTGGCATTCAAAGGGTTAACCTGAGGCTATAGATTAAAACTGTGTTACAAATAGGAACTTGTCTTATGTTCATAAATTTTTCACTTCAGAAACTTAGATTTTAGTGTCTCAAAACTAATGAACTGTTAAAAATATTATAATATATTAATAATAATAGATTGTAATTTATATTTACGTTAGATTTACCCATAAGAGATTCTGTATTAAATATTAATTGTAAACCCGCTAGTATTTACAGATAATTGTACATTTAAAATTCATTACCATTGAATCACTAAAATCTAAGTTCCTCAAGTTATGGATTTAAGAGTCATAGCCATATGTTAAAAGCAGAGCCTCAGATATACGGCCAGCATCTGACCTATGTATCCTCTCAACAAACATGATTCACATTAAAATATTTATGTATCCTAAAAATTAAAATTACAATAGTTTTTAAAAACTCATTTAACACATGCTCTACCCCAAGTATGATTAATAGAGTCTAAAATTATTATATTTATTATTATAAAATGAAGGTTTCAATGTTTGTTTATAAATTATATATTATTTATTTGACTGTGACTAATATAGTGTACGGTATGCTACAAAATGTATGTATGTATGTTAATTAATATCATCCTAAGATTTGTCTTTTATTCTGGTCAAATGTATTCTTTTATGTTAAATTGCAAAATATTCATATTTTGGTAAATTTTAGATATACAAATATTCATATTTTGGTAAATTTTAGATATACAAATATTCATATTTTGGTAAATTTTAGATATACAAATATTCATATTTTGGTAAATTTTAGATATACAAATATTCATATTTTGGTAAATTTTAGATATACGAGTATAAACCATTGTTGGAAAGGCATTGCTTTGAATTACAAATATATGGTTTTATATTAGATCTTCATTTGCTAACAACTGTCAGCACTATCAATGCTAAAGACGGGTTATTGTGGCTCATTGTTAAGGTCAGGTATCAAATAAGATAAAACACAATAAATCAACATTTTTTTGTATTTCAACAATATTTAATTTCATAGAGTAAGACAGACGTTTAAACAGTATATCATGCAAAACGTCTGAACTGTACAAGACTTAAAGTACAAATCATAGACTAAATATAATAAATAGATGAATAAATAACAAAACTATCCTACAAGTCTTAGAGAAGAACCGATAAGTTCATAGGAGTTGTAAGAGTTTGCGCAATAAATAAAAGTAAACGAACCCAAAAGGGGCAAAGATGTACACGTAAATACATGGTAAAGCGTGGTAAACACAGAAGTTCCGTTTTGGTGACGTCTAGAAGCATTTCCTGTGGACGATGGATGGGCCTGACTCGTCGTACTCCTGCTTGGAGATCCACATTTGCTGGAAGGTGGAGAGGGAGGCCAGGATGGATCCTCCGATCCAGACGGAGTACTTCCTCTCTGGAGGAGCAATGATCTTGATTTTCATCGTGGAAGGAGCCAAAGCTGTGATTTCCTTCTGCATCCTGTCAGCAATGCCAGGGTACATGGTAGTACCTCCTGAGAGCACAGAGTTGGCGTACAAGTCCTTCCTGATGTCCACATCGCACTTCATGATGGAGTTGTAGGTGGTCTCATGGATTCCACAGGACTCCATGCCGAGGAAGGAAGGCTGGAACATAGCCTCCGGACAACGGAATCGCTCGTTGCCGATTGTAATAACCTGGAAGCAGCGGAAGTCCAGTTATATAAGGAGCACAGAATGAAAAAATTAAAAAACTAGAAAATTAGAAAAAAGAACTTAGAGTTAATAATAAACTGTTTGACCTTTATTAATTCACAAAAAAATAATGTATCAAACTCATTACTATTGAATAAATTTCCATTCTTCATTTCCTATTTATCATGGGTGTACCGTAATCGTATATAAGGGAAGGGGCTGAGGAGACTCAAGCCCCCCTCCTCATCAAATTTTACAAGACAAACATTAAACTTGCACCCAGTAGTTAGTCTTAAGCTAGAAAACATTTATAAGATTTTAAAGTTCAACAATTTCCTGGGGAAACATTCCCAAGTCCCTATTTTTGGAGGTTATTTTATACCTCCTAAACCGTCCATTGTGTCAACCCCTCCGAAATAATTTTCTATATACACCACTGCTTCTTATATTCATTTGTTCAATGCAATGCTTAATATGAAACATTTTGAAATTGAAAAACTAAATTTTTACATAATAATATTGTGTTATAAAAAGAAAAGTTAATTGAAAATAATTTGAGCAAACATTGAAAAGCATTGAAGTGTTGCAAATTAATATTAGCAAAAAAATTTAATTAAATGCTTCTAAATAAGAAGGAAATGATTGATAATTAAAAACATAAAAAACAATCTTTATAATATGACAAAATTGGTGTAAATTGTTCAGTTATTTTGATATGTAATAGCCTATTAAATCATTCTAAAAACTACTATTAGAGCTTAACACTATAAGTATAAGGATTACGATTCCTACTTTTGAGATCTTCAATTTTTCCTCAAATAATATTTTAATTTAATAAAGCTCACCTGGCCATCAGGAAGCTCATAGGATTTCTCAAGCGAGCTAGAGGAGGCAGCAGTAGCCATCTCCTGCTCAAAGTCCAGGGCAACGTAGCAAAGCTTCTCTTTGATGTCTCTGACAATTTCTCGCTCAGCTGTAGTGGTGAAGCTGTAGCCTCGCTCTGTCAGGATCTTCATCAAGTAGTCGGTGAGGTCTCGGCCAGCCAAGTCCAGACGCAGGATAGCGTGGGGAAGAGCATAACCTGCACAGGATTAGAAATTATGGTAGAGGACTTGTAGTAGAGGCAGTAATCAAAGTCTTCAACAATTCCTAGCTCTTACAAATACTTCTTCACTTTCTTTGATTTATACTATTTAATCATTTTTGACCTCTTTTTTGTAGAGATTGATGTCTGATTTGAAAGGATTAAAATTGTAATGGCATCAACTGAATGAATGAATTAGGCTGATTAGACACTCTATAATGGTATTTCAGTGCAGATCTTTTTTCTGTTTGAATTGTCAAATATTGAACTACGTCTAGATGTGTGGTTACCAGCACTTCTAAACATATTTTATATTCTATTCTATTTTCAACCTTTCCCTGTTTTATTCCATTCATTTTACGAACAATGGAAAAAGACTCTACATGTTGTGTGGAAAACATCTGTAAGAATTCTGTAAATATGCCTTCCTCCTAAATTTATTTTAAGGTAATGTCTAGAAATTGAAAATTTGATATATTAATATTGTATTGAAATTAAATCCTTGCAGGACACCCACATAACAGTTAAACATCAATTAAATCCTCAGACACATTTAAAGATTTAGATATTTCTCTAAACTCTTGAACAATACCTTTGCTTTAAGGATTCAAGATTTCAATTCTGTTTTACAGCTAAAAAGAAAACTCAAAACCTTACCAAATCAAACATTTACGAAAAAGTGTAATAAAAAAAAATAAAACAATATGAAATTCTTGATTTAGTTGATTTAGAAACAAAACATCAGGATATCAATATTCTGATGCTGATGTTTCCTAAAATGATATACTGACTGTGAAAAATAACACAACAAACTATTGACTCTTTCTCTCTGGATGAAAAACAAAAATCAATACCTAATTGGTTTACATTTTCGACTATTACTTTCAATTTTCAACCAGAGTAGCATGCTGACCTTTTCATTGAGTGTAAAGAATATCTAAGTAATGTAAGATGAATCAACTGAATGCTCTTAAATGATCTTGTACAAAGTTGAATTTACCTTTTCCTTGACTGAAACTTACCTTCGTAAATAGGAACTGTATGAGAGACTCCGTCACCAGAGTCCAGCACTATACCAGTGGTTCTACCAGAGGCATATAGAGAGAGGACAGCTTGGATAGCAACGTACATTGCTGGGGTATTGAATGTCTCAAACATGATCTGTAAATGACAAGTCAATCAATTAATGAGTAAGCACTGCAAATATGAGATAAATGTGTAAGTCTGTGTAAAAGTGATTTTGGAAAATATATGAGTAAAATACTCTCTTAAAGTTTGAGCTTTGTTTGTTTTCTTACTAATACCATCAAAGTGGGATGTATGCCTTTGAATCAAAATAATCAAAATGGACTTTCTTTCAAAGATTGACACATCCTGAAAAAAATCCATCCTTACCTGTTTTACGTGAAATAGAATTTTGAAGAATATATTGTTTGCAACAAACATAGCATACCCAACTTGTGTTTTGAAAGAAAAATGTTTGTTTTAACAGCGATAGCAAACATCAACAAACTGCATAGACAGATTAAACACTAAGTCAAAGGTTGTGTGCCAGGCAATAAACAATGAAAAAAATAAAATAAAAGGATCTACAGAACTCCATATGAATATAAATGGCCACTTCCTAACAACATCAAAGAAATATCAAATCTATTAACTATTTATTTTGTGAATGTTGGTTTTATGAAAATACAATAAAAAATTTCAGATGACAAGAAAACCTTCCAATCCAAAGTCATCTGCTATGCCAGTGTTCTAAAAACTGAGGAAGCATTTTAAAACACTGTACTTAAATTATATTTTGATAATTTTAGGTCAGTTTTGAACTGTCATAGAGTTAGCTTTATAAAAAATATGTTTTTTAAGTAAAGGTTTCAATTAGTCTTATGGTAAAAAGACACTGTACTGAAGGTCTCTCTTCTTTTCACTTAGAGGATGTAAGATTTTATTGGTCTATGACTAGCTACAACAGTTTGATAGTGACCATTTCTTTTGTTATTTTGAGGGGTTTACAATCAAATTTCAAAATTTCTTGAAATGACCGTTCAACTTTGAACCTTTTAAAGGAGAGGACATTCTTTATTTACACTTATATATTCATAAGAGGCCACTGGCCTGTATAAGAAGATTGAAGAGGAAAATTGCAAGGTGGAAATAACTGAAAAAAGTGCTTCAGTTACAGGCAGGATTTGAAGTCCAATGTTTTAAAATGAGAGACGAATGGCTCTAAATTGTAATTAAGTAAATCAGCAAAATTCGCTTACCTGAGTCATTTTCTCCCTGTTGGCCTTGGGGTTGAGGGGAGCTTCTGTGAGCAGTACAGGGTGTTCCTCGGGGGCAACTCTTAACTCGTTGTAGAATGTGTGGTGCCAGATCTTCTCCATGTCATCCCAGTTAGTCACAATTCCGTGTTCAATGGGGTATTTGACTGTCAGGATACCTCGTTTGGACTGAGCCTCGTCTCCCACATAACTGTCCTTCTGCCCCATGCCTACCATGATACCCTGTGGATTACCGTAGTAGTGAGTTGAGGATAGCAAACGAAACATTTAATTTGTCCTTTCTCATAACATTTTTTCTATATGTATATTACTGACATCATAATTAATTCAGAGAAGTAAACATCATTTGAACATATGAAAAAAATTAGATTTATGTAACTAAACTCAACTGACTTATATAGGTGGTTTCATTTTTCATCTAAATAGGTTTTTTTAGTTTGCTGACAATTAAAGGAAATAAGTGAATTCTTAAAAATATATTTAAGCAGTCAGTTAGAACATCAGGATTATTTCAAATATGAAATCGAATAAATATTAATTTTGAAAAGGCATTCTAATTCTAGAATCAAATATGAGTACAGTGTTTGTAATTCTTTCCGATTTCCGAACATGAGAGTTTCTCATTGATAGTCTTATATTCCTTTGAAGTATTATCATAAATAAATTTGTTGTAGAAAATCGAAATCAATCAGTAATACTTTTTAAATATTTAAGTAAACAAAGCTGTAATGATTGAACAGATTAGGGAATTAAGTTTGGAATGAACAAAATCATAGTTTTTATTCTATTTAAAATTCTTTCAATTCATAAAAATGTTCAGGTTTATCTCTACTATAGATAAATAACACATTTAAACAATAGAAAGCAGAAGTTTAAAATTGAAAAATTTTGTGAGATCCAAAGTTTTGTTATTGAGGAATCTGAAAACAAATTTAGGATATAGTATTAAAAAGTTTGTTCCAGAAATTGACTAGTTTGAAAATATTTGCTAGAATTGATAAACACGATATCGTTTGGACCAAACAGTTACCTGGTATCTGGGCCTGCCCACAATAGAGGGAAAGACGGCTCGAGGGGCGTCATCGCCAGCAAACCCTGCCTTGCACATTCCGGACCCATTGTCCACAACCAGAGCTGCCACATCGTCGTCACACATTTTGATATCTGCAACAGTGGAGCAAACAGGTTATGTAACTGAGAAAAATATCTACATTTTCATACTTTTCCATATAATTAAAATAGTAATCTAACCAAAATATGAAACTCTAAAATTTAAACAACCTATAACAGTTCGAGCAGGGGTAAAGTAAACGTTTTTGCTGTCAAATAGAGCTGGATTAAATTTTGTGATTCTTCATTTGAGAATTTTAATTGCTTCTTACCATTTATTTTTTAGAAAAGTAAGGTAAAAACATAGAAACAAGTTTTAAACAGAATGAACACCTGCCAAAGACTGTAATTGTTTATCCATCATTAAGGAGTTAGGATAAAAGATTTTGTTTCATTTTCTACTTGTATGTATTATTTCATCTTAATAATATCTCCAGCTTCTATAAGATAACCATAGACTTGATTGAGTGCTAAGTTACAAGATTATTGTTCACTTAAGGGATTTTTGTACCTGTCATATTTTATATAAGTGTTATTAAAAGACATTTTCCATTAAATACATGTAATAAGTAGTTATTGATTACAGTTCACAAACATTTTTATTTTCACAAAAAATAATGTTTTATTTTATATTTATATATGTATTTTATAATATTTATATTGACTGTATACAAAATATTCTGCACTAACAACATCTGATCTGCTGACTTACTCTAAAAATAAAACAATTACTTTTTTAATAATCTTGATTTTATATGATATATTTTAAAATTTTGACTACTGAATTGAAGTGTGCTGTAATCTAACAGTAATACATTAATATTTAGTAAAAATTATTATTCTTGCTAATAAAAGGATGGCCGATCACTGCCTAATTTTAAATTAAATTAACCATACCTGTAAAGCACAGACTTGGTTAACTCATTTATGATGACTGTGTCAAATATTTTGCTTTCTTTGACTATTGTAATCAGTTGGGTACCGTACCAAAAGAAAGACTAGTATATTGTACCTTATTTGTTATCGGTTTAAGGTTCCAGCATCATTGGTAATTAATTAATTAATTCGATTTGTTATTATGGTTTTATAGATGTAATATCGTTAGTGTGATCTATACAAAGCAGTATTTATTAAATAATAATAACAACCGTAGGACACATATAGTTACAAGAATAGTCTACTAGTTATTTTGGGAGAATAACAAAAAAAAAAGTAAAGAATGTCTTATTTTTACCAGGCGAAGTTAGGGCTAAGAAGCCCTCTCTAACACTTAACCTGGCCCTTATAAACTAGCCTTAGAATAGGCCCTTATAACTAGCTAATGACGAATATGTATGAAACATTGACATTAATAGTGGCAAATTTACACCTTTATAAGGAGTGTAAACTTCTTAGATTCTTTTTATTGTAGCCTAATAACAGCATTTGCAGTTACAAGCCTCTTTATAGGCATCTTTACAAGGCTCCAACGTATAGGTTAGATGTCATGTGATATAGGAAATCAATTTTATTTCAGTACATTTTAACACCAAAGTACTTTCTAACTTTCATTGGTATCTAGAGTGAAGGATAAGCTCCAGTCAACAAAGTTTATTAACTAAAAAAAGTTTAACATGAAAAGTACTAGATCAGCCAGTGTTTCTCTCTCCTTAGATGTTAAACATAACCTCAAAGAGAATGAAGTATATGAGAATACGGTGTAGAATGTACTCGTAGATTGATGGTGCGATAGTGAAAGCGAACCCCGCCTCCTTTGACCTTGTGCGTGCATCGGACAAACATTATTTGACTTGCGATGACAAAAACGTAAAGCTATCCTTTATGGAGGAATTTTTTGCAGTACGGCAATCTGATACAACAACGATGAAGTCGTACTTAGTGTTAAAAACGGTAGTTCATTTGATAAAGAAATCAGATCCCAAAATTTTAAATTTCCTATAATTCCTAAATTTATTGGACCAAACAGACAAATCAAGTCGTGATTTAATTTTCTTATGAGCTATTTACGCAACCAAGAGTCTATTTCAGTAGAGTTTGTTAATCTGATTTTCGCTATCAGTTGATTATATTAATAATAATTAATAAATAATCCAAAATACTAGACATAGTAAAACTTTTATGTTTTTTGTAGAAAACTGTGACTCTACCGTGCTTAGAGATCGTGTCTGAAAGCATCGCAGCGCACTCAATTGTGCACCTGATGAGACAATGAGAATTCCTCTTCATCTAGATTATACTTGATTTTGTAGTCTAGGTGTCTCTGATGTCGAAACGATTCAAAAAGTTCATTTTAGGCTTCTTCGTCCCTAATTTTTCTTGGATATCTTTAGACGAACACTCCAGATTGCAGGAGTCAAGTCTATGACACTGTCAGATTCCAGACGCTGCACTAAGAGGAAGGTTTACTGGAGACTCAACGTTCACAATGTTCGTATGTTGATTAGCGTTCATTTCATACATACAGTTGAGCGTATTAATGTATCTATTGTAGACTCTTGAAGAATTTGGAGGGGGAATTCCTGAGCCTTTCGCTTTATTGTGTACTGACCAAATGGTTTTGTGATTTAATTAATTTTTAGTACAATAGTTCTAAGAAATCTTCTTTGTGTTCTAAACATCTTGATTGATGCATGTGATACAATCGAATAGTTGTAAATGAAAATGAATGATTATTGTTACTGACTGCATCTTCATTTAAAGCATGGACAATTATAGAATATCTGGGTATCAGCTTTTGAATTCTACGAACGCAATTATTTTATAAAGTAGTCTCAGGAAAATCATTATCTAAAATTTTATTTGGAAATTGTGCACAGGTTTGCAACACCAGAGCGACATGTTCAAAACCATTCTTACGGATTGTTAAAAATTGAAATTTGCTTCTAAATAATCCATTTTAACAAATCAAAACATTTTATTTATCTAATAGAAACTGCCTTAGAGTTTGCTATCGATGCCTAAAAGTCTTAAATAGTCAACAATTTAAGACATATACCTCTAGAACCCAAAATGTTAGTAATACAATTATTTTATTTAACACATCCAGTAATTAAAATTTGATAAATATATGTTATTAAACATTAAAATAGTGTAAGAAACATTTAAAATCAAAATACTACAACAAAGTAAGAAAACTAATTTTTATATATTTGTTGATGTAAATAATTATTTAAACTGAAATTTTACAGAATAAATTAAATTAACTTGCAATGGTTTACTAATTAAAAACCCAGTGATTGATGTATGTAATCATTGTAGTTTTTTTAAAGATAAGAAAATAAAGGTAAATTTAGTATGAAAATGAATAAACTACCAAAATGTGTAAATAATAATTTATTGAAAGATTTTATAAATACGTTGGATCAGTTGAATTAGATTGTAAAAAATACATTTTAAAGATATAAGCATGCAACAAGTTTTTTAAACACAAATTTAAATTCCTGAATGCTCAAGGAAAGGTTATCTGGATTAACAAGGGTTTTGTTACCAAAAGAATACAAGAACTTTGGCTTACAAGAATAAATTTAACTAAAAATTAAATTTGCATAGTTTTTATTGAATTATGGATACTGTGTTTCCTATGATTATTTTCCCTATCCCTGTGATTATCTTTTTAAAGTTCATAAGTTTTATAAAAATACAATCCAAACAGCAGATTGCTTATTAGAATGATTTTCATATTAAACGAATTTTTATCATATTATTATTATTAATAATAGTCAGATTATTACTTGATGGTACTTACGTATGTCACTGATATAAAGAAGGCACTGACACTAACACTATCACTCAGCTGACTAGGACGGAATGGCGGCCGCTCCCCCAGTCAGCTGTTATATACCAACCTCTCCCGCCATCCCGCGCAGCCTAATTGCCTTATCCAGTACTGTGTCCATACATGACCTAACCTGCTTCGTCTAATTTACACAATTTGTTTCCTATCGAACAATTACTAAAGTACATAAAAGATTAATTGAGCTACTGCTGTCAAGTGGATAACGTAATTTTACAATTCTCAAAATCCAAATTTTAAAACATTACTTAATTTGAAAAAGGAAAGTATTCCCATATTTCATAATTATTTGGCGTCAGGTAATGTGCTAAATGAACACAATTAATGTAACATAGAGGTGTTTAAAGTTTGTCTTGCTAACAATTTAGAATATTCCTTGAAGAAATACAGTTAGATTTTCACACTCAGACGTGTTTAGATCAACTATTTAAAAGTACACATTCTGTTGAACAATAGCCTACATTTATTTTCAAGCAAGCACGTAAGCAAATAGGAGCATTACATAAATGTAGAATGATGTTATGGCCAAAGATGAATAAAGACATATTTCAATTTTTCGCATTATTTAATTTATTGATTAATGTAAATTAATGTAAATGAATATAATATTAAAAAACCATAATAATTCATACTGTCATTTTGCAATCAAAGACAAAAGTTTAGTCACCTAGTCCTAACTAAACTAGGTCAAGTCAACATAATCGCTAGTATTACGCTACATTCTATTAATGGAAGTACTATGTCTGGCTACCAGATTTCGTTGAGAACGGTTGTTAAATTGAAAACTCGAAATTTTTCTCTTTTCCGTGACCAAAAACATTCCTACTAGGCTACAGGGGGTTCTACATTCCACCACTAGGTCGAGATCAGAAGAGAAGCCACCATTTAACGTATTATTAGCCAAAGTTAACTTATTTTACTTTAACTTTAGAAGAAAACAATCTATAACATTTTCCTTTCACTTTTTGTTGTGGAAGTCGTTCCACTTGTAGGCTATACATTTTATAGGGTTCCCGTGGGGATAAGGTGATAATGGAGTCGAACTACTGTAGATAAGTGGATTGGAAAAGACAGAATTGAAAGATTGTAGAAATTATGATTCTTTTCAACTAACTTACTTCAGGGATGCTTGGATACATCTTGTAATCCAGTTGAACATGATGCTCCTGCAGGATGTTAGGAGATACCTAGGATAGTGCATGAGAAAGGGGTGGGAGAGCTGTAAAATAACTAACCCGGCTGATACCAAGAAAACCTAGGAACATGTGACCATCTGGGATGTATGGCTACATTCCTGTTAAGAGTCCCGAAGCAGGCGTAGGTAGCGAAAGGAGGCACATGTCTGTAGCATAGGGATTTTCAGAGATGCCATCACTGACTTCAAATTGGTTGGAAACACATCACAGGCCGTGTCAAGGTGCCCATTCCTTCGTAGGTCTCAATTCTTCGGGTGTAGTTTAACGAGGCAGAATGGGATGTGGAGATAGAGATTTTCCAATACCACCACTGAGTTAAATGCTGCTTGGGAATATCTCATAATCTCTTTCGGAGGTCTCAATTCTTTCGGGTGTAGTTTAGCGAGGCAGAATGGGATGTGGAGATAGAGATTTTACAATTGCATTCCTGACTTCTTTGATGCTTAGGAACATCTCACAAGATGAGACCTCCAATTGAGTAAAGACGGTCGGTCAATTGGATGTCTCATCCATAAGCTCTAAATTATATTAGATTATTTAAAATTTTAAAATGATTTCCGTCTATTAACTCATAAATTCAATAACAATGACTGATGAGATAATAACATACACGTGTTTTTAAAATTGATGACAGCTGATGTAAATAGGCATTATATAAATGAGGCATCAACTCGATGCTTGAAGTAGGCTACTATGAAGCAAAGTTGTGGTTGAATTGTTACATATCCAATGTCATCAATGTATTTACGATTTATTATTGTTGTTTTTTGATATCGTATTTTTTGTATATATAAACATTAAATATAATTTTTCAGTAGCAGCGGTCCTATCTAGACCAAAGTAGAGGGGTCGAGCCGCGATCCCCACAGCCTGTCCGACAGTAACTATGATCGGGGGTCGGAAAAAGGAAGTTGGTCACCATCGAGTGAAGAGGAACTGCCGGGCCGCCGCCGCGGTCTGGGTCGCGCTGGTCGGTCAAGGTCGTTTAAAATTGTCAGTTGCGGTCGTATTATATCGGAGGTGGACTGAAGTGGTGAATGCCAATATTTCAGCACTCTAACTACTGTATTGTTTAAAATAAAATTAGATGTACATTATTTATCCAATTTAAAAGATGTACTCTCATTCCACACCGTTTTTCAGAACTTCTGGCATGGAAATGTCGTTTATATTTAATAAAACCAATACAACACTTACAATTTATAAATCCTAACAATAGCTAAAAGTAAGATATGGACATATCGTGTTCTTCAACTCTTTTGAAATCTGTAGGCTATTTAACAAAATAAATCAATTATAAATCAAGTCTTTGAAGTCTCCGGAAAAGCTCTTTAACTTTACTTTTCAAAGTAAGAGTTTTATATATCTTGACATTAATAAGGAGGTAGGTCTACTTGTACAACTTCCAGTTGTAATTGATACCATTCCTCAGTCTTTTAATATACAGTGTTTAAGAATTATTCACATTTTTAACTCGTATATATTGAGAAATGTATCACTTAGATACACTATTCTTATTTTTTGAGTATGAGCTTGTTTGAAACGACCACATTATATCATTTGTACTAATACTGTGTTATTATTTATATAACAGTGTATATATTACTTCTACCCGTACTTAACTTGAAGGCAAACCGCATCAAAAGGTTTAACTGCTAATCCTGGTGGGTTTCATTATAATTATATTAACTGATTGATTGATTTAAAAGTATCATAGTTTGAACATATAATATAGCACTAAATATTTTATTTGGTACAAACTTGTACCGACGATCTTGACCTCATCCATACCGCTACTAGTTAA
The DNA here is from genome assembly GCF_021130785.1 of Homalodisca vitripennis. Taxonomy (NCBI): domain Eukaryota; kingdom Metazoa; phylum Arthropoda; class Insecta; order Hemiptera; family Cicadellidae; genus Homalodisca; species Homalodisca vitripennis. Next base: position 118,188,471 of record NC_060210.1, on the reverse strand, counting down.
TATTTTTACTGATTCTTGCAAGGACGTAATCAGCAATGGGGACCAAGGGGTCCGGACCCTCCCCAAGTTTAAAATCTTTAAAATTACTTTTTTTAGTAATAGTAAACGATTATTATTATTTAAATTATTCACTATTACTGACATGTACTGCTGAAAGATCGTTCTCAAGAAAGAAACGGTTCAAGAACTTTTTAAAGAACAAAATGGCGCCTTTACTGGTCCACTTTCAGGAAAATATCAGTTGTCTGGACCCCCCTCCCCAAATTTCCTGACTACGTTCTTGGTTTCTTGGCCTTGAAAATTGTTCTAAATTCGTACCTTGTTGGAAAGTATCTCTGGTGACCACCCGTACCTCGCAAGACTTTCGCATGTCTATTATCTTGATCCTACATACTCTATATATCTGCCTAAAAAGCAGGCTGTGACGAAAAGACCTAATTTTTATCTCATAAGAACAATAGTAAACCCCAAACAGTTTTGCACACTTTCTTCTTGTCTTATTTAAACCCTTTTGAAGGGTGTCTTATTTGAAAGATATATTTTAAACACACCCACACATTTCTTTTCGAGTAAAGTGTACACTTTATGAGCACGTATACGATAATGTACAAACAATTGATATTTTTCTTGAAAAATTCAATGAATTATAATAATTATGCCTCGTGGTTCTCGAAATATTTTAAATAATCTTATCAAACGTACACTTTTGTCCCCATTCCCATTCTTATCCGTCCAACAAAAATCCGACTATGTAGGTCGTGAGACTACTTACCATTCATTACTAGGAGGGCATAGAACAAATTTCCATAAGGTATGATTTATATTTTTGGATTTAGGGTTAGATCACAACATTACTAGACTAACTAAAAATCAGTTTTGAACACTAAAAAAGCCAATTATTATTATTATTATGAATCTGTCGGTGTTGGCACATGCTATTGCTGTGAAATTGAAGTTGAAAAATGTAAATACTGTAACATTTCTTTATAACATTTTATTTAGAAACCATTATATGTAGCATTGACTCCTTCATTCCTTGCTTTTTATGCACGTTTTTAAAATTCATAGTTAATACTTATAAATGTGCATTTATATAAATAACTTTTAAATCAAATGGATTTAAAAAAAAGGTTAAGGTTGTTTAAGTCAGGAAGGCTTCACCTTCGGCCCATAGCGGACATCATCCTGGCCCAAAGATCGACTCCCAAAGGAGCGTGGTTTACTGTTTTCAAACATGTATATAAATGTAGTATATAGGTGGAGTTTTAAACCAAATCTTAAGAAATGTCAACTCATTCGAGTTATCGTTCCTTCAGACGGATACACCGACAAAAATCTGCTTTCTTCGTCGAATGGTGGAAGAAACGCCGCGGCTTAACCACATAAATTGCGTGGTGACTATTTTAATGTATAAATACGTTTGAAGGGCATAACACTAGATCGAGTAATTAATAAAAAATAACATGTTATTGATATATAACAACATTAAGTTGTATCATCAACGTCAATACTGAATACAACAAGCGCTAAATAATGCGTGTTTTCTATTAATACCTTAACAGTAAAAAAATAAATAAAACTAAATATAACTTAACAGTATAACCTTGGAGATTTAAAAATAATTTAAAACATAAAATGATTGATATTTATAAAATGTAAATCTTCAACTTTGAATTTATTTATTTGCATATTTAATGTAACAATTCCTTGTACATATTCTGTTACAATCTGAGTTAACTTGCGTTTGAAAAACCACAAAATTAATAAAAAACTGCTCTGTTTTTTAGGTGGCAGTAGGCATTTACTCTATTTGAAGAATGGTATCCTGGGATACGCAAACAATCGTATAAGTATATAGTATTTACAGTGGAAAGCTATAAATTGTACATTATCGCATTGCTATACATCCCGTCCAGAGCTATGTTCCAAATTTTAAGGCTTTACGTCCTCTCAAAGTTTGTTCAAAACCGATAAAAGATTTTTACTTTACAAACAAACAAGACAGTGAGTTAATAACACATTTAGAACTGCCACACATGACATCCATGCTCCGTCCATCCTTATTTTTACTTTATCAAACAAACAAGACAATGAGTTAATAACACATTTAGAACTGCAACAATGACATCCTTGCTCCGTCTCCATCCTTATTTTTACTTTACAAACAAACAAGACAGTGAGTTAATAACACATTTAGAACTGCCACACATGACATCCATGCTCCGTTCATCCTTATTTTTACTTTACAAACAAACAAGACAGTGAGTTAATAACACATTTAGAACTGCCACACATGACATCCCTGCTCCGTCCATCCTTATTTTTACTTTACAAACAAACAAGACAGTGAGTTAATAATAACACATTTAGAACTGCCACACATGACATCCATGCTCCGTCCATCCTTATTTTCATCAATCTCCAGTCGTTAATAACACATAGATATGCAACAAGCCCTTTACCGTTTATTTTTACTTTACAAACAAACAAGACAGTGAGTTAATAACACATTTAGAACTGCCACACATGACATCCATGCTCCGTCCATCCTTATTTTCATCAATCCCAGTCGACATAATATAGCAACAAGCCCTTTACCGTTTAGCTTGTTATGAAAATAACAGTGCAGGCGCAGAATATAAAAGAACAAAATCAATTTCAGGCCAAGCTTACATTTTTTTAAGTTTTGCATGAAACTAACCATTCCAACAAAATAATTCTATCACATATGTCAAAAGGTTAGTGTAAATTGTCATATGTTTTCAAACCGACCTGCCTGAAAACCTGAACCTGTGCTTTGATTTGTAATAAATGGCCTTACAGTCTTAGCATGTTCACAATGTATATGAAAATGGTATTGAATATTGTTTGGGAGTCTTCGTTAATTCTTTGATTCTGTTTTCCTTGTTGCCCACATGGTAACCCGTAAGACCAATCTAATCAGAGTGCCTTTTTAACAGACAGGAAACTTTAGATGGACCGATGATAACAATTTTCGCGATGTAGAGATAGTAGAGGTAGAGTTTCACTAAATCTCGATAGTCTAGGTCAACTAGTTCGACCTTTATCATACGTACAGAAAGACAGAAATCGGATTTGGTTGATCAGCAACAGGTGGGTGAAGCTTTGTTAAACGCTCAGCCAATAAAGAATACTCCCGTCGTAGTATATATTAACAATCACTCGCTGGGCAAGATTTCAGTAATTTGTTACTTTATGAATAATTATAATTACATTTTTTAAACTTTGATATTGGCAATGGAAGCTATGAAAGGATAATGGGATTTTGGACATTTCTTTTTTGTTATAAAATGTGTAACACAACGTTTCGAGGATTGAAATCTATCCTCTTTTTCAGGTGGGAGGATATTTCATTAAAAAGGAAAGAAAAGAAAGATAAAGGAAGAGAATAGGAAGAATGTTTGACCAATTTTCTTTCTCTCCTTTTATATTTCATATCCTATATTATTCTGTCCTACCACCTGATGCAGAGGATGGATTTTCATCCTCGAAACGTTGTGTTTACATTTTGTAATACATTGTTAAAGTGTTTGCCACCAATTTGATCGGTCGTGGGTACAAAGAAAGAACGAACGGATGATTCACTAAACGTTTCCAAATCACCGGAAGTGTAATCTGAGCCAGCAGAAACATAAAGCAAGATGCTGACTGTTACTTTACACCTATCTATGAACGCGCAGAGCTGGCGATAACATTCCATTCTTGGTGACTAAACAGAGCTAAATATTTCTGAAATCTACCGTTCCACTGTAAGTTCCTCACATTGTTTTAACACTCCCGATAAAATTCCTGCAACTGCAAAATATGTCTTTCCAACTTTATAAGATTTAAAATTGCATTGAGTTTGAAGAGTAGTTACATGGTAAGTGGTGAATGGATTATCTTTCTTGAGTGCGTTGCTTGTCTCGAAAGTTTTCGAGTATCATATAATCAGTCATTTATGGTGACTCTAGAGTTTTGGGACGAAAAACATCGTGTTTTAATCGTGCACGATTTGGATCTCAGTATTAGCCCCTTATGGGACTAAAGACTATGATTCTGTGTTTTAAATTTGAATCTACACTAATAAGGTTGTCACTTCGTTTTTGGAACTGAGCGCAGAATTTCTCTCAAATTTACTAGAAAATGAAATAAATCAAAATCGATGTAGTAAAATAAAATGACTAAACCTTCCTTAGCATAATGCCATTTTTTGGTGGGCTATTTTTGTGGATGACGTACTTTTAGGAGATTCTAATTCCGCTGTTTCTAGAAATGTTTTAGATAGAATGACTTGGAGAGATATGTTGATAATATTTGTGGTAGAGATACATATTTGTGGTATACATATGTGGTAGAGGCATTTATGTTTTGCACAGACTAGTAACGTTCTGTTCAACAAGTATTTAAAAATGGATTATTATGGCATAATCCATTGAAATTTAGATTGAAAAAAATACTTTGAAAAGGTTGTGTAAAAACCAAATGGAGCGACTCTTCAGATTTTAAAAAAGATGTCCGAATAATTGGAAAGTTAAATAAAAAGAGTAGTGTAGGGAATCTAGAGATTACTGACTTTGCCCTGTCTCTACATTGTTGGGGATGATCGTGTACTGCAGATCAGGTGCGTCTTGATTAACAGCGTCGAGGTTCAACAATATGAGGCTGTAAGCAGGGACAACTTTCAAACTCAGTAATATAGGCTGACCTCAACACCTTCCGGTACAAGTTAGTGTTAGGCTAATCAATAAACTCCCTGAGGATATCTTATAACAACGAAAACCAATTAAAAACTCACTTTATGCGTTTTCTTTTCTGATTAATTTATAATGGGGCACTGTAATATCTGAAAATGCTGGATTTGAAGTCAATACAAAATTGTGTTTGAGGGAATGCACAAAGTGTATGTTTGAATGCGAGTGGCAAGTGGAATATTTAGATGAGAGGACATCTGTTTCATAAAATAATTGACGATTATGGTACAATGTGACATTCTGAATTATAATACAATAAAGAAATTATTATTATTATTATCATTAGACAGTTATATGAACTTATCAAGGTGGAACACGGTGATCACCAGAATATATGGATTTGTGCTGGGCAAAAAATCCAGGAAAAATATGGGGGGGGGGGATCAAGATGACTTTACCCGTAGAGGACAGACAGTATCATTCATTCCCCATTTGGTTCCTTAAAGAGTACTTGAACCGTTTCAATGTTGAGAAAGATCTTTAAGCAGTATGTCAGTATTACTGAATTATTAAAATAATAATAATTGTTTTTTTTAAGTATTAACAAAATTAAGAAATTTTGGGGAGGCGGAACCCTTAGAACCCCTCGCTGCCTACGTCCTTGGCACTTGGTCAAATAATCCTTTCACTTTATCCATTCATGTCCGTCATCCATTCTTTCACCTAGGTGAAATTCTAGAATTTTGCAAATTATTAGGATATTTAAGATCACGAGGTATATCCATATTGAGCTGTTTCACGACTAGCTTCAGAAATGCTCTACTGACAACATTCACAGCCATACGAGTTGAAGCTTGTATCAGTCAATTACTACCAAACATGGCAGTGAAAGGACTACCTCCTACTTTCCGGTGAAGGAGTAAACCGCTCCAATCAAAGTTCGAATGTTGATCGACCTTAACTCGCGAAATACCTAACGAAGATTCCTACAACACAGGTTTTATAGCATTATGCTGTTAGTTAATATTCTCTTCAGAAATTATTCATTTGGAAATCCTATTGACTCTCGTAAATGAAATTATTTGAATTTTTCAAACGGTATTATGTAGGTATTAAATTAAAGAATTAGCTCTACCAATGGTGTACGTTCAAACATTTTCAAAACACTCCACTGCGTTGTCAATTTGAGTATATTTTAAGACTTTAATCCAAGATAAAAATAACGGTATTGAAAACTTGGAAATTTGTTCAAACTGTACCAGTGCTTTTACTTGCGAGAAATGGCAAGATAGTGGATTGTCTTTTAATTATATTTTCACTGTAGAATCAATATTTGACCATAGCAATATCTCCTGATCAATGTGAAGATAGTATTGAGCTGTTTAGATGTTTTACTTAAAATAAACATTATTTTTCAATTTCTGAGCACATTTTGTACAATTGACTACAACATTAGATTGTGTATAGAAAGAAAAACGAGTTGACATTGTGAATATTTGGAATTGTGTACCACTGAAATCAAAAGTAAAGACATCAAAAATTCCATTGAAACCCGGCTGTTGAATGATGAATGGTGATTGGGAGGAGGGGGCTGTATCGAATCTTATGCGTCATCTTGTGCGGCTCTGAGTTGTTACCTAGCGCTTAATCAAGTTCTGGTTCTTAATCAAGTTGAAACCTCGATTTAGAGCTATTTCCCCGTATAACACATCCGCTTCCTAAGACGTTGTCTGCACCTATCTTACACGTTTCCGTACTTATAAACGTACTCTGTCCCATGCAGCAGTTAATGTGTTTAGAACCCTAGTACATTCTACGATAGCATGGAATGATCTAATTACAAAGAGACCTATCTGTCACTGATTAGGGTATAATTTATAACTGACGCTCACAAAATTAGCATCTAACTTTTCTTGTCATTCTGCGTCGAAACTTTATTAATCTAATCAAGAGGCAGCTAAAGAGAAACGACTTTAACCACTTAAGAGCAATAATAAACTTTACATTTTTATTCTTTTATAGCATTACGAAGATGTTTCATTTAAAGATCATTTCCATTAAGGATCCAAACGATTTTTAGTTTTTATTGGAAAGTGCATATATTTGGATTATTAAATAAATTACGAAGTACAACAAATGCACATTTGTTTCTGAATAAATAATTAAAATAAAAAGCGATTAGATGTATGTTAATCATATAATTAAAATAATACATCTTCCGTAATTATACGACTATAAATAACATCATTAACATCTTATGAGGCTACAATCAAGATGGGTGCCAGTACAATCGGCTCTTAAGAAAAGTGAAGGCGTGAACCGGAAAACTTAGTTATGACACGCAAACCATAATTAACAAAAAAAACGTATATTTATGATATTTTCGGGTTGGGAAATATCACATCTTAAATTGTGATAAATATCCTTCATTACACAAAATGGTTTATTCTGATATATGCTTTCTTACAACTACTATAGTGGCCAACGACGACTTTCGAAGGCAGTGGCAGTGGCAACGCACGCGCGCGTCACGCTTCTGCACAGCGAGTCCGCAGCCTCCTCAATTAAGTGTCTTTAGTGGAGTTTCACTAATAACCAGATTAACAACACATACTATAATAAGTGCATCCTTCCCGTGCCTTATGTAGCTCTCGTCTTGGCCACCACAGTTCGCCGTAATTGGAACTGTTTTGTTATTCTTTATTTGATCTTAATTAGTCTTCGTTACTGTCGGCTGGGGCTAAGGCCATTACCAGAGACAAGGAGACAAGGTTTCTCGAATAATTGTAAATTTAAACTTCCAGCCTGTAATTTCCACTACAACCTTGGGGTGGAGGCATTGTTTTGTTTTAAATTTGCGTGTAAATTATCGAATAAATAAACTGGTTCGCAGTAATTATTTAAATATTTAAATTGTATCTAAAAGTGTTTTCGAAAAGTTCCATTAGTAAGGTGGGCTCCTGCAATACACGTTTAAGTGACAATATTTATGGCATGGGTTTTTAGCAAAACGTCGTAAACTGTAGTTTGCATTGTGTGGTATATTTTATTTTTGATAAAACTAAAGTTGGCAACCCTATTCAGCCATTAATTTATTCCGTCAGTCTAACCTTTGTAATGTCCGGAAACATTCGAGATTTGGGTATTTGAGGTGTAAATTGAGTTTTTAGCTCTCTAGAAAAGATGCTTATCAGCTTTCTGAGGCTTGGCGGGTTACTCGTAGAACATCACCAGAAGAGAAGTTATGGAAAGATATGGAGCTATTTTTTTATATATCGAGGGAGTGTGCAGATTGTTAGGTTTTCAAAACTCTTAATCCCTCGGTGCCCTCTTTGGACATTACTAAGTAGAGGTTAGACAGTAACATACGAGTGTACAAATCTCGACTCTTCTAGTCCAAAAAACAAAATTCTGCTAATTAGCAAGTATTCTTCGAGAAAGGTTAGGAAAGTTATTAGAAAAGATAGACCAGAATTACAGTACGTTACACTTAGCGCAAAGATAACTTTGATTACCTCTACAGCAAGTAAATGTTCCTGGCGCCGAAAAAAACCATTGATTCTCACTACTGTATTTTTATGCGTCGTGGAAAAGTATAGTTATCAATACAGAACGTATTATATCTGGCGTAGACTAGACCGGTTAATCATCATTTTAGATTGCAACACATGTAATATAGACTATACATATTGATCATCACTACAGAACGGAATCCATCTGGCGTAGAACATACCGATAATCATCTTAATAGGGCATAGTCCATGTAGTATAGACTATAGATACTGTATTGATCATCGCTACAAAACGCAATCCATCTGGCGTAGAATAGACCGATAATCATCTTAATAGGGCATAGTCCATGTAGTATATAGACTATAGATACTGTATTGATCATCGCTACAAAACGCAATCCATCTGGCGTAGAATAGAGCGATTAATTATCACTATAGAACGCAATCTCTCTGCTTTTGACGACACTGATTGATCATCATTACAGAGTGCAATTCATCTGGCGTAAATGTCATTACAGATTACAAATTATATAGTATAGACTCTACGTATTAATTATCAATACAGAACGCAATCCCTCTATCATTGACGACACCAATTGATAATCATTACAGACTGCAACTCATTTAGTATAGACTCTACGTATCACTACAGAACGCAATATCTCTGTCGTTGAAGACACCGATTGATTACAATTACAGATTGAAATTCATGTAGTAAAAAAGTTAAATTTAGTCCGAAAACATCTGTTACTTAATTTATAATTGGCACGAAAATGCTATAAAGTTAGTTAACTTAAAAGAATACTACCCACAACAATTTCTCTTAGCCAGCAACTTATCTATAACATTTGTAATGATAAGTAATAAATACAATAACAGATGAAGGGGTTTAGCGAGATTATGAATAACGTCCATTGTAAAAAAATGATAAACCATCCATTAAGTTATTTAGCCAAGAAGAGCTTAGCTTGAGGCAAGCTCTGTATTGACCTCCAATGTTATTGTTATTGATCATCATAACAGGTAAGCAATGGCTCGACCCTCGGTTACCCATCTTAGGCATGAGAGCCAGAACCGGGCAGACTATCCCCAGGCATACCAACACACCGGATAGTCTTCTCCAAACCAAACATGGCTCGGTAATAAAGCTGTCACCATCGTAAACGTTCCTCCAGAATGTAATTTAGTGTGTATACATAATTACTATATTAAATAAATTATAAATATTAAATGTCGGCACAAATAATAACTATTCGTTGGTTTTCGTTGGGACTCAGTCCCAACATTTGTTAATAGTACCTCTAATTTATTTCTACATTTTATCTATCACAAGACAGTTACGAGGGAATATTTAGAATACCAATATGAAAAATTGTTTAAACTAAGAATAATTAATAGATATGTCATGTGTTTAATGCTGTTTTATTTATTACATTTATTGTTATTTATGTATTATGGCTATTTTGTAAGATTTAATATTGAGTAGTTTAATCTGATAAACAAAATTATTGAATTTATAGCGCTTATTATAATTTATAGTTTTGAATGTATCATTCTCTCTTGTAAAACATTTCCCAGTTTTGCCCAGTCTTAGTGTTTGCCTGTCCAGGGTATAAGTTGACTTCCAATCTGGAACACAAACACGATTATCTAACTCCGCGTAAAGTAATGTTATAGAAAAACAGGTTAGATAAGTTTGTATAACATTTATTTTTAATGGACTTATAATAATAAAGGAACATAAAAAAATGCATTGGGGATCCGTCAGGGTCTTTATAACATGAAGTTGTTGTCCGTCTGTCGTCTGTGTGATAAATCATCATAGAAAGGTCCGAAAGACTTGAAACTTTGTACATGGGTTCATCTTGGCTCAAAGAAGAATGTAATTGATTTTGGATTCAAAGGGTCAAAGGGCAGTCCGTCCCTCTCGTTATGTCGCGTCCTTCGATTCTTTGTTATATCGGTTTATTATTGCTTAAATAATATTATTAAGAAATTGTATTTTTACATTGGTTTTGTGTCAATTTTGGCATTTTATAAGTTTTAAAATTACTCGTAACACGGTAAAAAAAGTTGTCTGATTTTAACCCCATTTTCAGGTCAAAATAAAAAGTATCCAGACCATGAGGCAAGGAGTGTAACACGTATACAATTATCCTATAAAGGCATCATAAAGAAAGCGGCAAAAACACGGTATGGACTATGCTTATGGACTATTATTCCAAACTAGAAATAGAGTAAAAAACTACAGAATTTATAAATTAACAAGTAATTAAGTGAAACGTAAGAGCTCTGTGTATCTTCTTATAAGTAACAATGAATGGCGAAATGTGTTGGTAAGCGCTAATCTCGATAACGGCTGGACCAATTCGGTTAAGTCTGTTTGTAAAATGTCCATTGAAATCCGAGGAAGGTTTTTATGAAGAAATAGTTAAGAAAAGTTACCTGGAATATTTTGGAATTCAGAAAAAATTGTAGTTTTTACGTTTCCTAATTCAAATTAAACTGGCACTAAACAGCTGTTGACAGCTATAGTTCGACAAACTCTCTGAAACATCTGCTTATATTTAAATTTTATCATTAATAAGTAAACAGTGCTTGATCGGTAGTGTAATGCAGATAGTAAATAAAACATGAATATATAAATTTTACTACAGATTGCGCCAGTGACGAATTAAAATCATCTAATGCATTAAATACTGTTATAAAACTAACCTTAATGAACAAAGTTATGAATGTTTTCACATGAGTCACTTTAAACTGGTGGGCTTCCTTGACATTATCATATTACATTTTAACAATGGCTTATGGGAAAACAGAGAAATGAATACTAACATGCCTCAACGATTCATTCTTTCCCTGGCTACAGTCCAAAAAACAAGTGTAACGCAAAACTTTAATAACGATTATTTTGGAATGTTGCATAACCTTAATAAGAAGTTACCGAACCGAAGTAACCTTCTTATACCGAAAGTACATAAGAAGTAGGTAGGACTTCCTCCTAGGTCGTAATAGACTTTTCAGTCCTAGCAAACTCAACTATGCCAACACGATTTTGACCAAAATAGATTTTCGAGAACTAGATAATCGATCGTATATAGTATTTTGATCGAGGCAATATGGCAAGCTAAACTTTGACATAGTAGGTAAGTGAATTTAAACGGTCTTAAGTAGGCACTTTTTAACCGAACTAGGCATCTCGGTCCTACGTAAGTACAGGTATATATATTTTTTCTTCGTCAGAACAACAAGGCAAACTCTACTATGGTACTGGAAATATCTTAGACCTGAAATATACAAGGACTGGAAATATACGCTTTTTGACCAAAGTAAGTTTCCGAGACCTGTTTGATCCGAAATTTGTGTTTTCTTGATCGGGGTGACAAGGCAGATTCAGCTGTGACGTTATTTATATAATTAATTAGAACCAGAAATGCTCCTACACGTGCCAAATACGATATAATAATTAAGTTAAACTCTGATACTATTTATCATGAACTTAAATAATATCTACCTGATGTATGCCTAATTACGTTTTAAAATTTTTATAGGACTCCCATCATATCACATCATAATTGCTTTTACTAAGTAATATAAGGACTTCGGTTGTAAAGATTGCGTGCGAAGCCGCAGGTAACAGCTAGTAGTCAATATAAATACTCTACAACATACCGAAAATAGTGTATTTATGTAATTTGTCTAAATGAAAAAGGCAATACTGTTGTGGTCTGATTTGAATTTATTTGCAAATCTTTAAGTGGCTCACTTTGCTTCTGTAGAAAACTAGTTCTCTAAAGCAATCCTGAAACACTAATTACTTCGCTAATTCTTAACTCAAGGTTTGTTAAATTCAGAACTTCGTCCGTTCTTTACAACAAACAAAACTAATTACAGACGTAAAATCAGAGTTTCACGTTTTACATCACACTGGAGCAGCCTTTAATGTTGGATTCTATTCTTCATTGGTTGGATTTGAGCAGCAAGCTAGCCTACTAAGAGCTTTCGAATTTGTAAAGTTGTACAACAGAGCGCTGATATCTTAGACAGTAAGTCAAAATGAGATGATTTAACATTATACAAACATAACATAACGAATCCATTAAATTTATATTTATTTAACGAAATATCTCATACTATATTCTTTGGAACACATTCATACGTCAACGGCAGCAGCGTTAACAAAAATACACGATTTATAAGTTGTCAAAGAAGAATAACTTACCCCCTTTTATGTTATATAGGGTTTCTGTAAAAAACTATAAACCCTCAAAATGCTAAAGGAAATCAGTATCGTAAACATTAAATATGATGATATAGTTATATTTATATATTATGATTTATTAAAACATTTTCTTTACTAAACTTCAAATTTCTTTATTGCCGTAGATATTAAAAATGTATAGATATTGTCAGAATTCATTGTTTAAAATTTTTACAATCACTCAACGTTGAAGCAATATTCAAACATACATTGTATGCTCTCATACATCACTCATCCTGCCAATATTCCCACTTACACTACCGGTTATGTCTACTGATTGACCGGTTACTCAGTCGTATACGATAAACTCGTCAGCACTATAAGATGCGTGGGATGCTAAAACGCGTTTCAAACGAGTTTTTAACGCCTCGGGCGTTGAGGCATTCTTTATTGAATTTGGTAACTTGTTGATAAAACGAACTCTTTGCCTGTGAGGGTAAGTGTTCGTAAACCCCCGTCCTGTGTCTCCCAGTTCGGTAGGCGTTTCTGACTCTTGTCTTGTATCCATGTATATCTCGGCCCCTTGTCAGGGCACGTTGTGACGTACAAAATGAGATTGTCTCCAAAATATACAGACAAGGCAGGGTCAACAGAGTCAACTTTCTTGAAGGCTCCCTTGCAAGATTCTCTGAACTTCAGTTGTGCAACTATCCGAATTGCTTGCTTTTGCATTTAAAAAAAGTCTCATTAACTAACTATTATTTTAATTAAAAAGTCAATCATATTTTATTTTTACGTAAAAATAACATTTTGTTATGTTACATAAAAATAGCGAGAAATGGGTTTTACTTCGTTTTAAAACAGTGGAGGTAAAAATATTTGATAGTAAAATTAATTATTTTGATAAATAGTATGAAAAATATTATTGTACACAATTGATAATGTTATTATATTAGATTTTCATCATACTGACTTTACTATACATTTGGGCTTAAAACCTTAACAACCTAAAATATGGTATCTGTTTGTTTTAAAATATATTTTGAATATTAAAGATTGAAAAAGTACGTTTAAAATACAATTAATGAGTATTTGTACGACATTTAAGTTAATAAAGAACGTGCTTGCTTCATATTTCATGTTTGCTTGTTGTTTGTTGTAGCCTATACAGGTACTATCTGAATACTAAAGATAAGACATTATTGTATTATATTAGTTATTGTACTATCATAAGAATAGCGAAGATCTCGAAGAGGTATCTATTAACCAGCAGTGGAACGAATTTCGATGGTAACAGAGATGTAGGTGACACACCTGTCACACAATTTCGTTTGTTGTTTCCTTGTTGCCATAGGAACGCTTTCTGCCACTTGGCTGGAATTCCAATCGCCTTTAATATGACTTCATAAACTGAACGCTCTTACCAATAAAGGTGAGATTCCATGTGGCACGGTTATTTGTTATTTATTTGAAAATTTTGTATTTTTTACCTTTTCAAAAACTTATTACTGTACAGAAAACATAAACTGTTGCATCCAAATATGTGAATGAACACTATTTAACATTCATGGTTATTTCATTCAACAACAAGGTAACTGCTAACTAATACGGCAAAGGTTCGGAGCCTAGATGTGAATGTGTGGAGGCGCTCTCGGTAGGCTGTGGCTACTTGGACAGGCTGCCGAGATGTGGTAATAGCCTGGGCGTGTACTGCGAATAAATAACACTGGTCAAATAATACATTCTTGGGGGACCCCACATTTAATATGGTTTGAATTGGATATTGCATTTTCTGTTTGATTTGGTTTTAGGTGGCTTCAAATATGTGTGTGTGTGTGTGTGTGTGTGTGTGTGTGTGTGTGTGTGTGTGTGTGTGTGTGTGTGTGTGTGTGTGTACACGAACGGTTAGGATAATTAAACACTAAGACAAGCCAATAAACTTCAAGTTTTAAAATTTCACTTTAAGATTTTTACTAAGACGAGTAACTTTCTATGGTACTCGATGTTCTATAATTATTTGTGATAAGTTAATTTAAATTAACTATTTATGCTTAAAATGTGTTAATTCACAGGACTTAAATCTTATAATTGATCATGCTGATCGAGAATGCTACTTATCTTCAATATCATTCCAATCCGTTTTGTTCTTAAAAAACAATCTTGACATCATTGTTCCATAAAATTTTACAGCTAATTCCCACGCAAATGTTATTTTGTATCAAGTATTTTTTGTGTTGTGAGCAAAAGTCTTCTTAGATGTCCAAGTGGGCAGTATCTCGGAAGAAGTTAATTCCTTGTTTTTACGATACTAAGACAAGACAACCAATTATATCGAACCAACCTCGACTGTAACTGTACAATAATTGGTTTCCACCAGATTTTATTGGCTGATGGAGCCTGCGTCTGTGTTTCAGTAATATCTCGTAATTGAATGAGGCGATTGCTTCACTACACTCACACATGGTAGCTTTACTCAATTAGTCTTTTCCTGAATTGTGTGCTATTCATACTCTGTATGTCGTACGTGAATGTTTTACTTTCACTCTTTCATGGTTATAAACCGTTTAACAGACTTTATATACAAAACAGACTTTAATCAATTCGAGAAAACACATACTTAAACAGTCATTGTTAGTACATCTTAGAAAACATCTGGTTAACGTGACTGCTGACTACAAAATGAGCATGCTGACTTCCAAAGTGAAGATTTATTTCATTAATAATAATGAAGGCTGTCCGGAACACAAGGACGGTTCCAGCACGCAGACAAAATAATGGCGCCGGGCAAGTAGACTGCGACTGGGACATTTCTCCGCGATGAACATCTTTACTTTCGCGCGCGAGAAAAATGCTCTTGCGCGCTATCCGGCAGGATTTGAGGTTAATTGCCTCTGGGGCTTTCACACTAGCCAGCTGACTGTGCTCGCGGTTCTGGCGGATTTGGTAAACTATTCCTTCGGCGTGGAGATTCCGATGAGTACGTTGGCCTACTGGGAACATTTGGTCACGTTTGTACTTCCTGTAAAATGACATAATAGTTTATATTTCCTTCCCCACATGCTGAGGTATAGGTAAAACTATTGACATGCTAAAAAAAGTTACTTTTGGAACATTTTCGGACACTTTGCCAGTGGCGCAGTACAGCCGGTAAGGCGGTTATCGCGAGATAACTGAATAAAGCATCGTCGAGCGTGGCTGCTGCTTGGATGGCTGACCGCTGCGCTGAGCAATCCTCTCCTTGCAAGCAGCCAGCCCGCTTGCCCGACCATTGTCGGTAGTTCGGAAGTTACCTTTATACTTCGTCTGGTAAAATAAGACATATTACTCTACTTTATATTTGTGAAAACATCAGGCAAAACCCTAAGAACGTACATATTTTCTCTAAATTTTGCATCTGAGTGTAATAAAATTATAATGCTTAAAAATCTAATTTTTAAATTGTCAAATCTCAAAAAACACCCCATTGGAGAAAACCAAATATTTATTTATAAATACACTCGTTCTAATTATTATAATCAAATTATAAATTATTTATAGACACTTGGATGCTTAACACAACTGCACGAACGTAATCCATTTAAGCATGTAATTCCAAGTTATAATAATTGAATTTTGGATGGAGTGCAATATAAAAAAATGACATTTATTATTTGGAGTGTTAAAGAATAAAAATAAAATTTTTTGTAATGTCTACTTCCAACTGCTTCTTATTTTTTCTTTCTTCTGTTTTTTGTAGAAAAAGGAGAGATGGGCACTGGCCTGTACGAGGATCTTATTAAACAGGATAAGGAGGAGAGTCGATACAGTGTATGTCGATTATAATGATAAAAAGTGCTAAAGCCTTAGACAATATCTGAACCTGTGGTATTTCTAACTCACATTTAAAGTCCAACTCTTAGACCGCTCGGCATCGGCACTCCCGAGCCGAAAAATAGTTTAACTATTATATATATCATAAATAATCAAATAAAAGGGGATTCAGAATTATTATGCATTGAGTTGCAAAATAGTTAATTACTATAATACCTTATTTTAAAATAGGTTTTAATCATATAATTAAAATTGAAATGTATGTTTTTTCCAAATAATAAGTCTTTGATGACTCAGCTGAAAACCTTTCAGAGCTTTAATAGGAAATTAATACAATCTCTACTTCTATCCGAAGTTTAGATACTATGGCACAAGGCAAGGAATTAATGGAATCCCCAAGAATTTATTTTTCGCTCAAGAGAAGATGCATGGTAGGACTATAGCGAACATAATGTATGATGGAGGCGGGCAGTCAGTAACCCTGAGTTAATTGTAGATTTGCTCATTAACCGCCACGGTCTGGCCGCAGTCATGCTCTGGTACAAGCGGAGCTCTCGAAAGTCAGTACCACCGCAGCGCAGCGACGAGTAGTCAGTCAGTCCGGCCCAACACTTTACTCAACTATGCTAACATTTGTCCAATTACAGTTTAAATAAACATTATTAGGTAGATAAGTATAGTCTGCAGAATCATCAAATCAACATTACAGGTTTGATGGACATGATGCGAGATAGGTAGTTATCGACCGATTTTACTTTTTACATCGAAGTCAAATTTTTTCAAAATACTCTAGCAATGTTTAGGTTAAATTTTAGGGAAATTATGAAAAAAAGTTATTATATTTTGGCAAAGTAGAAAATTTATTATTACAAAACCTATTTATCAAATTGATTTATAACTTTAAAACTAAGAATTTGACATATTGCGGAATCACTATGACAATTAGTTATGTACTGATTAAGAGCTGAATGATCACTTATCAATACTCAATAAAATAACTATTCTAGATTTCTGTGAAGTTGTGGGTTTACAGCAGCCAGTATTGCAAGGCGTGCTGCAGTATTACGTAGGCTACAGAGAGTGAGGCAGGTCGGGTAACCAGTAAGGCCCGACGCTCTCCACGCCATACCGAGGCACGGCCCAGTGGCCAGATCGCGGTCACTCCGCCTCGCGTCCGCTGCCTTTTTTGGCCTTTCCTTGAGCCGTCAGCTTTACTGCACCTGCTCGCGGAAGTGCAGAGGTCAGGGGGGACATCGGCGCGACTTTACTGTCTTAAACGTGCCCGAACAAAATATTGGTGTAACTTATTTTCTATTGTAGTAAAATGTGTTTAGAAGTGTACATTACAAGCGAACAAATACTAGAAGGGAAGCTTTACCAACCGATTCCTGAAAATATGAAAACTTTGATGTTCATAACAAGTTTGGTGCTAAAGTAAAGCAAGATGTTCCTCTCGATAATTAATTTTAGAGGCTATGTCAATAAGATATGATTCATACATAGGTTTTCCACTCTTCGAGAGATATGCTGCTTATGCAATATTTTATTCATACCACCAAAAAGCAGTTGAAAATAGCGAAAGTACTGCAAAGGTCTAAACATTAACATAAAATTCCCTATTCCTCTCTGAGAGTGATAAAGTCTTACGCGCATTGAAAAAAACGAAATTTCACTGGCGCACAGTTAGCAGCTTCATCCAACGGCCAGACCTAGGAACTATCATTGGCGGAACATAGCGGTCCAATGGTCCTATTCATGTCTGTGGATTGTATTGAATTTGGTCATTTTCATACTCCCCAAAAGAGTTTGTCTATTACTATTGAAAATGTGGGTGGGAAAGTAAACTAAAATGTAATATGTAGTAATAACCGACAGGCACTGTTAACTTCACATACCGATGACAATTTAGTAACGTTTGGCCATATGCTCAAGGTGAGATCTTGCAAAATAAGTGGTAAGATGTATCTTTTTAGAATGGTTGGTATAATTATACTATTAATTTTAAAATATCAATTAGTTGTTATTATTATTTATTCCGACACAGTTAAGAAGAAGGAACATGTCATGTATGGCTTTCATAACGAAATATAAATCTGAATATGCATGGACGTAGCCAGTGAGAGGGTGCAGGGGTCCGGATCCCCCAAATTTTGAATTTTTCATTTACTTTTTTAGTAGACGATTATTATTATTTCAATAATTCAGTATTACTGGCATGTACTGCTGAAAGAGCATTCTCAACAGTGAAACGGGTCAAGGACTTTTTAAGGAACAAAATGGGGTCTTACTCTATTTCCACTACGGGAAAATATCAGTTGTCATGTTACCCCCCAAATTCTTTCCTGGCTACGTTCTTGTGAATACGTAATATTACTTTTACAGGTAAATTTGTATAAAACTGATTATGGCTTAGCTAAATAACTCATATACTTTGTAATGATTTCAAAATGTGCAAACTCCATAATTTTAAACCCTTACAAGATTTAAATATTCAGGAGCTTACAAAAGATTTCTCAAAATGCGAAGTTAGTTTGGTTCCAATAATTAATTATGCTTGTACGTAGATATCAATTAATAGTTATATTTATTCGATGTTATACGGTTAAAATATTTTAGAGCAAACATGTGGAAACCTTATGAGATTTGAAAAATCCTAGTAAAAAATAATTGTAAATTATTTAAACATTCTAAAGACTATGGCGTTTTACTCTAAAGTGGCTAATAAATTATATAAACGTTCAATTTTTGAGATTTTGGGTGGCTCGAATCCTAAAACCTTACATAACAGATAACTAAAATTAGTCAATATAAATATTACCTATGTTGTCATAATAAAAGCCTATTGGAAGTAGTTAAAAGTGTGTTTTTTTAGGTGTAAAAACAAAAACATTTTTTAGTTACGTAAATAATCTTTTTATAGAAGTTGAGTTATTGTTGAAATTTGCTACTTTTAAATACAGTTAACTCAACATTATTTATAAGTAAATCATAATGTGTCTAAAGGAGAAAGGTCCGAACCTTTTTTGCAAATACAACACAAGATTTCTTTCCCTTGGTAAGCAAATAGTTGATTTATTCCTTGAGATCAGTTCATTTAGTATTAAATTAAAACATTCGTTAGCTGGCTGATGTATGTAGAAATCAGTAATACCCACAATGGACAGTGATTCGGAGTGTAGGCCTTACAAGTCTAGCATTTATATCAAAAGATAAAAAGGGAAATTTAAACCACGGGAGGGAAGTTACCTGTCATCCCTCAGGTAATTGGCACCTCTGGGACTTTTCCCTCGAATGAAAAAGTGATATTATCAGCGCTTGAAACACAAATAACAAAAATGCAATTATTCAGTCGAAGGTTACATTGCTAGCCCTTGCGGCTACCATCGTAAAATCATGTATTTCGAAATACCCTCTGTTTCTATAGTTCAACTGTATGTTTTTAAAATATATTCAATCACTAATAAACATTGATATACTTTTTAGTTTACTTTTGGGTTATGTTATTGCACCCTACTTCGACAACCCACAGCAAGGACTAAGCCCGGGCTGTGGAATATAGACCAAGCCTAGCTGGTTTGGATCCTAGCCTTAACAAACCGACACAACGAAGTATAGAAGGATCCAACAGTAGATAATGAAAGAGTTACACAAACGGACAGACGGACTAACGGACTAATGGACTGCGCTTTTGATTTTTTATCCCAAAGTAATAGCCTATGTACCCAGATAGACCATTTCAACTGGGACATGTTTGGTTATCTGCTAAAAATATTTATGAAACATTACAATTTAGAAAATAAATTATAATCAACTAGCTGTTACCCGCGGCTTCCTAATTAGTGTTTCAGGATTGCTTTAGAGAACTAGTTTTCTACAGAAGCAAAGTGAGCCACTTAAAGATTTGCAAATAAATTCAAATCAGACCACAACAGTATTGCCTTTTTCATTTAGACAAATTACATAAATACACTATTTTCGGTATGTTGTAGAGTATTTATATTGACTACTAGCTGTTACCCGCGGCTTCGCACGCAATCTTTAGAACCGAAGTCCTTATATTACTTAGTAAAAGCAATTATGATGTGATATGATGGGAGTCCTATAACAATTTTAAAACGTAATTAGGCATACATCAGGTAGATATTATTTAAGTTCATGGTAAATAGTATCATAGTTTAACTTAATTATTATGTCGTATTTGGCACGTGTAGGAGCATTTCTGGTTCTAATTAATTATATACATAACGTCACAGCTGAATCTGCCTTGTCACCCCGATCAAGAAAACACAAATCTCGGATCACACAGGTCTCGGAAACTTACTTCGGTCAAAAGCGTATATTTCCAGTCCTTGTCGTATATTTCAGGTCTAAGATATTTCCAGTACCATAGTAGAGTTTGCCTTGTTGTTCTGACGAAGAAAAAATATATATACTTATGTAGGACCGAGATGCCTAGTTCGGTTAAAAAGTGCCTACTTAAGACCGTTTAAATTCACTTACCTACTATGTCACAGTTTAGCTTGCCATATTGCCTCGATCAAAATACTATATACGATCGATTATCTAGTTCTCGGAAATCTGTTTTGGTCAAAATCGTGTTGACATAATTGAGTTTGCCTTGTCCTGATGAAGAACTATTACGACCTAGGAGGAAGTCCTAGCTACTTACTATGTACTTTCGGTATAAGAGGGAAATCCTTATTACGGTTTTTGCAACATTCCAAAATAATCGTTATTAAATTTTTGCGTTACACTTGTTTTTGGGACTGTAGCAAGAATGAATCGTTGAGGCATTATAGTTTTCATTTCTCTGTTTTTCCATAAGCCGTTGTTAAAATGTAATATTATAATGTCAAGGAAGCCCACCCGTTTAAAGTAACTTATGTGAAAACATTCATGACTTTGTTCATTAAAGTTAGTTTTATAACAGTATTTAATGCATTAGATGATTTTAATTTGTCACTGGCGCAGTCTGGATTAAAATTATATATTAATGTTTTATTTACTATCTGGATTACACTACCGATCAGGCACTGTTAAATTTACTTATTATTGATAAAATTTAAATGTAAACAGATGTTTCAGAAAGTTTGTCAACAGCTGTTTAGTGCCAGTTTAATTTGAATTATGAAATGTAAAAACTGCAATTATTTCTGAATTAAAAAAAAAAAAATCAGGTAACTTTTTTTACTTTATTCTTCATAAAAACCTTCCTTGGATTTCAATGGACTTTTTACAAAAAGAATTAACCGAATTGGTCCAGCCGTTATCGAGATTAGCGCTTACCAACACATTTCGCCATTAATTTTTATTTATAAGATAAATAAATATACACAAAAATGCACACACAAATATAAATACAAATAAATATCATTAAATATTGATACACAAAGATAAGAAACAATATACAAAATCATTTATTTGAGCACACATATTCAATAGTTCAAAGACACGATTATTAGTATATTATTAAAATGTCCTTAATGGATATCTATTAGTCCAAAATTATATTTAAAACCTTGCAATCTTGTGAACATATTTTAACTCTATATTCAAATACTGTTATAGTTTTATTGCGAATTTACAAGGTATTTCTTAGCTTGCAGATTTAGCCAGTGACAGATCTCGCAGTGGACTGTGACGTGGTCGCACGAGCATCATACTCGTACTACACGTGCCTCGCCCGCCGTCAAGCACCGGAGTGTACCGTTCCCACTCACGCTCAGCCCACGCAGGGTCATGTCATTGTTTCCAAATTTACACCTCACATGATTCATATTCATAGTCAATTTCTTGGGTTTTCTGGTCCTAGACAAACCTCACACAGGGTTAAACTCAATTTCAATTATTGGAGGAGGAAAATATATTTTGTAAAAAATATATTTAAAAAACCATTAAACTCAATTTTAATTATTGGGAGGAGGAAAATATTTTTGGTGAAAAATATATTTAAAACACTATTAAACTCAATTTCAATTATTGGGAGGAGAAAAGTATATTTTGTAAAAATATATTTAAAACACCATTAAAATCAATTTTAATTATTGGGAGAAGGAAAATATTTTTGGTGAAAAATATATTTAAAAGCCATTAAACTCAATTTTAATTATTGGGAAGAGGAAAAAATATTTTGTAAAAAGATATATTTAAAGACCAAACTCCTTTCAGCTACCTCAGAAACCTCAAAAATTGTTTATTTATTTATAAGGTATTGCACCATTTTAATAATTACATTACATTCATATAGATAGCCAAAGCAAAAATCAATAATAATAAAACCTTGCAAAAGAGTAAAAGCTATGAATTGTTCTATATAAATAATTAGAGGTACAAAATTGATAGTGTGCTTTAAATTTTATTGACCTGAGGAATTAAGCTGGTTATAAAGTAAATAATAAATTTTAAGATTTAAACAATAATAACATAAATATAAATCTGACGAATAAACACTTTGATTTATTTCAGATTAGTACCCGACTAGTGTACATAGTCCAAGA
The DNA here is from genome assembly GCF_021130785.1 of Homalodisca vitripennis. Lineage (NCBI taxonomy): Eukaryota > Metazoa > Arthropoda > Insecta > Hemiptera > Cicadellidae > Homalodisca > Homalodisca vitripennis. The sequence continues at coordinate 118,165,757 of NC_060210.1, read as the reverse complement.
ATAAGAAATTAATTATCATGACACGGTCTTCATGAAGTTAGCCGGTTTTATTTGAGTTTGACGAAGAGAAAAGTGAAATGTTTCAAGTGGAAATGAGTGTGTACAGCTTTAATCCTCCGTCTTACTTGAAAATCATGATGTGCCTAGAAATGTTAAATTAAACAAGCTTGTAATTGTGCTAGACGCTCAATTCAGTCCATCTAATCCAATGAACTAATAAACATTATTTACTGTATAATGGATGGCATAAATACTTTAGTAATAAGTTAAATATTTCAAGGAGCAGAAATTTGTCTCAGGGAAAGGGTAGCGTACAAAATGTAAACAGCCAAACTTACAAAGAAAGAAATGTAAGGTTGATAAGTATTTAAAATTAGTGCCTGGGTGATTAACTGGCAATTGACGTAAAAATCAGTTGATTTTTTCCCATTCCTACACATTATATATGCAATCAAAATGATCTGTTGTGTTGTGTTGAAAGTTTCCCATGAGGTTGAGGTGACTTTTCCGTTAATAAAACCTAAGCTGGATACTTAATAAGATGAAATACCAACACATTAACTGAACAATACTTCACAATGTACTCATGCAGTTAGACGTCTCACATTTGAATCCGTCATATCAAATTTTGGATAAGACAGAAAGTATTACGTACGCATATGAGTTATTACAACAGGAAATTCGACAGTGTAACCTGTACTGAAGGAGTTTCATTGAAAATAAAAGTGAATAAAGATACTTCTTTATTACCTTTGTAGGGTCGCGGAATAGATTTTCAATATTGAAGTATATGATACCGGGAATTCTCAGAATATAATATAATAAGTACGACACCATCTGGCAGTCCTCTGTCATTCAAGCTCTTCTTTTGTCGCCTTTATTGCTCGATGGCGGAAAAAGAGTAACGCCGACACATTTTCAAGGATGTAGCATCGCTTTTGTAATGCAGCATTAGCGTTCAGTACCGTTCTACTATCTACAATGGGCCGTAGGTGTTCGATTAATAGTGTGGATACATGTTCAGATTAAGCAAAATAAGTCTTTGTGAGTTTATAGTGATTGCTTATGACAAATCTCATAAATAAAAATACTTGCTAAATATGTTACTAAGCGCCAAATTAGGCAACAGCTTGTTGAATTCGGCTAATTTTTCAATGATATACAGGGAAGGTTCTTATAACAAGAAAAGCTAGAAAAGTCTTTTGTAATATTCTGGAAAATAATATATATATATATATATATATATATATATATATATATATATATATATATATATGATTCAATGTTTATTGAAATTAAATAAGGCTATTGCCATTTATACAATTTAATGTAAATTAAAAGGTAGTTTGACAGGTATTTGGTCTTCCGATCATTTGTTAGTTTGCTTATTTAAACGCATATGTGACAGATATGGCCAAATACAAAATAATTGAATCGGAAAAAGTAAGCGCTCTGTGGTGTAATGGTAGCACACATTCACCCGGCAAGTGAGAGATCCGGGTTCGACTCCCGGCGGAGCAAGTACTTTTTGTGATTCAATGTTTATTGAAATTAAATAAGGCTATTGCCATTTATACAATTTAATATATATATATATATATATATATATATATATATATATATATATATATATATATATATATATATTCATAATCCAATTGTATTGACACTAAAGAGCTATCGAAACGTAACGCTGAAATTCGTGAAAGAGGCTAAAACATTTAATTTAATTGTTATTGTATTCAAAGTAAAATACTTCTTATTTAAAAATTTCTACATCAGTGTCGGGTATAGAATTTATCCAGATAATAAAATTGGAAGTACTAGCCAAAATAAAATAAACCCAACTATAGCACTGGATATATGAGGCACCATTCATGGAGTTTATAAGCAATAGATTGGGAATAAATTACAATGGACGAAAGTATAAATGTGTTGAACGAAGTAGGCTCCTAAGATGTAAGAACATTCTTATTTTCAGATTACAAAAGTCGGAAGTAGAAACTATTTTACTGAAGTACAGATTGGAGGTGTTCAATTAAACATTATAGTACTTATCTCAGGAGTGTTGGGGAATGCCTTTTAAAAAGGAGTAGGTCATAGCTTCCTTGTTAGTTGAAAAAAGGCGCGCGGAATTGCCGCAGTATTTAAAAAAAAAAACACACTACAAAGTGCGTTTTGGTTAGTACAAAAGTGTAATCTTTTAAATTTATCGGATATTGATACCAAACCCGTACTGATCATAGCTGAGTAATACATCATATTAGTTTGTCATAATATAACATTTCTGCCCACCAATATTTTGGGTCTTTCGGTAAGTATTTAAAAAATATAGATATCGTGTTACGGCGCCCTTTTCTTGTTATTTAGCAAGAAAATTCGTGTAAAACTGCGGGTAACTGTTGGTGTTAAATCAAACAACTTACACAGTGTGTCTTGCATGTTACCATCAAGTATTTTTCTACATTTACCAGTTATTGGTTGGTACCAAACCATTCCTGATCATAGCTGACAAGTACATTATATTAGGCTGACATAATATGACGTTTATGCCCACTAAATATGTTTGGTCTACTGGTAAGTATTAAAAAATATATCGCGTTGTGGCACACTTTTTTGTACTGTTAATTTATGCAGAAAACATTAACGCTAACCATTTTCATTTCCATTTTTTCGATTTCAATATAGAAAATCAAAATATTTAAAACCAAATTTTCCAGCACATTCATATTCAAACAATAAGTTAGTTCCAGTAGGTGGGTTCTGGTAGGCGAAAATTACAACTAAGCCAAATTAAACTTTACTACCAAAGAATGGTAGTATCAAGCATTGAGCATACTTTGGAACCTTTGTAAAGCATAAATTATGAGTTTTGCAATGTTGGTTATGATGGTCGATATTCCCTCGCAAGAGACCGCATCCATAAAGTTCCTTGGGATGTACTTTAATCGAGAGCCGACAAGGGACGTTCTCATTGATATCGTATGCTCGAAGGTTGCTCCTGGAATTTACATTTGCGCAACCTTCCAAAAGTTTTGCTGATTCATGTGTCTATTGCTAGCCAGAGTGAAGAGTTTTCCACACAGGATGACCTTTTATGTCTTGTTTGAAGCCTGAGTTTTGTGAAAAATCCTGTAGAGTTTAATAGTAGTTCAAAAGAATTAGGTTTTTGGGAAGTTTCAAGAAATATATTACCCTAAATTTTAAAGGGAACCAAAAGCCAGTGTCGAATGATATTGGGTTGAGCTTGCTGCATCTCAAAAGATAAATTTTTGGATAACTAATTTATCTACTTATTTGTAACTCAATTTAGCATGAATGATAGTCCTAGACATGTATAGTAAGGGAAAAATAAAATAGAAAACTGAAAGGAAGACTTTTTAGAAGTGTACAACGAGAGTGTCTTCGAATTTGACAATTCGTTTTCATATGATGAAGCCCTTATCAGGAAATATTGAGGAGCTAAACGCCAAAACAAAAGACCTTCACGTGACCAAATTAAAAAAGGATATGGCGGTATTTTAGTAACACATGTAATCTAGTGTGGACATAGGTACCCGCGAATTAAGCGAACTAGTGTGACTGCTACTGGATAGGTAACCGCTTAGCAAGTTTCTTCTTGTAATCTGCGATACTAGAGGGTTGGAGCCTCCTCAGCAGAGATTATAAATTTACACAATTCGTATAAAATACCTAAAAAAATGGCCGCCTCTTTCTGGATGCATTTCGTCCCTAAAAGGCATAAGATATTTTATAGATTCGTCTGTACTAACGGCCATCTTGTTTTTCGTTCTATACTAACAACTCTACACTTTAAATAATCATGTTCGATTTCTATCTCGTTCGTAGAATTGTGAGGTGCTTCATTTAAAAAATATCATCATATTAATAAAAGAGTTATGCTCAACGTTGTAATTACTTCTTTGAAATAACACAATTTTTTACTGCATTGATTCATATTTTGAAAAAAAGAAGAACTCAATAGCGGTTTTCGGATGCAAACTGTATCTTTAAAATGCAATATCTTCTGTAATTAAAGAGCCAAAATTAAAGGTGCAATAGTGTTTGAGATTGAAAATGCACTCAACTGGTTCAAACAAGTTGTATAACAAATTATTACATAATTTATGAGACGAAGAAAAAAGGTTTGCTGTTCGGAAATGCTCCAGAGCCTGCAGAGACTGAAGAGCAAAAGAGTGGTTATGGGTTTATTTCTTGAGATTATCATAGTTTCAAGACACATTTGAGATCTGAGACACAATTATGTCTGAAATACGACTTTATCTTACCACCGCTTTATAAGTAATAACTCTAAAATACTCACTATTTTGACGCAGTTTGAGTAATTTTTGGAAGATCAGCTGCTGAAGCAAGGTCATAGTATGCCAAGTCTTTGCACTGCACGATGAAGTACACATAAGTGCTAGACTCTTCAGCTAGTTATTGCAATGTATTTTAGTTTGATAACAAGTTATCAGATATCCGATGTTCAACTCCTTGTATAGCCCGTGTATGTGGATCAATGTCCTCGTCTACAACGCCTTGTAGGGAGTGTAGTGAGTCACTCACCAGCCGACTGGTGGCGGCGGCGACCTCCCCTCTCCCGCCAACCCGCCAGGTCCACACCTAGTCATGATGAACGGCACCTGGAACTGACGCTGGGCACCGAGGCCTCCCACTGAGGTCGCGGGCGTGTCTGGCAAGGCAGTCAAGGTCGACCTCAGGAAGCCGGTGGATCAACCTACAATACCGGTGCGAACCTACGGGCAGGAGCACACAGGTGTTGATATGTAGAATGACATTTTGATAAAAAAAGGGTACCTACAATCATTTACAGGGAGTAATAACAGCAAAGATTTCGGAGAAAGGATTTTTAGAAGTCCCTATAATGTAAAGTCATTGAAGTAAAGTAAGCAAAGTAAGTAAAGTAAGCAAAGTAAAGTAGTAAAGTAAGTAAATTAAGTAAAGTAAGGTAAGTAAAGTAAAGATGTCTTATTTTACCAGACGAAGTTAGGGCTGAGAAGCCCTCTCTAACAATTAACCTGGGGACCAACGGCTTAAAGGTGACTTCCAAACCACCACCAATGACCGGGCAAGCGGGCTGCTTGAAAAGACAGAATCTTTCAGCAGTCACCTATTCAAGCAGTAGCCTAGATCGATGTTGCTTGATGTAGTTATATTGGTGAATTTGTAAATTACATGTATCCAAATCATTTCCTAAAACCAGCTAAGAATCGTCTTGTTGGTTAACGTTTATACTCAAATGTGAAGTTCCCAGTTCAAGTTATTACCATCACTGCATATTACTGGATTTGTTACGTAATGTCCACCAACAATTTACTGTGATTTTTATACTCATTCATTTATGATTGTGTTTAACTTTCTAACCGAATGTAAAAACCTTCTTTGTGTGGATTGACGATGTGAAGTTCCAGTACTTTTTAGATTAGGTGCAGATTATTATTTATTATTGTACAAAATTATAGTGCCCTTACCAGGATTCGAACCCGGGTATCTGGGTTCATGAACTAAGCCACTACTACTCAGTTACTTTGGCTGGCAATGATGTTCTCAAAACCATAATTTTGAAACCAATATTGAGTCGTAACGTCTTCCATTATGACCTAGTATGGGATTGCATTACCTCAGACTGTAGAGGTCTTGTAAGCTTTTTTGTTTGGATTTCATAAGGAGAAGTCCATATATTTTCTAACCTTATTCTGCCCACTGGACAATGTGAGATTCTTATCAAACTGAACAATAAGAGTTGGCACAGATAAGTTGGAGCTTCTTATCTCTAATGATTAGAAAAAATACGATAACGGCTCTCTAGGATCCCAACTTTGGGCAAAGGAGGTATGACTATCAGAGCGACAGCAGCTGCATGAACTCAGTCTGATATTACACCTACTGAACGTTTGGGAACTCTAAGTCGATTGAAAGGTTAGAAGTGCGTACACGATTCATATCAATTCGCAAATTTATCATTAATTACAATTTTATTTCTTCTATCCTTGTATGTAGATTAAAATTCCAAAAAGAATTTCATAGGTATTGCAAATCATCTTTAGAATTAAAAATACATTACAATAACTTTGAAGATCAATTTTAATACACACAAAAATAAAGAACAGAAAGAAGAAAAAGAAGGGAAAGAGAAGGGTTCAAACATATCCAAAGTACTCGTGATTTGTGATCGGGACATTCTCTGCAGTGACAACGCCTGGACTAGACTCAAAGTAGGATTGGGTATGTTTGAACCCTTTGATTTCCCTTCTTTTCACCTTTTTGTTCTTTATTTTTGTATGTACTAATACCTCCCCCACCTGACGAAGAGGATAGATTCCAATCCTCGAAACGTTGTGTTATAGTACTTTTTGTAACACATAACGATGGCAAATGTCCGAATTCCTGTTATCCTGTAAAACCTTCTATAACAAACTTTAAACAAAGAACTCTAACATATAGGCTACTTGACAGCTCATAATGATAAGGTTTTGATGAGGTTGTACCACTGTCCACATGAGAATCTCCCGGTAAACACCCCTTTTGTAATTCCTAGCTACGCTACTGTGTCGTACTCGTGTTATGACCTCCCGACCACCAGACGCAACTGCGGTCGCGGTCTCTGTCGGTAATGTATATCCAACCTCACAATATGTAGTAGCATACGACCTTTGTAGGCACGGTCGTTCAGGGAACTGAAGAAGCACATAAATAGTACCGCAATAGCCTGAGAAAACATAAACTTTTATAGGCTGAGCGTTAGCAAAACCTATTCCTCGAGGAGCTGTTTTCGAGTATGTCTGTCTATCTGTCAGCACTATATCTGGAAAAGGAACTAACATACAGACTTGAAAATTTGCACGAAGCTTCATTTCTGCATAGGCAACATCGAGGTCGATGATGGTACTTACAGACGCGTGAAATAAGGATTAAGCTTTGACAGATGTAATACCTTCAATTTGGAAAAGGATCCTGACGAACGATGTGCAATTACACTAAAGACCCCTTTTGTACCCAAATAGTTCACAACTCGTCAAACAAGTACTTAGAACATAGTATTATGTGTTAAATAAGAATATTAATACCAGATTGAATATTTAAAAATATGGACCTACGTGTCTGTACAGTTTTAAATGCGTCTCACACTCTCTTTTCTATAAACAGAAAAATAAATGTTATACTACAAGCCCTAAGATTAACTTTTTTTATTTTCTGTGCCATAGGTATACACTAAGCTAAAAACATATGCGGTATAAATTATATAGCTTTAGTTCTGATAGAACAAATATAAGTAAATACTATAATTAATTAATTCAGTGAATACAGTATTAAGCAATATTTTTTAAATTATGAATGAAACTTGTAATAGTAATTCCGAAAATGTTGTATTTGATTTTTATGAATGAAAAATGATAGTATCAAACAACAGTTTTGCAACGTTTAGGAGAAATTAATACCATTACAAATTATAACTTTTTTTGCGCCTTCCATGTAACAATGTTTCACAGGTGCTATATCCGTGTGTAGATCACGTTTTCAATTATGAAGGCTCTAATGCAGCTCGCACCAAGTTACACCGGTCAGGTTTATAGTTTCCGTGATACTATTTTATAGCATTTTTACCACAAATTTTATTAAGTGCTAGGTGTGCTAAAATTACCCTTCTAAGAAAAATTCTTTTTGGACATTTGGACATTTGCGTAAAGCTTGTCACACTCAAAGCGCCCGTTTGAAGTTTACTGTATTTTATATATACCGATATATTTACTGCGGAGGATGACTTTATGGACATTTGGACATTTGCGTAAAGCTTGTCACACTCAAAGCGCCCGTTTGAAGTTTACTGTATTTTATATATACCGATATATTTACTGCGGAGGATGACTTTTTGGACATTTGGACATTTGCGTAAAGCTTGTCACACTCAAAGCGCCCGTTTGAAGTTTACTGTATTTTATATATACCGATATATTTACTGCGGAGGATGACTTTTTGGACATTTGGACATTTGCGTAAAGCTTGTCACACTCAAAGCGCCCGTTTGAAGTTTACTGTATTTTATATATACCGATATATTTACTGCGGAGGATGACTTTTGGAGTGGACGGAGCCTCCTGGTGACAAGTCTTAGGTATCTATTTAAGCGCGAGATAAAATAAAAAACACACATACACCAAGACAGGCAAAGAACAAAAACTCAATAAGGAAATACATAGCAACGTTTACCCCATCGGGCGCACGACGCGCTTTACGAATGCCCGGTGTGTACCTGATCGGGTACACGACGGCATTTGTGAAAGATCGTGTGTACCAGATGTGGTACACGTCGTCATGAACGTGTTTAAAGGTTGTTGCAAGCCTAAATATGAGGGATACCTTCCCCTGAATGCAACAGGCTGGAACAGAGCTACCCTTCGAAGGTGACATGACCCGCTATCCAAAACATGGGATCTGGAATGGAGGCGGCCCCTACCCTAACTTTATCCATCCTGAATATCATGTCACTCAGGAAACAAGCTCAAATATTCAGGACTAAGTGTTATGACTGGTTTCCTCAGCTTCTTGTCCTAAGTGAAAAGAACAAAACAGTCAAGATATTTAACCAATAAAGGTAAATTTATGTAAATATTAACCCTTTGATACCAGCCTCGGATACTGCGGTCTGCTGAGCAGTACTAAGGTTAAGAATCACTCTCAATATCTAAATTGTTATGACAATAATACCTAATTATAAACACACATACACTCAGAGAACTAAAGTCATCATAAATTCTTAAACGAGTTTAACTGTTAGTTAATTTTTAAATTTAAGTAAAATTAAGAAGAGAAGTATTACAGTTAAAGAATACAACTACAGGGTACTGAATAAGACTGGATAAATCCCAGAAAAAGAGGAAGGTGCAAGGAGTAGTATTTAGCCTACGTCTAGTATAGCGTGTCTGTAGGGGGGTATAACATTATGGAGCTAAGGCAATATCGGAGGCCATCTTGAAACCCGCCATCTTGGATTTAGGTAGAATTTTTGTAATACGGACTACGGAGGGGTGATGTCGCACATCTTCGTGAGCTGAATCATTCTCAGGACGACACATGAAATCTGTTTTAAGATAGCTTTATTTTTGTAAAAGTTGCTACCTACTAGAGACAAAACCTGGGATACGCCCCCATACAATTCGGACGGTGGGAGTAATCATATGTAAAAATAAAGATCTCTATCTTCAGGGCTCGAAAGTTCCGTCTCATTGCTCATTAAATTTAAAGTCCAATCGTTCTGAAATTAAGGAAGTGGCCAGCAAGGGGATCCAAGGGGTCCGGAACCTCCCACATTTTCATTTTTTTTCAGATACTGTTTTAGTAAACAATTATTATTATTATTTATATAATTCAGAATTACATGTACTGAAAGATCGTTTTCAACAAAGAAACGGGTCAAGAACTTTCTAAGGAACAAGATGGGGCCTTTTGTCCACTACGAGAAAATATCAGTTGTCTGGACCCTTTAACTAATACAATCAAAGCTGTGTAAGACAGTTAACGCTGTTATATAGTTTTAAAAGTTGGACTACTGCGTAATCTTTATTTGGTGTTGTCTCATATTAAAACTTACAATTACACTTTCTATCATATGCTTAGTATAAGAACGTATTGTTTGATTAGTACTTTTTGATTGTTGGTGATTTAGGTTTTTTTCTGTACCGCCTATATTGTTATTTTATTATTTATTTATTTCTGAATATAGTCCTACAACTTAGAAATCAGTATTATTCTAAAGGTACAGCGTTTACGCTATGAAATGCCTCTCATATTTGTCAGATATAGTGTTAGTCGAAATCGATCAAAAATTCTGATTTTGATCATAACCATTTTTTTACCAAAAGCTCTATTTAAAAACTTTATAACTATAGGGAAACCCCCAAAGCCATCTGAATGTTTATAAGCCTTTTACCCTAATATCTAGATATCTACGGGTAGTGATGTGCCTCTTCATTATGTACAAACATGAGGTCGCCCAGATATAAGTGACACATTGGTTTTTGCTGTACTTAGGGTAGGTCAAAATGGAGGATATAAACCGTCCAGAAATTATTCTTACTAGGGATAACACCAATGTGGTAGGTAATTCAGAGCATATCTTTTAGTTCATTTCCAGTAATGTTAGGTTTTTTTGAAGTGCATACATAGTGTGCATGAGTTGACACACAACTTGTTTGTTGTAATTTCTGATTCATGCGTGCCACAATGCTCTGGTTTGATTTATTTCGAAACGAAATGATTGCAGGCCTCGAAGCGTGGCTTTACTGGTTTCTTGTATCACTAAACTATGGAAAATTTTGGAAAAATTCTGTTTTTCACAATCATTTCATTACTCAAAACAGACACTTTAAAACTAGATGAAAATTATGACGTTTTCCATTGGTTTTTGTATGAAAATGAGATGGAAACATTTAATTTCATCTTTAAAAGATGTAATTACTTTCTTTAATACAAAAGTTTCCACCACTCTATTGATTTCTGGTTTTCTTTGTTTCCAACGAAATGGAGGAACAATCTGAGATGGGTGTTACTTTAGGAAGTGAATTTCCCTCTATGTGGGGAATACAGTAAGGGATGGAAATTGAACTATATATTAATGCTGAAAATATCTTGAACTGTCCAATCAGTGTGTTACATATTTAGGTACATTTTGCATATAAGTTAGCATATTTCAGATTACAAACGCGTGAAATGAGGATTAAGCGTAATGTAATACCTAATGTAAACAGATGTAATACCTTCAATTTGGAAAAGGATCCTGACGAACGATGTGCAATTACACTAAAGACCCCTTTTGTACCCAAATAGTTCACAACTCGTCAAACAAGTACTTAGAACATAGTATTATGTGTTAAATAAGAATATTAATATCAGATTGAATATTAAAAAATATGGACCTACGTGTCTGTACACCGCATTAGGTTTTACATTAACCTCCATTCTTGGATACAGTATAAATTTTCATCCAATTTTTCTTCCATTACTTGACCACTTTCCCTGCTCAATGTATCTAGTTTTTCTAGTAAGAGTCCTCTTTTCCTCCTCTTCTCAGTATTCATATTTTTGTTCATACTTAACCAGTTTAGAGTTGTTGACAATAAATGTAATTTAACCCAAACAGGATGTATTGGACTTTATTGAATGTATGGGATTTCAAACACTTTGAAAATAACTTAATTTTGAACTACAGTTGAATAATCACTTGATGAATTAACTATCAGATACAGTTCGACTACAACACTTATCTTTAGCTCTAAGCATCAAACAGATTTGTTTAATTTCAAATCAGATTCCATATTTCCTATCGATTCCAAAAGAAAAACAACCCGTATTTACTGTTTAAATAGTATTTTTGTAGTTTTAAACAGATTTGTTTAATTTTAAATTAGTCTCCATGAGTGGAGTTTGTTTCGCATATTAAGATCCAATTATAAGCAAATATGTAACTAAAAATGTTTCCTGAGTACCTAACTCACACTCTATGTTAGATTTTTTTAAATATTAGCCACACAAAACTAAAAAGTCCATGTACTTCTGTCTTTGATAAAAAAAAACTTGTATTAACTGATAAAACAGTCTTTTCCTAGGTTTTATACAGATTTGTGCTATACAGATTTCTTTCATTTCAAATTAGTCTCCATAAGTAGAGTTTGTTTGACAGATTAAGGCATAACTATAAGCAAATAACAACCATAAAGTCTTCCTGATTACCTAACTCACATTCTTTGTTTGATTTTTATTATCAACCATAAAATACTAATAAATCCATGTACTTCTGCATTTGTTTCTGAAAAACTTGTATTTACTGTTTAAACGATCTTTTTGAGGTTTTAAGTATAAAACAAAATGTTCTTTAACACTTTCCAAAACCTAGTTTCTTCACTATAGCTCAATGAAAATGTGATAAATATCTCGAGGCAGCATCACCCAGGAAACAAAGTAGCAAGGCAACTTTGATTTTACCTGCTTCCTTAGATTTCGTAGCTGTTCCAAGGATAAGTACGGCTTTTGTTTGAGTTCCATTTCACTCTCTCTGACAATCGTATTTCCAATTTTTATGTGTTAGGCTCCTTAAAATAAATGATACAATATAAACGACCTGCAGTATCTAATAATAAATAAATACATAATAAAACCTGGATTTCAACACATCCATTATATAATATGTTACAAATTACCCCTACACTATACGTATTATATATGTCCTACAGAAGTCAGCTATATATCCCTGTGTTATCATAAGTACAGTAGGGTACGTTTTATGAAACTTGTTATGTTTCATATCACTCTCGATAGACCGTAAGACGTAACTTCATGCACATATCGTGGCTCTGGTGGGAAGAGTTGATTAAATGTAATGTCAAGTTAAGCTCCAGTTAGTAGAGCGTTTGGAATCTAACGCTGTCGCAGGCCTAACTCCTGGCATCTAGAGTCATGTTCGGCTGAAAAGATCCAAAGTCGTCGACAGAGAAGCTCAAATCGAACTCTTTGCATCGTTTCGAAATCAGAGTCAGATATACCTGGACTAAAAAAATACAATGTAACTTTTTTGAATATCTTCAGACGAACATGACTTTAGATGCTAGACGTGGAGTCTCGAGACAGCGTCAGATTCCAGACGCTACACAAAGGGCAAGGTGAGCTAGAGCTTGACTCAACAAACACATTAACGTCATGGTTAGGGAATATTGTAACTATCGCATTAAAAAACACAAATTAGTTAATTGGCTAATTAGCTCATTGCGTTATATATTATATGTGTGTAAACGTAATGGCAATAGTGTAATTTGTAATTATTACACCACAGCGACCGATAATATTAAACTTAGAAACAGATGATAGTACTGTAAGTGTCGCATACAGTAAAGTAGAAACTGGATGACATTTGTAAGCGGTAGTGGTTTGTTATAGCATTTGTTATAGTGTACCTGCGGGGCCTGTTTGTCACTCTTCTCTTCTCTTCTTAATGAACGTCATCTTCAGGATATAATTCCGATGTATTTGATAAAACAAGATGAATATATTATCGTTTTTGATAATTTCATTAAAAAAAATCTCTTACTTAATTAAACGAAGACTCAATCTGTGATATAGTTAAACATCAGTTAATGTACTATCTTTGCCAGCTTTATAAGCATAGTATTGGTTTACTACCTTGATTTTTTGGTATAATGTTAGATAATATGCTCAAATTGAGTGCTGAGTTTCAGATTTTGTTACTAAAAATAAGTGGTAGATAATCAATTTTTTGTAAAATTTAAAATAAGATTTTCTTGAATTTTAACGGTTTCAAAATATGTTATGTTCTCATATGGAGTTGTTGTTCTCAGTCACGCAACTCTAATTAATTTAATTGTGCAAAACAATGTAATAAGCAGTATCATGTTCGGGTAGATAATTATTTCTAGCAAATCTATTTTTCAGACATACAATTTTAACAGTTTGTACTTACTTCTCAGCGTATAGTTAGTTGTTTATAAATTTAAAAATAATAACAGTCAATCTTTTAGAAAGGGATTATTGTGGTTGAGTAAATAAATAAGACTCGGGTCAACATGAACAGCCTGCACTCACAAAAATCTACAGATAAACAGGTAATAAAGGAGGGACTACACGGGAAGTAAATCGATTTGGTGGTTACGACTACTTGAGTATAATAACATAATTCTAAAGAGCACACTCTTGAGCCGAACTCTGAAGGCATATGACCAATATATTTTGGGTGGCAAAGTTACATTATTTTCATTTATTTATTCATACTCATAAACGTAGAAGTCTGCCCATATGGGCGATAGCTGTTGATGAAAAGTTTAAAGTCTTGGGAATTCGTACATAGTTTCCTCTTCTGCCAAGGAAGGAAGACATCGATTTTAGAGCCAAAAGGTAAAAGAGCAGCAAAATTTGCTCTAAAAAGTGAAAGGGTTTTGTGCCTCATTAGCACACACTGCACGCAGCACTGTAGACAGATTCTGTTGTGGACACCGGGTAGTGGGGGCCAGTATTAGCCGTGTAACACAAGTAACCCACACGGATAGACAGACAGGTCTACTGCTTTTAAACCTTTTGACATAAAAATCAATAGCGTTCTTCCTTGGTCCAAGAGGAATCTATATATCAACTTCCAAGACTGAAATTTCCATCAAGAGTTATTACCCATATGGGCATACGAAGATACAGACAGGTGGAATGCTCTTTGACTTTTCGACCTCAAATCAATAGCGTTCTTCCTTGGTCCAAGAGGAACCTATATATCAACTTCCAAGACTGAAATTTCCATCAAGAGTTATCTCCCATAAGGGCAGACGAAGATACAGACAGGTGGAATGCTCTTTGAGCTTTTGACCTGAAAATCAATAGAGTTCTTCCTTGGACCAATAGAAAGGAATCCATTATCAAATCTCTAGGACCTTTCTATTGCTTAGACGGGCAGACAACAACATTTTTAAGAGACCGTTCCGTCATGAAAAAATATATTTCTTCTCATTAATGTTATGTTTTTGAATATCAATAGAAAAGCAATTTGCAGTCTTCTATTAATTAGCTATGCAACTATAAATTCTTTTTACTCTTAACATTTTACAGATGACATCTTTCTTGTCATCTAAAAAAATGTACGTAATATCTTGTCACATGATAGATTCACATTTGTATTCATGGTTAGGTTTCGTAACAGTGTTAAAATAATAAATATTTCTGTGAGCTAGGAAGGGTACTACAACACAAGAGTGCCCTGAAATCACACCTGACATCGTCGTCCCTGGGACTCAAAGGGAGTTACAGTATTGCTTTCACGAGGATTTTAAAAGTAGTATTTAATGTTTTTGATTTTTAAAATTCTGTTGAATGAAATTCAAAGTAAGTTTGAAGCGCTATACAACAAACATGACGGTTACACCGGACGAAAATTGGTAACTTGTAAGTTCAGCCCGCTCCAAAGCAGTACCTCCTGGATGAAAGTTTGTAATGGAATAATGGGGGATGAAAAATTCAATGTCCGACAAGTAAATGAAGGTGGTAATTTATTTGTAAAGGTGGAGGTGACAGAGAGTGGGTGGCCCCCGCCCCCTGGAGGTGAGGCGCTCTCAGACAGACGTGCATCAGTGCCGCGCCGGACCCCGCGCTGTCAGTGCGTAGCCCAACACTGGCTATGTGTAGTGCGTCTGGATAGATCGCTCGCCTTGGATAAACAGCTTGTGAGCAGCCCACACATTTTAGTATGCCCTAATTTTAAGAATAGACCAACAAAACACCCTCTTCATTTTTTGAAAATTAATAGTAAGTATAAATACGTACTTGATAGTAAATCGTTCTTTATAGTACGGTAAGCAATTTATTACTTAAAGTTATTGTTACTTACTATTTGGATTTGCTACACATTTTCTAATGTAATCTGTACCGACCAAATATAAATTGGATTTTTGAGACAGTTTTCCCACCGGTACTCCGGTTGATGTTATTAATGGAAAGACATACAACTCGAAAGATATTAGGCAGGATTTTACGAAACGGTATGACGACACGAGAGCTTTTAAAACTCCCAAATGATTGATACGTTTTAACACAATAAACCACTCGAAAATGACATTAAACTACGTATGACCTTGGAACTCAATTATATATTAACATTTAAAAAGTGAATGTAAGTAATTATTTCATAGGTATTTCCCCGCAAAACTATCCACTGTATAATTTACAAGTGATGCAAGGCAAATGAGGATCTCTTTTTTCATTCATACACTTCTAGTGCCTTTGAAGTTCCATTAAAATGAGTGGATGTTTTACTTGTTTACAAACTTTAAGCTGCACTGTAGCTATTTTCTACAGGACAGTTATTACAGACGATAATCAAAACCTCAGAATATCCTAGCATTAATCGAAAGAAAACCATTAAATATCACAATTCCTTTTGATATCTATACTTCTGTTTGATTTTTCACATGCGGTAAAATTGGGAGAGACTTCTCGGCTGTGGCCGTAGAAGTATACCTTTTATTAGTATAATGGACCTTGTTCTGGACCGACCTTTAATAATAAGGTCTCGCACAAGACAGTGGCTTATGTAGACGTGCAGAGTAAGGTTTATAAAGGAATCAGCTTCTCTTTTCACAAGAAAAACATAAAATTACACAATTAAAAACTTTTGACTTCCACAGATTTAAATTTACACAAAAGTTTTAGTTTTAAGTTTTAATTTTCAAGTTTTGTTCTCAATACGCTTACAAATGAAACTGCAAAGTATTATTTCACTAGATTTTTGGTATTCGGTTTTATTCTACAGCTTAAAAAATAATCATTGAAATTACATTATTCTAAAATAAGAAAACATCCGTATATATTTAGTTTGAATAAAGTGTAAAGTTGTAGAAATATTTAGTTTTAAACGATATTGTGAATAATACGTGTATATTCACACGATCGGTTTTTATTTCAATTGAGAAATATATTTTATCCGTGATATTGTAATCTCCATTTTAAGCAAAATAAAACCCTTAGTAAGAAAAAATAATTCAGTCACATTAAGAGGTTTAACCATTTAACCAGTTATTTTTTTACACTTCAAAATGCTAAATGCCAAAAAGGATTTTTAAATGTTTGACAGAGAGTTTTATTTAAATAAAAAACATGCATATGGATAGCATGTAGTATTTTACTTCCCCGTGGTGTTTCAACTATAAGAAGAATTCATTTAAATAAAAAATACCCACCACTTTCCTAGAATCATTATTGTGTTTGTTATTGTTAAAGTAATTATTTTTTATTTGATTTATTTTAGTGTGGTCGGTTTACTGTTACTATTTCTTTTACCAAAATGGTTTTGCACATAGATATTATTCATAAAATTAGGGGATCGGGGGTTGTGTTTTGCTACAAAAATACTTTCATGTGATGAATATCCCAGTCCGAAGATGACACGTTCAAAAATATTTGAATTTGAATAAGCAAAAATTCATAAAAGTTGTGATTCTTTACAATTTTATGATTTAGGGATGTTAAACGGGGAAATAAATAGCCGTTAAACAATAAATTTAAAGCGTCTGCTGTAGAAAATTTGTTTTAAAAATATCAACGATCATAAAAAATAAAATTGTACCAAGAACTGCAGGCAATATTTTCATATATTTGTGATACTAAATTTTTATGCAATGCCCCCTATAACAGGGGTGAAGCGTGATTAAGGCCGATTGAAATGTAGTCGATTTTTGTTTGAAATGTGTTAAAATATATCTGCTCAACAAGTTAATTCCAAGCTTAAAAATGAATTAAAATACGTTTAAAAGAAGAAAATTTAATAGAAGATAATACGATTTTGGGCATTTAACATAGTAAAATGTCACTAAAAATTGTAGCACCGAATCATATTATTCTGTCTAATCTTCCATCGTCAATACAAACCTTAAACAAAGAAATTAAGAGGTTATGTAAAACATGCTATTTAATTTTGAAGGCCTTCGAAAACATGAATTTGAATTGTGACTGCTGTAATAAATTTTTCATTACACGAAGCAAACAGTTCATAAAGTACTGGAATATATTGTTAATCAACACCGAGCCATTGGAGGTTGTTTTGCTACAAAAATATTTTCATAAGGAAAGTAAGTTATTACAGCCATATTCATAATGATAAGAAGAGAAAAAGTAAAATTTGGCCGATGATGACATCTGAGACACCATTATTATTACAAAGGCTGTAATATTACAAGACTTTCTTCAAATTTGGAAAAATAACTCACCCAATTTTGAAATAAACAAAATCTGTTGCAGAGGAAAAATTGGTCTGTTAGTCTTTAAAGATAATTTCACGAGATTTAATGTTGAGAAATATCTAGATGTTTTCCAATTTCAGAAGTATATTTTTAGAATTTTCTGAAAATTTCTTTTGTTTGGTTTTGAGGGCTACCAAAGTGATTACTAGTGGTTTTTAAAAGAAAAACATGCGTCTATTGGTGAAATGCTTATGTTGAAGAAATCTATCACTGTTGTTAACATAAGAAGAACGGTTACTACTGAAATGTTACTGAAAATCCGTGAATGTAATACGGGGTGATACGTACTTCTTAAAATTACGTTTTCTTTTCTGTATTGATACGTATGATATTTTTGAATTTCAATAGAACATTCTGTATTTTTAAATAAGAAAAACACAGATTGAAACTGAAATATACTTCTTGAACTATTGTATATTTTGATTGCTTAGCAAACTATTATGATTGTCGTTACTAATTTAGTACTAATATTTTTAAGATCAGTCCAACTTAAACACATTTACACTGCCGACACACATTTATCAGCATCTTTTGCTGATTATTATTTGGTACAATTTCCTCTTTCCAGCGATATACACTTGGTACATGTCTTCGGACAATATCGTAAAACTCCTTGTACAATCTTTTTGAGACGAATTTTACACACGTAGTATCTTGGTGATGGCGATTAGAATGGTAATACACAACAGTTGTTAGTTTCTCGTGTGGTAATAAAGAAACTGAAGTGTGTGGGCCATGTCCAAAAGAGGATGGAAACCCAATTTAGCTCTCACATTAACAAAAAAAAGGAAAGGATAAAAAATAGTCTCTAAAAAATAGTAAAAATAGTATGGTTTAGGAATAGTTTCTAAAAAATAGACTAACCATACAAAGACATACCGAAACTCCATATATTTTATGGTTTGACCATTAGGAGAAATAATCACAGTGTATAAGCCATTAGACAAGCTGTGCGGACACTCATATCCAGTCCACTAATGAAGATCCTCTACCCGTACTTTGCCCAAAAACTGATGATACCTGGTAAAAGTACAATCAGGTAAACATACCTTATGACCGCAACCATCATTTTCACCTGCTAAGCATACTAATAAAAGAAATGAACCACATTTGTAAAGCACTGAGTAATAGAGAAATGCTCCAAACATGCCTGAAGAGAAGATCTTAAAATTCACACGAGTTCCTGAAATCCAACCTCAAATGAGCTCGTTCACTAAAAAGAGGTTTAGTATTCTCCAGTTTGGTTTTAATTTATCGTTTAATGAGGGGTATGTTTCAAAGCTAGGAGTTTTGGAGGTTTTGAGGCTGGAACCTGATCGAAACATTGTTATACCGTAGCTCTAAAGTGACTAGATGAGGCGCGCCTTTGCACCTTGAAAAGAATATAAAAAAAATAATCCTGTCCAAGAGGAAAATAGGAGACATGTACCAAAAGAAAGAAGACTGAGATAACCCATTTCCTAATTTCGGAGGTTATTAAAGGAAAGTAAGTAAGTAGTTTATAGTAACTTGTAGTTTTGTAACTTTGGAAACACATTTCTCAAAAACTACTGATTATATTTAAATGCAATGAAAATGTTATGCAATGTTTTAATGCTAAATACTAATAATTTCACCCAGAAAGTTAAAAAAATATTAAACAATTTCTGAATTAAAAATTAATTGTATTTAAATTATTTTTACATATTTTGCATTTGCTGTATATGGTAACATTTTCAGAATGGTAGCCTATAACTCATAGAAGGAGCTATATAAAGAAACAAACTTTCAAGTAAAAAATAAGTTATGCTTGGTTCTTTCATCCTAAGCTATGTGTCCGAAGTTAACATTTCGCTCTTGTTAAGGTCAGAATGCCCTTAAATGAATAACTAACTACTACTGGGGGAAAATAGTTAACTAAGTAAATTAAATTTAAAATTGAAAAGTGTTTGGGAATATATGGAGAAAATGTTTTCTGAAGTTCTGAAGAAAAGAGACAGCCGTACTAGCTTTCAAAGTTATAAAATAATAACTTTTTAAATGTTGTAAAAAAATAGTTGCTTCTTATCCAGGACTACAACAAAATCTATTTTTATAGTGGAAACAGACAGCCACTTCTCGCCAATTTCAGGAGTAATTTACCAATACGAAGAACTTTGTATGCAAAATAAGGGGAGGAGTCAGTGCAGTGGGAGATAGATAAAACTGACGAAAACTATTAAAGTCAGAGACAGATTTAATCTTGCACTATCTCTTAACTCAACTCAAAATCCGACACTTCGACGCCGCGGCATATTGCTCTCCTAATATAAAATTAACAGCAACTTTATAATTGAAGACTTTACGAACAGTTAACTTTATTTGGTGCGTTGTTAACTCGTTCTAAATGTTTATTGGGGAAAATGTCGTTTGTACATGTCTGTCTGTCTATATGTTAGTCAGTCCGCACGATATTTCGAGAACAGAATGACCTATGGACTTATGACCTAAGAACTAATGAAAATTTTCATGAAGTTTCATTTATATACAACTATGAGTTCGATGATGGTACATAAAAACCCATGGGAGTTGGCTGAGCGTTACCGACTATTTTTATATTGTTCATGAATAACCACGATGGAAACGAAGTAGGAAATAGTAGAATAAATACATTTTATTCGAACAAACTAGGAACACAATCATATGAGATTTTAACTTGTGACAAGTGTAGGCTAATATACTAACACATTCGATTGTGCCCTGCCTGAATGATTGTAAGAATTGTGAGAATGAGGTTGTGTGAATGTGTGGATGAACTCGTGTAAATACATTATAAAAACTGTTGAACACAATTGTGAATACGATGTAAAAATTGTGACAAGAATGCAATAACTATACTAACACATTCATATCTTCGCAATGACGTAGTTTTTGGACTTTTATCATTTAAGAACTGCCCTGAAATTAAAATTAACGAGGAAAAAAGAGAATTGATCATGTACACACGACACTTCATTGACGTAGACAAGAATGAGTTCTATGATAATGCGTCCAACCATGCTACTGGGCTGAGCGTCATTGAAGGCTATCACTCAGTAGCCTGCACAATTTAAATTTTGTTTCTCAAGAGTTGTGAACATTTGTTTTCTACAAAAGACATTTTTACATCTCTTGAGAAACATAAAACACATAAAATAGACAAATACAATTATATAGATAATTGTTTTTTGTCTATCTGTCCGCAAAATATAACAATAATTAAATGAGGTATAGGCTTGAAAATTTGCATGCTAATTCAGTGAAGCCTGTTTGGTATCACTAAGTTGCACGTGCTCCTACCTTGTAATAAGATTAGATTTAGAAAAGTTTACGTTAACACGTTTTCATCCTATATATTTATCAATTTCATTACCACTATTGTAAGTAAACACTATATAGTATTAAATTTCATAACGTTACAATAATATTTCTACATAATAATTAAATATACAGGGACTGATGGTGATTTTGCCGTTTGCACGTTAGGTGTTGGGATTGATTTAACATTAGGTTGTATTTTAATTGATCTATACAAATTAATTTCTTCCCTTATCGGGGAGAAAGGGAAGAAATTAATCCACTAAATTAAACCACATTAATCCACTGTAGGATTTTTGTAAATTTTTGATTGGCAAAATTATGAAATTTGACTCTGAAAGCTGTAAGATTACCAACGTAGATCTATCTATCACCCTAGATCTTCATAGTTCGAATTTTGCGAAGCTGACGTACATTAATTGTAATGAGATGATACCATAATATAAGTTTATTATAAGGTAGGATTAAGTTAAGTTACTTATTACGTAACAGGCTTCGTTAATCTTTCATGCAAAATTCCTAGTATATAGTTCAAAATGTACTCCAGGAATCCTTCGGTTCTATAAATGCCCAGGGAAACCCCATGGATAGACCTGCATCATCACCGAACTTTGTCCTCTCTACGTAGAAATGAAATGTTATGACAAATTTCATTCTTATAGCCTCAATTCACTCTCGAGATATCCCGTGAAAGGCAGACTTACAAAGTACAAACGATAGAAGATGGACTTTGAAAGCGGCGTAAGTTATAATCATAATGCTCAGCAAACTAAGATTACAAATTTATACAATCAATTCAATTTAAAATCGATTTGGGAGTATACCTTCTTTCAATGACTTACTTAATATGCTACATTAATTAAGCAATAAATAGGTTACTATTGTATTAATACATGAAATTAGTATATTAGTAGAAAAAGAATTAGTATTATAAATGGCAAATATATAGATTAATTTACACTAAACTTTAATTTAGTATTGATTATTTATTAGGTGCAAATATGAGCAATTTGAGTTAAATTTAGAACATAGTAAGAAAATAATATTATAATTGATAAATCTATTTTTCATACTTTTTCTATGTTTTGGAATACCTCTATACTTATTGGGTTGGCATGCAAAACGGTTGTTAAAAAGCTCAAGTAACTCCAAATATTATGAATATAAATAAGATAATATTAAAGGGAATCTGAAAATCAGACAAGAGCTTTTTCTGTGAACTCATAATTCTTATATTACATAATTTAATTTAAGATTCAACTGAAATTACACTCTACCTCAATTAAAGCACACATGTGACTGAGTATTGTACAGTTTTTAAATAAAAAATGCCAGGTTACATTAAAACTACTACGAAATAAAAAAAATGTACAGGAAACTTTTGACATAATTATATTCCTAGTCAGTTCTGCACAGCATGTTACTTGTTATAACACTGTGTTAAATATTATATTTCATAAGTGGAAGCATACACAATTATGAAGCCGTCCCATACTTTTGTCACACCCTGTGCACAAGTAATAGCCTGGACACAAAGGGCTGCCAAGGTACAATAGAAGCAGCTGTATACCATGTAACCGCTTGCATACAATAGCGATCATGCGATACACCGTGTATTGAAAGTATTCAGTACCATAGTGTTTCACAGCCTTTTCAAGGCCCGGCTTTGTGATACAGCCCAGCCTAGCATTAGACTGGCTAGCCTGCCACAGTCGGTTGTGGACATTGGTTTAATGCTGTATGAAACCTATTCTGTACTGCATGGTTTCACTATACAAGTTTCACAAAATGGCCGCTACAGTTAGCACGTTTTTGTTCCGTCGGTTTCAACGATTCCGTATCTATAGAACGTTTTTCTGGGCTAGACTTTGATTGATGAAAACAAAAAAGGTTGATACTAATTTAGTGCATGTTATAACATATCAAATAATATTAAATTGACTGGTGGGTTGAGCATGCCTAAGTAACACCTGCTTTTTTAGTACCGTAATGAGCTGTTTCAAACTGAACAAAAATACATGGGAAATTTCAGATATAGTAGGCAAAATTTAAAATCCAGTAAAGGTACATGTAGAGTGCAAGAGTTTGCGATTATCAAATAATGTATACATAACAGAGAAATTGTCACTATGGTTAACTTATTTTTAGCTATAGACGCATTTTAAAATTTTGGTACGCATGAATGTGTTTTTTTTTATTAAAGCATATTTGTCTTTAAACCCCCTATACGTGAATTAACCGAATTTTGCGTGTATGTTAACAATAATAATGCCCATTAAAACATAGTTTATGCAACATTTACAATCAAAATGGTTCATTCTTATTATTGACTTAAAATAACTCAAAACACAGGCATTTAACAAATTTTACTAATATTTTACAAGACTAGTTTTTTTTTAGATATTTTTGTTTCAAATCAAACAATATACTGTTTAAGTAAATAAGGTGAAAAGAACTTAACTATTGTAACTATAGCGAAGGTAACGAATCAGTTCTCGTTCTCAGTACAAAAATTAAAACTATTTACTAGGCAAAACACTGAACTATCAAAATATGTAGGCTCGTGGCAGCATCCATATTGTAAAAGGAATAAAATGTGTGTTTAAAACACACTTGAGCCTATTTATTGTTATACAAAATGTCTAAAATTTGTCTTTGGTTATTATTATCTCTAAATCACTGAACCGCATCAATTAATTTGTATATAATTTTAGAAAACCGAATTAAAATATAAACGTAAGACCAAACCGCTGACAAAAGACTTCTAATATTCATTAAACTCGTATATACGTCGATGTTATAATAAAGTAACATTTATAGACTGTAGTTTCAGACTATAAAATCATCACTTCGAATAAAAATGTAGACATTCTTCTAACTCATAATATAAATAGATAATATAACTGCTTTCAAATAATTTATGGATAGCATTTATTTGACTTATATTCCTTTTACAACATTTGAGTTGATTTTACATCTATATTATGTCACATACCATTAAACTCCAGACTTTACTCATTTTCTATACAAAACCATCTCAATTATCCGATATGTTTTAGACAACCCACATTTCAAAATATTATTTGAAAATTTCATAACCTATAAAATTTAATTTTTATAACGAAGTCAGATAATTTTCTTTCAAGTTACTTTTTAATTGAAAGGATAATGCAATTTAGATATTCACCGTCGTTACATGTTAAAAAATTCTAACAACGTTTCGAGGATTAAAATCTACCTTCTTTTTAAGGCGTACAACTTGTGAGCAGATTTTAAAACTACAAACTTTACTTGACTTGTATACACAAAACTATCTCAATTATCCGTTGTGTTTTATACAATTCACGGCGTTTCAAAATAACTAACTTATAAAATGTACTTTTTAAAACGAGTTCAGATAATTTTTTTATGCTTTTTGATTAAAAGAATAGTGGAATTTCAGATACTTACCGGTTATATGTGAACAAGTCTAACAACGTTTCGAGGATTGAAATATATGCTATTTGTCAGGCGTACAACCAGTGAGTAGAGTGTGTAATTGCTATTAAAATAAAATTTTAACGTATATCAATGGCAAATGTCCAAAATCCTAATATTTTTTCAAACCTTTCTTTGTCAATAACAAACTTTAAAAAAGGAACTTTTGTTTATTTGTCAATAAATAGCATTGCGCATCATACATCAGTAGTTAGGAATTAATTGTTATTGAATAATATAAAATATATAAATTTGATCAAAAGAGACAAAAAGTAATCTTACACTAATTGGAATCAAGTTAACCGGTAATATCGCATTCAGCTCCGATTCACCAGGCAACAGCGAACGGCTTCCCACATCGAATTGAACGTTTGAACCAAATTAAGTCCGAGTCATTTGAGATGATCACCGGAGCATCGTTGGTTAACTGCTATAGGTCGAGGAAGATGGAGAAATATTGTATTTTACTGTACATCCAGACATTATTAACTTGCACAACCCGTGATAATTCAATATTCATTTCAATCATTTGTTATTAACTCATAACATAATGAAAACTTTGTTTAGTACAAAATTAGTCGTCAATCCAAATATTAAATCTATCTGAAACGTTCATACTACACACATACTGCAGATGGAACACATTAAACGGTGTATTTAATTAACTGTGAAAATAAAATATACGCCTAGCTGTTGTTTATAAATTACAAGTATTTTATGACTTATTTAAGGAATAAATTATTATGAAATAGATGTTTAATTACGGAGAAGAAAAAATTACTTTTGAGCTAGTTGTATTGGCGGTCATCTTTTTAGCCCTCTTGCTATTACAAAGATAAGTTATTAAACTTAGTTTCGCCATACCGTCCATTGCCGCTCCGTCTGAAAACAAAAAGGCTACTTACAGACTCTTTATACAGGGTGTGTCATATGTTTGAAAACATCCAATAGCTTTTTAATAACGATCTCACACACGACATTATATCACAGCAATCAACACATGTTATTTTCAAGACCAGTTATATATTTATTTATCACATCATCAGTTATTTTAAAGATCTTTTCATAGTGTCATTATTGTTATTTATTATGAGTTAGGTTCTCATAAGTATGTATTAAATTATTGCTTTATCATTGTTACTGTACATACTGTCGTTATTGTTATCTTATTGTTACTAATGTATTGTTGATTATATTAGATTGATGGAATTCATACTTCGTGGTGTGAATGCATACTGAGAATATTCTTAAAATGAGACATATCTCATAATTCCCAGACCAAAATCAGACCGCGTTCGCATGCGATTTCGTAGGCTTTGTACGAGTGTGAGCACTTCTGGTTATTGCAATTATTAAGGCAATTTCCTTCTCTGGGTATCGTCTTACTCTATGAACAACAGTGGTTGCAGAACAGGTTGAAATAAGAAGTGTTGTTATATTAAGTATTCTCTATGCTTTCAAGACTTTAATCTAAACAAACGGAGAATAGTGGTTAAATTAATAGAGTTGATTGTGCTGTCATAACAAATGGTTTTACACAGAACAGTTCTTACATTTAACAGGCTCTTTCAATATTTACTAGTATATAAAAATCTTATTTTTCTATTTATCTGAGTTTTCCGTAAACTTTTACGATATTGTAATAATTATTCTGCTATTCGGGGCGGAGACGAACCTAAGAAATGAGAAATTATTATAATAGGTACAGCTATTTTCAAGTTATAAATTGTGGAACTAACCTGACATTAAAAATGTATTAATATTTTCTTAGACTGTGCGTCTTGATTCTTGCTATTATTATATTGATAGTAGAGAAATATAAATGAATAAAGTAAAATATCTTCGATTCATTTTTATATCCATTTTCACTAGGGGATTCTGTATTAAAATAAACTCTATGGTAAGAGTACAGATTTTAATCTGTAATATATAATTTGGGGTAAATTACTGAAATATTGAATAAGTTTGTTGTGACGTATGTACCGCTGAATAGATAGTCTACATAAATAATTAGAAAAGTTTGCTAGAGCATGAATGAAACTGGACTGAAATGAACGAAATTGAGGAGAAATGACAGGGAATCAGTACAAAAAGTTGTAACAGCGCCCCCGCCCCCCGCCACCCACGTTCACTATTCAGTGTTCACGTGTGGTTGACAATCAAGTTGTTTGCTAGCGCAGCATGGAGTCAGCGCTTTGTTGCTCGCTGTTCTCACCACACCACAGGAGCGAGTATTTCTTCTGTTCAGGTCGATCACTACAATTGCTCAACATTCATATTCAGTTAATGTTAGGTTCTATTTTGCTCTTTGCAATAAACGAATTTGAATTTCAGCAGCTGAGAACATTTTTTGTGACAGGCCAAATTGGTTAATTTTGATCATAAAACTAACCTGCAGTATAATAAGCGGCCACTGCGACAATCGAATCATCGATACTCATGATTACTCGTGGTTATTTATCGATATTCATGAGTAAGGAATCCTCGATATAATCGAATTATCGATACTCGTGATTACTGACTTATCGATATTCATGAATAAGGATTCCTCGATATAACTACTAAGAAATTACGTTATGGGAATTACAACTTACAGTACAGTACTATTTTTATTTCTTAAAAAGGAATACTTTAGCGATGAATCAAAAACTATTTAGGCCTGTATATTTATAAAATATAAAAAACAAAAAAGTGTAACATTTAGTTACTTTTTACTATTTGGAAGGGTAAACATGTACGGCAAATTGTTACACAAATAACACATGTACGCCGGCTTTGTACTTGTGGCCGCTGGCCTTTACTCTGATACAATACACGTGATTTTACTCTGTTTCGATTAATTGGAACAATAATGTCGAACCGAATTACGTTGTAGGCTTTGAAGATTGTATCAAACAATATTGTTTTCTGTAAAATAAAAACAGTTAGGAATCTTTAATCATGAATATCAAATTATTTTATATATTCGATAGTTTGGATATTTATAATTGATAGTTGATTTGATTATCGTGGTGGCCGATTATTATACTGCAGCAAAAAATTACAGATTTGTGTCACGTTTGGATTTGATAATCACATCATAAAGTAGGAGAAGTAAGTTAATTCGATCATCTTCATAGGTAGTGAAAGGTGAGATGTGAACAATC
This sequence comes from Homalodisca vitripennis, assembly GCF_021130785.1. Lineage (NCBI taxonomy): Eukaryota > Metazoa > Arthropoda > Insecta > Hemiptera > Cicadellidae > Homalodisca > Homalodisca vitripennis. Next base: position 118,138,015 of record NC_060210.1, on the reverse strand, counting down.
ATAATAGTGTACACTCGATTCTATTGATGTAGAACCGATTATAAGAATGTAAAAGGTTGTCTGCTTGAATAATGGATTTATTTTTTCTAAACGTTCTGGCTATGATACAAAAAATACAATGAATGCAATAATAAATAATTTATAATAATAATAAAATATACAGAGTGAGATGGGTTCTTATACACCTAAAAATCTCCAATATAGTCCGCTTAAGAACGATTTTTTGGAATGTTTCGGCATTACATTATGTCTCTTATTAAATATGTATATTACAATCACATAAAAACACATTACCTAATGTACTATTTTCTTTGTATTGTAAACACTTGGCTACTATTGTACATATGCTGAATGGAAAGTGGGTGGATATGACTATAAGTAACAAAATATTTTATCCTCAATTTCTACTAAATCCATTTACATATTTGTTATTATTTAGCATTGATTTATAAATCCTAGCAATCAGTGACAGCGTTGGGGATACGCGGGGACCCCAGACTGGCGCTATCCCCAAAGTCCTGTTTCCATTGAAATTAACTTTACATTCTGCAAACTCTTGAACAAGCATGCGCTTTTCCAGGAACTGGTTATCGGATACTATACTCTGGCATCGAACTGAACTTCCACATGCATGTCAGGGGTATAACAATGGTGATGCTAATTTCCTTGATGGGACATTTCACACCCCAGTCGACCCTGGCTGTATTGTGTTGTGCTGGTTAGGTTTAGCCTATGGTATGTGTCACAGTGAGGGGGGAGGGGGGATCCTTTGTTAGCCGATTAGCGCCCCCGGGAAACAACGCGCTGAACCCACATTGTGTCGCTCGCTGAACAGTTGTAGAGCAAACAAGCCACGTGGTGGCCTGCAAAACACCGGGGAAATTGTAGCCTTATATTTTAGAACTTACAAAGTTCATTTATTTAACCATAGGGCACTCGTGCATCACAGAACTTATATTACAGAAGCAACAAGATAAAGAACAGCTGTTCCCTGTGTTTCTTGAATCAATAGAATAAAATATGTATGAGCATCATTCAGAGTTTAGATTCAGCTAATGTTCCCTTTTGATCCACAATCCCTGTACTCGATTTGGATTATCAAAGTGCTTTAACAATAAACAACAAGCCTTTAACATGAATTAATAGACATCAAGACAACACTTAAATAGAGTTTCTAGAATGTGGAACTGCATAATCCTGGAATTGGTAACATACAGATGAAAGGTTTCAATCCTTGATCCCACTTCGTTTAGCGATTGTCTTGCTATGTTTGCAACAAAATAATTCAAAATAATTAAGAAAGTATGAGTAACAGGAACAAAATTTGGTGACAATATTCTGTATAACTCCCACTTGTGAGGCCGAGAATTCTTTAAAATGAAACGCAAGGGCATGGACAATCCAATCTAGACGTCTCACTGAGGTTAGTAACAAGGTCTAGTCACCAGAATTCGCTAGTGTCGCTTTAGGTTCTGCAAAGGTAGTCTGGCCGTAGAGTCACACAAGGCTATACACGATCCAAACTAGACTTCTCACAGAGGTTAGTAACAAGGTCCAGTCACCAGAATTCGCTAGTGTCGCGTTAGGTCCTGCAAAGGTAGTCTGGTCATAGAATCGCGCTTTGAACTGTTTTCGAGCGAGACGTTTTTTCTACAAAAGTTCACTTCAGTGATTGTAGCCTGGAAGGTTTAAAATTGTTTACCGAATCCAGTAGTAACATTAGGCGAAGAATATTTATTAAGCCCTTAATGTAATAAAAACAAATAAAATGCATATGCATCTAAAATGTTGCCTGGGGCAAATGGCGTGGATGGTTATATTTTATGATTCGAGATTAAAATGATTAGGAATCTGAGTCAGCTGACGTCTTCATAACGCCTTCGATGGAATGGGGCATTATATACATGTTGTTTGTTTGTGAATGAAATTTGTCATCGAAATCCTTCAGCAGGTCATAAGTACAATATTGTAATATATGTGGTCGAGATTCCGTGTAAATCGGTAGGACTATACTTGTGATTACAAAGTTTAGCTCCAGTTCACCTTCCTCTTAGTTGTAGCAGCGTCGAGAATCTGATGCTGTCACATACTTGTGTACCTGAGTCAATGATAATACCTCTTCACCTAGATTACCGTAAATTTTGTAGTTTAGATGTCTTTGATGTCGAAACGATGTGAGCTTCTTTAGTTTCTCATTTTGAGCTTCTTCGTCGCCGACTCTTCTTTGATCTTTTTAGACGAACATGACTCCAGATTCCAGGAGCCAAGTATGTGACACCATTACATTCCAGACGCTGCACTAAGAAGAAGGTAAACTAGAGCTAAAATCAAATATTGTTTATTATTTGTTCGATCAACTCTCTAAAGTTGTCGTAACTCCACCAGAAATTGAACACGTCACCCAGTTACAGAACCATAACCTTACCCAGCAGACCATGGAGGAAATGTAAAATAAATTTTAATTGTTTGATAAAGTATTAGTATTTTAAAATAAACATTTTTTTTAGTTTTATTCTTATTGTTGCAGTTGGTGTTTTCCGCTGTATATGGTCTTTTTTCAATTGAAAAATATGATTCAGAATACAAATATAACAACTGATATTGCGATTAAATGATTTCAAAGCAGTTATGATCTCTTAAATGGTTATATTTCTGTTACAAGTGGCAATATGCTAATATAGTTGAGTCGGTCTTCTAAATAAAATGCTTTTAACATATTTTTACATTACACAATATAATATGAATTACTGAAGAGATCATTCATAAACAAACATACACTGTATAAAAACAATCTGACGATAGCATTCCTCTATTTACTGTTTAGGAAGCAACAGTATTTAAGAAGCTAACCACAGGTTTTCGTTTAAATATTGTTTGGACCATTAATTTTAGTGTGTTCTAAAAAATACCCTTAATACTTTCCATATCTTGAAGAGGCTATACTATTAAGATTTAAGGCATATTAAATGGGCATATGACTTCTAAGAAGTAACTTGTAAGATAAAACTGACGGTCGTATCATAATAGCCAGCCCTTTACTTCGAACTACTATATCAATATCATTATACCAGAATTTTCTGGGCGAAACCCGATGAGTGACGCACCGGTTGTGACCGCGGCCGGAATACCATTTAGCCGTTTATTTTGCGGTATATCACCGGAGCGTGATGCGGTGACCGGACACCCTATACACACGACGGTGTAAACAAACTGTGCTATCCAGTGTCGTGGCCTTGAGCAGAGTGTCACCTTACCTGCCGGGCACGTGCTTCTACCCCGTGCAGCTCAGTTGCGTCTCTCGACTAGTTTATTACTGCAATTATTTCAGACGAAACTGCATGAACAGGAGTTGTCTTCAAACTTATTTTCTTTTTAAATTTAGGACGTCTGCCACACTGTTCGTCAGGTCTGGTGTGGCGTGTTTCTGGTCTTGGTTCCTGTGCAGTGACATCGTGTGGGCTCATTCTTTCCAGTCCAGACCTCATACAGTTCGTCAGGTCTGGTGTGGCGTGTTTCTGGTCTTTGTTCCTATGCAGTGACATCGTGTGGGCTCATTCTTTCCAGTCCAGACCTCATACAGTTCGTCAGGTCTGGTGTGGCGTGTTTCTGGTCTTGGTTCCTGTCCAGTGACATCGTGTGGGCTCATTCTTTCCAGTCCAGACCTCATACAGTTCGTCAGGTCGGGTGTGAAGTGTTTGTGCTCTAGTTCCCTGCGCTGATTTTCTCCATATAACGTTAAAGAAATTTTATTTATAACATTTTAATTGTAAATTTTTAATTCAGTTATGTATACAATATTATGATCCATGCTTTCTTCTACTATGTAGAAACACAACTTTTTATAGCACACTTGCATAGTTTGTGATTAAAGAATGAAATAAAGAATAAATCACGCCAGGTGGACCAATAAATAGATTGAGATTAAACAATGAAATAAAGAGTAAATCCAACTCTGAAGACCAATGCATACTTTGAGATTAAATAATGAAATAAAGAGTAAATCCGGCCAGGAGGATCAATGCATAGTGTGAGATTAAAGAATGAAATAAAGAATAAATCACGCCAGGTGGACCAATAAATAGATTGAGATTAAACAATGAAATAAAGAGTAAATCCAACTCTGAAGACCAATGCATACTTTGAGATTAAATAATGAAATAAAGAGTAAATCCGGCCAGGAGGACCAATGCATAGTTCGATGTTACAGAATAACCAATGAGTACTTAGGAGTTAAGAATATAATTATATACCTATAAGATTCGGGAGGCAGTGATTAATTACACTAATTAATTGCATTAATTTCACTTTAAGGGTAATCAAGACTAACATAACTTGGACATAGTTGGAAAGGTGAAAGGTTACAAATAAGGTTATAAATAAATATAGACATAAACATATATTTTCACAAATTTAAAAATTTCTGTAGTTATTTAGTGTTGAGTTTTAAAAGCGGAAAGACGAACGCGCCGGGCAGCCGTATAATATTACTGAGTAATTAAGGATATCTTAATTAATTATGTAACACAATTATTAACTATAAGTAAGATTAACCTAAGAATATCATTTCATACTTACATAAGGTCTTTACACTAATCTCTATTATTGTATTACAATGTGATAGTTGTGTAACATAGATTCAGTACTTCTAAACCAAGGAAGGCTTACCGATTTTTGCTAATTAATAGCTAATGGTTTATTTTCGAATCGTTCATAAATTCTAGATCCAGTCTTGTTCCTATTAAAGCCACCCCTACACAGATGCTGTGAATGTTCTTTAAGAACCTATACAGTAGGTCAGCAATTGACATTTATTAGGGTCAAAGTTCGAAGTTCAGTCACATCCACGTGGATTGTGATGACGCAATATTGTCGCTAATTAAGACATTGTCTGCTATGTTGAGTCAATCTGTTTCCTGAACTGCACTCGTGAAACCCGATTAATATTATATTTACTAATTAGATTGTTAATGTTGACTTTTAAGCTTGATGAGAAGGTGGAATTAATGTAAGAAATATCTCTCAGGACTATAAAAGGAAAGAACAGCTGATCACGGCAAAGCGAACACATTGAGAACCATAGACAATGATTTTGTGAATTTTAATTTAAAGCGTAAAGTTAAGCCATGGCTTAAATTTTGGGGCCTAACTGATTTACATTTTTTTCGCTTCTATCAGCTAAAAAAAAACTAAAATTGAAGACAAACAATTAAAATTTAGATTTTGCCTTTTATCAGCTGCAAGAAAAGAGGACGTTTCACTAACATGCAGTCAAGTTTGGAAGAAACAGAAGAAAAGCAATCAGATCAAATATCAAGGGAATGTGTTTTTATTAGTGATTGAATCTACTTCTAGTTAGTGCTTTATTGGATTGTTTATGTACACTAGGGATGTGATTGGCCGCAGTATGATGGATAGTAATAATTTCGAATAAAGTGGACCACCATTAAAAACTTGCATCCGGTTGGTATTTATATCTATAAACTGACCAACGACCTTCATACCAATAAGGATGACGAAAATAATTTAATTCTCATAATGTACTTTGGATAATCTCAATTCAGATAATAGCCTCCGAAGTGTGTTATATAATGTGTACTTTTCATTAAAGTCATATTGGGTCTTCTTTCATTTTATTTAAAGTTTCGACACTAATGCGGTTTTTATCATTGTTTTCCTCGTTTTAAATTCAGCAAGAGATTATTTAAAACGTTTCTTATCAAACGTCACAACTGTTTTGACAAATCCAGCCTGTTTGTTTGAGCAAGAGTTGTTGGAAAACACGAAATGTTGTCGGGTGTAAATAGTAAATCGTACAGGATTTGTATAACAGCTACGGTGGCAGTCCGATATTGGGCTGACGATTGGATGACGGGGGTGGGATGGTGGACGGGGGTGAAAGGGGGGATCAACCAATAACTCTCAAGTTCCTATTTGTGGTGACATCCTCGACAAAATGCCGGCAGCTAAGGTTACTTTAGTTACACTGCTCTCAGAACCACACTTTATTATCACCGAATTAAACGAAACTATAAGTCCTTAGAAATGTCCCTAATCGGCTACAGTATAATAAGAGGCCACACCACAATAGAATCATATTTATGATTATTTAAACTATAGAAACAGAAATATTTACACGAATTACGTTATAGATACTTTAAATTATAATATAATTTAGCTGTTTTAAATCTAAAATATTAATAATTTATTGATGAATAAAAACTATCCACATAATGTGTATCTATAAAATGTAACAAAACAAAACAGTTTAACATTTAGATACTGTTTTCAAGGATAAATGTGTGTGACAGCTAGCAACACAACACATACTATACTAGCGGCCATTACTCAAACACCATATAAGTGACTACATTTTGTTTAAATTAATTTGGAAGAATATTGTTATTTAATACATTAATTAGAGCTGATAAGCATTAATTGTATATAACTGTAATTAAAATGTTTTTGTATTTGATAGTTTAAGTATTTCTAATTAATAATTTGGTATGCTGATACGATTGCAGTGGTGGCCACTTACTATACTGCAGCCCCCTAATCATATGTCTGCGGCCTGCGATACCCAGTTAACAAATCTGTGACGTATGTTGATTTATTTATAAGATTGGTTTTCGCCAAAGATTACAGTTTTAAAATAATCACTTAATTTAGCGTCAAATATTACTTTAGTAGGTTTCTGATCTTCATTAACAGTGTACGGGCATTTATAAGTAAAATAACTACAGTAACAAATGAATAATACGTAACTGATTCAAAATGGTACTTTTACAGCGAGAATAAATAATAAGTATATATGTTGAGTTAGGGTTTAGCTAAACAAAATAAAATGTTAACAAAGGAAAAAAATGTTTAATTTGAAAATTAAAATTACAGCAAATTCAGGAAATTATAGGAAACATAAACAAAGTAAATAAAGTACATATGAATATTCATGCTACGTTGCTTTGTTAACTTTCTGTCTGTCGACACCTGGTTTACAAAATCTAAAAAAGTGGTTATTGATTTAATATTAGCAAAACATTAAGTAAATTAGGTTACTTTCCTTTTAAAAATGATGGCATTGGTTGGATCGAAATTAATAGCTTGACAAATCTTAATTATAAGAACATTAAATAAAACATTACAAATAAATTTAACGATACGTTATGTATATAAATTGGTTGAAAAAAAGTGTTAAGATTATTTTAGTTATTGGATTTTTATACTTTCTTACAACAGGAAAGGGTGCCCCAGGACCATATACCAAACTAAAAAAATATTGGTATTTGTGTCATTAAAATATGTTTAAAAAAATTAAAGTATAACCTTTCTATGTATAGAGAAATTTTAATTTTAAATAAACGAGAAACTAAAATACCTGTGCTTCTTTAATTTTTCAATTATTTTGCACAAAGTGGTATATATGTTAGATATTCATGGCGTGTTTTACTTTTACGAGGTCATGTTTTGTAAGACAAAGCATAGTATAACACTTTAATGCTTGGACGACTAAGGAAAAATGTTTTTTGATATTACCACAGTTCATTTAGACAAAATAAATTACAGTACAGCGCATAATTATTTTTAGACCAATCGCAAAATACGGCATCCTTTGTTTTAGCCTTTTGTTGTTAGAAATTTCGAACTGTCATTGACATAAATTCAATGCAATTATTTTACATACATAACGGTTGGGAGAGCACGATACGTTACATCGTTGGAAGGCTCGGTTAAGGTGAGGGTGAGGTAGTGTAATGTCGCTGAAATATTTCATTCATAATCCTGCAAAGGTTCAGTCCATTGTTTGTTTTTAAAGATTACGAGGTGGGGAAAATGTTTTGGAAAAGTCCAGGAAGAGGAGATTATGTGCAACCACCGGGAAGAAAGAAGAAAAAGAAAAGTTAATAACTCAGACTACCTAATTGCAGTTTTCTCGTAAAAAGTATAAAACAGTATGAGTAAATTTTCGTGGACCATATTACCGATGTACAATACTGGACTTCCTCTCAGGTATTATGTTGTTACAATTATCCTTGCTGTAACACGCAACCTGAGATGTTGAACTACTTTATTAACCTCTATTTTACTTACGCTTGAATAATGCTCTAAAACTTTTTATGTAGGCTACTCTATAATTAGTTTTATCTGTCCCACAAAACAAATAAACATGCATGGGCATGCATGCCAAGTTACTTAAAAAATTATTTAAATGAGATTCTTAATTAGTTGAATTCATCTTTTTGAATCACTTATTTAAGATGATTTAATTAATTAAAAATACACTTTAAGGAATATTCCCCAGCCCATTAAATTTGTTTTAACTAATTTGAAAGAGAAATAGGTTAGAACACATGGCATCGTGTTCGTAGGCTAAATAATTCTAGAGATAATGGAGGATGAAGCATTAGGGAAAATAAAATCCGATATCTCATTATCCTTTCATTTTTCATCGTCACTACAAAATCTCTAAACAAAGAAGAGAAAAGGATCATAAATGAAAAAGAGAGTCTTATGAATGTAAATTGTTGTTATATAACATTTTTTTAGTTTAAAACTTATTCTATAAACCATCGTAAACTGCACATAACGAGGCTATGGTGGGAAGGGTCGATTCAATGTGCATGTTGAGTTTTGCTCCAATTCACCTTCCTCTTAGTTCCTAGCTTAGATATTGGGTCTATAACATCGTAGTGTTCTCAATTATGTACACTATATTTGGTAGTCTAGGTGTTTCTGATGTTGAAACAATGTAAAAAGTTTATGTTAAACTTTTTCGTCGACGATTTTTTGGGTCTCATCAGACCAACACGACTGACATGAAACAAAATAGGGGCTGCAATTTTAAAACTTAAAGTGATCCCCTATCCCCCCTTTGAAAAGGGGGAAGGAATCTTTTTACCTTAAAAAATCCAAAAAAGTAATTTAAGAAGTATAGTGAAGGCTGTACATTGATATCTCAATACATTTGGAATATATACAGGCGTATCAGAACTTAATTTACACACTTAGATGTAAGGATCTCCGTAGAGATGTGTTTCTTTTGAATTTAACTTACAAATGTCATGTCACAAGATAGGAGTTGCAATTTGAAAATTTAAGACCCCCTCTGCCACCCTTTGAAAAAGTAGGGAGGAAGTTTTACACTCTAAGAACTCCAAACAAGTATTTTAATAGATATGGTAAAGATTTTACATCGATATCATAATCCGTTTGGAATATATCCGTTGCAATTTGAAAATTTAAGACCCCCTCTGCCACTCTTTGAAAAAGTAGGGGGAAGTTTTTACACTCTAAAAAGTCCAAAAAAGTATTTTAATAGATATGGTAAAGATTTTACATCGATATCATAATCCGTTTGGAATATATCCAGGCGTATTAGGATTTAATTTACACCCTTTATACTAGGGTTAATAATAACTATTGTATTATATAGATAACCGTATGCTGTAAACATTGATTAAGAAGCGGCTGTATTAAAATTATCTTGAGTTTTGTCCCTCAAGAATAATTTTAAACCTTAAACGTAAAATCTTATTAAATTTTTGAGAATGATGAAAAATTAATGTAAAATTACGATTTCTTACGAATGGATGGATATAGATGACATTTTGAACTAGGAAATATAATAAGATATTTTTGAAATTTTACGATAAAATTACGTTCAATATTATGATTAAAACATAAAAAGTACTATCATATAAAACACAGTTATTAAACAAGACAACTTTTAAAATGCTTTGGCTACAAAATAAGTAATATGGTTTAAGGATAATAATTGTTCATCTGGGACAGCAATAAAAATAACTACCAGTAGAATGGGACCTGAAAAATATTTGAGAAGGAGAAATTTAAAATTGGATTTCTAAAAATACAGAAAAAACAAGGTTTTACCTTTTTACAATTTATTTGATTAATATTGTTTTGAATGTGTCTAAAATAAATAAACTATAGCCATATCTACGCGTAGCATGTGCTAATTCAAATGTGTATAAGCTAATAAACAAAATTGTAGGGTTTTATTAAAATCGGCACATTTATAAATATACGTAAAATAGAATAGAAACAATACTGCTGAATCGGAAGATAAAATAAACTGCATACCTTCATATCTAGGGAGAAATTTATCGGGATAATAAACACTTACCACACACAGCATACAAGCACATATCAACGCTGACATAAATCCCAAAGTAATAGCAACCTCTCGTCATTCTCTAGAAATGCAGCTTCCTCAGTCTTCCTTTAAACTGGGAAAGGCTTCAGTTCAGTTTAAAAATGCTTCCCAGGTATGACGAATCACGACATCACTAAAATAATCAAGATTGTTTTTTAGAAACACACTTGATATCATCAATAATCACAATTTTAACAAAAAAATTATCCAAAAAGTTAAGAACTATAATCCGATATCAACTTTACCTTATGTTTTCCATTGTTATTGAAGTTATAATTAAAAATCAGAATTTTTCTGGACTAGTTATAAGAAGGGTTAGGGAATTAGGATAATACTTATATTTCTAAACGTATAGTTTGTCAGTGCTGGTAACGTTTGTCAAAAATGCAATAAATTTTAGGGAATACAAAAAAAATCAAGCGAGAAAATTACCTGACTTTTTAACAGTATGCACCACCATCCAAATACTACTCTTATGTATGCTATTAATAATTTATTTTATGCCATCAAATCCTGATTCATATGTGGATTGTTGGTGAGGGATCCATTAATTTTGTTAATTTTTAATTTTATTTTGTTTCTTATAAAATCCGTTCCAATTATCGGCACCATAATGGATCGGTTCTAAGTACAGGCTTACTTCCTCATGTATACTTTAATTTCCGTAAAGGAGCTGTATCCATTGCACACACACGCACGCACACGCGCGCACACACACACACACACACACACACACACACACACACACACACACACACACACACTTGTGTGTTATATATATAGGTCGTCTTTTTATTTTTTGTTTTGTATTATTGGGAAATAGATATTTATTCATTCATTCATTCACACAAACAACAGATAGTATAACATTTTTTGTGTTGCTGATATTGAGTAATGGCATACTTAATCCCCTCAAGAAATAGGGGATCAGGAATATTCTTCCGGAAAATTGTTGAGCTTTAAGACTTCTTAAAACAAAGTACGGGTTACAACCGTAACGTTTATCATTCAAATTTCGGGGTGGGGGAGGTGTTGAGCCCCGTTAGCCCCAACTTTATATACACCTACGGCAATCATAGGGAAGGTTGATAGTTATATTACAGAAACAAACAGAAGGCTTAAATGTAATCACTGATATGACCAAAGTTTCTTCCCAAAATTGTAGACATGTTTATTTACAAAACAGGAAAAAGTTCCAATTAATTCTGGTGAAGTAATTAACAAAGTAATTGTACATGTTTGGTTAACTTAAGGCATGAACTATGTTAAATTAATCGCTAAGTACTTGTCTTGTCACTGAATATGTATTGTATAAATTGATCAATAAATATATGTGATGTACATCAACCCAAATACGCAATGGTTAAATGAAGATGTCAGGTTATTTATTAACAAGGCCGTTCAGAGTACGAACACAAAGCGTTAATTCTGTGAAAAGGCATTGATGTAGTGATTAGAGTGGTGTTAGCCAGCTAAAACAGCCTTTATTTTACGTTCGTCACTCGTTCGAATGTATTTCTTTAATCTGTGAATAATATATATTCCAGTATTGCTATTGTTATTTAACTTGAAATGGTACGTTTGGTATTAATCCTACACGAAACTGGTTAACAAAAATTCTAATTTAATTCCGAATTTTTTATATTATTGCGTTTTTATTATTGTATTGATAATATTTTACGTTATAATGGTGTATATTTTTGATTATTTTATGTACATTAGGTTAAAATAACATTGTTTTTATTGAACAGATTAAAAAAATTTCGTTAGTGGGGATACAAAGACCAAGAAAATGAATATAATCCTTGGATAATCCGCGTGTAGGCTTATTATGGTGTAATTTATCATCACCTTTTTTGAATTGTTGCATGATTTCCAATTGCTCACATTGCTGTAAAGTGATTTTACAACGTTAATGTACGTTACAGCAACTACAGAGAGTAACATGTGATGTTTGAAATAAAAAAATTAACGTTAATTAATTTTCTTAATTAATGTTAATTGAGAAACAATTGAATTTGAGAAACAATTAAATAAATAACTATATATATATATATCATATATTAAAGGTCGTTTTTCTATATTGACGTCATTCAAATTAAAAGGCAAAAGTGAAAAGACCTTGAGTTTTATTCTATAAGAACAATATTAAAATTCAAACAATAATACATTGACAAGCGTTTGGGCGAATATAAATCATACTAATAAGTTACGTGAATATTGAGTTTAGCTTCAGTCCACCATCCTCTTAGTGCAAGGTGGAATTTGACCCTGTCAAGTCTTTACTCCTGGAACAGGAGTAATGTTCCTCTGATGAGACAAAAAGGTCGACGATGAATAAACTAAAAAACAAACTTTTGCATCGTTTCGACATTATAGACACCTAGGCTAGAAAAGCAAGTGTAATCTAGATGAAGAGGTCTTCTGACTGTCTCATCAGGTGCACAATTGAGTACACTATGGTGTTTTAGGAACTATCCCACAACTACAAAAGTTTGCGACAGCGTCAGATTTCAGAGAGGAAGGTGAACTGGAGTTAAACATTTACATTAAATCAAGCCTTCCCACCACAACTACTTTATAGGGAGAATAAACTATAAGAGACACATCATTGCATTGCAAGCTTGGCCCTATAGGCAGTCACCACACCCCACTTCCCCCCTCACCTTGCGCCGTTGCCACTTTGTTAAATCAGGTGACTCAGTATGAGGTGACGCAACGGCGTCTAACTTCGTTCCGGTTGTTTACATCAGTCTCGTTCTTCGGCGTTCGATTATTCTGCTTGTTATTATTTTATTATTATATTTTGCTCACTTTATGACCTAGTGTAGACTATTGTAATTTTAAATCGTGAGGGATTCAGGAAGATAGATGAGAAGTAAATATGGGCAGTAATGATCGCTGAACTGTTGAAATCAATCCAATATACCATAATCGTTTTTATTCCAATACAGTTGGCAACACCACTCTACAACCCAGGCTTGCATTAATATGTCTCCTAATCTAATTGTTAATACGTGTTGATGAACTCGCCCAAGTCATGGTTACCAACAGAACAAATTGAGCGTTAAAGATAGTCAGTCTTTCTCCGTCTCTGGTGCGTGTGGACGTGTCGTTTAGTGCGATTGTTAAATGCACGGACATGTTGGCATTTGCTCTAGTCACCCTGGAATTGAGGAGGTAGATGTAAAAAGGACTGATGGTCGAAAATCATGAACTGAGAAATAGGCTTGCAAAGATTTGAACCGACTGTACCTTTTATGTGATAGGTTTACGAGTTTTATGTGTAAAGATAAAAAATGTTGCTTATTTCGTAATTTAAAAGATTGCTGAGAAAATCAGTGTTTTCTCTTATCAAAAATATTATAAATATGTAGAAATTAAAAGTAATACATACGCCCTTTCTCTAGAGATGATGTTCAGCCATTTTGTTTATACGCCCTTTTTCAATCTATAAGCCCTTTTCCATCTGTAATCCCTTTTTTCATCTCTCATACCTGTCTCCCAAAACCTTTATAATAATAAGTAGGGGGGGGGGGGTGGAATAATCATTGATTTAAACTTCAATAATACAATTAGTTTTATTACAAGTAATAAGGAAAAACACTTTAGTTAAAACTCAAATGATTTAAATAAAAGGAGTGTGTGTTTAAACTTTCTTCAATCATTTATAAATTAAACTGTTAATTTACTTGTGCGTCTTCAGAGATACACGCAACTTCACATTCATGAGAACCTTCAAATAAACTCTCATACCACCGTACATCAGCTGGATTTAAAAATCTAAACAAACTTCTGACATCGGCTACTTTTGCAGGATTCATCATTACCTTATCTGCTGGTGGAAGATTGTCAAACATGTTTGGTAACACATCTTGTTTTTTAAAATATGTAAAGGGCTGAAAAGGTCCAAAGTAGGAGTTCCCAGCTAGCACACCACCTGAGGAAGGATACTTCAGCCTGCAGTACGATTGTATCTGGAACGAATTTTGTTTGGAAAGAATATTTTTCTTCATGATTGTTGTGAATCCCTCCGACCACTTTTTTACAATAGGCGCACATATTTTACGATGAAGGTGCTAGGATTTACTCTTGCATTTGAAAGAATGTCTATATACTTTGTAAGGGTGTGGATCTTTTCTTCTGCTTTAATTTTTCTCCCGCAAACCCCGAAATTTCTGTCGCACTGGCCAAAACTATGACCTCTTACGGGAAACAAATGAGATACAGGTAATCCAAGATCCATAGTCAACCAGCTACAAAATTTTGACTTTAACTTGTTTTTATTTTGGCCACCTGTACTGTCTGAGAGAAAAACTACTTCTTTAAATTCAAGATTTTCTTCTAATTTTTGTTTAATAAAATCATACACGAAAGAACAAACTGTGTCAGGATTTTTCTTTGATTCAGTTTCAAGGTAGTAATATAAAGCACTACTACCGTCGGTGTGACAATGCACATTAAAGAGATACACCCACATTAATCTTTTATAGAACTGGGCAGTTTCATTTGTCTTCGGCAAAGGCAAATTTTGAGCATAATCAAATTCTAAAAGCAAAATTTTGCTATCATCACAACTGCATTGCTTAAGAAGATCATCTTTTAAATTTTTAAATGATTTGTACTTCCTTTGATGAATATTATAGCTAGTTTTTTTGCATTCGTCATTTGGATTAGTCTTCAGTTTTACTATACACTGAGAGCAAAAGTCACATACTTCTGTACGTGGTATAGTAAAACCATAGTTTAACTTGTGCAGGAAAAACTTATGGTATGTAGTATAATGTAGATTTTTTAAATTTTCTCTAGTCTTTTCCTTGTAAAAACACTTAAAAAGTTCATACAACTTTTTAGGCCTGAGGTTTGGATTTTAAAAATACCGCTTCTTTGACTTATCTCTACTGTAATGAGATTCACGACTAGGTATCGTCTGAAGGTGGGTTTTTACCAAGTCCCATACATTTTCAGTTACCTTGTGTGGTCTATTACTATGAGACCCCCTTTTTTTCAGTGAATGTTTCTCCCTTAAGTACTTTTTCTTGGATTACAAGAAGTCGTTTTTCAGATATCTGATACATGTCTAGTAAAAATTGTCTACATACAGTTTTAGAAATTCCATGAACTTTAATACAATATTTCCACAACTTATCTCTTTTTCTTGTGGCACCTACCAATTGAGTGATAGGTGTCTGAGCCTGGAGTGTTCCAGAAAGAAGGGTGTATTGTTGTACCTTTGAGGCAGAACCATAAAAAGAATCAAATAGGGTTTCTTGCTCATTTAAGCTGATATTTTTCCAACAATCTTGCTTACAGCACTTCAATATAACAGCAAAAGTCTTTCTAGGCTTAGTATTCTTACCATCAGTTGAAGCACGTTGTTCACCAGAGTCTTTAAGTTTTTTATTGTTTTCTCTATCTTCTACGGATTGAAGTTTTTCCTTTTTCTTGATATGACAGAAAGGACATTTACATTTACACTGGCACCACCTAAATCACTCATTTTCAGCACAACTAACCAAACTTATCACTTAAAGACAATATTTGAGAATCATATGAGCTAATCCCGCTTTCGCGTAGTCAGCTGTGATCTCAACATCATCTGATTTAAAAAATTGTCAAAAATCAAAACATAGAGATACAAGAATAAAACTCAGCAGACTGACTATTGAAAACATGGAGAAGCTAAAACTGTCACCTCCCGATAAAGGGCGTATGCTGGGGGGGGGGGGGGGTGGGGGGGGGGGGGGGTGGGGGGGGGGGGGGGTGGGGGGGGGGGGGGGTGGGGGGGGGGGGGGGTGGGGGGGGGGGGGGGTGGGATGAATAAAATAATGTAGTCAGTTTTGTTGAAATGTATCTTGTAAGTTTTACAGTTTCGTGAATGTTATGTTATGAGAAAATAGCGATTGCCGGCTCCCGATTTAAAACGAAGGGCTATTCCTCGGACATTTGAGAGCCTATCGTTCCTTTGAAGTAGTCTATGTGCTTGTAATATCGGGAGATGCCTCCATTGTTGTCTGACGTAGAATGTATCATACAAGAGCTTATAACTGGAGTCCAACCTCCATATAGTCTCCTAACTTCTATGAAAAATGTATTTAAAATGGTATATCATATTTGACTATTCTTTTATAAACCTTGTGAATTGTACATTTTAGGTACATAAATGGTACTTAAACGAATCGGTGGTAAATTTAAGCTTTTCTGTAATTTATCACTGGACTCTTGAACTAAAACAAATTAATATCACAGTTCCTACAGCAATAGATGCTTGGCTATTCTGTACAAGGTTACCATTATAAGCCATTATTAATGAATTATGATACATTTTAAAACACAACTGTTAAATATACACACTATTAAGCTGAGTGTAAAATAAACCAAGTTAGTGTACTACGGGTGTTTTATATTCTCATAAATTTAGTGCAAATTTAGTTTTAGTGCAATTATTTTCCGACGATTTTATTAAAGAGGAACGAACTTTATAGTCCTTACAGTTAAGTAAAATTGCCCATGACCTAACATTTTGTGGCGAAAAGGTGAACTGACAGTCTGTCCGTCTGTGTGATAACTCTTGACAGAAAAGTGCCATAGACTTGGTACCTGGGATATAGATTTCTCTTGGTCCAAGAAAAAGCCTAATGATTTTGTGGTGAAAAGGTCAATGGAAATTCTGTCAGTCTGTGTGATAACTCTTGACAGAAAAGTCCTAGAGACTTGGAACGAATTATATTACACTTGGTCCAAAAAAGAATTCTATTGTTTTTGGAGTCAAGAGGCAAAGAGAAATCTATCTATCCGTTTGTGTGATAACGCTTTCGTTACGTTTTGACAATTTCTTTGATACTGCGTTATATTGATTTATATACTAGTGGTATATAAATGAACCGCGTTGGGAAGTGCTTATATAATAACAATAAATTAAAACTAATAAGAAGTAACTGAAGGCTGAGTCTTTCTATCGCCAGAATAACATTTAAAATCCGGAGATTAATAACAACACGGACTATTGTGATTTTATACGAAATAAACCATTGGTCTGCATAATATGCAAATGTCTGACAAACAATCGTTGCAAGTGGTTTTATGAAGCTATGATAAAAGGCAACTTGATATACAAAGCGTTTACGTTGTTTGATTTACATTAACTGGTACGTCGGCTAGCTATTTATCTCTCCTTGTTTCTGCAGTCGCACAAATGCCATATTGGTATACATTAATATTGTTAATGAATTAACTGAAACAGCAAAAATAACTGGTTATCGGCTTTTCTTCATTGTTTCAATTTTGATAGCACATTTAAATAAGTGGCACATTAAAACTGGAGAAACAATTTAACCAATTCTTTATGTGTTGTAATTTTTCATAGATGTTGAATTCATAGAAAGTATCCTGAGATTTAAATTATAAATCACTAAATTACGATTGACAATTAAAATAATGGGAAACTTTCAATTTTTGCCTTCAGATCCAGAATTGTATGAATTATAGTTTGGAAATAGAGTTTTTGAGTTTTCAACCAAAATGGGACAAAATTAGTAAAACTATAATTTAAATTCTAAGAGATTTCTTTACATAATGTTTGCGTTAAAAATGTATAGGTAAAATAGTTTTTGCCACCAGACCGGTCTCAAGATAAACATTTAAATAACTAAGTTAATACTTAGGAAATGATTTACTTTTGCAAAAAGGTAAAAAATATAACTTAACCACATAGAAAATATACTACATTTGTTACTAACTAATGATGCATGCCTTATTTGTTATAAATGGTTACGTTTCGTAACCAACAACACTTATTTTAAATATTTACCGGCGGACGTACAGGTAGAAGTTTTCACGAAATCCACTTTTTAAACTTGAGTTGGATTTTGTTATCAATTTGGTCACTTACAATACTCATATACCATAAGAAAATTATAAATAAAAATTAATCAAACATAATATTTGCTTCAAGTTAAATATTGTTTTAACTTTGTAGTTACGTTGAGATATGAGTCTAAAAATATTGTTCTTTCCAGGAAGCTTATGCCCGGAGTTCGAGCGGATCATTTCCGTCGTTTATCTTGAGGTAAGTTCCATGATTTTATTCACTAATAATTCAAACTTTAAAACTTGCATTTAAACTATTAAACGAAGCGCAGTTTATGGAAGTATTCAATCACCGTGTCAACTAGAATTAAAAGTCATGATTTTAACCAAGACACTTTTATATTTCACAATTGGGTATTCCAATAGTTTAAAAACATCTAAAAATCTTGAAAATCGACCACAAAATAAATTAATATAAATCAACCAGAAAATTAATTTTTCTAAATTTATGTCTTTAGTTTTAACCAATAGAAACAAAATGTATGGTATTCTTTTAATTAAATCATTCCATAAAAGATTTCTAAGTTGACATTGACAACAACTGCGTAGATAAAGAAAATGTCTACGGAATAAATGAATTTTTTAGCAAGGTAATTATTAATATTTAATATTAGTTTGTCGCAGTAGTGTTAGATACATAATGGAACTTGTTGCTGGAAATGTCTTGAAAGATTAATTAGTTAACGAGTAAAAACTTAAAATACAGTATCGACCGCTTGAAAAGCCGACTGTTTGAATAGATCCATCCATTATCATCCCTGGTTTTGAGTTTGCATTTAGTGGGAAGGAGAATTGTATTTGTATTAAGTTTTTAACAACTGGAACTTACAACTAGTTGTATCTAAGAAATAAAATTTGCGCTTAGGGCTACCAGCAATGTTTACTGTTATATTAATACTTCAAAATAATAGTGTGGTTTTTACATTAAAACATTTGTAATCCTACTCAAATAAAAAGTACATCTTCAAAACAAGTGTTCTATTTCAAAAATTATATATGAATTTAAGGAAACAAATTTACTTGTATGGTTTCCTCTGAATTTTTAAATTTGTTTATAATAAATAACAACGATTACATAGCACAATGTGGCATCAAAAATACACAGTGGCATTTCTCTATAACATCGTTTAATGTGTGTTTAACATATCTTTAAATCAAGATGACTTCATTTTTATAATTAAAAACCAAGTTAACAACCACATTAAACATTCAATTGTCCTAGTCACTATTAGGTATGCCGAATGAATTGACAGTTTGGAAAAGCCGATCGACCTTGCCGGAGCTGGCTTTGTCTATATCCGTTCAGCAAAGCCGATCAACATGTGTCCGTATACACGCAGATTTCCTATTGGTTTTTTAATATGTATTGGTTGTGGTGTAGAAAATAAATAAACAATTTAGAGCTCTTTCTTTCCTGATTTGGGAAGTTAATGAATATGTTATACTTTGAAATATGTAACTTAACATAAACTGAAACCAGCGTCATATGTTGGGACAACTCAAGACTGGGAGTGTAACAAAGTTCTGCTAGGAAGAAATAGTAAAAATACTTGCATTATAAAATTAATGGCGGTAAGTTATTTATATATAAAATACACATTACCTTGGTAAAAAGAAATTAGAATATTGGAAATGATAAGCTTTCTGTTTTTATTGTTTGTTGTAAAAACATCTAATCGGAATTGTGATCCAGATTTATATTGATGATGTAAAAACCTTCTACTGATTTCTGTAATAAAAGTGAGTTAAGGATGTATTTTATTACCAGGGAAATTAGGACTTATTTATTTATTTATTTTATTTATTTCATTCCAACGGCAAAACCAATGTTTACAAATCAAATCTATAACATGCAGATACTTAAATATACTAGTAACAGAATACTAGCATGCAAGCAGTATAAATACAAGCAGTATGCAACAACTTGAAAAGTATACTAAGTATAATAACAGCGATAAATATGTATATATAGTAACAAAAACAAAAACAATTAATAAATACTATCTGTACGTATGCAAGAAATAAAAGACAAACCAATGTTTACAAATCAAACCTATAACAAGCAAACAATAAGTATACCAGCAACCGAATACATGCAGATATAAATACGAGCAAAGTATGTAACAACTTGAAAAATATACTAATAATAATAACAATCGATAAAAATGCATATATAGTAACAAAAACAATAACAATCAATAAATACTATATGTACGTATGCAAAAAAATAATAACAAATGAAGAATAGATACGGTAGGACGCTTCATGTAGAGTCCTGCTGTGCGGCTGTCAATACTCCTCTCCTTATGGTCGAAAACCCCGTCGTGGAAGAGATCCAACCCGCCACAGTGACGGTTGCCAATCCTCATCATCCTTGCAAGTGGACCATGGAAGTCATAGTTTTTCTTGAATATTGGCGCCTCCCAAACAACTCCCTTCGAACGAGTCCCCGATGGTATACGAAAATCCACTCGCGAAAGCAGCGACGGGCAGTCCAGCTCCCCCCTTATCAGCCGAATCAGCAACAAGACATCCGCCACACAGCGCCTGGTCCGAAGATCTGGGAGAAGAAGCTCGGCCTGCAGCTCAGCAACAGGAATGTCTCTAAACAGCAGTCCTCGCCGCAGTCCCACCAGTCTCAGGAATCTCCTTTGGACCGCTTTCCAGTTTGTCGACAAGACCCAGCTGGTAGGGAGACCAAACAGGGACTCGCATATTCCAATAACTGGCGAACGAAGGATGAGTAGAGAGTCCTTAAGACTGCAGAGCTTGTCATTCCACGAGTAGACCTGTTGATGAATCCCCAACATCCTATACGCTCTTCTGCACAGCTCATCGACATGGTCATTGAAGGAAAGATCAGCAGAGAAGGTAACACCCAAGTCCTTAATTTTGAATACTCTATCCAGAGGTTGACCATCCAGTGAATACTGAAAAATACTAGGTTGATGCAATCGACTGAAGGTCATTACAGAGCATTTGGACGAGTTTAGCTTCATGTTGTTAGTTCTACACCAATCCAGAACACCATCAAGACTCGACTGAAGCAGTGCAGAGTCGTCCCGGCTGGAGACCACCGTGTAGATTTTGACGTCCGTCAGCAAAAAAGCAGGGCATCCACTTTCAGTATCGAAGTAATATCATTGATGAATACAGTGAAAAGATATGGGCCTAATAAGGAGCCCTGAGGGACGCCCGAGGATTGATGGAATTCCTGAGAAAGTGCACCCAGGAAGCCTTACCAGCAAGCGCCGTCGCAGCAGATAGTCGCTCAGCCAGGAGAGGAGTGGGCCGTGAATGCCATAAGCTTTGAGTTTTTGTCCAAGAATGTAGTGGTCAACCTTGTCAAAGGCTTTGGCAAAGTCAATAAAAGCCACGTCCAGCTGTTTACCAGACCCCAATGGTGGATAGTATTTTTTTTCTTCAAAACAGAAGTAAATTGGTTTACTGTGGATTTGCAGGCGTAAAACCGTGTTGACTAGGACAAACTAGAGGTTTCAAGTATGGGTCTCAAACGAGACAGTACGAGCCCTTCAAACACCTTCCCAACAGCAGAGAGAATGGTAATGGGACGATAGTTTTCAACTTCTGAGGAACTACCACTCTTAAGTATAGGAACCACGTGTCCCACTTTAAGAATTTCAGGAAATATTCCATGCAGTAGAGATAGGTTAAATAGAGTAGTCAGGGGTTGAACTAAGATGTCTTTGCAGTGATACAAAAATGATGGAGGTACGTTGTCAGGGCCAGCACCCTTCATAACATCAAGATTCCTCAAGACCTCTAAGACCTCCGAAGCAGAGAAAGATATAGCCGCCAAAGAAGAATGTGTGTTGAAATCGAAGTGTGGAGCTGAAGTTACTGGCTGGGAGAAGACAGAAGAAAAGAATTCTGAAAACATATTTGCTTTATCCTGCAGGTCCAATGAAGTGCGTCCACTAAGTGTGACAGTAGAAGGGACTCCGAGAGATTCAGTAGAAGTGCGGACAAAACTCTCCAAAAGCTGTTGGGATTGTGCGGGATGGAATCTTCAATATGGCTCAGATAATCCATGCGGCATCTACGACTAAGGTTCCTGCAAGCCTCACGCAGTATACAGAAGCGAGTGTAGTCCGTAGGTAGATAGGTAAGTTTATAACGTTTGTGCGCAATCTTCTTTTGTATCACCAGGTTAATGAGCTCCCTGGAAAACCATTTTCGGGAAGGGTGAGGTTCCCAGTCGTTTAAGAGGGCTGCATTTAACACAAATATCACCAAGCAATGAAACCAATCCTCCGAAGCTGTCTTGGACGTTGGTTGTAGCATAGACGAAGGAGAGATCCTCCCCGCTGAAAGCATCTCAGAAGCAGCATTCAAGTCACACTTGCGCAGGTTGGGGCAGGTGAAATATCTAGCAGGAAGAGTCCTTCGTCCAATTGGAACGGAAAAGGCCAAAGGGGATGTGGGGATCAGCCTGAACCAGACAATCATCAGCAGCAACCAACGGAGACAAATTTTATGCTGCTAAATATTAGATCCAAAGTGACTTGTCTGAAGTTCCGCATGTGATTAACCTGATCCAAGGAGTGCAACTCGGCAAGGTTCTCAAGAAGCTCCCCTTTAGTTCTGTCCGCAGCGTTTTTGGTCGGAGATGGGGATATCATAGGAGGGGACGTTGAAGTCACCCGCCAATATAAGAGAAGATGACGGCGAAGACGATACAATTTCGTCTACTGAACTGCAGTATAAGTATCATAAGTAGATGCAGGCTGCCCAGGAGGGATATAGACACAGTTCAATATCAATTTATGAGCAGGTAGAGAGATAAAAAAGACTCTCGATTGGCGAGTCATAAATAATCTCTTGGGAATGTATGCTTTTATTGACTGCCACCATTACTCCACCACCAGAAGTTTTTTGCTGCTTGAATGGGCGTTTTTCTGTCCTTTCGATAGATTGTATAGCTGTCGGTCGATTGCAGTTCAGAAGTAGACACATCAGGGGAGAGGTGAGTTTCACACAGCAACAGAACGTTATAAACACTACACGCCCAAAGCATTTTTCAAAGTATGAAGCTTAGTTCTAATTCCATTGACATTTTGGAAGTATAAGTTCAAACTAGTTTTGCCGTTGGAAGTACTTAGTTTTTTTTTACAATCTTGGGGATGCCGTTTAGATATTTGATGGTTAAATCTGGCTCGCCGGAATCAATACGGGGACTTCAGAGTATCCCGCAGATCCGAGAGGTGCTGTCTTTCCTTCAAGGTGCGATCACGAGCCAGGGAAACGCCATCCAACTCATCTCCCAGAGTCCTCTCTTGGTGCCAAAGGTTTTGAAGAAGTGTAACGGGCCTCATTCTCAGACGAGAGGCAGAGCTTTATAGCTCGGGGTTTATCTTTAGTTGCTTTTCCCCAAGTCTGAAAAATCTAGCCCGGCCCCATGGACGCTTCCCAGACCACAACGTTCCAAGATGATATTGATAAGACTCTTATCGTGCTCCTTCGCAGCTGCCAGCACAGATGATTCGCATTCCTTAAGTCCGAGTACGATCACGTTACGTGTGCGGCGCTGTCTGTCTAAGAAATATTCTCTAAACACTAGTGCTCTCTAACCTGGAGTGAATTATTCTCTGTTATTCTCTACCAACGACATAAAGGTGATTTCTGAACCACCATCAATGGCCGGACGGGCGAGCTGCTTGCAAGGACAGGATCGCTCATTGGTCACCCATCAAAGTAACAGCCACGATCGACGTTGCTTGATTCGGTTACCTTTTTATTAACAAGTAATAGAGTTTTACAGTCAGCCACTGTTAATGATGTGAGCCAAACGAGTCGTGTGGTGGGGGAAGATCAAAATGATTTATCCCAGTCGTAGAAACAAGGGCTGCCCTATACACTGAAGCTGCGAGAGTTAAAGGCTCCCATGGGCTTTGTTTAAATGAGCCGGCTTATATTCCCGTATGTTTCGCTCGGGGTTTCCTGCATAGACTGCAATCTTTCTACTGCAAAGGAAAGTGAACTATTTTAAAGTATGTCCTGTATTCAAGTGACAAATGTTATCCTTTTCCGTTACTAAAACTCTCACTATTGTCACAGAAATGTAAAAAAATTCCTTTTAATGGCCTCTTTAATTTATATGATCCAATCAGCTTTAATTGTTGTTGAGCAGAAAGAAGCCTCTTCCCCCAATTGCTGATAACTAAATACGATTTCAGTCTGCTTCTACTCAAGATAACTTCAAACAAAGTAACCTACAGGGTAGAAATGTTGTGTGAAACTCTATCTGTACTACTTCTATGATGATAGGTCCAGATTTCTGTCCGTTAAGGACGTGTAATTGGTTAGGCTTGCTTTTAAAGGTAATCAGAATTCTGGTAACGAGAAAAACACGGAATAAAAATGGACATCCAATTAAATTAGATATATAATAAATGCCACTTTTTAAAGGGTTGTAACGTTACTTGATTTTGAAATGGTTGTTTTTGGACAAAGCTTAAGCATTTTATTTTAACTTCAAATTTTATCTTCATAGGCAAAGGACAAAGGTCTATATATACATAAAATGTTTTTTTTTACTGTGGGATGGACGGAGCATGAATTTAATACACGGCAGTCGGAATGTTTATCTGAACTCATGATGTAATTGATGTCCGAAAAACAGATTATAATTTTAGAAGTTTTGAAAACTTTTGTAGAAATTTTGAACTTAGCTCAGAACTTTTGCCACCTAAATTAATAGATTTATCTCATTGGATAGTACGTTCTTAATTATAAGAATTGTTTTGCAGATGAAACTGAACGTCTAGTTTTGTCTACTTCTCTACTGATGTTACTTCTCTACGAATTGTTTCACTTTCAGCGAAGTCTCTTTTATGAGTTAATGACGAAAACAGATCTTTGTGTACATTTGTCTGTATACTCGAAATTTTCAAATTTGTTAACTTAGATGGTCATAATGTGGTTTGAAAATCCACCTGTGCTACCTGTCTATCGGAATTGAAAATGTAAGTCGTTCTCCGGGACAGGATATTGGTCGCTGTGCGACGAACGCGAAGTATCCCACACTGACCCAAATTCTAGTGTGCATTTAACCTCGTATTATAGTAGCACGTATTATTTATGCCTTCAAGACTTATTTTGAAATCCATCTAAAATTTTTAGAAACGTATAAAACTAATCGTTTTTTAATACACGTTAAAAAGATATTTTCATCGCTGTCTGGAAATTTGATTCCGCCTTTGTTGTTTCCCCCGCAGAATATCAACAATAGAACCAATTTAGTATCGGATGTCCTGTCTGCCTTGACTGACAGATTAAATCAGAGTTTATAAATAAAACAATTTAAAGTTAGAAGGAAAATATTTTATATTACATTTATTCTGTAATATGACGTCCTGAAACAGTAGCAGCATTGCTAAATGATTCATTAAGAGACAAATGGGTCGTTCTTGAAATCATTTTGATGTCCGTCCGTATGTGCGATATATCTTTATAGAAGATCACACAGACTTTAAACATGAAATAATCTTAAAGGAAGAGTAAATATCCGTCTTTCTGCCTGTCTGTCCATCTACGCGCCTGTTTCCTTGATAGAAAGGTTCTAGTATCTTGAAAATTCTTGCATAGGTTTCTCTTGCTCCAAGAAAGAGCTGTATTAAATTTGAAAATAAAAATAAATTAAAAGGGCATACTGTCCGCCTGTCTGTCCTTCTGATAGTGACCTCTACGTTCCGTCAGGCCCTCCGATATTCCGTTGTATCCGTTTATTCATAATCGCCCCTTGAAGTTGAAAACCCAAAGTTCAACCCAAGCTGTGCATTGGGCACTTAGAATCGTTAGAATCAACTGCTTGTGCCTTTTGTTAGCTTATTTGTAAAATGAAACCTTAATTGCTTTGATATTAAGGTCTGTAGGATTAAGAGAAAGCACATCAACATGATCTCGGCATCCTCATTAGGTTCATATTCTCTGAAAATGAGTCTTTTGTTCTGGCAATCGCGGTTTGTTTTATAGATCTATTGTTATGTTTTATAGATTTCGACCTATTTTGAGTATCTTACCATTTTTTTGAAGGCGTGTGAATATGGGCAGTGAGATTATTTTCTCTCTCTCTCTCTCTCTCTCTCTCTCTCTCTCTCTCTCTCCTTCTCTCTCTTTCTCCCTTCCCCTCACTTTCTCTCTCTCTCTCTCAATCTTTCCCCCGCAAAATTTAGCATATTATGTCAGAATTAAAGAAGACATTACAGGTGTTAAAATATAATTGAAATACAGACATGAACTTTTGTGTTTTTGAGATATCTTGATTATTCCTAACCTTATCCTAAGTCTTCACTCCGCACTTAACCGCAGTTAGCCCATTTGCACGTAGGACACGGCGCCAATTTTATTACGTCTGGGAATTCACCCTCATAAAAATTTATGATCATTGGATCCCGTCGAGAACTACCTCAAGTATTCTTAAAGTCGAAACGTGAAGTTAAACTCCACCATTAAATCTCTTTATAATCGAATGAGGAAAGTTGAGTCAGGCTGTAAACAATTGACATAAAATATAGGTAAATTCAAAAGACGGTATGGAATTACATTGTTTGTAACCACTGTCTCAACTGGTATTACCTTTGATTTTTTTATTATAAAGATCTCATTAAAAAGGAAATGTGTCATACACATACTCATCTCCTAAAAGTATACGTCGTTTATTATCACAATATGTCACCATATACTGTACTTCTTACCTTTCGTAAATTCCATTCCTCAAACTGCTAGAAGATAATACAAAATTGCTTTGTATAAATTACTACATATTTAAAAGAAGGTAGGAATACGCCACAGAACATTTCACGTAACAAACTTCTCTAAAGTTGAATGCAAAAGTTTAAGTGTATAGCTCAGCTCATTTCATTCTTGAGATGTCCTGGTGACAGAGTGACAAACATCCTATCTTATCTGAGCAGAGTGACAGAAAATATATTCACAACTCCATGCGGACCAAAGATTACTTGTTCTAGTTTACTGAGTGGCAGGACAATCAATGAAGATCAGTAAAATCCTATTGATGGACGGGAACTACCTTTAGAACGCATTCTTGTCTATGTAGAAATGAAGTTTCATGCAACACTCGTCTAGGGATGAAAAATATTTATCGAGATATTTTGGCGATTGTTAACTTACATGTCTTACTTTTTCACATCTTAAAATGTCACATAATTCTACTCAGTTTGTTTACAATTTATTTATTTTATAGCTTTTTCGTTACCATCATGGTTACCGATAAGACCAATTGTACAAATGTTCTGTAACAGTTAGGAAAATACCATGGCATGACCTGCACCATTATCAAACACGTTTTTTCTATATAGAAATGAAGCTTGAAACATATTTACTAGTCTATAGGTAAGTTTTTTCACGAGATATCGTGCAGACTGTCATACAAATATTACATATTTCCATCCCCTCAAGTTTTAGGCTTCGCTAACGCTCAGCCAATAAATCTGTGCCAGAAGTTTTAGTAGATTCCCAGGGCACATAAACACAGATAGGCCTGAGTGACAGGTGAGTCTATTAATAACTCAATACTATTACGATGTGACCGACAAACCCAGAAGCGTTTGTGTCATATTGGTAAGCGGATTACATGAACCTCCAATATACTAATCTCAATGTAGTGTGACAAATGTAGATAACCCAAGCAGCTGGGTTTGTGTGATTGGTAGTTATTAAAAGGACATATGTAGAGTTTGACCCTATCTAATTTAGCAATCAGAAAGATTTTGAGACGGATTTATCAAAAACGCTTCAGACAACTGGTATACATTAAGGAGCATTTACTTTCAGATAGTAATGACGATACAATTTTAGTTACAGTCCTTTGATTCCGTCTATTATGACAGAGAAAATATAATTTTGTTATAACTTTACGAGGTATTTAACCATTTCACACGAGATTGGT
Organism: Homalodisca vitripennis; assembly: GCF_021130785.1. NCBI lineage: Eukaryota > Metazoa > Arthropoda > Insecta > Hemiptera > Cicadellidae > Homalodisca > Homalodisca vitripennis. The sequence goes on along the minus strand of NC_060210.1, from coordinate 118,110,047 downwards.
TTACATATCTTGTAACAGATCTAAGGGTAAATACTGTGTGCAGCCCCCTCTCCCCATTGTGTTGTCTGAACTTCAAAATATTGTTATTATTATTTAAGTACTAAATTGAATTTACAAAACTGATTATTGGTCTAACTTAAAATAAATAGTATAAACTTAAAAGCGTATTAAAAAAACTCGTTAAAATACAATGTTAACCTGAAATCTAAATACGTTTTCTCTGCATCTATATATTTTATACGGCTGATAGTATGTAATTTCTTTATTGTTATGATATACAACTATTTAAAACATTTAATTTTTACAATTTTATTGAGCAAGTTTAGTTATTTATGTAGGAGTCAGTTCATTTGAGCTGCGGAACCGCCAACTACCCAGGGTAGGTGAAAATGATTGAATGCTAAACTTTAGTTACGAAACATTTAATTTTTGCTGTAAATATTTCTTGTTAAGAACTTTGAAGCCAAATTAAATTATCACAAGAAGAGCATGATGGGAGAACCGATCCATCGCCGAACGCTACACAATGATATTTAAATTCTATATAAAACCAGTACGGCCTAAGGTCGGGTCTACTCAGGCGATTTCTTAGTCGGTCTTGTAAATTCCACACCAATATTGCTTTTTATTGTTATCAATTACATAAAATAACGGTGTTTGATATCAAACATGTACAGTACTGTATATGAAAGATCAAGATAGTGCATTTTTTTCATATAAACAGAATTTAATTTCTTTTAAAGTTTATTTAAAGTAATACATACCCTTAATTTTAACCTTAATATGTAATTTATACAAATACCGTTGCACAATTTATAAACACAAATGGTTTAGTTTTTCTTCTAATTTTCGTAAAAATGTGATTTTAATACAAAATAATTGATTGAAAAAGGTATTCCCCTTAATGTAATATCGGGATATAATATATGATGCAAACATTTTATATTCTTAATTGTTTTTCTTCTACTATTTACAAATTGCTAAAACCATATTAACTTTCAATGTCTATAAATTTTGTATCTTGCTGATATAAAAATGTTCCATTTTTTAGAAAGGTTATGTTATCAGGATCGTGATGATGAAAACAATTAATTACATTACCTTAGAAAAATTATGTTTTTTTCTACAGTAAATATTAATATTGGTAAAATACGGTACATTCAGGTATAAATATTGATTGTTAAATTATTCGTTGATTTATTTATTATGTTAAGCTTAATTCCTGAAACTTATATTTCAGCACATAATGAACCAAAAATAACAAATAAAATGTACTCTAAAAATATAATAATAATTTATGCAGCAGTGTAGGAGGGTCTACAGTAAAACTAAAGTTTACATCTGAGATCTTTTGTAAATTTTAATGTTTTAGTGAAAAACAGCTAAAGAAAAGAGATTAAAAGTATCATAAATAAAAATGAATTTTAGTCACAAAAAATGTATTCCAAAAGATATTAGGAATAAACAATTATTAAAACAATTAAACAATTATTATGTCTCTGTAAATAAAGACATTTTTCATTTCATTTCATTATCTTTACACTTTGTAATATATAGCAAACGTTTTAAATATGAACCAAATTAGGTATAAATATTAATTTGCTGTGGTTGACAAGTTTTAAATCAATTAAAAGTGTCTGACTTTCTTTGGCTTTTCACTATTGCAAATACTAGGTCTTGTATAAATAGAAATATATCATTTTAAGTTTAACGCAAATATTTCATTTCTGGGACCTGTAAAAGCTAATAAAAGGTGGCACGCCAGGGCCAGTGTTGGGATGTGGAAGAATAGAAAAGCACAGCGCGGCGACTGTGTTTATTTAATATAAGAAATGTACAGACGTGAAAAGGTTACGAGCCTGTTGAGAATATGAGATTTCATTGTTCGCTTATACAGTTTCCGTGGATATTTACAAAATATAACCTTCAGTTATCATCGTTCGAAAATAATATTCAAACTCCATTTCTGATTTCTGATAAGGGTGTGGAAATTGCGGCATTGACATCAGTTTTCTCTTATACAAAACAAAATTCTAATAATAAGTAAGATTGTTTGTAATAGGTTTTAATAATTCGTAAAATTGTACACTTGACATCTTGAGTTCAAATTAAAATATTATTTATTTATCATTAAGCTATTGCAAACCTATAAGCATATTTTAGAATTTTTTATATTCCCATAATTATAAAATATTTATATTTATTTAACAAATATTCCAAATTAATTAAAATTTCAACAGTGAATTTAAGTTTATCGCATTATTTCTTTATTATAGGCTGTAAAATCTTTCAATTACTATGCGAGAAACGCCATAGATTGTTTGTCTAAAACGCAACGATGCTGAAAAAAGAACTTCGAACAAATTGTAATAACAGTTTTTGATATACAGGCTGCCTGTATATTTTTTTATATCGTCACCAAGTAGAGTATAATAAAATGTATGCAATATCTTGTTTACGGTGCTACATACAGTAAAAGAAAGCAACGAAATAACTTAATAAAATGCTAATATATAAAAAAAAAAATTTCAATGATTAGATACAGTGGAGCAGAAAGGAAAATAATAATCATGTGTAAATATTAGCTAATTTATTACACCCTAAGTGAAAAAAAAACATTGCGTAGAGTTTAATTGTCAAATAGAAAAACCCGTAGCATCAATGAATACACGTTCAGCTTCTAATAGTGATACGGATATAATACATTAGAGTGATATCTATAGTACATCCTCTTTTATAGAACATTATTCATAAGAAATAAAACAATAATAAAATAATAAGTAAATATTTTACTCCTCAAGTTTTAACAATGATTTAAAAAATATGGTTTTTAACAGAATGCTGTTAGATTATCTCTATTCCCACGCAATTAGAAAATTCATTGATAGTAGTAAACATGACATCTTGATTTTATTACTTGGGAATTTATATTAATGAATAAATAAAAAAGATAAACTTATAATATTGACCGTCCACTCCAGAAACCCCTCCTGACGTCTTATTAAAAATCCATTGCATGCATATAAGAAATATTAATCCAGCAGATAATGGATTTACGCTGATTTATAAAAACACAATTTTAGCATCTTCAGATTTATAAAACTTGTTTATTACAACAAGAATAAGACTGGAGGAAAGGACGGTACCAAAACACGGGCAACTGCGTAACGTCTCACTCTACGCACTGAACTGAACCCCAGTCAGGGTCACTGAACTATTTATCAGAGGATTTCGTTCCCTTCTCAGGCTAGAGTAAACAATGCAAATCATCCTGTAGAATACCTTCTCTTGTGTGTTTAAAACCTGAAGTTGAGGAAATGTGAATGAACTTTAAAGTTGCTAGTAAAGTGAGTAGATTGTACAGTATTATTCTACGTAGATTAGTGAGTGCGATCGCCTCCCCCCTTACGCCGCTACAAACACACGACTTCTAGGAAACATGTGGGGGTAAAATATTTAACTGTTATAGAAATATGCAGTGTTAACTGAAATAAAATAAATTAAAAAGGTAAGTATTTTTACTGGTTAGTTGCTGGTTTTAGTGTTAACTGAAAACAATACTCAAATTTGTAGGTTTAGAAGAGCAGAAAATAAAGATAATATTCTGTTTTGTAACGAAAAAATTTCGCCAATCTTGAGAAACCACATACAGCTTTTGTGAAGCAGCTGATATTTTACAGAATATAATATGCAATGTAATAGTTCTAGATACAAAATTGTGGTAACGAACTAATTAAGCTAATTTTTAAGTTAGAATTTGTTTCCAAACAGGTTATAAATAATACCTAATAAACCAAAAAATGGCTTCTGGTAAAAGTATTTTGAGTTTAGCATTGTTCTAAAATCTGTACAATTTAATTTGCTTCTCATAAAGTGGACCTACAGCAAGATTTAGTTTAATTAACAGTGATAACAGTTGGTTAACAATAAATAAAGTTTTCGCTGCCATGAAGATTCAAGTAAAGTCTCATTCAATCCAGATCGGCATATTTTAGAAAAATATTTAGCAAAACTGCCTTTGAAATTGGAGGTTTTGTGTCCTTTCAGTGTTAGTTCATTAGGTTGGACTAAATTCTGGTACTTGGCCTAGTAATCGGCTTTGATCAACTTGTGAGTTCAAGTAGTACATAAAAGTACAAAGGCTTGTCTTTTCCCTAACTCACTCTTACTTGTGCTCGCCTTTCTGTGCTGGTTGTGCAAGAAGTCACAGGAGCTAAGCTGTAGTTCACGGGAATATTAACCATTTCTCAATAACCAGATCCAGAATACATCTGTCTTCACTTTTATCTCTTTAGTGAGATTTCTGGTTATTGTTGTGTAGAAATGACCTTCAAAGCTCAATAGAAAGATGCGGACAGTTGGTTTATCCATGCTAACATTCACAAATCCCTTTACATTCTCTTTTCCTGTCGATAAAAACAAAAACAATTTGTACTATAAAACGTATTCTGCGTATTATACAAAACATAAACTACCATATTATTGCAATCTTAAATACCTCTCTTCCAATAAATGTATTGATATTCTGCTCTATAGTGAAAATTTTCAACCTCCACTTAACTTAACTTTTTCTAACGAAGTTTTCAAACTGTTATGAATATATAAAAAAAGTTTGATATTGCAGAAAGAAAGTTCATATTTAAATGTAGTGGCCCTTTGACTCAAGTGACTCAAAAGAAGCTAAAGATTGGATTTAATGAGGTAAAGAACTAGTTCCCTCCGATTAATGTTAGGTCCAGTAAATCAAAGCAAATGTTTCCTAATCTATGGTAATAAATTCCCTCTAAACATTGCAGTGCTTTTGACTGAAAGATAACTTTGAATAACTTTGTAAATTTTTATATATATAATATTTAAAACCATTTTTATGGCACTATTATTGCATAATATGCTGTTCTATTTAATGTAAAGGGATATTACTGCCCTTCCCTTTCTTTGCCTATTTCTTGGTCTGATACCAAGTAATGAAAGTTAATTATAGTTTTGAAACGAATTTTGTTTAGGCAGAAATGTATTTTTGAGGTTAATGTTCGTTAAAACTGTATTTGACTTATCATAATTCACTCCCTGAGTAATGTCGTTATATCCAGATTATATAAGTGCTGAAACTGCCACTTTCTATTGTGTTATTTTAAAACACAGAATCCAAAAAATAACTACAGATTATTATAAAAAATGAAATTTGGGGTGTTTTCCTGGTAAGAGCAGAAAATAAGAGATAAGTTAAAAAACCCACTCTTTAGCCGAGATTCCACAAATAATCAGTCAAAAGTATCAATTTAAAGAAACATAGAGCTCTAGGAATGTATACATAAATTTATACCTCAAACAAACAAGTTTCATTTTGAATTTTTCTTGAAAAACAAAATCGTTTTAGATAATAGGTAAAGGTTATTGAATATTTGATTTATAAATTCTTTACCAATATAATTTTTTTATATTTTATAAAAATAGCATTCATAAGTAAACATGATTACAGTTTATATATGTAAATAATATATGACTCGAAACAATATAATGTTATATATATGATTCTTTAATTATGTTTAAATTTAATGCGGGAAAAGTATTAAGACATTTATGTGATTGAAAAATACTCACATTTGCATAAAAAAATGATAGGAATCTCTTATTTTTAGTTATTAATGCAGTTTTAGTGTATTGAATACAAACTGTTGAAGTGTTTTTTTACTCTATCGTACAAATAAAGCACATAAACATTAAGTTTTTAAATGATTGCAAAATGAAGTTTTATTAACTATTATCAACAAAGGCAATAAATGAAGAATTCAATTTGATATTGTAGCTCAGCAATGATTAGAATCGGGAAAAAGTACGAAGGCGGTTATAAGACCAACTGCAGTCAATATGAAAGTATTGCCAATCCTTTGGAGACGATCTCAACAAATTTAATCTCGTATAAATGAATTTCCAGATATTAAAACCGCTGCTGCCCTCTATTGGGTCTGTCGTATGGAAATTGCGATTAATACATGATATGATGCCTGAACTTTCTGGGTCACAAGCAAAATTTAAATAAAGCAAACTGCAAATTATAAGTTTTAGATTATTACTGACTTTTTATATAAAGAATTGTGGACAAAAAAAAATATATACATTCATTAAATTTGTATAAGTGGCAATAACCTAATTTAATTTCAATAAACATTGAATCGCTAAAAGTACTTGCTCCACCGGGACTCGAACCCGGATCTCTCACTTGCCGGGTGAATATGCTACAATTACACCACAGAGCCCTCACTTTTTATTTAATTTTTAATTTTTGCGATTCAATGTTTATTGAAATTATATATATATATATATATAATATATATATATATAATATATATATATATATATATATTATATATATATATATATATATATATATATACCCCTATATATACATATGATATAATTGGGGTGGGCCTAATGCTTCCAATGTTCTTTGGAGTTTTGCCTAAGAATTTAATCATTTGCAAAAAATTAAAAATATACTTCCCTTCAGGTCGATGACGACTTACAAGCACGGAGTCAGCATCTTAGCTCGACATTGCAACTGTATTTGGAAAAAAGAAGATTAGAAGTCTAGAACATGAAAACTGTAAACTCGAAGATTCGAACTCAAACTGAAAGACTTGGATTCAAACTAAAAAAACTCGCGAGAAGTTGCTCGGCAGTAAGATCTTCAGCTACAAAGTTCAAGTTTTCAAAGAGTAACAGGGTTGTGAAAAATAATATAAAATGAAACTAAATAACGGTACACTCTTTGAACTTTTTTATAAGGAAAATGACAAAAACGTTAAGAGACGTCAATGCTTGTTTCTTTGTACTTCTACGGATCAATCCTCATCTTACAATCTATAAAGTAATTAAAACAAAATATGAAATCTAATAAGCGAAAACCCATAAAAAGGACTAGTGAGTAGAGAACTGTTAAGGACCCGACAGGTCCTTCCTAAAATCTAGTTGTGTGCCTGCCTAAAGGTCAGTGCGATATTTCTTAATAAAATTGCCCCATAGACTTGAAACGGTACATAGGTACCTCGCGGTTCAAGGAACAACTCTATTCATTTTGCGATTAAAAGGTCAAAATTAAATAAAACTCTAACATTTTTATATTGGTGTTACAGGTGATTATGATGGCTACGAGAAAGTTTGTAATAAAACTAAATATACTGCTCATGGTTATTATATGATTATTACTGTGATGAAATTATATTGTTGGATTCGTTGATAAGACCTACGTAACATTCTTTCGGGTCCTTGGACATCTCGTTGTATCGGTTTATTTATTCTAAAACGAGAGATTCTAAAAAGGGGCCAATATTATTGGATAAAGGGATAAAACTAATGTGTGTAAAACTTTAGTGATATAGTCCGAAATGGTAAAATACGAAGTTAGAGAAATTAAATTTATACACAAAGGAAATTTTTACCGACCATCTTAGGACGTAAACATGGTACTTAGGATTTTCTCTTATCCACTAACTCATTCTTAACTGCGCGGATAAAACAAAATGCAGAGTAGTTATGCAAAACTTAACTTGTGTATGATAATTGAAATGAGAATGTAAAATATTTGTAAGTGTAATTCATTAAGGTTCAACTCTTTACTCTCAAGTGAAATGAGTGATAAAACGGTGTTCAAACTGCACATATCCATTAGAACAAGGAAATGAGAACCGGTATATTGCGCTTGCTTCCAGAGTGACAGGACATTCAGGATGGGCAAGGTTGTGGGTAAAGGCCACCTCCTGTAGGGATACCTTAAGGAGATATAGTCTCAGTCATAACCTTGGAGGAAGGAAAGGTCAGCTTTGTTCCAGCCTTTCCAGTCAAAAAGGGCAGAAGACAGTACTTCCTCATGTACAGGCTAGTCTTTAACACTAAGGGAGTTCCAGTCACTCAAACAGTTATCTTCCGCAGTAGACCAGACCTATAGATCCATCGTTCCACCCCAATATCTTGATTAGTGATATGCCGCTTATTTATATCTATGGACTTATCTCTATAAGTAATTATTGGTTATTGTTAAACCAAGTGTCCAGAATTAAAACTTCCCGGGGGTTCAGGAAAAGAACTATTTTCAAATATCTGAAATTAAAATAAATAAAATTAAACTGCTTTGTCATCAAGTAGTTCGAATATAACTATGTACCGACTGAACCGGCCGTAAAGTTAGTTTACGTTTTGGAGTTATGATTTGGATTCTGACAATCGTGACCACCACCACCCGTCAGTCCCCAGAGTGGAGTTACACGAACTGCTGTGAATATTTTACAGCATTATAGGAATATCTGTGTACCAGATTCGTTCCTGTCACTCTTCCTGCTGTCAACCCAATGTCATGTTTTCGTGTTATTCTATAAATGTTTTTGCAATCGCACGTTCAAAGTCTTTGTAGTGTAAAACTGTAGAATCGTTTCATTGCAAAATTCAGCGTGCAAGTAGAATTTAGATTTTATAGTTTCTTATTGTACCTAATGATCATATCATAAATTAATACATGTTATATATTCCTAGCTTCACACAGCCAATATATTCCCGTATACATAATTTCATTAAGTTTAACATTTGTCAAAAGTGTTTAAGATCTCAATTTTAAAACTTTTATATCTATGGTTGCAGAAATAAATTTATATATCTAAAAAAAGAGCGAATATCGTGATAACCCGAAAGCTGAGAGCCAATTTGTATTGTATAATCACACAAACGGATCTGCCTGAAGTCGACAGAGGAATTTTAACTATCCAAAAAATGGATCTCAGTCACACTACTTTTGGTGAAGGTCGAAATGGAAGTGCAGCGAAAGGGTTAAAAATAAAACAACGACATTTTCTCAATCATATGGTATTTACGTAGTTTGACACACATAGAACTGATCGTTAGACACATATAATGTACAATAAATCACCGCCAGACAACTACATAAAGAGACTCAATTTATGTTAATTTATGTCGCTACATTTCAGGACTGTATGTGGTTAACCGACACTGATTCAACATTTATTTACGTTTATAGAGGTGTGTGTTCAGTGTGATAAGCTAAGCGATACAAAATATTATACTTGTAATATATGTAACCCTTTTGACACACCCTTTAATTACGACATCTGCCCAAACTAGTGCGCCTGACGGTCGATTTATGTCTAAGGGAAAATTTATTTGTGAATTTAAAGAAAACCCAGAATGTATGCTTATACAACACAAGGTGGCTCTCTGTTCCTGGATTGACATGATGATTGCTACGACTGATGACTGTTGATATGATGTCTGCTGGTATGATGACCTGACCGATGACTGCCATGGAGGCTTCGACCGAATGGCAGTACCAGTGAGTTAAATATCATCTGTTATTACATATTACTATTATTATATCATCCATAGTATAGCTGTTCATTTCAATGACTATCAGTAACTGATTTATTTTTAGATCAATTACATATTTTTATATCCTAGGTTTTCATTATTTCATTAGTAAATTAATTACCTAAATATGAAATTAAGCATTACTGCATATCAACAGAAATAATATTATAACGACAACAAATAATTATCGAGTTTACTACGTGTACGGCTTCTCTCTCTTTCAGTATACATTTCTGAACATATATTAATTGGTTTTTCGTTTAGATAATGTAGATTCGTATATGCATTTTAGTCATATGTATTGTAGACAAACGAAGAAATTAAAAGTTTAATTTTCATGGACAGAAAACAGCGCACAATGTATAAATAATCCCGTAAACGAATGTAGTATTATAAATTATTTTAGAATATTGGTACGTGCCACCGATTTGGCCGAAACATCATTAGACCAAAAAATTAGTTTCCGCAATTTAAATTACGAAAAATCACATATCCGAAATATAAATGATGCAGAAAATACAAATTTGTTCCGGATAAACAGAATTTTGAAATCCTATATAAATTATAGACCGCCATAAATTTGTACGTTGAGTTTATTCGAAAAAACTCTATTCCCTTCAAAATTTGGTATTAATTTACTTTTTAATAATTTACGTGAAGTGACGTTTTAATCTTATGAAGACAGAATAGATAGCAAGTACCAGAAAGTTAAGGCTGTGGGAGGATCTTTTATGTTCCCTCTAGACTTGTTGAAGGGTACTCCGAATTCAGACGTCAATATTCTGGACAAACGATATTTCCCATTGCAGAATTAGCAAGGCAGAGAAACGGTTCAGTCTCCTTTGGGAATATCGTTTGTCCGAAACTGAGGTACCTCTTTGAGATATAAGAGAACAATAAAGCTAAAGATTGATCAAACAGTTTTCATATTTTTATGAGAAGTAATATTTTTGTAATTTAGAAAGGTTACAACGTTTATACAATCGTATTAATGATGTTATTAAATGTAAAGACCAGGCAATAAGACATGGAGTTATACAACGTACTTTTTGGAGGGCTTAATACAATTAATTAATAGTTGTGTTTCCTCTTTTTCATTAAATTAAAAATTGGTTACGTATATTTCCTAAAATAATGAAGTAAGGAATTTATGATTTATTAATTAATTTGAAAATAGATTTCTAATGCCAAAGGATGTGTAAAATTACTTGCACACTTGGAAAGTACGTACTAAGTTTGCGTATTACATTACAATATCTATACGTATCGAGCTTTAAATTAATAATTTTACTTTAACATCTGTTTTCCATTTGAAGGATTAAAATAATATTCGTTTTATTTACAAAATTGCAGTTTTTCATTATTATAACTAACGGAAAAAAGTTTAATTTTCATAGAAGCTGTATTATGAAATAAAAATACTTTTAAAAACACCTAAGTTCTGGATTAACCAATTATATTTTTAACAGAACCTACTTTGAAGGGCCATATTTCGGAGACACAATATACGAGTAAAGTTTTAGGCAAACAATAGTTTTGAAGCATTATATATTATAAATATTATAAGTAAAAATAATATATATATATATATATATATATATATATATATATATATATATATATACAGGGTGAGTTTTTTAAAGTGATCCAATAGCTAACTTTTTAATTACACGACTTAGCACCACACTTTAAATTTGGAACTTGCTCAATTTTAAGTTTCACTCAGGGATACACTTTCAAATTTTTTGAAGATGGCCGCCATTTTCCAATATGGCAGTCAACTTTAAAATCTCTTATGGGACACCCTGTTTTTTTATGTTGTTTTTAGATTCTACTCAACAAAATAATACATTTTTGCTTTTGAGAGTTTTTCAATATCTCTAATGGTTCAGGAGCTACGTGGACTGGAAGTTTTCATAATGTTTGCCAATATGGCGGCCAACTTTAAAATATTTTATGGAACACCCTATATTTTATGTTGTTTTTATATTCTACACTACAAAATAAGACATTTTTTGCATTTTAGAGTTTTTCTATATCTCTAATGGTTCAGGAGCTACGTGGACTGCAAATTTTTATCATCAGTCCGAAAAAATCCGAAAACTTGCAGTCCACGTAGCTCCTGAACCATTAGAGATATAGAAAAACTCTAAAATGCAAAAATGTCTTATTTTGTAGTGTAGAATATAAAAACAACATAAAATACAGGGTGTTCCATAAAATATTTTAAAGTTGGCCGCCATATTGGCAAACATTATGAAAACTTCCAGTCCACGTAGCTCCTGAACCATTAGAGATATTGAAAAACTCTCAAAAGCAAAAATGTATTATTTTGTTGAGTAGAATCTAAAAACAACATAAAAACAGGGTGTCCCATAAGAGATTTTAAAGTTGACCGCCATATTGGAAAATGGCGGCCATCTTCAAAAAATTTGAAAGTGTATCCCTGAGTGAAACTTAAAATTGAGCAAGTTCCAAATTTAAAGTGTGGTGCTAAGTCGTGTAATTAAAAAGTTAGCTATTGGATCACTTTAAAAAACTCACCCTGTATATATATATATATATATATATATATATATATATATATATGTATATAATTAATTCATGAACTTTTGAAATTAATAAACAAAAATAATATATTAAAAATAATATATGTAATATAATATATATATATAATTTTTTGTTTTTGTTAATTGTTAAAAATCCAATACTTTTAGTAAATATGTTAAACGATTTTTGAGAAACCATATTCTGAGGACGCAATATACGAATAAAAAAGCAATATGTTTTAAGCATTCATTATATTATAAAATACTATATAGGTACTAAAATATAACAAACATATAATAATATACTTTAGGTAAGCATTATAAAATAAAATGTATGTACAGTACATATTTATAATATACTAAACATAATGTTTAACAAACTATACATTGCTTAACATTATGCAATAATAAATCAATTTCTTTATGGTTTTTTTGTACTTTCAAAATCCCTAATTTTTTACTCCATAACCTCCATACATTTGAAACTGATACGTTTTAAAGTTTAATTTGAAAGGATAGTCATACATAAATCCAAGCCAATAGTATATAGAAATCCTAATAACAATGCAGTATCAGCTAGCAAACACTATAAATTCGTTTCATGCTTCAGAGTTTCCAATAAAATCACGAAAGTATATTAATGCAATATTCCACGTCCTGTATATTCGATCTGGGTCAGAATCGTTTGTTATAAATACAATAATACAAGCCTGGTGTATCCAGGTCAATGTTTTGATCATGTCAAAGGTCAGTAATTAAGCATTATTGCAAGCAAATGGACTCTCTTTTCTAATCGCCCCTTTATTGAAAAGAAGCCAGATGATATTATTGCAATCAGGAAAACAAGTGTAATAAGATCGTCTATATTGTCAACAATATATTTTGCAATTAATAATGTTTTCTATATTACGGTTCTGGAAACATCCCTTTTGATACTATGTGATATTGATATATTTCTACATGTCTATTGAAAACTAAAAAAGTGAAAAAGCTTAAACTCTTTAAAAAATTTCATAAATTAAATAATAATCTGAAACCTAGCATTTTATCCAACACGATGTTTATTTAACACATTACGGCTATTTGACCGACCTTGACAAATATTAATTACCTTTATAATGTTTGTGGCATTATGCTGTAATTTTAGTGACATTTTTCCTTTTCACCTAGATGTGTTTTATCGTACAAGGAGAACTTACAATAGTGTTGTGTTATTGAGGTTATGGAATACATCATTGTTACTTAAAGAGTATTACAATAGTGATTTTTATACTTGTTTTGAAAGTGATCTATTGCGGGGTGAAAATGAAAATGCTATCGAGCCTCGCAATAAAAATTTCGAGACGAGTAAGGATAATACTTAATAATATAATACTTAATACTTAATAATAAAAAGAACATGGCATCTTATAAAACACCATCTGAAAATTTCATAGCCTAGTAGTTATGCTTCCATAGGGAAATGTAAAACTATTCATTCATCTTCAATTCATTCAACTGAAATTCATTTTGGTGTTTAAATAAGCTGTTTGGACATTGGACTGTCAAAAAATAACGTAATCATACTAGAATTTTGAATTGTTTATACAAGAAAAAAAAAAACGTTTACATTGATAAATATATTTACATGGGGAAAGCAAAGTTTGGGAGAGGTAAAATCAGCTGAATTAGCTACGAGGGAAACGATGATCTCAGCTGTATTGGAAAGTATCTCTTTACCATACAGAGTGATAAAAATATTTTTATAATAACCGTAGCTACAAAACATCTCTTTTGTATTATAGTCCGAGTAAGGGTTAGATAATATAATTATGCTCTATACACCTTGGGAGCCGAGTGTAAATTTGCATTGTACACAACCTGGTTTTCTTGAAATCTACAGAGGACTTTTTCTCAAGAATCTGATCGTCAACCACGCTTGCTTTGTTGCAGGTCTATATGGTGTATAAAGGGTTAAATATATGAAATAATATTTTTCTCACATCACATATTTCCTAGCTTGACATACTTCAAACAGGCAGTTTGACACACAAGTAATATTTGACAGACAACTAGCTAACGAAACTAGCAGTCACCAACGGCTCCTAGAAAACTATTTGCTAGAGAGACAAGCGTGTACTAGTTAGAACTAGCTTTAATAGCAACTTTGATACAATTATCTAAATACGTGGGTTGCTATTTATATTTCTGGTCTTGGCAACACTGACCGTTTCCGGGCACAGCTGACATTTCCTGTGTAAACTTTGAGTTGTTGAACATAACCTCAATCACAACATTTTTTCATTCGAGTGCTGCCATTAGTGTGTTTGATATTAATTGAAAAGTGCAGTCCCAAGTAATAAATGGAGTTGACACGTAAACATTTTCGAATGATTATTTTTCATAACTTTCGGCGTGGATTATCACAAGAGTACGTCAATGAACCGAATACCTAATATAACAATGAAGCAATATCCTACATCACTGCAAAAACTTGTGACCGATCAGATGTGGCCGATGTTTACCCCAGGACGAAATTTTTGAAGGTCGTCTGAAAATTTTTTTTTGTTGCGCCTGAAAAAATCGATGCTGTGGTTGACGAGATTAAAAAAGTTCGTCATGTGACATAATCATGCCCATTTAGGCATCTTTGGGCATCAGAATGACTAGCATTAATAAGAAACTTCATAATTATTTGGCCGTATATCAGATTTGTTGCCGCTGGATCCAGCTAGTCCTGAGCTATGCTCAAAAGTAGGCTGAATGGTACATTGACAAGTTCAAAATTTTGCTGAGGGAGACATCAAAGATAGTGTATAACATGTGTACAGGTGAAGAATCATTGATCTATACAAATGACCAAAACAAAACAGCAATGAACTGTGTGGGTGTTTCAAGACGAGTCAAATCGAACAAAAGTTATTCGCGGAATAACATGGGAGCAAATGATTGCGTGTATCATTTTGTATTACCAGCCATTGGTACACATTACACAACCATTTGCTTGCCAGATGTCATTGAAGGAACTCGGAAAACACCAAAGAAGAGGCGAATCATGTTCATCATGACAATGCAAGTTCTCACACAGCTTGAAACAATTGAATTTTTAACCAGCCAGAGCCGATGGGCCATCCACCATACAGTCATGATTTGCCACTCCATGACTTCTTTTTGTTTTGGTAAATAAAAAAAAAAACTGCGTGGTTCAACACTAGACGAGGCCGTTTTTTTTTGCGTTAAAAACGGTTGTTTTGGATGGAGCTACCTCAGTCGGTATGGAAAAAGTGCTTCGAAAATTTGATCAAACGCATGGAAAAGAGTAATAATCTTAATGAGGAATATTTTTAAAAACAAAAAAAAACTGTATTCGATCGTAAATACTTCTTTTTAATTGTTGGGCCAGAATATAAATATCAACCCACGTATGCCCTAATCATCATTGGGAGGTTTTTACAATTCAAATAAAATTAAATAATTTAAAAACATTTGTATGAATTAACTATGGTACGAGGTATATTAAACTACTAATACTTAAACAAATATTCTAATAATCCTCACCATAAAATATGTAACACTTGTACTGCTAACACGCTATTATGCTATTATGGTACATTTCTATTTGACAAGAAAAGACACAATAGATATTGTGTTTGTGGAGTTTGAATTCAATAAGAAAGATACCGCAGTATCCTTCTATATTCAGAGTTGCATGTCTTCTGCCTTCCATGCATTTCAAACACGTATCAGCTTTTTTCCCATCGGAAATTCTTGCTGGGACGGAAAGAAACTTCTTATTGTAGCAGCTAACTTTACTGAATAAACTGTGAAACTTTGAATTAAATTGTGTGTTTGAATGTTACTCATTAATACAACTCTGTTCAGCAATAAACCACAAACAAAGTTATGAACAATGATGATAATGAAGAAAATTTAATTCTACTCTTATTAGGCTTGTCATCACTGTCCACTAGCCTGTGTAAGGAACATGAATCTGTATAGTGATGAGAGTTATAATACAAAGTGATAGTACTGATAAGGTCCAATGGTCACATATATAATTTGAACATGTGTTATCTCAACTTAGATTCAAGGTCATTAAACCGCCAGACGCAACGGATGTATAAAAAGAGAACCAACAAATTGAGTAATATTTTGATATCATGTCCTACCTCGCTCAAGTGATGTAAACTAGATTTTTCCTCATCGTATATGTCATAGAATTTATATTTCAATACGTAAAAAAGTCTTTGGTTAGAATTTAAGCATTTTGTATGCACATATAAAACAATCTGTACATCCATGTGAATAACTTTTAATTCTGTGCACTATTTTCATCTCCAATATTGCAGAATGTGGGGAAAAACTAAAATATAATTTAAGCAATTTAATAAAATTAGTGAATTTACTAATATAAAAGACCTCTACGGTCGTGTTTAACTTCTTTCTTTATACAAAACGTATATCAATATTTCATAATGTATTAACCCCTTCAAGTGCTTTGACGTAATATTGCGTTCATAGAGTTTAAGCAAAAGTGTACTCACCTGCAAAAGTATAAGTAATCACCTGGCATACCAAAAGACCTGTGCGGGGCAAGCGTGTACAGTCTTATAACAAGGTTGGAGTACAATGGGAAGCCAACGGACTTAGACTACGACCTGGCATTTCAACATCTAACGAAGGACTTCAAAGAAAAGGGTTTGAAGAGGCTGGTCTGCTCTGCCATGGGGTGCGTTAGAGACCTGGTTGCACCTGACCGACTCATCGCAAATCGACAAAATTCCAAGAGGCTACTGGCGCTATTGTGAACATCATATCCTACAACCAATATTCAACAAGATCACTCTGGAATGGACTGTCTCACAACTCCTTTGTAAAAAAATTGAACAATCTCATTGCTTTTCAACATGTACAAAACGCATCTCCTGTAAGTAGCCTAGTACCATCTTCAAACCCTATCATACCACTTGCATCTGGCAACTCCTCTCACACCCCATATATTACCTCCAACTGTCTTACCCTCTCCTCATCCTCAACAGTCTACACAAACTAACCAGGACACCTGAAAGTTGACACTAACCAAATCTTTTTTAGAGAACCTAAGCCTGTCCCCACCACTGTAAATAAAATTAATCATAAACCAGATAGCAATCAAAAATAATAAAATGTTCAATTTTTCACCAAAATGTTCAGCATTAGCTCAAAGCTAGAAATTTTAAAAACTTAACTTAATGGAAATTGATCCAGATATATATTGACGTTGTCAGAGCATAAAATGTTAGAATCTGAGCTTACAATAGTTGCACATCCCAGGGTATCATTTAAGCTCCTATTTACACTAGATCTACTTTTTATAGGCAGTGGTGTCATGATCCTCACAAGACATAGCATCACAAGTAAAAGAATCCTAATGCCGGCTATCCAAAATCTATTAGTTGAAAAAGAATTTGAGTGCTGTCTGTCCGAAATTTTCAGTATCTAAGTTCACTTTTGTTTTAGGTTGTATTTACAGGTCACCAAGGCCAAGTTTAATGGATGTTTCTTATTAAAATTTGAAGCTTTATGTAGTATTTTATGTAACAAACATAAGCATATTATTTTAACTGGAGATTTTAATATTAATGGTTTTAAAAAAAGACAGACTTTATCATAAATTTATTAGCATTTTAAAACTATACAATTTAACTTACAGAGTAAATTTCCCAACTAGAGTTCAATTAGGGTCGGAGAGTGCTATTGATAACATTATAAGTAATATTGAAGATTAAAGAATGTAAAGTAACAGGTTTAATAACACACATTTCTGATCATGATGCACAACTCTTGGAAATATTTGGTATAAAAAATAACAGTAAGAAAATAGATAACTAAAAAATATTCTAGGAAATTTACACAAAATAACACATGCATTTTTCTACAAAACCTGTTTAAAGAATCTTGGTTGGATGTATATCAAGCCCCAGTAAATCTAAAGTATAATATATTTTTTAGGGATTTTTTTCTTATCACTTCAATATTTTGTTTTCCCAAACTCTTTACCTCACTGCGGGAGGGCGATGATCATAGTTGGATGACTGAAGAAATAAGATTTAGGAAAAATTGAAATTCATGAATTAGAAATTTTGTTTTAGGCAAAGTAAAGACCAAAATTTAAAGAATCTGAAGAAGGATCTAAAAACTTGTATGGCTAGGGATAAGAAAATATTCTTTGACAATAAGATTAAAAACTCTGGAAATTGCTCAAAAGTCACATGGGGTATAATAAAATCACAAGTAAAAAAGACCTCAAATGCAATCTCAAATATAAGTATTGACAGTAATGGGGAGGAAAACAAGTGGTCCTATTGAAGTTAGCAATGTGTTTAACAAATTCTTTGTCTCAGTAGTTGACCAAGCAGTACTACCCAAGATTGTCAAAAGTAAAGTTTATAATGAGAGTAATATCAATACTATAAATACAAATTTTAAATTTTAGCTCAATAACAGAGCAAGATCTGGGAAAAATAGTTAATTCTTTTCAAAATAAACTGTCCACTGGGTACGATGATATTTCAATAAATATAATTAAAAAGGTCCTACCATCTATTATAAAAACCCTTAACTCATCTAATTAATTCATCTTTAATTACTGGTTATTTTCCTGATGAACTTAAAATTGCAAAAGTAATACCAATATTTAAAAAGGGGCAGGTAAATGATCCCTCATGTTACCGCCCTGTCTCATTGCTCCCAATTTTCTCAAAAATCTATGAAAAGACAGTTTTACACGCAATTAGTTAGCTATCTAATAAGAATAGATTGTTAGATAAGGAGCAACATGGATTTCAATCAGGAAAATCTACAATAACAGCTGGAATAGACTTTATTAGTTCAATAATTGAATCAATTGATAGAGGAGAAAAGGTAGTAGGTATTTTCTTAGATCTCAGTAGAGCTTTTGACAGCGTTTCTCACAAAGAGTTGTTAAAATCGTTAACTATTTTGGGTATTCTGGTAAAGAATTAAAATGGTTTAAGTCCTATTTAGCTAACCGTAAACAATATGTGGAAATTGGAACATCTTGAGTCAGAAGTTAATGATAAATACATATATTGAGAAAGTTTAATTCTCATAGGTTAGAAATACCACACGGAGTACCACAAGGATCTATTTTAGGTCCATTATTGTTCCTTTGCTACATAAAAGGTTTGCCTGGGCTGATTCCTAGGGGCAATAATATTTGCTTGTATGCCGATGACTCTAATGTAACAATCTCTGGAAGACCATGGAACGTATTAAAGGGAATCATCTTTTATTTGCCTTTCAATCATTAAAGACTTTTTTTGACAGTAAAAATCTTCTCATAAATTCAAGTAAAACTAATTTTATATCTTTTAATACTAAACAAAATAGAGAAAATGATCAACCAAATATTTTTTTGGACAACAATTTATTAGAACAAGTTGATCATACCAAATTTCTTGGCCTAATGATAGATCAAAATCTTTCATGGGATAAACATATCGACTATGTTGTTAGTAAAATTTCATCTGGATTGTATGTCCTAAGACAAATGTCTAAAATAAGTAAATTTGAAAACTCAAACACAAAATTTATTATGCTATGGTCCATTCTCACCTAGCCTACGGGATTAGTGTGTATGGCGCTACAACAAAAAGAAATCTTGATAGAATACTGCTTCAACAAAAAAGGGCACTTAGAATAATGTTTAACTTAAAAAGAGACCAATCAGTGAAACATATTTTTGTAGAATTAGGCATTCCAACTGTTTTTGGATTATACATTCTGGAAAACTGTAGCATATGCTAAAGTAAATATAAATTTTGTCCAAGAAACAAATAGGCATAATTATAACACTCGTACAAACAGGCAAGTAGAACCCCCATAATTTGAAATTTTATACTAAAAAAACAAAATTTTGTAGGCACTAAATGCTCTATCACTTCCCCGGAAGTTTTTGCTGGAACAAAATTTGATTAAATTTAAAAAAGAACTAAAAGAATTTGTGATAAAAATAGCACCATATTCCATTGAGGAGTTTTGGGAAAGAAACTATAATTAAAATTTGTGTATACACTTTGTCTATTTATTTACTTATAAGCTATTATTTAAGTTGTAGTTTATGTATACACGTAGTGCCATAAACTTAAGAAAATTATGTGATAAGATCCTTTTTCTGTATAAGAAATTTATGTTAGAAACTAACTACGACTTGGAAAATATATGTTGTGTGTGTGTGTGTGTGTGTGTGTGTGTGTGTGTGTGTATTTTTTCTGTTTGGTGACCTGTTAAATGTTGAATTGTTATTTGTTTTTAAATTTTTGCTAATTATTATATTAGTTTGGTTTTAAGTTATATGTCAGCTGTTGCTTGTATTAATTTAATTATTATATGCAAAATTTTAGTTATTATTTAACTATTATTCAATATTATTAATTATTAGTAATTATACTTATTGTAGGTTGACGCTATTCATTGTAACAATGTACATATTATTAAATAAACGATTTTTGAATTTGAATTTGAATTTGAAAGTGTTTATATATCATGGAAATATCGGACGCAGAAACAGATGATTGGCTTCGTTTGCTTGATGCTAATACGGGCACTGAAAGGACTTGGATAGTTATACAAATAATAACACTTTGAAAAAAAAAAACTAAAAATAATTGTTTTTGCATAACATATTATATATTTAAACTCTACAAATATTGCGTCTATAACAAATCAGTAAAACAATATAATTTTATTTTCAAAAACCGTGAAGGTGGTAAGATGACAATCCTACAAGGTTTTGAGAGGTATTCAATATTCAACAGCACATACGTAATACGAGAGACCTCAACTATAATACAGTAATTCCAAAGTTTTTCAGTCAAACAATTCAAAGGATAGAACGTATTCTGTGTTTGCAAATATGTATTAATAAAAGCTTGCTTTAATAAAAGAAAACAAAAACATTTAAGATCTATTTATGTTTTACGCCTCAAAAATAACTAGAGAAAGCGCTTATTTTTGGAAAATTTCAAATATGTCTGGTAGATAGATATACATGTTCTATTTCCTACCAGGACTCAATATGGAAGACCGTTGAGGTTTTCGATAACTTAAAGGAAGCAGTAATGTATCTTAATGAAATAAATTATTTTACACTTCTTCCGTAACGTCGAACCCTTTTCTTTAAGATTTTATATTTTTTCTGTGTGTTTTATTTTAATGTCATAGTCCATTAAGTTAACACCCCTAAAGACATAAAACATAGAAATAAATTTGTGATCACTTTAAGAGAAATGCATGTTATCAGGCGATGTTATAACCAAACCCAAATGAAGACACCTAAGTGTTAAAATGTGAATATTTTATAGTATGTATGCACATGACTTATAGTTTCAGAGAATATTATTTAATGATTTACAACTTAAGTCAATTATATTTTACTAACAAAATATTTAATTTAAGAAGGATTTTCAAAATAAAAATGTTGTGATAAAAAAGTTTTTTTAAATAAAAAACTGAAACATTCCATCCTGTCATTTTCAAATATTGTAGAATGATATCGTCATCTCCTATAATCTTATGACCTGATTATTATAAAATGTCCCTAAATTATAATCACCATCCGGAAACCGACAGAATCATTCAAATGTCATAACTTAGTAAATGCGTCATGTAACAGTAAAGCGTTCACAGATCATTGTTCCAGACATAATGGAGTAGGCTACCTGAGCTGGAATAGCCAACCTTAAAACAGTCGCTAAACTTTCCAGTCACGTTCCGGCATCGTTCTCTTGAGACGCTGAAAGGGGGGGGGAAGTTGGCGGGAGCGAGGGAGGGGTAGATGAGCGGTAATCCAATGATGAGCTCCCTTTTATATCAGAGGAAAGTGCTCAGGAAATCTTGACTTAAAGGACAATGAGTGCTTGGTAATTTTTAAGAAAATGACATCCTCTGAATTTCTTAGTTCTTGAGCAGTACTTGGCTCACATCTACGTTGCTCTTTCATATTTCAGATTTATTGAAAATGATAAAAATTTTACTTTTGTGGGCAAATATTTTAAAATAATTTTATTGCTGTAAGATTACAAGCAGATTTATTAACGTTTCTTAAAAATTTCAAAGCAGTTGAACAAATAATTTTCATCTTTGTTATTTTTGAACTATATATATATGATTATGATATGTTATGATGTTTAATTTTTAATAATAAATCAATCTAATTCTTAGATGCAATAGATGCAACATCGGATTTAGGTTTTTTTAATACGGTGGATATGATTTAGGATTCCAATGTGAAAATTTTGGATAGTACATCCCTATCTTACATTTGAGAAAGGGAGAAAATTGAACCGTTCGTTGTATTTTCATTACCACAAATTTTACGTGCAGGATATATTTAACTACTGTTCAATACATAAATAACTTAAAAGTTCTGTGGATACATAAAAACAAAATTTTAATGTTTTTGATAGAGACCATAATTATGTAAATGAAACAAATACAGTGATCGTATTTATTTACAGTTGGTGTTTAGACTGACATCCGGATCGCCTCTAGTTAAAAATTAGTAACAGAAGACTTGATATTTTGAACTTGCTATCCAAAATCATCTCCAGTTTACAGAATATGTTAAAGCATACTGACAGAGCTAGTAATGCATATCCGCTTACTCACCTTACCTGCTTATTAGCGAATGTGCATTTCTCAAGGCGGAGGTGTACCTTCATTGGCTGAGGAAAAGGATGCTACAAAACCGACCTAATTTAATTCAAACAAATTTTTGAGTGTTGAGTTTAGCTCCAGACCCCTTCCTCTTGGTGCACCGTCTGAAATCAGACGCTGTCACAGACTTTACTCTTGGAAGTCATGTTTACCTGAAGAGATCCAAAAAAGCCAGTAACGAAGAAGCTCAAAATGATCTCCTTAATTTGTTGAGAGCTATCTCGTGAACGAAACAAACAATGGTTATAATAATATAAAAGGAAATTACAACTATTATTGAGTAAAATGTGTGAATAATAATACATACCCAACGTATTCAATTTAATTCATAACAATACTGTCATCATTTATTACCAGAACGTTAAAATAGATTACAATTTTAAAATAAAGGTTCTATATAGTAGAACTATCTATCTACGCGTTACAAATAAAACTAGCCATACCAAACAAAATGTCAGCTACATGTTCTTACACATTTTCTCCGCATGGCCTTATTTTTGTAAATTACCAAGCAATCCAAGAAAGCAATTTCATTACATGTTTGTGTTACTATGTAACATAATTAAATATTATATAAATGAGCTCAGTTTATTTGCAAATTTGTTAATTATACGATGTCCTCAACGTCATAATGGTCACCTATAAGGGTAATGTAAAAGTGTTAGAGCTTTATACTTACCTGTGATTTTGACCTTGATAGTGTTGTACCTTGGATCAAGAAAACCCTATGCACCAAGTTTTTAGAATCTTTCTGCATAATTGTTTGTCAAATATGGACAGACAATAACACGATCTTCTGAAGGACTTTATGATGGGCCCACAATTTCAAATGAGCATTATATACTTATAGACGCATCTTGTAGGTGTGTGATGGGCAAATTCGCTTACATTTTGTGATCAGTTTACCATTACAATACCATGCAACATACCTTAAGAATAAAATTGAAGTCCGTTCATTGGAAAGAACCAGATTTGATAACCTCCATCACGTTGAGAGAAAAATGTCGCTATTGTGTAGTGTAGGTTGAGCAGACACAACAAGTAATATCCCGGAAGGCATCGATACAAAGATTAACTTCTCCTACCCCTCCTGACTGAACATTGCTCTGGTATCGAGTTGTTCAACATGTCTGTTCGCCTCATTTCTACAGTAATTACGTAATATTCCGTTATTTAACTGTAGTTGATCTGTCGTGTATCTAATAATAAGGAATAAATAATACTGAAGGTCTTCTAACGTTTCCTTTTGCTATGAATGTGCTTTTAAATCTGAGTATAAAACTTTTACTTTTGTCCCAAAAGGAAATGTTCAATTACTAACACAGTATCCAAGTAGTGTATGTATTAGAGATGCGATTGTTAGAGTAATACAAATATCATAACCGAATTCCATGAATTCTGATGTATTCAAAAGTAAGAGGTCGGAGTTCCTATCACATAGGTTTGGCTGAACCAAACCTGACATCTCATGGATTCCAGATGATCTTTCTTTGAACAACCTAATAAAGATGATCATTTTTCTGAATCATTCCAAAGTAGAAGAACCCCAATTTGGATCTACATTTTTTTATTGCTTTACGTGATCCGGAACATTGTGTACGTGACCAAGCATTTTCATAATAGTGGAAAGGTAATTGTAAAATACTTCATATCCGGTTAATGGAAGAAATCAATATTTCTATATCTCATCCCTTCCTTTTCCGTCAGGCCCAGAATGTCTGAACATACTGTTGGCCTGTTATGGAACATCCTCAATTGTATATTTGGAAACCTATAAGCATTCACTTGCTTATTTACGAAAATCCCTAATGTTTTGTTACGCAAGTATGCAATCTTGAGTCTTCCAGACGAGGCTTGACCTAGAATATCCTTTGGTAACATCAGTACTTAGTGTTTGGATGAATGGTCAGATAAGGCAAACCTTAGCACTGCCCTTTGTAATTTGATGTATTCAAAGTTTTCTAATAAGGAAATACATACTAAACACAAACAGTTACAGAAACTCATATTATTTTATACTTATTGATGTCTTAGAAAAATACTGGCTTAAGAATTATTATGTTTCAATCTACGAAGTATAGCGTGTTTATTTAAATTCATGCTGTCATGCTGTTCCACTTTCTGTCATGTTTATTTGTAAACAATTATTTTTTGAATGTGAAGTATCTCCAACTAAACTGAAATATCTGTCAGAATCACATAAGCTGTAGGACTAGTAAAGCAAATTTAAACTTTTTGGTTAGTACTGCATACGTTTTTAATTATTCAGTTCTATTGAATGTGTGCTAAAAAAATACTTATCAAGAATAACAGTTTAAATAGGCTTATATAAGTTTCATGAAAATTCTATACCTCATTCAACTTCTGTCCTGCGCATAGTTACAATTCACTGATGCTCAGCCAAATCCCATGGAGAGGCATGCACCATAATCGAACTCTTTCTCTTATCTACATCGTAATGAAGTTTTATGCTAAACGTACGTAGTATCGAATTAAATTTCGAGATATCCCACAGAAAGTTAGCTTCGCAGAAGTTCAACCAAAACCAATGAATGGGTAGAACCACCTTCGAACACTATATATTTTATTTGGAAAAGAAAGTCAAGTATATAGCACAATTCATTCTTGAGCTATCCTGCATCAGACATGCACATAAACAAAAAGAATAGGAATTTTGTTAAAACTTATGCAAAATCTCTACTTTCTTTTGTGGATAGTAGACTTGTGTGACTCACACGACAAATGTGGTGTTGTAGTAAGCGGTTGAGGTTTATAGATTGTTTCCCCCACCGACCAACTCCCCTCTCACCACTCTCTCTTTTCTCTTAACAAGACTTTTCATTACCAGCTGACCCCGGCTGACCCCCTACAGTGTTTCAATTTAGTGTCTTTTTAAGGTTTATACAATACGACAGGTGTTTACGGGATGTTCGTGCTACATGAACAGGGATAAAGTGGTGTACATTCTGATTAAAGTCCAAGGGAATCAGCGATAATAAGCTAATATGTATGTATAAATTATTTAGAGGCTAATTTTCGACTGTTTATAAATATCTTCAACGGGCCAAAAACATAGTATTGAAAAGAAATATATTTCGGAATTGGGCATGATTATCCCATTAAAAAAACGGATTATACAATTTTAATAACATCATCTTTTCAATCTATGTTTACTACTAACCAAGCACTGTAACCCAGGAGGGCTAGTTTATATCTTCCAGTTGAACCTACAAGGACTACAGCAAAGACCGATGTGGTATTTAAATCTTCATGGATCTTGTCAGGAGGCGACTCTACCTCCAATCTTACCCACCCAGAATACCCTGTCACTCTGGAAGCAGCGCAAAGGTCCTTTAGGACTAAGTGCAAGTTCTAAGCTTCTTCATCTAAGAGAAAAAAACACTCTATATTTAATATTTTCTAAAATTTAAATTAAAAAAATGTTTCTGCCTCTTTGGTGGATCTCAGCTGAAAGTGTAGTGTCGGATAACTTTGGAATACGTCTCATTAATATTATAATTATTTTTCCTGAATTTTAAAATATTCCAAAAAATCATTTCAATTTTCTCTCTTCATAAAACCTTACTTAAACTTTAACGAATGTTCAAAAAATAATTAACCGAATTGTTCTAGCTATTCTCGAGATAACGCGCTTAGCAACACATTTAGAGATTCATTGTAAGATATACATGCAATACATTTTCAAAAACTTAAATCACTTAAAGATAAAGAACAATTATGAGTTTACATATCTTTTTGAAACCAAAGGGTATTTTATATTTCAATATTGGTTTGCATGTTCCAAAATTAAATTTTGTTCGACAGTAACAAGTTTCAAATATTTTACTTCGTTTGTCACCAGTGTATTTTAGAAAATAAATAATGATTATACATTCATTTATGCAATGAATTAGTTAGTGATCCAACAAAATTAGTTTCAAAATTATTATACGCTATTTGATAAGATTTAACCGCTGATTAGATAAGTTTTTTTTACAGGAACATCTCGAATTAGCTCTTATATTTTCATAAAACTTTACAAGGACATCTGTAAACTTGGAGACAGGTGATGATGTAATGGATTCTACGTAACGGCTTATATAATATCTTCCATTAAAGCTCGATGGAGAAAGTTTAAGTGACAAAGCGATGCGACGCCACTCCAAGTTTGATGCAGTGGTTTAACATAATACACTGCGCACAATACTTACATAAACCTCTAATCTCGGATAGAAGGTGTCGCAGCACATCTTCGTGAACAGAGGAATTATTTCTTTTTATTCCACATGTAAAGTAGTTTAATACATTACATTGATGTATGACATTTAGTAACATTTAATGCAATATATTCAGTAGTGTTGGTTGGTAAATATATTCTTTAAAAATTCATTGGACGAAATAACTTGCACCTTTGATTAATTTATAACATTATTTTAAGCCATTTAATATTCATGCCATCATTATATGTTACAAAATGTATAACACAACATTGAAATATATCCACTTCGTCAGATAATTAGTACATAGATTTCAGTCCTCGGAACTTTGTTATTCACTTTGTTGTATATAATTATGGAAATTTCCAAAATAATACTAACCTGTCAAACTTTCCATGGTCAACAATAAACTTTAAACAAAAAATAGTCTTTATTTACAAAAATAGATGACAGATTTAATTAAGACTATTAATCAAATCAACTGTCAAACTTTATGTAGGTTACGAGAATCTAGTCATAAAACGGTGATATCCTGAATGAAACACACCTACAGTGAATCATGGACGTAGCCAGTGAGGAGGTCCAAGGGGTCTGGACCTCCCCAAATTTGCAATTATTTTCAATTACTATTTTAGCAAACTATTATTATTATTTAAATAATTTGGTATTACTAACAAGTACAGCTTAAAAAGATCTTTCTCAACATTGAAACGGGTAAAGAACTTTGTAAGGAAAAAAGTGGGGAATAAGTGGTTGACTGCACTTGCCTTAATTTCTGTCCAGTACGGGGAAATATCAGTCGTCTAAACCCCCCCCCCTCACCAAATTTTCCTAGCTACGTTATTGCAGTAAATGTACATTATTTTCCTCCTAGTGGTACTGGTCTATATCTATTTTGAGAATGTTTCAGGCAGAAATAAAAGGCATATTTTAGGTTTCCATAAAATAGAAGAGTACCGCCCCAGAATAATAAAGAATAAATTTGCCAACCCAGAAATATAGATAATATGTTTTTTCTGTATTATCCAATAAGTCGTTTTATGCAAATAGATGAATGTAATTTCAAACTTACAACATAGAGATTGATTAAAAACACTGTTTTCGTATCTGCTTTTACGATATAAGTAGCTGTGAATCATAAAGATATCTAGTCTATTCTGGGAACAGAGACAAGCAGTGAACTATCAAAAGCCATAAGAAAGGGTGCCGTGCCTCAAGGGAGTGCCGTAATGAAAAGTCTCTAGGAGTGACACTTAAACCATACTACCACTACCGTCCTTTTCTCTGTGGTGTTTTCTAGTACAAGTACGTCAGGAAATGAGAATAGAGAACTTTTATGTTGTGCATTAGAATATTGGTATTATTTAAAATTGTGTGTACGGGCTGTATACACATATGGGCTCTAAGTGTGAGAACCCATACCTTTATACGATAAAATATGCTTTCAGATCCTTGGTATACTTATAATAAGCAGTCATATTGATAAAAGTACGAACAGTTTACTTCAGTATTTCTGGTTACTACATGTACCTCTACGTCTATAAATTGATTTCGGTTTTCAAAAATAATCTACCTTTATGTCAAAAGGATATTTTTGCAAACATGTAAAAAAACTAGGAATTAAAAATACATGTATGACAATACTTTGCTTATTTAAATAATTGTTACATTATTTACATTACAATACATTATTTATTATTACATTTAGACTTAGTTTAGTCTGAGCTTTAGAGATTCAAAAATTACGATTCAAAAGCGCGTTTTATTATTATTATCAAATTACTTTAACATAAACACAGAAATAATTACATATTAAATCTTAAAATAGCCATGAATGTAAAAATGTAAATTAACATTACGTAATGTTTACGTTTACTCTTTGATTAGACATTAGAGGAAGGAAAATGTTCTAAAGGAATATTTTTATACCCTATAGTTAAAACATAGTGAGCAAAGGGCACGATTTTATAAATCTATTTATGAAACACTTATATTCAATTAGAAAATTAATTATTTATGTTCTATTAATTAATTAGGTACCATAATTTAGAAGTAACTGTATGTCGTTAACGCTTCTGTACCAATGTTCAGATTTTAATAATTTAGTAAGTTATGTTGTATAAAGTAAAATGGAGATTTATGTTATGTATGTTGGATTGGCGATTCTGTGTAGAATTGTACTCACACACAGGTGTTGTCTAAAAAAAATCTTCTAGGTTTCCAGTTTGTATTCTTCGTAAGCTCTTAAAATTGAAGAATTAAATATGTATATCAAGACTTACATAATCTTCTTACTACGTCAGTTGCAATATTGGAAAGAATCCTTAATTACTTTATTGTAACTCGTGTTGTAATATAATACGTCCCATATTGCTGCAATGGGCTCTCGAGCTTTGAATCCAAAAGTATATTCACTTGGGTACCGTGATGTCTCCAATTATACGTAAGTTTAGTTAGGGAATGGGATGGAATCCTATATCATTGTAGTATAACCATATCCCATCCCATCTCGCTGCTCTGTGCCTAGAAACACAGTATCCCCACTTGGATAGTGCGATGTCTTGAAGTATGCCCTTCCAAGTAATGAGTATAATCGTGTGTAGTTATACGTAGTATAAAACCTGTTGAGGTCTTTGTAGAGGTATTAAAAAAAATAATAAATTATTAAAAAATAATAATAATAAATCCTTTAGAACATAGAGATATGTAATATTTTATTTCGTTTTATTTGCCATTAGATAAGAAATGTGTTTCGACATTAATAATAATGGTACGTTCAAGTGCAAAAATCGATTCGATTATTCGGATATTCTGTTCGATATATACAATGAACAAAGCTATCGATTGTCGCATAGTTCGACTATATTGAACACTCGGAATAAGCAATGCGTCTTAAATGACGACTTCATCACTTCACAAACGTCTAAATAAATCGTAATTTACTATTTTTATCATTTGTTGGGCTCTTAGGTCAGTTGAGAATAATTATTTTGAATAGAGATAGATTATATAGATTAAGTTTGCATAGTGTCACAGGAATTTTGGACGAATTACTAAATTACCATAAAGTACACCCATCCCATCTTATTGCACAAGCAAGGAATCCCAACTTCGACGTCCCACCCTACTGTATGTCGCTGCACCCAATCCCTGTAGTTCTCGAACCTCATTAATCGGACATCTTAATTCGGATGGCAATAAGAACTATGGATTCCTTCTGCTAATCATCATTATGATCGAAGTAACTTTCTCAGAAAATTCCTTAATTTATTTCACGAACTCCAAGTTGTGCGCTTATTCAATGTGTATTGGCTCTAAGCTCCTTAACTCATTTCTCAGTTGTCCGCATTACTTTTCCAGGAAGAATTTGAAAGAACAAATTTTATTTACGATAATTATATGACGAGTTCAATATCTTATAACAATAACACAATAGGAATGAGTCAACTATTTTAAATTAAGGTACAGTTTACATACTTGTTCGTTTGTTAAAATTAATTAGAGAAGTCGTAAAGAAAATCGATAATTGAGAACGAAGATTATTTCCTCCAATCTTCTTACATTGGGCGAAATCTATCAAAGTACAAGAAATCTCTCAAAGTGCTTTGAAAAT
This sequence comes from Homalodisca vitripennis, assembly GCF_021130785.1. Classification (NCBI taxonomy): domain Eukaryota; kingdom Metazoa; phylum Arthropoda; class Insecta; order Hemiptera; family Cicadellidae; genus Homalodisca; species Homalodisca vitripennis. The sequence continues at coordinate 118,079,598 of NC_060210.1, read as the reverse complement.
TCTGTCCTTTTACGTTAGTGACTTAATCATCTTTTGTGATTAGTTGTAAGATGACATTGAATCGCAATAGCAGTTCTACTGTTGTAGGGGCGTTGTTATACAGAACACAATCGAAATTTCCCGGGTAAAACGAACATAATTTTTTCCCATCTTCTGTTAGTGTCCTATTCGGATCAAAGTAGATAGCCACAGAGGTGTTTGCAAGAATACTAGTGGTATTCGTTTTTAAGAATTTGGACTCATTGTCATTAAATTATTTACGTATAAGTTTTAACGGTACTGTCTTAAAGGGAAGTAGTTGGATTTAAAATGTACAATATATTTCTATGGATAATACGTTATAAATTTATATGAGTATTATTTAGGTCAGGGACTGAGGAAACAAGGAGGAAAACTATATTTAGGGAATTAAAATTTGAATTGTATTTTATCTACGACCAGTATTTTAATCTTAATTAACTACGTTGTCCTGAATACAAGATAGTAGTACGCCACGACACGTGTCGCGTATCAGACTTTGCTGAAGCTCAAAGCAAAATTTCAAATAAATAGGTAATCATAGAATGACAGAAAATCGTACGGAGAATAAATTTCTACATACCCGGGCAATCAAAAGAAAAATTTTGTCGGCCTACTTAATGATGGCCTTCAACGATACTCAGGCAAATTTCATGTTAGACATGGACCATAATACAAGTTATTCTTGTAATTGTAAAAATAAAGTACCATAGAACATTTAGTTCTCAATACAACAAGTCTACAGATGACATATTTCTCGACATGTCTTGCCACACGATATATTCACAGTTATATAAGTTTTTAAATGATAAAAGTTCACACACCAAGCCACCATAAAATAATATTGGATATCTTAGAATAATTAGGATAAATGTGTTAAAAAGTAACATGCTAAACTCTTTTATGAGATACTGAGTTTGTTTACAAATTTATTTATTCTGCCATTTTTTTGTAGCCATCATGGTTGCGAATACCAGTAAGACAAAATATTCCCTAACTTTCAGCGAAATCCCATGGAGTGACGTGTATAATCATCGAAAGCAGTTGAAGCTTCATGCAAAATTCCTAGTGTATAAGGTCAGATTGTTTTCGAGTCATCGTGCGTACAGACAGAGGGATTGACATACAGACAGAAGGAATCATTTTTAGTCCCACGAGGGATACACAAGTACACACTAAGGTGCCAAATATAAAACTTTTCAGGAAAACTAGTTTTTAAATTTATTTATGTCATAACTCTTTCTGTAGAGTAGATTGTTGTAGTACATACAGGTATTTTGCAAGATTTTTAATAATATTTCGATGAATTGACATTCTACGATAATACTAATAAAACATTCTGAAAATTGTTTCTTTGAAGTTTGATGTTCTAAAAGATTCTTTGAACCAGTATTGTTGATTTGTTTAGGTGTATATCTATGTGAAAAATTCTGATTAATTATCTGTCTGGACCTTTTAAAAATGTTGTTTTTGCCCGTCTGTGCAATAACGTTTGATAGAAAAGAGACTCGAAACTTTATAGATGGATTCTTAAGGTCGAAGAAAGTACCCTATAGGTGTGGTCAAAATGTCAAAAGGACAGTCCGTCCTTCTGTCCTTATCCATATACCTCTGCCTCTGAGATAACTCTATATAAAACATACATTAAGATTTGATATTTGGTATACAAATTTCTCTTGGTTCAAGTTATAAACCCTATTGATTTCGGGGCCAAAATTTTCTCTTGGTGCATGGAAGAATTGTATTTAATTGGGGTTTAAGTTATGGAGCAGTTACTCCTTACGTATATGCGATAAAATTTCGTTGCTTTCTTTCTCAAATCATAAAGTGTCACTGTATTGTTAATTGACTATTATGTTCGGTTTTTTATATTGTAACAACACTGATTTGACGGCTTTTTTAAATATATAAAAACAAATATTTTAACTGGTGTTGACTCTTATACGATAAGGTTTCTTAATTAACTCATAACGTATTGTTAGAGCCATAAAGTACTCCTAAGAAAGCCACAGATGCTCCAGAAGCATCACGTTTTCATGAGTATAAAAATTGCTTACAATATTTTAGACTATAAGACGTCTTGTAGATTTGGAGAGGCTACAAAGACGCTAAGATACAAAGGCGCAGTGCAGCGGGTAGAGATGTTATCGCTAGATATGTACATCAAGCAACGTCAAGCGTGGATGCCGCTTGGTTGGCTGGCCACTGAGCGAACCTGTGAGCGAACTGTAAGCCCCCCTGCACTACCGATGGCAGACTCCTCTAAAATATACACACCGATAGCCACCGCCTTTAAGAGGGCTTCGTACTTCCTGACTTCGCTTGGTAAAATAAAACCTTCATCACCTTTACCTTTTTTTACATCCTCAACAGATCAAATCGACGCAACAACGTATCGGGGCCCGTATTAAGTCAAGGAGTTTCAAATATAAGTATTGCGCGTATTATGCAACATAAGAGTTTTTAATTAGGAGTCTTATTAAAAATTTGGAGAAGTTCTTTGTATTTTAGAGCTCTTTAAACAATTTAATCATATTTACTACGTTGACTTAATTCTGTTCAATACAACGAGACTGGAAAACGTCAGTTGCAGACCAAGCCACTTCGCTATTTGGTTTCTCAGTCATTATGAAATAATAAAACACTAAAAACGGCATACCTTCATCCTACATTACAAGTACAATTACTTGGATAACCAATCGTTTGGCACAGCGGAGCGTAAAAGATCGAGTGCAGCGACCCATTAGTTCAGATTGTATCGTGTCGGCCAAATCTCCACTGTGATTTTTTAAACGATGTATATAATTTGTATATAAATCTCCACTGTTAATACCCGATTGTAATAAATTACCTGAAGTTTTTCCTCACAAGAACAATATTAACCCTTGTGCTTATTTTTTATCGTCTTTTTTATTGCAGGGTTAAGGAAGATCTCTTGCTTAGTTCTTTTAAAAGGTTTTGGATATTTATATGATGAAGTATAACAAAGATTGAAGTTTTTTGTGAATAAAACAGAAAAATATCGAAAAAAACTAAAAGAACGAATGGATGCCTTTTAATTATATGTTTAAAACGAGACATTTCCTGTAAGTGTACGACTAAAATAAGATCATAAATTGCATGAGGTTTAAAAATTATTCTTACGGGGAAAGACAGGTTATTTTACTACAGCTTACTTAATACTATTGACATGGAAATGCATTTGTGATTATTTAAATTCTCTTTAGGAATATACTTTAGAGTTTTGCAAGACTCTAAGTTTTGCACATTAAGGTCAGTATGAGACTTGATGTGCGTTAAAGAGTACATTCATCTGAAAATGTACTCTCACATAAAATCTTCTCATTTTACTATTGTCACCGAAAAAATGTTTGAGAATGCCCTGAAATAAAGTTTCTCCTTCCTTCCATGCGGGATTTAAATAGACCAGAAAAACAGATGGAAATAGAAATGATGGTGATAGTGGTGTGATGATAGTGATAGTAATACTGAAGCTGTTTACTAACCTCAGTATTCTGGTCGGTGATTTCTTCAGCGAGTCTACAAAAAGACCGAATTCTTTTCCAATTCTGATTAAAGCACTCGATGATCCTACCCATTATCTCATCTAAAATATGCTGAATTGTAGAAAGAATTTAATTTGTGGAATTACCTTAGCAGTAACGTCAGAATAAAATTACACTTGGCTTTTCAGCCAGATTACAGAGTTCATAGTGCCTTTGATCCCAATATTAATGAGAATAGGATTTATTACATACCTGTATATTATCATATAGTACAAGTTACGCTACAATAACGTGTTTCCATGCACGAACTAACTGGCAGCGAGCGTCAGCGAAGCCTATTAATGGTAGGGCTGAGGTAATTCATTTTCGTCTTGAAAATTGACTGACCTATTTTTATATACGAAAGCTTCATTTTTATATACGAAACATGAGATCGATGATGGTTCATGCTACTGCATGAATTTTGGCTGAGCGTTAGCTAAATTTATTACATTGGTCCGTATAAACAACCATGATGGCAATGATAAAATCGCAGAATAAATAAGTTTATAAAAAACTAACTTATTTTATATGAAGTCATACCATGTGACATAATAAAACCTGTAGTCAAATGAAATGAGCTATGGACTTGGAGTTTTGCATGCAACTTTATTGGAGCCTCTTATGTGACACGAGGAAAGCGACCCGAGGAGAGGAATAAAAACGGATCACATAGAGGATTTTAAACTGCGATTCTTTAATTTATAGCTGAAGATCGACTGTGTCCAGGACTGGAAAAAAGTTAGACGTGTATTTTAATGCAGCACATAAAAGGTTAACTATTAGAATATATAACAACATGAAACTATGGGCTTAATATAAAAACAACAATGGACGCGATAGAAATGCGACTGACGTGGATTAAAGCAAGTTTTATCATGAAAGTCACAAAAGGACGTTAGAACATTCTGAACAAGAACTTGAAATATTAACATGAATGGACGTGACAGATAATGTATTGAATACATTTTTTATGCAAAAACTTCATGAAGTTACGAATAGAACGTCAAGTTATTGGGGATGTCAACAAGGGATTTGGGAATAAAACCAAGAACCGATGCGATGCAAATTGAAGAAACTTGATGAATTTGACAACTTCATGAAAGCCAGAAACAACATGTTAATATTAGTTCATATTTCTCTAGTAATCTCAAAGTGGCCCAAAGTACGAGCAAATAATTTCTTTCTCGAGTTTCTAATAAACGTAATGAAATTTAAATAATTATTTAGAGTGAAGTTTATTTGTTTAAACTTAATCGGCGAAAAACTTAGATTCTTAAAACTTGGTCACTTAGTTAGGAATAAATGTAAATATGTGAATTTTAATGACCTCATCACACATCCGTATGATACTGGTACGTGGTATGTACTAGAATAATCTACTAGACTGTATAATCGAAGTAATCGATCATATTAGGTATTATTTGTAATAACAGTATAGACTTACTTAATTTTAGTAAAATATATTACAAATTTATTTAATTTAACGACATATCCATTTGATTAGATGAAAGCTTTACTATTATTACCAATGTTAGGAAATATTAGTTTCATATATTTTCCCTTCCTTTCTCATTCAATTGATAAACATGTTACAGTCTTATGAATAGCCTTCCTTAAAATAAAGCTAAAAATTAATAAAATAGTAATCTGTATCATTCCACTTTCCATGGAACAATTAAACGTTAATAACGTCTGCAATTAGACGGTCATAATCGCTAGTAGTGTATGTACGCATATGTTTACCTTGATATTGTTTATGTAAACTTGTGACACAAACAGTCGTGTGCATGATGTATCCAACAGGATATAGTTGGATTTGTTTTTAATTACAACAACACATTATTTTTCCCCAAGCGTAAAAGATATTTGATTTTGCAAAGGGCGTACAGCTTGGAAAGGGTTGAATCATTGTAAATGTTGAATTTAGCTTCTTTGTCGCCAAACTTGGATCACTTTCAGACGAACATGACTCCAGATTCCAGGAGTGAAGCCTGTGACAGCGTAAGATTTCAGACGACTAAGGGGAAGGTGAACTACATAATTAATATTCACAATTGAGGTTAGTTCTGTTTTGAGGACGCATGCGTTTAGAAGGAAATAACCGTGGAGAAGGGGTCATTTTTCGTTTGGACAAGTGATTGAGTTTGTCATTTGTTGTTGTTTTTGTTGTACTCTGCATTAAGACAAACGAATAAGTTGCCTTAAGACTTTAATGTTTATTAATTATTAGTGTAGGGCTATGTTTTTTACTTAGTTGAGAGAATGTAAATTGTATCATTGAACTTAACAATATATTATTGTGATCTTAACCAATTTTAATACAAATTTTAATTGTTTTTCCTATTAAAAGATTTTTTCGTCGTTTGTAATTCAAACATAACTTAACTTTTTGATTAACTTTTACTGTTATTATTAAAATTGTAATACAGTGACTAAGTTCAAAGACAATGGTTGTAACAATGAGTTAATCATGCTGAATTCTACCTCTGTATGACTGCACCCAAGATAGTTCCATTATTACACAACTTTATGTCAACACCCACCATACTAGTACTTAATTAAAATTAGTTAGCATTTCGAACGTTGGCAGATAAGGAATTTCATTACAAGTTTAGCCTTCTTTAGTGAAAATAGTCTCTCTACAAAGTTGAAAAAATATATAAACGGTGTAATGAATATTACTTATTTCATAATCTAAATAAAATATATATTTAGAGAGCCTATCCTAATAAAATTAGACATATCTGAAGGAATAATCGTATTACAAAATTTCCTATGTTAAATTTGAAGTAAAATCCGGATCACCATCCCACCAAGCCATGATCTTAATTCATTAATCGTAGGAATTTAAAATATCTGAACATATAAATCAGTCTGATTACTTCATTGATCTTTAAAATAACAAAATTTCCCCTTTTATATATTTCTGCAACAAAAGCTGCACTAGCAGCAGTTATATATTACGATTAGTTATTTTCAGTTATTAATACAGATGTATTCCATAATACATATTTTCACTAAAATTGATTCACAATATTACTAACTTTTATCGAAGAGCTAAATTAGTAATTAGCTAAATATGCTTTTTAGCTTGGCTGCTTCAGTAAACAAAGTCCAACTCTAGATATTATTCTTTTGGTAATTTTCAAACCGGTTAACTCTATAAAACATGAATTACCATAATTTCATTACCGGTTTCCTATATATAATATGAATTACATATGTTTTGTAATAAAAATACCAAAACAGGTGTAGAGTTAGTAAAACCTGGAAATGTAACTTTTTGTTGGTAAAAATGTTTTATTTGATTACATAATTTACAAAACTGTGGTAGCTAAATACTACCTACATTGGTTTGAACGAGAGATGTTAAAAGTCAAAATGTGATTTGAAAAGCCAAGGTGAATAGCTAATTAAACCAGTGGATTTGCTAGGACCAAGCGTACAGATAATTCCCTTATCTCCCGGCACGTCCATGTAATGCGATGTTGGATGAGAAAAATGCGATAGAGTCAGGACGTGATCGAGTCCTCTCAGAAGCAATACAAAAACGTGATATCATTCAGAAGTACCTGTACAGAATTTTCATATCTGCAGTATCTATAGACAAGCTACAATTTTTAATCTTTTATTGATTTCCAATGAAAATGAGATTCGTGTTATAAATAAGTAAAATGGACGAAATATGATCATTAAAATACAATAGCAATCAGTAATATAATAAAGAAAGATCTGGAAGAAAGATGGATTTGTGGTAACTTGATTAACGATGTACTCGTTGTGAAATTGATCGATTTGAAAACATCCATCTACAAAACTCATTACATGCATCTAATTTGCCATGTAGCTATAAAAAACGAAATAATTAGGATACAAAAAGTTGTAAATATTAATTTTGCGTAAATAATAATATGCATAATACGAGCGCTTTATTATTTGTAGAACTACGTAATTTATTAAATAGTTTTAAGGCTAAGAAACTTAGGGTTACTAATTAGCAAATATTTTAGTCTATAAATTATAATTTAATTAGATTATGAGAATAGTTTGGAGTGACATGTATTGTTCATTCACTGTTTTACAGATCAGTATTATGTGTGCAGTAATAGGTCAAAAATGCGTTATAGTTTTCGTGATATTTATATGAACATCATATCTGAACTAATTCGTAGAGTGGTGAAAGGGATCGATTCACTGTAAATGTAAGGTTTAGCACCGGTTTATCTTCCTCTTAGTGACTCTGACGCTGTCACAGACTGGATTTGGAGTCATCTGAAGAGATCCATAAAAACTTGGTGACGAAGAAGTTAAAAATGAACTTTTTTGGACCCCTTCAGAGGAATATGATTCCAAATTCCCGGTGTAAAGTCTGTTATGGACGAAGAGATGCTGCACTCTATCTATTCACATTCAACTTCAAAAAATTATTTTAATATAAGTAAATAAGTGAGAATTACATAAATTAAAATGAATTCAGTCAACCAAAAGCGATTTTACTCACTAAACCAGCTTAAGAAACGAGCAAAAAATTTGACGATAGGAATTTTATTGGCACTCCCTAAAATCCATGTAATATATATAATCCTGTTCCAGAGAACGAGGTTGTATGGGAGGTACCATGGAACCAAAGTTCAGTAAAACATCCGGTAAACTTAATAACTAAAATGGTGTTTAACAAAGTTATACCGACATACGTGTAATATTATTAAGACATGGAGCGTTACATAGCAGAATTGAAAGTAACATTCTGACATATGGAAATATTTAAACATTTAAAAGGGTTCTAACCTTGCGTGAAACCCGTACACATTATTATAAACATTACTCTTTATTGAACCCATTATTAAATATTAATATGTATTGAGATGTATTAAGATTTATTTACGATTGAGATGTATTAAGATGTATTTACGATGCCTTTGATTGGTTATTGGGTCATTAGTATAAAGGCATAAGAGAAGAGTAATCTTACAAAATTTTAACTTTCTAGCCGGTGTAAATTCCAATAACAAATGGTGTAACTTGATATTTGATAATAATCCAAGAAAATTTATTCGAATATGAGATTGAAAGACAAAGATGTTTGGTCTAACTGAGGAATGAAACAACTATGTTTTAAAATTTATAACTTGTAACCCACCAACAGAAGGTCAGCACGCCTCTGGGCAACTTTTAATTAAACATCTGATAGTGAAAAGATTCTTTTGTTTGACCCTAATTCTTCTTTAGGTAGAGGCTTCGTAACATTTCGACATTTTCGTATTGTTATTCTTATTTACTTTACGTTGCCACTGCATTAAGTTGCTTTACAATAATTTACATTATGTTTTCAAATATATTAAATGGTTTTAATGGTACAATGGGTGATATATATAGTATATTTTATGTTATAATAACTAGGAATACAGGTTATTTTCAAAGTTTTGATAAAAAGAAACAATTATTTCAAAGTGCATAGTTTATATAATTTTAGTAATGTAAATGAAACTAAAATTGTTAATATTATTTATCTTCGCAGAACCTTTAGATTTTGGAATAAACATTTTTTTGGAGTTAAAATATTCCGTAAACTAAAAAAACCTATTACTACATGTATGTGTTGTTCTGTATTATACTTAATATTCAATGGAATAGGAAACAATTCGTTTCTTAGATCACAAGCGCTTACGTAATTAGAGAGAATTATTAAACAAATTAAAAAAACAAATAAAAAATAGCTAAGAGCTATTTCCCGTGCATTTCCTTACTGTACAGGCAAGAACGTCGTAAGTTGTAACATTTGAATGACCATTACATTGAGTGCTATGGACACATGTAGACCTGTCTTTTTGAAAGTCATTTTAAAAGTGTGATAATTAAAAAAAAAACTATTACACGAGAACATTGTAATCAATAATAAATCCTACAAAGTAGATGCGGACTGAGGAATAAGGCATGGAGCGGCCCAGTGAATAATGCAGGTGGTAAGCCCATTTACCTCGGATTACTCGCACTCTAATCCATTAGCAGTGAAATATCTGCCTGTAAAGGCATATTGGCGTTTAGTTGAAGAATGTCAATTCGTTCCCCTTTCTTTAAAAAAATATTGTACAATTCTTAAAAATAATGTCTGAGTCTGAAACAATCGTCCAATTTGAGGAATAAATTCAAAAATTAAGCACTAAATTAAAATACAAAAAGGAATATTATAAAATTGTCCTCAAAAATTTATTTTCCAATATTTCTGCAATAAATGTCTACTAACACATTAACTAAACTAACACATCCATACAAAGGTAAAGGAGGCTTCAGACCTCTAAAGCAGTGAAAGTAAACGAAAAATGTTATAAAAATTTAATTTGGAACTAACACATCTTAAAATATATTTAATGTTAAATAAATATTTGAATCGCCTATTGAACGGATTTTAATATAATAATAATGAAATAAAGGTGATGTACTTTAAACTTTGTTACTGCAATGGCTACAACTACAATACTTGTAACTAAAAAAGTCTCATTGTAAAAATACTGCATTATACAAAATCAAATTTAGTATTATTTTTAAATTGAAGACTTTATATAAGAAATAAAATGTTGAGGTAATAAGGTGATATACTTTTATGAAAATCACACAAATGCAGTCAAAAACTTAACAGTTTTAGAATGTTTATGACACTTGCCAAACAGTTTAAGTAGAAAAACCACTATTAAAGTTGTAACATTGATTTCCATTACATCTTGGATAAAATATTCATCATTAAAAACCTTGGCAACGGAGAAAAATACTAATAAGTACGATGCGAAAACTTTATTGTTTGTGATTAAGATGTCAAAAAATATATCAAAGTAATAATAATGGTAATTCTAAGCAATGTATGGGTCAACCTCGATTTTTCTCATATTACAATATAATGTTCCAATAGTCAATTAGAAAAGGAAATGGCTAGAATTTCTTGCCGGAAAGCAGTTATAGAGAGCAGGCAACCGCCAGACGGTCATACATTGCTTAGAGTTACCTATTAGTGATGAGGAGCACTGACGTGATCTGGGCTTCAAATTTGGAACTACTCGAGTTAATTTTTTTTCTAAAAGAGCAAGCAGCGCGAAGCGCTGCGCAGCGGGCAGGCATCGTGCGTGATCCTTTTTTTATTAAAAATTTCTGATAAATTGTTATTACATATTACAATATAATGTAGGTAATGTATGTAAAACAATTTTAAACACATAATTACATGCTGGAAAGCAAAGTAAACCAATATAATCCGCCCAATACAAAATCTCCGTAAAAATCTGGTAAAGGAATCTGTGTCATTCCTTTGGCCTGAATCAATTCAGTATATACGAAGATCACGCACGATGCTTGCTTGCCCGCTGCGCAGCGCTTCGCGCTGCTTGCTCTTTTAGAAAAAAAATTAACTCGAGTAGTTCCAAATTTGAAGCCCAGATCACGTCAGTGCCCCTGATCACTAATAGGTAATTCTCGCGGTTGCCTGCTCCCTATAACTGCTTTCCAGCAAGAAATTCTAGTCATTTCCTTTTCTAATTGACTATTGGAACATTATATTGTAATATGAGTTGCCTGCTCCCTATAACTGCTTTCCGGCAAGAAATTCTGGTCATTTCCTTTTCTAATTGACTATTGGAACATTATATTTTAATATGAGAAACATCGAGGTTGACCCATATATTGCTTAGAATTACCATAATAATTATCCACACTACGATACAAATCTGGTTTATCAACGAGAGTATATTCTACTTACTAGCACCGTGGACCATGTATGCTATAGGTAGTTTCAAGAATTAATTTTAATATAAACTCCACTGGACATGGTCTACCAGCTGGTGAATGTTCATTACACTTGCATATTCATTCAAGATATATGACTGAGCCAAAGAAAATATTTAACTAATTCTATACCATATTCACGAATATTCAAAGGAACCACCAGTAGATAGTTGCTACCGAGTACCTAGTCGGTCAGTACTTTTGTACCTCCATAAACGTCGGGTGGTTTTTTGTCTTTTCGTCATCTCTAAGATTCTCAACAAACTGTATAACTGTCTAATCCGTAAATTTTCCTATAGCTGCTCAGAAGATGGTTGATCAAACTGCAGTAAAAAAACGACTAATTTTACGAACATTGCTTTTAAATACTGTAACTATTTTAATATTAAGAATTTTGTTGCTGGTAGTCTGTACTTTATGAGTGATGTTTCAAGAGAACGTGTGTCTAAGTATTTCCTTTGTGCCTGGGAGGTTCTCGGACGTTCGTCTTTGAATATGTAAGTGAGAGGATTGTGAAGCTCCGTATTGCAGAATTAAATTTATTTGTTGATTAACTAATACTAAATAAAAAAGTAAAAGGTCGTTAGGTGAAATAAGGGTTTACAAATCCTCTCCAACAACTTATCTGGGAACCAACGGCTTAAAGGTGACTTGGGACTGCTTGTAAGGACCTTTGTAGAGACACCCATCCAAGCAGCAGCCACTCTAGTATTAGGCTATCTTGCAGATAACCGCTGTACCCGTTACACTGCGTTATTGGCACTGAAGATTAGAACAAGAAAGACAATGTATTTCTATCACTGTTAGTTTGTTCGAAAATTTTGTGTTACTGCAGACTATAACAGTAGTTTTATTTGTAACTGTAAGCTTCTATATAAAAAAATTTAAGAATTCCTTTTTCATCTAAAATGATACAAGAAGAAAGGACAAAGAGATGGCAGTCTGGCGGCACTCTGCCGATCAATGGACAAGACAATAAATCACTGACTTCTACATCAATCGAGTTATTGTATCGAGGCTGTCCCGGTCAGATCATTTCATTCCAAGACATTTCCTTGGTGCTCTGTGTATTATCAGTTTATTCTGACTCACGACGAACTCGTTCATTTACTAAAATAAATTTCCTTAGTAAAAACACACCAAGGAGCGTTTAGTACTTGAAAAATAAAATCTTAAATCTAGTAAAGCTGTATGATATTAATATAGCGCACAGTATAGCATAATAGGCCCCTTTCTTAAAACAAATTTTATAACGTTTATTTAAGCATCTCATTTTCATAGGGAAAATATTGTAAAATAATGAACATTTTTTTAAATGTAATTTTTTATTGCAAATGAAATTATTATTTAGTATTTTCAATAGTGCCTTTTTTAAATTGGCAAATTGAAAAAAATACTAAGTATTATCTTTCTTAAAAATACTCCTAATAGGAGTATTGGAGTATTGTTTGTTTAAATTCTATTTAGAAATTACATTATGAAACCAATGATATGTGCTTGTAAAAACTGTTAACGAAACATATGAAGGGAGTATATTAAAGGTTGCATTGAGTACGTTGTATCGTTCAGGAATTAAGCAACATAATTTTGAATCTTACACGATTTAAAGTAATACAATTTTTGGATGGCTTGGAATCCTTACCTTTGTTGGGTGGTCTAACACCAGCATTTGGCGATGAATATTTTAATTCCTAAACTGATGTTCTTCCAGATGATTTTGTTGGGTGTGTTAATTACACTGTAGATCATTCCTAAAGTTATACTTTATGTAATATTTCATTTGAATTAGAGTTATACTACAACTTAATTTTCGAGGAAGGTTTTAGGGGATGGGACTCCACAGGGTTTGGGCTTGGGACCTATACGTTTACCTGTTCTTGTAATGACTTACCTAATGGTAACATAAATGCTAGTATATTTACTTTGTACTGTGAAAGTAAAAATAGCCTAGTTTCAACCAAGATGAAACGCAAGCTCTATTCTTTATTTGAAGTTTGTTTTTGAAAATGGAATGATTGTAAAGGAAAATGGATTTTTCCGGAAATTTTCCATTGCTTAGTGATACAAAAAATCAGTAACACTACGTTTCGAGACCTGCAATTTCATCACTTTTCAGGTAAATAACTAACCTAACACATAATTACAAACTAGGCTGAAATAAACAAATCATACCAGAACCTTGTGACTCACATAAGTCGTGAGTTCCAACCATAATGTTAGTGTCAACTTCACTAACTCTAAAACATGGACCTAATAATAAAAAAATAAAAACAACAAGACACTAATTATGACAACTGAACTACAGAATACAGATAACGAATATATATCTATATTTGCTGACCAGCCACTTACGACTAGGCTAACTAGAGGCAAATAGTAAACGAAAAATGAGGGAACGGGAGTATTTTTTTTATTATTGGCTTACTACAAGCTATATTGCGGAAGGAAAAAAAGTTCTCCCAATTTCTCTCGATTGCTGGTGAAAATAGTTGATTCTGTCATCTTGTTCTGAGATGATGTCATCACTGCAATACATGTTGCCTATAGGTTACATGTAATGATATTTCATCCAGTAACTGTTTAATACTTTACACTTGCAGTCTTTTTTTGGATAAAAATAAACCTTATTTAACAAATAACTCTATAGTAATTACTTGAGACTGAAGGAATATCTGTAATTTCTATGTTCTAGATTAGGCGTACGGTATGTATGTACTAAAATATTCATCTACCAGGAAAAGTTTTCCTATAAAATTTATAAAACTATATAATATAAGCTTCATGATAGAACCTATTTAAAAAAATTGTAACCAAAAACCAACGATTTTTTAAAATTCTTGAACGGGTAAATGGTTTTATTTGTTTGATAGCCTCTATATAGATTGTTCCTAGAATACACGATATAGAAAAATTTCTGTTACAGAGAGGTGAAACTTTTGCACTGTACTTGTTGTTGTAATGGTGAATATATTTTATATGTGTAGTAAAAATGCTTAAACATAAAATCCATGCAATTTTCTGGTGGCACAGTGAGCAAATGTAAAAAAAGATTAAAAATTGGCTTTTGTGTACAGTTTTGTTGTCTAGGCCATTAAACTAATCTTCTAATCATAGATTATGTACGTGTAATTGCAAATCATGATGGCGTAATGTTAAAATTATTGTACGATATTTCCTGCACTCGAATATGATTGTAGTGTTTCGATATTAGGATTGTGTGAGAATGTAACTTATGTATTCATGTTCAGTGATGAATTTCTGATATACTCCTTTCCCCCGGTCTCACTTCCTGAATAAAATCTGGTTGTGATTTACACCGACTGTGCAATTTTAAGCAGGCAGAGTATAGCGATATATACCGACACGATACGTTCCGTATATTACATGTTTATTTATTATAGTATCATGTTTTTGTTGTTATACATTAACAGGTCAACATTTGAAGTACCATTTCTCTTGGCAAATTATTGTTTCTTTTAAATTTTGTGTTTGTGTCACGTTTTTAACAAATAACTATCGTCTAGATTCTGAGTTATAACAATAAACAAGGTAAGCCAGACCACATCATGAGAAAGGTATCGCTGAAGTTCATGCAGGATGTATTGTAGCTCATGTAATTCTTAAGGTATACATGCGCATGCGTAGAAAATGAGATATAAAATACATATTTGCAACCTTCAAACATAAAGAATAGAGATTTTGCCATCCCCCCTCCCCGCAAGTGATAGGCATCAGTGATGCTCAGACAAATCCTATGGAGGGAGCAACACGAATTGCTAAAGCAAAATTAAAGATAATGCCATTCCATAGCTCAATTCTTTTTTTTTTTGGAAGTTCCATGACAAAGAAAACGTACAGAAACAGAATGGCCTCACTAATACTGGTAGTAGTAAAATCTACAAAATGTAAAATATTTAACTAAACTATAGTTCTTTAGATAACGTACCCTGTGGAAGTTATGTTTTGCTAAACATCAACCACACCAAAAAAGGATATGCATCATCGAGCTCGGTGGCGCCTATAAAGAAATGAAGCTCCACAAAAAATGTCATGTCAACAAATCAGTTTGTTCTCTAGTATTGGACAGACAAGCTATGCCAACGTAGAGCTAAATCCATTATATCACTAGTCCAGTCTCGAGCTACCCTTTGGAAAGTTAGGCTTTGCTAAAACTTGGGAATATGTTATGGAGATACATGCACACCATCGACCTAAATGTTGCCTGTATAGCTTCGTATAAAATTGTAAGTATATAGATTAATTTGTTTTCTCTCTTCAGTTATAAGCTTCGATAAAGATTAGGCACTTAATGTTATAAAAATTTTAACACAACGTTTCGACGATTGAATCTGTATGTATTAGTACCTCCCCCATCTGACGAAGAGGATAGATCCAATCCTCGAAACGTTGTTTTATACCTTTTATAACCTATAACGATGGTAAGTGTCCGAAATCTTGTTATCCTTTCAGACCTTGTATCGTCAATAACAAACTTTAAACAAAGGCATTTAATGTTTGAAAAGATAACAGTTTTCGGGCATTTATCATTGTAATGTTTTAAAAAGAGAACACTATACGTTTCGAGTATCGGCATCTATGCTCTTTTACAGGTGTTAAAAATCTAGGTTAGAAAGAGTTTCGCCTCAATCTCTACACAGATCTCTATTATTCTCTACATTAAAGATCTCGAGCATTGCCTGCTTACTGATTTAAAGTGCTGCAAAATCTTTGTGAAATGTTGTTGGTGTAGAGCCTATCAACTCAAAATCCAAATTTACCAGTTTTACTGACCCAGAAAGTTCAAACTATTACCGGTACTTTAAGTAACGTCATATTTTACATATTAAATGTGATTAAATTTACTAATATCCTTTAGCACGTCTAATTTTCGAATGTATAAAAGTTGTGTAGCTCTCTGGAAACTCTAAAAAAATGCAGAATAAAAAATAATGGTTAATAAAGTATGTGTGTAACGACATAAAATATTTACCTGGATTAATTGTGAAAAAATTAAAAATTATGTTAGAAATTAAAAACACGAAAACAATGTAGGCACAGTGAAATACAAGTTGTAATCAGCTTAAGCTACTGTGTCTGCAAGATAACAATATTCAATAGCGTTTACATAGACGTATTATTCTCGCTGAAATCCGTGATCACCACATGGTGGTGAGGGTGGGGGTGGGTGTGGGTTATTGCTGTTACATAGTGAAAGCTACAAGATAACGTGGCTCTAGTGTTACCTCGCATTGTACAATCTGCTTTCTACCTCTCTACGTATTATTAGTATATTATCACTTAATCTGATACATAGAACAAAATATTAATCAGGCACAAATAAGTGTATAAGCCTTGAGAGGGCAGAAAATAATTGGCTGAGCGTTAGCGTATTCTACCACTCGAGAGGATGGGAAACTATTTCATTCTGACTGATAGCATGATATATCGGAAATAACCGACCTATCGACTTTACATTTTGAATGAAGCTTCATTCATATATGAGCAACGCTGGCTTTAACGACTGTACACGTCAGTCCACGTAATTTGGCTGAGGGTTAGTGAATATTTTTTTATTGATCTTATGGGTAACCATGATGGTAGTGCAAAAATAGTATGATAAATAAATAAATAAACAAACTCAGTTCAATCCAATGCCATTTTAACATTTGGCATGTTTAAAAAATGTAGCCTAGCTATCTCAACAAAAGCAAAACAGCTTTATAGCTTTAGCTTCGTACTAGTTTCAAAAACTTGTATGGTCCCAAATTGCAATAAACCCCGTCAGGTCCTTCTAATATTGTGTCTTTGTCGTTCTATCCGACCGTAGGGACTTAAACATTTTACAGAGGTTCCTCTTGATACTGTTAATTGGGGTCAAACATGGATCACAGTTACAAGTTGAAAAATAAATCCCTTGTTGTATTTCGTTAAGGTTTGCCGGATACTGCAATTCTTCGTGTCGGTGTATTTTTTAATGATGTGTAAACTTCTTCAAAATAGGTTTTAGTATATCTATGAAAATGATTTATTTACGGTTATAGACAGAATAAGTCACAAAACTTTTACCACGTAAAGCATCATTACGCATCTACTTGAATATTACTCGCTAAGTACCGTAATCCACTTGGACCTCGTGCATTATATCATTCATTACGCAACAGTTATGTAAACTGCTATAATAGGGAAATAGTAAAAAACTAACAAACAAGCCTTTTACGCATTAAAAAAACCTTCTATCTCAAGTTGCTTCTTCACAATTACATATACTTAATATAATTATATATACATAAGTAATTATGCCTTAAATGAAGTACGATTTCGAACCTTTCATACCGTACATTAATAACAATGCAACGTAATGCAGTAGTACCGAGGCTTACAATCAAGTACCAGATTATGCTGTAGCTCGGACATTAGATGGACTAAAACGAATATTTTCTGTATAATAAATGGAGATATGTAACTGGGGGAGCAGAATTGAGTTGAAAGTAAGGCAAATGTTTTATTACATGACTAGTACGGTTTATTTTTAAACATAAACCGACGGAATATTTAGCTAATTACACGCCTGAATCATACCGCTGTCTGTAAGCGACATTTCTGAGCTGTGTAAACAGATGTATAATTGTGTTTGCAGCGAAGCGTAGTGTCTAGACCAATTAAGACTAATGGATCGTATTTGTTCAGCAGAATGTTGACTCGGGAATTACAAGTGTAAATAACCCCTTCATCAGACTTTGCAGTTTCAGAATGGAACTGAAATGAAATCGTCAACAGAACCAAATAAGCAGTGAAAAGAAATTGTCTGTGAAAGGAAAATATTATTTTATATTTTTAACCCTTTTCATACCTCTCAATTTTGACCTCCATGAAAATTAGCGAGGATGACCATCTATTTCTTTCTTACAAAAATGCATGTATCGATTTGAAGAAAACTTAACTCATACGCGTATAAATTGCAAATTGGCTCTCGGGTTCTAAACTATTTATTTTCTCTTTATTTATCCTTTCTAATTTCACGAACTAGAGTACTTGAATACCTAACAGAGCCCTGGTTAGTACTATTTAAATTAGTTTTAATTACTTATCCAATGAGGATATTCGTTGGACAAGAGAGTTGTCTAGGTGAGGGTTTTCCCAGCGACCGCCATCGACGTTATTATATGCATTTTTCTATCTCGTATTTCAAACACAAAAGAAAAAGAAATTGAAACATTTTATCAAAGATGATTATTATTAAGTGGAATGCATGTCCTCCCAGTGTTTGGGGCAGTTAAGTAATTAACGCCACTATAGAATCAATTAGTAATAAACGTGAGCTT
This sequence comes from Homalodisca vitripennis, assembly GCF_021130785.1. NCBI lineage: Eukaryota > Metazoa > Arthropoda > Insecta > Hemiptera > Cicadellidae > Homalodisca > Homalodisca vitripennis. The sequence continues at coordinate 118,060,940 of NC_060210.1, read as the reverse complement.
AAAATATACAATCCTTACATTTAAAATGCGATATTGTTTTTTGTTTTGTTTTACTCAATCACGTGTAATCTACTAGACTGGTTGTACTGAAAGTTTGCATGAACATCCTTAGCGTCCCTTGTTAACATATAGGCCTATTCTTATTTCCAAAGCCACGAAAAATCCCATCTTGGTCTTTAAAGTTGCATTACAGCAAATATTATTAAATCAAAGAGCCTTTAAAATGTAATGAACTGTCTGTGTAAATATTGTTTAGTGACAGGACAACTATACGTTTTATTGATTTAACCACTATTTTCAATTCGTTTACATTTACAATCTTGAAAGAATAAAGTAAGCTTAATAGTAACAATAATTCTTATTTCAACATTTTATTTCAACTGCCGTGTTTTACAAACAAATCTACATTTTAGGAAATATTAAGTATGCAGTGCTTGGTCAGTACTGTAATGCAGGTGTCAAAGAAACAGTTACTATATAACTTTTGACTTTAAAAACTCATCTTATTTTTTTGTTTTACCGAAGTAGGCTTCTCAGACCTGAACAGGTATATATTTTGTTGATTGGGAAAACAAGGCAAGATCAACTATGTCATAAAATTACCAAGATCCGAGTAAATATCAATATAAACTTTTTTACATACTTTCTTGATTTTGGCAACACTGAAAATCAACATTGATGTCGGGAATATAGTTCACTGGAACAAGAAATGCTCATACATGTGCGAAGGATACGAAATTGCATTCGAAGCCACGGGTAACTGCGAATAATTACATATGAAGAACATTCATAAACTATCATATATATGATCGTTTTTTAGACTCTACAAAAGGATTGTACAATTATCCCTATGGGTGAAATACACTTGGAGATTAATATTAGATCCAATGGTGTCAAAAGTTTCCATGTATATTTTATATTTAAAATAAGAATTATAGTACATAGATTTTCCCTGAACTAATTGCAAAGTGTTCAGGAGTATTAAAGTCTAGGTAACAACTCAACAAATCCACTGAGTTTAGTTGCACTGACAAAAGTTACTAAATACTTTTACATAATATAAAACTTTTGCTGCTAATAATTTAAAAATTTAAATGTTTATGAAGGCTCAAAATGTTTCATAACATAATAAAAGATTGCAAGGAGGACCTTCAACCTGTCTGTAATAAATATTTTTTAAACGCCACTGTTACTCAAGCCAACATCAAAGACGACTTTATACAATTTGAGAAGCGTCAGAATGTATTAGAGAGGAAATGAAATCTTTGGTTTCATGAGTGTTAAAAGCGTCAGAATGAAACGAACTTTCTCTCATTACCTTCCGTACATATTTTATAATATTTTTCCGAGTGTCTCCCTTTGCTTTCTGGGCTCAAAATGTCAGTAGGCTTATCATAAAATATATTTCAATTTCAAAGCTAACGTTAATATCAACCTTATCCTAGGCAAAAGTTTAGGAATTAATGTAAAAGCAATGATATAATAAAGAAGATATTGTTAATGTATTATATTTGAATTATAAGTTCTTTTTTACTTGTATCGTAAAATGATTTGGTTATATAGCTAAGTAACATATTGGAGACTGTACAAAATAATTAAAGAGTTAGTCTTAATTGTTGCATCTGTTATGATTGTACAATGTTTATTGTGTTGCAATAAATAATCTATATTATAGTGTAAGGAGTTTAAAAGTAAACATGTTAAAATCCTTTTACGACATTAAGTTAGAAGAGACAAAGAAACAAACAACTAATTCACTGTAAAAAAAATATAAAGTAAAGACACATAATTCACCAATACTGGTAAAATGGTTCAATAACAAGAACACAAGTAACAATTTAAAAAAAACGTAATTACAGATAATCTGACAACTGCAGATTCTGCAACTGTCTGAAATCTGTTTTGCAGCGCATCTGTCATTCAAAATGTCAAAAGCGGTTCTCAATTAACGGTTCTCTCCTCCGTAACTCCGCAACTGGGTAGGATGTCTAGAACATTTGTGTTTGCAATAGGAAAGGTTATTTTAGTGGATTACTATATACCATCAAGTAATTAATTGAAAATTATGGCACCAATGTTTTGAAATCTTTACGTACAATTGCTTGCTAGTGTTAGTAGTGAGGTGTGGTTAAGTTCCGTTAGTCAAAGTTGTCTTTCCGGACTTTGGGCTACATACGCAAACTATAGACACAATATTGGATAATTAGTGACGTGCGGGTAATATAGGGCCATAATTTTTATGTAAAGGGTGGCTACTCATTCTAGTGGCAACAGTTGTAACAGCAGACGTAGTAGACCTTAGGAGTACAAGTATTTGTTGCGGTCCCGAACATTGTACATTGATCATCGCTTAAATAATTTCCCTGAATGACACAAAACATGTTATTGTCGTTAAAATGATTTAGACAGTGAATTTGTATTCCTTCTCTCATATCTTCTGTCAGGGCATACCCCTTACGGTATCTCACATAGAACCTAAGAATTTAAAATATTTTTAGCATCAATTTTTTTCCCTTATCCGTTCTGAAAATTCCATTATTTTAGAAGCCGTGCCGCTCAGAAGACCGTGCATTCCGTGATGCACGTTGTCAAAATTCTTATAGAATATTATTATAGATATTATTTTATACATCTTTTACTGTTACGTATTGTGTTACAGTTGTCTGTAATGCCTCTGCACCAGGTTCTGTAGTGATAAAACCCTTCACTTATAACGCACTTTGGCCATCAATACACCTTGGTATGCAACAAAAAACATACTAAAAATTACTTTATTTCGACATGATGTGAGAAATGGTGAATTGGAGGTCTTAAGGCTCTCTTTCTCTAATCACCTACACGGCCTTTTAGGCACGGTAATTCAAATGAAGTAAACATCGTTATCTTGAATTAAAAAAATGCGTGTATTGTATTTAGCACTACTGCCCTATAATTCTAATTCCATAAAGAAGATGTGTATAGCGGAACTAGAACGGGATGTGTATAACGTAGTGAGACATTCTTAATATATCGTGAGCAATATTTTGAAAAACTGTAGACTTTATCCGTTGGGCAACACTGGTAAGCCCATGTTGAAGACCAAGCTGTAGAAATATTTCAGATTTTCTTTATTCCATTACAGCATACTCAATTTGTCTAAAAAATTATAGAGTGTAAATTTTAATTATTTTTTGGGAAAATTGCAAACAAATTAACTCTATCCTATAATATTTTTGATCACCAAAAACATGCTGCTTTGATTTATATATAGCCTTAAACTTTTATTCTAACATTTTTAAGGGTAAGGAAACTACATGGCTGAACCTTTATGACAGTTAAATATTTAGAAAAGTAATTAAAAAGGAAAGTGAAACCTTTTTCGAAACAGAGATCAAGTTTATTAAAATTTCGCAAAAACAATATTTAGCTATAAAAAAATATTGCTCACTAAAACAATTCCTAGAACAATTTATTAAGTAAGGTAAAAAATAAAAAGGTCTTTCGCCTTTACGAGCTGCTAATAAGAAGTTGTGATTTTCTCGGGAAATAACCCTTAAGAATAATCTGGAGACTGCTTCCTTTATAGAGCAATCAACACTTGTTTACATCTGGGTCCCTATTCATGCGAAGCCATCTTATGACTTTACAATTTTACTGTAAGATTAAGAATATATTCGTACGTATGGTAGAAGATAGCCTCTGAAAGTTGCAAAGATTTTTAAAAATATTCACGGAATACAATATAAATATAGCAACGTCAGGGTTTTTTTGATGCCACAAGCGATATCTGTACTTACAATTATACAAATAGTTTTGTGTTTCAAAATGGCGGAGTTCATACAGTTTCTGAAGTGTTACCAACGATTGTGATACCAAAAGTGATCATTCATAGGAAAGATGAACTTCTTACACCGGTAATAGTAACGGTGTAAGAAATTGATCTTCAAAAGTAATAATGAACAGCCGTATATGCAATATATCTTCCTTTATTTGTACCAAAAACCAGATTTAAATAAAACAAATAGCAACATATGTGATTTGGGCATTTGTGTTTGTAAATAGAAAACATCTCTCACACACATGAAACCTGTATATGTGTGTTTTAATCAACGAAAAAGTTCCCAAATCATCCAATAAGCGTCACAAATTTGGTATACCAGTCCTTATGGTAGACACCAATTTTTTAATTCGAAGAAAAGGCTGTTGTATATTACTTTTGTCGGGTTAATAGCATTCCATTAGAGGCTATCGCGGTGGCTAACCCAACCACTGAAGTTGTAGACTTGCAAATCAGGAACTTGTCACGAACTTGACAATCCTCCCCAAACACAATATGTCCTTGAAGTCCCTTACACTACTTGAGCTGTCAAACAAGTGTATGCCTTAAGTGTAAGGAACTGGCCACGAGTGGACAAAACTTTGTGAACTGTCAAACATTCTAAATTCCTGTATGGATGGCTATGACTGAAGTGCATCTTTATTCTTCATCTAAATATCAAAAATAAAACCTTTTCATTTTTACATTTAAGATATGTTGAGAATAATTCCCGAAAACTAAACAAGGTTTTCGCAGTTATATAAAGCCAACATATAGTTAATTAGTCAGTAGAATATGTTAACCTGTGCAGGGACGAAAATTTTAATAACGCTTGATGCTTTTTTTCTTATATTTATATATACTTAAAAACACAAATTTAATATGAAATTTAATAATATGATTGAGTTTATTATATTTTCATCTTATAGTAGAAAAATAAACTGTGCCCACATTGAACATTTAGTTTATTTTATGCACATTAATAATTAATCGTTCTCATATGTTTTATTAATAAAATTAATTTTTATAACGTACCAGTAGAAAAATAAAAACTACATTTCACTATAGAAACCTGTCTTCGCCAGCAAGTCTAAAACTATCTAAAATTTATGTAAATGCCCAAATGGTCACAAAATCAGCAGCTACAGGTGACAGAAAAGTAATAATAACAAACAGTGTTGCTAACTTATGATATGTTATTGGGTCCATCTGGTTATTTGTTTCAATTGTGGATTAAAATATATTCTTTTCGTTAAGTGTTAAAATTAATGTACCCTAAAGGGGCCATATTTCCTGGAGGGGTTAAGCGAGAGAATTAACGTTGTTTTAAGTGGTTTGTTTATTTAAATAAAAATATTATATTACGTTAAAGGCTAAACATCCCTTTTTTAAATAGTGTTTGAGTAACTGGTTTTTAAAAATGAAGGATTTTCAAAAAAGGCTAGACACGTATACTTTGTCGGATAAGAAGGGATTGGAAGTTATTTGTGTTCTATTGTATAACAATGAAGAACGAAGAAAGTGCATATTTGTGTTTATATTGGATTAAACATGTATTTTCTCATTATTGTGATATACAGTTGGATCTTGTTGCAAAGAGTGATGTTACCTGTATTTATTTTACGACTCGAATTGCTACAAATCTTTTAATTAATTAATTTGAAATAAATTCTCCACAGTCTGTTAATAGCACTTTGTCTTATTGTTACTATTTTAATTCACGTTTCTCAAATAAATAAACCTTAATAATTACTCTGGAATATTCTATGTTTTAACTTTTATATAAATGCTATTCGTATTATTTAATATAATACATAACTTTAAACTTAAATACAATTATTAATTTACATACCTATTTTAAACTTGAAGGGAGGTTGACTTGGGAGCAATTTAAAAGCAATTAGGCGATACAATTGGAGTTATCTAAGACTAAAATAGCTCTTCAGGCACGAATATACTATTCTGTATTATTTATACAGCCATACCCTGGCAACATGTGGGTTAATACCAGGCGAACAACTCAAAATGATGCATCAACATGTAAAGTTTTCCTGCAACCCACTCAATTATTAGTTTCAAATATTCTTCCATGAATAGTTAATATAATTATCTCTCATGCATATTTGAATAGCACGTGAACTATTTGATAAAGAGAACGACATACAAAATTACTAACGCTTAATATAATTTTTTTATTTTTTATATTTAAATACAATTTTTTGTTAAAGTTATTTTAAGAATAACAGTTGACAAAATATTGAAACATTTGTGAATCATTCACTGGTTTTGAACTATTTTTAAAAAACAATTTTATAGTATAGAAATCCCCACTTGTGTCTTCTGACTGATACATAATTCTTTCATCTTTGTTTGTACATGTACATGTTAATTATTATAAACAAGGTACAGAATTAAGGATACGAAATGTAATTTTTTAAGTCGTGTCGTTGTCTTATAAAGCAAGATAAAAACGTTTAAGAAATATGAAACTTGGTACATAAGTTTCCTTTTTTGAGATAATTTTTTTTTTGATTTGGGGCTCGAAAGGTTAAAGGGCATCAAAGTTACGGTTAGTCCGAAAAAGGCCGTGAAGTTCTCTTGATACCTTTAATACTCCGTTGTATCGGTTTTTTTGTTGTTGTTATAAAATAAATAATTTAAATACTTTGTTCATAACATATAAGCATGGAGGATTTTTTGCTTTCAGTAACATAAGATACAACTAGAGAAAGAATGGATTTATAGGGTTACAGCTGGTACCTACAATAATGACATAATTTAACTAAACATACTGTACGACATAGGAAAGGTGGATAAATTATCCGATCCATCAGAGCAACTGTAGCTCTATTGGTTATTTTTATTCTTCTTAAATAGAAGTTCATATACTTGACTCAGATAATTCTAATTGTGATTTTCCTATGGAATCAAGAACTTAGACCCATACTCACGAGGAACTCCGCTCTCCTAAATGACCATATCGTTTAAAACAAGAAGACGAAGTCTTGACTTCTGAGACAGAGTTTTCATAGCTCCTGTTTTTTCGATGCTTTGCCATTTTTGATGTTGTTACCGTCTCAATTTCCACTTAGCTTCAGTCGTATACGGTTCGTCACCTCTTTTATCCGGCTTTCCTTGAGGTCATCCCTGATTCTCCGCCAGTAATCAACTGTGACATTCAGCTAAATAGCTACTGTAACTCTGTTTCTCCATACTAAGGGAAAACTCTGTTCTTTTAGCACTGTCTTAATTAAGGCTCTTCATTGTAATGCATTAGAGCATAACGGATCATTAACATCTTCTTCGTTTATTTAGTCCCAAAATATTTTCTTAAATTTTTAAATCACACAAAATTGGGTCTGTTGCAATAAAGAGGCTGTGTGTAATTAAATCCTATCGTTTTATCCTAACAAGCTGACAAGGTAATTTGGACATCTCCAAAGTAATTTATTATGTTCATCAAGAAAAAAGGCCTCTTATACTGTCTTTTAACTCACTATTTTCATTTTATTTTCTGGCTTTCTGGCTTCTATATATTCCCTTATTTATATCCCTATATATCCCCTCACCTGGCAACAGCATCATACAAAACATCTTCACGAATTTCTCTACTTCGTTCGTCATCGTTCCACTGTGATTTATCATTCTTCTAAACAATTTTTCTTTCTTCACTTTCCACCAATAATCCTGTTTGATAGTTGTCAATGATTCTCTTCTTACATCTGCGACATTCTCTCCTAATAGTCCTTTTACATCTTCCTCTTCCTACACATAACACAACTATGGTGGAAAAGGTTGATTCAATGTGAATGTGAAATCTAACTGCATTTCACCTCCCGCTTAATGCAGCATCTGAAATCCGACACTGTCACAGACTCCGATCTTCCTCCAATGTTATTTTTGTGGGTTTTCCATTTGTTTTTATCCTTTATTTAAGAAGTTTGAAACAGACTGAACTGAAAAACAGAAATTTGAATTCTGCTCCACAACATCGTTATATTTATCTTTATTTCATGCTAAATTCTCTATATTACAATAAATTCCTACCTGCTTGATAGCATTAAATCTGTATACAAAAGACATTTATCTTCTAAGATTTTAAGCCGACAACTGATAGTGAAGACAGTATGGTTGCTAACAGTTTTATTACATCCGTCTTACAGTATATACAGTCTTCATGGGTATTTGTTCTCTCTTTGTGAACAGTAAAACAAGAAGAGACAAAACATTTTATTGATTAACAGTTTCTCTTAAAGGCGTCCTTTCCGATACAAATGAAACAATGGTTGATGTGAACCCTATTTCTCAGACTGAGAGCTTTTAACATCGGAGACGACTACAGAGCAAGACAAGTCTATATAGCGCTGGGAATTTCCCCACATTGTCTTAAATGTAAACATCGATCCCCGAATGTCAGTACTTTCCTGTACATTAAACTTCTTTAGCCCTGAATATATTAAGGTGACAATGAACTTCAAGCTGGTTTGCTTATCACACAATTCTGCATTATTGTTATTGAAATGTCTAAATTCTCACTGTGGTTTTCATTGTTGTATTAGAATCAAAATACCGTATACTATGAAATCTGTTCGACTTGATATTTTATTATAAGAGTTGCATTGATCGACATTTTTGAATATTTTCCCTCAAAAACTGCATTTTTCTTTACCTTAATAAACGCATTTACGCTCATATAAATGTTTTAATAATTTAATTAAACTATTCGAATATATAATAGAAAGAATAAAAATGTTACATAAATATTTAGTGATAGTTTGTCCACATTGGATGATGTAAAATGACAAAAGGATTTTGGAATTGTAACCATCGTTACATAAAAAAATAGAACACAACGTTTCAAGGATTGCAATCTATGGTCTTCTTCAAGGTGTCAGAAATAAATAATTTTAAGCATGACAAATAAAAATTTGGCGATGAGCTCACCAAAGTACAAACTATTATTATTGATTATGGAACAACTATACATCTTATTCATGTATATTATATTCACAGTGGTGAGAAGAAGCACATACAAAAAACTGAAAAATACAAGCACTCTACAACGTGCTATACAAACCATTTAAGGATCGCCTCTCACCTTAACCAATAAGGTTTTTCGGCATCTGAAGAAGTGAATAGATCCTAACCCTCGAAACCTGGTGTTATATTCTTGCAACAGATAACAATGGCAAGTGACTGAAATCTTGTTATTTATTATAATGTAACTATAATGAAGATTCTGCTATGCAGTACCTCAAATATATTTATCTAGACATTAACCTGCTCGGGACAAGAAAGTATGCGATAGAATAAAACGAATTTGATCCGATATTAAAAAATGTAAAACTACCATACAGTAATAAAATAGCGTTTTCACAGCTCCAAACTAAATAACCTACGTAGGGATTCTTAGATCATATAGAACTTTTATTGCTATATGTAGTAACCTGCATGGTAATTTTTCAAGGTGAGAACCGTACGAAATTTCTAGAATTATAAAATACCATAGTACAATACTAATTACAATTACAACCATCAGAAAGTTTTAAATATTTATATACAGGTAAAATTTTTATTGAAAACGTTAGATACAGACTGTACAGACTGGGATTTTCTTATTTGTTGGGTTAAACATTGATTTGTGACATTCATAGATTAGCGTATACTCTAAAAACGTATTTTCACTGTTAGGGCCATTAAGGATAGCAGTAAACTATTAAGGGATGTCTGTGTTTTCTCCAGCAACCTGGACCCAATAATTTACTTTACATTGTGAGCACAACTCAGTACCCGGGAGAGAAACGAAGAAACGATGGTACTTAAGTAATGTTATCCTACAATCATGTATTAATCAAATTTATCGTGTTTGGACATGGCAAAGAAGAAATTCATAATCTTAGGTATTATTTTAAACAAAACTTAACCTTTAAAACGTCTTATTTTAGTGAGTATTGTAAATGAAAATTTACTTACTCATATCCTAATGATATTATAAATGTAAAAGTGCCTTTTTCGTTTGTTTTACTTTCACGATTTGAATGTTCAACCGATTCTACTGTAATGTTGCATAAACATTCTAAGGTCCCTGGGTTGAATATAGGCATATTATTATTTCAAAATTGCTTCCGGCCTACACCCACTGGTCTCTAAAGCAGTTAAAAATCCCATTTTGGTATTTAAAGTTACAAAATATTAATTTAAATAGCCGGTGAAAACTAATAAACTGTTCTGTGTAAACAATATGACAGCAGGTTCCTATTTCTTTATTAATTTAATTACTGTTTTCAATTTATTTAAATTTATAGAGGCGAAGCCGCGGGTGTATGCTAGTATAATATAAATACAAATATCAATCAAAAAAGTGCATACTAAATTTAATCATTAAATGCGTTTTACATTTTTTACAAAGAATTTAACTCGTAACGACTTCCATCCATTCAATTTTGAATTATGCATCCATGATCTCTTGCTACATTGGAACCTTATACTATTCACCCCTAACATTTCCCCATGGGTTGAACCTATTCAATTTTGGATGCATACTTCCCTGTACGATTATTTCTTGCATTTTTACAGAATACTGTAATAACATGTAAGATATGAATGAACAACCCATTCATGTTTGGTTCGTAAATTATCTTATTCTTGATACATAGGTACCGCCGAATGTTGCAAATATAAATATTTCATCCGTACAGTATTAAGTTTAATCAGATTGCATCCATGTTCTTCGATTACTCTACTATCATTTAATTCACGAAATCAAACATCCGGGTAATCATGTTTCCATTCACTCCTGTATCCATATCCTTCCATCTCTATATTCTTACATTCAAACATTGGAAATTCTGCATCCTTACAATTTTGGATTCATGCAATCTTGCATTCATGCATTACTTGTATTTTTGACATCTTGCTTGTATTCAGTTTTGCATGTATATATTTAAATCCGTAGAGTTCTCCGTCCTTAAAATCTTGCATTTATGAAGTCTTACGTCAGTATAATCTCATCAGTAAAATGTTGTGTATTTTTATATATTGCGTGTATTTAGTTGTTCATATATACATTCAAATACTTTTTATCTATGGATTATGAGTCCTTACAATATTGCATCCATACTGTCAAGAATCTGTATATTCTTTGGTACTGAAAAATACAAATAATGTATTTATACATTATGTATATTCTTAATATCTTATATATATTCTTATATCTATCGTTTTACAACCATAAATTCAAAACATTAGAAACGAGATGAAATCCTGCAATCATGTAAAAAGCTCGTACCGGTATCCATAAAAAAATAAAGTAGATGTTTACATAATGTAAAGAAATTTCTATTCGCATGAGCAAATGTTTCCCATAAACTACATAATCTACTGTTGTGTAGATTCTAGTATACTAGAAGTATAAGGAAACTCATGTATTGGTTGGTGTATGAGCGAACAAAACTGGTATACAGAATAACAATTATATATTCTCTTTTATCCCAACTGATATTTTTATACCATAACATTTGTTTGAACAGGTGTTGAACAAAGTAGAGTCTCATAAATAATTCACTCTGTGACATAAAGTTGTTACATCTGTGTAAAACGACAAGTTAGACGCTGTCTTATCTAGTAACTTCTTACATATTTAAATAGTGTTGAAGTTGTATCAGTAACTGTACAGCTGAAAAAATATAAATTTATTTCCACCAGAAAATCTAATTAGGCTATCTTGCTAATTAGGCTATGAATAGATTGAATTTATTTATTGAACGTTGTTTGTTTACTATATTGGCTTTGTTTAAAATGGAATCCGAATAAGAGTTTTTGTAATTTTACCTGAAAATATGGGCGCCAAGTACGGGTTGAAATGTTTAATAAATGTTATACATACAAATAGTACGTGTAACAAAACAACAATCAGGTGATATTGACTTCCTTTGAATTGGGTCAGTGATGTCCGGCTAACTGATAACATTATTACTCTGCAATAGATCGTTAAGCTGTTCATTCTGGACAGTAGCAATATTTTTTAACCTTTAAAACGAACGCAAAAGTCAAGGACTCAGGCAATAAAAACGTAAAGAAATTTCTAAAATGTTTTAGAAATTTAAATTTACTATTAATAGACAAAGAAATGGAATAAAATGTGTAACAAGTTATGATAAAACACTCGACTGTTATGAGTTAATTAACTAAGAAGCCAACAACTGTACAAGGGCGTGGGTTTCGTCAAGTCTTTATACTACATGATGTCAAGAAACAGCTCACCATTCGTTACTTTGTAAAGTAGATTAAAATTCGTAATGGAGAATGACTCGGTTAAACACCTTAACACCTTCATTCAAGAGGAGCTCTTCTTATTGGAAAACAATATTTTTTATTATCCAATAATTTAATTTTTATTTTTTGTAAAAAAATAAAATTATTGGATAATTGTAACTTTTCTTTTATAAAATAATAGAAAATATCTTAACACCTTGTTTAATTTTTCCAAAAATAAACTTATTAACGGCTTGTAGTTCTTAAATAAGCCGTTGGCTGTTTGTTTCTTGTTGATAACTTCTTCCATGTTGTGAAGATATTATTTGTATCCCCTATCTCTGTATTACAGGTCTTACTCAGTCATTGTAACTACAATAATCTTAACTTATTAATCTGTATATTGTTAAGAAGTCACAGTATGTCAATATGAGTAATTGGGAGGGTTACAAATGTGTAATAAAAGTACTTAAATCATAGACTTCTCTGAACTGTAAATTAATACCAAATTAAAATTAACAATTAACCATAATTACACACATAGGCCTACCTATAATCTAGATTTGGTAATAAATATGTCCTTTTCTTAAATAACATGTTACAGTAGTTCTAAATTCAAGTATTTCACGCAGTTGATTCCAATTAAATACGGTGTACTAAGTGTAAGTATGTTGGAATTATGTACGTGTATGACTATATATGATAATGAATACGGTGAGTGTGTGTGCGTGTTTGTATGATGGAACTTGGTATGTATGTATGTAAGTCTGGGTGTGGTGTGTTGTGGATGGATGTATCCATATAATTCTTAAATGTATAATCATTAAGACTATTAATGTAGTCAGAAATAGTTGAAGATAATTATTAAATATAGTGAGCGGGTAGTGCGGGTTTGGTGGCAGGAGTGTGCGGGATGAATGACTTTTTGAATGAAGAGATTGATGATTTTAGAGTAGTAAGTCCAGTAGTGTATGAGGATATTGGGGATTTTACTTTTTGGGCGAGAGACGTTGATGGTTCAGACAGCTGTGGTATAACAATTTTACATGACAATATTAGGAGTTATAACAGACACATAGAAGAACTCTTAACTATCTTAAACAGTCTCGGTAATAAGTTCGATATTATTGTTTTAACAGAAACCTGGTTAGATGAAAGTTACAGTATGGCTGGTTGTATGGATGGGTATGATGTGATTATGAACAAACGAAAGAGGAACCAGAATGATGGCGTAATTGTGTGTGTCAATGAAGGTTTTCGAGTGGAGTATTAGAAGGTAAGTATGCATGGGGCCACAAGTATCAGAGTGGATATGTCGGTTGGCGGTGATCGGCTCAGTTTGTTCGCGGTGTATCGCAGCCCATCCTCAGATAATGATCTCGATTTATTCATTCATGACCTAGAATTTTATAGCAGCAATAGACCCAGGGACCGAATACACTGGCTAATTGGTGACGTCAATTGCTGCATTTTGCAGGAAAATAAAAGTTTGTTATCACAACGTTATCTTGATGTATTTTACGGCGCCGGCTTTGTTAGTTGTATAAATATTCCAACTAGAGTTATGGCTAATTCATCTAGCTGCATCGACCACATTTTTGTTGATAAAAAGAACATAGATCGCATTGAATCGGGCTTAATAAAATCAAGTATGACAGATCATTATCTTACCGTTTCTAAACTTTGGACAGAAGTACCTATTGTAAATAATATAAATAACAACAATATTAACAAATTTGATAAAGATTTGGTCTGTAGATGCATTTCTGAGCAGAATTGTAACTTAGTAACGGGTTTAGATGACGTAAATTCAAGCTGTAATGTTCTTGTTGAAACACTTCAGACCATAATGAAAAAATAAAAAAAGTCTCAATTTTGTTCGGCTAGGGAACGGAAAATTAAGCCTTGGATCACAAATAGTTTAATCAAATCGATTAGATTTAGAGATAAATTAAGTCAACGTTGCAAAAGAGAACCATTCAACACAGACCTTCTTAAAAACGTCAAAAGCTATAGAAATATCTTAAATTAAACAATTAAAAATGGAAAGTGCCAATACTACAGGAGCAATACCTGTAAAGCGGGAAACAATAGCAAATTACTGTGGAAAAATATTGGAGAAATTACAGGCACTGTGACTAAAAAAGATCATTTTCCGATTGAACAATTTTTATCGAACAAGAATAATATTTTGAACTCAGACATTATCAATGTGGCGAATACTTTTAATAAGTATTATGTAGGAGTGGGAGCTAATCTGGCCGGCGCTGTCCCTCCTGTGGCCGAGTGTTTAGTGGACGACGACATGCACAGGGTGGACTCTGTATTTCAGCTGGAACCTGTCACTGAGCAGGATATTGTAAAAGTAGTACAAGACATGCGAGGTGGGTCCGCCCCCGGGCTGGACGACCTACCAGTTTGGCCTATAAAAGAAAACATCCAAGTCCTTAAATTTCCACTTTCACACGTAATAAATAATAGTTTTAGACATTTATCCGGTCGCGTTTAAAAGTGGAAAAGTCATCCCTATATACAAAGGAGGTCCAAAAAATCAGTGCATTAGTTTCAGGCCTATCACTCTTGCAAGTGTCCTCGCCAAGATTTCAGAAAAGTGTGTTAGAAAACAATTTCAAAATTACGTTATTAATCATGGATTTTTGTATGGAAACCAATTTGGCTTTCGGAGTGATAAAAACCTGAACGATAACTTATTTTCATTTACAAAAGAAATTCATGATGAAGTTGGGCGTAATAAGAAAGTACTAATAGTTTTCCTAGATCTAGCCAAAGCTTTTGACACAGTCAATAGAGAGTTACTAATAAAAAAACTAGTTTGTATAGGTGTTAGAGGTACGACTTTGGAATGGTTTAAAAATTATCTAAGCGAGAGATATCAGGTTCTTTCAATTTTAGGCAATCATAGTTTAACAAAACAGGTTGAATATGGTGTTATTCAAGGTAGTACATTAGGTCCACTTATGTTTCTAATTTATATAAACAATATTGGTAAAATTAACCTTTTAGGTGGCCAGATCTTTCTATATGCAGATGACTCAGCCTTGTTGTTTGAGGGATCCAGCTGGGGGGAAGCATATGGAGTGGCGGAGCGGGGGCTGCGCACTGTCAAGCGATGGTTTGACCAAAATCAGCTCACAGTCAATTTACATAAAACCAAGTGTATGGCGATATCACTGAGAGCTGACGGAGATCCTGTGAACCTTACTTTGAAACTCCATACTTGTGTAGGCCAGAATGATTATGGCTGCAAAACTGTTGAAAGAGTTTCAGATTACAAGTACCTCGGTGTAATATTTGATAGTATACTTAAGTGGACAGCTCATGTGCAATTGTTAAAGAACAGATTGAGAAAGTTTATTTATATATTTTCTGTTCTTCATAAAATATTAACGCCAGCTTTGATGAAAACAGTTTATCACGCTTTTTTACAATCATTATTACAATTTGGTATCATTGCTTGGGGCGGAGAATATAAAACTATTCTTCTACCATTACATACTTCACAGAAAGCCATTATGAAAGCGGCATTACAAAACCCAACTAGTTACTCATCTGAATTATTATTTAATGAGTTCAAGGTTTTTAATATAACTCAGTTATATGCATGAACAATAATCTTATATATATATATATATATATATATATATATATATATATATATATATATATATATATTTAAAAATCAAGAAAATATTTTCGTAAAAACCAACCACCCATGCGTTACAAGAACACAGATTAACTCGGGTATTACAACACCAAGAATCAATAAATCTATAAATTTTACAGACACTTATTATATAGCTAGTACTGTTTTCTCAAAATTACCCCACCAAATGAAAACTCTCGGTCCATGCAGTTACTATTCATATAAGAAAATAGTTAATAATTGGCTAGTAGAATTAGGTAGAACAGGGATAGATAATCTGTTTAAGTCCACTTACAGGGTAACCTAAATGCCGGGGTACTTACGTATCTCGGTTTTGTGTGTGGGTGCCTGTTTGTCTGTGTCAGCCTGTTGTGTGTGTGTGTGTGTGTGTGTGTGTGTGTGTGTGTGTGTGTGTGTGTGTGTGTGTGTGTGTGTGAGTTGGCATGTGTGGGACGTCTAGAAAGGATGGGTGTTTTGCAAATTAGGTGGTACTAGGTAAACCTTGTGATTGTGTCTGTTTATGAAATTAATCATGCGTGGAATGTTTGCTATTTGGAAATGAGTTACGCAGGGCAATCTATTTATGCCCTTAATGAATTACAATTTTAATACATATTTGTACCTTGATATAGTTAGAGCCACGGTCTGTGAGGCCAGATATATGGTTTCAGTTATTTCCACTTTAAAAACAAAGAATGTGTAAAATTGCTGTTAATTTTTAATATATCACTTAGTTAACTGAATGTGGACTGACTGGACTCGATTCTCGCTCACAGGATACGACCCATGCGAGGATCTCATTTCTATGCATAGTTACTATGGATGTAATGTGTTGCTTATGGCTGGAAATAAATGTATTTCTTTCTTTCAAAACAATAGTGTGTTAATTCTTAGTAACCTGACAGGTCCTTCTTAAAATCGTGTCGTTGTGTGCCCATCTGTCAGTATGTCTGTCTGTGTTATAAATCTTGATAAAAGGCCATAAAGATTTGAAACTTGATAAATATGCTTCCCATGGTCCTCAGAATACCTCTTTTTATTTTGGGGCGCGAAGATAAAAATTAAAGAAGCTGAAATAAAATAATATTTTTAAAGTTTTACATATGGCCTATGGTTGATTACAGCAAACGAGAAAATCGCAAGTTCAATAAAACTATAATCGAACCGAGCACTCTCACATTAAAAATGTTATCATGTGACATAGTGACACATGTGATGAAAATACTGTTGTCTCATTGGTTGGTAACACTTTTGTTAAGCTATATCGGGTGCTTTGATACTCTGTCGTGTCGGTTTATTACAATAGTATAAATAAAGGTTCTTTTTTTTTAAATAAACACTGTAATTTATATAACACTTCTGTGTCAAAATACTCGTAGTTACTTTCTTAGAGAGCAGATACAGTTATAACGTTAGTGGTCCGGACAACTCATAAAATAAACACTGTACTTTATATAACACTTCTGTGTCAAAATACTCGTAGTTACTTTCTTAGAGAGCAGATACAGTTATAACGTTAGTGGTCCGGACAACTCATAAAATAAACACTGTACTTTATATAACACTTCTGTGTCAAAATACTCGTAGTTACTTTCTTAGAGAGCAGATACAGTTATAACGTTAGTGGTCCGGACAACTCATAAAATAAACACTGTACTTTATATAACACTTCTGTGTCAAAATACTCGTAGTTACTTTCTTAGAGAGCAGATACAGTTATAACGTTAGTGGTCCGGACAACTCATAAAATAAACACTGTACTTTATATAACACTTCTGTGTCAAAATACTCGTAGTTACTTTTTTAGAGAGCAGATACAGTTATAACGTTAGTGGTCCGGACAACTCATAAAATAAACACTGTACTTTATATAACACTTCTGTGTCAAAATACTCGTAGTTACTTTCTTAGAGAGCAGATACAGTTATAACGTTAGTGGTCCGGGCAACTCATAAAATAAACACTTTGTATACTTTTTTATTTATTGAAATTTCTATTTTATCAAAATTTACTCTTAAGAAGGATTAAACTTTGAAACATTTGATATATTTACATGTTTCCCTAATTTAATGAGCTTTATATTGAACAAATCGTCATACCAAAGTTCATTTTCGGTTTTATTTTAACTTGTTTGACAATTTGTGTGTGTTTTAATGTTAATAAACTGCAGAGATATATGTGTATCACGTTAAACTTATACTTGCTGTATAGAAGTTTACAGGTCAGTCTGTGGAGCATTAATAGTTAAATGTGACTGTGTTACTTTACAACGACTATGATCGATGTTTGAGTTAACAGTTATTGAATGCATATGAGCATAATAGTATATAAAATAATTAATTAACTTAATTGATTGCATTTATGCAATTTCGTTTGACAAAATTTTTTGTTGACACAATTTTTACTTCTGCAAGTTGTAATAAATGATAATGATCTCACATTGGTTTTCGTAAAATACAGTGACGTAGCCATATCAGAGACTTACTACTAGTAATTAGTAGTTTACTGCTGTGATGTTTCAAAAATATTTGTCAATCATCGTTACAGTATTAATTTGTTACTTTAATATAGTAATACTAGACAATTAAAGTGTGTTTTCTACACATAAAGTAGCTATGGTTGTGAATGGTTAATTTAATGGACTTGTTGAGTGATTGCTCCATTTCATTCGTCACTTAGTAGATCGTCTGAAATCTGGTGTCTACGAAGAGATAAAAAGGTCGAAAATGAAAAGGTTTAAAACAACACTTTGCATCATTTCAGTATCCTAGATTACAAAATAGGTCTGTCTGGATTACCAAGCAGCAAACCAAATGAAGAGGTAATTTCATTGTCTTATCTGGTGCATGAAGAGTTCCTTTTAAACGACTTCGTCTCCGACCTTCTTTGGATTTCTTAAGACGGACGTGAAGTCGGTGAGTGTGGCAGAATTAAAACACTGCACTAGATGGTAAATAAAATAAATCAACGCATAAATATTCAAATTAAAGTATAATTTTTATTAACGAATTTGTTAAAATAACAATGCAAAATACATTACTGTGATTTAAATTGTCTTTAGCGTAAACAAAGAATGTTAGCGAGTTTTGATCCAAAATGTACTTGCTATAAAAACACTTTAGATAAACCATTGTAACCTCGAAAGCACGGGTTAAGTTTTTGTAGTCTTAATAGCACGACATTAATTTGATATTGCTTTGAGATCGGGAACTGAATTACAATAGTCTCTCGATAACACGAATTTAAGATGATATAGCCTTGAGAGCGCGTAATCAATTACAATAATCCCTCGATAGCACGACTTTAATTTGATATAGCCTTGAGAGCGCGTTCTCAATTACAATAGTCCCTCGATAGCACCACTTTAATTTGATATAGCCTTGAGAGCGCGTACTCTATTTCAATAGACCCTCGATAACACGACTTCAATTTGATATAGCCTTGAGAGCGTGTACTTAATTACAATGGTCCCTCGATAGCACGACTTTAATTTGATATAGCCTTGAGAGCGCGTACTCAATTGCAATATTCTCTCGATAACATGACTTTAATTTGATATAGCCTTGAGAGCGTGTAGTCAATTACAATATTCTCTCGATAACATGACTTTAATTTGATATAACCTTGAGAGCGTGTACTCAATTACAATAGTCCCTCGATAGCACCACTTTAATTTGATATAGCCTTGAGAGCGCGTACTCAATTGCAATATTCTCTCGATAACATGACTTTAATTTGATATAGCCTTGAGAGCGCGTACTCTATTTCAATAGTCCCTCGATAGCACGACGTTAATTTGATATAGCCTTGAGAGCGCGTACTCAATTGCAATATTCTCTCGATAACATGACTTTAATTTGATATAGCCTTGAGAGCGTGTACTCAATTACAATAGTCCCTCGATAGCACCACTTTAATTTGATATAGCCTTGAGAGCGCGTACTCAATTACAATAGTCCCTCGATAGCACCACTTTAATTCGATATAGCCTTTGAGAGCGCGTACTCAATTGCAATATTCTCTCGATAACATGACTTTAATTTGATATAGCCTTGAGAGCGCGTACTCTATTTCAATAGTCCCTCGATAGCACGACGTTAATTTGATATAGCCTTGAGAGCGCGTACTCAATTGCAATATTCTCTCGATAACATGACTTTAATTTGATATAGCCTTGAGAGCGTGTACTCAATTACAATAGTCCCTCGATAGCACCACTTTAATTTGATATAGCCTTGAGAGCGCGTACTCAATTGCAATATTCTCTCGATAACATGACTTTAATTTGATATAGCCTTGAGAGCGCGTACTCAATTACAATAGTCCCTCGATAGCACCACTTTAATTCGATATAGCCTTGAGAGCGCGTACTCAATTGCAATATTCTCTCGATAACATGACTTTAATTTGATATAGCCTTGAGAGCGCGTACTCAATTTCAATAGTCACTCGATAGCACGACTTTAATTTGATATAGCCTTGAGAGCGCGTACTCAATTGCAATATTCTCTCGATAACATGACTTTAATTTGATATAACCTTGAGAGCGTGTACTCAATTACAATAGTCCCTCGATAGCACCACTTTAATTTGATATAGCCTTGAGAGCGCGTACTCAATTGCAATATTCTCTCGATAACATGACTTTAATTTGATATAGCCTTGAGAGCGTGTAGTCAATTACAATAGTCCCTCGATAGCACCACTTTAATTTGATATAGCCTTGAGAGCGCGTACTCAATTGCAATATTCTCTCGATAACATGACTTTAATTTGATATAGCCTTGAGAGCGTGTACTCAATTACAATAGTCCCCTCGATAGCACCACTTTAATTTGATATAGCCTTGAGAGCGCGTACTCAATTGCAATATTCTCTCGATAACATGACTTTAATTTGATATAGCCTTGAGAGCGCGTACTCTAATTCAATAGTCCCTCGATAGCACGACTTTAATTTGATATAGCCTTGAGAGCGCGTACTCAATTGCAATATTCTCTCGATAACATGACTTTAATTTGATATAGCCTTGAGAGCGTGTACTCAATTACAATAGTCCCTCGATAGCACCACTTTAATTTGATATAGCCTTGAGAGCGCGTACTCAATTGCAATATTCTCTCGATAACATGACTTTAATTTGATATAGCCTTGAGAGCGCGTACTCTATTTCAATAGTCCCTCGATAGCACGACTTTAATTTGATATAGCCTTGAGAGCGCGTACTCAATTGCAATATTCTCTCGATAACATGACTTTAATTTGATATAGCCTTGAGAGCGCGTACTCTATTTCAATAGTCCCTCGATAGCACGACTTTAATTTGATATAGCCTTGAGAGCGCGTACTCAATTGCAATATTCTCTCGATAACATGACTTTAATTTGATATAGCCTTGAGAGCGCGTACTCTATTTCAATAGTCCCTCGATAGCACGACTTTAATTTGATATAGCCTTGAGAGCGCGTACTCAATTTCAATAGTCCCTCGATAGCACGACTTTAATTTGATATAGCTTTGAGAGCGCGTACTCAATTGCAATATTCTCTCGATAACATGACTTTAATTTGATATAGCCTTGTGTGCGCCTACTCAATTACAATAGTCCCTCGATAGCATCTCTTTAATTTGATGTAGCCTTTATACCAAGAACGCAAGTAGAAGAGTCCCTGGATAGCACGACTTTAAATTGATATAACCTTCGTATCAATCAATCAGTGTTTATTGCGAAGACATGATTTACATGTTTAACAAAACTTATACCAAGAAGGTTCTTTTTTTACATTACTTTTTCACCTTCTTACTACTTCACATTAATATTTCTTTGCCAATTTATAAAAACAATAATTTAAAAACCAATATAATAAACAAAAATATGTACCTATTATTGTGGTCTTTAAAAATGACTAAGTTACCAGCTAATTGATACTGAACACTTTTCGTTTAGTGCTTTTACAAAATGTAACTACGCAGCCCAAGGAGGTAACGTTAGTGGGAACTATCGACATCATTGGCGTTGACAGTTGGGCAAAGCTCTCACCGTACATTATAAACTACTGGCGTAAGTTGACAGTATTTGTTACAGTGACGTGGTCTAATGCACAACGAAATACGTTAACGTACCTTTACAATTAAACATTTTTGTTTCTCTTAATATTTATATGTCAACGAAAGTTTTAAAAACAAAACAGCCCGTACAAACTTATAAAATATTTAAATTTATGGATTGAGTATCCATGTTTTCACTATTAAAAATTTTTGTATTATCCCTTTAAGGTGGTGCAATGAATTTTGTTCGGGGTAGTTATTACATATTCAAAACACAGTTCTTATTTTCCGTGAAGTTAAACCAATAGACAACATTTTTTCATCCGTTATATAATTTTTCATTACATAATTTTAAATATATGGTTTGGTAAAAATTTGTTTATATATTTTATCATACATTGTTTAAAGTTGATTTAAATCTTTCTAAAGGTCTCTGTTAGTATTTGGTAATATTAAATTAACATTGCTCGGGGTTACATGTATTTAAAGTACATAATTCTTACAATTTTGTACCAGTCTAAAATAAAACCTTCTGCAGATAAATATGAATCTTTTCATATAATATGATTTATAACATCAGAAAGTGACATGTTCTAATGAATTATTTTTCATAAAATGTGATGAATAAAATAATTTGTGTAAAACAGGGGAATAAGACAAAGTAATGTCTACTTACAGGGTACTAAGAATATACTGACTTATATAAGAATGTACTTAGATTTTATATAAGTATTGTAACTCAATACTTATATAAAACTCTATAGAAGACTAGCTAAATAGTTGCTGTGTGAATGGATAGTCGAGTGTGGTGGAAATAGTTTGCATAGTTTTCATACACAAAACACATACCAGATTTAACCAACCAGACTGACCAAGTCTAATATCAAGCATTATTAGAGTACTTCGCAAGCATGAAAAGTGAATTCAGAACAGATAGACAATTAGGTTAAGTAGTATAAAACTAATTAGGCAGACTACAGACGCTAACCACGCCCTAGTGATCATTAATTAACTTTGGTCTATGATTGATGTCTGCGGTGAGTAAGTTTTTATTGTTCAAACTAATTATTCTACAGTCCATTTAGCATCGGAGTCCATTAAAACTTAACTGCAATTAGCAATAGATGAACTATTCAGTCGGAAGAAGAAGGTAGATTTTGTGACAGCTGAAATATTATTAATTTCTTTCTCGTGGGATCTAGAATTACTCAGTATCTCATAAACAGATCGAAAAACAAATAATGTATATAACGAAAAAATCTTTATCTTTAAGAATAACGGAGTTATGAATTTGTTTAAACCTTGAATAATCATGGTTAGGTTTTTGTTTATGTTCAAAAATAACTGAGTTGTGAATGTTTTAAAACGTTGACAGTTGCCACGTTGAAAGAAATGGTGAATTTAACAAACAGCCGAAATTTCATTAGGTCCATTTTTGACTAAATTTGAAACTGTTTGGACCGTTTCAAAAGCCACGTTATATAGCATAAACACACACACAATGGTATATATATGAACTTTGTAATGGGAGGCGGTTTTGGTTTCTGGGGGTTACGTAAAAAATTTACCATGAGGTCATTTGCAATAGGCTGATTTTATAAACAGAATATTCCTAAAAGTTAAACTCAATAAAGAACCAATAGCGAAATAGGTTTGGAAATACATTGTGTACACATGGAAATGAACTTCTCACTCGGATCCCATTTGCGAATAGTTTGGTAGCAAGGGAGGAGTTAATCCTTTAGGAAAACTAGTTTCCAACGATGGTTGAGATTTGCCTTTCACCTTCCATAACGGATAAAAGTAGCGACTGAGAAGTTTCAATGTAGGAAGAAACTGTTGGTAAGTAATAAATGTATCGTTTCACTCGACAGAGTTGCAAAGATTTTGAGATTTCATAGACACAGTGTACTAGAGCAGCTCGTACGAAAGTAGTCTCCGATTATGGATGATACATCTGAATCCCCCCTCTACACCCCACTCTGAGCAATGTTGCCAGTTTTACCTGTATGGATCCGTCTGAACATATGTTACAATAAATAAACATCAGACGTAAACAAATAAGTAAACGTAGCTTTGTTATCTGATGTCTGTTTGTAGACAACGTATAAATCAAGCAGACAGTAAATGGACATAGCATATCATACTGGGAACAGCTGGTAGTCAGCAGAGATGTGGCAACACCGCCTCAGATGCTATTGGTCTATTTTGGTGTGGGACATTCTAATCTGACTGGAGTCTTCTATTTTCGAAGATCTCATTACTTCCTGTTATCCTAATCCACCAGGTGTGGAGCTCTCCTTCTCCTGTAGGGGAGAGTATCGTATACTGGGAAAATATGTTTAATATTATCAATAGTCTTGAGAACCAGTCATTTTCTCTACGGTATTTGTTTAAAGATAGATTGCTGAGAGTCGATTATTTTATAGAATAATGCATATTTTATGATTATTTAAACGATGAAGTAAAGAGCAATGACAATACATTTTCTGTATAATCCGTGAAAATAAAGAAACCCTAAAACAACTTTGAGTGAGTATTAACCTCATTTTTAAACGAGCTATCTCCCATAATTACACAATTAAAAATAAGGGCCTAGAAGTTTAAGAAGATTTTCATTGTTCTTATGGTGCTAAAATCAGTGTCAATCACTACAATAAGCTTTTAAATGAACCACCAGCTATCCGCCTTGTAGAACCAGTTTGATCAAAATTGTCTTATGAAATATTTGCCTTGAGAAGTATGTTCGTAAACAGCCCAACTCAGGTACTGATGATGGGATATTTTGGACTCATATATTCCCCAACATTTTATATGGAGAACGTATATGGACGCTCTTGGTCACATGTGCAAATTCAGATTTTATGAGATTATTTTTACTCCAAAAAAAGGCTGTCATAATAATCACCAAACTGAAAATAGAGAGTCGTGTAAACCTGCGTTCAAATATTTGCAGATATTGACTTTACCATGCCTCTACATCCTTAAAACTGTGCCATTTTGCTTGTCTAAATGGGCCTTAACACGTGCCCGAGTCATTCGCAGTCACAACACCAGAGGCAGGAATAATCTCCGTACTGTACAGCACAGGACACAGGTAGCCTTCGAACACTTGCCTTCGCAAGCAGCTGTTGTGCTATTCAATAATCTGCGAAACTCACTCAAAATTCAAGAAATACCCAAGGTATCTAAGACTCGCCTCAAACGGTTTTTACAGCGAGTGCGAGTTCCTGATATATATAATTGCAGACCAATGATTTCAGAGAAACATAGTAAACTGGTGTCGAAGAGGGAAATAATTGATGAACAGGAAGGAAGCTGAATGAATGCGCCTTAGTATGTTTGACTGAATGAGTGAGGGATAAAATTTAGCTTATTTTAACTTAATAATTTACGTTTTCTATATAACTGATTGTAATTGTCTGCTAGCAATAAAACGTAGTATCCTTATTAAATGGTATAACAGTCCAGTTGAATATTCCATGATAAGGAAGGGAGCCAGAAATAGCAAGCCGTAGTATTTTAGCATTACTCTCTACTTAACCTACTTTTATTACAGACAATATATTGAAAAGTAATTAATTTTCGCTAAGGATAAATTAATAATTGTTTTAGTGCCGAGGTGGCGATTACATTACTATCAGCTACTGAGGATTACGTTTCAAAAATTTTAAATGAGTAGTTTTTTTTATTTAAAACTAATATTTATATTTGTAGGAGTTTCACAAGTACGAATGATTCATACGACACATACTTCATTCTCATTACCCCGCTACCACATTGTTACGTCATTGTTACAAGCATTTTCAACAGTCATACTTCACTCTATTAATATCTAAGATCAAATTCAAACTGTAAACAATGTGGCTTTGAAGAGAAAATCATGCTCACAAAGATAATGAGCGTGCTTGATTACAAAGTTAGTAAGTAAGCTGACGATCTGATACGTGAAAGCTTGCGTTATCATCTCTTCGAGACCGAAATGAGTTTAAAATGTAGACTTGTAGTTTCAAATGTTTACAGCTCTTAACCTTTTGAAAGATACGCAGACGAATTGTATAAGTTCTGCTAGACCTACGCTAAATACCTGGGATATTTAACCGTCATCACTTGCATGTCCAATATACACATATATATAAAAAAATTTATTTCTGTTGTTTTTGTGGGCGTATTATTAGCTGAGCGTTAGCGAATCACATTGTTTCTGTTTATATGTATTCTGTTTGAACCGACTGTCTTATAGACTTGAAATTTTGCACGAAACTTCTGTACAAGCAACATCGAGTTATGTGGTGGTGTATCTCATTCCACGGAATTTGGCTGATCATCATGGGAAATTTTTACATTATCCTTGTTGGTAACCATTATAGCAATAAGAAACTAGTAGTATAATAATTTGTAAACAAACTGAGTACAATAATAGTGCATTTTAATATGTTTAATATTGTAGCACATGTATTATAACTATCTGAAATATACAGGGTGTTTCGCGAGGGCTTGGCACAACTTCAGGATATGATAGTAGACAAAACTTTTAGATTATAAACTAGAATACAGCTGTTAATTATGCAAAGCCCAATAAATTAAAAAAAAAAAAAACTATTAGGACTTGGACACAAGAAACTACTTTCCACATCTAAAAAAAGCATAAACACTCACCAAGTAAAATAAATGTAATCATTTTATTTCTCAACCGATTAAAACAAATTTTGTATAGTTAGTTTTGCAATTAAATTTGAAACAAATAATGATTCTTACAATATTTACGTAGTATAAAATGTTTTTGGGATGGTAAAGTTTTAAACACTTTAAATACAGCAATGTTTAAATGGAAAGTGGTAATAGGAATTTAAATTGTTGTTATTTTCCCATTATTAACTCCAAATAAAAGCCAAGTTTCACGATATTTGCTACAAAAAGGTTGTGCGATATGATTTTTTAAATAAAAAACACATATGGACAGGCATTACACGAAGCGAGATAATACATATGTTCATATGAACTTTTTGCTTGTTTTTGTGTCTACTATCATATTCTGAAGTTGTGCCAACCTCTCGCGAAAGACCCTGTGTATCGAAAAGGGTTTGGCTGGTAATTACTGTTTGGTCACCATGGGAATGAAAACCTTATATGCTTCTTTGGTTGTGTTTATTATTTTAGAACCGTGTGAAATTACTAATTTTTACACGTCAAAAGGAAATGTTATTTAATTGTGAAGATAATATAAAAGTAAAACTAATTATATGAGGATTTAAAAACATTTTATAGTTAGAAGTTAATATTTGTCGTTCTACATTGTAAGTACCAAATAGCAAGAGTTAATAATTAAAAACAAGGTCAATTTAGTAGTGAGTTGGAGGGAAAATTGAATCATGGAAAATCATAAATCAATAAGTCATCAATAAACTTATTTATGATCCTAATATGATTAAAATTATTTTTGTAGTTTCATTAGTCAATTAATTATTGTTTTATTCGTTTTAAAGATTTGAAAGTGAGTTTTATGGACTAGAGTAATGTTACTGCTATTGCAGTTCAGTCAGATGATCAATTCTACTCATGTTGCCCATCGAATATCATATTTCCAATAAACAAACAACTAGTTGAGCTTAAATTGAAACGTTTGAGGACAGTTTTCGTCTACACTCAGGAATGTATCAAATCTATCCAGTTTATCTATATAAGTTATATATTTTCATACCAACTAACATTCGTCACAATTAAATATAACGAGTCATCACATCCACTTACAAGTATTTTAATCACATTCATTCTGCTATAATTTCCAACCCGAAACAGTGCTTGTTTTTGCCTTGTGTAGTTCTGTTTCTTACAATTACAACTGAATAAAAATAATATTTCCAAGAAATACGAATATATTCTTACAATGGCAGAAATTTAAAGTTATTGGCTATTCTTAATAATTTTAATGATTTACTTTAACCTAGATTGTAGTCAATTATGTTTAGTCATTCACCTGAGGAAGAGATCAGATTGCCGATCTGAAACGTTGCTTGTCATGTATCACTGAACGATGGCAAATGTTCAGAAAAAATCCTGTTTCCTTCACAATCCATCCATGTCAAAAACAAACTTCAAACATACTTGGCTATTCTTTTTGTAAATAACCTGTTGCTAATACGTATTTCTGTAATAAAACTGTTTTGAGACTGTAAGAAGAGTCAATTTCCTTGTCTATCCATTCCTGACAGAGAGAAATACATCGTAAATAAAAGAAGTTAAAAGGAAAATGACGCGTCATGAAACTCATTCTTGCAGCAATTAAGTTTCTTGACAAATTTCAAGTCCACGTATAAAATCTTTCTCGACGTATCTTACCCCGTGAGACATTCTGATTTTTAAAATTACATAGAGTTTAATATCTGCTTAAATAATAAAAGTCTACATACCAAGTATATATTTCTATATACAGATTTTTGATATGTTGGGATAGTTATGCTACATGTTTTATCACCTCACATGTTTGAATCATTTACGGCTGTATTGAGTTTGTTTACAAAATTATTTATTCTGATATTTTTCATGGCAATCCATAAGAACAATGTAAAAATATTTGCTAACAATTAACTAAATCCCATAGATTGACATACATCATAATCGAATTTAGAGTTATTCACATATAAATAAAGCCTCATGCACAATTCCAAGTGTATAAGACAGTTCATTTTCGTGACAGACAAATAGATAAGCAGCAGACAGCAATAACATCTCCTGTCTCGAATTCAAAGATTTGATTAAGCAAGAATATAACATTTCCATGGCTAAGCTGGATAACAAATACTAATAATCCTTTTTTTAATAATCTTCTAGGTTAGTTCGTGTTGTAGTTTTATGCTTATGGTAGCGGAAGCTTGAACTAAAAGAACAATAAAGTTGTGAACAGCAACTGAGGTTATAGATTTTCTCCCCCTTTTGCCCCCTTCCCAACCAACCCTGTCACCCCTCCCTCATCACTGTTCCTGACGGAACTTTTCATTACCCGCTGACCATGAGTGTCAAGCTGGCCTGCTGAGATCAGGAAATCATAGTTTTTGCCCACTCTAAACCAACCCATGTTTCCCTTCTCTTAACATTGCTGCTGACCGAATTTTTCATTACCCGCTGACCATGAGTATCAAGCTGACCTGCTGAGATCAGGAGATCATAGATTTCTCCCCACTTTCAAACAACCCATTTTCCCTCATCACTACTGACGGGATTTTACATTATCCGCTGACCATGAGTGTCAACCAAACCAGCTGAAATCAGGAGATCATAGCTTTTGTCTCACTCTCAACCAACTCATGTTTCCCTCTCTCATCACTACTTCTGACGAAACTTTGCATTACCCTCTGACCATGAGTGTCAACCTAACCTGCTGAGACCAGGAGATCATAGCTTTCGCTCCGCACATTTTAAATATTTTTTTTCAAGTATAAAAATGCAGGTTTCAACATTGAAAATGAAGTATATAGTAACGGTTATATTCTAAACACTGAACATGTATCAATTCATATAAATAGCTTTTTAAAAGTTAAACGTAGAAGAAAAATAATTAATTGCCTCTCTTTTCTCAGCACGATTAGAAAGATCCCGCCAATCGCATTTTTTTTGTGAACGTTTCTAAGCAGCAAATAACTTATCTATACCCAACATATGTACAGAGTGAGTTTTATGTCCCGGCACACCTGGATATAATTTAAACGGCCCGAGATATCTATGTGAAACCTTGACCCTACCTATTATAACATATTTTTTTAATTTTTCAAGTTGTTGGGGGTAAAGGGGGGCAACTAAAAATTTTCAAATACAAACCTCTATCAGATAGAAAATTTTTAGTTGCCCCCCTTTACCCCCCTTTAGAAAAGGGGGGGGAAATTTTCAACAACTTGAAAAATTAAAAAAATATGTTATAATAGGTAGGGTCAAGGTTTCACATAGATATCTCGGGCCGTTTAAATTATATCCAGGTGTGCCGGAACATAAAACTCACTCTGTACATCCCAACAAAACACTAGTAATAAATAAGTGATTTTGTTTTAAAGAAAATTATTAATTTAATCATGAAGTAAATTAACAATAATTTAAAAAAATATAGGAATCATTCTACCATCAGACCTTGTACAGACATTTGGGCTGTTAAAAACCTCCTTAGAAATTTTCAAAGTTATATATACGGATCTTTTCAAACTCAATAATTTGAACCACAGCACAAAATATGTTTTTAATGTTATTTATTAATACCCCCCACCAACATAAAATGTACGGAGTAGAAACAAGAGCTATGTCGAAAGTTGTGGGAAGGACACCGTGTCCTGAGGGACCCCTTAATGAAAAGTCTTGTGATAGTGAAGTGTCTCTGTGTTGCTGCTGTTCGCTCGTGTTCGTAGGCAGGTAATCCATAACTTGTTTTGTGAAAATATACAACACCTGATAAGGTTCACTGTGCATCTTCAATAAGGAATGGTCCCTACAGCTTTCCTTTCTGGATCCTTTATATAATGCTATGTAAAAGTCCCTCTTCTTGATATTTCCTGGTGTACATGTTTAGTATATACTCTCGTACACGCAACGCTGTCTATGAGTATATATAAACCTCAAGAATACATGAATATACTTCTATTGATTTTAGTCCTTGAGTTTTAAGTTAAGTAATATTTTCTTAAAAATTATTTAATTAAAAATAATATATAGTTATACATATATAATTTATTAAGAACCAACAGCTCCTTATTACATTGTCTGTATGCCCGTCCACCAGTCTATCTGTTTGTCAGTCTCTAACTCTAGTGAAAGAAGGTCCTATTATTTTGAAAACTTGGTATATAGTTTCCTCTTGGTCCAAAAACGAACTCTATTTATTTTTTGAACTAAATTTGCATGCAATTTTACTCATGTATTATTATTTGAGTTTCATTTGTTACGATATTCGTGTATATTACTCAGAAGAAGAGTCTCAAACTGTTTTTGTACTTCAATATTTAAATAGTATAAACTTTACAAAGAAATTTAATTAAAATGCTTGGATGCCTATAATTAAACAACATATTTAAAATATTATGTCTTCCATTAAGATAACTGTCGGTAAAAAGATTTTAGGGATTTTAAACTTGGTACATAAGAGGTGCTCAATGGGT
Source organism: Homalodisca vitripennis (assembly GCF_021130785.1). NCBI lineage: Eukaryota > Metazoa > Arthropoda > Insecta > Hemiptera > Cicadellidae > Homalodisca > Homalodisca vitripennis. The sequence continues at coordinate 118,030,042 of NC_060210.1, read as the reverse complement.
ATGGACTTAAAAGAAGTAAATTTGCAATTATCCAAGGAGAACCTACTATCAGTTCAATAAAGACATCCGTTATTCTCTGTTGGGATTTTCTATACACAGCTACGCTAAACCGATTCATTTGAACATATATTTTACTCGGGTCGTTCCCACATTAACAGAGAATGTCCGTGTCAAAATTTCAAACCTATCCAACAATAATGAATGAGATTTATTGATTGCCTATATAAAACACGTGAAGTATCAGGCTTCCCTGAAGTTGCCTGGTAAATTTTCAATATATAGTTCATTTCATTCTAGCGATGTCATGTGCATAAATATACAGAAAATCACACAAAACAGAAGTTGACAGAAAGATTAGGCATGATAGAATTCATTCTTGCAGAAATGAAGTTTCAAGCGAAAATCACACATGAAATATCTCTCGACTTATCTTGTCACATTATACATTCTGATTTTTTTTTCGTTGAATAGGCTTTCATATCAGTGTTTAAATAATAAAGTCAACCCACCAAGTTACTATGAAATGACGTTGTATGTGTTGGATACTTCGGCTATCTGTGTTAATATACAAAATGTCATAATCTGTTATGGGTGTTTTGAGTTTGTTTAAAAGATTTATTTATTTTTTTATTTTATTTTGGCAATCATGGTTACACATAAGACCTACGTAAAAGTATGTGCTATCAGACAATTCATAAAGATTGACTCTATCATGGAACTCAGTGTTCAAACACACTGAAACAATATATATAAATAGAGAAATAGATAGAAGTTCAAGGTTATAGGTCATTTCGTTAATATAATTTAAATAATAAAGACAACGTATGCTCTAGAAATTAGTAGGTCTACAAATTCTCAACAGTAATAAACGTTTTTTATGAAAAAATTGATGTTTTAATTGCACTAGAACCTAAACGTGTTAATGTCAAAGGTTGTTAAAAAGCTCTGCGAATAAGTCGTTGCTAACTTGTGATTAAAACTTGGTACGAGTGGGGGGAGAGTAAAAATGTATTACAAGCTATTTATATCTAGCGTGAAACACTGGATGTAACGTAATACGCCATGAACGTTACTAACTGTTCAGGGTAATTATATAATATGATTATTTTGCATTTGAGAAATTCGATTTAAACCCCTATAGATGATTATTCTTCATGGAAATACTTTATTTTGTCTGCATAAGACAAATGTATTTTGAATGTTATCGTTTTACGCCATCGGGAGGTGAAAAACAAAATCACGAAAACCCGGTACCCTTTTTCGTTGTCATCGTCTTATAAACTGGGAGTTATTGTTACTAAATTTTTTGTTTCATTTTAATAAACACAAAAATAAACGAGCTGCCATGTGCTCCCATTGTTGTGGGTAGCTCTATTAGTTAGTTTGTGGTAAACTTCAAATTTGGGTACAATACTCTGATCTGAGAGTACATAAACATTTAGCTTTGACCTTGATTCATGCCTTCTATTTATCTATTTAACTCGATATTTTGTTCGTTAAAGTTATGATTATATACAAAAATATTACACTCTGCATAAACTGTATGTGTTACAGAAGGTTTTATCTCTGTATAAGCTTCCTTGTGATTGGTGGTTTGATTATAAACTTTATAGCTGATATTTTCCCTCCCTTTGCAAAAGTTGAGAAGTACCATAAAATAACGATTTTACGACCTATATTTCAAACATTTAACAGGGAAGGCCCCCTGACACCCCCTCCTACTGAACGGGGGGCGTTCTATACCACAACTCCAGATGTTCTAGACCCCCCAGAGAAGATTCCTGTTGCCCCACTGCTTGCACTAATAATTATTGAACCAATTAGGAAAGAAATTCAATTCTTGCCAATCTTCTTAGTTTAAGTAAAAGCTATGTCGGAAAATAATTAGATTTTCTTAAGGGAATTTTGTCGTTATGGGGGAGTACTGTTGGGTGTGTCAAACGAACCACATGGCGTGTTATCATATTAAGTGCAGTATATGCACTAAACAAATAACTATTTACAATGTAAAAGTTAACAATATAGATGTAGTCAATACAACGTTTACGAATAATAATAGCCTTGTTGCACTTTGAGTAATAGCCTATGGTCATGCTGTGTGAACAAAAAATTTCCGAGCCGAATGCAATCACAGGAAAAAAACATTGGGAAATTTTATTTTCTCTGTGAGTTGGTAAGCACTGAAGTACGATAGAGCGTATTCACGGGAGGCTTACTCCTCCCTCCCAAACTCTTGGGGGGGGGGGGGGGTACTATTCCTGTTCATAGATCCTGGAAATTCTTTTGACAATGGTGTATATTTACTAGTAGTGTTCAATAAACTTGAAGTGTTTACAGTTTTATATAATAGAAATATGATGAAATATTGAACAATGATCATATTTCCATTGTTAACTTTCACTCCACCATATGGCTTGGATAATTTAGATGGATTCATCAGAGGTCATCCGCGTCCAGTAATATTTTATATCATCAGAACAGTTGTAAATTGCAAAGCAAAACGCAGATATGTAAAAGATTAATTTGTGTTTCGTCCATTGCCAGGTTAGCATACTTGAGTTAGTTAGCCTAAGAATATTTATTACATTTTCAAGAACCAGATTTGGAATTTTCCTGATGTACTCCACCTTTCTTACGGATTAACCTACACATGAAGGGAGGTAATTATTATATGTGTAGACTATTGTGCCTTTGTATGCAGATTACTAGTGTAACGTCTATAGGGTGAGATTATGAACAAAGTGGTATGGGACATTTGATACTCCTTCGCTATTTTGATTTCAGGGACTACTTTATTCTGTTTGGGGGGATTATTGTTATTATTTTTACCTTATTAAAATCGAGAGCAGATAGTCGTACTGTTTAAGACATCGGAATTTGAATTTAAGTTATAAATAGTGTTGGTTCAGATTCTGTCTGTGAGCGTAGTACTTTTTGTCAGTACCTTAATTTATCCTCCTTATCTGTTTGATAAGATACTCTCATAGGCAAGGGACCCATGACGACGGATGAAACAAGGCATAAAAAAGGATGTGGTCTCTCCTTAAAATTAATTATGAAGGATAGTATTAATCGTATAAATATGACTCGTATTACTTTGTAACCATTGTAAAAATGTAAAATAAAAGTTGGAGCGTGCGAAATTATTTCACAAAATATTTTAAGGGATGAGTCCCCTTGAACCCCTCCCCCTCCCCTTGTAAGTAAAGGCATGGCACCAGTGCTGGTAAGTTAAAGAAGACAACCCATTTTCATAAGCTATTTGATATTATGGAATACATATTCTCCGTTTTCGAGCCATCTGCTACATAAAATCGTGTTTCGTGAAATGAAATGAAAAATGTCTTTATTGAATACAACGTAAAACATATTCAATTGGCGAGGTTAGGACTATTAAGTCCTCTCTTACACCTAACCATAAATTAATAAACTCTACTATTACTGTAAAACAAGAGCCACAATACAGTTTTACATTACTATTTTAAATCGAAAATTATAATCTCTATTTATATAAAGTAATAAAATGAAACAAAGGTTTTCTATGAAACTAAAAATAAATACATAGAATAAAACTTACAAGGAAGTTAACAGACATTCACCCATCACCATTCATACAAAGCCATCGTCCCATACCCTATGCCACGACATCGTCAACCCGACGAGGTCCAAAACAGATGGTCCCTAAGCACCCCCCGAAACCGTTCCCGACTACGAATACCTCTAATATGATCCGGGAGATTATTCCAAAGTCGACAAGCAGAGACTGTGAATGATTTACTGTAAATAGAGGATCTATGAACAGGAATAGATAACAGAGAGGCTCCACGTCGAGTATTCCAATTACTTGTTTCAGAAATGAAAGAAAAGCGTTCAGACAGATAGGAAGGGGAATAATTTCGTGGTTATTATTCCGATAAGGACTTGATGTTTATAGTTAGAATAAAGAAGAGATATCGCTGGAGGAACTGGACTTCTTAGAACCGAGAAGATAGAGATATAGTTATTTTATACCTCTAGGTGTGTAGCGTTCTGCTGGGATATTGTAAGATCATTTTCCTTATACGAATATACATTAATGCAGTTCAATATAACAACATTTACATAAAATAATACTTGGCGTTACTGTTGTTGAAGTTTGCAATTAATTATACCTCAATAACTTGTCCGATCACAGGTTAGTGGCAAAGGTGGATTCAATGCGAATTGAATTTTGAGTTTAGCTCCAGTTCAACTTCCTTTTATTTGAATATAAATATTGCAATAAAAGGAAGGTGAACTGGAGCTAAACTAAAAATTCAGTTGAATCAACCCTTGCTACCATACCTACGTTCAATGCGAATGTCGAGTGAAGTGAAGGTTCCTGGCAGGTGAAATGAACTTAAACTCAACATTCCCATTGGCACATAGTGTTATTGCATATGGTCTCTTTTTGTAGGAAGTTTAATGGTGTATCCTTCAAATTTATTATGAACGTTGGGAAATGAAAATTCTGGGTATTCTTACTCTAAGGGACAGCGTGCGTACTGCAAAACAATCAAGCCTTAATGGTTTATTGCCTAAACTGGAAATACAAAATAAAGCCCTAGTTTACTATTTAATGGTCACACAGAACGCTGAAATAACGCTAAGACCGACAACACAGGCTTTTAGCAGCAAACGCGAAGTTTTCATGATGTAAGGTTTAAAATAATCTATTACTAAGTGACTTGCTGTTTTAAAATAAATCTTCATCAGTAAAGACTGAATTATACAAATAATTGTATAATGTACTCCAGATATCCCTGAGTTTTAGATAACACGTCCCTAGTTCATTTTCCCAAGCCTTATCAACACATATTTGCCTAAGACAGTTTTGCCATCTAAGGTAAGGAAAAATAAATAATGATCAACTTCGGTGAACTTCTATGATGTCTGAAGCCCGAGATGACCGGGTGGGAAGGCGGGGGACGAGATGAGTGTCGTGGGCGACGAGACTTAGGGACTCCAGGCAACAATTCCCTTCGGCCAAGCAACACAAGATTGCGTTACTGTTTATAGAGCTTTGTAAACAATAACCCTTACGGCAACAAACTACAATGATCAGTCCGTCTCCAGAGCTTTGCTATGTGTTTTACGAACCGTCATTTTAATAGCCCACTGCATTTTTAATAACTTGGGCTTTGAGGCTATCGATGTCTTTTCTATCACTTAAACTGTAAGGATTAAAATTTAACTTTACCATATATTGGAAAACTAAATGTTACAAACAAAAATAATTTCATTTCATTTTTAATGCTTTTATAACTAAAATAAACCGATACAAGGAGTATCGAAGGACCCAATGAAAAATATTTAAAGATTTACCGTGCAGTCGGACACTTGGATGGACTGCCTTTGACCTTGAGTTCCTTGGACCATGAAAGAACTAATGTACCAACTTCAAGTCTTTAGCACTTTTTTATGAAAAGCTATAACACAGCCGGACGGACAACATAATTTTAACTGAAATTTTTGTAGTAGACTTGTAACTTTATAAGGAAGTTCTTTCTACATAAATTGCATTTCATAAATTGATTTTTTACTGAACTTTCTTTAAATGAAAAAGGTCTAAACCAATTTGAACATTTTTATTGACTTGCTCGCAAATCGAACCGTGATCTCTCGGCTAGACTTTACCTATCGTGTCTATGCGAAAGATCAGGTCATTCCGAGTTGTTTATTGAGTGAAAGTTATATCCAAAAACCTGTGTAATCCAGTTAGTTGAAGGTTATGGTTTTTGAGTGACTATAAGCTAATAGAATTTGACTTTGGGGTTTCTACATCACGTAGCGCTAACGATTTGGAGTATGGAGTCTTTTCAAGTTTCTTTACAATGGATAAACCATCGAATTATTTAGCTTTCAAAAGTGGATTTCGGTAATCTACCTACCAACATACTCGTACCAAAAGTCATATGGACTGATTGCTCAGTATCCAATGGTAGTGCACGAGAATCAAGTGGTTCACGTGGAGTTTGAACCAAGTGGATTCTATACTTTTGGACCCAAATTTCCATTTTCCTAGAAATATTTAAAAGGCGTTTTTCTCCAAGAATTTACTGACCTGTCAGGAGTCAAAATGAGTGACTGCGTACTTAAAACTTCTCAAAACTAACCACACCCGAATTACTGGACCTTCTCCTAATGGTGCTATACTATTCAGATTACAGAAATAAAAATGTTTAGTTATTTTCCAAGAATCTGTGAGTGAGATTAAGATTATTGCAATACAAGTTAGTGACGAAGACATCAACAGCAGACTTTGCCAGCTGCAATACTGACAGTTGTGTTTGTCTTGTGTTCCAACTTCTCTGTCAATCTTGACTAGCAAACCATCCCCGACTAGAAAGTTTTGTTCACTGAGTTATTACATTAGTGAACAACGGATTGTACAGTTTAATCACTTTTCAATCAGTATTGTTAACTGAATACCTTTTATACGCTATTAAACAATGTAGTATACCTATTCTATATAGCCAATACATATAAGAATGAAATCTGTGATGTCATCGTATGATTATGTTGCCAACATTAAGTATTTAAAAACACGTCTTTTCAGTGTTAAAATCTGATATCGCTCCCAAGCATATTCTTTTAGTATACAAAATTACTTTCCAAAGGATTAAGATAATACTATAGAGTTTAGGTTCAATTTTAATACAAAAGATTGTATTTTAAATACAAGCAAGGTGTCAGCAACATTTTGAGTTGAGTATGATTTCTTGTAAGTAGTTATGGTAGAGAGCTAACTCAAAATTCAATTAAATTACCCCTTCCTACTATAGCTACATTATGTGTTGAGAACACGTGTTCTAACATGCTTAGATATCGCGTCTACCACATCGTAGTACACTAAATTGTGTACCTGATGAGACAATGAGACTACCACTTCATCTATTTATAAGTGTATTTGTTTCTAAACGATGTAAATGTTTCGTTTTGAGCTTCTTCGTCGTCGACTTTCGTTAGATCTTTTCAGATGAACATGTCTCCAGATTCCAGGAGTCAAGTCTGAGACAGGGTCAGATACCAGACTCTGCAATAACCCGTGAACTGGAGCTAAACTCAAAATTCAGTTCTCTGTGTGTTTCTGAGATCCCAACTGGATACAAACACCATAACCCTTTGGATAGAAATTTTACAATGTTTGCAAAACAATAGAAATTTGATGAATCAGTATACATCGACCGGTTTTTAGTTCCACAGCGTACCACTGATTTACTAAGTACATTATAGTTAGAGAACACAAATAAGTTATGATTATTAAATAGGTAGATGGCAAAAATAAATCCTAAGATTTGGTTTATTTTAAGAACGTAACTACTATATTCCCTTTAGGTAATTTCTCTCCTAGATACTTGATGGATGAAGACGAAAAGGTAATAATGTAAATCACTAACTTGTAGTGGACCACTTTAATAAAGTAAAAAGAGCAGTAAGCACTAAAATTTCTTAAATTCAAATTGAAACATTTCAAACTTATCTGAAGCGTGTGATTTTTTTTATTCCTGAGTAAAACGTTTAAAACAATAACAAGAACATTATTTTAATCGTATTTGTTTAAAGTCTGTGTTACGGTATTCAGTTGGCGGTTTGAAAGAAAAATAGGATTTCCGACATTTGTTAAATATTATATTTATTTTAATTTGTTGCATTTTACGTGTTATACTTATATTTATTCCAATTTTATATCCAAAATAGTCTTCATTCATGTTCTGCTTTGAGTTAATGCAATAATAGCCATTCATGAAAGACATCTAAATGCAATAAATATGGATGAATTAGTACTGGATGACATTTTATGACAGTGATAACATCTTATATATGTAGAGACAGGAGAGCTGCCACTATGAAGTCACAGACCTGTCAGGTGGTAACTCGCTTTGGTCATGCAATTTTATTTAATTTTCAGAGTCACAGCTCTTGCAGACAACTTCTATGAAGACTAAAAATACAAGAAAAGATGTTATCCTTCCAGGAGGGATTGTAGGCATGCAATTTTGTAAAATTTCAGATACTACAAGTGAAGATAAATACGAAGATCCTTACAGTTTGTATGTGAAAAGAACTTTTATAGAGAGGGCGATTTTAATGATTTTGCCATCGTCCTTTACGTCACTTATTTGTACCGAATGTATTAAATAATAATTCTGGGGTAACTGGATTACCGGTGGAAGGAGTAGGCCCAGAAGAATGATGTGGACTGGACTGTACAAAAGAGGCTGCTATCAGCGAGGCGCGCATCGCAGATGGCAGTGTTTGATAACGAAATTGAGAGGTGGGGTGAGATAGACGTGCCGTACCTCCCGTCTCAGTTGATCGGAAATTATAGTAACGAGTAGACTTTGAAAGTGCTTAGAGTTAATCTTTTGCTAATCGTCATCGATCCTGCGGGTAAGTGAACCTTTTAACTGGAGTCCAGTCAATATTCATTCTTAGTTATTTTGAATAATGTTGGGGAAAGAAATATTGTAAAAATTAAATTTAATGGCAATTTAGGAACTTGTCCTTTTGATCTGTGCAATATAAAACTTGTTGGTACAGTGAGCACATGTATATAAAATTTTATGTAAAAATACTAAAAGAGTTTTGTGGTTGTTACAGATGCTTTCATCAATTTTTTAATTCTCTAACACTGAAGAATTTTTATAATAAAAATTTCTAACGCTGAAAAGAAGTAATATTTAAAGTAAAGTAAATAAAATTAGTAACACATATAATTGGATTTTGAAGATAAATTAAAGTGAAGAATTGCCAGATCAGATTAGAGTGTGAAAGTTTTGAATTTTGAAAATTTAATAAAAGATAAGCTGTACATTTGGAGAGACGAATATATTACAAGTTTGAATTTAAAGTTATCAAGAAGTTTTTATTTTAATTTTAAATCCAGTAATTATTTTCAAGAAGAAGTTTTATTTTAGTTTAAACCTTATTTATTACAGAAGATTTTCGTTTTCCTTTTTTTTTGAACCTTCACAAACATTTAAATTTCAAAGCTAACCCCTCATGTGCCAGTAAAACGGTACATATTATTTGGACGGTAGTTATGATGCATCTATAGAATGTAGCCAGATATATGGCAATCGTTATGTGTGGAACGGTGATCTCGTATGTAAATTGTTAGTTTCAAATTTCAATAATTTAAATTATAACGTAACTTCCTTCATATAGCAATGTCAAAGTAAAACAAAATTGATTTTTCTTTCTGAGGTAAAGGAATTTTACAGACAATACACATCTATTTCTTTATTTCCAACAGTAAACCATTATAATTATAAAACACTTTTGACACAATAAAGATGGCATAGCTGACAATACATGACATAGACACAGCTGACCAGAAAGACTGCAATAATATACTTACTACACTATAAATATAAATTATAATATTAGCAAGTGATAGCCACCATAATAAAGTAAACCATTTGCAACACAAATAGGATAATAACGCTTAACACTAAGCATACACGTTCAAATTTATGACAATTTCAAACAATTTCCTCACGCTTAAAAAAAATACCTGAACATAAATTAAGTAGCTAACAAAGTAACTCAGGATAAACTATTTATAGCAGCGTAGCAGAGAAAAAACTATGTAACAGTACGTAACAGGGAGAATAACTGTACACGGTAGATAACAAGGTGAATAAACTATGTACAGAGGTACAGATAGAAATAAACTTTCAACTTTCAACAATAAATAAAGCAATAAATCTAAAGTTAACGGTAAAAAAAATTAAACAGAATTTATAACAAATATAAACAGATAATTGAATATAATTTAAGTAACCCAATAGGCAAAATTTTCTTCTTAAATAATTTAAACTATGATTAAATCTCGCTCACCTACGGATTAGGACTACACATGATTATGAGTACGCTCCTGCGGAAAGGCTGAAAGGATGAACCAAAGAAGTCCATATTTCTAAAGAGTTCATCCCCTCCCTCTTCAGCCGAGGAATGGCGCTGTGTTAGATGTAGAGCGAGGGCGAGGCACGCCTGTAAAACATGCCTTGTGAACGTGTTTCCCGAGGCGCACGAAACTCAAGCAGAGTCAAAAGATCAGGACAGTCTATTGCGCCGTTCACAATCTTGTGCAATAACATCATATCAGCAATCTTCCTTCTTTTTGACAGAAGTGGGAGTCCAAGGGAAGGTCGAAGGGCATCTCCAGGTACTGGTATCCAAGACGCAACCCAATGAGCCTTAGAAGTCTGATCTGCAGCCGTTCGAGAAGGGCAATATGTCCAAGTTGATAAGGACAACAGACAACAGAAGAGTACTACAGGACCGGTCTGACTATGGACTTGAAAAGAGTGGCCAGTGTAAATGGAGAACGAAAACAACAACATCAACATTTACCGGCATTTGCCTACATTATTCTACTGGTAACCTACATATGATAAGTTACAAAACTGCTTTTGGTCAACCATGGTGACTAGTATATTCGTATTAATTATATCTACAGGCAGATGTAAGTAAATTTCTATAATATGAGTAAGATCTGTTAAAAAACAACGAAAAAGCAAAATAGTAGAGTGGCTGAAAGCCAATTTCTACTGTATAAGCACATAATGTTGTTTTTTCAAGAAATCGATAGAGGAATTTGTGCTAAGAACGAAATTGATGGTCAGCCGCGCTAACGGACGCTTAATATCAAACGATGTTTTATTCAGATCGTGTTTTCTCTTGTTTTACACACTTAAAACAGACCAACAGAAACACAAATAATAATTTTATCACCATCAAACAACTAAACAAAGAGACTGAAATTTGCGAATTCCAAAAAATAAAGTAAACAATGTCTTATTTTCCTTGGCGAAATTAGGAATTAAGAAGCACCCTCTAACACCTAACCTGAGGACAGACTGCTTCAAGGTGACTTCTGAACCACTATCAATGGCTGAGCAAGCGGGCTGCTTGCAAGGACACGATTGCTCAGTGGTCACCCATCCAAGCAGCAGCCACGCTCGACGTTGCTTGATTCGGTTATCTCGCTACAACCACCGTAGCCGCTTCACTGTGTCATAGTTAATCTGTGTAATGTTAACCGACAATGATTTAATATTTGTCTACAAGACTGATGGTTGGATTTAAGTGTGTCTAGCTAAGAAAATATGGTCTCCAAAATAATTATCGTTTTATGTTTTAACTCGACGATTCCTTTCTTTCTACTATAAACTTGGAATTTATCTATTAACTTAAATATAACCCTTTAGTGTGTTTGTACAATATAGATTAGCACTCGATTCCTGTAACTATAATCTACAAAATTTAATATGAAAACGAATAAATAAACCACAGTTCAATGTGATTGAAATATTAATGACAACATCAGATAAAGATCTATCCACGACTTCGGTGTTGTTGACATTAAAGTTGCACAAGATTTCGGCACGTACAGTCAGATAGCAATTAAAACTTGAGACAATTATACACGCACGCTCCCGACTGTGTGCAATTCAGTTGTGTTTGCCTAACGTTCACAACTTTATCACAACACTACTTACCTCGTAGAGCTAATTGGTATATCAGACCAGTTTATAGGTTCCAACTTCAATCTGACAGGAGATATGTATGTGTGTGCACCTGTTATTGCTGCATGAGTGTTTTGTTATTTTATCAGTTCCTTTTCATTTATATTTTTCTTTGTACATTTCTAGTACATATCTATAAATATCTTTAGGTTTTTATGTATTTCGCTTTGATTATGAATGTGCGTGTAATGTCAAGTATAAAAATATGAATGAACACTTGTGAACTGGTTAACAATTAATCACCACAGTCAACATGATTCTTTTATATAATTCTTTTATTAATACACCATTGAAGAATAGGAATGTTTAGAAATATTCCATTACCGTGGTTGTAAATAACTAAATAAATCCCTCCTCATCGGCTCTTTACTGAGTGATCGTGAACACTACAGTAGGGACCACGAAAAAATGCAGTTGGCGGCAGCCAATAGAATGGACAGGCTCGCACGATGTGGTCACAACACACAACTGCAGCCCGGCACATACAGGCGTCTGCCGCGGTCAATGTATTCGGCATTCACGCAGTTAAGAAGTGCATTTAAAACTTACTTATTTTCAAAGGTTTAGTATTAAATGAATTATTGTTATAAGAATATGAGATTGAGTTTCCTTAACCCTCCAACTGTTGTTCATCAAAATTTTGATACACATAACCCATTGTGGATTTGTTGTTCGTCAAAATTTTGATAAACAAACATTCCTTGCATAATCATGCTTCATTACAGTATATTCCGGCAACGTATCGATTCGATTCATGCACCATTGTGGATTCGGGAAAAAAAGCCTAAGGAATACTATAGTTTTATTCCTCTTTGTATTGTAGTTGCAACGTACCAAGTTCGTAGTTAGGAACGTAAAAGGAAGATGAAGCAGCAATTCATGATGTGAGCCGCTGTTTGTCGATGCCGTCTGATTTGTTTATGTGACGAGTCGTGTTTATTTAGTAGATTTTTATTTGTGTTTTAGTGTTGTGTTTAGTGTGTGGTGAGTTGTTAGATATTGCAGTAGTGCAAATAAATATATTTTAGATAGAATAAATTTTCTTTTTTACTGAAATATGTTTGATGAATTATCGAATCTGTGTAGGCTATGGCAAAATGACTTGGCTAAAATTCATTTCACGTCTCACGTTTTGTTATTGTTTTTCACTCACTAAACGTTATTTTAGCACTCTTTTAGTTCTGAAATAACAATTTTCACAACCAAATATATATTAACCGTAATTTCTTTGGTTATGTATGATAACTGTAACTGTTGGACCAGGGTCATTGTTAAGTCGCGTAGGCAATATATACTGTTATTTTAGTTTTGTAATACATGTATTGTAGAACCAAAATATATGTAATATATTAGACACAGTTTATGGTTTTCTAAAACTACATAAAATTTCCCATCATAATGTAAATCATAGATATATAAATTTGGATATATAATACAAGCTTTGAAACACATTTTATACTTTGCTGTTTGAAAAATTTTTCGCAAAAGTTTTGAGTAATGACAAACTGAAACTTTTTTCGACTTTTCAAAAAAAAGTTATGGAATTTATTTTATTTTACTACTGCTGTATAGTTTTTACTTCATTCTGAGTAATAAAATATGCAATATAACATGTATTGAAAGTAAAACTGTATTAGTAAAAACTTTTATTAGCAAACTCTTAACATATACACCCTATTTTCACAATTTATGCGCATCGTGTATTTTGTTACATAGTGTTATTATAGTTTCATAAATTTGTATAATGCTTATGTGTTTCTGAAACTAGAATAAATTTGACACAAAATGGCAATCTCACTTTTTTATAGTTTTCTTACTATAACTTGGTTTGCTAGGTATGGTCCCCCCCAAATTAAAAAAAAAATGTAAATTCTGAATTATGAATTTATGGAAAAAATTTTTAGTAAACATTTTTTTAAGGCCAAATTTAAATAATAATATTATTATATGTTTAATTCTGAACACAAAAATATATACTTCTATATATATTACTTTTAATTTATATTTTTGATAAATTTCTTTTTAAAACCCTTGCACGAGGCTCGAAAACATGCCGCCACTACAGGAAAAAAATGACCGCCAGTTGGAGGGTTAAGAAAAAGAAAAAGAAAAAGTTTCGAAACAGCCATTTTATAGAAATAAACCTACAGTGTCTAGTCTGTGGGTAGGTTCCAGTAGTTTTGTATAGAGTAAAATAAATAGGTTTGTGAAATGTATAATGTCCTTAAGAAAAATTAAGCAATATCAATTAATTTAAGTGTTACGTATGAGGAGACTATATTGACAATACAATATTGAGTGGAAGAAACAGCAATGTGATTATCGGATCAACATAAAACGTATTATCATCTTAAGGGAGGGGTTTGGCTTGGTACCCAGCATCCAACATATGTACCTATGTGAAACTAGCATGCATTGACTCGTTGCTTACAAACAGATACATATGAAGAAAGGAGAAAAGTATTGCTTGGTGCTTTGTAATGGATAAGAACAATTTTACTATCATAATCTTAGCAAATAATTTTCGAATGGAAAAAATCTGTCTCACTAAATCAGACGTACGTTGGATGATAAATAATTATTTAGAGAGTAGCCAAATTTCCTTTTGAACTATCACCAGTGGTTGAGAGAAGTTTTGAAGTTCTTCAGCAATCCAAAATGTCAATTAAGATTTTAAGGAGGTGTAGTGCATGGTTTCCCTTTCTAGAAAAAATATCTCACATTTCTTAATGCTTAGATATAATTTTTTAATGTGTTCATATAATTATTATATCACGTACTTATCATATATATTATGTTAGTAATTCTGACTTGTAAATTTTGAAAAATAGTGATAAAATAAGTGAAAAGTGTGAACAGATGGGGTGCCCGCCCCCGCGCCGGCGAACTAGATAAGGCACTGGTCCTAGCGAATCATAAACACGTGGTTACCAACTTTTACAGAAATGAGAAAGCAATATTTCTGTACTTTGAACTATGTGATACACCATTATAATAATATGGTATATTGTAGGCCCATGTATAATCCAGTTAGACCAATTATCCTTGAAAGACATGGAATCTTGGCTTCCTTTGACTTGGGAATGGATAATACAATTTGCAGGTCAAAGGCGGTTGGTGGACCGCCGGCTTGTAATGGTTATTAAATCTTGTCAGTGGTCTCTTCAGTATATTCTCTTCTATTATATTATGTTTAATTTCGTTATTTTGAGGACAACAGAATTATTACTGTAAAATTTAATTTCAAGTTGAGACTTTTTTAGTTTAATAAATACAAATACATACGGCGTAAGACATACTTAAGTATATTTAATAATTTAGGAATGTTCTATAATTGAATGGTGTACTGAACTAAGTTGATTTTGTTGAGTAAATTATGCAGGAATTAATAATTATAAATAATCAAGATCAATTTAACCATGATCTTGAATAATGAGTATTTCACCTAAAAATAAGTATGACTAAACTTTTATTCTGCGATAAAGCACACATGGTACTTCACAACTAACAAGATCGTAGACAGGAAAATATTTGGGGGGCAGACAACTGATATTTTCCTGTAGTTTACAGAGAGTAAGGCCACATTTTGTTCCTTAAAAAGTTCTTGAACCTTTTTTTGTTGAGAAAGATCTTCCAGCAGTACATGTAAGTAATACTGTATTATTAAAATAATAATAATAATCGTTTACTTAAAAAGTAAGTGAAAAATTGGAAAATTTGGGGGGGTTTTCGGACCCCTTGGACTTCTTCACTGACTACGTCCTTGACAACTAATATATACAATTTTCGACTATATAAAGTTTTTGACGATGGAAGGATTGTGAAGGAAACACGATTTTCCGTTCACCAACACTACGTGTCAACATCTGCAATCTGATCTCTTCCTCAGGTGAATAATTAAGTAACAAATTACAATCTAGTTTAAAATTAAAAACCATAACAGAGTATTGTGAGACATAAGCCAATGATCAAAACCACTATTTTGTGTGTCAACTTCACCAGTTCTAAAACATGCACTTAATAAAAAAAAAGCATAGCACTAATTATTAAATACAGGTCAGCATACAGATCACGATAGTTCTTCATTCCCCAACCAACCACCTAGGACTGACCAGAGGCCATTAGCAGTCTGAGGGAGTGGAGGATCATTCTCAACAGTGTGTCGTAGGTAACCATTTCTTTAATGACAAGATGTCCATTTGTGTAAAAGTAAAAGCCACCACGAAAAAATCTCCATCCGGATATACTCGTATCTTTGACTAAAGCACAGGGCCACTTTGGAAACTGACTCCTGCTTGAACTGAGATAATATGTTCCCGAACATCCACAACGTTAATAGTAGACTACGAGAATTTCCCATCTCCAGAATCAATTTCTTTTCGTCTCACAAGTTTGACAAATTGTGGCCTCTCAACCCCTAGGAAGATCTCAGGGAAATTTATCATTTGGTGAGAATTCCCGTACTTACCTTCTATCACACTAGCAGTTCTGATGATACTTATGATCATTCATTTAAAATGTGTCTCACTGTTAGAAATACTGTACCTCATACATACAAAACATTCATCAGTACAAGCCTCAAAAACTACTTGCCTATAACTTCGATACAAAAACATGAGTCAATAATAAAATTTAAAGCTGATGTTTATATCCGTGAGTATTTTGTGTAATCTTTGTGTACAATCTCCAAATTTCTCCCTCACCTTTAAATTATTTGTTTTCTGTTTGTCTGTTCCAGGAATAGGAGTGAGCTGGATATGTAACCAAGTGCACCTTATCATGGCCTATGATTGAACAATGTCAATTCCATCTGTGACGTCCCCGTGGAGCGGTGGTGGAGGAACTTCTCAAACCAACCAGCGACCAGCAAACGCAAGTCTGGATATCTGTATGGCAAAGTACGAGGAGTACGCCGCGCCTATTGGAGGTAATTGTTACTACTAGTAGTAGTTACCTCTTGTGAGAGTATCTAGTTTATCATCATCCAGTAACCAGCAAACGCAAGTCTGGATATCTGTATGGCAAAGTACGAGGAGTACGCCGCGCCTATTGGAGGTAATTGTTACTACTAGTAGTAGTTACCTCTTGTGAGAGTATCTAGTTTATCATCATCCAGTAACCAGCAAACGCAAGTCTGGATATCTGTATGGCAAAGTACGAGGAGTACGCCGCGCCTATTCGAGGTAATTGTTACTACTAGTAGTAGTTACCTCTTGTGAGAGTATCTAGTTTATCATCATCCAGTAACCAGCAAACGCAAGTCTGGATATCTGTATGGCAAAGTACGAGGAGTACGCCGCGCCTATTGGAGGTAATTGTTACTACTAGTAGTAGTTACCTCTTGTGAGAGTATCTACCTGATCATCATCCAGTAACCAGCAAACGCAAGTCTGGATATCTGTATGGCAAAGTACGAGGAGTACGCCGCGCCTATTGGAGGTAATTGTTACTACTAGTAGTAGTTACCACTTGTGAGAGTATTTAGCTGATCAATCGATCATCACTTTTAACGGCTAGTTTTCAACACTATTAACATCATTGTAATCTCTATTTTTGACGACAATTGTGTAGTTCGCCGATTGTACTAAATTTTATCTAGAGGAGCCAATTAATGAAAATAATAACTTTTAGGTTAAAAAAATACTTGCAATAAATCCAACGATAACAAGAAACTTTATTTCCAACTTCAGTAAATTATTTGTTGGATGAAGCCAAAGGATTTATTCATTTCCCATTTTTGCTGTTTCTTCCGTGAATTCAGTCAAGCGTAAAATATTTACTGTGGAATGCGACAATTAGTATGGGAATAATTTGCTAAAGAATCCATCTTGCCAATCTAGGACCCCTGACACTGATGACTCGTGCTGCAGGATTGGACTTATCATACATTATAAAATGATACTCGTATTTTACGGAACACTTATAACTTTTTCTTGGAGTCCCTCTAGAGAGATATAGTGGTATAACGCTTCTGCTTCATGAAATTAACAATAAGATGTCAAAAATGAATGAACAAATTTAAAATAGACCATTTGTCGTTCAACGTAGAAAGTCTAAACTTTGTAAAGTTGTCCCTCCAAACAAATCCAACCGTGTTTGCAATAAAAAAAGCTTATTCGGCCCTTACCAGTTTGTATTTTGTTTGAAATTCTTGTATGCAATATTTTACAAAACTTCAACTAGGAAACTCTCAACATTATTTTAGGCTTTCACTTAACATAAGTATCGATAGTGATTTGTTTTTATTAACTTAAAATTGAATGAAAACAATACCAACAATAAACTTGCCGTGTTAATCATTTTAGAGCTTAGGATGATTTCACTCCATCGTACAGTCGAGAATTTGAAATTTTTGGAAATTGTGGAAGTAAAAATTAAATAGGTTTATACCAAATGAAAATTTAACTTTTCTTCAATAGGATGGAAGTTTACTCCATTTCTCGTTCACATTCTTACAAAATCCAAACTGAGATTAAATAAAAATTTGAATGAATAATGTTCTTGATTTTATAAAGCTAAACCCTTAAAGAATCATGGTCCTTGTGAATGAAGAATGAATGTACAGTTGAATGTGTAATTTTTTGTGATGTAACAATTTCCAAAACCTCTCTCTTGATGTCCTAGTTTATATGTCAAAAAGGAAGTTAGACGCTGGAAGCTTCCTTTTATGTTCTTTCACACTCCTAGCTCATCAAAACGGACTTGATGAGCTGAGAATATACACACATTTGAATGTGTAATGTTCTTGTAATATACAAGTTTCTCTTTCCACTAAGAGTTTGTTTGCCAAAAAGGTCAAAGGACGTTATGAGTAGCCTTTCATTCTTTTTCATAGTCCTAGATAAAATAACGCATACTAAATGACTGTGTCGTCCTGTCTAACTGTAAAGAAACGTTGCTTCTTGTAGTTCTCGTTAATATTATATGACTTTGTTTTATTATTAAAAGTTTTTAAAGCTGTATATGAAATACTACTTTCTTATTTATTAACATATTTGAAGCCTATACACATATTTTGTACTAATACTTGGTTTTGTGGTAAGTTATAATTTTTTCTTATTATTAATAATTATTAATATCGTAATTTTATTTTTACATGAAATAAAAGTGGGTAGAATATAAGTGTATAATATCTTCCGATTACCTTAATAGCCTAAAATTGTTGTAGTTAATTAGAACTAAAATGGTCCTAATTGTAAAAATAAATTATTGTTACAATATTTCATTTATATCAGTGTAAATTTTTTATGCAAAATAGTTTAGAAACAGCGAAACACACTTTAACTTTTTCACCAGAGTTAATATACTATAAAGCGTAATTTTATTTTGGGTTCTTCCAAAAAGTTTTAACTGTAAACGCAAATTGTGTGGGCGAATAAGACTTACCATTGCTGGAAAGCGAATGTTGAATTTAGTTCCATTTCACCTTCCGCTTACTCCAAATAAACTCACTGCATCGTTTCGTTATCAGAGACACCTAGAAAAGAAAGGAACCTTGGTTTTCGGAGTATATTTTCCCCTAGAAATGGAGAAGTTTAAAAGTTAACTTAATGTAAAAATAACTTTATGAATATTTTTATAGCTCAAGAAAGTTAGTTTGTATTTGAAAGGATTGTAATTTAACAATTGAAATGCAGGATTGTTTTCTTCTATTTAATTTCCTTAGTATATAATTCCCAAAATAATTATAATATGTATAGTATTGTTTGAACTGAGTGTGTAAAGGTAGGCACGACAAAAATTTTTAACCCTGCTTTGGTCAGGAAGCCACTGGAGACTGAGATAAAGTATAGGTACTTTATTTTAGTAACAATATATTTAATTACTACACGTTACTCTTCTAACTAATCTGTATTATTAGTAACCAACACAAGCAATTTATAATTAAATTATAAAACAAACCAATGGATACTCTAAGCTAGCAAAGAGAAGCACTAACATATAATTTCATAGTTTTGATGTATAGTGGAACCTAATAACCTGATCATGATGGCACAAAGGCTGGCACAAACGTAATTTGGGATGAGTTAATGGAACGAATCAGGTCTTTGTAAATCCAGTTATCGTTCATGTATCTGCCTGTACAACAGCAAGCATAACCTGGCTGTTACAGTTCACCACCGCCACTATCTGCAAAACAGTTGGAAAATGCTGTTTTCATGAGCATAAAACGCCCGATCCACTAATTTATCGCTGTCCTGGAGAATGGAGTTTTCTAGGTTTAATATTTACACTTTCAAAACGTCTGCCAGCTAAAAAGGTCTGCATTAAGGTATTAATAGTGCTCCAAACATTCTTTATGTCATTTATATACAGAAATTAATTATACAAAGGAAATCACAATAAAAAGTGTTATTATATTACAAAACTTACTGTCATTCTCGTGAGAAAAGTGAACGCAAATATCCGTAATTCGTAGGATTTAGAAATGCAAGTAAATGTTGAATTAAGATTATGTATAGAATGATTTCGGACATTTCCCATAATTATATGTTACGAAAAGTGTAACAATAAGTTTCGATAATTGAAATCTACCTTCTTACTCATGTGTAAAAATGTCCTAAGACATTAAAAAACTAAAGAATTTTTCAATTGTTAGACTGTCACCCAAAGTTGTTATTAATAGTAGGTGATACCTGACGAATAGCTTGAAGTCCAGCCATAGAGAATAAACCAAGCGCTCTCATTACACGTAGATAAGATCACACAATAAAGGAAACTCAATGTCGGCATTTCTTGTGGTATCGCGGAGAGTCATCTGGAAAAAAGAGAACATTAAGCGATGATCAGGAGGGGGGAATAAAGGGCAGCCGCCTCTGGCCCTATGTTTTTCTCCTAGATCCCAGTGTCATAGTGAGTGTACGAATTCTATTCGTTGTTGGTTTGTTTGTTTGTTAAAATATTTCAAAACTCCTAGTCAATTATTTTGTAATATTGATAGAAAAATGTTATCTAACCTTAACGGCAGGTTGACTCAGCGGTTGGTCTGCTAATTTCTTTGCGTTTGAACATATTCTCTTCTAGGTGTATGTTGGCTTCATCTCAGATCATGTGGTAATTTTCAGACTAGGAGTATCAAGCAACGTTACACTTTTCCAGTAGACCCTTTTTTATAATTTCTTTACATTAAATTCTCACATTTAGTGTTATTTTTGTCTTGCCTATGTGTTCCCTATTACAAAAAATGTATACTATAAACACAGTTTTTCGAGTCGTGTGTGCCATTTGTTTGGTTTGGTTTTTGCAAGACTTTGCCTAAGAATGGTTTGTGTCACAGTATTATATTTCTGCCAACTTTTCTAATTCTCTTTTTTAATCCTGGCACAAAAGGGATGGTCATGTTCGTGAATTTTTCTTTGCTTTAATTTACGGACTCAGTGGTTTTCCGATTATTCATTTGACACTTATTTATGAGAGACTGAGGACATCCATGTTTCATAAGACCAAATTCTACGTTTTGATTTTTTCCTTTTTTAGCCATCTTTGTCTAAGCACAAGGTCACTCAAAGAGAATGTAACTCCTTCTTTGACCGATTTTTATTGTTCCTTTGAAAATTTAGATATTGACCCGTGTGTGTTTTCCTAAGATAAACTGTCGTATTAAGGACATCCCTATATGTTTCGTACAGAATAGAGAGCTTTGGGTGGCAGTCAATTAGTGCATATATTAATCTTTTAATGTCTTAGGACGCTTTTTACACCTAAAGAAGAAGGTAAATTTCAATCTTCGAAACGTAGTGTTATACTTTGTTGTAACATATAACAATGGCAAATGTCCAAAATTCTACTATCGTTTCAAACCATCTATCGTCAATAACAAACTTTAAATAAGATTATGTCTTATCCATTTTGGCACAAACTGAAATAAACTTGAAGTCACTGTCAAGCCTAAGGCCGACCAAATGTAGTTGTGATTGCTTTAATCTTCTACTTTATGACTTTCTTTCAGATAAAATATAATGAAACACTCATGTCTAGGAATCTAGAAACGATTTTCAATGTAGACTATAATGGCAAAGCTTGTGTTTTCTTGAAATCAATAAAGGAAATTTTAATAGAACAATTACTTGTCAATAACGTTTTTTTGTTTGAGATCCAAATGGAAGTTTAACGAAAGAGTTAAAAACTATAAAACTATGTTTAGATTATAGTTATATCACCGTCAGACATGTGGTGACTGCCCACCACATTTATCAGACCGCCGCCGAATCAACGATTTAGAACCGGTCTTTCTGATAAGCCGCGTGCGGATGGAGGACCGGTGGTCTGATAAGGAGGAGTCTAGATTGAGTCAGGGACCAGTGAGGACGTCCTGATCGGCGAGTGGCGGTGGCGGAGATATTACCTGTCGCAAGTCTTAGTTTTATTATTTATTTTAAGAATTTTGTGTCACACTATGGATTGATTTAATAATCAGGGGGGGGGTTAGGTGCCGGAAAATTATAGGGGGGTAATTGTAAATTCTAAATTGTTAGTATGTCGGGGCGGGTTTATGTCGTAATGGTAGGTCGGCGTGTCGGTATGTGTAAATTGGTGTCGGTAAGTGTAAATTATCTTTGGCGTTATTAAATTGTTTTACGATTTACTTTTACTGTTTTGTGCTTAAATTATAACTTAAAATTCTTATCAAAGCTGGCAGGAGGAGAATATAGTGTAATTAGGATTATGGTCGCTCCACGGTCTTCATCGTGCAGGCGGGTACAAGCCTAGTCCTGCGCGATGACACGTTGCTTCCAAAAAAAAATCCATCCTAATCGTCACAATTGGTAGCAGAGCGAAAACTATAAATTTTATTGAATCAAATTATTTTACATCTGTTTTCAAAATCCTTGGTTAAACTAAATTCTTAATACTTCAGTTCCAAATCTTAAATAAATTTTTTTTTAATAGAACCTAAAACAAATCATTCGACATTATATAACTTTTCTAAATTGAATATGTTCTACACTTATTACTAAACAAGGTAATATCAATCTATTTATTTTAAAGAATATTTTATTATCAACAGATTATTATTATCGCGAAGCATTAATTAGTTTGCCTTTTAAATTGCCGTGTTGTTAGTGTTTAACAATTATCTCCTGCCAGCAATTAAAATTATTTAGCCATACTTACGATCTTTATGTATTTCATTACTTTGATTATAATACAATAATCGATATAATTAGTTTCCAACGCTGCCGACACCACGCCGACAATGGAGTATTGGCTTACATTTCAAAATTATTTTGTTGAAATTAATATTAAAAATCCTTTCATTTTGCATTACAAACATATTAATTATGAATGATTTATTTTGGAAAGTTTTCGGCCATATTTTAATAGACATATATACGAGTATATAACTAATAAATATGGGGAATTGGCATCATAACAAAAGTAATTACATTTCAAAATTTATTTTGTTTACATTGGTACTAATAAACTTTTATTTTGCAAACATATGAAATATTGAATATCAACACTTAATTTCGTTTATATTTGGTAATACTTCTAATAGTCACATATGTAATTAATGTAAAACAATTGTTCAAATGGCATTATTTTCAAATTAAATCAAGATTTCAATTCCAACAGCTATGCTTGAATAAGTACATATACAGACAGTACTGCTAGTCTATAAGAATACAGAGTTGCGATTGTTGTGAAAGTTTGCATAGAGCTATATAAACAAATACAACTGGATTGAGCTAAATTTATTTCAAGTACCCAAAAAAAAAAAACCTATAAAAATACAAAAAAAATGCATAAAATTTCATAAAAATGTACAAAAAAATAAGTTAAATGTCAGGATACTTTCAAACCAGTAAATGCTCACTTTCACAAATTATTTCTTTCCCATATCCACTAAACGGTGTGTTTTATTCAAGCAAGCTTTGAAAAACACTAAATTTTATATAATTTAATCTTATTACAACAGTAATCATCATCTTATTATAATAGATATTGGATACTAGATGGCTGGTTTTCTAGTTTTACTAATTAATTAGTGATACATTTATTACTATTTATTAATTTATACATTGATGATACGTTTATTACATTAGCAGTCAATAAGGTCTCTTTAATTCAAACCATACTTGATTATTTTAGAGTTTCCACGTGTTAAAAAATCGATCTTTAATGATTATAACAGTTAACTACCATTTACAGGAGTAATTTCACATATAAATTGGGAGGTATTGTTTTAAAACGGCAATATCAAGCTACAATATTGTATTTTCATACTATTCTGTTGATTGAAAACATTCAAAATTATAGCTCTCATTGAAGTATATTTAATCGTATCTATTAGGCCAATAAAACTTTATTTTAGATTAATATTGATCAAAAATTATAACTTTTATTCATTCGATATAATTTTAAAACCACTAGCAAAATCAGTTCATATTATATTTTGGTTCCAGGATGGGGTTGTAGTCAGTTAAAGTAGAGGTAAAGTTATATTATACTGGTAAATACCATATATTTTTGTCTGTTATCCCAATGTTTCATAAATGTCTGCAATTCAGTATGTTATTTTCAGAGCTACAACATGCTACAATATTAGTAAGTACAAGATATATATTACTTCTCTCTATAATAGCAATAAAGCTTACATTAGTTATATCCTCTTAACCAAGATTTAAAAAGGTAAGTTAACTGATGGTTGAGCGGTAGTATAGTTGCTGGAATAAAAATCTAATCTTATCGCCTTATTATCAGTACCGGAAGTAGGCCCTATTGTTTGCCTTCTGCTGGGATTTTACAACATGCTTAGTTTACTTAATTTATTTAGTACCACTCATTTCAAACTTTGGTCTTTCATATTATCGTGAGAAAATCTCGGACAGGAAACACTTGAGAAAGTGGAAGTTATGTTTGAGAGTTATTTAAAGTATTGAAATCAATTGAATTATTGAATTTAAATTGTAACATGTTAATTAGTAACATACTTAAATAATTATTGTTCTTATTTATTGTAATCTGTAGATATTGAAACTTTGGATATTTTTTTCACTGGGTTAAAAAAAAAAGTAATTAAACTTATACGATAAGTCGAGTAAAGTTATGATACAACAGTTAATGAAAATTAAAAATTAAACATTATAGATTTTCCTGTTTATTTGCGTGTTTGAAATATCTCTTATATATATGCATACTGTTGGTAATGAAATGGTTTGATTTAAAACAATGGCTTATTCGCACCGTTATAGAGATTTGTCTTTAACTAAAATTAATATATTTTAGGACTCGGTATAACTCATGCAATTTAATATATTTCTTGCCTCCTATTTTTAGAAAAGCCCTACGCCTCGCTCTTACATAAATTAAATGAATAATTCTCACGTAATTCAATTAATGGGTGACTCACTAGCCCGACGTTATTTTTTCTATTTAAGTAAGTTCAAAAGTTCACAATTAAAGGTTGAGGACAAATTTTAGGTTTTTCCGGACTTAAAGTATGTGATTTAAAAAGATAAAATCAAATCACAGCGACCTTTTTTAAATTTGATTACCCTCTATTCCTGCTGATCGGCACAAATGATATTCTGAACACCACGCCTGTAGGACATTTTAAAGCAACAATTTGTAGCTCTATTGAAATGCATTCGACGGCTATGTCCAAATTTACACATTCTAATCTCTCAGCTTCCGGTTTATCCTCGTATTCAACGGTGCAATCACACAGTTAATAAATTAAATGCCTTCAACCAGTTTTTATCTTCATTGAAGTCGGTAAAACAACATTATTGTTCCTACTCCCACGGTCATTTATAATCGAAAGTTATTCCATAAATTTTACCCACATTCGGACAGACTAGACAGCGTAAATTTTAACAATGAAGGGTTTCTACTTTTAACAATGTTATTGAAAGATATATTAAAAAAAAACTCTTGAAACCAGTTATTAAAACCAGCTAAAATAGAATATAGACTTGTTATTTTAAAAACTGAATTAAATGCTTCATAGGTTTAATATACAGACTGTTGTTATGTTTTCTGTAAAAAAATACTTCAATGCCAGTAAGTAATAAAAGGGTATCCATAAGATAAAATATGATGCATATATAAGCCTTAAGTAAATAATATTACTAAATATAATAATTTTTTATCTATCCAATTGAATATTACCGCTTAAAATAATTGGCCACTATAATAAAATTGAACTATCAATGAAGCACTCAATTATTGCAGTAATTAATTAATAACAAATTATATAGTAAAAGTGAAACATACAACAATATTAATTGGTAAACCCCCTTATAGTTACAATGGTACTGAATACCCCTCCATCTTTACATAATAAATAGTATTGTGAAGATATTGTGATATTAGTATTGATATAATTTAGTAATTGATATAATTTATTTATATTGAGTCAAGCATAAATAAGATGTTTAGAGTGCGAAGATATCCTCAAAGAAGACGTATAGTGTCACTGATCCACCGTATGAATGGGAAAAAAAACGCCCTAAAGGACTGGCTTGGGTAAATTTACTAAATGCATCTCAGGCCAAAGAACAGTGCTTATGTTGGGGAATAACTCCTGCATCTAAATTAGAGAACAAATCGTGTTCTACTAAAAGAGCGTATCAGTGGAGCCAACTGTCAAGCAACTGTTCTTAATCCAACAGAGTCGTCTACTAGCCATACAACCACAGACATTCAGAGTCCCGTAACCGATTGGATGCAAATAGTCCACACAACGGCAACCGCTGTGGGAAACCAAATTGCGTCAGCCTTGTCACAGATGCAGGGGACTTCACCGTCACCCTCGACATCACGCGCAATGCTGCCCTCTGTGTTAACTGATTTAATTACAGATTTACCATCGCTTGATGGAATAGTTATTAGAAAACTACTACTCGATTTTGTTATAAAATTTAGGGAAATTTTGATGCTAAATTTAGCTAATCAGACAGCGTCATATTAGCAATTTTACCTAAAACTACAGGTCAATTAAGAAATATCTGGCTACAAGCTATTTCATCAAAACAGAATCCGGAAAGTCTAATTACCACCGTACTCGATACTTTTCTGCCTACTAGAGCTCGTCAACAGGCCACGGTCGAACATATATATAGAATCCAGAAACCAAATGAAACACTGGTTAGTTTTATCAATGATATCAGACCGTTAGCAGAATTGCTTATACCGCTATTTCACCCCAGGAGATGCTTGAAATTGTCATTACAGGAATTAACCCTCAAACCAGAGCTCGATTTAGCGGGTTTTCCGGCTCCAGCCACCATTTCTGAATTGTTGAGCTTAGCCCCCCGATTACAAGTAATTCAAAATACGGAAAACCGGTTCACACAAGATTTAAATTCACCAGAGTATTATCAACAAACTGGACCACAGGTCCATGGTGGACGTTCAACTAAACCAATCTTATAGACAAATAGGGAGAGGCAATGTAACTTATAATCGATATCCCATACAAGATCAGCAAAATAGTTTTCATAACCGCCGCAGTCAATCGGGACAATTTACTCAACATAGACCTCCTTTTCAGAATATGAATACAAACAATAGGAATCAACTACATCATCAATTCTCCAGAAATCAATCTCAACGTGGGTTTTTAAACTACAAAAGAGGGTTCTAATGGGCGGAGACTCCCCTCTTCTAACTTTAAACCGCCCGTTTTGATAAATCAAGCCAGCAGTGAGACACCTTTCACCAAGTCGGCTCAAGCTCCTTCTTTCCCGGGAGTTTCAGTTTTGTACAGTTCCTTTGACTTTTCGCAAGTTAATCATTAATTCTTTGGTAGATTCGGGTTCTTCATTCTCCATTAAACCAAATCAAATCAAATCAAATTCTTTTATTGCAAGGACAACATGTATGAGTTGCATAGCAAACGTCAATATTGTATGAGTCTATTCTAAAATTTTAAACATTCATACCACATTACCTCATTCAAACATACAGTTTTACAATCCCGCATCTTTCATTCCTGGCAATGAAACCCACTTCAAACATTGGAGTCAGTCATTCCAATTGTGTGGTCTCCAGTCGAATTCAAAAAAACTCATCTGCATTATAAAATGCATGCGACACCAAAAGGCGTTTGAGACGAGCTTTGAACGCCTTGGGCGTTGGGGTAGTTTTTTTATAGAGTTGGGCAGTCTGTTGAGGAAATTAACACCTGCTTGCGAAGGCAAGCGTTCACAAACTACCGTTCTGTGTCTTCCCGTACGGTAGTTTTTCTCTGCCTCGTGTCTCATACATGTGTATGTCCCGGCCTCTGGTTAAGGCACATTTGTACATACAAAACATGGTTGTTTCTAAAATGTAGAGACACGGCAACGTCAACAGCTGCAATTTCTTGAAAAACCGGCCTGCACGACTCTCTGTAATTGATTTTTTGCGATGATTCGAATCGATTTTTTTGAAGTCTGAAAACTCTCTGGAAGAGAGTGTTTGCACACGCTCCCCACAGAACCAGAACCGTAGGACAAAATGGGGATAAATCAAGCCGTAATACGCCGTTATCAGTACCTGACTCGGGCAGTATTTTGCTAAAGACCTCAGAACGAAAATTCCTGAGGAAATTTTGGCACAAACGTGGTCAATATGATCATTCCAGGTCAACCCTCTATCAAGGTGTATTCCCAGGAATTTTGAAGAGCAGACTTCGTCCAGTGTGGAGTCCCCCAAGAAAACTAGGGTTCACCAAGGTTTTCCACCACACACGCAAAGAAAAAATTCAAAACATTTGATTTTGATGAGTTTGCTGTGAGATTGAGGCTGTTGAAGTGTTGGACACAGTTGTTGATGTCAACAAAAGCCTGTTGTTCCAAAACTTTCACTGGATTTCCCACTGAAAACAGAGAGTCGTATCATCAGCATACTGCACTAGTTTTCCATGCCGAAGTGATGATCCTATGTCGTTGACATAGAGCAGGAAAAGCACAGGACTGAGTATGGATCCCTGTGGGACACCATATTTCAGTTTTATTGGCTGGACAGTTGATTTGAAATTTGGACAACTTGGGATCTGTGGCTTAGGAATGAGCTAAGCCATTCAAGGGGCACGCCTCGAATGCCATGAGACTCAAGTTTGTCTAGCAGTGTGTTATGGTCAACGCAGTCGAATGCTTTTGGACAGGTCAAGAAACACACTCATTGTGTGTTTCCGATTTTCTATCCCCCTCCACAATCATATCAACAAGACTAACAACTGCGTCAGTTGTCGATTTGCCCTTTCTGAACCCAAATTGTTCATCAGAGAGCTGATTGTATTTGTCCAAAAAAGAAAGCATTCTTATGAGAAAAAGTTTTTCAAATATTTTGCTCAATACTGGCAAAATTGAGACAGGCCTATAATTATTGATAGACAGCGGATCGTCTTTCTTAATATATTGGGACAACTTTAGCGACTTTCAGGAGGGAGGGGGAAAACTCCACTTTGGAATGAAGAATTTTATCAGTTGGGTTAATGGCCTCACTAAGTGCTTGAAGACACTTTTAATGAGCCATGTTGACATCAGATTTAGATCGTTTGATTTTTTGGCTGGGAGCTGCTGAATAATTCGTTTAAGCTCATCCTCAACAACAGGCGCCAACACCATGGAGTGTGTGTGGGGCTCTGTCTTCGCGAGGGGCGTACTTGAGGTTCAGATGGTTCGAGGACTCAGCCCACCCAGCAACGGTTTGCGAAAAACCCGTTAAACTGGTTAGCAATCTCAGTTGCATCTTCCTCAAGTTTGTCCCCAATTTTAATTTTGATTTGCTTGTGAACTTGTGATTTATTGTTAATGATGCTCCAAGTTGTTTTTGAAATGTTTTTGGAAGAGAGAATTGATTTGGAGACATCATATGCTTTTGCAGCTTGGATCACTTTTCTGTAAATGCTTTTATATTTCCTAAAAAAAATTTTGAAAGTTATCATTTGAAGTATTTTTTATAAATTTCCGAGAAAAACTTTAATTTTTCTCTAGAAACCAAAATGCCTTTAGTGATCCAATGTTTGTTGTTTGATTTTTTTTCGCAAACACTAATTTTTTCTGGTAGGGCAGCAGATGTTAAAATGAAAATTTAGAGTGTCGTTAAACGTTTTGAATTGCTGCTCTACAGGATCAGATGAATTTAGAAAATTCCATGTCTCTTTAGACAGGGAAGTGTTGAGGTGAGCGATGTTTTCTGGCCTTCGTCTCTTACTGTTTGTGTACTTTTGGGCTCCCTTTCTAATTTTATTCCAACTTATTATGACCTCTTGGCCATAGTGGTCGGAAATCGCTGTGTTTACCACAGACACTGCGACACTTGAGTGATTGGAGATGACGTTGTCGATAGCCGATTTAGTTGTAGCCGTAACTCTCGTCGGAGTGTTGACAAGCAACTCAAGGTTGAATGACCTCAATAAATCGACTAGTCGAATGGTGGACTGATGAATTTTGTCCAACGCGTCAATGTTAAAATCCCCCATTACGACGAATTTCTGACGTTGGTTAGTCAGTTTCGTAAGTAATTGTTCGAATTTTGAAAAGAAAGTGTCCTTACATCCGCTGGGAGGACCTGTAAATTCCGATCACTAACAATTTAGATTTGTTTGTTTGCAAATTGATTCCTACTGCTTCAAAGTCTTTTTTCGGCTAAATCTTGGATCGGAAAGGGGAGGGAGAACATGAAATTTTGTTTCAGAAAAATTGCAACGCCCCCTCCTTTGGAGTGAGGTCGACAAAACGCGCAAGCCAATTTTGTAATTTGGAATTTTGTAATGTGCGAGATTTTCCTCGTTAAACCAGTTTTCAGTTATCACAAGGAGATCAGTTTTTTGATCCTCGCACATGAGTTGGATTTCTTCCAATTTGTTGGTTGCTGATTGTGCATTTTGGTGAAGCAGTCTTATTTCAATTTCTGGGTGATTATTTGAGATTTTCCGATTTTGTTTGTTTTTGTTTGTCAATTTGGTCCTATGAGTTGAAAGCGGGGTCCCTAAAAAAACAGATTCAACGTGTGATGTTGATGGTCTATATTGTCCTTCAGGCACTGTAGCAAGAGGAGCCATTCTCACCACATCCGCGTAGCTATCGAGCTGGAAACCGGTGACCCGGGGCGGAGGTGAGCTGACCAGCGGAGGCGGCGGTGGTGGGGTCTCTGCTGGGGTGGCTGGAAGAGTGTTGGAGCTGGGAGCCGGTTGAGTAGGGGGCACTCCAGGCTGTAGCCCTATCCCTGCACGTGCCGAGAGACTCGCCAGATGGTCCAGAATAAGCTCGGCCAGTAGACACTTGCCCTCAGGCCCAAGGTGCATTCCATGCCCAGTGAACCACCGCCTACTGATGGAGTTGAAGTTGAGTAGATGTAGACGTTTGTGTCTGACACACAACTCTTCCATATAGTTGTTCACCAGGCGGGTTTGTTGGTTCACTGGGTGGCGGGCAGGTAGGTCGTGTCTATGGGGGACAGTAGCCAGTAAACACACTGGCCGGGCCTGTGCGGGTGAGGATGTGCTGCTCGAGGTCTCTAAAGATGGTCCTGAGACTCTCCGGCTGCGATGTCGTTGGTACCGGCAAGTATGACGCAGCAGCTCCTCGATGGCGGTGGAGATGCAGATGTAACAGCACCCAGCTTGGCCCCAGGCTTGCAGACACCCGTCACTGAAGTCCTCAGATCCACTCGTTGTTGGAGAAGAGCTGCTAGACCACGCGCGTGGCTGTCACCCTCGATCACCACCGAGCTGAAATCCAAGGTTTTTCGTGACCCCATGTTGTCTGATTGCAATTGGCTAGTTTTCACTCTATTGCTATTTTTTTTGTCTTGCATGTTGTTTCTTCTTTGCTTTGTTAATATTTCTACTATTGGATTTTATATTCTTGTTGACTTCTTGTTTTTCTATTTTCTTGTTTATAGTTTTTGATCGCGAAGGGGATTGTATTTTTTTCTTCAGGAAGTAAATGATAACGATTTTGCAGTTTTATGTGCAGTTTCCTGTTTTTCTGGATTGTCCATTCGCCATCGCCCTTCTTTGAAGCATTCACAGGTTTTCTTTTCAGCTCTTAGTGCAGCAAACTTCCGCTTCAAGAACTTCGATGGTCGTTCTAAGGCTAGCCAGCAAGTTCCGATTTTCAGCGCATCGACTGTCAAGACAGCCGATTGATTCGCACTGAACTGCCTGATCTCTTGTTAGGTGGCATTGCCTTGGACCCTGCGACAAAACACCCGGTCAGTGAATTGAAGCAAACCGTGTATCCGACTCTATTGAGTGGTTTAAAATTTTCTTCCGGTCCTCCTTCAGTAACTCAAGTTCTTTTTTGAGTTTGGGAGTTTTCAATTTCCCACTCAGACACGACCAAGGGAATTGCCGCAGGTGAAGAAGGGTCGACCTCACAGGGCGCGGCCGGCGCGGGTGACGGAGCGCGTGGAGTGGACTTGCCGGGCTCAGCCGCGGGTGACGAAACGCGCGGGGTGGACGTAACCGGGCTCAGCGCGGGTGACGCGGAAGGCGGCGAGATGTTGCGTTGTGGAGTGGAGAGGCTGCGCATAGTCACAGGATGGTGTCCAGTATGTTTAGCGTTTACTGTAATTAGTTCCTTCTTACTTTCATCCGTTTTAATTGTAGCACTGCAGGTTTTGCCTAGACATCTCCAGACCACTTCACCATTTTTAAGGGAATAACTTTCTCTATACTTAAAGTTATCATATAGGATATGTGGCTTGCCACTTTTGGATAATTCCAAAGAGAAACATTCTCTTGTCCAATTATATCGAATGCCTGTTTTCAGAATTTAAAGAATATACCAAGGGTGATAAAATCTGTTTCAACCATACATGAGTCAGCCATTTCAGCCTCGGGGACAAAATATAATATTTAATGTAAAGGTTATATTACACTTCAAAATTTCAAACTTGTCTTGGGACTTTCCTTTTCTTGTCGCCTCAGAATTACCAATGCCAATTATTCTGGGCTGTGACTTTCTAACTAAAACTAGGGTGATCATTAATATGGCAAATAAAACATTGACTTTTCCATATGGCACTCCTTCGATCATGTATCTCGCTCAATCAGCTGAATTACCAAGTACAACAATATGTCCAATTAAGTTAGGGGAAAACCTCTCATCTGATCAAGCGGACCAACTGTTAAGACTAGTAAATGAATTTCCAGAAACAATTACTACTAAATTAGGCCGTACAAATTTGGTCGAATATCAAATCAAATTAAATTCTGATACAATCGTTAGAAATAGGCCCTATCAGTTTGCTCCACCTAAAATGGAGGCAATCAAGGAACATGTGGATCATTTATTGGCCAACGGAGTGATTAGACCATCAATGTCTCCCTATGCGTCGCCAGCATTTATAGTACCAAAGAAAGGCGGAAAAAACGCGCATGGTAATTAACTATAGACAGCTTAACTCATTAATAGATCTTGAGGCAAACTCCCATGCCAACTATAGAATCTGCTTTCCAGCACTTAGGGCAAGCTACTTTCTTTAGTTTGGTGGATTTAAATCAGGCATATTTACAGGTCCCTTTGCAAGAGAACTCAAAGAAAATATACAGCTTTTGTTCTACCTTTCGGGCAATTTGAGTACAATTTTCTGCCTTTCGGTCTTGCAACCGGCTCTCAAGTCCTAACACGTTTAATTGATCAAATTTTTGGAGATATAAAATACAAATATGTGTTCAATTTTTTCGATGATTTGTGCATATACACAAACGGTACTTTTGATCAGCACTTGTGTGCCATCTCCGAGAAGTCATAAATCGGCTAAAGCAGGCAGGATTAACCATCAATCCAGATTAAAATGACCCTGGCAGCAAATCACATCCAATTTTTTAGGTCACACATTTGCCAATCATACCGTGACGATTCACACGGATAGGTGCAAGCCAATAGTTGAGTTCCCCGTTCCTAAAAACTTGAAACAGCTAAATAGATTCTTGGGTATGACAGCCTTTTATTCTAAATTCATTAAATCATTTGCAAAAATAGCGCAACCACTTAATAGTCTAAAGAAGAAAGGCGTAAAATTTACCTGGGGGCTTGAACAAACAATCCGCATTCGAAACTTTAAAAACAGCCTTGACATCAAATGCAGTTTTGAAAATGCCGGATTTTAATCGATCTTTTGTTTTACAAACCGATGCATCAACCTCCGCCTTAGGTGCTTCACTCAGCCAAGAATATAATGGCAACTTGATGCCAGTGGCATTTGCTTCGCGACCACTAAACAAGCATGAGCAAAATTATGACACTCTTCAACTTGAATGCCTGGCTGTTGTCTTTGCCTTTTCAAAATTCCAACAGTATCTTGAACATAGGGAATTCCTTTTGCAGACGGATTGCTCGGCATTATCCTGGCTTTTAAACCACCCACGTCAAGTTGGAAAAATTTCTCGCTGGATTACATTTATAAATTCGTTTAAATTTCAAGTACAACATATCAAAGGATCGGATAATGTAGTTTGCTGATTGTTTATCGCGCCTGTTCGAAAACAGTGAACCAACTGAAGTGCACGCAAATAATTCATCGGAAAAGCCATTCCACCTTACCACAAGTGGCACTCTTGGCAGGATTCCAGAAATGTTTAAAGATATTGGTACTCATCAACGTGAAGACCCTGATCTCTTAAAGATTATAAAGTCGAGTAATAGGCCCACTAACTATCAACTTAGTCAGGGAGTGTTGATGTACAAAATATCGGACAGACATACAGCTAGAGTGGTATTACCTTACAAACTCATCGATATGGTTATTAAATATTATCATGAGTTCCCAACTGCAGCTCACTTGGGCATTAAAAAGACACAAAAGCGTATTCTTAAAATATTTTGGGCCCCAAAAACTTGATACAATAATAGCAGACCGAGTAAGATCATGTCCAAATTTGTCAACGTTCCAAGCAGGCTCAAAACTCTAGAGTGGGTAAACTTGCATCGGAAGTAGTTACAAGACCTTTTGAAAAGATATTCATAGATCACATTGGCAAACTTCCTAGATCAAACAAAGGCAAACCAATATCTGTTGACGGTAGTTGATGCGTTCTCCAAGTTTGTTATTCTGTTACCAGCTAGAAAGAAATGCTACAGCAAAAACTACAGTGGATATTTTGTCTAAAAACGTTTTTTCTCTTTTTGGGTTCCCAAAATTTTTAGTTTCAGATAACGTATCCCAGTTTAAATCTAGACATATGGCAGACATGTGTATGACTTACGGTATCCAACATATTTACACTTCTGCTTACTACCCGAATCCTAGTCATGCTGAGCGGGTTAATAAAAATCTTAAGGTGGCACTACGAATTTTTCACGGACATAACCACAAGACTTGGGATGAGAACATTCACTGGCTGCAGGTAGCTTTTTAACTCAGCATCACATGAAAGCACTAAAGCAACTCCAGCTAGCGTATTTCTAGGCCGGGAAATACAGCATCCACTCGAATTGGCATGGAAATCTCGATTCATTACTGGCGCAAGAACCGCTACAAACAATGCAACAGCGTTGGGACAATGCACTCTCAAACTTAATAAAAGCTAGGTCAATTAGGGAACGCTTATACAACGCTGGTAGGACAACTACCCACATCTCACAGGGTGACTGGGTTATGTTTCGAAATAATCCAATTAGTAAAGCTGCTGAGAACATCAACAGTAAACTGCTCCCCCTGTGGTTCCAAACCTTGTGTAGTGGAATGCTTTACATCACCTGTCACAGCTAGACTCGTCAATCCTACAAATGGGAAGTTTATAAGAAAGGCTCATATATCTCAATTAAAGAAGTTTTTCATGCCTAAAATATTAAGTCCGTGGTAAGCGACCATATTTCCTACACAATTCTCCTAGGTGATATTAGTTCAATGTTTCTTTTCCTCTTCTTTCACACTCTAACATTCTTCTTACACATTATTACACTTTTGGATCCTCTGTTAGCGGCTGCTTGACACGGCTGCTGAGTCTGAGGGAGTTTTCTATGAGGGCTTTCCTACAGTGGTCTGTGGTTGATCGTTGGTGGAGTATCTAAATATACACTTTGAACACACTATGGAGATGAAGTCTGAGTTTCCTCGGTTGGTGGGTTCTATTGTATATTGTAATATTTTTTTCATAAATTCTTTCTATATTGCAATTTTACGTAGCTTTTGGGTAAAATAATCTATGGTAAAGATGCATTTTTTTTATATATTTTTAGTGCGCATCCTTTTACCGGATTGCTTATCAACCAGGAAATGCATAGATTCTTTTGAACATGTTGATCACATGGTCAAATTAATTTTTTCTTCTCCATAGGTATACACAATCAGACAAGAAGAAAAAATCTACACATCTCTATTCTATCCTTTACTTTTACTAACAACTAACGTCTTACCAAAATGTAGGGAAATCTGTAGGAGTCATATTGTACAAAAACTAAAAATACTTTTGTGCTATTTTGTGTAATTTATGTTGTAATATATGTTGTGTTTAGGATTTGATTTAGTTATGTTGAACGGATAGGTTTATCCTGTCTTAAACTATTCAGACGAGTTACGAATTATAAACATGATAAAACGCATTAATCGTATGAAATACAATAATCGTTATTACTCGTAGCATCGTATGCTGCTCGTATGTGTGTTTGTGTGTGAATTTTGCAAATTTAATGTGATCAAACGAACATTAAGTTGCAATATCTATGTTTTTCTAAATAATTAAATGTTATTTATTGCTAGATATATATACACCGTCTACATTCTACGTGAATTTTGTGCAAGCGAATATATGAGTTAGGTGTTGATTGTAAATGGGAATATTTAAAAATACCTTTCCTTGTCATTTCACTATTATACCTTAATGTATGTTTTCCTTGTTAGGGATACCTTTGTTATTTGTGTGCTTATTTATATATTCGTGTATCCGACCTTTAATCGTTAAAGTGGATCTATTTTTTTTTTATATAACGGAGCTATTTTTGGATATCGCATAAGCAAGTTATGATCCAGCCGGACGACCATCCCCAAAATTTTTCGCCGTATATTACGCACCTTAGCTTTGCGGGAACATGGGCAATGTCACACACTAATTTAAAATATAACTACCTCATTACTAAAAATACTACAATACTTCGCCACACGACACATCAAAATCCTATCATATTCCAATTAATTCCTAATTTAAGAATATGTGAATATTTGTAAATACGCGACATGTGTATTCCGAGCACTTTCCACATAAATTAATCCTTACCAAATTCTCACACCCTGACAATGGCCATTGTATAACTGAAAGCTATACATACCATGTGAAGAAACAGTGTTGTCACTGCAATTGCAAAATGAAGTCATCGGATCAAGAACGGCAACATCTAAAGAAGAGACGTACCCACAGTGTAAGCACCAAAACACATTACCTCAAAAAACTCTCGTCTCTGGAAGAAGACACTATCTTCACTAGAAGTATCGCTAAAACCCACAGGACTGTATACGCAAATCGACTGCAAGCAGAACAAAGACAACCTATAAGGTCGCCAAAAACCAGGCGCGTAAACACTCTCTCCGCACGGAATCCACATGCAATTTTATTTTCAGGATGACCAGAATTCAATCCTAATCCTCACATACACTACACATCACATAACAACTTTCTGATTGTATCGAACTCTTTCCTGTTCGGGGGGTGGGTGTGTGTGACATTTTCCCGTTGTTTTAGAATTTATACAAAATATTAACGGTAGGTGCGATCGCCTATTCGGTCATTACTTGAAGGGTGACTAGTACAAGAGTAGACCAACAGTTGGATTTTGTTCCATCATTATTATCAATATGTAATTGGTCCTCCTGTCGTCACCCGCTCTTCGATTGGTGGAGAGCACCCAAAATTTTTGGATTATTCCAAATTGAAATTTTTATTAACTATATGTTTCTTCCTTCCCACTTCCTCTCCATTTTTTTTCCTTTAGGGGGGGAGATTGTGGTGACTGCCCACCACATTTATCAGACCGCCGAATCAACGATTAGAACCGGTCTTTCTGATAAGCCGCGTGCGGATGGAGGACCGGTGGTCTGATAAGGAGGAGTCTAGATTGAGTCAGGGACCAGTGAGGACGTCTGATCGGCGAGTGGCGGTGGCGGAGATATTACCTGTCGCAAGTCTTAGTTTTATTA
This sequence comes from Homalodisca vitripennis, assembly GCF_021130785.1. Lineage (NCBI taxonomy): Eukaryota > Metazoa > Arthropoda > Insecta > Hemiptera > Cicadellidae > Homalodisca > Homalodisca vitripennis. The sequence continues at coordinate 117,992,411 of NC_060210.1, read as the reverse complement.
TTTATTTTAAGAATTTTGTGTCACACTATGGATTGATTTAAATAATCAGGGGGGGGTTAGGTGCCGGAAAATTATAGGGGGGTAATTGTAAATTCTAATTGTTAGTATGTCGGGGCGGGTTTTGTCGTAATGGTAGGTCGGCGTGTCGGTATGTGTAAATTGGTGTCGGTAAGTGTAAATTATCTTTGGCGTTATTAAATTGTTTTACGATTTACTTTTACTGTTTTGTGCTTAAATTATAACTTAAAATTCTTATCAAAGCTGGCAGGAGAATATAGTGTAATTAGGATTATGGTCGCTCCACGGTCTTCATCGTGCAGGCGGGTACAAGCCCTAGTCCTGCGCGATGACACGTTGCTTCCAAAAAATCCATCCTAATCGTCACAGACAGCTATATAAAGAGAGTGAAAGTCGCAACTTTAAGGGTTTGTACAAGGTAACTTTTAGTTAACGGTGCTTCACATTTATTTGGGTGTGTATGACGGTTGGTATGAAACAATATGAGCGGAGAAAAATATAAACCTTTTCGATACCCTTCCATTTCGACCTCCATAACATAACCACCGCTGGTGATCGATTTATCTCTAAGAGGAAATGCATGCATCGATTAAAAAACAGGTTGTGTGGTTATACGAGTACAATGTAAATTGGCTCTACACTCCATGACTATTCTGATATTTTTAATGTCACAGGTAAATCTTTAATGTCGGAGGTAAATGTCACACAATATTTTTTAAATAACTTTTAAAGTCATAATTATCTGTAGATCACTCGTGGGCTTATCCTCAAATGCCATTGATGTACATGGTACAGTAACACGTACAAAGCCGTAACACCTCAAGCCTTCTATATTACTGTGTGGTATCCCGTTCCTCTGTTTAACCTTCATTGTAGCGTGACCATGTCGGAAACTACGCTGAGGTTTGGTGGTAACATATTGACATATTTTATTTATAAATTACCGTTAGTTTCTATGGTATTACTCTAAAATCCTAAAGTAAGGAATGTAGGGATATGGAGGAGGGGAGTTTACGTGATTTTATAACATTAAAAATCAAAATAATAAATAAAAATAATTCTTCCATACTTACGGAAAACAAATTTAAATGTTCTAAATCATTATAGATCGTAGGAATTCATGCTTAAGAAATAAATTTTAATTTAATTTTGATGCGAATCATTAATTGCATCTTTTGAATCGCAATCAATCGTAAATTATTGCGACTAGTAGTTTTATTTTTTTAATAGTCAGTTATATTCAAATTTCCCATAAAAATGCAATACTGGAAGTTATTATACTGTTCCTTCAAATTCTTTATAATTGCAATCGTACTGCTATAGTAATAAATATAGTTTTAAACATTGCTTTTTTAATAACCGATTGTACACGCAGCTAAATAAATTATAATATTAATATTAAAGTACTTATTTTGTTATTAGAACTTTTTTCACTGTTCTGTCATGTTAAATTTCTTGTTTACTATATTGTATTATGGTGCATGAAAACATTATTTTCTTTTCTTACTTCAAAATTATGTCACATTGCATAACAAGCAAAAGCAAGAAAGGATGATGCCTGTTTGTGTCTCTCCAGAATGTGTTATTCACATGCATGAATAAAACATATGCAAAGACATTTTTCCAAGTCCACCCAACTCTATAAATATTAGAGCCACTAGGTGATAACCTGTCAACGATGATGCAAAATGAGGGTGACACTGTGTATGTAGTTTATATAAGGTTTATAATCTTATTTGAAAGAGAAGTTATAACCACATAATGTCTTCATTACTCTATATAGGTGATCTAACATACTGACTTTCTCTAGGGGATAGATTGGATATACGGGGCTTGTCTTGGGTACATAACTACAAAATCGGGTATCTCTAGGGACAGGTCTCACATGTCTGGCTTCTCTATGGGACAGGTCTGACATATTGGGCTTCAACCTAGGACACTGCTGACCTATAGGGCTTCTCTAGAGTAAAAATCTGACATGTCTGGCTTCTCTAGTGGACAGGTCTGACATGGCGGGCTTCTATAAGGGAAGGTCAGACGGGTTGGGCTTCTGTAGAAGACAGATCTGACATTTCGTGTTTCACTAGAGGACAGATCTGACATTTCGGGCTTGTCTTGAGACACATTTGGCATATCGTGTTTCACTAGACTCAGATCATACATTTAGTGTTTCACTAGAGGACAGATCTGACATGTCGGACTTCTCTTGAGAAACATTTGGCATATCGTGTTTCACTAGCAGCAGGTCATACATTTCGAGTTTCACTAGAGGACAGATCTGACATGTGGGACTTGTCTTGAGACACATTAGACATATCGTGTTTCACTAGGAGTCAGATCATACATTTCGTGTTTCACTAGAGAACAGATCTGAGGTGTTGGACTTGTCTTGAGACATATTTGACATATCTTGTTTCAATGGGAGTCAGATCATACATTTCGTGTTTCACTAGAGGACATATCTGACATGTCGGACTTGTCTTGAAACACATTTGACATATCGTGTTTCACTAGGAGTCAGATCATACATTTTGTGTTTCACAAGAGGACAGATCTGACATTACGCGCTTATTTAATACGTCTTAACTGAACAAGTTGGACAATGAACTGTAAATCATAACAAATAAGAAAGAACAATAAATAATGCTTGATAAATCTATAAAATAGGCAAATAAAATAACTGTAACCGTTAACAATAACAAATAATTTATTAATAATAGAATAAACTATTTAAGATAAAAATAGACAAAAATTAAATTAATAAGCAAGCTTGTACAAAAAAATTAAAGTAACGAGTAATTCAATCAGACTCTGGAATTTAAACAAAGAGCGTGAGTGTATGCAATGGCCTGGATGGTAAGTGAGGTCTACAAGGATAATATGTATTGATAGATTTGATTTTCTTTTTAAATCGAAGGAAGTTGTCACAATGGCAGTTGTCCAAATCAGAGATTGTTATCAAGGTGCATCAGACGAGGAAGTGGACTAAATTCTCTTGAACTGAGAACGCAACATCATAAGCGGGATCTTTTCTTCGTCTTCCTGCAACCTCTTGAAGTTATTCTGCTAATTATGAACTACATATATTCAATGAATACCTGTAACCGTTAAAGATACGTTTTGATCTCTTTTTGTAGTCATGAAAAGTAACATCTACGTGCAAGACCCTGACATTTATTTGTTGGAAATATTTTATTTCTATTGCCACTTCGGACATTTCTCCATACTCCCTTATCATATTGGTAGTATAGTACCGACCACCGATAAGATAAAGTTAGTTCTGGTGGTGTAGGTGTGACCATGAAATTACTAGAATGAAAATATACAATATATCAAAATTAAATAATAAGCTGTAATAATTTTACTGTCATTTTAAAACTATGCGACTGGTAGTTCACTTTACACATTCCCTGGTCAACTACTTAAAATACTTAAGTATGTATTCAAATATGCATTCGTAAATTATTAATCTGTCTCATATGTTTTTATTTGAATTTATGTAATACAACATCGTAAATTTATATCTTCCTTTGATGTTACCTCAATCGTTCAAACCCTGTGCTTCATTAAGATCATTTTAAAATTGAATATCGTTTTAGTCTGAATTTTACAATGAAAATATGTTCCATGCAAGTTGCTATGTAACTTAATTTAGAATTTGTAGAAATCAATCGGTTTTTCTTATTTTCTATTCTTTATAGAAAATCTACGAGTTGATGTTGGCTATTAAAGATAGCAGATTCAGTAAATAACTGCGATTATTTTGTTCGTAAAGTATAATTAAGTAACAGATATTAACATTTGAAGGGTGCAGGAGAAAAACCAACTTAGATCACAAAACTAAAATTTTTCAGGAGAGCAAAAACAAAGTTTCAAACGGTCTGTAAAAAAGAACATAACTTTTTTGACCTTAAAAACTGGATCTAGGTTTAGTATAACTGTTTTTTTATAAAATATAAAAAAATTAGCTCATTGCAACAATTAGTTTATTTTTAAAAAATTGTCCCGGTAACAACGCCATGGATCTTAGTTGGTTTTTTTCCCCTGCACACGATGGACTCAATTGGGTTTTCCCCTGTAAATAATGAAACAAACTAGTCAATATTTTTTTTTAACTTCTGGTTTATTATCACATTTGATTGAAAAAAGGACAAAACAAAACTTAGATATATGTAAATATTTGAAAACTTGAAAGTCTGGTCATTTTCATTGGATATGGTCCAACGTCTTTCTTTTTTTTTTTTTTTTAGTTAGCTCCACACACTTTTGGTTACCTCCACTTTAGGTTACATTTTCACTTGAGGTTTCTTCCTAAAACACAATGAAAAAAACCAAATAATATCCAACTAATAGGATATAGTTTTAATCCTCACAACTGTAAATACTAACAAAAAGAAAATTGTGAATAATTCAATATTTGCAAAGACAAAGTATCACTTAGGTTTGTTTATTTTTCACAAATAATTTTGTGTTAGAATGTTTTAGGAACATAATTATTTTCATTAATCACTGCTAACGGAAAGTTATTGGAAAAAATAGTAAAAACAGTTGAATAAGATATAGATTTCAAAACGTACCTTTAAAAGTTAGCTTCTGCAGTCTCATGAGCGGCTACATCAACGGCTGGAACCTCAATCGCTGTTTCATTTCCCACAAAAAGGTTCATGTAATATTTCCTTTGAACCTTCTTCTTCGCAAAACTTTAGAAGGACTTTTAGGTCGTTGCACTTTTCCTTTGACAGTGCTAAGGGTGCATTGTAGGATTGTTCAGGCTCAGCCCATATGCTCAGGGCCTAGGCAAGTTCTTCTTTTTTCTTTGTTTTTCTTCTCTTTCTTTCTCTCTCTATCATTCTTCTTTATGGATGATGTGAAAAAAGGCCCCATTGTATCCGTTCCGATATTCTAAGCTGAGACATTTATCTTGGAAAAATCTAAGTTGTTTTACCGGTCTGACGGCAAAGAGAAACTTATTTTTTGTAGTCTTTGGATGCCAAAAACTCTCCCCATTTTTTGAACATTTTCTGTTGGCAAGAAACCACTGTGAAGGGTGATGGTTTTACTCGAGCGTTCTCCAACACAGATCTCCAACCGTCAGGTGTTTCAGCTTTTGCTGTTTTAGGGATTAATCCCATATTTTTTGTCATTTTCCATATAAGAGTGTCCTCTTACTGGGAAAAGTCACTATAACTTTGTCAAACCGTTTCTCTTCAGTTGTGAGGTAGTGCAACATCTTCATTACAGTGTGGTTCTTATTTTGACCCTCCGCATGAATCAGCAAAGATGTAGAGGGTTTTTCACTTCCATTGACAGGTAATTTTGGACAAAATCGTACAAAAAAGAGGCAACATCATCAGATCCCTTCTTACCAACAGTCTCGTCATAGGTGTACATGATGGATTCCCCAGTGGACAAGATGTGTACATTGAAGATGTAAAATGTCAACTGTCGTCTAAAATAAACTTCACTAGTGGAGATGTTTGGGGGTCGTAGATTCTTCCCGAAAATCAATCGCAATAGCCTCCACTTCATTGCGTAGTTTTGCTGATTTTTTTGGCTTTACGTTTCAACTTGTAAAACCAATCTGCCTTAGTAATATGCAGTTTTTGCTCTTCCTCCAGTTTTTTCTTTTCTTCAAGTAGGGATTCTTTTTCTTCAACTGAAACTGCAGCAATCTTTCTTTCAATTCCTGAAAACCTTTGCATTATTTTCGTCACAAAAAACAACATGTGTCTGTTCTTGGGTATCCAAACCCGATATTGAACTCAGTGACAAAGGTGTGTCGAAATGTCTCGTAGGAAATTTCCATGCCTGGTTCTTATTTAAAAACATTGACAGAAGCTCCTTTGACATTTAAATTTTCAGGTAAGTACACTTTGGTACTGTCATGAAGGCTGTAATGAGCCCGTCTACCTTTTAAAGAACAAAAAAAGCTCATCATAGCTTCGCGTGTAGCCTCTGGGACTTTACGAGGTCGATTAAAATGTTTTCCTCTGTTATCTACGGGGAGATTTACCAGTGGTCATTATTGACTGCTTGATTCTGTGTAGCCTAAAAGGTTTAACACCAAAAAAGAGACTGAAAGGCCTTAAAACAAACAGGGATCTCAACGGCAGACTCATCTCTCACAACTCTAACTTTGTATGAAAAAAGAACCTTCGTTCATTCTAGCTTGGTTTTCGTCTAGCCGAGGTCTCCTCCGAGAAACAGGATGCAACGCAATTAGTCCACCCAAGTAGCTGTTTTGAGCATTGGTACCTCCTTCACGCCCTATGTCATTGAATTGTTTAATTAAGGAATTTCTCTCTTCTGGTGTAACTTGTTGAAAACATTCGTATCGTTTACAACGGCAATCTTCACCCGTTTTCATATGAGCAAGCCCGTAGCCTTTTTTTGGCGACATCCCTAACTCTCCACCATTTATTTTTCGTTTTTTTTTCGTAGTTTTTACTTCACTTACCCTAGTGGCTTCATCATCACTTTCACTTTGCAGCTCACCGTCAATCATTTTCAAGTGATTGGGCACTAAACACAATATTCACCAACGCTAATTCAAATAACGCACACCAAATAAACACTAATAACCTAAAACTTCACTTCAACAGTACAAACTAACACAACAGAGACAATAAGGAGTGTGTTGTTTAGTCTGCTACAGCTGAACCACAGAGTATGGATTGTTTGCGCATGCGCTAAGGTCAGCTGACTGTGGGACTCAGTTGCTTTTTCCCCTGAACCAGATGGACTGAGTTAGTTTTTCCCCTGCGGTACAACATTTTAAATGGCTGTATCTTGTAAACTCAGTTAGTTATTCTCCTGCAGCTTTTGGCATGTTAAAATATGGACCACAGACTATCGAATGGCATCATAATCTGTAAATCGATTTTTTTGGACTAAGTTGGTTTTTCTCCTGCACCCTTCATTTATTTCCTTGAATTACATGTTAATAGAATATAAATTTCTTTCTTAAATTGTATCTAACTCATTAAAATACTCATTCATCTTTTCGTAAATCAAGAATAAGTAATTTAATTAACTATTTGGGGATGTGCATGGTGTTCAAAGGAGAACATTAAATATTAGCCAATTCCCAAACTTTGTAGCTTAATTAAATTTACTCATAAGTAAATCGACCACCACAATTACGCTTGATCTAGACAAATTGTTGCCATTCAAATCTTGCTTTTTGGAGGTACTCCTTAGTTATTGACACATTGGCTTTGATTGAGTGATACAACTAAGTCATACCAGTGAATTATTTTGTCTGTACTAAAAATTTCCAACACCATCTCTCGAGGTTTAAAACTAAAAGAATGATTATTTTAAATTATGGGAAACATCAGGTTGGATAAGCCTCAGGACACAGTGGAAGGTTTGACAGATCACCCTGCAGCTTCTACACTGGGGCTTGACACCTTTATCTCTCAAATTGATACTACTGTAGCGATTCTGTGCTTCACAACCCCTCAAGCAATATATTGTCCTTCACCGTTGGACCCTCTTCCCTCGGTAGTCACGATGGCCCACTTTTTCACGACATTACTATCCTGAATTTAACCAAAAGTATCCAGAGTCAAAATAGAACTGCTACTTTTAGAATGTGACACAGCACACCTAACGAACTCAGCTTAATCTGTATACTTAGTTGAAATTAAATGAATCTGAAATTATATAGGTCTTAAAAAAACGAAAAGAAAAACATCTTACAAAGTTTGTGAAATTTAATTTTTATATAAACATTATTTCTGTTCTTTGGTATTTCTACAAGAAAATTTTACATTTTATGATATGATTTTGCCTATGATTATTACTAATAGTGTAAAATCTGACGAGACATTGTAAAGCAATGCTATAATACAATAAGATAACTATAAAGAGGATATTTTACATAACTACCTGCTCAGGGTGGTTTTACTGCATTATCTTGTGGTGTAACAGGATCATCATTAGTAGCCCTATCTGGACGCCAACGGCATACCAGCATCTATGACATCATCAGTGACGTCATTGCAAAGAAACAGGGTCCACTGAAATCCGCCTTGTCGGATCAAGCCTGAAAGCACAGGGTGGTATTTGATGGAACGAGTTGGATATTAAATTGAATAGTTTAGGATAAATCTCCCTCTTTATGACCATTTGGAGAATATATCCAAGGGGAGAGGGTAGCCTGAAATGTTGTTATAATGCACAAATAAGCTCTTTATTTTAACAGATGAAGTTAGAACCATTGTAGGTCCGTGTTTACACATATAAATGAAAAACTTTTACCTAACTATTAATTACAAAAAGAGTGACATAGCTTTCTGCGTGGATAAGGGTGGAGTAAGGGTTGCCTCCTATTGAGATCGACGAGGAAGGGTTTTGGGCATTAGTTTCAATGACATTCTGTCATGACTCCTTGGAAGAAGGGAAAACCAACTCTGTACCAGTCTCTCCAGTCAAAGCAGGCAGGGGGTGGCACGTTCTTCTGTCTGGGCAACTTTAACTGACTTCAGCACTTTGGTAGTCCCACTTTGGGAACTCCAACAGTCATCTCTCCAACAGTAGACTAGATCTATCGATTTACCCTTGTACTCCAATATCTTTAAATAATTATATCACTAGATAATTACTTCAAGTTTACATTATTCATTTTACTTTTTCGAGGCCTATAAATATATATATATATATATATATATATATATATATATATATATATATATATATATATATATATTTTAATTTTCTAAAAGATAAATATAGAATAATAAATAACTTACCATATGTTGTTTTTATATTTATTGTTTGGTAAACATTTAATATTTATTTTTTGTGAAGTTATTTGACGATGAAAAATTTCATTTTTAAACGAGTTGTAAAAGTAATATAAATATTTCAAAATTTGTATTAATTTCCTAGTGGCAATTAATAAAAAAATTTGTCCAGATTCAACAGATACATCGGTTTTGGTGTATCCGGTATAGATTCAACTGGTAGGTGTACTCGTAAACCAGCCAGAAGTGAACCCTCCTGAGAAAATATAAAGAATATATTATAACTTGTTATAAAAGTTTTTTGAATAATTAAAATGTAGAAACACTACATACGTGACCATTAATACCAAACGTAAAGGTTTCTTCATCAGTATTAAAATAATAAAATTTTAAACTCGCTTGCTTGTTTGAAAATAATATTGTACAGGTAATAATAGTTGTAAAAATTGGTAAGAATGATCAAAACGAGAAAAGAGCAAAATTCCAAATTTTAGAATCCTATTGTTTTTATTTGTAAATCTGGTTGCTTTACATAAAATATATACATTCAGAATTCAGATAAAAATTTCGATTATTAAGGATTCATAGAAGATGTGAATATAAACATTTTTTGTCCAATACAAAAAAGTTGCAAATGTTTCGTTCCGAGAAAACTGAAAATTTGTAAAACGCCTCCTTGTAGGCAACACGTTGTATTCCCTTTGTGATTCGGTCAAAAACACAAAGGTACTGAAACTAAATGTGTTTTTCTTCTTAACTACAAATAAAAGAACCACTTTATGCAAACAAGAATGCAAAAATATATTATTAAAATACATATTATTAAGTAGGAAGTGGGAGAAAACCCCCGACTCTTTCAAAATGCGAGACAGTAATAAACCAGAGAGGAGGCATTATAAATCTTCGCAAAGTTATGTACCCAACAGCAAATGTGTTCACAAGAGGATATGTTTCTGAAGTATTACCATAAAGATAACAATACATAATTGAACCATTTGTCTAATAATTACTAAAGAGCAAAAGTTTTGTTTGTTTGCTCTTAACAGTGATTGTGATATCAATATGTGTAAATATTATTTTCTATGCTACAATGAACGATGTTTTTCTGTTATTCCATTATGAATTTTACTCTATTTTGCTCTAAACAATACTTACAATGAGTTGATTAATTGGAAATTCGTGTAAACGTTTTAAACTAGTTTAAAATCAACGCAGAAATACACTACCAAAGCATTTGTCACTATATGCTTTGAAACAGACGTTACAGAAATATAAAATATACTGTCAGTGGTAAAACATTAAAATGAAGGAAAATACTAAGAAAATTAAATGGTTGAACTACTTGTCTCTTGCACTGACACCAACTCGGTGAGTAACTTCAACCCTCAGTGTCTCCACAGTTCAATATCATGATCTTGGATGTTTAGTAAAGCGACCAATTTCTGAGTTGCTTGCTAACAATCAGGGCACTGCCAAATTACTTCCTCTCTAAATTTCACCAAGGTTTATGTCCCTTATTGTTTCTAATTGGGACATTCTTTCACAATTACAGTACCCTAGTGGCGTGTCTACTTTATATTACCATGGTAACTGTTTTGTGAAGTCGACCGAATCAGACAATCTGATAATGCTGACTTGCTTTGGGCAGCGCTAAATTACATCCTCCTAAATGTTCCAATTTCCGGGTTAATTAAGACCCGCACTGCCCTTAGTCGGAACTGAAACAAACAAATTATTCTCATGTTATTATCTTATGTACGCATGCCCAAGTATCTACCTCAACCATACAAAATATCAATGATAGCTTGCTCATTTACATATTACTAAATCTATATATGTATAATTTCACATAGTATACTCGTGTATTGTATTTGTACTAGTTCGTATTAAAGAGATACACGGACTATGTTAAGTGGTTCTTTATAGACTTATTTTCATTCGTAATTTTTAAATCGATTATAATACAAGTCTTTTTAAGGGTAAACTATCCAATTTCATTTTCAAATTTTAACTAACCCCATCAGGCTGTGACCTTTCGGTTAGAGAGCCTCAGACATACCTATTCCTACCACTACACCTTCCACTATCTCTACCCTACCACTACCACTATCCCTACCCTTATCCTCACCCCTACCCATACAGCTATTGCTACCTACCCCTACCTCTATCCCTAACACTACTCCTACCACTACCCCTACCATACCCCTACCCCTACCATACCACTACAACTACACATACCATACCCGTAGCCCTACTACTACCCCAACCCTACCCCTACCCTACCACTACTACTATCCCTACCCTTATCCTTATCCCTACCCATACACCTACACCTACCTACCCCTACCACTACCCTAACACTACTCCTACAACTACCCCAACCATACCACTACCCCAACCATACCCCTACCACTAACCACACCATACACTACCACTACTCCTACCATACCACTACCATACCACTACCCCTACCATAACCCTACCACTACCATACCACTACCCCTACCATACCCCTACCAATAACCATACCATACACTACCACTACCCCTACTCCTACTACCTGTCAGTGAACATTTCACTGTTTACTTCTCTCTTTCACAGGAGAGTTATACAGATTGTTTAAAAGCAAATTAAGATATAGCCTACATTACCATACTGAAATATTACTAACAAATTCAATCTATTTGACAAGTTCTAATATTATTTCAGCAATTTATTTATACAATTTTCAATAATAAACTTCAGCTTTTTGAGACAGTAGAATTAAGGCTATAATCTTGTTACTATTAAAACTGTTCATGCATTACTTTGATGTTTGGCAAGTTTGTCAAAGGAACTCTGAAGGTCTGGCTGAATCTAACTTTCGTCTCGAGTTTGAATACAGATGTATGAAGAGTGACAGAGAGAGAGAGAGGTCTTTGTCCCAAGCTTCTACTTCCCACAAAATCGCTTCCGGCCCTTCTGCCTTCCTTCCGTTGTCTTCTTCTGTTGCTCACCCACGTACGCGTGCAGTTATAAATACGCCACGTCTCGAATTTGGTATTATTAGGTCACATCACGATCAGTTATAATGTTTTCTAGATCAGTTATTTTAATTTTGTTATTCGTGTTAGAAATCTATTGATTTTCTTTATAAATAAAAACAATTTATTAAGAGTGTAGGAGTCTTAATTTTGATCTACTTCTTAATTAATTAATTTATTTATTTTATTTACATGCAACAATACAGGTTACACACCCAATTACATAGTGCATGTTTAAATTAAGATGACATGCAATAATATCCACACAATAAAATATAATCCAGTCCAGTCCAGTGTTCCACCAAAATAGTTCCCATTAAATAGATAATTAAGCCTAAAGATAAATAACAGATACACACACACACACACACACACACACACACACACACACACACACACACACACACACACACACACACACACACACACACACACACACACACACACACACACACACACACACACACATATAGATATAACAACGTATCTATAATAAAATTATAAACAAAATAACAACAATAATAAATAATCATAAATATTAACAAAGTCAAGATAAGCCATAACAAAAAGTGTGTGTGTGTGTGTGTGTGTGTGTGTGTGTGTGTGTGTGTGTGTGTGTGTGTGTGTAATTAAAAGTATAAACATCTTAATAAAAATATTGGTAGTGTAGTATATCTGTTAAATGTGTATATGTAAGGTATTAGATAGTCTGGCTCAGTTTATATCCCTCTGACAAAGTCTTTTGTATTGATTAATATTATGTAAAAATATATCAACCTCCCCAGGCAAAGAATTATGCAATCTCATCATTGTATTCAAAGGTGATGAAAAATGTGCCATTGTACGAATTATTAATCTACCATTGTGCCATTGTGGTAATTTATAATAGATTTACGAAAGCATTCAAACTAACAAGTCCATTATCAAAAATGTTTTATTTGTTGCTGAATTTGTGTATGTTATTGTTATAATTTATGGCTAGGGCCGTAACTATCTATTCCCACGCCCCGTGCAAATCAATTTTTGCCACTATTCTCCAACCTTACATGATATGAATGAAATGTAATGACTATATAATTGCATTGCACTTCTAGTAATGGATAAACGTTTTTCAGTCTACGTAGCGTTAGACCCCTTGAAATTTATGAAATGTTGCATCCCTTATTTTTACTAAACATATTTTTTATTTAAAATTATTATTTATAATAAACTGTTTAAAAGTATAAGCGGTTAATAAAAATTTGCTACCGTTATGAGTTACAACAGGAACATGACGTTTCGAAAAATGGTATCTGCATCCTTCATCAGGTGTAAAATTTGGTAACGTAATTATGCGAGCAAAAAAGGTAAATAACTCCAGAAATAGTAATGATATTAGACTAAAAATCATGAAATGTAGTATGGTACATAATAATATATAGGTAAGGCAACTACAATTCTTCATAAAAAGAAGTTTTTTAATAACATTTTCTTGGAGCATTCGGAGTTTTTGGTAGTGGAGCGGATGGCTACCATATCGCTTCACATTTCACCAAGACAAAACTTCATTTTACTGCACTGTTACAAATAAATTTATATCATTAATATTTGTTTAATTGTTTTAGTTACTTAGCGTAGTAATTGAGCGCACTTAGATCCATGCCGCCCGAATTCACACATTATACCCCGGTCGATGCCATCCTGCGAACTTACACATTATACCCCAGTCCTGTGAATAAACACATTACACCCCGGTCCTGTGAATAAACACATTACACTCCGGTCCTGTGAAGTTAAACATTATACCTCGGTCCTGTGAAATCACACATTATACCCCGGTCCTGTGAATAAACACATTACACCCCGGTCCTGTGAATAAACACATTACACTCCAGTCCTGTGAATAAACACATTACACCCCGGTCCTGTGAATAAACACATTACACTCCGGTCCTGTGAATAAACACATTACACTCCGGTCCTGTGAAGTTAATCATTATACCCCGGTCCTGTGAAGTCACAAACTTTACCCCAGTTGATGCCGCTATGTGAACTTACACGTTATACAACGGTCCGTCAAATATTTAATTTTCTTATCAGTTTTTTATAACAGTTCTACTGTTTAATTTTTACATGACATTACCGTATCCGTTCCTGATGGAACTGTAATTCTCTTTCATATAAATAATGGAATTTGTGGGATGTAGAAATACAGTTTATATAATAACAATCACTTATAGTGCACACAAATATAACTAATTATGTGTTTGATAAACATATTTAGATTTGAACAAACAATGAATCCAAACAGGCGTGTAGGAGGTAACACCTGCTTTCACCCCCTTGTCTTCTTATCAAAGTCGTATTAACATCTTGTTATAAGGTGTGTTGTTGTTTATATGCCCTTATACAATATACACAATACACATGTGTATAATGTACTGGGTTCTAAATGTAAACTGCCTCGAACTGACTGCGGTATAACTAGATAATGTAGAAGTATTGAGATAAATATAAACCTCCTTTCTCTACAAATTACACGTGAGATTTGGTTTGAAAACTGGTGTAACTGTCTTTAATAACATATTCTCCACAAAGTGTTAACATGTGTGTTCTGAATGTAAACTGCCTCGTACTGACTGCGGTATAACTAGATAATGTAGAAGTATTGAGATAAATATAAACCTCCTTTCTCTACAAATTACACGTGAGATTTGGTTTGAAAACTGGTGTAACTGTCTTTAATAACATATTCTCCACAAAGTGTTAACATGTGTGTTCTGAATGTAAACTGCCTCGTACTGACTGCGGTATAACTAGATAATGTAGAAGTATTGAGATAAATATAAACCTCCTTTCTCTACAAATTACACGTGAGATTTGGTTTGAAAACTGGTGTAACTGTCTTTAATAACATATTCTCCACAAAGTGTTAACATGTGTGTTCTGAATGTAAACTGTCTCGAACTGACTGCGGTATAACTAGATAATGTAGAAGTATTGAGATAAATATAAACCTCCTTTCTCTACAAATTACACGTGAGATTTGGTTTGAAAACTGGTGTAACTGTCTTTAATAACATATTCTCCACAAAGTGTTAACATGTGTGTTCTGAATGTAAACTGTCTCGAACTGACTGCGGTATAACTAGATAATGTAAAGTATTGAGATAAATATAAACCTCCTTTCTCTACAAATTACACGTGAGATTTGGTTTGAAAACTGGTGTAACTGTCTTTAATAACATATTCTCCACAAAGTGTTAACATGTGTGTTCTGAATGTAAACTGTCTCGAACTGACTGCGGTATAACTAGATAATGTAAAGTATTGAGATAAATATAAACCTCCTTTCTCTACAAATTACACGTGAGATTTGGTTTGAAAACTGGTGTACCTGTCTTTAATAACATATTCTCCACAAAGTGTTAACATGTGTGTTCTGAATGTAAACTGCCTCGAACTGACTGCTGTATAACTAGATAATGTAGAAGTATTGAGATAAATATAAACCTCCATTCTCTACAAATTACACGTGAGATTTGGTTTGAAAACTGGTGTAACTGTCTTTAATAACATATTCTCCACAAAGTGTTAACATGTGTGTTCTGAATGTAAACTGTCTCGAACTGACTGCGGTATAACTAGATAATGTAGAAGTATTGAGATAAATATAAACCTCCTTTCTCTACAAATTACACGTGAGATTTGGTTTGAAAACTGGTGTAACTGTCTTTAATAACATATTCTCCACAAAGTGTTAACATGTGTGTTCTGAATGTAAACTGCCTCGAACTGACTGCGGTATAACTAGATAATGTAGAAGTATTGAGATAAATATAAACCTCCTTTCTCTACATATTACACGTGAGATTTGGTTTGAAAACTGGTGTAACTGTCTTTAATAACATATTCTCCACAAAGTGTTAACATAGTTTTGGTTGGTAGTGTTTATAACATGGTTTGTCGTATATTCAAATCGTAAAAGTGTTTTGTGTGAACCTCAGTTGTGTTATACATCATTTTAAAACCTGCTATATACCTAATACTGATAAAGCAAGAATTGTTATATTAACGCATTAAACTAAAAAATCTAATACGAATATATACATGATTTTATACGTGTATAAACTTAATTTTTGTACGGAGAGATTGATTTTAAAGAAGGATTAAAAAACCTTTTGTTGTCCATCGTGAACGAAGTTGTATATCATAAATATAGTAATGAAAATGTTCGTGAGATGATTCCAAATACTGATTGGCTTCAAAAATTCAGAACAGACACAATATAAGTAAACGTAAATACATTTAGTTTTTTGTTTTACTTACTTGCCTATTTATTATCAGCAATTTAATATCAACATGGTTTTCGCATAAAAAACAAAACTGAAAAAATAACTTTGACTAATCTAACAAGCATTTCCAGAAGCTTTTAATTGCTTAAAAACTTAATAAACTGAAAGGCCCTTTATTTCCACTGTGTAAACCTTGTATGCAGGGCAGAAAATTGTTGTTTTTTATCTTTTAATTTTGTAAGATGATGTACTCGATTTACTATACATTGTATGATTAATAATATTGAATCAATCAATTATATCCATACCTTTAGATGCATGAAGTTGGATTGAGGGAATAACTATGTATCGGTAGATATCAGCATATTCTAATAACAGTTCTTGCAAGGTGTTCCCTGTCGATAATGAAGTAATCTCTAACTGAGTGTTACCTGTGTTGCAGAGTTGTATTGTCCATGGACCTGGGACCAAGTGTTGTGTTGGCCACCCACGAAGGCAGGCACCACTGCCACCCAACGATGTCCCAGAGACAAGGGCATAGATCCAACCAGTAAGTTAGCCTGCAGTAGTATAAATGTTGAGGGGTAACAGCTGCTGGGCATCAAGGCAAGTGAATACTGAGGGGGCATATGGTGAACATAAAATATGAAAAACAGTTAGGAAGTCAACTACTCAACCTTATTATAGTTAGAAAATTAGGTGGTATAGTTAAAGAGGTTGCCACTCAACATTTACAAACTCAGGGAGAGAGCTACTAATCTTAGTTACGTAACAAGCTTTCGTTTTGATACATCTAATGGGATGGGCAGTCAACCTGGATGTTGCCAGTAAGATGAGTAGTCAAACTTGATATAGTTAGTGAGATACTTAGTCAACCTTGATATAATTAGTGAGATGCACAGACAAACTTTATATTTTCCAGTAAAACGCGGTATAGTCAGAGGGATGCCAAAGCAACCATGATATAATTAGTAATATATACAATAAAACTTGATATAGTTAGTGAGATGCCCAGTCAGCCCTGTTATAGTTAGTGAGATATTCAACCGTTATATGGTTAGTGAGATGCCCAGTCAGCCCTGGTATAGTTAGTGAGATACTCAACCGTTATATAGTTAGTGAGATGCCCAGTCAAACGTGATGGTAGATAGTGAGATGCACAGTGAAACTTTATATAGTTAGCGAGATTTCCAGTCAAACCTGGTATAGTTAGTGAGGTGCCCAGGCCATCTTGATATAATTAGTGAGGTGCCCAGTGAACCTTGATGAAGTTAGTGAGGTGTTCAGTGAACCTATGGTAGCCAATGAAATTGTGCGTAATAAGGAAGACAACTACTTGACCTCAGTCCATAATTTGCTGAATACCAAAAATTTTCATAAATAATTGATCGCTTCAAACACAATTATACAATTACGGGTGGTAGCGCTGTCACAAAATAAAAATATTAAATATAAGTATAAATATAAATATAAGTATCAAAACCGAGTGATAACAGTGACTAAGTGTAGGAAATACCATTTTAATTCCCCTATGTCACTCAAAACTCATTTTAAATTACAAAATTTTCATTATTTTTACATCTTAGGTATATTTATTTCTATCTAATTTTGTCACTCCTTTTTTAAGCAAATCAACCTGTGTATCTATCTATAAATAATCTCGATTATGAAAAATAGTTCGTAACTAAACTTTTAGAAAACTAAAATTTATATGGTACGAGATCCTTTGGTACGATGGTCAAGGTTGCTGTTGGAGCCAAGCAGACAGGAGGTCGAAACAGAAAGCAGTGTTTTACATCATTAGATGCACTGTTTTATGTAGATATCTTTAAAAATATTTACACATTTTCGTCAAAACAAATAAGAGACAAATACAAGAGGATGAAGAGCCAAAGTCGTCATAGTCGTATCACTATTCAGTGATACAAGTAATGCTACGTTTCGAGATCTAGATCTGGTCTCTTCCTCTGGTGGATAACTAACCAAACACCAACTACAATCAACGTTAAAATATGCAAATTATACCAGTGCGTTTGATACGCAAAGTCAAGAACCACAACAAACATCCATATCAACTTTTAATAAAACAGACTCTATTAAAAGCAGAACTAAATACCACAGATCACAAAAAGTTTGCGCCGATTAACCAACCACTGGCAACTAACCAGTGGAGTGTTTGCAGGGGCAATTTAAACGGATGGTCAATACATCCTAGACTCCCTTTCGTGTTGTAAATATACTTAGCAACGTAAATATATTGTTACCGACTAAGGGGATTTAGGAAGACATTAGAGCAAATATGATATTTTAACCCTTCGGGCGCGGATCGTGGGTATATTAGCGGATCATCAAGATCGCTTAAACGTGGTAGCGGCTATACACACATTGCGCTCTCCCGGTAAATAACTAAGCTAGGTGTTAGCTGTTAAAATATGCAGCAGAGAGCAGTTAGGCGTTCATTTCTACAGTATGGACTAAACAAAGTGATTTTTGACTGCTGTTTAGAGTGATTACCGATCCATAAAAAGACGCTAAGCAACAGCTCGTTTTTTTCGATTGTTTCCTGATTTAGAAATGCCTATGTAAACCAGATGTAACATTTTAATGGTAAACTAATATAATAACCCAACTAGTTATTTTTGTAATTGGACAGGATAGCACTAATATTGTCTTTGTGGGTGTTTGTGTCTACATTTTACACATGCAAATACCTCCCATGACGTAAATACCTTATACACAATACGTTATATACACGTTACAAACTTTTACCATAAGGATTAAAAACGAGTTTAGCTTTGTTTGTTATAATATATTTAAAAAATCAAAAATAAGAATGAAAATTTATGGAATAAAAAACAATTCTACAAACTACACGTTTTCTCAGATTATAGCTTAGTATTTTAAAAGTTAATTATTCTTCAACCCCTTATAAACATAAAAATAAATACAGCTATAACCAAATCTTCGAACTCGATTGTGAAAATAATGTCTGACCAGAGATGTGTGAACTGGAAAATTTAGACGTTTTTATGCCACTAACCGCGTAATTATTTCCCTATAACTTTTAAACCAAGCAAATAAAATAAACTATCACATAAAAAGCACTTTGGGTTAAAAATGCACTGAAAATAAATTCGTACTTTGTCAAAGAGTAAAGGAGCAATTTGTGACCAGAATCACGACAAATTACATACCGACAATCAAGTCTGATGAGTTAAATGTTGAGTTCTGGGCATTGGCCGACATATTAGTGGCGAGACAAGTAATCACAGTACAACGGTCGCCTGGCAATGACCCGGATAGTAACTTCCCCTCTCCACCCCTTACTTTCCACCAACCACCCCTCCGTGTCACAAAAACTGTTGAGCTGGATTATTACCCTTGGTTGATTTCTCTATCCAACAGCGTGTTTACAAAACCTCATTTTTAAGTGGGAGGTGAGAACGAGTTGTCTCGTTAAGTTTATATTTTACAGTCTGTATTTTCCTGGCAATGTACTTTTTGATATGGTTCTAAAATTACGTATCATGGTGTAGAAAACCCACACATCAATATAGAACACATGTTCAACCAAAGACTAAAGAGAACGCAAACAACCACTGCGGAGGCTGTGAGAAAGCTGTGAATGCAGGGTTGAGTGAAATCCCGGAGAGCACAAAAGAACTCATTAGTGACGTAGAAATATGACATACTGCGTACAACCTTGGAGCCATAACGCGTACTTTCCGAAACTAACAATGTTGGTAAACAATCACTTCAATTTATTAGGCATTAAAATTACTTGAAGGACATTTCGTCGGTCTTATAAAAAATGCCAAGTATGTAAAGTGATCAAAAATATTGGTTGCATTTGATTTTAGTCTTTCAGAAGGCTGGTAAAAATGTTCTGCCGTCTGTCTGTTTATTAATAGGACATCTCGAAAAAGGACTGAGCTACGGGGTGAAACTTTGTATGAACCATTTCTACATAGGCCTGTTTACAAAGTTCAGCGACTATTCTATCCTTCGCAATGCCTGTTACGTGTCACGTCTATCTTATAAAAACAATCAAATAATTTTTAAATTCCCAAATAACAGCTTAATTAATTAGGGTCTTTTTCGTTTAAGGGCCAGCACCTTACAAACATACTATACCTGACTGACAGTGCATTTAATCGTTTTTTTGGTGTTAGTTCGTAGGGCAGTAGTCCAGGTACTACTTGTAGTATAAACTCGTCTTATCTTATCACTGATAAACGCGCGCTGCTTATCTTTTGCCTGTAATGAAACCTGCGTTAGTTCTGTCTGAGTTTTTTGTGTGGTGGGTTGATCTGGGCTTGGACTTTACAAGCTCGAGTTAATTTTGTTTTTTTCTAAAAGAGCAAGCAGCGCAAAGCGCTGCGCAGCGGGCAAGCATCGCGTGTTCTGAGTTTTGAATAGGCAAGCTAGGGTGGCCCTTAAACGAAAAAGACTCCATTAGTTAATTAAAATATTTGAATTTTGATAAATTAGTTTTATTTACTTACAAGAGATGAAATAATAGAGTAGGTGGTAACAAAACAATATAAAAATCTCATCTGACGAATCATTTTATCGGTACTACCTTTTATGTCAAAACCTCACAAGTAGTACGATTTAGTAATCCTACAAAACCACTGGACGTTTGTATCTATATCAAAAATGGTTTGTGCTTCTCTAGGATGATCAACTGAAGGATATAAATTAACTTAGAATCTCAACTTTATGTTAGCAGAACTGCATTTAAATATACATATCTCATGAAAAATTTCTTTCTCTCCTTATGTCCAGGAAGTAAACGTATTAATATATTACTGTACGAACGAACAAACTGAAGTCATTATTTTGTCAAGAAATACACAATTTTTCGATTCGAAAAAATTAATGAAAGAAATATCACACAGACGGATCGTCGGACGGGCAGAGAGACGTACGGACTGCCCTTTGACCTCAAAAGCAAGACCAAGATAACCTTATGTATCGTTCAGATCTCCAGGACTTTTCTATCAAGATTTATCACACAGACGGATCATCGGACGGGCAGAGAGACGTACGGACTGCCCTTTGACCTCAAAAGCAAGACCAAGATAACCTTATGTATCGTTCAGATCTCCAGGACTTTTCTATCAAGAGTTATCACACAGACGGATCATCGGACGGACAGAGAGACGTACGGACTGCACTTTGACCCCAAAATAAATAGAGTTCTTCCTCGTCTA
Source organism: Homalodisca vitripennis (assembly GCF_021130785.1). Classification (NCBI taxonomy): domain Eukaryota; kingdom Metazoa; phylum Arthropoda; class Insecta; order Hemiptera; family Cicadellidae; genus Homalodisca; species Homalodisca vitripennis. The sequence continues at coordinate 117,971,130 of NC_060210.1, read as the reverse complement.
AGATAACTTTGTGTATCTCTCGGATCTCCTGGACGTTTCTATCAAGACTTTTTGCTCCCACGGACACATCGACGGACAACGGCATAGGTTTAAGGAGAGACTGGCGGGTTGTTAATAATTGATGGCGTTATATTATACAGAGTTGTATAACGCTTGGCCTAGAATGTCAGTGAACTCAAGGCAAAACGAATCCAAATGAAAACACGTGAATTATTTATTGTTTACCTGACTAGTGAAGGATCACCGGGGTCTGTGACCTGACTAGTATTGACCAACACGGCTTTACATCTCGTGTCCCTACATTGTTCTCCTCTGGCTGTTGTTGAATAGACCATCAAATTTAACACTTGCACTAACTTTAATGAAGGAATAATAAAGCACAACTAGCAATCAGAATTATAATGAAATCTGATTGCAACTTCTAGTCCATGTGATGATTAACTGACATTTGATAACTGTCTTTCATTAGTAGTTTCAATATGTTGTAAATATGAAAATTAATGAATAGTTTACGCATGTGTCAGGTTTTATTCATGAATAAAGTGACATCCGTGTAAATTATATGTTACAAATGTAGTATAAAGGTGTACGAAACGGACGAAAAACATGGGGTTGGCGATCTTTGAGATCGTAGTAATAAATACCCGATATATAAAGTTTAATTAAGGCAAATAAAACTTACAAGCATCACTTTTGTGTGTTACAACAAAATATAAGATGCCACGTTGATACCAAAATATAGTAATAATAAACTACAATGATACGAGTATATAGGGTGTGGGGTCTAGTAGTTCCAATGGTCTTTGTTCGAAATTTTTCATATGAACTTCATAATTTAATACAACTTTAAAATGACATCTCTTTACTTTAATTCTGACTTACACATGCTGTATCTTAACTCAAAATTGCAGCTGTAGTCACAAAAAAGAAGATTGGATCAAAGTTTGATAAGGATCTTTATAGAAGTAATACATGAAGTTTAAGTACTAGAATGCGATCTCGAATTACCTGAAACAAAATCGCGACAGGATTAGCCATTTATCAATATACTTTATAATCACGACAACGTGATCTCGTCAGAAGGTCCACTATAACTCATATCTGTATTAATCTGGCTAATAACATATCATCATAGGTCCATTGATTTTACTACACACAAATTTATTTAATAATACATTTAAAATTAATATGTAGTATGAAAGGACTAATTTATAACACCAAACATTTAAACTTTACTTACGGACAAGGCACGCGATGTAGTAACCTGTGAAGTGTCGAACGGCTACTAAGTTCAAGAAGGCAAACATTACTACGCATGCCAATTATGTAATTATTTTGCCAAGATTTTATTCTAAGAACATCTGAGAAAACACCACTATTCATAACGAGTAACTTATATATAGTATATGAAATGCTACTATATATACTAAATTATACAGACAGTTGGAAAAATTTACTAGTCACTATTATAGGTTGCCTGCATTCAAAAAGGTATAACAGCTAGTTGTGCGAGTAAAAAGAACATTTACTTGGATCTACCAGTTCAGGTTAGAATGAGATGAGTATTAATTGGCATGCAAACTCTAGTGTCCAAATCTTTGATTATGTAACAGTTTTTGACAAGATACGAGTATTTGATCCAATACACAGTTTGTTGCCACTTGAACCGTTGTTGAGCGATATCAAGCGAATGTAAGATAGAATATGGCGCTTCTAAGAAACTTTAGAGGACAACAGAAATAGTGCAGTCATTGAAGCATTATTGGTCCGAATTTTTTTACTGTGAACCGAATTGCATAAAATTTTGGAATTAGGTCCATCTTAACCTTAACTTCAAAAGTGAAAATGATTTGAACTCCGCAACCACCCTGGGGGTGGTTGCCACCCCTTCTCGGGGGTGAATTGTTTTTTCTTCTAAAATAACCTCGGATATCGATAGAAGGCCTAATTTTAAGCAAAAGATCATCTATAAAGTTTTTCGAAAAATCCAATAATTTTCAAGTTATTGGCAATTTAAAATTCTCATTTTTTTCACGTTTTTCATCGGTTTTTTTTGCAAATATCTCCAAAAATACACGTTTATCGAAAATATTATAAATAACAAAATTGTATCAGGTAAATAATTAAACAATTTGGTTTTTTATAAAGTATTCTAAGTGCAATATTAAGCTAGATATTAAAGATCAAAGCAGTTTTTTTATTGTGTCTTCTGAAATTTAATCGATGTGGTCAATGCCATCTAGCGGCGAGCAGATGCATTTTAGGCATTCTAATAAAAAAGGGTTTTGTAGTGCTTGAAATAGGCTTCAAAATGAGCACTATTAAAAGTCTTTTTGCACGTAAAATAAGTGAGCTGTATTTCAAATAAGAGGAGCATCTAATGTTTTTTCTTTTAAACCAATGGGTTTCACAAGCGCTATTTCCACCAAAATTAAAACTAATCGTATTCCGCCTAGAACTAACTTTATTGTGAAGGGTTTGATAGATTTTATCAGTTTGGGTGCTTCAGGATACATATTTTTTCAAAAAAAGTCACGATTAAAAAAATTTCAAATTTTTAAAAAAACCATCTTTTTTTCATTAATATCTCCAAAATGACGACATATACGTATAAAAGTGTAAGAATTAAACATTTAGGTATTTTTCTGACAAACAATTTGGGTTTTTTGTTTTTATGTCAAAACAAAAATTTACGGAGATATGATTGTTTTAAAGAGCGCGTGGCAGCGCAATCACAGCCTCTCTTAAGCCCTTTAACCCTTCACCGTTTGAGAAAAATATTTTTTACTATATATTTTCAATGAAGGATGTTGTAGCTCTCTTAATTACCTTTACAATGATTTTTTATAAATTGTGATAGCATGAAAATTGAAGGAGTTATGGTCCAAAAACTTATGATATTTCTACTTCTACTATTTATTATGTATTCTACTAAGTAACTGAAAATTTCGGAGTGTGAATATCTGGAGCAATGTGAAAGTACGCAGTATAATTATAGAGACCCAAAACTATTGTAATTTGTACATATATACATAAATATGGCTCATATATTTTTGAAACGTAGGCATGAATACATACCAACGTTCTTATATGTATATATAACACACATTTGAGTGATTTTATATAATTTGTAAATAATTTATTCAATAAATGATAATTTTTTACTCTAAATCAAATTATTTTTAAATATATAATCATATATATTTACTGTTTTAATTTAGGGGTAGTTTTAAGGGTAGAAAAGCTTAAGAATATGATAATCATTTTCGAGGAGTGTGGAATAATATTTAAATCCTTTTTATTTTATAAAAATTTGTTTAAATTTTTTATCAAGGGGTAGTTTTCAAGGGTTTAAAGGGGGTTAAAAATTTGGTTGATTATTATAGAGAATATAAAATATTACTTACTCTATACTTACATCTTTTTATGTCATACCAAAGTATTTTTTTGTGATTTTTTTCAATTTAGGGGTTGTTTGCAAAGGTTGTAAGATTTTCAAGGGGTTGAAAATGATTTTAATATGAGGTAATTGTGTGTTAGGAAAACACTTTTACAATTTCACCACTTACTATTATAGATGTTTTCTAGCGATAAAATGGCTCAATTTCAATTTTTCCCATTAAGGGGTTGTTTTTACACCCCTTAAAAATAATAGGCGGAGTTTTCAGATCATTTTTTACTTTTGAAGTTAAGGGTAAGATGAGCCTAATTCCAAAATTTCATGCAAATCGGTTCACAGTAAAAAAATTCGGAGGTAAGACCGTATTTTTCGCTTCAATGACTGCACTAAAAATCAATGTAAAATCTATGTTCAAACTTAAAAACGTATAAAATTACCATTAACGACATAAAATAAATGTATGTATCCATGAGGCAGTGTGAGTTAAAAGTATAGATACACTCTGTTTAGTTTTTGATGGATAAAGATGGAAGGATGGAACTCGGGACACCTTTCTACGAAATAGAAGTTAAATTTTTATCCATTGTTACAAATTTGCCCATTTGGGGCGGTTCAAAATATTTCAATATAAAAAGGTATTACATGACCCATTGAAGGTTGTGCAGGATACATCCACGCATTTAACTTAATTAAATTTAGAGAGCTGTCATTTTGTACTCGTTTGAGATAGAAAGCTCTAGTTTCCACTGTTATTCTTCTTTTATCGAGATCTTTCAAATTCATTAGTTATTTTTATTTTAAATAGTCAAAGTAGTAACAGTGGACTAAAATGTCCATTCCTATTTCGTAAAAATGAACCCGAGTTCCAACCTTCCATAATTATCCATTAAAACCTAAAAAGGGTGTATCCATACTTTTAATTCACACTATATAGGCCTATTAGTTCTATTTTAACACAAATAAAGCACTAAAAATGGTAAAACTTCTCGAATATCTAAGTGTACTTATCAGAAAGTGTAAAAATATTTACAGATATAAAAATACGAGTACTTAATTAACAAGCGAGCAACGTAAACTTATGGAAAAATAAAAATATAAAAATAAATATAGACTAGTTTATTTATCTACTTATAAAATTTGAATGAAGCTTTGGAGTCATGTTCGGTGAAGTTACCAAAAAGTTTAATGTAAAGCGTAATTTACTCTGTTTTCCCGAGAAAATTAATTTTTACAACTATGAACTATTGTAAAAATGTTGAACTTGGAAATGCTTTTAATTTTAAAATAAAATGCGCAGCACTGTTGTAGCCGTAATTACCTCAATATGAGATCAGCGCTGTGACATGTTAACTGAGTTATCCGCGCCGCGTAGTGCCAAGCCGTGTGTGGCGCCCGCAAGGCAGCAGACATGTTTGCGGTAAGTAATTAAATCTGAGGGTCGACCACGGTTCCGCACATGTTTTCGTAAAGTGTTCGTTTACCAGGAGTGAAAGCGACTATTAAGGGTTGAAACCTTTAGTAGACTGGAGTTCGTTTAAATCCCTCAATCTTGTCCCCTCAACTCCTATGTTCAATATAATAAATCATGCATACAAACAAACAACACAGAAATACATCTATCATCAAGACATACTCATTCAGATTGTATAGTGTGGGAGTGCCGATGGCCGAGTGGTCTAAGACGTTGGACTTTGAGTCTGAGTTAGAGATAGCGAAGGTTCAAATCCTGTCTGTGACAGTTGCACTTTTTATCAGTACCATCGACCTTGTACTGTATCGACTCTCCCTCCTATTCTGTTTCATAAGATCCTCGCACAGGTCCTCGAGGTTAAGTGGTAGAGATGACTTTATAGTCCTAACTTAGCCTCTAATAAAGACATTTTTCATTTCATTTCATTTCACAGGCCAGTGGCCCATGAGGACGGAAAAAATAAGATATAAAAGGAGATCGGCTTCTCCTTTTTATTAAAAAACGTGTATTAATATTTCTCTTCGTTTAGTATAAATGTTTATTGTATGTGTCATGCTGTCAATTTATGTCTTATCGAACACATCACCATTGAGCTCATATTAATAAACTATACTACAGTTGTAAATTTTGAATTAGTTAATGTACTGGTCATTTATTAGCTGTTTTGTGAGAACTTTAGTAGTATCTAGTGGTCACAGTTTTTGGAAGAGTTTTTCTTACCAGGGACTTAAACAGCTACATTATTAGAAACAACAGACTTCATTTGACTTACTGTGAACATTACGTTATTATAACGATCGTTTTCTTCTCTGCCTCCCATAAAGGAGGCATTATCGGCGAGGAAAAAGTCACTATGTCCCTATCTGCTATTTGCTATTCGGCTATAATAAGTAGGCTTACGTAGATTAAGTTATACTTCTAGTAGAAAAAAAGTTAAAGATAAAATTTACTTGCGCCCACGTAATATTAACTTGAATTTGGGTACTATTTCACATGCTGTTTTATTTCCTTCCTCAGAGTGGGTTGGCGCCATAGACGCCTAATAATAAATATTATTGGGTGATTAGGTTGTTATTACCCCTCCTAGCCGACTTCACTTTCATTTAGGATGCAGAAAACTAGATACGAACGTTATAATGACATATAGTTTTCATAGTAAGTCAAATAAAGTTTGTTCTTTCTAATGATGCAATTATTTTACGCCTCCGGTAACAGAACATATTCCAAAGATGGTGGCGTCCAGTTAAGACAAAAATATCGAAAAGTAGTTTATTTGATTAGGTACTCGTATTTCCCATAAAACGTACAGTAATAGTGAGAGCAGTAAAACTGCACCATATAGGGACGAACTATTGCTATTATTGACAACTTCAATTATTCTTGTTGGATCGACTCTTAATGCCAGGTTATGGTATCAAGTTTTAAGCTTTCCATAGCCAGTTTACACTGTACTGAGACACGTCAGACTTTATTTTTTTATAATAATATATTTATTTATTTATTTCCAACGGTAAACCATTATAATTAAACAACACATTTGACAAAATAAAATGGCATAGCTGACAATACATGACATAGAAACAGCTGACCAGAAAGACTGCAATAATAAACTTACTACACTATAAATATAAATTATAATATTAAAAAGTAAATCAGTTGCAACCCAAATATAATAATAACGCTTACACTAAGCATACACGTTAAAATTTATGACAATTTCAAACAATTTCCACACGCTTAAAATAATACAGAAATAACCGATCTTAAAATTTTATCCATTCTTATTAAAGACAGTGAATAACACGTAGTTCCATCGGTTGGTCAGCCATAACTCAGTCAGTGAGCGATATATTTAACTATTAAAAGTGTATAATGTATATTTAGAAGGGCGTCCATTGGTACAGTCCTTAACTGCCACAGGAAGTTTATTAAATAATATAAACGTAATTAATGTATAATATTTGAAATATCCATTAAGGTAGGTATTCGTTTTCAACATGTAGTAGAATAACTCTTTGATAGTAGTGGAAATAATTAAAGGCAGTCCTATACCAAATAATTAAACTGGAGAGCTTATCCAGTGACCATTGGACCTATAGTCCGATTTAACCCTTCAACGCATTTTTTCAAGTCCAGTCCAACCCAGTCTGCACCACTTTTTTACCCGTTTTCCTTCATTTTGACTCTAGCAGGAATCTTCTCAATGAAATGCCTTTCTGTAAGACGAGACGGAGGTGACTCGGTTGATGGCTTACCATGCACTTGTTTAGGAACACCAGGTTGATATTTTTCGATAATTTCTTTGATCAAACCTAATCTAAAAGAGATATGGTCTGTGTTTGGATGTTTGGCCTTCCATATTACATAGGAATTTAGAATTGTTATATTTAGTAATCGCTTGAACACTTTCAGATACCATTTTGTGTCCCGTTTCCTTTCCATCAAATAACTTTCCAGCATATGGTCCCTCACGTCCACTCCGGTCCGAGCAGTCAGTCAGCTGTATCGCCAGTACCGGCGGAGATGACATGGTCCGGTTGCGGTCGCTCACCCCTTTGTTCTCGGTTGTAGTAGAAGTGTCACTTTGTGAACGCGGTTGCTGATATAGTGCCGCTCTGAACTCTCCTCTTGTGTGATGAACAGATGGCTCCTCTCTAAACTTGTTCCTAACCCGATGCCAGTGATTACTCTTAGTGAAAATATAAAGTGTCTCTTTGTTTTAATGTTATTTTAATTTGTAGTAAAATACTAACGAATATGTTTGGTCTACGAACTCAATGGGGCTTTTAAATTTACTTCATTCGTGTTGTGGAACTACAAAGTTTGATTTATGACCGGTACGATTGTTATGATAGCTTGAAAGAATTTATATTCTACGAGTATAAATTGATATAAACTAAATAAAGAGAGAAGGTAAAGATAATAGCTTCTCACGGGCAAAGCCGTATGGCGTTACAGAGGCCTTCCCTGTGATATGAAACGATCTCTATATAAATCCTTATTTTATAAATAATACTCCAAGGATCACTGAAAATGGAATGAAGTAGACTACTCCCATTCGTATCAGTCTTGATAGATCAAGCTTGGAGGCTCCATTTGCCATTTGCTCCACACTGAAAGTCCGCAATAGTTTATTTTGGAGAATTCTTAGCCCATGGAGCCCTTTCAGCCCAAATAGGAAAACACATATATATTGTCACACCCCTTTCAATATACTTCAGCCATTTTGGGGTTTAAACAAGTCTTTCAAAATGTACAAAAGTTATGATGTGTATTAGAAAGGGTTTTAGGAGACACCGGCAATCATTGTTCCAGAAAACGATAGCATTCAAGATTTTGCCAGCTGGTAGCCGTATATGAGCTTCAATAACCACGTTTTCTCGTCGATGAGAAGAGATACTAGTAATAAGCAAGAAAACTAAACTTCCCAGTTATAACTAGCTCTGTTATCACTGGAAAATGAAAAAATTAGTGGTTCCAAATAGGAGACTTGAAGTACCCCCAAGCTTCGAAACAACCTCTCTGAATACACCTCCATCAAATCGTGCGTTATGGATGTGCTTCCTATGATGTTACCTAATGAGTAAGCTAGGTCAAAATAAAAGTGCGGCAAGCTTCTTTCTAAAGAGGATGTTGATAGAGATCACCAAACATAATTTGGAAAATAAGGCATCACTTGACCTTATTGCTTGGCAGGAAAACCAGCCAAAGCGTAAAAGGCCAATAATTTGTGGTGAAAACCTACCGTGAAGGATTACCTCACTATCTTTCTTAGAGGATATTCCTCTATGGATTTACTCAAAACTCAGTTTTGTTCTCTCTTACACAATTTAAATAGATGTTACAACTAGCACTAATATTATCGTTTGCACTTATGTTTATATAAGGAGTCACCTCTTAAAGTTTGAAATTATTGAATGACGAAACCACCTCTGTATTGGGATTTTTATATAACTTTGTTTATACTTCTAGCGGAAACAATACACACCGGATTCCTTAATTAACCACACACGAGCTCATGTTGCTAAACCAAACATTGACTTTCCGGTGTTTGACAGAATGTAGAAACTTCGCCAACATCAGCGCTCTGCGTGGACCACAAGAGAACCAACACCAACAGCGCGGCTACCTACAGAACTTTAGCCGTAATGTTTGATAATGATACTTCTATAACATTCCGTTTATCTGTATGAGCTTTGTAATACCTCGAGAGTTATCATTAGTACAATATTGGTTTGTTATGGTATATATCAAGGTTTACATAATACGTAGAGAAACAATACATTACTGCAAACATTGTGCATTTTATAATCACTGTACGGCATCTAAATTGTCGAACGTAGTCATAATTCATGCATGATATCTACAACGATAGTTATTTTATAAAAGTAAATAATAATTGAAAGTTTTTGCTGTACGTTTGATAGTTGGGAAGCTATGTCCAACACTGCAGGCCCTGATACAATCGTTATAACACGAATACAGGAGAAAGTCTCTATTAGCAACCGTCTTGAACAGCATAAGAACAATATAAAACTCACAATTATACGACCTTATTCCTACTCGTAAAACAATAGGAGAGGTCTAATTTTGTATACGCATCCATACGCTTCTTAGTTTTTTTTTTCATTTTAATTGGTTATTCAGAAAAAAGTTCCCAGACCTCTCTGAACTCTATTGTTCAAATACTCAATAAACTTATTATTTTGAAAGAAACTATTTAAAGTTTTAAAGCTTTTGCATGCATATTAGTCTTATATCCAAGATGAGTGCCTTCCATTATTCTAAGACTTAAATAAATATATAAAAGCTTTTTACCTTAAAATTGTTCTTATGGGATAAAAAAATCAAGATCGTTTCACAGGAATCAGCTTTTTAAAATAGGGGAACTGTTTTTATAATTGTATTTCCAAACAAAAGATGTAAACGTTGGTTACCTTAGTCACATTAAAGTACCACATAGCCTCCGAGCCAAAAGGCACACTCGACGGAAAACAGAGAAGTATTATTAGAACAACTTTTACAGCGTGATCCTAGAATTACATACTATCGTTGAGAGAACCTACCGCAACATAGAGAGCTACCATTGAGACAAACTAGTTAAAGCAGTAGCGAACTACCATTGAGACAACCTAGACCAACAACAGCGAACTAATACTTAGAGAGCACAGTGCAACAATAGCAAACTGCCATTGAGAGACCCTACAGCAACAATAGAAAAGTGGCATTAAGAGAACCTACCGCAACAATATCAAACTTTCAATTAAGAGAACACAGTGCAACAATAGCAAACCACTCTTGAGAGAACCTAGTGAAACAGTAGCGAACTACCATTGAGAGATCCTAGAGCAACAATAGAAAAGTGGCATTAAGAGAACCTACCGCAACGATATCAAACTATCATTAAGAGAACCTATTAAAACAACAGCAAACCACCCTTGAGAGAACCTAGTGCAACAGTAGCGAACTACCATTGAGAGAACCTAGTGCAACAGTAGCAAACTACCATTGAGAGGACCTAGTGCAACAGTATCAGACTATCACTGACAGAACCTATAGCAACAATAAAAAACACTAAGAGAACTTACTGAAACATTAACAGACTACGATTGCGAGAGCGTACTCAATCAATAAAAATCTACGATTAAGAGAAAATACAGTAACAGTAACAAATTATAATTGAGAAAACCTACAGTAACAATAGCAAACTACATTAAGAGAACCTACTGTAAAAGTAGCGAATTCTTTTGACTTCTCTCAGTTACTCACCTAAGCAAGACGTCTACTTGGATCGTTCTTGAACTGTTTGTCTGGTTTTGACTTTGGGGTACAAATGGTGCAGGCGCAATAAAACCCTGTGTTTGCTGAATCTATTACAAATATTTCCCACCTTTATTTTGTTAGGTTTGAACCATAATTCAGAAATGATTGGAAATATATTGTAAATGGAGAAAGAAGGCAATAGTATACAAAATACTGGATTCGTGGTACCATTTAGAAATTAACTAATGGCGTTTCCTTTAGATTGATGATCATTTCCTTTATCTATTATGAATTTAGAGTTTATTAGCTCAAGAATATATAAACCCACAAGTTCTTTAAAGTGTTATTCTTTGTTTTTATCTTCTTTATTTCGTTCTCCTCCCCAATGAATGTTAAAGGTAAGTGGCCTAAGAGCTCCACTTCATCCATTTCGTTCACATTCGTGTTGTTTTTCGTATTAATATGCATATTTTGAAACTCCATCTGAGAGTTCATAAGAAAAATAATTTTGAATTTAAAAGTAGATCTTATTTACATTACAAGTTGTTTTAAGAAGATATAACACATGCAATTCCATGTTAGACAAACACACGTACGATATTGTAATAGTTAGCTTTATAGGAACATGGAATTGATGAAGAGAACTAATTCCTTGCATCCATTAGAAGCAGTGGAGCACAGCTAGGTTCAGCTCTGGAATTCGACATAATTTTACTACGCTTTACTTATACACAACTACTGTGAGGGAAATGTCTACCCAAAACAACTACATGTGTCAGCGACATGTGAGTAGTTAGCTATCCTAGAACATTACTGGAGAAGTTTGGAGGTTATGACGACTCGATTGAGGTTGATAACTGACGGCAGCTCGCCACAATCTCCTGTGGTTACCCATGATACATGCGACCTCAATTTCCCAAAGATTCTGTAATAGAGTTGATCCAACTTGTCTTGACTCTGAGCGCTCAACAAACACATGTACAGTTTAGGGGTTTGTGTCAGTTTTATCAACGGTATCAAATAGGTTGTCCCTTATTTAAATCTACGTGTCCAATAAGACGTGCAAAGGATGGGCTGTTTCTGTAACTTCAATATAAGTAATAATAATCCCACACTTTCCAATAGGAATAGAAGAATAATCTGCCATTGAACATATTGTATCAAATAAAAATTCGGCTTGCTAAAATAAGATACAAATGCAATACTCGGTATATGTATATAAGTTATACATACAAAATGTATACGAGCCTATTAAAAACCTAATTCCACTCTCTCTTCAATTTATAAAAACTCAATCAATTTGAATATTTCATGCCAGCTAAATATCTTTTTAAATCCTTTATTTACGTATATATTGTTTGTAAAAAAACATGGAAACAATAATTTGTGATGTTGCAGGAAGACACAAATAATTTACGTCAAAAGGCCTCGCTTAAAATTGAAACTTATGTTAGGAAAAATATGATTATTGTATATTCAACTTCATTTTACCAATTGCTTCAAGAATCTTCATATTAATATTTTAGTATCCTTACTGAATATTCTCGGTTGTAGCTGTTTAAATTAGTTAACTAAAGAGAATATTACAGTATATGTAAATAAAACATAACATGCGCAGATCTAACTGCTATATTCCGAAGCAAACAGTTTTTAAAAACAGTTTAAAATAAAAGTTTGTACAGTACTATTCTAAATTAATTAATATAAAATATAAACTGAACCAATTTTTCTTACTTTCTATAACTTTTCACTTCAAAATTGGTTTCCTTTGTCTCAGTTCTGTTATTTAATAAAGACGAAAATAATGTCACAAAGGGATACACTTAACTAAATGTAAATAATGTAAAAACAAACTAAATACAATTTACTTATCTTCTATAACTTTTTACTAAACAAGTGTTTCCTTTGACTCAGTTCTATGATTCAATAAAGACAACAATATTGCTGCAAAGAAAATTTAGCTGTATATAGAATGACGTATACATTATACAAATTGATAATGCTAATAAAATATTAAAACAATAATTAGTTTCAAACCGACGATAAACCGAATAATAATTTATGTTTACTATACTATGCCTCTGTTAAATTCATTTATGTTTCTTGATGTAGCTTTAAGTTTGTTGGAGACATGAGTTTGTCCACCATGTTACGTGATGAAAGAGGAACATAAAGTTGTTAAAATGGTGAACCGATTTTTGGTTTAAAACATTGTAAGCTGGTCAATTCATTTGGGGTTTGGAAGAAATTAGGAACATCAAGTTATTAAGGTAGTGCATCAAATTTGGATTTGTGAAATATTAAGTACATTAAGTTAAAGGTGGTGCACCGATTTGGGATTTGTTAAATATGAGGTATTTAAAGTTATTAAAGTGACTGTACGATTTTGGGTTTTGAAAATTAGAAGTACATACATTTTTAAGATAGTGTACTAAATTGGGTTTGAAAAATAATACATTTTTACAGTACCCACAATTGAAAATGAGTAGCAGATCGAGCGAGTGACGTAGAAAATTATGTTTGAAACCCAAAATCGATTGTACCAAATAAATTATAGGCGTAACCAGTTAAAGTTGGCTATTACTAGTCGTGGTTTTACCTTGTTATTGTTTAATTTACCTTGCAATTCCCCTTTTCTCTCTTAATAAAGAAACAATCATTCAATCTGTGCAATCCAAGTAAATAGTAACTGTGTCCACCAACCGCCAATATACGGACACGACTGTACACTAAGCGTTTAATCCAAACTGAATTCCTTATATCCGATTACCTTTCTTACTGTTAAAAATTAAACTATCAGATTCTTTGTCAGTGATGTCTATTTTATGATTACATAACCTAAATATGGTTACAGTTTTTGACCTCATACGTAACCTACACTTTGGAACTCTTACTTATATTTAAATAAGTTAGGTTATATAGTTACAGCAAACACATTCCTGTCAGTTTTATATACATTTCTATTTAACTTACAGGGTAATTAATTTAACTTACGATCTTAATTTTGGGTAATATTTAAGTAAAAGTTATGTTCCAGTTCTTCTGCAGTGCCAAATATAGTATCAAAGTTAAACCACATTGATATGCAGGTAGTAATACTAGTGGGAGGGAGAGGAGTTTGAAAATCAGAAAAATCTGGTTTAAACATGCGGTTACGTGTAGTGGTTGAAACTGTGCAGTTTGCAAAGAACAGTTTGCTGCAGTTCGCTCCTGCAGAAAATTATTAAGATGCAGCGAATATATTCAAGATCAGCTTAGAGGGAATTTGAGACTGAACATTTTAAATGTAAATATACATTATAATAATATTACAAATTTTGTTGAATAAAAACACAAGAAGGCACTTGGATCAATATTTTTCATAATCAATCTGTTTATAAAATAACATTTTATGTCTTAAATAAATGTTTAAAATAATATACTAAATACTGTTTTAAATAGAACTATGTATAATAAATAGCAGAGGTATATTGTACAACCTATTTTTTACTTCATATTACCAAATGTTAGACTCATCGTAACACGTGAGTAACGGTGTTACTTTTAAGCACACAAGTGATCCCAGGTGTTAACAGGGTGATAATTATTGTAGAAATTCTAGTAACATTTCAGATCATTTGGTGAACAACATTTATTAATTTATTATTTAGTTTCGTGCTCAATATATATGAGTAGATTTTACATCACTTCAGAGATTAGATTAACTGAATTGCAGAGCGATCGAATAGTTTATCAGCCTAATAATTATTACTTGAGCACAATTAATTGCTATTTTAAATAATTTCTCTTTGGATTTTTAGAATAATTATTTCTGTACAACAAAATCTTCATGTTATTAACATTGTCTTTACATATCTAAACAATATTTCTAGCAATTAAAGCAATGAAGAGGACGAGAAGACGAATTTAATAACATGAAAATGTCGTTGTACAGAAATAATTATTCTACACACACGCACGCACGCACGTACGCACACACACACACATATGATTATTTATATAATCATAAAAATATTATGAATTTTTGTATTTATTACAGTTGCGAAAGTCAGGTTACGGCTACAAATTAAACTCAATGTTCCTGAAAACAATCATACATCATTTTGAAAATTGGTGAAAAGGTTTTTCTGTTATAGATGCATTCTACCTTTGATATTTTCACGTTTACAAACCGCCATGAATAATAACTTAATAAATTAAAATATTCAGAACCTAATAAGATTGCAATAACACAAATTTGCACACTGGAGAGAGTTTACACAAAAAAATACAGTTCACAAACCACAGATTTATCCAATCTGCTCGGTATTATTCGCAGGAAATGTATAATAAGAAAAGAACAGTTTTCATTTTGAAGTCTCTCCAAGTGAAGAATTTCTTTTATTCTCATGAACAAATAAATATAGTTTGTATTACTGGGTATTTTTTTAATTTTAAGGAAGGAACTTTTCTTATATTACACATTTACTACGTTTTTAGACAGTTTTAAACACATTAAAAAGGTTATATAAACACTTTTATATAATATTATTTAAATTTAACAATAGTATAGCTTTCCATCCGCCTATCAAATACGGTTTAGTAAAAAATGGAAAGCACAGAAGTTGGTCGATACCGCAATATTTGTCATCTCGCCCACTGACTCTTTGCTACAATGAGTTCGTCCTTCGACTATTTGGTCAGCTAGATTGCTTACCAACAATAGCATGGTCCCTGTACAACCATGAAGGTATATTTTTCATGTAAATACTTTCAAATTAACAATATAGAAGTCAAGTAAAGTACTAAATAAAAGCTTTCTAATTGAGCTTGTTTCTTCACTAGAAGTCAAATAATTGAATTTGCTAGTTAAGTCTTTAAAATATATGCGTGATTTGACTAATTTCCTGAGCTTTAGAAGTAATGTCATTTCTTTCTGTCTATTTGACTGTCTATCCCAAAGTGTGGTGGCGCGCCATCTTGTTGGAAATAAATTCTTTGAAATTGTCGACCAAGAGCAGCTTGTAGTGCAGGAATTATCTCATTTTGGAGCATTGCTAGATACGAGTTACCATTTAAATTACCATTGATAAATAATGGGCCCACAATTTGATTTCCTATAATACCTGCCCAAACGTTAAGTTTCTATGGATGCTGTGAATGACTCAATCTGCCACTTTCACATTCTAACAGTAGTTGTGTTATTGGTAATGATTATTGATTCCTGGCTTCGATTACTACATTGTCAGATAATGGGAGGGGAACATTTTGAACAATTACTTTGATCACAGGTACTTAAAAATTGGCGTTTACTTGTAATACTTAATAATTTACATTGTTCAATTGTTTTAAAATTCAAATAGCTATAACTACTGAATGAATCCACCTTTTGAAGTCCGGTTTGCGGCATTGTACTCTGCTAAGTAAGACCTTTAATTTGATACCAAACTTGATCTGTGCTGCTATTTAAGAATTTTGTCTGACTCCTTGTGGACCGTCCCCCAAAGGGATTATCCGGTCGGTAATTGGGCAGATGTGTGCGTTAATATCACCAGTAAGCACGTGTGAACTTTGGTATTTCTTTCTATTATGGTTCAAAAATTAAAAAAGAGGTTCCAGACTTAATTGACACCCTGTATAGGTGGAGATGAAGATGGAGCCTTGTACACAGAGGAAAAAAACTTGGCGAACATGTTAGAGATGTCTTGAGGATTTTCAGCAAATTCATGATCGAGCTGCAATCGAGAAGGAAGTGATGGAGTCCTCTTGGAAGAATTGACAAAACTCCAGAAGACTCGAACGTTACTTTTCAGAGATGAGTCAATGGACTGAATATATGTTGAGAGTTTGTTTGTAGCGCCTATGAAGTATCTTCTTCCTGATGATCACAGCTTTTAGTTCAGGGGAGAACCAGACAGGAAAGGCTCGTTTACCAACGTATTTAGATGGACATGCGCTCCTGATAGTGCAGCTAAGTTGGAAACAAAATTCTGAAAATAAGTCTTCGACAGGAACACTGTTATCGAACACAGGATAGTTTAGACGCTGAACCCAGTCAAACACATGGGCTAGATCACATTTCCTTAGATTGGGAACAAACGCACTATAGTAGAGGTTTTCTGAAGTATTAATATCCAGGTCCATTTCCAGCGCAGGATGGTGACATTCCACAGGAAGAAGAGGGTCTGAGGCATTCAGGACTTGCAAGTTCACAGAAGAAAAGACCAGATCCAGAAGGACACCTCGATCATTGTAGATATTATTGTACTGCTTATGATCAAGGAAATTCATAACATCATAAATATGTTGGGCTGATGTGTTGAGGTAGGTAAAGAGACTGGACCAGTCCACGTTCGGCAAGTTAAAATCTCCAATAATCAATAATGGGTGTATGTCTTGAACGGTAATTGACAGTTCCTCCAGAATAGATGCAAATTCCATGTATTGGGTAGAGTTCTGTTTAGGAGGCAGATATACACCACCAAGGACAAGAATAGAATTCTTTAGCTTCATGGCTGCAAAGACACATTCAATGTTAAGAGAAGACTGAGAGAGTTCCCAGGAATCAAACCGGTCCCGTATTGCCACAATCACCCCACCACCACTGGTTTTCTGGCTCGATAGAGAGGTCCTATCACATCTATACACCCTGTAATTGA
This sequence comes from Homalodisca vitripennis, assembly GCF_021130785.1. Taxonomy (NCBI): domain Eukaryota; kingdom Metazoa; phylum Arthropoda; class Insecta; order Hemiptera; family Cicadellidae; genus Homalodisca; species Homalodisca vitripennis. Next base: position 117,953,858 of record NC_060210.1, on the reverse strand, counting down.
AGAAACCAAGTTCAACATTACTTATATCTCCTGTAAGGTTGGTCTCCACCAATACAATCACATCATATACGGAATGGCTAAGAGATTGGCGCAGGGTTACAAGTTTAGATCTCAGTCCATTGACGTTTTGAAAAAACACACTGATTTTCTTTTGACCGTTGGAGTCTAAGCGTTTTTTTATTTCAACTTGGAAATAGAGGGAACTCCATTAATGTACCTTATAGTCAGGTCATTCTCGCCAGCATTCCTCCTCGCTTCAAGGTCTGCTCTGAGTTTCTGAAGATGATTTCGCTCTTTAACTGTGCGATCTCTAGACATGCTGATTCCACCATCACCATTTGCATATTTGTCAGAGAAACGTTTGGCGAAAATTCAAGCTTGGTCAGCATTAGGGAAAATGACTTTTATCGGCCTGGAATTATTTTTCTTATTTACTCCAATTCTAAATAATTTAATAGATTCGAGGTTAGTTTCGTGGTAAACTTCAGACAAAAGCTGTTTAATTTGCTGTTTTTCGTGTTTTCTTTTAGATTCAGTGTTTGATTGGGAGCTTTCAGCAATACCGTAAAGAATTACACTACACAGACGTTTATTACGATCATTGATCTCCATCAGGGTTTCCTCAAAACCACTACCGTCAGCCAGTCTTGCATCGACTCTACTCTCAATATCGGAGACTCTGTGTTCAAGACGCTCAATACGAGGCTCAAGTTGTTCAAATTTGTCATGGATAGCCTTGACATCATCCTGGATAAGTTTAACATTTTCCGGTAAATCGTTGAGGAGGTCAACTTTGGCTGAAAGGTCGTCGATCTTTTGAGCAAGTGCTGAAAGAATTGTATTCAAACTAGACACAGACGGAGCGGTAACACAATCCACGCTTGTACAAAACCATTTAACTGAATTATCGCTTGCAATTTTCAGATACTCAGTCTTAGAAATCCCAACGCAAGTACGATGAAACCACCGATCACAGGGGCCATCACATTGGAGTCCTTCATCGGTATTTATAACTTTTTTACAACAAGGAACGCATGTTGACTTCGATTCCGAATCCATATTTGTAGATATTGTTTAAATCAGGACTACTCAGTTCACCCCGAGTAAACAATCAACTCGAATTGACAGCCAGATGAATTGATCGGAGTAGAAGAGTCTCTTATAGTACAGCTTGTAGAAACAGAGTGGATGGTAGATGATCCAGAAGGCTGTGGCAAAACAAATTTTCGCAGATTACTCTATGTATGACGTATAGCAATGAACAAAGACAGGTGTTATTGACAGATGACAACAGTAATGAGGTTTTGTAAATATGCTGCGTCATGTTAGTTGGTTTGTGAGGTTGAAGAAGTTAACGTCTCGTCAGGAAGAATTTCGGGTTGGCGTGATTAAAACAAATATCCACACTGAACTCATGAAAAGTGATGATCACAAAAACCACCGGCAAAGATTAGTAAACCACAGAATGACAGTAAACACGGAGCACAAATATCAACAAGCTTTTAAATCAGCCATCTTGATTTTTTTTCGCTTGAAATTGGCTTTCGCTCCTGGACTATTTTGTATTGCGTAAATTGTGGATCTATTGCTTATACAATGCAAATTGGTTTTCGCTCCTGGACTATTTTTTTGCGTAAATTGTGGATCTATTGCTTATACAATGCAAATTGGTTTTCGCTCCTGGACTATTTTGTATTGCGTAAATTGTGGATCTATTGCTTATACAATGCAAATTGGTTTTCGCTCCTGGACTATTTTGTATTGCGTAAATTGTTGATCTATTGCTTATACAATGCAAATTGGCTTTCGCTCCTGTACTATTTTGTATTGCGTAAATTGTGGATCTATACCCTTTTAATTAAGTATGGATTTAATATAAACCCCTATGTTTTTCGAAATATTAAAATAATTTGTTGCTGAGTTTAAAATTTACAGATTTAAGTGCATTTCTTATTTTGCGATTAGGAATAAATTAGCTAATATAAGAATAGCAGAAAAGTATTAAACCAAACGTTGAACCTTTATGGCAATACCAAGAAACTGTTAACGCTAACTAATCTCGTGAGTGGGCAGGTGTCAATCCAAGTTATTCCACTGAAGCAACCCCCACAAAACGTCCGCATAAAGCATGTGACACTTCTGCAGCTCCATAGTCTCGTGACAGCTTCCGATATGGTTTTCATCATACAATAGTGTTAATCTCGGTGGCTATTACCGTTCACTAACAACTTTCTGAAAGGTTTACTAGTAATAAAAACAATTTTGTAAGATTTTTCTATTACGTTTTCACAGCACTTATAACAAAATTATTCGCTTTTTTGTACGATTTTAAATTATTTGCATAGATACAGGTTGAAAAAAATACTTATAAAATATAACCTAAATTAGTATTATGAAATGGCTTTAAAGTTTATTGTTTATTTAGGATGTAATCACTCATTAGTTGATTAAGACATTTAGCTAAGCTAACGTTCTAGATTGTCGTTTTCGATACAGTAGCACTACAAAACAGCGTGTCCACAAACTAAATCCACTTAGCAGTAAATCGACGATTTCATTTTCAGTTAGTAATTTAATTTTCGCTGGCCTAATTTGAAACAATGACTAAGACTCTAAATCATCAGCACTAGAAATTAGCAGTTCTATTATCTAATAGCTAGCTAAATAAGACAATCTATAAGGTTCTAGATAATATATGGTTATCACTATAACGCAAAAGTGCTAAGTTAGTGGTGTATTAATCGACTCTACTTTCAGTTAGTAATTTAATTTTCCTAAGCCTAATTTAAACAATGACTAAGATTCTATATCAGCAGCACTATCAATTACCATTTCTATTATCCAGTGTAAAGTAAAGTGAAGTAAAGTAGTCTTATTTTACGAGGCGAAGTAAAACTAGTGGGTATTTTACTAGTGTCAAATAAGACACTAATCTATAAGGTCCTATACAATCGATGATTAGCACAACTTTCTGAAAGGTTTACTAGTAATAAAAACAATGTTGTAAGATTTTTCTATTACGTTTTCACAGCACTTATAACAAAATTATTCGCTTTTTTGTACGATTTTTAATTATTTGCATAGATACAGGTTGAAAAAAATACTTATAAAACTATAACCTAAATTAGTATTATGAAATTAGTATAACGCAACAGTTCTCTAGTGCTATGTATAGTTCAAAACTGTGTCAATGTTTCTAACGCAGAGGCATCATGAAACATGTTTAAATATTTCCATTATGCATCTAATCTTTTACTAGTTCAACACATCCAATCATGAACAGATGCTTGGAATTTCAACATAACGATAACGATTAACTTACCTAAAAATTTACCCCCATTTAATCATTAAACTATGAGATAAGTATGAAATAGGAATTGCTTTATCGAATCTCTAATAGTTCATCACTCCAGATGGGAAAGAACGTTATTCAATTTTGCGTTCCTCCTTTTCTGTTTTCATAAAGAAATAACAGTTTAATCTGTCTAATTCGAGTAAATGGTGAAAGTTTCAATTAGCCACCAATATACGGCCACGATGTTACTCAGCGCGATTAATCTAAACTGGGTTCCTTCCATCCAGCCATCTTTATTAATGTGAAAAGTTAAACTATCATATTCTCTGTCAGTGGTTGTTATTTTATGGTTACATGTAACCATCTTGAAGATTTAATGTTGGTCTTTACATACATAACTTTCTTGAAGGAATATTGAAATGAATCAGGTTATTTGATTACAGCTTATCAATTTATTTAGTTTTTTTCATTGATATACAACCTTGGTTTAGTGTTTGTACATAACTAAGAATTAAGTGTAATTTTTTTAAACAGTGCCAAATATACACACATAGTTTTAAAGTTAATAAAACACATTAATAAGCACGTTTAAATAAGCAAACGCTCCACAAACATGATAGCGATTAATGTGATTTACAGGCCGAATGTATAAGCATGATGTCCATGTAGTTTGCTCTGTACAAGTTCTCATTTAAGGCAGGTCATAAATTGAATTCTAATTCCGATCAAAATTCCTATTATACTACCTTTTACTGTTATTTTGTTTTTTACAAGAAGACGAAATAAGTATAAATGCAATGGCAAAAGAATGTAAATAAAATACATAATTTAAAATGTTGGTCCTTACAATGCTGTCTTCTGTTTATTTCATTGGAACCCTACATTTTTAAAATGTAAAAGTTTACAGGTAGATTGCAGTTTGAAGAAAATACTGTTAACAATTTTAAACATGCAAAGAATCGAAGGCAAACAAATGGTTGGATTGGACTATGCACCCGACTTAATAGTTTCATAATAATTTCCGTAGAAATTTTAATAACACTTCAGATCTTTTGGTGAAAAAATAATGTTTCTTGATTTATTATTTCCCTGTGTTCTCATTAAATATAGGGTAGGTATTACATCACTTCAGGGATTAGATTACTGATTAGTAGGGAGATTGAATAGCTTTATCACACTAACGATTACTTGAGCATAGCATTACTTTGAATATTAATCTTTATTTTTAAATCCAGCAAGGAGGTTTACGGGTTTACGTTATTAATTTGTTTTATTTTAAATAACTTCTCCCTGAAATCTGATAATAATACTTTCTGTACACCAAATTTTTCATGTTGTTAAAATCGTCTTCTCGCTCTCTACACTGATTCGACTGCTAGAAATAATGTGTAGATATATTTTACTATAGATATTATACGTATATTGCGTATTATGAATATCTGTATCATTTTAAAATGAATACATCAAATTGAGAATAACGGGAAAGAATATAAACTATTCTCATATTGTGGTAAATATGAGGTACCAGATAAATATCCGTATTTATTACAAATGAAAAACCAGCTTACGGCTACAAACAAACAAAATTATAAAGTATTTGGTTCTTAAAAAAACATCACAAAAGATTTTGGAAATTAATGAACTCATTTTATTGTTCTAGCTAGTCTTGCCTTTGACATTTCCTCGTTTGATCTGATCGTTGTTCTTTACTTAACTAGAAATAAACTGTCTTGAATAATAATTTAATAAAATGCAATATTCAGAACCTAATGAGCTTGTAATAACATAAATTACCATATAACAGCAGAGTGGCGAGAGTTCACATGAAATTGCAGTTCACAAATCTCAGGTTTATCCAGCCATAGCTCGGTACATATATTTTTCCCATTCCATATTAGATTCATCTTATAACAAATCAATAGAGTTAATATTACTGGGTATTGTTTTAATTTTAAGGAAGAAACTCAAACTTCAACACATGTGTTACGTTTTAAACAAGTAACACATTAAGAAATGTAAATGTAAGTCCGGTTTAAACTAGAAACTATTTTAATACTAGAATAATAATTCAATACTACAGTTACAAACATACTTTATCGATCTATAAACACTTTCATATATTATTATTAAAATTTAACAATAGTATAGCTTTCCATCCACCTATCAAGTACAGTTTGGTAAAAATGGAAACCTCAAAAGTTGATACCGCAATATTTGTCATCTCGCCCACTGACTCTTGCGTATAATGAGTTCGTCCTTCGACTATTTGGTTACCTAGATTGCTTACCAACAAAAGCATTGGCCCCAGTCCAACCGAATTTTTATGTAAAAACTTTCAAGTTACTAATATAGGAGTAAAGTAAACTACCAAATAAATGGTTTCTACTTAAAATTGTAACTTTATTAAAAAAAGAAGTTGCAGCTCCCGTTTTTTAACCATAAAGCTTTTGAAATGTAGTGTGGTGTATTATGTTCCAATAATAAATTCATTTCAATGCTTATTTAAATAGGCTTGCATTTAAAATCTTAAAGTCCACCCAAACAATATTAAGTCATTTCAATACATTTTACATATTTTGTATATTCTGTATCTATCTTATCGAGGCTATTTACACTGTTTAAATTGCTAAGTGTATAATAATCTCTCGGTCATAATGTTAAATAGATAATTGCTCTTAGTACCAGCAATCACACCTTGTACGTGATTGGGGAGCCCGCAAGTTTAATTAGTGTAATGTAATTCCCCCATGTACACGACACACAACGCCCTGTTGTCAGCTATCGCACACCTCACTCCTGTACAAACCCCGGCACTAACTTGCGCTATTAGAGGTTACGTTTGTTTCACGTTTGGTTGTATCAGTTTGAATGAACATTTCGTAAAGTATATATACAGATAGGTGACGTAATAGCTTATGATTGATTTACGATTATATAAGAAAAATTCTAGTAAACAACCCTGTAAACAGTTCGAGTGCATGATCTTGATCCGTTCAGAAATTACCATAACGCATTCCTGTAAATCCCTAAGAACATTTTAAAAACTGCCAATGCATAACAGTTTGTAATTAATTTATCTGTAAGCTATACACTTATTAATTATTCTATCTCAACCTTGTAATCAATATTGGCAGTTTGTATACATTAATCGGAATACTACATAGATCTTAACTGTTTATATATCGTTATAAATATTGTCAACTGTAACCGATCGAGATGGTCAAGACTTAGTCCTAGTTTTTAGAATGCTGCCATAAGTCAAGACTTTGTATTACTAAAAGTACAAGAGTCGAAAACTAATTGTCTAGGTATCAAGAGAAAATTTGTACTTCTAATTGGTGAGAAACATTTCTTTAGCAACCAATTTATCGCCAACCATGTTAGTTGTTTGCGAAGGTAAAAATAAAAAGTTTTAGAAATGGTGAAAAATGTGAAAGAAGGTGTTTTAGATTACACTTGATATTACCGCCAGATATCTTGATAATGAGGCTGAAAGTCACCTTCTTAAGGATCTGTAGAGCCACATGGTTAGGTGACGCTGATGTGACATTTATTTACGTATCTGTCTGACAGGTAGATGTACGTTGAGTTTTGAACACATGATTTGTTTAAAACTGTCTTCGTATTTTTAACCTTTTCGATACCCTCCTGTTTCGGCATCCACGTAAACTAGTGCGACTTTTTTAGCAGAAGAAAAAGCATGTAGAGTGGTTACTTGAAACTGGCTGTCGGCTCATACACTAAATATTTTATGTCAAATTGTTGACGCTTTCCCTTTTTGTAGAGTTCTCAAAATTGTGTTTTTTCTACAACTGTACTATCCGTTTACGAACATTTTATATATGTAATATTTATATTATGTCATAGAATGTACGTTTCTAGATATAAAATTGATGATTTTTAGCAGTGCAGGGAATCAGTTAGCAAATATACTACTAGAATAGTAGAAACCGTGAAAATTATTTATGAGCATCACGGATTTGATAAAAGCTAATATACCTCCATAGCAATACCAAGAAATCACTGACACCACTTGATCTCGTAAATGGGCAGGTGTCAATTCAAGTTGATTCCACGGAAGTAACTTCCACAAAACGTCCGCATAAAGCATGTGACACTTTGGCAGGTGGATTGTGACAGCTTCGGATATGGATTTCATCTTAAATAGCTTCAGTAGGAATGAATGAAAAATCTCTACGCTTCTTATATGATTTTAAATAATTTATAGTGTTAATTTACTTACATAACTATAACCTAAATTACTGTTTAACGATGTTTCAAAAACGTACCTGTATGTTGAATTATCAAAATTACTTCTTAGTTAGTTAATCAACTTAACTAAGCCAAAGCTCTAGATTCTCCGTTTATTATTACTGCAATATAACAGGTCTCTACTCCTTTTAGTGAAATTTCTCAGCTCTGTTCACGTAGTAGTTTAGTTATCCCTTGGCTGATTAAAAAACTAAGGAAGACTCTAGATAATGTGTGATTAGCACTACAACGCTGCAGGTTCCATCCATGTTGAAGAGTATTACTCGACTCTAAATGTAATTAATAATAATATAATTATTTCCTGGCTGGTTAGGATACTGAGGAAGGTTCTAGATAGTCTGCGATTAGGAGTACAACGAGGAAGTTCTTTCGTAGTTAGTGGAGTATTGTTGAAATTTAAATTAACTTTGCAATTGTATTTTTCTTTGATTGATTATGATACTGAGTAAGGTTTGTAAGGTTCTAGATAAACGGTCGTTAAAAAGTACAAAGTAAGGTCACAAAAATGGATGAAAATTAACATTGTTTCTACAAAAATCAAGATAGCAGCCAGTACAACCAGCTCTTAAGTTTGTTAAGGTATATGTAAACTTAAAAGACGATTACAGATTTAATCAAGTAGTAAACATAAATGTTCCAACAATCTGCAGTCTATCTCTCCTTTGTTGCTTTTACCCTTACAATATTTGTAGTAGTATTCTTCTCTGTAATGAAAACAACTGGGCTGAGTGCGATTGCAATGCTTAGCTACGTAACCCGGGTTTGTCTCTACAGCTCTGCCATTCTATGAAGCCTTTGCTTCCAAACGCATTTCTTAATTTTATAGCACATTGTATAACGAGTGGAACCTTATAACCAGCTATTAAGTTTCTCTTTTAAAATGTGTTATATGTGTGCTAATTGTTAATTTCCTTCACTCCTTCCTTCAATGTTCCTTCTGTACCGCCTAGCCCATGGGTTTTGAGCTCATCATTAAAACAGTTTCTCCTCAACTGGTATTTCTCAGTGAGAGGGGGATAAAGATAGCAAAAGAAGGGAGGAATGGAGGAATAATGTGATAGATTGAGGTAGGATTGGAGGAAGGGAGCAAGAAGAGGGAGGAAGGGAGAAAATATAGCAACGTAATTTTTAAAACATTTATAGTTGTAGGGTGTCAATTTTGAATTTAAGAACGTAATCAATTTTATCTCAACAATATGGGGTTTTTAATTTTATTGAAATATTGGACGGGACTCTTCGACAAATAAAAAAACGCAGTAGGAGAACGTCATTCTTCTCTTGATAGTCGGTCAGAAGAAAAAGATTTTCCTTGCTCCGTATTGTAATACTTAGTTGGAGGTATTCCCAGATTCTTTTCCCATAATTACGATCAACTTCGACCGTTTGCGGTCATCCCTACCGCCAAAGATAACATACTAGTGAGGGGGGGGGCTCTGGTTCACCGTTTCTTGTAGCATTTTTTAAATGGCAATGCGACAAATTTGCGTAGCGTTAGTAAAAACCGTTCCCTTACAAATTACATGTGGTGTTTACTGTAAAATCAAATAAAAATTCTGTAAACATTTCCATTTTCCTATCAATGTGAAAAGTTAGTTAATGAGTAAATTGAGCCAAGCTGACCAGTTGATGTGTGTGTGGCTCTCTCTCTCTCTCTCTCTCTCTCTCTCTCTCTCTCTCTCTCTCTCTCTCTCTCTCTCTGTGTGTGTGTGTGTGTGTGTGTTTTAGTCTGAACATTACCTTGAGAACAGAGACTTCTAAGGTCTACATATTTACTTATTTTCTTTTCGGGGCCACAACGGAACTGAACTTGGCATAGGCTGAACGTTGGCATAAGGAAATATTAATTAACTTGAACGACAGTCGCTCCTGCAAGCGCAAAAGGGGTAGCAGTTTATAGAAGTTGCTAAGAAGGGATCGCTTAACTTAATGGAATTTGTTGCTGGAAGAATAAGCGAACTTCTAACAATATTAAGATTACGCTTTAGTTCTCAGAGGAAGCTAAACTTAAAGTTTTCAGTTATTTATGGATTAATGTGTAATGCATACTAACTGGTACATAGAAGTTCTTCCGTCGGAAGCGAAGTCACTTCACTCAATAAGATCGTGACTCAAACTTTTTAAACTCTACGTAAATTTGCTAAGTAAGACTAGCATTTCACGCGAAAGCATTAACACGTGTACGATTCTAAATATTTATTTTAGGGTATCGTCGAAACGAACGAATTTATACATATCTCATATTAAATCACTCAATTCAGAATTACAAATGATAGTAATTTCATTAACAATAAACGACGACGTGTTACTGTACACCACAGGACCACATGCTTGAAACTGTTAATTAAACTTGACACGGTTGCCATGGCAACGTCTGCTACATGTTAGCTGGATGTATGTCCAATCTTGCAACGGTGACAGATTAATACAACTCCAACATTGACTTATCCGAAACGGAAAACTTTATTTTAGTGGTTAGGTTGGTATTTAAAGCGGAATATCGGTATTTGAATTATGTTAACATATTAAAGACAACCTTCTCTGTCATGGCTGATATGAGATTACAATCTTGAACGTGAGTTAGGATCCTGTGTTATATAGGAACTTCTAAGGAACAATAAGATATCTAACAACCTCTAAAATAACAAATTATGGCTGGATAATAGTTGACAAAATTTTATACTATTCTGATGACTAACTCGTAACAGCCTAGTGTAGCCGCATTAAAAAAGGTAGAGTCTTTATTTCTCACTTTATTTTCGGGATTGTTACGAGTTAAACTAGCTAGTATGCCAATTGTTTAAACTTACTAGTGTATAAATAGTTTAATCCATAACTAGTGTAGCAGTGTGGACAAAGAGATAAGTTCTCTTGTAGAGTGATTATTTCTTTATTGTTGGGGCTGTTACGGGTTAAACTAGCTTATATTCCATATTACTTTATAAGAACAAATTAAAATATATGATATCTTGATAAAAATATTTGTTAATTAAATATAACATTAAGCTGTGCAAGTTTGGAGTTATAATTGCCACAAAGGAGCAATATGAAAGTTTTTATCAAATTTTATACAAAAATATAAATATGTGGAACTAAATTTCAAATATTAAATTTAGTCGTCAATATTCTTCGCCGTGCACTCTATCGCGTTAATAAATACATGGTATACCCTCTCAGACAACATTCCTTATACTGATAAGGTAACGGGTAAGTTAAGAATTAGTTTTTCTATAAATTTATAAAATTTTATATAGTAGGTAACCAATTATATAGTAATTGACTATCGTAAAAGAATTTATTTTAATTAAATAGTTGTTAAATTAAATTAAATTATTTTAAACTAAATTAATTTAATTAAAAGAACCTAATATAAATTTAATGTTTAGATTACAGAAAGAATCCCTCAAAATAAATTAAGTTTAACAAACGTCTGTGAAGTTTACAAGAATAGATAGTTCTCTTAAACGAATTCCAAATCCTGAACTAACAGTAACTTGTATAAAGTTTTGGAAACTAGATTTAGATCGAGCAGTTTCGTGGCGATTAAATTGTAGGATTAAATTGTATTACATTAAATTGTAGTAAATGTACAGGAATCCATTGTAGAGGCTTATTTCTTATCGGATTTTAATTATTAATAATTAAATAAACTCCAATAATAATTAAATTGTGTTTGTGTGAGCCTTTTCGTTTTCAATGAAAACAATGGTTAAAGTGACCGCTTTGATTTCAGTTATGTGGGCATTTCGTTTTTCCATTGAAAACAAAAGACCTCACACAAATAAAATGTAATTATTATGGAGCTTTTTTAAAATTAATTAGTAATGAACAAGAATTGTTGCCCGAAATCTTTCATACCGCCCTAATTACTTGCACAAAATCTACTTACTGACTTATCAAAGAGCGATATTAAACTAACTCAACAATTGTTCAACTAAACACTAATAATTTGTTTAGTTGGCGTTTTACTCGTATAAATGAAATCTTATTATATCTATAAAGATTCTTACAATAACCGTACCTAATATATTAAACTACCACATCCCATTTCCTCAGAGGATTAGTCTTTTATTAGTTTATATCTTTAAATTAAACCTGCAATGGGACAGATAAAACCATTTTGTCACTTAAAACTCAAGTATCCCTATGGATGGAACAGCACACCACTAACTGCGATTGTGACGATATATTGTGACATTGTGGTGGAGAGATGGATCGATAGTCTAGTCTACTGTGGAGGATGGCCATTGGAGTGGGTGGAGCTCTCTTAGTGTAAAGGCCTTTCCTAGATTGAACATACCGGGATAGTGTCTCCTACCCAGCGATCACATAAGACCAATAGATGGAGCAGTGGAGTTGCCCGTTGAAGTCGACTCTGGCGCGTGATGCTACAACAATGGCGGCGACCTTGGGATGATTCACCCTAGTGGCGAGCGCTCAGACTGTGTTCGCTGCTCTGGCAGGTCTTAGAACATGAGAAAGAAGATGAAGATCTCGACTATTTCTATGATATTGTAGGAAACACTTCAAATGTAACGACGCATATTGTGGAGTACCTTTCTGGTTTTATAGTAAGAACGTTAAGAAATAAAATAGCCTGTAGCGGGTGCCTACAGCTGTTACAGGCTAATGAGGAAACACAATACCGCAACAGTTTGATAAGTTGTAAAAACCGAGGAGGACTTTTACAACCTTCTGAAGTTGTTGTGAAACTTTGTTTGTTATGTGAAACAGAAGTAAAGTTGCGTATTAATAAAGGCGACGTGACAACTGTGAAAAAACTAGAGGACAGAATGGTAAATTCAGTGTTACGAAAGTGTATCGGTGTAAATCTGTTCCCAGGAGGGCATTGTTTTGAACAATATCCTGGGGTAAATCACCTTATATTAGTTAAAAAAGCTATTTGTAAATAATACTTCAAAGTGCGACTACATCACAACTGCAAAAATGTCAGTGCCTCATTACACAAAAGCAGAATACGCAGTCATTTATTAAAAACTGTAACATTTTTAGGACAGTAGAGAGGTACGTTTTATTGTAAGCTTTGGATATTTATGTTTCTAATTTTCATATTGTAATTTCCATTATATTAAATACATTATTTATAAACATAATAAATGTCTAGTGGTTTACTTTATTGTACCTTATATTGCCTCAAGTTTAGTTAATATTGCATTAAATGACAGTTTCTATTTAAATGAAATGATAAGCGAATGCCTTATAAATGGGGTTTAAAAATGTTTAACATATTAAAAATAATTAATTACATTTAAATGAATTTTAAATTAACGATATTTTGAGTTTTAATTTAAGAGCCGAGAGCGGCCTGGAGTGTAGGCGATCTGTTTTAGGTCGGGCGATGCGGTCAGGGTTTTCGCCTATATTCTGCCGATAATATCAGGAAAACGACTGGTCTTAAAAAAAGAGTTTCGAATGAAAAAAATAATTCAACTCTTTATCTCAATCTTTCCCGCTTACAAAACTTACCTGTCCTAAAAACAAAAATATTCCTCACAGACCGACTTTTTCATGTTACGATATCAAATGTGTATAAAACTTTTAAAGTTTTTTGCTCATTAAAATATATAGAGATCAAAACTGGTAATTTGAGTTGCGCCATTGGAATCGGTGTTTTATGAGATATACGTACACCAAATTTGAACATTTTGGCTTAATCCTAAGTGGGCTAGGTGGCGATTTATTTATGCGCGCGCACTGCAATTTTTAAGCTTCTCTGGACGGCGTTTGGCGTTTCTAGATGCTCTCAAAATGGCCGCCACTGGCTTCAACACCAGTAATGTTGTAGGAATAGGAGTGCTCCATCTATTGGTCTTATGTGATCGCTGCTCCTACCGCTTTGACTGAAGAGCCTGGAACGGAGCTAGCCCCCCCCCCCTTCATCCGAGGTCACGTGATTGAGATATAGTGTCCACCATCCCTGCTCATTGGATCTTGACAAGAAACGGCCCCTATCCACAACCTTATTTTATCCTGAATATCCTGTCTCTCTGGTTCAAGTACAAAGGTCCTTTAATGACTACGTGCAATGATACGTTTCCTCAGGTTTCTTGTCCTACATGAACCAAGATTAATATGCCATTAGTCACATACAGGCCATTATTATTCCACTAGTGACGTCATGGATCCTAAGTTACGATTATGAAACTCTTAGAATTGTTACATAACGTCCCTTGACAGAATAAATACAGTAATTATAACGTGACATTTAATGAGGATGTGAATAATATTCAACTCTTGTTGATTAACCCAAAAGCTAATTCAACTTACTTAGATAGTCTATAATTTTTACTACTAAACTAAAAACTGGTTATTTATCTACTTCTCATTCCAATTGACTGAGTAGCCCTATTTAGCCCTATTTCAAACGTTCTAACTTCATAACAATCATGTCACCTTTTTAAATCGGATGAATAAAAAAGATTATTTCCTATTTTGAAAGAAGTTTTTGGAACACACTAAAATGGAGTTAGATAAAATCTTGTTCATAATTGCCTTCATTATTTGTTGAATGGTTTGTATTTGGAATACACTGGATGTTGAGTTACATAAATATTCTACATAATGCAGCATATTGTGTATACTGCACGAAATTGGGTACATGCAGCAGACACTATTACACAATACACAATTTGCTTCACAATTGCCGATTAAAAGCTATTGTATGAATAAATGAACGTAATCATAAAAGTAAACTAAACTTTTTGAATCCATACGGTTATAGCAATTTGTAATTACCTTCCAGATTAGTAATTATTAGGAAACTGGTTTACGTTTTATTGGAGCACACGTTCAAACATTATTTCTCAAAAGTTCAGATATAGTTCGAATAAAAAGGAAATATAGTGTCCTATATTGCCCCTCATATAAAAATGTAGGTTCAAGCACAATTTCAAGTTCATAGGTCAGTTCGTTTTCGAGATATATGCGGTCGGACAGATGGACATACAGAAATATAGAAAGACATATAGAGAGAAATAGCAATTCTCTAACCTCACGATTGGCAGGTTCGCTAGAGCTCAGCCAGTGAAAACTATCTAGCACCATTTTAAAATACCTTTTTGTTGATAAATTTGTATTCTCTCTGATAAAAAGTGTATTCTCATTTTTTGTTTCTGACTGGCTTTTTGTTTTTTATAGGTTAATTGATCATAAGAAAAGCACATATTCTTGTATTATTGATACAGTACTGGGGATCGAATTAAGCTGGAAAAGAACAGAACATTCTTTTGCATATAGTAAAAAATACACAGGTTCAGTAAAGCATTTTAAACGACATTCGTTATTGTTAGTATATTCCAGTGCCTCATGTAACACTGTCGTATGAACCGTATAATCCGATTTAAACATGTACAGCGCCTCTTAAAATGAAGAAAAATACGTTCAGATCGATCTAGTTAGTTAAAAATACTATTTTTCCTGCAACTCAGCAATTGCACTGTATCCACTGATCACACTGAGTTGGGTGGAAAAAATTATAGCGAAATACCCCAGGATGCATAATTGACAATAAGAGATGGAAGTCTATGTAAGTTATCTTTGCTGTGAAGAAAGTGTTGGGAGATACAGGAGGAGCACTTCTTACTCTAGTGCAGCCTAATTCTCGGAGCTTGTCACGAATTTCTGGTATAA
Source organism: Homalodisca vitripennis (assembly GCF_021130785.1). Lineage (NCBI taxonomy): Eukaryota > Metazoa > Arthropoda > Insecta > Hemiptera > Cicadellidae > Homalodisca > Homalodisca vitripennis. The sequence continues at coordinate 117,938,644 of NC_060210.1, read as the reverse complement.
TTCTGCTTCATTAGCGGAAAAGAGACCTTGAATGAAAAGTTCTCCCATTTTATATTTTATTAATTATAACTAACTATAATAACCAACCATGGTTGGATTTCATGTTTCTTAGTTCGGTTTTCTTCACCTATCCTAAGGATGTTAATTACGCATTCCCAAGATTCCGGTCGATCCAACCACTATCCCTTTGTCGCATCTGAGATTTGTCTTTCCGGGAAAGATTATTAGTTTCGTACCGGAAAGTAACCCTTTATTCGCAGCGTTTGCATGTCGGGTTGAATCTGTAGTGTTCTAGATTATCACTCTATGGACATGATTAAGATGGAAAGTAATTTTTCAACGTTCTGGTCTTCTTACGTCAGTTGACACCTTCCTTGACCTTTCCCGATACTAATGGCATACGAGCCAAACGATAATGTCAGCGGTATTTTGGCAGTACTCTAGCCACACCTTAAGGTTTTACGAGCGAGCGGTTGCAGTCTGAATGATTGTTAGTTCCTTGCAAGAGCCACGTTGTTTCAACAGGGCGTGTGAAGTTGGTCTTTCTCTGCCTACGCTGAAAAGTTATTTATTGTTTCTAAATAATACATCGTCAGACATAATTATATAGTAGTCTAGTGACTAGTTTATGTGGAGGTTTTATACTTTGGGTCTTGACTCAGACTTTTTGTTGGCAGAATTCGCGACGAAGCGATGTTCGGTGGACGGCCGCTGGGAAGGGAAAGTGTCCGGGGACTACACCACCCCCCAAGGCTGGACGAACTACACCCCCTGTTACACACCCGAGATGCTGGAGCTCTTCAAGAAATTGTATACGGGGTCGGAGGAAGCGGCAAGGGTAAGTGAATAGAGGTAGCTAGATAAATAAAGAAGTTCCTAGTAACATACCAATATGCAAAAAGCTCCCAATTAACTTGTAAGTGTAAAAGAAAACTAATCACAATTAATGAAATCGTTAGAGTAGTAAATCTTTATAAAAAGTACATTATTACTCGAACAGTACAAATTTGATGCAATTTACTGGGAGACTGGCTCAAAGTATTTCTCCATACCGAAAAAGGTGAAATTTTTATTTTTGTAGCCTTGCTCTCATACCGAAGTAAAATTTCAACATTTACCATGTTTTAATATAAGTAAATATTTTGTTTCTAAATAGGTTTTCATGTAACTTATATTTGAAAGAATGGAAAAAGTAATTTTTATTATGATATACTTGGAATATGTACAACTAAGCATCACGTATAGATAGATTACTTTCACTTTGAAAACTGAAAGATTCAGTAAATTTACAAAATTGCTAACATTAATTAAATTTTGTTTCCACCCGAGTATGGTCACGTGGAATTTGAAATTGGTGGAAATACATTACTGGTTCATAAAATAACTTAGAATTTCAACTATAAAAAAAAAACAAATTAGGTATTGGATATCTCACTTGCGGTTTGTTATTAAAGGTATGACTTTTTTGAATTTATATATTACCTTAGTTTTGTAACATCACTGGCGGTACACATGCATAGCATTCCACAAAATATTTAAATTTATTATTAAAGTTAAATTCAATCAGTTCTCTTGATTTGTTTCAGACTATGTTAGACTTGATACTCTAAATGTATATCCGGTTACAAATATATAAATATTTGCCCAAGGGACGAACAATGACATTGTTTTACTTGGAATAGGTGCTCATCCTCCACCAAGCATGAGAATAAGTCCACATGTAATTATACACGTCAGTCTATATTTAAAATAATTTATATTAAAGAAAAATAATTCCTATACGTTTCGCAGATGTTTGAGGTTCCGAAATAAATTAGTGAGAACCGAAATAACCTGTTGTCGTCAGGCCAGGTGTGTTACTTAATTGATTCATAATCGTATCTCACCGATCCCACCCTTTGTTCACCCTCCCCGCCCTGCTTCACATTGTCCTTGTGCTCCTGAACAACACTGCCTCCTACACGTCGCCACTGCCATTTAAACGTGTCAACAACGGAGTAACAATACAGGTCGTATTGATTCGTTCCCGGTACATGAGTTCATTTAATATTTCATCATATTTGACTGTCATAGCGACTCGAACAAACGCCACCGACCGGTTGTCATGTCAACTGTGTACACCTGTTCCATCCACGATTACAATCATTAGTCAGGGAATTGGGTAGGATTACTGGCAATATCCAGGCCTCGATACTGATTTATTTTCTTTTTTTCGTTGACAATAAGCACTACTATAAGAATAAATAATTATAGTGATTGAACCAATTAACCTAAACTAACCCTAACCTAACCTGACCTGACCTAACATAACCTAACCTAACCTAAACTAGCCTAACCTAACGTAACCCAACCTAATCTAACCTAACCTAAACCTAATCTAACCTAACCTAAACCTAACGTAACCTAACCTAAACCTAACCCAACCTAATCTAACCTTCCATTTTATAATGGAAACCATAGGTCCTGTTAAAATCGCTCCATTGTCTACCCTTCTGTCTCGTTGTAAGTTAACGCGATAACTCGTGATAGAAAAGTCCTACAGAATTTAAATATAATATATAGGTTCCTAGAGTTTCAAGGAAGAGCTATCGATTTTGGGATCAAAAGGTCAAAATTAAAGGTAACAATAGTTCTTATGTTTTGAAGTAAAATAAAGAATAACCCTTGTAAATACAACAGTACTGTAAAAATTAGAAGCAGGGGACAATTCTTACACCATGAAATATTTTATGTTTATTCCGCTATTTTGAAATGTTTAAATATTGATTGAAAAACTGGCACCAAAATGTTTCGTCGTAAAGGAATTTTGCAAGGAAATGATTCGCCCGCATGCCATTTTGCATCCAGTTAAGTTAGTACAAAATGTAATAATTGTAATCTGCAGCATTTGGATTGGTTTTAATTTTAACCATTGAAAACATTATTTTATTTTCAATCAAAAACTGGTAGATATCGGCATACGGGTTGAATGTAAAAATTATTTTTTAAATATGTTTAAAATGGGGTACAAAACACTTAGTCTTCCCATAAAACTTTATTGAACTATGCCAATTGTTACTTTTTCAAAATATCAATTTGTTTCGCGATTGGCAAATTTTAGTAAATATATTGATTTAACGTATCATTTTAAAAAGTATTTATTTCATTTTAAAAGTTTGCTGGTTTTACTGTTTTTAATTTGTACTCCCCAAATTTGTTATTTTTTGTTCACAGTTTATAAATTTTAAAATACGTTTTAAACCATACTTCTTTACAATATTTCTATATAATAGATCCTTCAATCAATGTGCCATACGTTATAGATTTTCACTTGAAAATCTTGAGATTTGAACCTGTTACCTCCTGATTTTGAACTTTTTGTTTCATATCTAATTCACACTGTATAAATATGTAACTATAAGTTTTTAGAGAATATCCACTCTCGATAAGGGATATAAAGCACAATATCCTCCAAATTCAAAAGTCAAATTTGACTTTCTGATAAACAGTATGTGGGCCAAAGTCTGCTAAAAATCTTTTTCGGTTCTGTTAAGAAATGTTAAAGCGCTCAGTCTCAGCGTTTTCAACTCTATAAATACACGTGTTACAAACAAAACTCCTATACCGCGTGAAACTCCACGACATTTACCTCGCTAAAACGAGATGTCACTTTATTCCTTGGGCGCATATCTTTCAGCCGAGTGAAAGTGCATTTTGCTGTAGTCTGTCTGTGTATGTTGGTATATACATTTTGCGGGTTGCTCATCATACACATGGGACTTGCTGTAGATCAATGCGAGAGATACAACTATACTTCCCAACACAAAACGATTTTCCGGTCATGACCCATATTCCCTGGTTTGCAGAACTAATATCAATCAACAATGAGAAATGTACTTCTATGGTTGTGTTATGAGAATACCAGTTTTGAGAACTACTTGTTGGATTAGTTTAGCCGTCATAAAATGAATGTAAAACTTAATTAAAAATACATTTTTCGTTAATGCATCTTTAGTCTGTTCTTTGCTCAATACTTAGATATTTGTATCTCTGAATCCATTCCATAACTTGAAACTTCAGCTTGTATGGAAAAAATCTTACACGAAATCCAAATATTTTTAAATTGTAAAATCTATTGTACCCAAGAAATGTTTGACTGTCTTTGGATTAAAGATCTTGACTCTTACAATATTGCAAATTTTAAAATGTTAACATTTATCCACTTATAGGGTTTGTTATTGACGACAGATGATTTAAACGGATAGAATTAGGTTTGATGTTGGTGTGAGTTAGAACCATAGACACATTACTTTTAGAAAACTGGTATCTGCTATTGTTCATATTTCATAAAGTTAAATTTAAACAAAGTAAACTTTCCAGCTGATTACAATAAACGCACCAAACATAAAGTTTACAATATTAAGGGGTACGTCAAAACTATGAAGATATCCATCAACGCCAATTAAAGTGAAGGTCCAAAGGAAAATGTAAATATAATAAAGATTTACCGATGAAGTAAATGATAAAAGCTACCATAGTAGAAAAAGTGATACTGAACTTAACCTTCTTTGAGATCGTCCCTTTTCTTCATTGCATTATAGATGAAACAGGATTTTTCCGGAAATTTTGAGTCCTTCAAAATATAAGTATTACAAAATAAGTAACACTACACAGCCAAATGACAGTCCGCTTTACCGGTTTGACAGCCTCCTGAAAGTAACTGAAGGATAAAGGCTTGAATTGATGGAGAGAGGTGGATAGGCACCTCTGGCAGTTTACTGCTATTTTTATGAGTCTCAGTGTCATTTAGTTCCCTGAATTGTATTGAATTAGAATTCTGTATTTTTTTAGGCTTTGTTAGTTAATTGTGTTGTACTCTTGTTAGCCAAAGTCTCTTGACTTCCACACAAGGTTGATTCTTCTGAAGATAAACAGAGATTGCTATGGTAATATCATGTATATAACCTAATTAGCTTACATTTGAAGAAATTCTCTCTCTTGGATGTTAGCTTCATCCAAACTGAAGAAAAAAAAAATATATTAGTTCTTAAAAATCAGATTTATGTCGTAACATATAATGATAAAAAATCGTTGTGTTACTATAAAAATAATGTTTAAGACTATTTATAAAAATTAATAAAGTTTTGCATGCTTGAACTTCCCCTACAATCCCTTTGAACTGGATGGGAAATTGTAATGATAAAAAAACTATATTTTACAAAAAGGATTCCATCAGCACGTATTCACATGCCAATTATTTGTATTTACTGTTCCAGATGAAGCTGGATATCGCCGAAAAAACGAGAACCCTGGAGATTGTCGGTTTCAGCGTGTCTCTTGCGGCCTTGGTAATTTCCCTTGCCATCTTCTGTCACTTCCGGTAAGTTTTGTAAGGTATATTTTTTATCGTAATCCTAAGTTTTCGATTACTAGGGACAAATGCTTGTGATTTCAATTACACATATTTCTTTCAAACTCCTCAGAGAAGTTACTGTTTTTATGAACTTCTTAAGCCACTAATATCAACGAGTAAAGTGTTTGGATCAGGTTACACTCTTTGGAATTTTAGGTTATGATAATATATCTTGAGAAAGCTCCCAGACATCTTCCTATACTTTCCAAAACCGGTTTCTTTTTATCTGAAGCTTCGTTTTACGTACTTTCCCGCGAAACTATATACTCCACATAGACATGATGTCTTGCTAAAACGAGATTCTTAGCAACGACGCAGTAGGAATATAACTGAAAAAATGTTTGATAAATTAATATATTTAGCAACCATACTGAAACTCTTAATTAGATGCCTCGCTTCAGGACATATTAAACATATACCATCACGCCAGGTTTGACTGTAATCAGTTAGTAATTATGTTTACACTCATACCACTGCAATGTTGAGAGATCGATAGATAACTGAATCAAGCGATGTTGAGCGTGGCTGCTGCTGGATGAGTCACAGCTGAGCGATCCTGTCCCTGCAGTGATCCGCTGCCCGGCTGTTGCTAGTGATTCGGAAGTCAGCTTTAAGCCGTTGGTAACCAGGTTAAGTGTTATAGAGGGCTTATTAGTCCTAAATTTGTTGGGCGAAGAGATCCTTTACTTTACTTTAGACGTTTCTTTTATACCCATTTAGGGTTATATTTTTTGTTAACTTTTTATGCAATACATAATATCAGTTTCGGATATATATATTCCACTTGCATTGCCGCGCTGTGTAACGCAAGACTGCCTAATCTCTGCAGCATTGTAGTCGCACCAATCATTCTTTATGCTCACTCATAGCTTGATGCATTTTGTTTGTCGTATGCTCATGAATAACTTAATCTTGTGTAGAATACAGATTTTGGCTCTGCTCTTGATTTTTTGGTCAACACCTGATTTTTCTAATAAAGCTTGTGGTACCAGAGGATTGGATTCTTGAGTACCCTTATACTGTATTATTAGTCATTATTTTACTTTGTGCCATTAATTTGATCAAAGTCTTGTTTAAATTTTCTGTTTAGTAAATAAAGAAACGACTTTAAAATGGGTTAAAAATTAATAAGATATAATAGATACATCTGGGAAATGAAGATAAATTTGAAGTGTAATTTGTTATCGTCAATTATTTTATTGTAGAAACATTATACGTTTTAAGGTTATCCTGTACACAGTATATGATGTAACAATTTTTAAAAGAATATAAACCAATAAATTAAAATATTAGAACTGTTACCGTCCTTATCATTTCTTCAGTACGAGCACATAAATGTTCTTTACAATTCAGTTTTAGTAGTAAGGTGCCATAAAAAGCCTTCAAATTTTTATATTAGTATATAAATTAAGACATATTTATGACAATTCATATTAATAATCTATACTGGGATATAACCAAAAAAGGTTTCATAAATTAACATATTTAGCAACCATACTAAAACTCTTAATTAGATACCTCGCTCCAGGACATATTAAACACATGCCATCACGCCAGGATATCTGTAATCAGTTAGTTATTATGTTTATGTATTCATTTGTACCGCTGCAACGTAGGCGTATGCTTCTCAAAAAGTTAGTGATATTAAATTGCTTAAAAACAGAGCAGTTTTCAATAAAATTTCTAAAATCCCTAAAACGTTTTTATCTGCAGTTACCTTGGAGTCTAATAGGTTTCTATAAAATCCTAATGACTCTTATAGTTATTACTGTGGGTTTTGAGGTCTGTTTAAAAAATTATTCTCGTTGTTAAACAAGGTAGAAGTGTGTCACATCACGTGTTGTAACAGGCTTCGCTGAGATTGCATGCAACATCTTTAGCTGATTTTATTCTCGAGATATCTTGCGGACGGACAAACAGACAATCATCCAAAAGAAGTTGACAAAAAATTAACGCATCATAGAACTCATTCATGTAGAAATGAAATGTCATGCAAAATGTAAAATCTGCAGATGTAATCTTTTGCCACATGATACATTAAGATCTTTTTTCCTCTCTAAATTTTGTTTCTTATCAGTGTTCAAATAATAAAAGTCTACACACCAAGTCAGTGACAATGATTTTCGGATAGCTACATGTGTTAGTATGTCACTGTCTGAACCTCTTATAGGTGTATTGAGTTTGTTTGCAAGTTTATTAACTTTCAGTTTTCTCGTTGCCATCATGGTTTCCCATAAGACCGATGTTAAAATATTCGGTAACGCTCAACCGAGTCCCATGGAGTGACATGCACTATCATCAAGCTCAGTGTATTTCATATATAAATAAAGCTTCGTGTAAAATTTCAAGTCTATAGGTCAGTTCGTTTTATAAATATCGTGTGGATAGACAGAAAGACAAACATTCAGAAATGATCATTTTCCAGTCTCACTAGTAGTAGGCTTCGCTAAAGGTCAATTAATAGCTAAAGCCTTAAAAAAATTCCAAAAAATAAACTTTTTGTTATAACAGTAACAGCATAGTTTCTACTAAGGTGATTAATAATCAGCGACTAATATAGCAGCTACTAAGAGCTGATAATGTACGCAGATCTCTGAGGAGTATTTAGTGTTAATAATAGAGTATAGTTTCTAGCAACGAGAAACTACCACTATTAGTAACAGAACTCTCTGAGCAAAGTCTATTGTTTGTAGTATAACAGTTACCAACAACGTCACAAATACTATAGCTCTGTTTAGCTAGCAAAAGGCCACGGTTCAGTGTTCACTGAGTAAACCATAAAAGAATATTTGATTTATGGAAGTATAAACGCTGGACTGGCAGTTCCAAAAGGAGATAACGTTCCAATGGCGCAGTGGTTGAGCCGGTTACCGCGAGATAACCGAGTCAAGCAACGTCGAGCGTGGGTACTGCTTCGATGGGTGATCCTATCCTTGCAAGCAGTCCGACATTGGTGGTGGTTCGGAAGTCAGCTTTAAGCCGTTGGTCCCCAGGTTGTGTTAGAGAGAACTCTTAACCCTAACATCGCCTAGTAAAATAAGACACTACTTTACTTTCGAATGATTGCTCAAAGGGAAGTGAAAAGTCGATAACATAAACCGGTACATCATTATGCTGGAGTTATCGTTAAGTAGATGTTGGCAGTTTATCACAACATATAGCGGGGGTGGAAGCAAATTTTGACTTATTATCTGACGTGCCAGGAACTCCCTCGAGGTGGATGCTACATAAAGCACACATGATGATGCCGCAACGCAGCGTAGCGCGCGGTGATGAAGGCAGGATGATCAGACCGCTGTGGAAGATTGATCAGTTGTGCTTCAGGCGGTCGACAAACTCGTATCTTTGTGTGTTTTGCTTGCCTCAGGACATTCCTGCTTCTTCCATATCCTCTTACGGACTATCTAAGCAAAGTTTGAGCGTCTTTTATTTTGTTTGTCATAGATTATGGTTCATTTCGTCAATTTTGTTCCTAAGCTTTGCTTAATATAATTATTTTCACTACTACACTACTACACTACTAGCAATTAATAATTTAAATATTGAAAACGGCGTTAAATTATTAATTCTAAAGTTCATCCTTTATATAATATGTATATACATCAAATTTATAAATCATATAACGAAACCTGAAGGACACATCAATACTCGGTCTACGTCATCACTAAAAAAAAAAAACAATAATTTACTGTCTGTCTGAAACATATGTGGTTTTACATAGAGTGAAATATATTTTATATGAAATATAACTATCATATGTAACATCTTCCTTTTTATAGAAATAAACTAAATTTATGTATAAAGATTAAGACTCAAAATTTAATAAACAAAAAACTTTTCTTTCAAAACTATGACATTCCGAAATTTTAAAATACAATTCAAATTACAAAAGATAAAGTTCTACTTAAACTAAAAAATACATATTTTAGGCCTTTTTAAATGAATAGGCATATAATAAACAAAAAAATAAAAACACTGTAGTTAAACTTTGAGACATCATCATTAGAATCAAAAGTAACCTTTTTCTAGGGTTTCTTATTATAACAACTTGTTCCTCATCAGATTCATTTACAGTTGTATTAGGACACAAAGGACTTACAGATGTACTAGCATGACTGTTTACAGGACTCACGGATTCTGAACTAATAGTTGAACATTCAATCTTGAAAATAGATAAAATGTCAACTCGATTTCTACGGTAACAATTACAAATTTGATCTTCTACAATATAAGATAAATGATCATTGACTTTAGATGTTAGAGTGCCAGGAGATCAAAGTCTATGACTAGGATAATTTTTAAAGAACACTGCTTGACCTTGGTTGAGAGTTGGCAGAGACTTACTGTTGCTTGTCATAGTAAAGTTTACTCCTAGCTTTGTTTTAAATTGACCTCCGTCTCACAACAAGTTTGAGCATAAGTAACGCTTTAAATAATTTTAAAGATTTTAATGATTACATTTAAAGATTGCATTACATTAAGGCATTGTTTTAAAGTGACTTCTTAGCTAGTTTAAGAAATTAGCTGAACCAAGCTTCATATAGTTTAATAAAATATACTTTCTGTGGTTTTTGAAATTGCCAAATAACAGTACCGACATTAATTTAATGATATACGTGGGAAAGTTCCCAATCAAAACTTTATTTCATTGTACGAAACTAAAAAATGTAATATTTCTAACCAACCTTCTCCTACTGTCACTTACTATCGCTTGCCATGTTTCATTTTTAAAACTGAAATAGTCACACAGTGCATAAAACGAATTTGGAAAATTAAGAAAATACATACACATCTAATAATTTTTTACAAATAAAACATTTATTAACATTTAATTTCATACAAAATGAAATGGATACATTGATACCATAAGGATAATAAATGTAATATAAGTCATAAAGTAGAATATTTATAAAGAATAACAAAATAAATTTAATAACTTTGGAAAAAGTAAACAAATAAATATCTTGGAAATACAAAAGTAACTAACTGTTATTTGCAACCATCAATGTTTTAATTCTTTAATCAACATTTGTTACGAGAAATAATGTTAAAATCGACCTGGTGATTCAATTTAGTTGTTACTAAATCACCTGACCCTTGACAAGGTCTGACCTGTGTGAGGTGACCCCAAACTTGCAACCAATTAACTCCGGTCTATAACTGCTTTCGGCTTGTTAACTTTCGTACTTATTACTCGCACTCTCTGGTACTTGGGAGTTCACGCCTCTAGAAATTCCCAACGTTTGGAAAGTTCTACGCTCTGAAATCTTTCACTTTCTTATAAATATTTTCATATTTTCGCGGCGTCTGCAAGTTTCCCATCTCTAAAAGACTCCAGACTCTAAGGGATATTAAATTGCAAATTTGTTTGGAAATCCCTCAATTAGGAGGGCTCTCAGTATTGGAGGTTATAACTTAGGATTTCTCAGCAGCCTATGGTAGCTCCAAGTTCCTGGGAAATTATCGCCTCAAGAAGTTTCAAGGCATCTGAAAGTTGCGTGAAATTTCTGTGAAAGCATTCAGCCTCTACAAGTGTCTCTAGATTTTTAAAATATCCTGACCTCTAGAAACGCAAGATCTCAGAGAGATCTTGGAAACTGGAACATTCTTGCCTCTAGAAGCATTAATCTGTAAATATCTCAGCCTTTCGAGAACCTGGCCTGTGTAAGCTGCTAGCCTATGTAAATGTTCTTTTGTTTTACTTGATATCTTGGCTTCTAAAAGTTTTCTAAATCAAACCTTTCGGTTTTTGAGAGTTCATGGTCTTCCGAAGACCTCACAAATTTGTAGAATTAACCTCTGAGTCTCTATCCATGAAGCTCCAATCCGATAAAACCTTAGTACCTGAAAAATCGTGTTGTTTCTATCAGCTCCCAGCTCTAGAAACGTTCAAACCGATACATTTCCAAGCATTGAGATTCCAGATGCATGCCTGCTTCTGAAAGTTCCCAATATGTGGAAGTTCCCAAACTCTAATAGATTATAATATTCAGGAACTTGTACCCACTACAAGGAGCTTTGCGCCTCTGTTCGACTAAATATTTGCTTAAGACCATATATTCATAAAATATCCATACCAGCTGATACATACGTTATGTATCCCAGATACGCTTTGCTTACCAAAAAACAACGCCAAAACGTCAGACCTTGCTTTTATTGGTTATCATTTGTATCAAAGTAAGTTTAGGTCGTTTTAAAAGATAATCATGAATTGTATAGTTATAGCCATTGCTAAAATTATGCATGATGATGAATAATAGTCAATGAATAAATAATATGTTTATAGGTTATTAGGTTTATTGTTTAAAAAAATTAATTACTATAGCAACACTACATAGTGAACTATAATTTTGTATGTAGAATATATTTTTAACAACAAAATCTATACGCCTCTATATTATAAACTCCAAATATGTAAGCTTATCTTACTAATTAATATTAAAAATTAAGACAGGGTTTAGATTTTTAAACATATTTAATACCAAAACCTGTGTCTCGATTATTACGCCATCTTCAGTTTAGAAAACCGCGTGCATTTATGTTATATGTTTATTTATTTGTTTTAGAGCTTGTTGAACTATACACTGTATATGGCCAAATATCAAAACGCGTGTTTACAATATTAAATATTTAAAAGTTTTACTTTTTCATTTTTATATAAATTGGCCGATATGTTTGTTTAAATGTATACAAAAATAAAAATATTATATGAAATAATATATAACAAACTTATTTAGAATAGGCTTTTAAAATGGTAGTTTAATTTCCAGATATTGGCGTTACAGAGCAGTTTTTATATTTATTTCTTTAATTTTTCTCCGTTAATATAAAAAAATAATCGGCACAGACAGTTTGGGAAATAAAGTTTACTATATATGCTGATAAAATGATTTTTCTTCGTGTAGAAACTTACCAATTTCTTGGTGGGACTTTTTAGTAAGAAAATTTACCATATATCAATATAATACTTTAAATGTAACCTTTTAAACGAGTTGTGGATACGGAGGTGGGCGGACAGGTCTGTCCGATCACACAATGATGAGGCAGTGAGAGGTGCTGAGCGCTGAGCACCAATCATTATACGTCGACTCAGCGCCTACAATGGGTGCTCCAGCCGCCATCTTGGGCCGAGACCGAACTTCTTACAAACGTTGCATTTTCCTTCACCACTCTTGAGGCCTCTTGGAGAATCGCCTCGCCTCGTTAATGGCTTATTATCGACCTTCTTCCCACCTCCCGTCATCGTCTCGCGATCCTGACCTAATTACCGCTATAGCCAAGGTATCCGGTGTTTACCTCTACTAGCACTTACGAGTCGTTTATGACTCGTTAATGGCTAATTATCGCTTTACTCCTGATAGCACCGACTGTTCGGGACCTCATTACCGCCATAGCCAAAGTATCCGGTGTTTACCTCTACTAGCACTTACGAGTCGCTTTTGACTCGTTAATGGCTAATCATCGCTTTCCTCCTTTTACCACCGACTGATCCTGAACTCATTGCTGCCAGAGCCAAGGTATCCGGTGTTTACCTCTACTAGCACTTACGAGTTGTTTATGACTCGTTAATGGCTAATTATCGCTTTACTCCTGATAGCACCGACTGTTCGGGACCTCATTACCGCCATAGCCAAAGTATCCGGTGTTTACCTCCACTAGCACTTACGAGTCGCTTTTGACTCGTTAATGGCTAATCATCGCTTTCCTCCTTTTACCACCGACTGATCCTGAAGTCATTGCTGCCAGAGCCAAGGTATCCGGTGTTTATCTATACTAGCACTTACGAATCGCTGTTGACTCGTAATGGCTAATTTTTTCTTTTCTCCTGTTACCACCGAGTTTTCGTGACCTCATTATTGCCAGGGACAAGGTATGCGGTGTTTACCTATACTAGCACTTACGAGCCACTGTTGACTCGTTAATGGCTAATTATCTCTTTCCTCCTGTTACCATCGCCTGATCGTGACCTCATTTCTGATAGGGACATGATATTCGGTGTTTAAATATACTTGCTTTTGACTCGTTAGTGGCTAATTATTGCTTTCCTCCTAACCACCTAGTGATCGTGACCTTATTAACGTTAGGGTCTTTAGGGTATTCGGTGTTTACCTATTACCAGCCCTTACTTATTACCAGCTTTCGACTCGTTCATGGCTTACTGCTATCACCATGTCACTGCCAAGTGGTTGTGACCTTATTATTACTGTCAGAGCAAAGTTATCCGGTGTTTAAGTACAAACCTAAATATGAACATTCAATTCAAAAGGAACCATGATGTTTTGACCGAATAATTATTCGGTTTAGTACTTAAATACCACTGGAGACTCAGTTTAAAAAATCCACAACGTAATAAAACAACGTTTACATAGAAGTTATATATCTAAAATATATTTTGGTTTACTTTGATGAAGTAAAATATACCTTGTGTTAAAACCAGCAACTGCAAAAACAAATTTCTAGCCAATTAATTTTTATACCACTCCTTATATTGGTAATGCTTGGTTATATATTTGAAATGATTGATAATCAGTTTTATAAAATACATTTGTATGCTATAATTGTATAAAATCTGTCACCAATTATTACAACGACCTATTAAATATTCCATATATTAAATGTATACTACGACACCAAGCGTGCACAGAAATAATTAGCAATGTCCATATAAAAATATTTTAACACTGAATAAATTGCCTTACGATATCAATAAGAAATAACATTCACTAAAAGCATAGCAGAGGTTTTGGTACAAGTGTTCATGTGATAACGAAAATTTAATAGCTATAAAGCCAATCTCGTGCCTGTGTCCACAGGCCTTGGGGGTAGGCGCGGCAACTCATAACGAATTCATCTCCAGATCCCTTTCAGAGCGTCAACCACTATTCCAGAGTATTAAAGAGGCTTTTAAAATGCATCGCTGTCCCTGAAAATGTCTAGACTTGTTTCTACTTGCATTGTCTATTCGACAAATGAAATATCTAGGTAAAATAATTATTTAAAATGAGTATTCTTAAATGTATTTACTCACTCTTAACGTTAGGAATCTATATTTATTTGAATGAATGTGTGTACTGTATGTCCTTTATAGAATCAGAAACTATTCGACTGATCTTTGTAAAAATTTGTATTTATATTTATTTCTCCCCGTAAAAGGTTTATATGCTATGCCCATTGATGTAACTCACCACCAGGCGGCACTGCAAAATATAAAAGTTATAAAAGCACCTGCACATTATAAACTGCAATTACGAAACATTTACGTATATTAAATAGCCAAACACTATTTGAAGGCGCTACGTTTTGATGTATATTTGTCTTTAAAATACATTTCTGGCTGAACTTAAAGCTTGAGTGTTAGACCACTTTGTAATAAAGTACATGTACGTGTATAATGGCTATAAACATACACTTTTGGCAGATTTTCTTGATCGTGGCAACAAGGTAAACTGTACATGGGCGTTGCAAATATAACTCACTTGAACCAGAAGAGATCATATACGGGCAAAGCTTACGAAAAGCGTGCGAAGACGCGGAAAAAAGCTAGTATGTAATAAAATTATCTTTGTGACAAATTGTTCTTATTTGTGAGAACGTTCTTTTTGGCACTATAATGTGAAAGACTATATAAATTATTCCTCAATGTTTAGGTCACTAATGTATTACTATAACCAATGATAGTAATGAAAATACTAAATACAGGGTGTCAGCTGAGATGTCCTAAGGCTTAATCTCAAGAATTTAAAGAATAGTTAAAGATATAACAACGAAATTAAATGTAAATTTCCTAAAATCACATTCTGGATGTATATCCAACGTATTATTTTATCAAATTTTAGGACAAGTGTAGACCAAAAATGGAGATTCCGGATATGAATTCCAAAATTTACAATATAAAAACTGATAAAATACAAATCAGAAAAATTCGTGCATCTATTGAAACATTTATTACGTATTAGCGTAATACGTATTGAAACGTATTAGAAAAATTTATTCACAAAACAACTTTTGTGTCAAAATAGTGGTCATTTGTGTTTTTACTCATTGTATTATACACATTTAAATGCAAAATATTGAAACAAGAATATTCTTAATCTGTAATCAATTCGCTTTAAAATAACATGTTACACGGTAATATTTACTAAAATAAATGTTTGAGTAAGTTTAAATGAAAAAAATGTAAATGGAAGACGATATTATATTGTATCTCCCTGAAAACTTCTTTAAAAGTTAAACTAACAACAACGTGTTAGTTTGACGAAAGTACTTCAGTGCCTTGTTCAGTAAAACCTGATCATAAAAGAACTCCGAAACGTAAACTGTGTATACTGACGCAAACTTCCTTTACCTATCAAAACTTTTCATATATTTTACTTGGTGTTTAATTTTTTATATTGCATTTAAACTCCCTAAGCTCAATAATAACCCTGGAGCCGGTACAGAAAGTTAAATATTGTTAGGTAATTTGGTTATAAAGTGTTTGCACATAAGTGTATTGTTGTTGTACTCACGTTA
Organism: Homalodisca vitripennis; assembly: GCF_021130785.1. Taxonomy (NCBI): domain Eukaryota; kingdom Metazoa; phylum Arthropoda; class Insecta; order Hemiptera; family Cicadellidae; genus Homalodisca; species Homalodisca vitripennis. Next base: position 117,922,740 of record NC_060210.1, on the reverse strand, counting down.
TAGAGACAACAAATTTATCACCGGCCTAAACATGTAAGCCCGTGGTTTAATTATTGTGTTTATTCTATGCGTCCAGGCTCTGAACGTGTTAAGATTTATTTACATCTAGTATTGAATTTATAATAAAATTACTAACGTAATTATAATTGTGTAGCATTAAATTATTGTGTACTTGTAATTTTTTGTTGTGTTTATTATATTTTATAAACTATTTATAGTGATTGTACAAGATGATTTGTATTATGTTTCCCGATTATCATTTACAATTCTCAGTTCTAAAGCCATTATAGTTAGGATTGGTAAAATCATCATAAAATAGTTCAAACATGTGTAATTATAGACGACAGCAGCTCTGGATGATAGGCAATACGTTCAAAGTCCAATTACAAATAATATGTTCTACTAACGGATGTTTTAATTAATTACATCTTCTAGTTGTACATAGATGCATCAATATAAATGCACACATTTAGCAACTAATGCAATTTTTACTTAACGCAGAGAAAATAAATTTAGTTACAAAAACGTCTATGAAATCCTAAATACAAAACTTATATACTCAAAACTGGAGTAGAGTTACGTGTTGAAATAAACTGTTAAATGTCAGAGAAACACGTAAAGAACGCTAAACTAAATACGTATGTCATGTGGTCTACAGATACTTAACGTATTGTAATATAAGAACTAAAAACTGATATTGTGGATAATAGTATTTGACTACTCAAAAACTCACTCGCATTTTAAAAATTATATCACAACTCGGCGATGGAGTGTACAAATGATACAATGTTTGACAAGTGAGTGTATGTTCCCTGATAGGACTGACGGATAGGGCAATCGCTCAAGTTAAGTGAATTTGCTAGTTGTCATAACTTCTTGAGAGATTAAAGCTCCAGTTTAAAGCTAAATTTAAAATTGGTACCAATTTTATACTTATTTATTTTGAAAGAACTTTTGTGATTCAACACCATGACGGAGGGTCTCTAAATGATTGAATCACTTCTGTTCTCTTTTATTATTAGTTCCTCCCGCGAAGTGGATACGTACCTTATTTGGCCCTGCAGATTAGGAAAGGAAGGGTGTCTTACTTTAGCTCTAACAGTACCATCATTGCCCATAACCCTCTTGCATAGTAAGAATTATGAGCACTTTCTTCCTTTCTATTTCTATCTTCCCGATATTCCTACTAAACGCATCAATTGGCTAATTTTCACATATTATTTATTACCGACCACATCTCATAATCGAAACCGTTTCGTAGTCGTATACTCAGCCCAAACTCTTTATTACTGTCACACAGCTTGGTTACTACCATTAATATTAGCATAGATTACGTCTATATTCCTCCTCTATTAAATGGATTTTTCATTCCTAACAACATTGAGATAACAGCGAAAAAAAGTTGTAAATGGCCCCTATCTACTTTTCATGTACTCCTTTAGATATTCATACCGAATCACCATCGTCCATCCTTCAATACTAAATGTTTTATTTTGATGTATAAAAAAGTTTTGAACAACCAAATCTTGGACCAATATTTCAATGATCTGCCATTTTGTACTGGGTTGAGATAGGACTCAAGTTTCCACTGTTCTTTTTTATCAAGATCTATCAAATGAGGTATCACTTGATGGGTATTTACTTTTAAAACTTTTGAGCCGCCCTCCCCCAATTCCCATTTTGGGGAAACAGGAAAAGTTTCAATAGTAATTACAAAGTTCACTTCTACTTCCTAGAAATTTGTCCCGAGTTCTATCCCTTCATCAAAAACTAAGCAGAATGTATCCATATTTTTTAAATCACACCGTGTATCAATACTTACCTGTATATAGTATGGAATGTTAAATATCAATACTTGTCTAACTATGGTGTAAGATTGTATATACTTTTCTATAGTACTATTTACTGTATAGTACTATAGTAGTATTTAGTATAGTGTAAGATGTTCAGAGGACTCAGCAAGTATAAGACCCTGGGAATGAATATGCTGCTTAGATACCTGATTAACTAATTTACAGATGTGTAGTATTGTAACATGTTATTTCGAGCAAACTTACGCTAAACCAGTACCATTAATACGTTTCACGATGCCTTTACAACATCGTTATCGTACACGATTATTATTTTTTTAATGAAGGTAAAGGGTATATCTTTATTCGTCTCCCTTGTTTAAATTTAAAATGTATTTGTTGAACACCGAATATGCAATCATCAGTATTATTCATATTGATACATTAATCCACTGTGTACATAAGATGGTCAGACAAATAACGATTTAATAAAAATTTTAAAATACAAACAAAGATAGATCAATAAATGCAGTCAACTGAGATTTCTCGTGCAACGTAACAGGCTGAAAGGCTACTCGCGTTCATTTCTTAGCTAACAAAGACTGAAATCGTGTGGAAAATATGTCGCCGAGTTCACCGGAACATAAAATGCTCAGATCCTCCTAGTAATCCTCAAACCTCGCAAAGCAACGAGTAAACATCCCCAGCCATTGATATCCTGCAGAGGTCCACTGTTGTGTCAAACAACTGTGAAATACTCGTATACCACTACTCGGTGTAATCTTTCTGTTTTTGTAAGAAACCGTTATATTTTTACGATATTTAACAATTAAATTCCATAATAATTTACGAACTTGATTAATTCTTTAATTTCATTTACAAGTAACAATATTTGTTCTACTTAATTTAACCTTGTATTCAATTCATTTTTAGCCCATAGACCACAGTTTAATATTTCATGTTATAATAGTGTTTCAAAGAATTGTCTAAATGCAAAGTGGACCAAAACCAAAATCAAAATTTTCAGATATTAAAGGGTAAATTTAAAAAAAATCATTGGAAAAGTTAAAAAACCATATATGCGAATAAAATTTGCACTGTCACACTATTTAACGCTGTAAAATTCTTTTAAAACTGTGCAACTAATTAAAAAAACCGGTTTCGCTTTTCCAAATAAAATGTTTTGTTTGGTGTTTTTTGGATGATTAAAACGCTCACCAAACAGAAAAAAGTAACATACATTTAATAAATTGTATGGATTGGTCCATTTTGTATTTTATAATTTCCCAAGTTTGTTAAGTCTGAGGAACAATTGGACACACCCAGAAGGACCAATTTGTAGCGATGGTAATCCAAGAACAGATCCTACTCATTGTTTTATAACAACTCTATATATATATATATATATATATATATATATATATATAGAGTTGTTTAATTATGGTGGATGAATGTTACAGGAGTCTGAGGAACAATCGGACACGCATCCACAAGAACCTGTTCGTGGCAATGGTGATTGATCCAGCTCATCTTGTATATTAATGAAGCAATGATTGTAATTATGATGGATGAATGTTATAGGAGTCTGAGGAATAATCGGACACGCATCCACAAGAAATTGTTCGTGGCAATGATGATCCAAGTACTGATCCGGCTCACCTTGTATATCGACAAAACAATGATTCATTGTAAGTATGGTGGATGAATGTTACAGGAGTCTGAGGAACAATCGGACACGCATCCACAAGAACCTGTTCGTGGCAATGGTGATCCAAGTACTGATCCGGCTCACCTTGTATATCGACCAAGCACTGATTCGAAGTGGTTCGGAGCATCGGGCAAATACAATTCGACATGGAATCGACAACACGGTAATTGTAGCTTTTTTAATAATCATGATTATCATATAGTATATATTTTTAGTCTTGTTTTCAGCTTTAGTGTTTCTTCCTTCGCTTGGAATAGAACTCAGCCAAGCTGTAAATTTGATTACGTAAAAGTATTCTATTTCTGTTAGTAGTATTAAAGATGCATCGAAAATCTTTTGTTTTACAATGATGTCTAAACGTCCTTGTTTCATATAGTATGGTGACATAAATTTGTCTCATAATTTGTTATTTTCGGTTTCCAGCAGAGTTTTGCATTGGAAGAAAAGCACAAGACGTAAATGTGTTTTCAATAGTCAACAGGAACTTCTAATAGAAAACGGGGCTTGAAGACGTTTTATCAATTTTTTATGCTTCTTATAATCTGTCGATGCAATGGTGGAATATATTCCTGATAAGATAATTGTTGATGGTCCAATGCATTTAAAAGACTTTGGTTTTTCTAGGTCCATCACTGTTTTCCTTCCGCATCAGTATGGAATGCGTGCATCGAGGAACTATGCTAAAAAGTATGCAACAATTCATGCCTTGATTTGTTCCGACTCAGCTGGAATTCCAAGTAATTATTTTACCTAGCATGGGATGAATTTAACATTCCGTGGAAACTAGCTTGATACGAATTTGCTGTTTTTTCGATTAGTGTATTGGAATGACCCGCGCCGTATTCGCCACTACCAAACTTGGAGAGGTCAGGCCCAATGGACATTCATCTTCAGACTCGCTGCTTCATGATACCTAAGCTCATGCGATGAAATAATCTCATGCCCCCTTTAAATCCTCTTTCAGCCCAGTTGTCCTTCATTCCAGCAGCGTACATGTTCTATGTTGACCACTCTGGTCTTGGACTGCATTAAAGAATTTTGTGTTATCTGCATTGAACACCGTTTACGCATTTAACTCAAACTATATTAAACACTGTTTAATGTTTGTGTTATTTGGTTTCTTATTGATTTGTTAAGTATAAACTTTGTAATCGATTTCAAACCAACACGAGAAGACATAGAGTTTTAAAATTTTAAACATAGCTTAGAAATGAATGACTATCCTATATGAATAATTATGTATAATTAATATGTATAATATGCAGTAATATGTATAATTTAAAGTGAGCGAAAGTAATTCAAACTTTTTACATTTCTATTACGGGTATAAATGACAGCAACGAGGAAAATTCAGAATAAACGATACCAACACATGTGCTAAAGCTCGAACATTTAAATTTAACCTACAATGTGTTCTTCTTCTTAGACAATGTTGTTTTCATAAACAATTTTCTATTGCTATTTTCTTATGTGGGATTACTGATGAAAAATTTGATGGTTGGAACATGATACCCTTATGATTGGTTACAGACGTCTTAAGTTGCGTCACCAGAAAAGTAATAGACTTGTCATTGGTAAGTTTCTACTCAGTTGAATGGTTTCTCAACAAACTATGAAATGTTAGGTTAAGTTTAGTTGTAAAATCTTGCGTTTTATCTTTAAAACCTGTTTTATATAATTTAAAATGTTTACTGTAAACTTGTTATTTTAATTTATTAAGGTATAGAGTTTGTGAGTTTATTTTAATATTGAATGTTACATTAATTTACCGTTATTTTGAAGTAAATTAATCTTCTCATGAAACTAATTCACTTAGTTAACTTATTTTAATTTTCAGTATTATAACTATTAACTAAAATACTTTATTTGTAGTTGTATATACCAAATATTAAATATAAGAAACACTAAAATGAATAGAATTAACGAAAATTAACACATTTTTAATACACTAAAAAGAGTAAAATAATTTCTCATATACTCAAACATATCATAATGCAAACCAGATCGTGTGCAAATACCGAAAGTGTTAAAACATTATTTTATTATTTATATAATGTACTTTTCATATTCAAATCAAAATTTTAAGAGAAATAAATGTACAATAATGGCATAAATGCTTTGTAAATAATTAGTGTATATAATTTTCGGCCTTCAAATGATACTAGGAGAATTTGCCTGAAACCATAACACCACGATAGTCAAAAATGATTTACTTTTATGCAATGTAAGTTGTGACATACCTCACATTTATTTGTAGTTGAATATTTAAAATTCTTGCCGAGAACCATTCATTGTATTACTTCAGGGTAGGCTCAGATTAAAATTTCACATGAACGAAAAGAGGCGTGTTATAACGGTATACTCGAATCAAGATTCGGACCCAGTTCCGTGAGAGGACAAGATGAGTTTCTATACATTCATCTGTTAGGGTCGGTGATATAACTCACGTTACGTTTCATACCTTTGTCACAATATACCTTGAAGAGTGATTTCAGCCATTCGTAGTCTATAGTCTCTTAAGCAAATTTTCTAAACTTCGAAAGATTCAGTTCGTTTTATTAATTTTGCTATCGTCAACGTTAACATTAGAACTCCTTGTATAAAATAACAAAAGACAAATATTATTTAACACCGTAATTTCAGAGAGTCAACAAAGAGTTGGCTAATAACTTCACAAAACATAACTCCTAGTAACGTCATCGTTCTGGCGTTAACTGGAAGCCTTGCCTTGTTACAACGAAAATTACACAAATGAATAACTTATTTTAACAAGCACTTGTTAGTTAAACAATGATCATCTTCGTTATATCACTTCATAACCAAAGTAAATACTATCCATAGCCTATTGTACGCAAATTATCTTCAAACAGAACTTGTAAATTTTTATGGGATTTTGACTGTTTTTTATCATTATATTTGAAATTTAATGAAGGTGTTGATAACTTCTATATTTTCAGAGCCTTAAATGAAGCTATCGTTTAGTTATTGAACAATTATTTCTAAATTTAATTTATAACAACGGGTAATAATTCTTTGTTCGGATGGCGTTGTTCGGATTTATGTTTGAAGTAATAATTTACATAGTTTAATTTCAGTATAAAACGAGTGGGTCAACAGGTGCTGCTGTATTAAGTTAAATTAAAATTAGATAATACGTTACCAGAGGACACTCCAACACACTAAAAAGACATTACAAAAATGCGGCAATTAATCATAGTACTTACGTTAATTATGCAGTATACGCAGGTCTATATTTCAAGTTGACTGGTAAGGGACTATTTGTAAATTTGGAACCTGAGACCAATCACTCTCTTTGTAAACCTACAGGCAGGCGCCGTGAGGACCATCTGTGGAGGACCCACAGGTCATGAGATCCAGAGGTGGTACTAGTTTTAACTTTAATAAAAACATTTTTGTGGACTTCCTTTTATTAATATTGCTAAACTAACAAAATAATCTGAATTTTTATCTTCCAAAGTATAGAAAAGTTGTGCTACATGTTTAAAACCAATATAGATACCAAAATCTCGCAAAAACTAAAAATGTGCAGGCTTTTTTAAAAGTACTGAAGTAAACAAATTCAACAAATAACTGTGCCACTAAAGAATCTAAACTGAATTAAAGAGAAAATAACTTTTGTGATTTTAGCATTAGAATTTGTGAGTCGATTCGCACTGTATAAGTACATAGCCAGTTTTTATCGAAATCAATTAGGATTATTCGAAAAAAAAAGAAATTGATTGTTAGCTTTGTTCTTTTTGGTGGAGGTCGAGTTGGGAGGGTAACGAAAGGGTTAAAAATATTAAAACATATTTTTTAATATTACATTTTTTTACCTTCATACACTTACAACCGAACGTTTCCCACAAAAATAGTTATATTACCGTCAGGAAACTAGATAAAGAGACATTACTTTTAGAGCCAGTATGGCGTTAGCTGACGTTCATTTAACATTTATTAACGTGTCCACTTATTACTTATAAATGTATAAAACTAAGAAAATTAATACCCGTTAAAAATATATTTTAATATCTTTAACACTGTTGAAACACTTTCATTGGGGCCGCCACGAAAACTAGCGCAGCGGACGATCAATTTCTCTTTTAGGGTAAATTTATTTATCGATTTTATAAAAACCAGTTTGTGTTCTTATAAAATATGAATTGGCTTTCGGTTCCGGGCCTATCATAGTGTGATATATTTCAAATCACCTGAATCATCAGTAGACACATCCAGAGTGTAAGAGCTTTCGTTTCATGTTACATATGTTACAAGATGCATAAATCATCGTACGAAAACATGAAATTATTCTAATAATGTAGATTCTTCACCCTTCCAGGAAATGGTTAGTAACACTTTTAGCCACGTTTGAGCTTTCCACGAACGTTTCTAAAGCTTAGGTGAGTTTAAGTGTTTAATGGGTTTTAAATACCGTATTAGAGTTTACGAGGAAATACACTTTAACTAAATTAACCATTTTAATTAAGTTATCTAACATCCAGCGCATAAATCTATTCCATAATTAGTAGTACATCAGCTTCAGGATATTCTAATATGTAGTTTATGAAAGGATGTGTTTTAGCAGTATAATATTATTTAATATTTATTGAGTTGTAACGTATCCTATCACTCGTGTTGCTGGACAAATGTCATTTCTGTCAGTCTGTCTGTTCATCTATCTGTCTGTCTGTCTGTCCGCACGATACCTTGAAAACGAAGTGACTTATACACTTGATATATTAAATGAAGTTTAATTTATATATTAGCAAAATTTTTTTATTTATTTATTTTAAATTATTTAGTTCGATGATGTTAAAAGTCACTTATTTAGCTGAGCGTTAGCAAATATTTTTTTCATTGGCTTTATGGGTAAATAGTAGAATAAATAAATTTTTTAACAAGCTTAGTACTATCATGAGATGTTAATGTTACATATTAACAACTGTGAATAATTAATACAGTAAAAAGAAAAATAGCAGATTAAACGTAAATTTTATATATTTGTGACAATATGTGATTCCAGCTTCAGGAACTGTTATTATTTAAACTATGAAAGTCATTGAATAAGAATATTAATATACCACGTAGCAAGAACATCTACACATACCCGTTTTAAATTTGGAATTAATCTTCATTTTTACATACACATGAATGAGTTCTATGATGATGCATGTAAAACATTTAATTTGGAAACAATTTTTTTGTCTGCCGGGGTATGTAAAAATTTGTTTTCTGTATAATGATTGTGTGTCTATCTGACCGCATGACATCTCTAGAATTAGGTGAGCTATAGGTTTGACATTATTTAATGCAACTTTAGTGAAGCCTGCAACGCGACACATGATTTAGCGCACTGTTACATTGTGTATATATATATATATATATATATATATATATATATATAAACATATTGCAGGAGGTAGAATTAACCACGACGTTTCGATAGTTGTACCTGTTCTCTTCTTCAGGTTTTAAATGCCCTTCAAAGAAAAGTGCAAAAATGGATCGAGGAGATTACAAAGTATATTTGATCAAAAATAAAGTCTTAAATGTCAAATGTTTTTAATTTTTACTCCATCAAAAATCTTTTACGTCAGAATTATTTTTTTAATACAGTGTATATATATTTTAAATCGCATATCAATTATGCAATGCCATTATTAAACTATGATACGGGATAAAATCAACTTTATCTAAAAGTATTACATATTATTAGACATAAGTTTCAAAGTTATATTCTTAAAATTGTTAAATGTATTCTGAATGACCTGGAAAAATAACCTGGAATTGCAAAGACCTCCCATTATTCACAGAATTAAAATAATACTTTCTAACGGGTTGACTCCTAATAATTGACGAATTAGTTTTAACATCGTCATATGTTAATTAAATAGGGGTCAGATATGAATTAACACTAAATCTGAAACTAAAATACCCTTTACAAGAGTAAGAAAACGAAAGATCTGAAGAAATAGTTCTTTGTGGAAAACAGTAAATTATAGCAACCCAAATTGGTGTAATGAAAACAAGTAAAATAATTTCCTTGTTTTTACTACATGGACCGGACGAGAATTTTATTGTTTGTCTAATTCTTCTTTTACAGTTTTCATAATATTTTGATTCTCTCTGTCTTAAGTGTAATAAGTATAATTAAGTATAATTATCCCTAACCTGTTTATTATATTCAAATATAACATAAACGTACAGCGTGAAGATAAAAATTGATGGAATCATTGGTGGTATTATTTCGATTAAAGCGACGTCTATCAGTTTAGATCTTTATGCAAGACTGTAATGGATAAAACGATTTCTGCGTAAGTAACATGTAGGTTAAAAGTTATAATTGTAATTCAGATAAATCAGTTCAAAACCGAAAAGTTTTCTTTAAATTATAGTTATATTGAAATTTAAAAAACTTTAATTTTAAGAGAATAAATCTATATGTTATCACATAAAGTATTCATAGCTGGTTTGTACTTATTGCGTCTTTCAGTGAGTTCGCTTATCTCAGGAATGTTTAGAACAATTTAAAAAGAATATGTCCCAGATGTCCCAGTTGTTCTAGAAAAAAAATGCGTGCGAAGCAGCGGGTAATGGATAGTTTGCTACAAAAGAATTCCAGTGTTTTAAGAATTAAGTTACCTTTAGGACTTATTCATAAATTACGTACTCAAATCCTAGTTTATACCCAAATGATATATGCCACTTACGATGGAAAACCCTACAGTAGGGACTCAGAGCTCTTGAATTTATGTTATTCATATATTCCAGCCACTCTAAGCCAATACAACTATCCATGAAATTTGAGTGTCAGAATTTGCTATTTATATTCTATCGCTCTTTGGACATAAAATGTATGTAAAATATTTCTGTATCTGTAAAAGTTAACTTTAACTAGGTAAGTACTAGTTTGGTCCTATTTTTATCGTTTTTGTAGTATTCATCTTTGATAAAAATATGCGAAGTCATAGCTAAGTGCCGTTTTTCAATTAAGAAATATTAATATTGTATTTAAATAAATCTATAAAAATAGTGTGTATGCTTGTACTATCCTTTTGTTATTAAAGGTAAAATTGACCAAGTTCTATAGTTCATAACGAAAACTAATTTTGATTAAACAAAAGGTATACAATAGCTTTTTAAAGCATTCTTAATCAAACAAGACTCATATTCATATGCTACATGTCACATAATTTACTGTAATTTAATTACTGTTCTGTGTGTAATTTATATAGTTGTAAATCATTGAACTTAAAACTAGGAAGTCTAAATACACAAAATAATTTTAAAAAAATACCTTCATAATTATTTTGTAAACCATTAGGAAATAAACGTATTTCATAGTAGAGTTGTTCTAATTAAAACCTGCGTACATCTCGAATAAATGAATATTTTCCTGGCGTAACTTTTCATTTTGTATTTACAGTAACGTGGATCTGTCGGTCCATACATCACATGAACTAATAACTTCCCAGCAGAATTGAATAGTCTCAATCAATGTCACTAGCAAGTTTGTTTGCGTTTCAGTAAGAAATTCAATACTTCACGCAATGATTCAAGCACAAAATATGTTGCATAAGAATTGCAATATAATATTTTGTTACTAGCATAGTTTGATGGAGAGTGTTTAAAATATCTGTGGACATGTTTGAAAGGCTTAGCGTTACTATAATCAATCAACTTCTAAAAATGATGTACCACAGGTTCTACCAAGATTTATAATTTAAAAGTCTTATTTAATAGATGATTTAGCGTACAGTAATCCATATTGATTAGCTATTTATTATTGTACCTTCAAAGAACCAAACATACTTATTTTCAATGGTTTTTATCTAGCATTGTTTTGTAAGTTGTGATGGTGAGTTTTTAGAAACTCGACCCAACGCTAAATATTTTGGGAAATGCCAAAGTACATGCGAAAGATGATATAACCTTTGGTATATCATGTTGTATGAAAACATAAAAAACAATCAAGAATAATAATTAATTGTAATGGCCTTTTTAAACAAGTTTATGCTTATTATATAATTTTTAATCAATCAATTTGCACGCTTCCAGTTATACTTTATCCAATCTAAACAAATTAAATATCGAATATTATATATACTGTACTTGTATTTAGATAATTAACTGCTCTTAAATTAGTATTCAGTTGTGATTCCTTGCATTTTATATCCAAATGTAAAACATTGAACAACTTTTTTATATTTTCTTTGCAATAATTTTTATTTTAGTAAGGTTAGTTATACATCAGGTTGCTATAATTTAAATGTTTTTTTGATATGATTTGTTAAACAAATAACATACCGTGGAAGACAATATCTTAAAATTATTACAGTAAAATTTAAATTACATGTATAAATAAATAGGTACAAACAGCACAAAATCAACGCCTATTAAACCTTGTTCATATATTTCTTATGTTTTATGTAATATATATTTTAATATTTATTGATCTATAAATATCTTGTATGAAGCATAAACTTTATATACTTCTATCCCTTAGTACGGGAATACTCAGTGACTACATTTGCGGAAACATCAATGAAATATTTACATTTAATCTACAACCCACGACGTGTGAATAATTTAGTAGCGTTCATTACCAGCATGATCGGACTTTTTTAATGAATTCCAACAATGTGAAGTAATTTGCATACTAATGGCAGTTTAAAATTAATTAATGTATGCGAATGAAGTGGTTTATTGTTATTGGATGTAATTAATTATTACCAAACGAAGGTCTTCTTTTATGATATTTTGTAACACCGTATAATTTCTTGTTTAAATTGTTGAATATGCTATTAGTTTTAGTTTTGGATCGTTAAACCGAAAATGTATAAACAACGGTATTAAAATATATTTTACCTAGATTCACTTATATATATTAAAATTAATAGAAGTAGAAAAATGAACCTTGGTACATTAGCTTTTTCCTATTGTTATTTTCTAATAATGTTTATGACAAGTGTGATAGAATCGTACTTTTTTAATTACATTATAAACTCAAAAACATTCCTATAAACTCAGGGAATATAGTGAGGAGATCATAATTTGTCTATCCAAAGAAGGGAAATCTTACGAAATTATACATTTTCTCGTTGTAAAGATGGTGACGAGATTATACTTTGTCTATCTAGAAAAGGTGGTTAAGGGAAAATTTGGACCATCTAATGTATTCAGAAGATTATTTCATATATTCAATACGCACTATGGTATGACAAAATTATAATTGTGTAGTTTCTGAACTATTTATAAAATGTGGAGTATACAGCAATATCATAAGGAAATTTTCATTGTAACGGCTTAATTTTATTTTTCTGTGTGAGTACCGTACAGAAGGATCAGCTCTGAATAGTTGTAAATGGTTTACCAGCATAAGGGTGTAAAGGATTTACGAGGTTCTGTGCAAATTACCTATCTTAGGTAGAATATTGAAATTACTAACTTCAGAATTTAATTTTTTAAATTTTTTTACTATCTTATAAGATTCTTCCAGATTGATATTTTAATTCAACTACGTAAACATTGAAATGTACTAGGTTGGATTATCTATTAAGTATTGAGGATGCGTGCAATAGGAGGATTTGTATAAAAAATATTTAAAAGATACGCTATAATTTTGTGTAAAAAGTGTATAAATAGAACGTCATTATGTACTGGCTAATATCCAATAAAAACTTTTACTGTAAAATTTAAAAATAAAGTTAATTTTAATATTGAAATCAATAGCGGTGACAGTAATAAAATTAAATATGGATTAGAGATTTTTAGTAACTTTTCTACATAATGTTGTATTGAATTATTGATATGTTCTATATCAGTAAGGCGTATGTAGTAACTTTTCTACATAATGTTGTATTGAATTATTGATATGTTCTATATCAGTAAGGCGTATGTAGTAACTTTTCTACATAATGTTGTATTGAATTATTGATATGTTCTATATCAGTAAGGCGTATGTAGTAACTTTTCTACATAATGTTGTATTGAATTATTGATATGTTCTATATCAGTAAGGCGTATGTAGTAACTTTTCTACATAATACTTAATATAGTTATTCACATAACATGGACGACACGAGACAATTTTGACGATTTATGACAGTTAGAAGACAAGTTGAAAGCACGATGTTTTTACAACGAACTTGATTACTGCCACATGAATAATGCAAGAAGAAAATTCAAAGTTAGGAATGTTACCTTCTGCTTTCCCACAATACTTTAGTGGACAAAAGTATTTATTATGAGATACAGGACTGTCCTACCATGTAAGGCTATCTTCAAAGGGAGTTCAACATAGCTCCTGCTTGTGAGGATGAGAGTTCTGAACAGGACTATCGGAGTTCACTCCCCTTGTTGTTGTGCTTTGTTATCGTTCAATAGGATCTCAGAAAGGAACTCCCCTTCGTATTATTGTTACCCATATCACATTGCTGCAATCTGATCTGAATCTTAGTAACTTATAAATGTTGTAAATATTTAATATGTACAGGTCATAATGCACACTTACTTGTATCCAAATTATACCCGATTTTCATTGGTAAACATAAGTCTTGGTAAACAGCTATAATCCGACGGGTATCCATATCAAATTTTGAAAAACGTGCCTGAACCCACGAGATGTCTTGAAGGATTATGCAATGTTTAGACCTGAGAAATACCATTAGAATCTCATATTCCGAAATACTAAAGTGTCCAACTTAATTGTACTGAAAATCGTAATCCTCCTTTACTTCAGATTGTCTTGACCCCTAAAGCCCGTTAATATTTTACTGCACACTATCCATGCATATGTAAGTTGAATCCATATCTGCTAATAACCAATATTCATGTATTGCTCCATTTCATTTTGCTACGAAAAGCAACACTTTTGTAATCCTTAGTGTTATTCAATAACTTTGAGATATTTATAATTAAAAAATATACAGTCTTCTAAACATGCTAATTAATATTTAATTTTATTTTGTATAAATATATTTTATTAAAAAACAGTAATATTAACGGTAGTGATTCTATAAGTGCAAGTATAACTACTAGTTTCTTAGTATAATCTTTTAAACACTGTATATGATTTTTTAATGATTAATGATGTCGAATCACCAAATCATAATACAATTTCAAATGTTCGATGGTCTTTTTTAAGCTTTCTTAATCTGTCGTGTATTTATCTTCTTGTATTCTGATTAATTAATATGGAAATTTTCACATATGATTCTTATTTATTAAAACAAATTCATGATTTTATGTGTCACAAAGATTTATACAAATCACATATGATTTCATTAAATCAATTATTTCGTGTTTTAAATTATTTTCAATTTCTAAATGTTTTATAAATAAAACATTAAAGATTAAAATCCTTTAAATATTTCTTTTTATTTTGAAGTTCATACTTTCCAAATTCTTTATTTTAAGCAAAAACTTCTTTTAAAACCAAATTTTGAAAGATCCGCAATATTTGTTTTTTGATTTCAAGACCAATGAATAAAGGAATGACTCATTTATAAAAACTGTATGAGTTGAAAGCTTGAAGGGGTGAACGAATCCTGTATGGCCTTTTATTTATATAAGTTTTGAATATTTTATTAACATGATTATACTACTAGTAGGATTTTCAGGATATTGATATTTCAAAATGTCTGCTAACATATCTTACTTCTTTAAACCACACCTCATTATTTTCACTTAATAATTATTTGTAAAAAAAAATTAGTTATTGAATTTGAGTTTATATATATATATATATATTTATTTATTTATATATTTCATAATTTAAAATGTACAGCCTTCCAAACATGCTAATCAATATTATATTTTTGTTTTGTATAAATATATTATATATAATATAATAACATATATATATATATATATATATATATATATATATATATATATATTTATATATAATACAAAAATCCTTCGTCTTGATTTATATAAGTTTTGTATATTTTATTAACATGATTTCTAATAGCTTTTTGAGGATTGTGATATTCCCCAAATTTATGATACATAATCTATCTCTCTTTAAACCAAATTTCATTATTTTCACTTTCAATTGTTATAAAATAATTTTGTTATTGAATTTCAGTTTATATATATATATATATATATATTATAACACAGAGAACACAGTACAGAGTCCGGGCCGGGAGAATCGTCTTGTTGACAAAGCTGTGAGGGCTCTCGACTGTTATGAGCGCTGCTACTGGTTCAATATCCCGCTGCTTGCTGAAGGCCACACTCAGCCTCCCATATCTTTGCTGGGATGATATAACCCACCAGTGTGTTTGTTTATTGTGTCATATATTACTGTACATGTCAATAGTGTGCGAATCAGAGTGACGTCACTGACATAATAAGTTCTGTATCTATTTCTGTCTGTCCAATACAACTTTTTAATAAGCTCATACACCTTACTGATATAGAACATATCAATAATTCAATACAACATTATGTAGAAAAGTTACTACATACGCCTTATGACATAGAACATATCAATAATTCAATACAACATTATGTAGAAAAGTTACTACATACGCCTTACTGATATAGATACATATCAATAATTCAATACAACATTATGTAGAAAAAGTTACTACATACCGCCTTACTGATATAGAACATATCAATAATTCAATACAACATTATGTAGAAAAGTTACTACATACGCCTTACTGATATAGAACATATCAATAATTCAATACAACATTATGTAGAAAAGTTACTAAAAATCTCTAATCCATATTTAATTTTATTACTGTCACCGCTATTGATTTCAATATTAAAATTAACTTTATTTTTAAATTTTACAGTAAAAGTTTTTATTATTAAGAACATAATGAGGTTCTATTTATACACTTTTTACACAAAGATTTATAGCGTATCTTTTGAAATATTTGTAGTTGAATTAAAATATCAATCTGGAAGAATCTTATAAGATAGTAAAAAGAAAATAATAATGTACCAAGGTTCATTTTTCTACTTCTATTAATTTTAATATATATAAGTGAATCTAGGTAAAATATATTTTAATACCGTTGTTTATACATTGGTTTAACGATCCAAAACTAAAATAAAGTTTATTGCTTCATACAAGATATTTATAGATCAATAAATATTAAAATATATATTACATAAAACATAAGAAATATATGAACAAGGTTTAATTATTTATTTATACATGTAATTTAAATTTTACTGTAATAATTTTGTTCAATGTTTTACATTTGGATATAAAATGCAAGGAATCACAACTGAATACTAATTTAAAATTGATTGATTAAAAATTATATAATTAATTATGAAGGTATTTTTTTTAAAATTATTTTGTGTATTTAGACTTCCTAGTTTTAAGTTCAATGATTTACAACTATATAAATTACACACAGAACAGTAATTAAATTACAGTAAATTATGTGACATGTAGGATTAAGAATGCTTTAAAAAGCTATTGTATAAATCAAAATATATATCAGTTTAGATCTTTATGCAAGACTGTTAAGTAACATGTAGGTTAAAAGTTATAATTGTAATTGTTTACAATTAAATAAAGCAAAAAAAATACCTTCTAGCAGTATTTAACAAAACATTAGTAAATGTTCAGACGAAAATATCGACAGGAATGGGAATTGAGGGTGAGAGTAAACTTTTAATGGTCACCCTCAAATAAACTTCTTTCATGGCGTCGTTCATTTAATTATCTTGTTAAACATTTACTAACCTCTTGTAATAGTAGGCTACAAGTTTTAATTTTAATTTAATTGTAAACGTGCACTAATACATAACAAATATTCCTGGATTCCTGGAAGTCAGGCAATCAGGTCTGCTATTGACGAGAGTGCAGGTATTATATTTGGACTATGAGGATTTGTTACAATCTGGTCTAGCATGGCAATATTTTTACAAGGATAAACATTTAAATTTATAATATGCCTAGCCAAAGTCACCCATATACTTTGGCAAAATAAATTATTTTTATAGTCATTGGCTAAACTTGCATTGATAAGCTCTGATGTGCATACAGTAACAGTTTTTAAGGGGCTCTGTTGACGTAAATGACAACATTTTTCCGCTTTGTTAAACTTCAGCATTAATAAGCTCTAATGTGCATACAGTAAAAGGTTTTAAGGAGCTATGTTGGCGTAAATCACAAAATGTTTTCGCTTTGATAAACTTGACCATTAATAAGCTCTGATGTGTATACAGTAAAAGGTTTTAAGGGGCTCTGTTGGCGTAAATCACAAAATGTTTTCGCTTTGATAAACTTCAGCATTAATAAGCTCTAATGTGCATACAGTACAAGGTTTTAAGGGGCTCTGTTGGCGTAAATCACAAAATGTTTTCGCTTTGATAAACTTGAGCATTAAAATAAGTTCTGATGGGCATACAGTAAAAGGTTTTAAGGGGCTCTGTTGGCGTAAATCACAAAATGTTTTCGCTTTGATAAACTTGACCATTAATAAGCTCTGATGTGTATACAGTAAAAGGTTTTAAGGGGCTCTGTTGGCGTAAATCACAAAATGTTTTCGCCTTGATAAACTTGACCATTAATAAGCTCTGATGTGTATACAGTAAAAGGTTTTAAGGGGCTCTGTTGGCGTAAATCACAAAATGTTTTCGCTTTGATAAATTTGAGCATTAAAATAAGCTCTGATGGGCATACAGTAAAAGGTTTTAAGGGGCTCTGTTGACGTAAATCACAAAATGTTTTCGCTTTGATAAACTTGAGCATTAAAATAAGCTCTGATGGGCATACAATAAAAGGTTTTAAGGGGCTCTGTTGGCGTAAATCACAAAATGTTTTCGCTTTGATAAACTTGACCATTAATAAGCTCTGATGTGTATACAGTAAAGAGTAAATTTTCCTGCTTTTCTGAGTAGAATGGAAACCATTCCAAACGCCAATAACAGAAGTAATATTTTAGGCAACAAAAATAAACTATATGAGTTCTCTACAAAATGGATATGGATCAAAATTCCGATAGTCATATCACTTTTAAAGACCTATTACTCATTCCTGTACTTGGTGGAAAAATTACTAGCACCTATGCTAATCTATGAATATAAGTTCGGTTACTTATGTCTGTATTGTGTTTCTTTAACTACTAGACTGTCCAGCCAGTTCCAAATTACTAACCGAAACCCAAATTCGGCAGTAGAACCTGTCTGATATGTCTTTTAGTTATTAAATTTACTAAACATTGAGTTACGTTTGCTGGTTATTATGGACTTTATATAACTATGGCCCTACTGTCTAGCACCTGCTACTAATGCAGAAGTATATTACAGGATATTAATGCTTTCCTTTCGTTGATAATAAAACTCAACTAACATTATATAAATTAATATTGTAACAGTGATAATCCACCCTTATCTTAGAGATTAGTGATACGCTTCACAATAATATATTGCAGATGGCAGAGAAATTCAAAAGACATAGTGAAATGCGTATCCTTTGTTCTTTCTAAGTTGGTACTCTGGAGAAGAGAGCGGTGGTTGATATTGTAGCACAGTACGGAAGTGCTGGAATACTAGAGAGGTAGCTTTTCTTTAGATTTCCGCATTTATTGAAGGACTAGCACTTGTACTATTATTTTTTTACTGTTAAACGAGATTTCTCAAATTTAGGTGGTTAAAAAATATGATTGGATTATAAAAGGGGAAAATTATGGTCAATAATCTAATCTTAGCAAAGATTTGTAAAACGTTTTGACTCTAAAAGAGGGAAATTGGTCAATTTAATAAACAAAAGCCAAGGTTTGACCAAATTTGAAGGTGATTTAAACTAGTAATAATAATAATAACTAGATAAATAGTAATTATAATTATCTACAACTTTTGTAGGTTTTTGTAGATAAAGAAATGTAAGTGCTTATAGAAGAACGTTTTATTTTTATCCAACCTTATTTCTTTTAATATAATTTGAGTAATAAAAAATTTGAGACCTAATCTACTACAAATACTACGTCCCAACTATGAAAGAACTCTTTAATAATTACAATATTCAGCATTATAGACTTAAAATCCATTTTAGGGTAAATTTACAAACTTTCCCTTGGTCTATCCCAATTTTCTATAATTTCTAGACCTGCCTCTAATTGATTGAACATTCATGATATAATACTTAATCTCCCAATGACATTAGATAATAGACTTTTCAAGGTCAAAGATAAATTTTACCACGGACACCTCCGCTGAAGGCGCTATGGTCTTTTTTGTTCTAGATCGAGGAAGTTTGAATAGAGGGGTGAATGTTTCTTCGAACCATCGTCACTATTTGCCTCGATTCTCGTTAATAATTAGGCTGCAGTTCAATAAGATAATATATCGATATTGTAATAGTTATGATAGATAATAATAGATAATAGATGAAATATAAATGAAAAAGAGCTAACAAATAATCATAACAAAATTATATTTACGATTTGACAAGAGTGTGTCCTTCACCGTAGTATCGTAGGAGTAAGAGAGCAATTCATAGCAAAACGAGAGGTCACAGGTTCGATTCCCGGGGAGGTTAATATATATATTTGTGAATGGATTTGGACCGTTTTCCACTAAAAAACGTTTGGATGCTCAATTGAAACGCCGTTATTGTAGAAAGAACCCCCTTGAAAAACTATAATAACAAAATCACAAAACAATGAATTTAACTAGTTAAGATGAAGCAGCAAAACACTACACAGTTTTCTCTTCATATTCTCATCTTCATATCATTATTCCCCAATTTTCTGTTTTCTGTATTAAACTTTGTTGAAAAAATTCATAATATTTATTTTCTCTCCATCTTCATTATTATTTAATTTATAAACAAGTACTTAAACATATGTAAATAGTGATATTAAGTTTAATTTCGTAATATCGATATTTTCATTTGATTTCGCGGACTGTTATCGATATTTACAATCGATTGTCATAACATCCACTTATCGAACTGCAGCGAAAAATTATACCATTCAACTCGCAGGTATACAATGGCATGAAGAGAGTAAAGCGTTAGCAAAAAAATTTAAATAAAACACCAAACATCATCAGTTATGGCCATGCAAGTTAAAACCGACCAATTATAGGTAATAATAAACTGGTACGTACACACTATTAATATTAGTTCCAATATCCACGTATGTGTATACACTCCAATATTCGCTATGATTACTGTCTCAGATCTTCACTCAGATCTGTCTCAGTTCTAAATTCAGTTGTAAGTATATGATGAAGTGGGCGAAAAGAGATCTTCCTTTGCAACAAAGTTCCATTCTAAGGGTGACATCTGATTTATATTCTGGTATTTTTCATTACTTCCCCCTTCCTACTGTTAAAGTTGAAGTTCTTTTCTTCCCCGTTCCTTAAAATTCCTTCCACCTCATGCTTTACATGAGGTGATTTCTAAAATTGCGTGTTTGAAAATTATTGGAATTTAAAACTTTTATTGGCTATGTAAAAGAAACATTAACATATGCATATATTTATAAAGCCAAATGCCACGCACTGGCTGATAAATTGCAGCTAGTAAACACAACCCACGAAGCTGAAATTTGACGTAATTATTTCTTATATCCTATATATGTTCGTAAACGGTAAAAAAAATGGCAATTTTCAATACCTATATTTTTAATATATATACTGTATAAAGAGGTTTAACTGTAAACATTTCCAACTAATAAAAGTGCATAGCCCTTTATGAAACAGCTTTGATATAGAGACTGAAATTCGCTATTTTAAGGGTCAGTATATTGTTGGCCAAAATATTATTATTTCATATTTGTAACTCATGATATGAATTGAATTGAATCTTTATTTACTCAGTTGGACATGAAGTGTTTTTGTGTATGACAGTACAGAGCAATCAATAAATATATTAACATTTATTAATAATAAACAATATTATTAAAATTACCTAAAAACATAATCATATATGTAGTACGAAAAGTTGAGAAAAAGCGCGAAAAAATAACAATAACTACATCCAACTTAAGGAAGCGATTTGATCTGCTTCATCATTTAGGAATATCTCCGAGAGCCTCCTGTAGACCGTAAAACTCTTGGTCATTGATAGTAACTCAAGGAATCATCACGAAATTAGTGGTGTAATTAAAGTCATTACGTTACTCGTGTATTCAGACGGTTAAATATTTAAAAGCAGTAAGAGATAAAAGAACTATATTAGTACCTTACTAGAAAAAAGAAACTTTTACACAAAGATAATGTACAAGATTGATAAATAAGTAAAGAAAGTAGGTTTTAAGTTATGCACAGAAAAAAGAACGCTGAGATGAACAATTACGACCGTATAATGACAGAGATGTTTGTCCTACATATTTATTCTAATGAAATTCAGAACTTTGAATTCCAAAAGTAAACATTAATATGTAAAACTGAGATTTAATCAAATACGGGGATGATGAATGTGCCCGTTGTTTTGGTGCAAAGACAATAATGAGGTTCATTTCGAGTTACCCGTAACAAAAATAGACTTTTCACGTTCTTAGCTCAATAATTTCCTTGTACAATCACATAAGTTTGAATACAATTTTTATATGTTTAATATCTATGCTAAACTGTTTAAGTTGGATAGTAAATTGTTTTAGTCAATTAGGCAGAAAAGTACCATGAAACAATTACAATTAAATTCCTTTTTCTTAAAAATAAACACGGATATATTAAATTACTTAGTGTTTGCATACACACTTGTTTCAAGAATATGCAAAACTATTGATTCTGGATGTTCGAAAGGAGTTACGAATAATAACTACGAATAACTGGTTTTATAGTTTAAACATTCGATAAAAAAACCAAACCACTATTGTGAATTAATATTAATAAACTATATTATTTATAGAATATGTTGATTTAATTTTTATGGTGGGTATTGTTTGTTATCAATATAAACAGTCAGTGTATACTTAACATGATTAACCACTAAGAACTGACATTGCTAAAGACGCGATTTATTAAATACATCTGACCTTTCTTTAAAATTTGACTACAAATTTCAATACGGTGACAAATACAGTAGGTGTTATATGTAATTTCTATTCTTGAGACGATTATGACAAAAAATTACAATGACTATGAGTAACATTGTCTTTTTTATGCAATAGAAGTATGATAAATTAATATTTAGGTAGAATCTGAACCAGAAATTAGTCTTCTTACACCTTTAAAAAATCCATTGGATGTTAAATTACATTCATATATAATCCAAAAACGATCTGGAAGTCTTACTTGTTAGTATGTAAATTATATGACCCGACCCTCCAGCCATTCTAAATTCTGACTTAAGTACATAAAAAACCATTATCAGCAAATCGCTAATATTATACAAAGTGTTCACAATAGGGTGTCACAAACTTATGTGGCTGATAGTGCTCATCATTTCAAACATAAAATTACATGTAAACATAGGTTGAGAAATGTCTCGTTTAGCTGCTAGCCGCCATTTTATATTAAACAAAATTATCTCTAAAACTATTTAAGCAAATAAAACTAGATTTGGCACATAGGTTTTAATAGATAAGAGGGAAAAAATCAATTCTAGTATTATCTCTATTAATAACAAAATGGTGTCTATTGAAAATGTTTAGTCGATAACAAAAAAAATAGAATAGGTATAGTTATAAAACATGTACTAGACAACAAATATTTGAAGACTTTTATTACATTTCCAACGGTACTGCACGACCACGTTAAAAGTAGGCTTGCACTAGTCGGAGGAGGAAACACTTTTTCTTTTGTTAAGCAGCAGGTGTATTACATCAGTTATAAAACAATAAAAAAATACCAACTATTTTTAAATTTAATAACAATTGCAACTGTACTTTTCCCAATGATATTCGTGAATGTATAAACGTGCACGACTACTTTAAGGAATCGTTTGCAAAAGCCAGTACCAACAATAACTGTGTCATGTTTAGTGCTTCCGGCTTGTGCAAGCGTATTTTTAATGTGGTCGTGCTGGCTTATGCGTTGACGAATTTTGTGGAAAAAAGTACTGTTGTAAATTTTTTGGTACCTACATATATTATAAAACTTTTATAACCTTTTTAAAACAGCTGATGCCTATCAAAAGACCAATTTTTTGATGCTCCAGCTTGTGCAAGCCTACCTTTGAAGTGGTCGTGCTCGCTTATTTGTGACGAATTTCGTTGAAACAAGTACCGTTGAAATTTTATTTAATTTAAAAAAATATTTGGTATTTAATATATTTTTTTATAATAGAAATAGATTTTGTTATTTGACTTTTAAAATTTTCAACAGACGCTATTTTGTCAATATGAAAAAATAACACAATTATTTTATTTTATTTTCCTCTTATTTATTCAAACCTATCTGCCAAATTTGGTTTCTCTAGCTTAACTAGTTTGATAATAATTGTTTTTATATTTTAAAAATTGCGACTAGTGGCTAAACGAGACATTTCTTGACCTATCTTTAGATGATATATTTTGTTTAAAATTATGAGTACTATCGTCCACATAAGTTTGTGATACCCTTTTGTGAACACTGTATATAAGTAAAGATTGTAGGCATACAGAGAATCATCAGCTAATTCTAAAAATTACTTTTCATTGCCCTAGTTTAGAAATACAATGGAAGAGTTTACTTTTTTATCAAGCAATGCGAACAAAATTATATTTGTTATCTAATCAACCCTTCTTATTTGACGAGTCCATTTCCCCTGATTTCTAGTATTAGTCCGAATAGCAACAGGTAATGTGCACTGTATGAAAACATATTTTTAAGAGAGAAATTGTGGTAGTTTTGTGGAATCTGATTGGGACAATATAGAAAAGTAAAAAAGTAACATTTTGTACAGGTTATTGGCAGACCTTTAAAAATCTAGGAGCAGCAAAAATTATTTTTTATGTCTCTCTTTCCGCAAGATTTTTTGAAAACTAATTGAGTAATAGGCTTAAAAATTTAATAAAACTTCATTTCTATACAGGCTAAATTGAATTTGATCCGAGTGTTAGTAAAGCTTACCTTTCCACATGGTCTCTCTTTCCGCAAGATTTTTTGAAAACCAATTGAGGAATAGGCTTAAAACTCAATAAAACAGTATTTCTATACCGGAAAAACCGAGTTTTATCCGATTATTAGTAAAGCTTATCTTTCCACATGGTATCTCAAGAACGTATTGAGTTATAAACTTGGAACTTTGTATAGTTTTCTACCACCCAATGGATAGCAAAATTCTTCTTCTCCATGCCTCTCTGTTTTCTCCAGAATATCCTGTGAACGGATTTGGTTACATACTTTGGAACTTTGCATAGTTGGCTACCAAAGAATGGGTGGAACACTTCTTCGCTATGTCTGATTGTTTCCATAGGATATCTTGAGAACGGATTGAGTTATAGACTTGGAATTTTTCAAATTGTGTTACCACACCATCGGTGGGGGGGGGATTTGTCTTCTCCATGCCTTTACGATTTCCGTAAGATATCTCTAGAAAACATTTAGCAAACTTTTTCAAATTTTGCAAATTGTATGATCCAAAGCTACTAAGATTGCTATTGTGTCCGCTTGTCTATGCGCAGGACTATAGAATAAAATGAGCTAATGATTTAATATTTTGCATAAAACATTTAGAACTAACAGTCATATATCTAAATAGTATTGATATTAGCGTCAGTATAAAAAAGGACTGAAAAATAACTGTAAGGTAATAGCTTTATCTCGTCTATTTGTCTCGTTGGTTGACATTAATATAACTTATTTACGTGTCTGACAGCGGTTATCAAAAGAATACAAAATTTTTATGATTTGGATTTTAGAGCCTTTTAGTTTCTTCCTCCTTTCCAATTTCGAATCCTTTAAAACTAGCACAACTGATGATCAAGTGCCTGTCTTGAGAAAAAGTCGTTTATCGATTTCAGAGAAAACTAATCTGTGTCCCTTTACAATGGAAATTACCTCTAGCGTCATAGATTATATAAAGAGATGTTTAATGAAAACTTATAAATCCGTCCAGGAAAACTTTCAAACTGTTTTATTACAATTTAATGTCAAAAGTACTGATAGGTATTCGCAACAATATTACTTTGTACTAATTGTATGCAGGAGCAGTTGAGTTCTAACACACTTGTGTTCTGATGGTTTACTAGTAGGTATATATTTGCCCCAACAACCCACTAAAACTTTGAAAATGTGCATGAAACAGGTATACGATGGTTGATACTTTTAAACCTAACAATCAAATATGTAAACGCATAATACGGATTCAGCGCCAATATCAAAAGAAATATTGAAAAATAAATTAAAAATAATCACTTTGTTTAATGGAAAGGTATAAATCCTTCCAAATAAACTGTTTTTATTACAATTTTTTTAACTTATATTTATGCCACTGCCTAGATTTGATCAAAAATTTATTGCATTTCATATATTGAACACAAAATTTTGCTGACATTAAAATAGCTGTTAATAAATCTGTAATTTCTTGTGTAGACTAGCGTATTCGTATTCGTGAAGTGTTCAAACTTACTAAAATCGCAAATCGCAGAGTAAATAAATTTGTAAAATATGAATATTCAATTCAAACATTTAAAAATTCATTAAAATGCTCATAAATCGGGCCCATTACTCTGTTGAAGAGTACTAAATACTTAATTTACCTATTTATATTATTCTTATTTGCCTTAAATATTTTTTTTAGCAAAAGTGTAATTGTAATTTCGATTTCTCATCCTTTTTATTTGTTGTTTTTGGCTGCGACAATTCTCATGTTTATTTTAGCTCTGCTAAAGAATTTAAACAAGATGTGATACTTTTATTTAATAAATGAATAAACATGCTAAAAGGGCAAGAGAGGAAAATGTAAGTATAAAACATTGGAGAATTTCATATTATCCTGACTTTTCCTGTTTTCAAGCCCTTGTAATTGAGATATCGTGGAATTATAGAACTTGTTTTGTGAAGGACTGTATTGCGGACCAAGTAAGTCCCTGATGTATGACGTCTTATTTGGACAATTATTTCCTTGCAAAAAATGTATATGTAGAATCTAGATCGTTATTATATTAACCCTTAAAGTACTTATATTTAACACAATATTTAATTGTTGTATTGTCTTTATATTTTTGTAAAGGCCGAATAAGGAATATGTGAATAGTTTTAACTTCATAATGATTGGGAGAATAGTTTAAAGTTTAAAGAAATTCAGAATTTAAATTTGTGCTACATATTTTCATTCTTAAACAATAAATTCTTATGGGCAGAGTGAGCGTTAGCGAAACTCATCTTGAATGAAAAAATTGGTAGAACAATTGAATATCTGTCTGATTATCTATTTTTAGTCTGTATAACCCCAAGATACGTCAATACTGAACTGACATGCAGACTTTCAATTGTGCATGAAACTTCATTGTTATATCTGGAACATCTAGAACGCCATTGGACTTCCCTGGGCGTTAGTAAGAAATTGTATATAGGTTGTATGTGTAACCGCGTATTGGCAACGAGAAAATCGCGGAGTAAATAAATTTGTAAAGAAGATGAGTGCAGTTATATGACGTTTTAACATGACACTCAATATCATATATTATAATATAACATATAGTGAAATCTGTTACGCGACACGTGGTGTGCGTACTCCTACCTTGTAATGAAATTCACAACAGAAATATTTATATCTATATAGCTATAGTTTAACAACAGGAAACTATAGCTATTGGTTGAACGTTTAAAAACAGTATAAAAGTGTCACTATTCGGGAAAGATTTATCAAGCACCAAAATGCCTTAAATGTAAAAAGTGGAGTGTACAGAGTTAAATAAGAGAAGTGATATTTCCCCCACTCCCTTCCCTTGCCATCCTCTTTCCTCCTTTCAAAGAGATTCATAAATATACGTTGGTTCATTGAAATTTAATTTTTACTTTTAAATGTATCACTTACCTCTTTGTATACACAATAAGTTTATTATTTATAATGTTTATAGCGTCCCTTAAAAATGTTATCCACTCGTTAAAAGTTTCCAAATTGTATGAATTTTTATTTTTGGCTTTATAAATAGATGGAATATTTCCTTTGGGAAACATACTAATATTTCAAACTCAAGTATGCATTTTCGGGTATCTGTAGTGGATATCTTTTACTGAAACTACTCAACCACCCAAGTTGAAACCCTGCATAAACTAGTTTAGAAACGGAAATAACCTGAACCATATTTGATTTTTGAAATTACTAAGGGACAAGACCGTTTGGCAGAAATTTCAATGTCATGTATAAATCCATATAAGTATTGACTCTTTTAGATTTAAAGGCCTAGAAATAATAATACTATATTAAATATCGCAAAATTTTAACTGTTTGTTGATGTAGGGCATGAAGTTACCTTAAAACCATATTAAAAGGGTATAATGATTATGTCAAAAATTAATTCATTAACTTTAAATAAAGTTGGCACCAGTTACGAATTCAAACAGTTTAATGTACTGATGATACTTTTTAAAACCTTGTCATAAATTAAACTTATAATAATAAAGGAATTAATACGTGCATATAAACTGGGCTTCCTTGGAATAACTGCATATTTACAGTGGCTGAAAGAAAAACAAAGTGACGTTCACAAACATGTCATTCCGAGGCAGCAATTAAGTGAAGCGAGCACATGCTACACTGTAGACAAAAACACCGGGCATAAATTACAATATTTTCGGTGACTCGTCGAAGTCTGCGAGACGCATATGGTATGCGAAACTGATGTTACAGTAGAGATGGTTTTCATTATAACATTTATGCATATTTCCTGCTAAGATCAATCAGTAGGCTAATCACTTAGGAAACAGTGAGCAAGGATAGAAAATCAGAAAAGCATATATGTATTGTTTCTTACTTATAGGCTATAAGGCGTATGTATAGTTTCAATGAGCAGAAGTGATAATAAAAATGTACCCTTAATAGCCCTGCAAAGTAAACATGAGTGTCTTTGAAGGAAATCAATCTTAAAATCTTAAATATTACAACGTATATGTACGCCACACCACGTGACATAACAGGCTCGCTAGGTTGCATGGAACATTTCAGATATACAGATCCACATTTCATTCTTGAAATGTCATGCATAACACAGACAGACAGATATATGCATAATAGAGATTTGCACAGTCTTCCTCATACAAAAGAAAATTGTGCCAGCCTCAATAATGACCAGCCAAATTTCATGGTTAGTCATTCACCTTCATATATTATATACCTCATTCTTTTCTATTCTTTTCTAGAAATAAAAGGTTATGCAAAATTTAAAGTCAACGAACGATATCTTTCTCAGGATATTTTCTCAAACAGTACATTTATATAGTTTTAGATAACTTAGGTTTCAAAGCAATATTAAAATAATAAATTTTCTGGTGAACGTTGACAGTACTCTAACGCAAGAGTGCGCTGAAATCAAATCTTGCCAGTAACTTTTAAAATTAACTTCCCACTCTCTTTTTTCGTTTTACTCTATGTCACATGTTCACAACTCGTATGATTTAACCAGTATGTCACTTGCTATTTTTTTATTTATAAATTAATTAATGTATGAATTTGTATTAGTAATATTTAATTTAAAGTTAGAATTATAAATCGTGAACTAAAACCATTTTTAAAGATTCTTTTATTTCAGATACGTGTTTCTGTATAAACCATCATCAGTGTGAACATTAACCCGTAACTCTAATTATTTTAATCTAAATTTAAAACTAATTTTCTTATATTATATTTAATTTTAAATGTAATTTTCTAGTAAAAATTATTAAAAAATGCTATTATCTTGAAGATATTACTAATGAAATCCTTATATTCAGTGATTTTTGGTCAGGTGAAAAACCGCCAAAAAACTAAGAATCTTGGTTACATATTCCAAGATTCCTGCTTGAAACCTCCTTGAACCATTAACCATTGAACCATTTTTTATACACTTTCTGTTTGGAGTCCAAAACATGTTTTCAGCGGAGGTAAAGTGGGAAATGAGTGTTACATAACAAAACATAGCCTACCCAAAATCTAACTGCACTACAATAAATATGTTTTACACTTATGTCATAAAAATAAGCAAGTAAGAGAAATATAATGGTGTTGAGAAAGTTCCCCGACGGTAGTTAAGGGTACAAAAGAAGTGAAGTAGTTGTGAAGTTGGCTCAAGAAACATCAATACCACCCCGACGAGGATCTTCAAATTTCTATTCGCCGTGCAACATACGCGAGTCGTGGTTCTTCATTCATAGGCGAATACCTACAGTGATTGATAATATGAGTATGTCGAATGATAGGATCGATTCTACGTAATCAATTCGGTTTTAATGCGATTGATGTATTATACGCATAGTCTAACGCCACACATTCAACCATACTTACTCTTCAACACTGTACTGTTTTAAAATGAAACCAACTGTCTTCCTAGATATTGTCTTCGAGATAAAACTTCTTACATACATTACCACTTTACTTTTTAAGGAAAACTATATCAATCACCCAGAATCTCTGCAAATTCCTGTTTGGAATAAACTAGGTTATTTTTTTTTAATTTTCGGATAGTCTTTAAAATATTCAGCAATAATAAAAAATTCTTTTTTTACTGAACGTTAGCGAAGACTACCACTCCAGTGGCCGGGGAAATTTAATTTTCTTGTGTCTGCCCAACCGATAATTCAAGAACAAACTGTTCTTGAAATTTTTCATTCAGCTCATTAATATATAAACAATATGAAGTTGGCGGTGGATGTTATTCCAGGGAATTTGGCTAAGCGATAGATCGCAATGTTATATTGGTCTTATGATTATCCATTATGGGAACAAGAAAGTCGTAGAATAAATCATTTGTAAACTAACAAAGTATAATCATATAACGTTCTAAAATGTATCATGGAGACACAAATACTAACTATAGATTAAGCTGTAGATTACAAATTTTGCATGCTACCTCAGCATAGTCTTTTACGTGAGACGTGGTGTGGCGTACTCATAAGTTTATCCTACAGGGTGACCGAGTTTCAATAACTGCTCAATTCTTTTCAGAAATATATTTATATAATTAATATAGGGAGCATACAATTATAAAAAATTAGACGTGTCTTGGACGTATTTTTTGTATGAAATCCCTGAATAATTGTCAAGGTAGTTCATATGCATATTTTTGGATATAGAATAACTCTGTAAGGAATGTAGCCTTGCTCGTTAGAGAGCTGCCATACTCAAATTTTACTTGGATTATATAATTATATATATATATATATATATATATATATATATATATATATATCAAAGGTACTTTTAATACCTACATTCAATATAATTATTAATGAGTTGAATTTCCTTGTCCGTCTGAAGAGATCCCAAATCGCACATATAAGACGGTGAACTAAAGTGAAATAGGGCTGAACTTATCGCATTGAATCAACCCTCCCCACCATAGCCACGTTATGTGTAGAAAACCCGGTTGCTCCGCCGTGCTTTAGGGTCGTGTCTAAAACGTCGTAGTACCGTAAATTGTGCACCTGATGAGAGAATGAGAACACCTCTTTATCTAGATTACACTCGATTTTGTTTTTAGTCTAGTTATCTCTGATGTCGAAACGATAAAAAAATTTCATTTTGGGCTTTTTCGACACCGACGTTTTTGGATCTCTTCACGAGATTGGAAACGCACTCCAGATACCAGAAATCAAGTCTGTGACAGTGTCAGATTCAGACGTTGTACTAAGCGGAATGCGAAATGGAACTAAACTCAACGTCCGCATTGAATCAACCCTTCCCAACGTACCTACGTTATGAATAGATTAATGCAGTAACCACAGTACAGTAGGTTTAACTAGTTTTCAACCTCCTCTCTGATGATCGGTATGAATATAAGTGGTTACTTATTAGCTTGGCAGATTGTCTGTCAATTATTCATTATTTACGGTTAATTAACTCATTATTAACGTATTATTCACGAAATAATCACAGTTCCAGAACCTGATATATTGGTCTTGGTTTGTTTTAAACCAGGAAGTAAACGTAATTTGTTGTTACCAAAAGTATACGTCTCATCTGTAGTTTAGAAAAGTTGAACTGATACTTTTTAGTGAATATTGAAAATCTATTTTAACAATATATACAATGATCTTGGGTAAATATCCTTTCTATTCCAGCCAGGAAAAGATGTAACAAGTAATAAATACTATCTTTGAATTTTACAGTTGTAACTGACTACAATATCAAAATAAGATCATAATATTGGCATTACAAAAGACCTTTAATTTAAGTAATTTTCACTATTTTTTGTTTTATATTAATATTATGAATGAAATCACAAAGGAATGATAAGGCCGCATTATTTTAAATTTAACTGTATCAGTTTGGTATGTGGTTTGAACAAGATATTTATGATGACATAATCAATATGAATGATTAATTATTGTGACTTCGTGTTCAAAAGCTCGGTGTTAAAATGATAGGGTTTTCAAGATAATTATTGTAACAATTAAAAGCTTACAGTGTGGTTGATGAAAAGCGAGGGATGAAAGTGTGTTGTGACCTATTTTAGAACCTGTCATTGTTGCTCCGGTTCTGTTTTAATTAATTACTCAAATATTATTTTCAACACAATTAAAATAATTTCATGCGTGGTTATAATTTTGAAAATAAAATGAAACATAAATTAACAGTTTTTAAATTCGTCTAGTGTTAAAGCTCTGATGATTTTTAGTGGGAGCATGTTAAAAATCGTGAATCATGTTAAAAACTGTTGGAAGCATCTATCATCCTGGAAATGAACAAGAATTAAATAGTTATTTACTCGTAGTTTCTAAAAATATTAAATTGTTACAATTTTTTTTACATTACGTCTCGTCATAGTATTGCTAAAAACATTTACAGAGAACTAGAGAGGGAAGGACTTGATAAATTAGCTCCTTGATTAGTTCCTTGACAGCAAAGATCCTTGCCTGCAGGAAACTCTGCTATGCTTAAAGGCCCGGACCCGACTTTATAAATGTTAGTCATCAAAAACGTGCTTTCCGTTGAACTTACTCTCACGTTATCTTCTAATAATTAAGATACTCTTTTATCACAAAGTAGACATTCACATCATTCCAAACGTGCTTCGGGGGGTGCAGTCAATTTTCGGTTTAGAAAATATTTATTTTATTTTAGTTAAAACCTCTTAAGATGTCTTCCCTGGGGATGGAAACAGTTGACATTCTTTTATCCCCACAAGAAATGAAGGCATTTAAGGCAGGAGATTTAGGCAGTACTGTAATCAGGCTCAAATAGAAACGGCTTAAGAAAGAAAATGATGCATTTTTAAAGTATTTTATTGATGAATGACGTAACGAAATCATATTTTTATTAAAATATAATTGAAGAAAATGAACAATTCGTAATAAAGTTTTGAACGAAATCGACTCTTATAAGTTAAAAAATATGTCAGTCCCTTCAATCATCTTTTATGTACACACTATTCAAAAATTTGCATATCCATGTCTTAAATAGTACTTCTTTAAGCTTGGTTATAAGATGTCCCAAAGTTGCTTCATATTACTATTACTTTTCGTGAAGGGGTTAAAAATTAATGTTTACTCATCTTTTAAATATAATATTAAATTGCTGTAATCGAAACTTACATTAAAATTGTACCTTTCCAAACAAATACCGATTGGATTTATTAAGGTAATTGTATTCGAAAACAGTTTTATTATTTGGTTTAAAAATGGTTTAACAACTTAAGTTAGTTTTTTGAAAAATTCTTCAGAAACCTTCGCATTGTTCATATCAAGCAATACAATTTTGTAAGAAAAATAATCGTTACTGATCCAGGTTACGAAATGATCTGAGATCCGTCAGATCATGCGATGAAATGAGCCGGTTCATTTGATGAGTCGACTCCTGATTGAACGAACCAACGCGTCGCGACCCGTGAGCTGAGAGTCGCCAGCCAGTTTAACATTCTTCGATTCTCGTAGTTCTAGCAGATCATAACTGCTACACATAGAAGAAAACTGTTCAAAATCTGAAATTATTTTGGACGAAAGTTACAGTATTGTTGTAAACTACTGTATCTCACTAACAAAGCCTTTGAACTAGTAAATGTATACTACTGTACATATAATACTAACGATGATTCTTTTATCAGTTAAATTTCACGGTACACAGGACGACAAACAATGAAATTAATTGTTACATTATATTTTTAATAATAAAAGCTATAATAATTATTTTAACTAATATAATTGAATGCATCAATACAAAATCATCTAATAAATTAATTGTTTAATTTTAGTTGTTTTATTCGATTATCTGATCAAGCAGACGGAGTGAGTGACGTCGGTGATCTGAATGATCTGAAGATCCGGCACATGATCCAGTTCATTTAAGTGATCTGATCCGAATGAACCGGATCATTCCAAAGACCCGTTCTTCCTATCACTAATATTCTTTACCTTTTATTACTCTTCAGCCCACACGAAAGTACTAGGTACTTTCGAAATCAAAATGAGTGCTGTCACGTACGAAAGTACTTACTGTACGAAAGCACGTACTGAAGTGACTTGTGCGTGAATTTTGAAGCGAGCTGTATACATCGAGAGATTCCATACGGGCCCTGAGAAGCGCGACAGGGGAGTGGTGTCGTACGGAGTGGGAGAAGCCGTCAAAAGAGGGGAGGGGCTGTCTGCCGCCGCGCCGTCGCGCCACAAAGCTTGCCACTGTCACTATTGTCAGTGAGCTGGATCTGCGTGCTGCGTACGATTATTTAAACACACGTTAGACAAATTTAACATTGGCAGTATAGTTAACATACTTCCAATAGTAACAATTAAAATATTTCTATCTGAATTTAAACGTTAATGTATACAATTGAAACTTAGGATTTAAGAACAATAATTTTGTTTACTTATTGAATGCTGTAAACTGGTTACTGTGGTAGAGCTTCGATCCCACTTAGATTAAAGTCACCATTATTCATCATCACTGCCACTCTCACTCATGCTGCTGTCACTGTCACTATCATTTTGCAAATTAATGACGATATGTTCTGTCATTTCGTCAATTTGAGGCTCTAACCTAATGTAGTCTTCCTCTACTTTTTTGACGTGGTTTTACACGAGATAACCATTCTTCAGTAGTTATTTCCTCAAATGTTGTTTCCACAAGCTGCTTTATTATTTCCATTGAAAAAGGACACATTACGTTTAGCCACCCTCTGTTTCATGACACTCCATATCATTTCTATAGGATTAAGTTCGGGATGGTAGGGAGGCAAGCGCAGAGTTGAATGACCGTGTTCAGCCAAAATTGCATCAATTTTGAAACATTTTAAATTTAGGTTTGTGTAAGTTAATCAAACTGTACAGCTCCGGTTTTAGGCTACTTGTTTGGAAATTTATATTTCTGTCTTGATAGCCATTTAATCATGTCACCTTTTCTGGAATTAGATGTTGGCGCTCGGTTAATTTCGACATTGTGGTATGGGGCATTGTCAATCACAATAACAGAATGTTCAGGGAGATTGGGAATTAATTTACTTTTCAACCATTTTCTCGTAATTTGCAAAGTTCATATCGTTATGGTAATCGCCGGTTTTTTTGCCTGATTCAAAAAGTTAGCAACGCGTTTTTTATAAACCCTTTCTCGTTTCCAGCGTGTACTATAATTAATCTTTTTCCTTTGCTAACTGGTACTTTACATCCCTCATTGCTGTCGTCAGTCCAGGCTTTAGGGGTTGCATGAGTCGTATGAATATAAGTTTCATCCATATAAATAATGGGTCTGTTTCTCAGATCTGTACTGAGTAATTTTTTTCAAAAAAATTACTCTTTTCTCTCGGATGTTAATTTTTTCTACCAATACTTTTCTGTCATTAGTTAGCCTTCTTCCATCTAAAATTCATTTTCTTTAAAATGCATCGAAGAGAGAAAGAACTACCTTTAAAATTAATTGAACTCTTCAGAACAGATAGCAGAGATTTTATTGTTGGTCTTTCGCCATGAATTCGGTGAAATTCATTTATAGTCCTCCTAATAAACACCTACATCGAAATTGTCTAGATCGGTTTTTAGGTTTTGTACGGATTTCGATTCTTTTTCGGAGTGCTGAATTCTGCATTTGTCTTGAATTATTTTTTTTTCCTCTCAGAAACTATTTTTTTAATAGTTGTAAATGGCACGCCAGTTGCAGCTTTTACACGGACGAGAACATTGTTTATGTTTATTGCGGCGCCACTTTCTTTCTCATTTTTCATGTATTCATAAACGTTTGCTACGATTTCTCGAGCTTGGCTATGATTACACTTTACCACTTCCAACTTTTTTTCAAGAAGTTTACACCCGCCATTTCAGAAATATCACACGGAAATCCAATAAGCAGTAACGGCGGCAAAACAGTGCAAGTATCACAGAGGCAAGAAGAGTGTTGAACAAGCAAGCGCGAGGAGTCCGCACTACACAGCTCCGCGATACAGACTGAGGAAGCGTTACCCCCACTCCTCCAAATGACAAGTAGACCACTGCGCATCGCCAGGCCAGGGCCCGTATGGAATATCTCCATCAGTACTAGATCGAGCCAAGAGAGGGGTAGGCTATTTACGGAAGGTGGGGGAAGCCTGTCACCCTCTCCGCATAACGTTTCCTGCTAAATGGTTTGATCTGTATCGGTTCTTTACGTTCGGTCATTGCATAGTGAAGTAATAAATTAGACTAGTTTTCCCGTTGCAGCGTGTAATTAAATAAGTGCAATGCAGACAACAAGAACACTTGTTAGTGTAATTAGTACTAAGTGTACAGTAAGTATTATTACATAGATTCTTACTTTGTTACAGTCGGGTCTGTGCGAGGCTTCGTACGTGCTGTTGGAGTACGCCCGAACTGCCATGTTCATGTGGATGTTCATAGAAGGCCTCTACCTCCACAACATGGTCACAGGTACGTTCAAACATCTGGACTATCTCTTCCTCTCTAAATCTGTTAAGTTTCTAAATTGATGTAAAATTATAAGAATCTGTCCATCGGTTTTTGTGTTCAGTAGAGCTGTACAGTGAATCAGAACATTGTGTATTCTCTACCTCCACAACATGGTCACAGGTACGTTCAAACATCTGGATTATCTCTTCCTCTCTAAATCTGTTAAGTTTCTAAATTGATGTAAAATTATAAGAATTTGTCCATCGGTTTTTGTGTTCAGTAGAGCTGTACAGTGAATCAGAACATTGTGTATTCTCTACGGTGTATTTATTTTTATATAGTGGTTTTAAGAGAAAGCATGTACTTGTACGTAATTTTTAATAAGTTACAGCTTGTTGATAACTATTTTACAGTTGGGTGTAAATAGCCAAGTTATCTGCCTAATAAATATTTCCTTGGTGTGAAGAAAGTCCAAGCTCAAAAACTTCAAAACGTATAGAAAAGTTTTATTACAACCAAACAGGTACTTTGACAATATTCAAATATTTCTTCAAACTTTCGATATTTTAAAAGGTTTTCCCTTTTCACCGTTTTAACTCTTATTTGCCGTTATTATTCATGACACAATAGTCAATCAATGACAATTTTTTTAATGTTTAAGATAGATAGTTGACTAACACATCATTAAAATTTATTTTGTGTAGATGTTATACAAATTAACTAAGATTTTCTTGACCAATTCAACAGACACTTTTACAAAATATATGAACCATATTTTATCTTTTATGCCAAATAATCCTGAAGTGAAAAACATATTATTCCACCGTTGTTCTTAACAGATTGTAGACAACATATTATAAAATTCTCAATACTCGTTGACATTTCAATTACAGACAACAAATAAATATTGAGGCTACCAGAATATAAGTAACTCTGAGTAACCTCGATTACAAAATCAGGACCTAAACGTCTACGGTATATAATTCGGGATATGTGGACGTTAACATTATGATGTTACTTTACTAGCAATTATAGTTTTATTTCATGAATCTGGAAATAGATAATAAAATAATTAATTTTTATTTTATATTTGAAATTCAATTAAACTTGTAGATTATCAAAGTGCATCAATATTTTTTTTATTCGGTTCGAGTACAGCTAAACTAATCAAGCAGTAATTCACTTATTAGACTTATTCACAAGTTAGACAATTATTATAGAATGACGAATACATGAAATGCAATACATACTAAATGTTAAAACTCCTTTGTCTACATGGTACAATAGGTAGAAAGAGATTCAAAGAGAATTGTTCAATATCACCAAACTTATTTATCCAAAAATATGAAGTTCATTCGGCTCAGTCTTCTTACATTATTACTTCCACCTGTCTCTTGGTTGTCAGCGAAGTTATATTTTGCGGTTATGTAACGAATCAAAGAGTCTTTATTGCTTTGAAAAATGTTACAATTGTATTCTATACTGCAATGGAAACAATTTAGAGCTAGAAAACAGCAAAAACCTTAAGTATATTGTGTGCACAAGCATAGTGCTATTTTTATATTAATAAATTAAATCTGTGTAACAGTACAATTAAATCTAAAATTATCTACAAGTTAAAACATTTTTTGTACTATAAGAACCATAATTAGTAGTACAAAGTTAAGTCAAACTATAATTGCAATTAATTATATGTTTCTCACTACATCTTTGAACGCCTTGATCGATCTCCTACTTAGAAGGAAGAATGTCCATTTGACGGTAAGATTACGTAATGCTGTGAAATATAGTAATGGCAAATTATAAACGAGGAAAAGACAATATGGCGGTGAGCGATCACGTGGCTTATCTCGTAACCTCCACGTGACTGGTGGGGAAATAAATGAAACTGTAATCTATATTTACCTGCACAAGTATTAAATAATTTTCAATCTATACAGCTAAGTATGAATATCGTTATATTCTGTTTTAATACTTTATACGCCTGAAATAAGTAGTCTAGAAATTTGAGTAGGCATATTGAATCTTATATATCGGGAAAATAAACAAAACAACACTTTGATTTTAAACACAGATAAGTAATACTCTAATGCCATGTAATCTAGTTTTATTAGGAATAAATACGCTCAATTATAGCGTCTCTTCTATTAACAGTTATTCCATTTACGTCACCAAACAAATTGGAAAACTTTTAATAGAGATGTATTACACAATATGGTGATACCACATGAATTGAATGTGGAGGTTTCATTTGAGTTTGTGATTGTGTAAATGGACTTCACCTCTACCTCGTTTACAATGGCTCTGGTTTTAGATTAGTTTTACGTCAATTCTGTAAAATGTCCCATATTACACGTTATAATAAACTAAAGCCAACTACTACAGCAATTTTATAAGTACCGTATACAGATTAAAAAAACTTCAACATTTATCTTTAAGAAATATTTCTGAAGTTGCCAACATCAAATTATCACTTCCTTGGTCAACAAAACATCAAATGTTGAGTTTGGCTACAAATCACCTTCCGCTCAATGGATGGTATGAAATCTGATACGATCATAGACCACTCCTGGAATCTGGAGTTCACGTCCATCTGGAGAGATAAAAACATCGGTTACGAAGACGTTAAAAGCGAACTCTTTACATTGATTCGACATCGGAGAAACGCGGATTACAAAGACGTATGTCTGGTTTACACAGCAGCATCCAGTATGATCGAGATGAAAAGGAGAGACAGTGTCGATTTCAGAAGCTGCAAGAAGTAGAAGGTGGTATGGAGCTAAACTCAACATTCACATTGAATCAACCCGTAAAAAAGCTCATAAAGTATAACCACAATGGTTTCATTGTTTCACTCTAAAATTTGTTAATTCACGATTTGGCACACACAATACATAGACCGAGACGTGCATTATGCTTGATATTCAAAAAGTTCTAACTGAAATAATGTTTAATTCCATAACAATCTGAAATGTAAAATTGTATTCCTTATAGCTGTAATTAAAATATTACTTTGACCATATATCCTTACAATAATTTTCACATCACGACATTCCCAATAATTCAACGCGCGCTGATTGAGGCAGGAAAGAGGATGCTGAAAGCCCGAACCTCAAAGCAGTAATCGTGCACGATATCGTGCGATATCTGACATCACAAAGCCTTTGTGACGTTGGAATGCGTGAGTATAGAGACCTCATAGACCTGCACCTGAGACAGGCCCTGTCGCTTCGTCGCATAGCGTTACCGCTGCCCCCATCGCCTTCTAATAGTCGCTTTTAACAATTGGTCTTCATGGATTTGCTTCTGTGCATCCAAAACTTCTATTTCGATCTGATTCTGGCGTTTCTGATATAATATTGTTCTCATTTTTACATTACAGAATTGTCTTTAAAGAGCACATTTCGGTCATTAATAAAAACTTGAAACAGTTCGCTGAGCATCATTTCCAAATTAAAATAATTTTTAAAATATTGCATCATTTCCACAAAGGGCAAAGATTAAATAGATTGCGCTGGGAACCATTCCATTTATAACATGAGTTCAATAATAGAAAAAAAAGAAATACAATACAAGAAAAAATTAATACGTCAGTGAATACCGCTCAAGTCGGCCGTACTGTGATTTTTTCTCTACATTTTTAACTTTTTTTACTTTGAATACCCACTTAGGCGAAATCTTAATTAATTAATTTCGTATTTTGTGATCACGTGTGTATTTTATTTATTTTAGTATGTGTTTGACAATACCGTAATCGTACGAAACACGTCACTCATTAAATTTTATAGATTGTTTAAGCTTTAAGTACGTAATATAATGTATATATTTTATATCAAACAGAAACTACCGACAATAAGCATACGTCTATCCATTTGAGTTGATATGGTGAAGCTTTGTCGTGATTCCTGAAACTTAACCAACCTACTTCTATTTATCAACGGCTTCTTTCTAACTGAATGCCATTTTTTTTCTGGCCTCAGTTTTTAGTCTACGTACGGTTTGAAGTTATTTTATTTTTTAATTGTTTCTTATTGTCCTCGGACACTGTAGAGAGCAAATGATTTGCAAATTATTCTGTTTTGTCGGTAATTCATATAGTTTAATTTTGGAACTGTGTTCGATTCTTAGTATGATTTAAATGAACGCATTTTTAAAGAAATTCTTTCTCTTTCTCCCAGTATTAAAGTTTTAACGACATAACCAGACAAAGCAAGCTATAGAAATATTTTTATTTCAAAGTGGTTACCAGGTGCCTCAAATAAATAAACATCTAGGTTTCATGTTTCTCTTTGAGTTAAAAATTCTTAATGTATGTTTGTTCTTTTATTTTATTTTAAACGTGCTTAAAGCATTTATTTTCGATTAAATACAGTTTAAATTTACTATCTAAAAGAAAGAATGTCTTCAGTTTCCTCTTTTACTGAAGCTTTAATATGTGTGCAATATTTACAGTAATAAATCATCCAACTAATTTCTTAATATATTTTATTTTGTTATAAATAGTTTGGAAATATTTTCAACGTTATGAGTGTTAATATTTTCATAACGCCTTAAGGTAAATTAGAAAAAGCTTCTTAACATTACAATTGAAATTTTTGGTTAAAGCAGGAAATTTTGTAAAATATGTAATTAGGCTTAAATAAAAACGGTTTAAGTTACAAATGAGGTATATTACAATGTGTACAAAGGTAACTCTAGGGATATAACATTTTATAAATAAAAAAATGTAAGTCTGTATAGGTTTTGTCGTACTGCATCAGATGAATATAAAATTTAATATTAAAGTACCATTTTAAGAAAACTTCATCTTCATAACCTTACGAACGTTTCCACATAAAATGGATACCAATACATAAAACAATAATTCAAATATAAATATCAAATGATAAGGCTAGGTCACAATAACTATTCAACGCAGTTTTCTTGGATGGAAATGAATACAGGATATAAGCGAGAAAATCTCATTTATATAAGATATGTTGTGCAATAGCAATTGTGTAACAAAATTACGTAAGTCCGTAATGTAAACCAGTTACATAAACGCAATTCTCATGTCAAACTCACAATAAAATTTATTCATGAGTCCTGCGCACTGTATTTGATCTCGATACAGATTATTATACAGGGTGTCCCGTAACTATCTGGACAAAGATATATCACATTTCTCAAGTCAGTACAAACATGTTTCACCATATGAACATGGGTCACTGATGCGTATTTTCCCATCTGTCTGTCTGTATATGTGTTTTATAAAAAATTAATATCTCAAAAACTAATAAATTAAATTATACAAAATTTGGTTCAAATGTTCATGATAACAAGGCTATTTACTGATAAAATATCATACAATTATCTTTAGTAGTTTTAAACTGGCGGCCAAACTCTGAATGTCTTAAAAACAGTAAGTTTTAACTTGGTTAAAAATTTACTTTAAACTTTTAACCAAGTCATGGCCCACATTGAGAGCTGCCGTTTATTCAGTTTTTTATTGTTGCCTATTCGCTGAGAACCTCAATCTCGTCCAAAAATCGAGATCCATTTTGCATTTTATAAGCACATAACGTACTTTTCATGAAATTGAAAGAGAATTTAACGTAAGATAGAAATCGTTCTTAAGCCTCGCATGTTTTTTTTTCAAAATTGCAGATCTATATAGTATACAGTCTATAAAATGAGTACCGAAAGGGTTTACCATATAAAATAACCTGCCGAGAGTTTAGTGAATCCTCTCCCACTTGTTGTTAACGACGAAATCCTATTTCTGTTTGGACGCGTAAAAACTGTCGAACAAGTTCACCTAGAGAGTCGAAATTTGGTTTAAAAATCTTCCTTCTCCACTTATTTATCAATATTTAAATTTAAATAATCGGCTCATTGCAAATTGCGATTTCTGCTTATAAAAATCTTAATCGAATACTATTGCTATTATGCGTAACCAACCATCTTGGCAACGGGAAAAAAGATGTAATAAACGAATTAGTAAACCAACATGAATATTCATATATAACATTTTAGTTACTATTGTGCTTACAACGCTGTTGTAATAAAAGGTTTTTCAACACAATTAAAGTGTTAAAATATTTCGGCTTCGATGTATTATAAGTCAGCAGTTTCGGTTTGCGAATGTTGAATGAATGTGACTCCCCACACCGAGGCAGAAATGTTTTCAGAATGTAATTATGGAGTTTCAACGCGGTGTGAAACGGAAAATTGATATTTTTATCACTTTTAAACAGTAATAATGCATTTCTGTGTTTATTTATGTAACTTTTAAGACGAAAACTGAGTAAACCCTTACTTTAACTTATTCATAAAAGGATGTTTTCGTTTACTTCCGTGAGTGACAGGATATTCAGGCTGGGTAAAGTTGGTGGCAGGAGGGATAGTGGGATCTTGGAAGACGGAGAGGCTACCTCTGTTCCCGCCTCCTCCAGCCAAAACGGATAGCAGAAGATATTCTTTTCACGTCCAGGCTAGCATTAAAACTAAGGAAGCTTGATCCACTTCAATGGCCATCCTTCTTTACTACAGTCTAGTCCTATTCATCTCCTACTTTACCCCAGTATCTCGACATTTGTAATTACAGTGATTTCCCATTCCTAGAAAGTGCCCTAGGATTACAAGTGACACATTTACTTTTACTTTTGATCCACCTGAATTAGTTTCAACTGAAGGTATAAACGAGTCATAAGTGAACCCTTCCGCGGGTTTTAGACAGGTTACATAAAACTAAAAATTACTGTATCAGCTTTCTTTCCAGTAAAATCGTGGTGATCGCGAATCCCCTTTACAACAGCAGTCATTGAGAAATCGACAAATGCTAAAGCTTAATATTTTATGTTTATACAAATGGAGCTGCAATTTCCCCTTACTTTAACAGGAACATTTACCTGGCCAAAACTGGAACGTCTTAAATTTAATTGTTTGCAATTTTTTCAAAGCCATTATATTATAAAAAGAATTTTGCAAATATTTGTGCATGGAAATTATGTAAATATATACAAACTCGATTTTTTCACTTTTTAAACTAAACTTAAAGTAAATATTTTGGTTCAAGATGTAGTAATGATCATTAAATAAATATACCATACAATTAAACAACACACACACACACACACACACACACACATACAGCCTTCTTGAATTTTATAGGAAACTAACTTGACAAACGCTTTTTCAAAATAAAAATTTTGTAGGGTCATACATCATATATTTTGTACTTACAATTACTAGTAGTTAACTCTAATTGGATGACATTTAGTTAATATCATGCAGTAAAAAACACATATATTAGGAGAAATTCTTCGTAAAAGTCTTCAATGTTATGTATTTTCCGATGTCAGTCAATAAACTTTTTAAAATTGAAAATGTGTTACAAGTTGTCCATTAGTCCAGAACCTACCGATTTCCTCTAAAGCCTATTTGATTCTGAACAACAACAGAGGGGCTAAAGATGTATAATTAATGTTGTTAGCACACCCTTTGAAATCTGTGCGTAACAGTTAAGTACTTCTCTTCCAAACTCACTTCGTCCCCACCTCAGCCCTTGAGCCCTTGGTGGTGAAACTTAACACTACTTATCTAATATTAAACTTGAGCCTCACTGGTTGTTTGTGGCATTACCAAATATTTACAGTATCGTCTTTATACTGAATTTCACTAACCATATTTTACATTCAGTGACTGTCAATTTATTATTCTTTTATCATCCATTCCCCACCTGAGAAACTGTGATTTCGGTTGGCAGCGTGTCCATGCCTGGTGCTCGACCGATTGACATCATCAACCTCAACAGTCCCATCAAACCATTAATCAAATCACAGTAGCGTCTATATACCAAATGTAGTTAACAATATTTTACATTCATTGAAGGTCAATTGATCTTCTATCATGCAGTCCCCACCTGAGAAACTGACTTCGGTTGGCAGCGTGTCCATGCCTGGTGCTCGACTGATTGACAGCATCAACCTCAACAGTCCCATCAAACCATTAATCAAATCACAGTAGCGTCTATATACCAAATGTAGTTAACAATATTTTACATTCATTGAAGGTCAATTGATCTTTTATCATGCATTCCCCACCTGAGAAACTGACTTCGGTTGGCAGCGTGTCCATGCCTGGTGCTCGACTGATTGACAGCATCAACCTCAACAGTCCCATCAAACCATTAATCAAATCACAGTAGCGTCTATATACCAAATGTAGTTAACAATATTTTACATTCATTGAAGGTCAATTGATCTTTTATCATGCATTCCCCACCTGAGAAACTGACTTCGGTTGGCAGCGTGTCCATGCCTGGTGCTCGACCGATTGACATCATCAACCTCAACAGTCCCATCAAACCATTAA
Source organism: Homalodisca vitripennis (assembly GCF_021130785.1). Classification (NCBI taxonomy): domain Eukaryota; kingdom Metazoa; phylum Arthropoda; class Insecta; order Hemiptera; family Cicadellidae; genus Homalodisca; species Homalodisca vitripennis. The sequence goes on along the minus strand of NC_060210.1, from coordinate 117,878,025 downwards.
TCAAATCACAGTAGCGTCTATATACCAAATGTAGTTAACAATATTTTACATTCATTGAAGGTCAATTGATCTTTTATCATGCATTCCCCACCTGAGAAACTGACTTCGGTTGGCAGCGTGTCCATGCCTGGTGCTCGACTGATTGACATCATCAACCTCAACAGTCCCATCAAACCATTAATCAAATCACAGTAGCGTCTATATACCAAATGTAGTTAACAATATTTTACATTCATTGAAGGTCAATTGATCTTTTATCATGCATTCCCCACCTGAGAAACTGACTTCGGTTGGCAGCGTGTCCATGCCTGGTGCTCGACTGATTGACATCATCAACCTCAACAGTCCCATCAAACCATTAATCAAATCACAGTAGCGTCTATATACCAAATGTAGTTAACAATATTTTACATTCATTGAAGGTCAATTGATCTTTTATCATGCATTCCCCACCTGAGAAACTGACTTCGGTTGGCAGCGTGTCCATGCCTGGTGCTCGACCGATTGACATCATCAACCTCAACAGTCCCATCAAACCATTAATCAAATCACAGTAGCGTCTATATACCAAATGTAGTTAACAATATTTTACATTCATTGAAGGTCAATTGATCTTCTATCATGCAGTCCCCACCTGAGAAACTGACTTCGGTTGGCAGCGTGTCCATGCCTGGTGCTCGACTGATTGACATCATCAACCTCTACTATCCCTTCAAAGCATTAACCAGGTCATCCCGTGGACCTGGGCCCCGTCGTCAAGTGCTATTGCCGACTCAACTGATTTTACAGTTGGTGGACAGAGTAATACTGTATATACTACCATTTGGAGAGATACACAGATAACCCGTCACAGAGTTCTTTATTGTCTCCCTGCCGCATCGCTATGATCTACACCCTGACGATCCTGTCCTCGATGACACCGTCCTTGTGAATGCTTACATCGAAAAAGAGACTGCCCGATACAATACCAGTAGGGGTCGGCCGAAGAATTTTTACAAGGCATAGCCAACATCTAGCAATGAGGGGTAAGCGGCAAGTAGCTGGGACGATTGAGAGGGTTCCATCGATGAGACCTCCATCGCAGCCGTCGGTTATGGTGATGAACTCTTCCACCTTTAACCCGGAGCCACCTGCTGCCACCAGGAAATCAACTGTCCCACTCCCCCTCAACATTTCAGGAGTGTTGTGATAAAATCCTATGCTCTAGACCGTGACGATAAGCCGGCATCTGCTGCAGCCGTGTCCCAGGGGGTTAGCAGGGGGTCAACGTTACCCGAAGTCTTGCTGGCGCCACGGAAGCCTCCTGTCACACACCGCTGACTTTATGTCTCGTCAAAGGAATCAACAATTGGCTTTTTTAGAAAGCCCACTTTCTTTATTCAGTAAAGAGCTATTGGCCTGTCTCTATTTTTCTCGTATCGAGTAGAAATATTCGAAAAACCGTTTTTATCAGGATTGCTAATGTTAACAAACACAACCAGCTTACACAAGTACAATTTGATTTCAGAACGAGAAAATCGAAAACAGACACAATATTGAATCTTTTAGATATGGTTGTGAAGAGGATACAAGGTCATAATCACGTTAAGTAAGTTTCTCGCTTTCTCTAAAGCAATTGACTGCTTTTATCACGGTATTCGGAGCGTACTTTTATGGATTAGTTCATTTCTAAGCTATACACACAGATAAAATACAAATTTAAAAACTACTGCACTGTGCTTTGGAGCCCACTAGGGTCCAGATCCAGATAAATTCTTTTCCTGATATATTCCATTGAAATGTCACTAATGAACAAAAATCTTTGTGTAGTATGCCGATGACACGATTGTATGTTCTAGAGGAATCTAAAAACAAAGTTTGTAATAGCAAGCTCTTTGACCTCAACATTGGTGTCCAACTTTTCAATAGCCTCAATCTTCTATGAACTCATCAAAATAAAATGTCCTGAACTTTTCAATGCACTCTATAGACATCAAGAGTGGTCCTGCAGTTATAGTGGCAGATACAATATGGGAGGAAGTCCACTCTTCAAAGTTCCTAGGAATACTCTTTGATCGAAGGTTGACATTGAACAATAACATTGATCACGTTTGTGCCAAAGTATCCTCAGGATTATTTATTGCCTTGCCGAATTAGGTACAGATTATGGCTTAATTTATCGAAATATTTCAAAACGGAATTGTATTGTGGGGAACCTGTGCAAACAAACGTTTTATGAAACTACATAATTATGAAATTCGCATAGTCGCAAACTTGAACTTTAAACAGTCGTGCAGGACAGAGTTCACAAATTGCCAACTTTTGACTCTGCTATGTTTCTACATCTTAGAAACAACCGTATTTTGTTTGTCTAAATGTGCCTACCAGAGGACGTGAATACATGAATATGAGAAAACAGGTATTCCCACCAGGAATCTCAGTTTTCCAAACGCGATTAAAAATGCCTCGACACCCAATCTGTAAAAACTCGTCCAAGCTCTGTGTTAGTGAGTTTCTGGCATTTAATTGGGATACCAAGCAATGAGGAAACTCCGGTGCTGGAAGTGGGTGTAATTGGTTGGAAATGAATGGGGCGTGAATGTTTCAATGGTGTAAGTTTTAATGTGGCCTTGACGAGGGATGAAAGTTAAAATTTTAGATTTAATACGTGACGTTTGCTATTAAATGTATATCGTATATTTCAAATAAACAATTTGTACAACTTGAAATGTGTAACAATATGCAACGATTGAAATTTGAATTTCTAAGAGACATATTTTGTTAATCAACTTCATTGCTCATTCCATTGCCTCCTCATTTTATGTGACTTGAGAAATAATAAGTATAACAAGAGAGAAACTGATTATTCAACTGTAACTGACTTAATTGTTATTTGCATATGTTAAAACTAATGCTCTCTCTCTCTCTCTCTCTCTCTCTCTATATATATATATATATATATATATATATATATATATATATATATATAACATATATATATATATATATATATATATATATATATATATATATATATATATATATATATGTGTTCGTTCAAGGCATAAACTACTTGAATAGTTTGTTACTCAGTGTAATTTTGAAAAGGTTAAGTGCATATATTCACATTTTTATATTACATTGCACCTTATAGTATTTATTGTTTTCTCTTAGGACAAGAAGCTGATACACGTAGTCCTAAAAGAGTCTTAGCACTTCTTCCGGAGTGATAGGATATTCGGGATGGATAAGGTTAGGGAGTAGGGGCCGCCTCCTATCGAGATCCATGAGGAAGAATTAGGGCACTAATTTTAAAGTCATGTCTCACCGGAAGAAGGGATGGCCAGCTCTGAACCTGCCTCTCCAGTCAAAATAGGCAGGGGGTGGAACACCCTTGTTGAGGCTAGCAAGAACCTCTGAGGTTAGGGAACAAATCCCACCAACTCCAACAATCATCTCCCGCAGTAGACTAGACCTATCAAATTGCCCAGATTTAAGCGACTCATTTTGCTGTGCCCAGTGGTAGGTTCAACTGGCAGATATAAACCAGCCAGAAGTAATCCCTGTGGGGGTATAGCAATGTTTAGTTACTACCCAAAACAGACTAAAAGATTCGAATTTGTCATTAGCACCACCAATATGAAAAGTTCTTTTGTAATTGCTGTTTGCAGTACAATACAATTTTTCGAAACGCTTGAGTTTTGTTGTTTCTGTGGGAACTACGGCTTATATATTACATATTTATTACTTTCCTTTTTTTTACATAAAAAACCTAATTTAAAGTCTTATAAAAATTTTAAAAATAGCCAAATCCATCCAGCCATTCTCAAGAGAGACACCTCAGAATAGAATTTTATTGTTACTCATATGAATTTGTCTATTTTAACTAATTAATCAGTTGGTTATAGAAGAATCTGTATAATAAGATGTCAGTCTTATAACTTTAAAAATATGTAAAAAAATAATTAATTACACATACTGTCTCTAACTGAAAAATGGTTTTTACGCAGTTTTACGACGAATTTGTTTAAACAATTAAATTAATTAAATTGTTATAGGAATCACGTCAAGATAATTGCCACAGGCTTGTCTATGTATATGGAATGAATTGAACAATCTTAACTTCTCGCCAACCACTTCAGACCAATGCAGTGGATGGTTCGAATACGACTGCAAAGTATAAAAAAGTTTTGAAAGGCAGAACTGTGGTACAAAGGTCTACTTGTGGTCGGGTATTAGAGGGATCGATGGCCGAGAGTACTTGAGGCAGCCGCCGACTCTGCACATCTCTCTGTCTCTTTCTCTCCTGCAGAGTTGTCGTCTCCTGAACCTGAACACCTGGCCTTCGTTTACGCAACGACTTCTTACAGATTTGCCTTTATCTTGAATTAATTGTTATGTAAAATCTAGAATTCAGTCTTTTAATTTAAAAATGAAGATTATGCAATTTCTTTAATATTACAGAAAAACTTTCAAAATAAATGTTCAACAAGACTATCATTTTGGTTTAAATATAACATTGTTCCTCGCGTATGTTCACTGTTTTATCTTATGCCTACAAGACGATATTTAGTGCACTACTTATGGTTTAGTATTGTTTTCATGCATGTTCCTTTCAACGATCCTCAGTTGAATATATCTAGTGATTGAGTTGGCCAAAATGCTTAAGAATTTTTTTCAGAGCCATAAATTCTTTGAATTAGAATTAATAAGTAACCAAACCTCACTATAGCAAAAAAATAATTTAAACCAATATCTAATGTATAATGTTTTCAATATCAACTAAACAAATGTAATTTATATATATATATATATATATATATATATATATATATATATATATATATATATATAAACGGGTGGGTGTTTGCCGAATTTTTTAGCATTATTGGTAGCATTATTTTTCTAATAAATTTAGTATATGGTATTTCGTCTGCATATGAAATACTAGCGCATTACGATCTGCAGTCTGGACATTTTCTGTTTTTAAATCAAGTTTATTTTTGATGTCCTTTAGGCGTTTAATTTATGTAGTATTTATGTCTATTTTATATTTAATGAGATGAGAGCAGAGTGTGGATCATAGGAGCCAACGTATACTAATTGACTTAGAGACGAGTATCATAATTGGCTAAACAGTCAATATGGAGATAATTGATGGTTTTGGAGGACCGCTGGCATCCTATCCAGATCACTGAAGTCCGCTATCGACGTTCTTGGGTAGAAAGGAAAGGGTGAATATTTGGCTCCAGCCAAATACCCTTTCCAAAGGGTTTAGCGGACACACGTCCTTTTGGATCGCTCACGTGAATAGGATGGATCTTGAATTCCGCATACCGAGAAATATGCACAGTACTTTTAACGTGGTAGACTGCACAAGATCTTGGAGAAAAAAGATACGATACAATAGGACCAAAGGGGAGGCTGAGACTAACAACACTATTATACTAGTTAAACTGTGAGGGAGATTTAAACAACACCTTTTCCTGGCTGAGAGAATCCGTAATAATCGTAAAGTGAGTCGGCCATAGACCACGAGAGAGTGGCCACTTGTTGACTTAGAGACGAGCCCTACAACAACGGCTGAGGAGCCACTGCGACCGTGCGCGTGCGTGCGCGTGTGAGTGTGTGTGAATGTATTCAGTACAGCGACATACTAACATCTCATAGTTTTATGGAATAGGTTTATAGAACTTAATACTGAGTCATTTTACTTCATGTTTTACTCGATGTTGCCAATAGAAACAGCCGTTGGTGTTTAATGTTAGAAAACACTGACCTATCATAAAGTTATGAAGTAGCAACGATAGCATTTTGCTTTTATGATAATTTTATCCTATGGAAAATCTGACCAATGGATTTGGTGGATCAATAAATTTATCAAAGGTTCCATAGAGCAAGTCATAATTTTTTTTACCACTAGAAATCGAATGGGATCAATGAATTAAATAAATAATTTAGTAAAACTAGTTAATAATTGTATAGTTGTAATGATAAAAAAATCTTACAGTACAAATATCAAAATAGCTTTAGTAATGTCTGGAACAAGGCCGTGTTGCCAATGTTTAGACGAAGTGTTTTATTAAAATTCCCTTTCTTATTTTACATCACAATTAACACAATTAAATTCCATTACAGTTATAATATATAATGTAATAAACAATTTTCAGTTACGGTAAGTTTAAAATTACCAGCGAACACAGTACCAGAACATATCAGATGAGATATACAATGACCGAGTCAAATTAGACCCCGGACACTCAGAACTTGTGGCAAAGCAAACTAAGCTTCCATCAGCACTATATTACCATCTCAGAGCTGTATTAAAGTGTTGTAGATGACCCATTTTCAACATCATTAGGACTAATCCGGTGGCAAGCCCAGTGTAAAGCAAGGATTTCTGAAAATCAGCAACCTTCAATAATTACACTTACAGCACACTGAATTTTAGGTATTCTAGAGAAATTAGATGAGTAATTTCTGTCTTAGACGTCTATGTTACCCTACAGGAAGTATAAATATCTTTATCATGGATCTTCACGTAAGGATGAAATTGATAACATCGTGTACTTGTGCTAGTCCAGATCACTATATAACAATTTCAGTCTCAGACGTCTATGTTACCCTACAGGAAGTATAAATATCTTTATCATGGATCTTCACGTAACGTTGAAATTGATAACATCGTGTACTTGTGCTAGTCCAGATCACTATATAACCATTTCAGTCTCAGACGTCTATGTTACCCTACAGGAAGTATAAATATCTTTATCATGGATCTTCACGTAACGCTGAAATTGATAACATCGTGTACTTGTGCTAGTCCAGATCACTATATAACAATTTCAGTCTCAGACGTCTATGTTACCCTACAGGAAGTATAAATATCTTTATCATGGATCTTCACGTAACGCTGAAATTGATAACATCGTGTACTTGTGCTAGTCCAGATCACTATATAACAATTTCAGTCTCAGACGTCTATGTTACCCTACAGGAAGTATAAATATCTTTATCATGGATCTTCACGTAACGCTGAAATTGATAGCATTGTGTAATTTTGCTAGTCCAGATCACTATATAAAAATTTCAGCCTCAGACGTCTATGTTACCCTACAGGAAGTATAAATATCTTTATCATGGATCTTCACGTAACGCTGAAATTGATAACATCGTGTACTTATGCTAGTCCAGATCACTATATAACAATTTTAGTTTCAGACGTCTATGTTACCCTACAGGAAGTATAAATATCTTTATCATGGATCTTCACGTAACGCTGAAATTGATAGCATTGTGTAATTTTGCTGGTCCAGATCACTATATAACAATTTCAGCCTCAGACGTCTATGTTACCCTACAGGAAGTATAAATATCTTTATCATGGATCTTCACGTAACGCTGAAATTGATAGCATTGTGTAATTTTGCCAGTCCAGATCACTATATAACCATTTCAGTCTCAGACGTCTATGTTTTACTCTACAGTAAGTATAAATATCTTTATCATGGATCTTCATGTAGGGCTGAACTTGATAAAATTGTGTACTTTGGATAGTCCAGTAATACCACATAACATGAAAGGAAAGAAAAACTTCATAACCAGAAGGTTTAAACATGTGCAAATTGGTTTACTTTGGTTTATTGACGAAATAAAACTTAACACGAGTGCACCTGTACAACAATTTCTTTATTATTACAGGTAATTTATTATTAAATTTACTAAAGGTGTTCGCTTTATACCACCAGTGATCTAAAGCTTTTCCTCTGTCATGTCATTGTTATCACGATATTAATTAAAATATTTTTCTATTTGGTGGTGTGTTTATTATTGTGTATTAGTGTAAAATATTACTAAAAATGTATGTATACCGCATGCCTCATCTCTTGATCATAGATTATTAATTGGACTCATATATTTGTTGTTGTAGAGTATTATTATACGCCTGTTTTGTGTTTGTTGTATTTTCCATCGTGTTGTTGAACCTTTTTGAATATTACTAAGTATTTTATGTGTATTTCATGTTACAGCTTAAAACGCTTCAGGTATTTTGTTGTAAGCTGGATAGGGTCTTTTTTTGTTGGCATTTTAATACTTTGGAATATCATTAGAAGACATCTAGAACTTACAACCATACAGTGATATAATCTTTTGTAAATAAGTAAATAAACTATTATATTATCCTACCCAAAATTAATACGTACACGTGTACACGCAAATTTCTCGGAATTAAGCCTTTGGTGGAACCGAGAATGAATGGTAAGAAACCTTACTTTACAATACTGGGCATATGTGGGTAATTAAAATTGTTTTACTAAAATATCCCATATTATGATTTTAATATACAGCAGTATATGTTGCCCATTACATATAAAAAAGACGCAAACCAAATACTTTGTTATATTTAGACCAAAACCATTAATTAACTAAGGAAGTCTACGAAAACAAATCGTCTGAAATGTTATTTCATCTTATTGAGAAAAACGTTATCCATAGAATAATGTAAAATATATTGAAAAATGTTTTGACCTAAAAAATAATTTTTAAATTATTTTTTTGAGTTAGCACTGATTTAAACATAATATTGAACTGATTCTGAATAAAATACCCAGACAATATTGGCAAATAAACACAGCTGGTTTTAAAACTAAATGCACTTTTCGTTTTGTTTAAAAATTATAATAAATAAATTATTTTCAATTAATATAATTTAATTAAATGAATTAAATCAAACTTTATTAAATTTAATTAAATATTTAATATTACACATTTTTATACATTCAATACTTTATTGATGTATCTAATGTTAAATATATACATAGTAATTCATGAAGTTATCTTAAACTATTTGAAGGGCTGGAACATAATTTTAAATTATAGCTTATTTTTGTAGTCCCTGTTGTAAAGTGTAATCCTTACAAAGCCAATAATAACATAATACGGAGGAATGTTTATTATATAATATCATCAAGTTTCCCCACCTACCATTAACTATATCAGTTAACTTAAGATTAGACAATATATCTAACTATTTCAGTGATTCAATATAAATGTTTTTTTCTTAAAATAATTAAACTGTCTTAGTACTAATAATGTTTCGCAAAACTTACTTATTCACAAGTTTAGTATTACAACTATTAATACTCTCCAACCCTCCCTTCAAAGAGGAGAGGGTGGCGAGAGAGAAGATGTTGTCAAGTACACGATAAGTTGTTGACGTCACCAGCTTCAATCCTTTGGATTTCTGTCCGAGTGTCACTCGCAAATCTCTAAGAATACAACTATGAAAATGTAAGAACTGTGTTTAGGCACGAATATTACGTTACGTTGGGCTCTGTACAAACAAGATTTATTGGCAGATATGTCTTGCAGTCTGTTTAATAGATGTTTGTAAAATATACAATAATACAAGATTTTACAATCATTAAAATCAATTCACTATACGTTTATAGATAAACGCCTCTATTAGGTTCCACCCTATCAAAGGGTTATTAAAAATGTTTTCGGTTAGGAAATCACAGGAGTTTTTCCCGTTACAGAATACAATAATCACAAATAAACAAAATAATGTTTGCACCTTTTTTGTTTTGACGTGACAACGTCTTAAATTAGGTTGCGGCTCGGAGTCACTCATGAAAAAGTGTAACGCCCGGTAACGTTACGATGCCCGTCCAGTGGGTCCGCCGCACGGGATAAAGCAGATAACTGTGGGTCCGCCGCACGGGATAAAGCAGATAACTATGTTTATTCGTGAAAATGTGGAGTGCTTAGATTCGTCATTTACAACAACTACAACAATAAAGGTAAATAATTGTACACTGATATTTCATTATCGTAAACTATGATTGATTGATTAATTGTTAGATTGACACAAAAGTTGAGAAACTGAGTTTATAGGTTATGTCATACTATTGACAAATGTTGATAGTGTTAAGTAAATTATTAGTTTAAATCACTCTGCAATCAATCGTAATTCAGTCGATTGAGAAGAAACAGCGCGTATTGCTAGTCAAACATTTAAAATAACAAATTATAACCTCTAACCTGTCATAACAGTGCGACCAAACAAACGAACTAAACCGACCAATCACCACGCGCGGAGTTAGAATTTAACTGTGTTTAGCAAGAATTTCAAATTCCAATTTTAGTAAATGTTTTATTCAACTTTACCATTTACAATAACAAATTTTAATTAATTTCAAATTATGTACAATGTTTTAGTAAACAAAATATATTTCTATAGTTAAAATTTGTGCAATTCTTATTTTCATTCAATTCCTTGTTCCTATTGTGCAATTTAATAATATTCATATCAATAAATATTCTACCGAGAAAAAGACGTTGTCACGTAAAATCTTCGCCCGTAAAACCGACTTTACAGGCAACCATAATTTTTATTGATGGAGCTTTAACGAAGCCCATCACTCCTAGGGCTAGACAAATTCATTTATATCTGTCAGCACAATGTCTAAAAAAATACCGATGTATAGACTTAAAATAGTGCTTTAGGTTGCGTTTTTATACGAGTGCTAATGGTGGATGTCACTCCATGGGATTTGGCTTATGGGTAAGCAACGAGAAACCGATAGAATAAAAAAAATTTAAACAAACTATAAACACCCATAAGAAACCCACATGTGACGTATAGAAACGTGTAGCCTAACTAACCCAACATATACAACAGCATTTTGCAATGGTATTGTGTGTAGACTTTTATCATTTAAACACTTACATGAAAACCAATTTAAGGAATTAACTAATGTCCCGTGCAGCAAGGTGGGTAGATTTCATATGCATATTTTAACCTTAGCTTGATACTTCATTTCAAATTGGATTCAAAATTGTATATACAACCTTTACGAAGCCTTTTAATACACGAAATATGACATACCTTATTTAACCTTCTTCCTAGATGTTAACCAATTAAAAGCTATTTATTGCACCATTCCAATCATTTTAAATGTACATGTATTATATTCTATTATTACTATAAAACAAACTATTTGTTCTAGTAATGTATATAATTGTGTGCGTGTTTATTTTATTTAGTGTCTTAAGTTATCGCAAAATATGGTGAATTAGTTCGTGCATTTTCGAAAAATCCGTTTAAAACCTCTTTTTATAGGTCTGCTTTGAACACTAAGCACTACGTCTACTTATTCTCCACTTCTTGTTTTCAATGTTTAAAAAACAAGATACACTCTATTGGAAGGAGTCAAATAAGTCAATAAGAACTCGAGTTTAAAATTATTTATAAAGTAAGGAATGCAAAATTCCCAATCAAGCATTCTTTAATCTTAGTTGAGAGATTTAAGTATCCCACTATGCAATAAAACAATAACGGTTTAACATACGTAATCTAGTCCAATAAAATATTATGTTTCTTGAAGGATAATTCTGACTATTTTGTTTTTAAATTTATGGCAGCGTAATATTTTATAACTATATTCAAAGTATATTTGTTACAGACATAATCTCAACATAAATAACATTCCAAATATCAATCTAAATAATTTTAAAGCCAATATAATGCGTCTGGCTATTACGATCATCGCTCTCAGGTCTTGACGCCAGTATCTGTACCAAGACTGTACGACCCAAGACACAATTAAAGTCATTAGCCATTCTCCCTGCCACCCCAGCGACACAATCAGCCAGCGACATATTGTACGCAGTAATTGGTTGCTTATCTCCGGGCACTACTGTACATTATTAGCTGTACATTATTCATTACTCATTACAGCAAACCCCACAATTCTGTATTTATTATCAGTGAACCGCGACCGTGGGATAATCTCTGATTGCGTGGAATGTATTATTTTAATATGCTCTCCTTATTGTTTAATTTAGTTGCAGTAAAGACTAGTGTTGCAATCAACCATCGATTTTACGTATTTACTTAAACTCAACATTCACATTAGTGTATGGAATATTATGGAACCATACACGATATCTGTAAGTCTCTCCTATCTAAAATGTTTTCATCAGTAGGAATAAAGACTGGCCATCTTGGATTTTAAACGACGAAAATTTTTATCAGTTGGCCTTTGGAGCTCCCAAAATCCTTGATTGACAACGGCAATAATTTTATTGGAATTCTCACATATAATGTCATCTCGCTACGTGAGCGAGTTCTTGATGTCAAAAAGAATTGTCGAAGAATCTATACAGACCAATAAATACTGTCGTCTCTCCCTGATATCGAATAGTGAGAAAATATACATTCTTGTAACTCTTATAACTAACTTATCACCTTATCTTATCCGAATATTTGTTAATGGCGAAAAGGTTGTCATTATACACTTGGAAGGCGAGATGTTCTTAGATACTCCTGTTATCATTGGTAGATATTAAGATCCCTGCACATTCTTCCTTCTTTCCAGATTTCTTTTGGATGAGTTTGCTAAATGTTTTATTAAATTGTTTACAAAGAAACGTTTAATCTCCTTAGCATTTTTACAAATAAAATATTTAAAAGAACGAAAAATTCCGATTTTTAATAAAATATTTGTAAAGAGGTATTAATTTTGAAACTAACAAATTTTTCAGTTTAACCTATTTATTTAGTGTTGGCCTTACAAAATTTAAAAAGAGTATTTTGTCTATATCTTATTATTGTATCTTCAGTGAAGTCTGTTACAATTATGTGCGATGTGGCGCACTCTTCATACTTTGTAATTTCTTACCTCAGGATCATTTTAAGTTTTCAACTGGATTCTAAAATATTGTTTTAATCTCTCAATGTAAACATAGGTACACTCTCGAGGGCAATCGCAGTATATATTTTTTCCGGAAGAAGGTGCAAATTTTTTTCTGTGAGATTTTCTGTGTGTTTGTCTGTCCTCAGGACATCTCGAGAATAAAATAAGCTATAGATTAGAGATTGTGATTGCAACCTCAGCGACAGCCATGTGGTAGGGCTATGTTGGTACTCCTACTATGTGTAACCAAGGATTAACAGCAATAATTGATATTTAATAAAACACGAATACAGCATTTTTAATCTTGTCTTTCGAGATTGAAAATTTCTTTGATCAAATTGTATTGATAAGCGAGTAAAACTGTACAGTAATTGCATCAGTTCAAAAGAAAAGAAGTTTGTATATTTTCTACGTTATATTCAAATATATTTAACTCTTTAATCCTGTTTTTATTTACGGAGATAATTGTAGCTTATATCCTAAATATATTTTAAATCCAACTAAGTTTTGACTTAGCCTTACATTGACTTAGTTAACTTAGTTTGACTTAGTTTTGTAATAACCTTTGGGTTATTACAAATCTGCATTGTAATAAACACTTACATTATCATTTCCAAAATATGAAAACCAAAATATTGATGACTGAAGAAGTTTTATAGGAAATTTTGGATCTACATGTTAAAGCTAATAACGAATTCATTAGTAGTCGATACTTATAAATGATAAACAATAAATTAGTGAAGGAAACAGAATTATTTCCGGGTATTTGCCATTGTTCAGTGATACACACAATCAGTAACTCTACGTCTGCAATATGATCCCTTTTTCAGGTAAATAACTAACTTAACACATAATTATAAAATATATTAAAATAAACAAATCATACCAGAGCGTTGTGACACGCGTAAGTCAGGAATCACAACCATGTCGTGTGTCAACTTCACCAACTCCAAAACATGCACTTAATAAAAAAAACTAAACCCAACACTAATTATCAAAACTGAACTATAGAATATAGGTTACAATAAGTCTGCATTCGTCGACCAACCACCTAGGACCATTCAAATAAGTGAGAGTGAGGAGTTTATAATAGGTTATGCATTAATATGCTGATTCAACTTTTTTCTATTTATATTGATGAAAAAATTCTAGAGCATCATCTACAGCAAAGTTTCCTACACTCAAGCCTAGTAATAACCCCGGTTCTGATATATATCTCTCCAGGGTCTGCTTTCTGCACTATTGCCATCCTCAGGAGGATTGCGATCTGTTTCGCCAGGGCTGGGCTACACCGATGGACCTTTTTCTACTTTAAGATGATCTGATAGAAGTTTTACTGTCTTTTCCCCTACCACTATTATGATTGCACTCACGACAAAATCACAATAATCCAACAATTTCGATAAAACATTTATATATATATATATATATATATATATATATAAAAATGTTTTATCGAAATTGTTGGATTATATATATATATATATATATATTATTATTTCTATATTTATCCATATACAATGATTGGCACAAAAAAGATTTACAATAAATAGGCAGAAGTGACATCCAAACAGTAATTAACCGAGCGTCAGCGAAGCCTATCAAACAGAGGCTGGAAAAATTTATTTTTGTCTCTCCGCGCGATAAATCGAGAACGAACTAATCTATAAACTTGAAAATTGTATTAAACATATTTATACACAATATTCCATATTTTTTAATTATAATGGGTGTTTCATTATGAGGTTTTCCATATTTGGACGAGTTTTAGTTTAGTTTGTATTGGTCTAATTGGTAACCACAATGAAAACGAAAACTTACCAAGTTAAATAAATTTATAAAAACACTGAGTGCAATCATATGAAGTTTTAACATGTGAAGTAGTGAGCCGGTTCAATACCTATATCTCCCCGGCTCATGTGTGTTTTTATAGTGTGTGTGTGGTTTATTGGCTGCAGAGGCGACTGATTTTTGAAGGCGTTTGGCCATCCGGAGAGTGGCGTAAAGACTCTGAGCTGTAGTGTACTAGTTAGGAGTAGCTACCTGTTTAAAATTTTGGTTTATTTAGTTTTTTGTTAGATTTGCTGAGCTGATTCCTTCTAAACTGTGCGGGCTAGGTTTACGGCCCCTCACTGATGAGGTCCAAAGTGATGAATTGTTTCCTCCTGTCATCTCTCCATCATGCGTGGTCGCAGAGAACCTTCGCTTTTGCGCTCTACTGAAGGACGGCCACCATGATGGACATTTCTACCAGTCAACATCTGTGATACCCTGTGATATTGTTATTGTTGCCATTTATATAGTTTATATATTCTGTTATTTTAATTTTAAGTTAGTTTTAGATATTATTTAGTCATTTCTTGGATTTCATTAGTGAGCCCGCCCTTAGCCGAAGGATACCGGGTGGAATTGGCATTTCTTGTTTCAAATTATGGCGTTTCTAATTTTTGTATGCAGGTGCACCTGACGAGGATTGTTTGAGGTATACTACTGCAGGCACTTTTATTTATTTATTTTTTTATTTATAGTATAATTATATACCTTTTATATTGACTGGATAGGCCTAGTTTTATGTTGTCTTAGTGAATGAACCTGAGTATACTGACCACGGTGTTCTTATTTTCACCTAGTTGGTTTTGATCCGGCATCCCGTTCGCCACCATGGGCGCGCGGCTTTCCCTGTTGGTTTGCTGTGGGTGTGCGAGCGCGATGTAGGTTTCAATGGTAGCAGAGCGTGGTTAGCTGCTCTCTCAGCTGTCTCTCAGTTCTGGTTTTGTTTGTTGTGTAGGTTAGTGTTAGGTAGGGGGAGGTCAGAGTACACAATTTTTTTTTATTAGGAGCTCGCCCTAGCACAGGATACCGGGTGGAATTGGTTTAGTGTCTTGCTTCCTGCAGACTTACCCTTTGCAGGGAGCAAGGGACTCTAAATTGCTTAAACCGCTAAATTTATCTAACTGTACTCTACTTTCTCCCCTATCAATGTGTTGTTTTGTTATATTTTTGCTTCTGTGTTTGTAGGTTGTGGTTAGTGTATATTTGCAGGGTATCCTTCTATTAGGTGGCAGGTATTAAGTTCTTCACTTGGACCTCGTCAGTGTAAGCCCTTTGTGAGTTGAGTCCACTTAGTTTACTAAGTAATTGTTGCGTACGCTTTGTTGTATTTATTTTGTCTTAATTGTTTAGTATGGCGTTTTTCCCTGGTGCCTGACCATCTGCGCAAGCCCGAGTTGGTTTTTGAGGTCCTGGCGAGAGGACAGAAGCCCGAGGGAGATGTGAGGGCATTAAGAGCTCAATTACGGGATTGTATAGCGTTGGACCGCAGCTGGAATGCAGAGTTCCAAATTAATACTGAATTTGAGTTTTGTAAAACCCGAATGGAAGAGTTAGAAGACGACATTAATTTTGAGTCACTTCACATGTCCGGGTCAGCAAAGGCTAGATTGGCAACTCAACTTTTACATTGGCGTGACAGAATATTTTTACTTATGTCAGCTCCTAGTTTAGACTCTGATATTAAAAGTTGGGCCTTTTCGGCTAGTAACAAATTAAAACAAGCCTTAGATGGTTTGAGTGAGGTGCGCTCGGTGAAAGAGAAGGGGGTACTATTTACCGCTGTCACTCCAACGGAGGTTCCCACTACCACCATTACCTTTGCTAAACCGTCCTCCGGCACTTTCTTTCGAGCCTCCCAGAGTTACTATGTCTCCGATGGGTAGTGGCCCTCCTGAAGCGGCTGGTGAGGCATCATCTATAGTTGTGCCTTCCTTTTCTAGCTTTGGCAAATTGCCCCATCCTTTGGGGAGTGTTTTACAACACTTCCCCAGAGTTGATGGGCTTGACACTAATTTACTTATCCATTTTCCTTCTGGAAGTTTTTAAGCTGAGAGAATTTCCTGGTATGACAGATGCCATGCTTATGCAGATTTTAGCGCAGTTTTCCTTAAGGCCGCTTTTTGATCGCCTTCTAGACTGCCTTAAGAGAGGTGCCACTTTTGACCAGTTCCACGCCGAGATCTTGGAGTTCTTGTACCTGCTCGGGTTAGGGAGCGCTTGCGGGTGGAACGCGTTTACCGTCCTCAGGCACCAGACGAGACGTTGAGCCATTTTGTCGGGGAGATACGGGATGTTAGCCCGGGTGTTGCGCTTGAGCTTGAGCGAAACAGAGTTGGTGAGCCTTATTTTGGAGGGCATTAAACCTGAAGAACGCTCCCGTTTTGATTTTTTGTAGCCGTCCCGCATCTTTTGCGGATTTGGACCGCCTCTCCATCATCTCTAGAGGGGTTCAGGATGCGGATGATCAAAGGGAGGCCATGTCGAGGCATCTTCCTCACTTGCCTCCGGGGCCGGTCCATGCTCCGGTGCGGTCTGAGCCAGCAGCTGCTCCTTCCCGTAGGCAGCCTCCCTACCTGTTATGGCTGCAAGCAAGTGGGGACATATTAGACCGTTTTGTCCACTTAATAAAAAAAAACTAGTAAGCTTGCGGACGAGTAAGCCCGACTCGTGCCGTAAAGGTAATTTTGAGGGCAAAAATGTACATAATTTTTGATGGTAAAAGGGTAGCTGGTTTAATACAGAACAGAAAGAAAACAGAAAGAAATAGACTTGGGGACAGTTATCATCGTTGGCCGAGAGGGGAGGTTGCTGCTCTGGCCGCGCAGGGAGTAAGGGCTGCCCGCTCAACCTGCCCACAACTGGATGTGCTTGTGGGGAATGTGGGTGCAGAAGGCCCTGGGTTGATTCTGGGTCAGCACGCAGCTGATTTCTTTGTCGTTTTTTGAAGATCTAAAATCCTCTGGGCTAATACGGCAGATTGAGCCTAGTTCACTTTATCTGCTGGACTGCTTCACACACACCTTTACCTATTATCTGTAGTGCCCAGATTCACATCAAAAATTAATTATTTCTCTTGGGATTGGAGCTTTTTGGTGGCTAAGGACCTGACTTTTCCTTTCATCTTGGGAGCAGATTTTATCGGAAAAACTGGCATGATTTTGGATTTGGCCTCCAGTCATGTTTTCTTTGCTTTCGCCAGGCGGGTGCTCGTTCCCTTTTCTGATGTCGAGTCTCGTGGGACTGCTGCCTTAGAGATGGAAGATAAGAGCTTGACTCCTCCTGACCAACTAGGACATCTTACGCCGAAAGAGGCTGAGAACATAAGGCAGATTTGTTTTCCAGTTTTCCTGAAGTCCTCACTGACAAACTGGGCACGACCAATCTCTTGGAATACGAGATTCGTCTTACAGACACCCGTCCTGTACGTTCCCATCCATATAAGCTTGCTCCGCCCAAGATGGAAATTCTGAGAAATATGATCGATGATTTACTTAAGAGTGGGGTAATCGAGCCGTCTTGCTCAAATTTTTCCAGTCCAGCGTTTCTAGTGCCGAAACCTAATGGGAAGTCCAGATTGGTCCTGGGATTATCGAAAGCTCAATGCTCAGATAGAAATTGACTCCGTGCCTCATCCCCGATTTGCATTCTGCTTTCGACTGGTTTGGTAAGGCCAAGTATTTCTCCATTTTTGATCTTAATCAGGCATACCATCAGATTCCTCTAAAACACGAGTCTCGACCTCTCACTGCCTTTTGTGTGCCTTGGAATTTGTAACCAGTTCACCCGAGTGCCAATGGGCTTGGCTGTGGGGGCCCAAACACTCACCAGCCTCCTGGTTGAGAGCCAGGTATGCCGGAGTCATCCGTGATTTCTCTTTTAGTCTGTGCGGAAGGGTTTTAGGTCCAGAGGCCTGATCACCTCTGCTCCTTCTTCCTAATCAAGGTTCCTGTTTTCCTTCTTTGTACCCACGCTACTCTTGGAGGGATTTCTTGCCTCCAACTGGATTTTCTTGGTTTTCCCTTCTGCATACTTCAGGGTTTCCGGTTTATAATTCTTCAACCTTTGGGGGGAGAGGCATTTCGTTCGGTTCTTCTTTTTGAAGAATTTAACAGAGGGGAGTTCCTCCTTTTGGGGGGGGAGTCTGAGCCGGTTCAATACCTATATCTCCCCGGCTCATGTGTGTTTTTTATAGTGTGTGTGTGGTTTATATTGGCTGCAGAGGCGACTGATTTTGAAGGCGTTTGGCCTTTCCGGAGAGTGGCGTAAAGACTCTGAGCTGTAGTGTACTAGTTAGGAGTAGCTCCTGTTTAAAATTTTGGTTTATTTTAGTTTTTTGTTAGATTTGCTGAGCTGATTCCTTCTAACATGTGCGGCTAGGTTTACGGCCCCTCACTGATGAGGTCCAAGTGATGAATTGTTTCCTCCTGTCATCTCTCCATCATGCGTGGTCGCAGAGAACCTTCGCTTTTGCGCTCTACTGAAGGACGGCCACCATGATGGACATTTCTACCAGTCAACATCTGTGATACCCTGTGATATTATTATTGTTGCCATTTATATAGTTTATATTCTGTTATTTTAATTTTAAGTTAAGTTTTAGGATATTATTTAGTCATTTCTTGGATTTCATTAGGAGCCCGCCCTTAGCCGAAGGATACCGGGTGGAATTGGCATTTCTTGTTTCAAATTATGGCGTTTCTAATTTTTGTATGCAGGTGCACCTGACGAGGATTGTTTTGAGGTATACTACTGCAGGCACTTTTATTTATTTATTTTTTTATTTATAGTATAATTATATACCTTTTTATATTGACTGGATAGGCCTATGTTATGTTGTCTTAGTGAATGAACCTGAGTATACTGACCACGGTGTTCTTATTTTCACCTAGTTGGTTTTGATCCGGCATCCCGTTCGCCACCATGGGCGCGCGCTTCCCTGTTGGTTTGCTGTGGGTGTGCGAGCGGCGATGTAGGTTTCAGTAGTAACACATATAACTAGAGACTTGAAATTCTGCTTACCACCTAAACGAAGCCTGTTACGCGACACGTGGTGTGGTGTACTCCTATCTTATTTAAGACCTATTACCCTCACGAGACTTGCATAACAACCAGAGGTTTAGCAACAAGGCCAGTTTAAAATCTCAACACATTTAAATAGTAATTGTAACATTTTATAAAATAACTAAATATTGTTCCGAGATGCTGCAGTTGGTGGCATATAACTGATTATCACTGCATAGCCATTAATTTACACTGTTATTGTTTTCTCAGATTGCTCAATCACTAAAAGACATTTATATAACTAATTTATGTTGTTTTAGACGCTGCATCTGGTATTGCAAGCACCTCGGGGGTGTTTTCGTAACATCCAATGTAAACTCATTTATCTACCTTTAAATGGAAAATAGGTAATTTCAACGTTTGAATTGTAAATGCGATTTTACCTTTGTGGCGACTGTTTATTTGCTTTGAAAACTAAAACTGGTGTTGTTTTACAGAATCGTTTTCCTGCTCTTGGAACAGATATTTAGCTAAAACAAACGAAATTAGTAGAACTGATAAGTTGAACTTACTGATGAAAGTCGAATACTCCTTACTATTTTAAAGTCAGATATTTAATTGACGAGTTTCAATAGAATAGGAACAATTTAAACTGTCTGGTCGATTCAAATTATTACCCACGTTTTAGCTTCCTGTGTTTATTCCCTTAGATTAATTGATGCAATATATTATCGTGTTAATGTTCATGACCTCAGAGCCGATCCGCAAATGTATAAACGGACAGCCGTGATATTGTCAGCCACGCTAGCTTAGTGGAGGTCGAAGCGAAAGGGTGTCGAAGAGTACAAATATGTAAACTGTAATTAATTTTTCTCAGATAATATTTTTGATACCAACACACTTAAAACGAAGTAACCATAAAAATCACCGTCTGACAATTAGATAGACACTGAAATTCGTAGTTTTCCACCAAATAGTAGGTTTATATGTGGAACGCTGACGTTACTTAATTAGGGTTTCTTTACATGTCTGTCGGATAGTTTTTAGAGTATCGTGCTAACAAATATATTATCTGAGGGAAAATACGTATCTCTTTCAATATCCTTGCACTACTAACTCCATCCAAACTAGCTTCATTGACAATTGAAAATGTCTCAATTGATTTAAAGAAAAAATTATTTGTGTGCTTATACAATGTAAGTAGACTCTCAATTCCTAGTTATAAGAGCGGAATTATATAGACCATGACTATCTAAGAGGCATTACGGTATTGATACGAGAGCTGCTATCTGGGACAAGGGCCTCGCCTTGCATGAGACCACTTATACTCTGTTATGGTATTGACTCATACATTGTTATAGAATGATAAATGACAGAAGCTCAAAGTACGCACGCCAGTATCAAGCCTTGCCACTGTAATCACCCACATTATACATAGGACTGACGAACCTGACAAAGCTTCACGAGAGCATTGCTTGAGTGAAAAAAGTGCACGATTCGACACAGTGCACCCCAGTATCAAGCCTTGCCACTGTAATCACCCACATTATACATAGGACTGACGAACCTGACAAAGCTTCACGAGAGCATTGCTTGAGTGAAAAAAGTGCACGATTCGACACAGTGCACCCCAGTATCAAGCCTTGTCACTGTAATCACCCACATTATACATAGGACTGACGAACCTGACAAAGCTTCACGAGAGCATTGCTTGAGTGAAAAAAGTGCACGATTCGACACAGTGCACCCCAGTATCAAGCCTTGTCACTGTAATCACCCACATTATACATAGGACTGACGAACCTGACAAAGCTTCACGAGAGCATTGCTTGAGTGAAAAAAGTGCACGATTCGACACAGTGCACCCCAGTATCAAGCCTTGTCACTGTAATCACCCACATTATACATAGGACTGACGAACCTGACAATGACAAAGCTTCACGAGAGCATTGCTTGAGTGAAAAAAGTGCACGATTCGACACAGTGCACCCCAGTATCAAGCCTTGTCACTGTAATCACCCACATTATACATAGGACTGACGAACCTGACAAAGCTTCACGAGAGCATTGCTTGAGTGAAAAAAGTGCACGATTCGACACAGTGCACCCCAGTATCAAGCCTTGTCACTGTAATCACCCACATTATACATAGGACTGACGAACCTGACAAAGCTTCACGAGAGCATTGCTTGAGTGACAAAAGTGCACGATTCGACACAGTGCACTCCAGTATCAAGCCTTGTCACTGTAATCACCCACATTCTGGTTTTTCTTTATTGAAATCCGACTGGAGCTGTCTACAACACGACTAACTTTGAGGCATTTAGGTGTGTGTCCTAACTAAAATAATCTGTTTTTGCAACTCATAATTATAATCAAAGATATTTTATAATACTAAATGCTGAGCTACATATTTTAATCTGTATTCCTAAAGGAGTGTTGACATTGTTTACATAGAATTTTTATACTAATATAATGGTGATGAGTAAAACTTTGTTGGCTACAAGTATTTTGACTGCATTTTCTCATATATGCAAAAAACGAATGCTTACAGTACAAATTAACCATTGGAGTTTTTTAGAGACCTAATATGATATGAAAGGATCCTATGTACGTTTCAATGTCATTAAGAATTATTTATACATGCATGCTCGGTCGTGTAATTTTCTCACATCTGATCAAAATAAAAATAAAAAAACTCTCTACGATCAATACAGTTAATATGTGTTGTTTTAGCGATCTATACAATTAATATAACCAGGCAGGAAGAAATATGTTTAGCTTCCAGTCGGTGTGTAAACGGGCAGGTGAACCAATAATAATTCTGCCTCTCAGTGTTGAAAGAAAATAATACCTCTATTTGAAATTCCCTGGAAGTTGGTGTATTGTTATATTACCTTACATGTCACTGGAGTTGGCAAGGAAATAAATTACACCTGTTCGTAACTTGTTATTGACAACACTATAGTGTATCGATTTAAATCCTGTTTTGAAGTTTTATGTTACACTACATACAATTTTCTTCTATTTACTAAGTTTTATTACTTAGATAGTATCATATAATGGTATTCATGATAATGCAACAGTCCAAATTACAATGAGTTAACACAACTTCAAAATCCAACATTTTAATGAGTAAACATTGTTTATGTGCTTGTACAAATACAAACAAAGAAATTACCTCTATAGCAAATGTAAATATCCTACTTACGAATAACTAGTTTATTATAGAATTGTTTACAATGCATATTTACAATTATCTAGAAAACGCAATAGAACTTATATCAAAATATTCAACACTTTACGTATAGCCCACATCTGTACGGCTGGTTGTGTACACGAGGTTGTGTAACGCTCTAGAGACTGTGAAGACCGCCCTGCTGACATCAGTCGAGCTGACGTCACTTGACACGTTCTGACACGCCATCATGTCAGTACCTTGCTTAACCCGCGGAACTGTCTCAGCAAAACGTTTATTTTATATTATTTTGGGACGTGATTCTTTACATTAAACATGTCTCTTCAACGAGGAGCATTTTCACACTAATGGATAAATGACCGGGACAAACACAATATGTATGGAAATAATAGATTCGAATAATTGATTTATATATCGACGCTTACTTCGTAAAAAATGTGTATTTAAAAAATATTACTTTGTTAAAATTCTTTTGAATATACTTTTGCGCATATATATATATATATATATATATATATATATATATATATATATATATATATATATATATATTAGTAGGTGACACTGATGCCTGCTTCGGGGGTAAACTAGCCGAGCTTTAGTTTTATCTCTACTTTTGTAATTACAAATGTTATTCTTATTTTTAAATGCATTAACGTCCAAAACGAGTGAAATTAGGTAAAAGTGAGGTAACTAATATTTTTTTTACTGTTATTTAACCAAAATAATATTAATTAATATTATTGATATTATTGCCCACTTCGCATCTATTTGAATAATTAATGATACCCAAAACATTAAAAAGCGAAAGAATAATTCTTAATTGGTCTTTTTCATTAACTTGCGATAACAACAGCGTAACTGTATCTGCAAATTTAATTTTTACTAGTAAATTACTGAGTGTTTAGAAATAATGTTCATAAAACTTAGATTTAACGTTATTAATTTTAGAGTGTGTTAGCTTCTTAGTATAGACCCTATTGGCAGGCATCGGTTACCTGTTTTGATTTTTAAAACTATACCTATGTTATAACCAATCACCTGATTTTATGTTGGTTAATAGATTGAGGATAACACTGAATAACACATTGGAGTTTTATTAATAATCTGTATTAACCTAAACACTCTCGAGATAAGATAACAACGGATCTCGGACCCCATGGTGTCAGGTATATTTCAAATCCATAAGTAAATGTGATTTACCTTAATGAAAGAGCTCAGTATGAATATAAAATAATAGTTCTCGATGGGTAAAATATTCATAGCAAATAAATAAATTCCTTTATTAATAATATGTATCCATAGATTTCGACAAAACCGTACCATTTTTTAAATTAGTGACTATGGATATTCCAGGCCCTTTGATATTACAACAAATAAAATTCTCATTCTCATACTGGTAAATTTTATTGTTATTATCCATCAATTAAATTTTTATGGACATGCAGGAACTGGACTAGTGTTCCTTAGTATTCATGAATTTATAAGTTTAGAATTGGTAAAAAAAGTACTTATGTTTTGGTGCAACTGTGCGTATGTAGCGGCCGCTTCTGGTAGGATACTGTAAACAGCTTCAATGTAAAAACATTATATCAGGAAACATTAATAAATCAACAGATCCCTTTGGTACCTGCAGCTTTCAAAGAGTTACATTGGTTCCTCATTTCTCACTTCACGAGTTGGCTTTTTATTTCCTTTTATAAATATTCAAGGGTCAACATATTCTTTTGTAATATGTTTTCTTCTCTTCGAGGAGTACAATGACGGTATCAGGGTAATGTAAACTATCCCGAATTACTGTGAACAGATATAAGTGTTAAACTTACTTAACAATGTATGAACAGTTTCTTATATTGCTCATAAATACGAGGGTATGCTCGTAATCAGACAGTCACAACAGAACCGTTCGTTGGGGTTCTATAACGAAGAAGTCACAACAGTTTGAAAGGAAACCCATGATAAAGAAAGCTTAACAACTACTATATTGTAGACTACTCATTAAAAAAACTAAAATCGTTATAAAAACCGGAAATGAAAATAAATATATATTCTATATTGTTGATCAAGTTCAAAATCAACAGAAATCTATTCAATTACTCATAGTGACACAACCATGAGTTGTTACTGAATATTCCTTTCACAAAATCTATGATTTGATTTACATAGTTCAAATAGTATAACATTATTGAATTTAGAGAGCAAAAGAGTATTCGTATGATTACTAAATTGTCATTCAAATTAATTAATGCAATTTTGCATCAAATTAAGTTATTTTAGCCCATGTGGTGGTAGTGGCTTAAACAAAACACTCGTAGTTAGAAATATTAAAGTTCACAAATATTTATTTTAATAATGTAATGGAAGCGGTCATAAAATTCAGTAAAGCAAGATTTAACTCTAATGATAAAGTGCTTAACTCTATGGACAGTCACAGGACAGGTTGAAAATTACTCGTAATTACAAACTTTCTTATTGGAAGTTGACGGATGGAGTTGATTATAAATTTTATCCTCTTTAGGCTAAACTTTATATATAGAAAAAAAATTGAACAATCGTAACTTCTCGCCAAGCACTTCAGACCAATGCAGTGGACGGTTCGAATACGACTGCAAAGTATAATAAGTTTGGAAAGGCAGAGTTGTGGTACAAAGGTCTACTTGTGGTCGGGTATTAGAGGGATCGATGGCCGAGAGTACTTGAGGCAGCCGCCGACTCTGCACATCTCTCTGTCTCTTTCTCTCCTGCAGAGTTGTCTCCTGAACCTGAACACGTGGCCTTCGTTCACTCAACGACTTCTTACAGATTTTTCTCAATCGTGAATAATTAGATCTATATTAAAAATTCAACAATCATTGAATATCAAAAGGACGTATTCTTTATATTTTCAAAACTTTATATTACAGAGAAGGTTCTGCAGCAAATGTTAAAAATTCATTCATAATGTTAGCCGTAAAAACTTATTTTTTGAAACCTTTTATCCCATAGAATATTTTTTGCAGGACTAAATATTTATGTCTAGTTATAGTATTTTTCGGGATTTTTCTACAATTACATCTCAAATACCACCAGTGAGGATGGATCTATTCATCAATCAATGGATCTACTCATCAATCAATGGATCTACCCATCAATCAATGGATCTACTCATCAATCAATGGATCTACTCATCAATCAATGGATCTACTCATCAATCATTGGATCTCTCATCAATCAATGTATCTACTCATCAATCAATGGATCTACTCATCAATCAATGGATCTACTCATCAGTCAATGGATCTACTTACGACTTATATTATTGATTTTAATACTCATCAATCAGTGTATCCATTGTTCCCAAGAATTCAAACACGAGTCAAAGAGTTCACGTAGTAGCCAATTGGTGCACTTTGCTGTAATGAAAAAACCATTTAATTTATACCCGTTCATATTAATGAAAAACTACCATCTAGTGGATATTAAATACAAATTTGTACCAGTAATTGGTTAAATTAACTAGCCTTGTTATATTTTTCATGATACTACAAACGTTTACATTATTGGCTGCAGTTTTTGGCCAATTTGAATAATAACAGAAGGTTTCTCTGTCGGAATACATGTCTAATTTAATGTTATAATTCTTAGGTGTGTTTTTGTTTATATATACAATATACCTGCTGCTAATATCGTCTATGTATATGAAAATCGAAATAAATGCTATTACTCACTATATTATTTTAGCATTTAAGATGCTGTTATCGAGTTTTGGTTGTAATAATCTTTTTATGAATTTGAAAAGAAAGTATTTTACGATTCCATTTCGGAAGACAGGAAAAAAGATGATTTATTATTGCACAAAGAGTAGTCGAAATTTGAAACTGAATGTTGGGACATATCATAATGAGGTCTAATAAAAGCCAGTTAAATATGAGGTTATGAAGATAGATCTTAGTAAGAAAAGTTAAAATATTTAATAAACCAAATATACTATTTCCCTTCAAAACATTTTATTTTGTACAAACATTAATTTTCGAGCTAAAGGAGGAAATATTTACAGTACATTACATATATATCTTGGCTCTGACTGATTGACATATTGATTCGTCTAATCAAAAAGTATAAATTTTGGATAAAGGTGGTACGCAATACGGAGATAACGTGAGTAGAACGCACATGACGCGTAATAGGCTTGGTTGAAGTTGATAGACTTCAATGATGCTCACCAAAATTCTATGGTTGGACATGCACTATCATCGAGTTTATTATTACCTATATAGAAATTAAAGTTCGTGCTCAGTTAGTCACTATGGAAGAATGAAGTCCGAAAAGGATTATTTTTCCCCAGACACAAACTTTCACAGGCTGTGCTGTGTTTTTAAAGTAAAATATCCGGACAGCTTTGTAACCTATCGCTATTACTATTCAGTATTCAACAAGCATTTTTTTAATATTTGTTTCACACACCGAGATCTGACACCACCCTAGCGACCTAATTGTAATCTCTTAGCGAATGAAATTGCAGCATCGTCAGTTGGATCTAAAGGAAATTCACCACTTAGAACGGGGAAAAGCTAGCAATTAAGTGAAAAGGGATTTTAATGAGGCTCAAAATATGAATATCTCTAGTACAACATTCGCGTTTGATTTGGAACAGGTAATATCGGTACGTACACTAACTCGTAAAAACATGTCGTGTTACAACCTATGGAGTCATTTTCATATTAATGCCATTGTCATGAACCTTTGGCATGACAGCATATTTGGAGGAGGGATTAAGTAGCGTCGTGTGTTCTCAGAGCTCTAAAAGTCATTGAGCCTAGTAACAAGTTAACAACTCTGCGTGACAACTGCTCAGGGTAGAACGAAAATAAAATGCAATTCTATAGATTCTTTACTGATTTTGGCGTTTATGATGAAAATAATCAAAAGTTTTTTGTTGGTGGATATTACTTCTTAAACTGTGACAGTGTCTGCAGTACTAGAGAAGAGAAAATATTCGCAAAGTGGTATGTTCCAGAGAACCCCAACCATGATAGAAGTAACCCCGTTTTTAGCCAACAAGATGGTTGTGGCAGACATTTTTACTTCAAAAGCCAGCAGATGATCTTTGAAACACTAAAATGTAGACCCATCAACTTCGAACAATCACATTCCTAGAATAGTAAAAATCATTATATTTTTAATCGTTTAGTTGTAATAATGTAGTGAACGAACTTTTTAGATTATTTTTAGACTATTAAGATTCACTTCAACTAAGTTGTGTATCATAATAAGTGAAATTGAAGTTTTAACTGAGTGAAAGTAAATCATTTGTATCACTCGCATATTAAATTTTAAGATTTTAATTGAATTGTTCATTTTACAAGTGTGTGTGTGTGTGTGTAACTTTATTTACTAATTAATTCAAATATAATATTATATAATTTTAATATTTTTCATGGTGTATGATTGAGACGGTCACCCCTTGATACAACTTTGGTGTCGAATTGACCGCTTGGTCGTAACCTAAATCATACTTGGTGAATAGTTTCTACTAGGTTAAGACTACCTCATATAGTTTCATAATTTACATACTAGAATATCGTGAAATGTATAGAGGAACGTTCCTAAGGGAAATAAATCACAGCCACGCTAATTTTGGTGAGCGTTGAAATTGAAAGGTACTAAAAGTGGTAAATATAACAAACTATATATTTTTCTCAGATAAATTCAAACTTGACAACCAACTATGAGACCATGATATCACCGTTACGACACGGCAATCATAGATCACTATAGCACATAGAGATAGAAGTTCAACCAAATTATTCATAATATTTGTAAAACAGATTATTAGGTACGATAACTAGGACAATGTTAAAAATAAAACAAGCCATTACGCTGTGAAAGAAATAAAAAATGAGGAACAAATAATTTCATATTTATTTATTCAACACATACAAGCATAACAATAGTATATCAGCGTACATAAAACAGATTCCAAATTAGCACAAGTATAATTGAACGAATATTTAGTTGAATTTGCGATGAGCGTAACAAATCCATATTCTGGACATTTTACACGATTTCGTGCGTATTCTGAAAACAGTGTTCCCAAAAAAATATGATAAACTTTAAGAATTTCACAATTATAGATCAAGGAATGGATTTATTTACCATCTCTGGAATAGCATATTGAAATTTACACTTGCTTATATCAGTGTATTTACATTATCTTCGCCCGCGGCAGCATATAATCATCTCTAAGGAACTAAATCAATGGGTCAATTTAGAATAATTCCAAACACGATGCCTTAATATTTAGATATCGTATGGTGAGCATGTGGTGTGAAGTTATGTACAGAACTTGAAATAATTTAAATGTCAGAAGTTAAATAACTTGTTACAAGTATTCAATGGAAATTAATTTTTAAATTGTTCAAGCCAAAAGCAAAAAAAGCATACCCCTTTACCTCTATACCCCTTAATATGGCAGATATGAAGCATTTTAACGAGAAAATATAATACAAAACATTCGATTTCTCTCAACGTTTATTAAAAAAGTCAGAATTAGAGACGTTGCAGTTGGGGACCAGAGAGCGATCGATACATTGAAACTCTGTCTCTGAGAAACCTTGCCCTGGGGGACAAGTCATGTTGGTCATAGTGTAGCTACCGCAGGAGTAGCATTGCGGGTTGTTAGAGCTACACTTGTAATATTCGGTGCAGCTGTCCTGGCTGGGGTATAGACCTACAAATGGGCAAGAGGGGACACATCTTTGGTAGTAATCATAAAAATAGTTTGCACCTATACACCGGTCAACTGCAACGGCTGTGTTGTTGTCGCAGTATAACAAGTAATTGTAGTAGCCGGTATAAGTCCAGCCGGCAGAAACTTTCACCCCACTTTGTCCTTGACAACGGTTAGTACCATTTAGACAATAACCACTATAACTGTTGCAATATCCAAATACAAAATTATAGTAAGGTCGGCTTAGAGGACAAGAATACGTCGTAGCTTGATCTCCTTTACATGTAAAATATCTGGAACAGTTTTTAGGGTCTGGGAAAATTCCGTCTCTCATGCAGATATTGTTCGCTTCTGTAGGAGGAAGAGGGCATGTAGCATACGAACTGTCAGTGCAGGTTCCGGTAGCGTCATCACAGACGGGGGCGGTCGTCGGGCAAGTGACCCGGTCTACTTCGTACAGTCTGGTGCCATCGTCAGTGGGGGCGCACACCCTGGACGTGGAACAGTCTAGACAGGAATATTGTCTATCACAGTAGACAGGAGCTGGTGTGGAACTGATGTTTCCATATTCTAGAGCGGACACCTCTGGTAGATACGCTGTAGTCCCTGTTGTCAATATTGACACAACAGCTGCCTGCAACAATATATACACAATGAAATTTTCATTAAAGAAAGCTGATATTTGAATGATAGTACAAATTGTTGATTCTTTGATTCTGTTCTACCAGTTTAGGTACATTATCTTATGTTAATGTTTGGTTTTTGGTATTAACTATCATTATTGTCATTATAGTATAATAAAACAATAATAGAGAGTTGCTTACACACGTCATAATGTATAATTACATATAACGTGAATTTCTTACATCAGACACCACCAGTACATCTAAACTGGTAAGTAAAAAATCAAAAATTGTATTCCGTTATAAACGTATAGGCGCTGTTGCTTTTTAAGGAAATTTTAATATATCTTAAATAATGGTTCTCGCTAGTAAATAATAACTAAAGTAAATTCGTACCGACAATTTTTACCGTAACTTCAGTTTTCCTATGTCATAAATAAAATAAGTTGTACTTGTTCTGTATGAATTTTAATTGACCGT